>NC_141700.1:648748548-649977701 GCF_964263255.1 Lissotriton vulgaris | reverse complement strand
GTGTTAGAGCCTTTTCTTTCCCTGAGGCTCTGATCAGGAGGCCAGCCAACTAGTCCTTGTGGTCATTCTGGTCGTCCTGGGCTCAAGATGCAGGTCAGTCCTTCACTAAGGCAGCAAGGCTGCAGGCCCAATGAATAACAGTCCTTCTTGAAGAGCAGCTCAGCAGTCCTTCTGATCTTGAAGTCATCGAGAGTATACAGTGTTGGGTCTGAGGGTCCAATATTTATACCTGGTGCCCTCTTAGAAGTAGGAGAAGGCTCTCGAGAATTCCACCACAGAGGTGCTTGGAATTTCCTGCCTCTCTTTCCTGGCCTCAGATTGTCTGGGTTCAGAATAGACTGGTGTTTAATTCCTTTCTGATTGTGTTCAGGCGGAGCCTTTGTGAGGTGTAAGTGTGGTAGGTGACAGCTCCTCTCCCTCATGAAGTCAGGTATGGGCCATCCTGACAACACCAACGCTGCATGGGTCAGGGACTCCTCCCCTTGGATATGTGCACTTTTATATAGAAACACGATGTGCAGGCTCAAAGGCCTACTCTAGGTTCTCACCCCTCCACTGCCTGGGAAAGATAAAGAGGAACCCAGAGGAGGAAGGAAAGGCTCTCCTCTGGCACAGCTTGGGTACCTTTCAGAGGTAACAACATAGTCAGACGCAAGGCTAGTGCCCTGAGAAAGTTGAAACATTTATGCAACTCCCTTGACAGGTGTACAGGGAGTACCACTGATAATGTCCTATTACTTACGGTAATCTTCATTACTCCGGGTCCCGTAGTCCTCGACACCTTCCTTACTATATGAGATTATCACTATCTCTGACAGAAAAAAGAAAAAGAAGGAATGCTGGACCTACCCTCCCCCTCCCGCCGGGAGTACAAAAGGGTACATGTCCCAGCATTCCCTCTGAAATACCAAGCCAAGGATGAAGGCCGGCAAACAGGGCGGGAGGGAGGGAAGCCAGGAAGGTGTCGAGGACTACGGGACCCGGAGTAATGAAGATTACCGTAAGTAATAGGACATTACCCCCAGGTCCCTACGTCCTCGACACCTTCCTTACTATATGAGACATACCAAAGCAAACCCCGGCATTCATCCCACAAAACACAACAAACAACCAGTACAGCAAAACCAGGCATTTATTGAGCACAGAACAGAAATCACGGGCGAACACAACCCAACACCCCCAAAGCAAAACCGCCCTCATCACCCAGCAAATTGAGGAGACGGTAATGCCTGATGAACGTATTGGAAGACGCCCAAGTGGCCGCCCTACAAATCTCCGAAAGAGGGACACCCCGGACCTCTGCCCAGGAGGCCGCCACCCCCCTTGTAGATCGACCTTGAACACCCACAGGAGGAGGGGACCCAGAAAGAGAAAAGGCCAAGGAAAACACCTGCTTCAGCCATTGACCAATGGACACAGACGAAGCCTTACGCCCACGGCAAGCAGCCCCAAAAGAGACAAAAGGGAGTCAGTCAACCTGACAGCCGCCGTGCGATCAAGATAAATACGCAAAGCCCGGCACACATCCAACAAGGACCAACAAGGACCACCCGGGGAATCCATAACAGAACCCAACTCAGGCAAGACCAATCTTCTGGGACCGGTGAAATTGAGAAGCGACCTTAGGCACGAAGGAGGAATCAAGGCGGAGCACCACCCCGCCCTCCGAAAAGGACAGGAAAGGCTCCCGTGACATCAAGGCCCCCAACTCGCCCAGGCGCCTGGCAGACGTGATGGCCACCAAGAACACAACCTTCAAGGTCACAAACTTCAAATCTACCTCCGACAAGCTCAAACGGAGGACTAATCAAGGCCCGAAGGAACCAAGGGCAAATCCCACAGGGGAAAGGAAGCCGGGAAACCCGGACGAGACAGAGAAAAACCGCGGAGCAGCCTGGAGACCAAATCCTCATCATCAGATAGATTACCCCACGGGGAACGAAAAGCCCGGACAGCCGCCCACTGGGCACGCAAGGTGGACACAGCCCAACCCTTCTCAAAACCTTCCCACAAAAACTGAAGCACCGCCGGCAAAGAACAGTGCAAAGGGGAAAGGTCCAAGGCCGAACACCAACGACTGAAGTTACCCCAGTGGCGATCATAGGACATGAGAGTGGAAGGCCTACGGGAACCCTGGATGGCAGCAGCTAAATGCTCCGGGAATCCTCGCCGCCGCCACCCCTGCCTCTCAACCTCCACACCGACAGCCGCAAGCGGAGAAGAGACAGTGGCGGGGAGGACCGCAGGGGAGACGGGGACAGAGGGAGGAACCAAGGGCCCGCACCGCCAGAAGACGCACTGTCGGAAACCAAGACCTCCGAGGCCAAAAGGGCAGAACCACAACCACCTCCCGATCCTCCAGACACAGACGGGACAGAAACCTGGGGATCAGCGCCAGGGGGGGAAAGGCATAGAGCAGGCGGGACGGCCAGGGAACCGACAGGGCATCCACCCCCCAACAACCCTCCTGCTGAAACCTGGAGCAGAAGCGTGGAAGCTGCGCATTCAGCCGGGAGGCAAAGAGGTCCAGAAAGGGACGCCCAAACATCCCGCACACAAGCCGAAACGCAACCCGGGTGAGAGACAACTCCAGAGGAGCCGGAAAGCAGCGACTCAGGACATCCGCCGCACAGTTGTCCACTCCCTTGATATGAATCGCAGTCAGAGACAGCAGATGACCCTCCGCCCAACAAAACAACGGAACCACCACTGCGTTCAAGGAAGCCGAACGAATCCCCCCTTGATGGTTGAGATAGGCCACCGACACCATATTGTCCGACCTCACCAGGACGTTCCTGCCCAGCAAACACACCTGAAAACCCATCACGGCACGGGACACAGCAGTCAACTCCCGCCAGTTGGAAGACCTGCGACTCTCCAGCAGGGACCAGCGACCCTGAAGGGACTGAGAACCCAAGGTCGCCCCCCACCCCAAAGCGCTGGCATCCGTCGTCAACACCAGCGACGGAGAGGGCTGCAAGGGGAGCCCCTGAGACAGATGGACTGGATCCGACCACCAAAGCAGTGCAGGCAGAACCACAGGAGACACCGGCACCAGACACTCCCAATCGCGGGACAACGGATCCCAGAGAGACAGAAGGTAACACCACATGGGGCGGAGGTGAAACCGAGCCCAAGCCACCGTAAAGACAGTCGCCGCCATCAGACCCATAAGACGCAACCAGAGGCGCACCCGAAAGGAACCCCCCGCCTGGAATCTGCGAGCAAGGGACAACAGGGTCACCACCCGAGGATCCGGCAGGAACACCCGGTTGAGGTCCGTGCGAAACCGAGCCCCAATGAACACCAGATCCTGCGAAGGAGTCAGGCGGCACTTCGGCAGATTGATCAGAAACCCATGCCGGCGCAACTCCGAGCATACCAACTCTCTCGCCTCCAACAACAGGGCCCGAGAGGGAGCATGGATTAACCAATCGTCTAAATAGGGATACACCATCACCCCCCGGAGATGAAGCCAGGCAACCAAGGGGGCGACAACCTTCGTAAAAACCCTCGGGGCAGAGCGAAGGCCGAAGGGCAGAACCTGGAACTGAAAGTGGCACCCCTGAACACAAAATCTCAGGAACCGACGGGACCTTGGATGTACCGGAACATGATAATAGGCGTCCTGCAGATCCAGGGTACACATGAAGTGACCCGGCAGAACCAACGGAATGATCAGCTGCAAGGTCTCCATGCGGAAGGGAATTCGCAACACCCATCGGTTCATGAGCCTCAAATCCAGGACCAGGCGAAAACCCCCGGTATTCTTGGGCACCAGAAAAATCAGGGAATAAAAGCCCGACCCCACCTCCGAAGGAGGAACCGCCTGAATGGCCCCTTTCCGAAGAAGATCCTCCACCCCCTGAACCAGGTGGGCCCTCCTGGACCGGCAAGCAGGCCAGGGTGTCGGGCGGAGGCCGGAATCTGGAGGGGGAACAGAAAACTCCACCTCGTAACCCTCCCGCAGAACATCCAACACCCAAGCGTCTGAACATGACTGGACCCAGGCATCTAGGAAGAAGCGCAGCCGCCCTCCTACCAACAACCCGGGAACCACAGCCAAAGAGTCAGGAGCGAGGCTTCGGGGGAGGAGGAGACCTAGCCTTACGGTCCCGACCCCCGCCAGAAGAGAACCTTCCACGGCCCTTCCTTAACTTCCCACGAAAGGAAGGCCGAAAGAAAGATTTAGACTTAGAGGGGGCAGAAGAAGCAGGAGCAGAAGCAGACCCTTTAAAAGAAGACAAATGTTTCTTTTCCTTAAACAGTTTGTGCAGTTTGGTCTCCAACTCCCCCCCAAACAGCATAGAACCCTGAAAAGGCAAACGCAAGGCACAAGCCTTTTGCGCGGAGTCTGTCTTCCAGTCTTTAAGACTGCGACGAGCCGCCACACAGGCCCCACCAGAAAGCGCAGCAGCTCAAACCACATCAAAAGACACATCGGACAGAAGTTCAACCTGCCGCTCAATGTGTTCAAGAAGACCAGAACAGTCTGTGGCATCGTCCATTGACTGGTACAGAGACTTAATGTCAGATAGCAGAGACTGCGACAAATAAGTACCATAAACACCGGCCCTCAAGGCCAGATGAGAGCCAGAATAAACCTTCCTCAGAGCCCCGTCAGCCTTCTTATCCACAGGGTCCTTCAGCACAGCGTCCTCAGATAAGGAAGTGCGACCCACCAAACTTGCAACAAACGAGTCAATGGGGATCGAATCAGGAAGATCCGTAGCCATATCCCGGAGGGGGTAAAGACGGGCCATAAATCGCGGAACCATAATGCGATCCGGATCCGCCCACTCCCTCTTCAGGACATCCCTAATAAAGGGATGAACAGGAACATCCACTGCTGCAGAACTCTGGAATTGGCGGAGCAAAGAACCCCCAGAAGTACTGGGAACAGCGTCATCAGCAAAGCCCATATTCTGCTTCACGTGCATCAGGATACCTGGAAGTGCGTCCTTTTCAATATACTTCCCCTTCAGCTCAGAGTCACCAGCCCCAGCCGACTCGTCAGCAGAAGAAGCAGAAGCACCGGAAGCCGCAGCAGGCACCTTGCGACCGCCACCACCAGAACCCATTTCAGTAAGGGTCTCCCTGATCAAGCGCTTCAAGCGTGCATCCCCACCCCCACCACGGCGTCTGGACCGGGCAGGAGAAGGAGAACGTGACACACTGGAAGAAGAAGAAGAAGAGGAGGACCTCTCCCTGTGACGCCTCTTCCTCGAACTCTTCCCCATCCTGAAGCAAGGAACAACCCAGGAGGCAGTAGCAACCAGCAAAAATGCACAGGAAAGAAACACCGCTACGCGGTACTCACCAGCTGCCCCCGTTTTTATAATCAGGAAAAACGACCGGGCAGAAGCGCCTGACCCTGTCCCAAACCGGAAGTCAGGCATCGACGTCACAGGAAGGCATCATCCAACCAGCCAATCCCAGACGCGAAGTCGGCCGCGCCCCCTAACAAGCCCGGCAGGAAGGAGGGGCGGCCATCGGGCAGACGCGAGGTCCACGCGGTCCCACATCACAGCGCGGCACCCAGGAGCGCCAAAAAGAAGCCCGCGCCACTCCCCCCAAGCCCGGCAGGGAGGGAGAGGCCATCCACGCCGCCGAGGACACGAAGCCCCAGCGGAAGGTAAGTTCGGCGCAGGAGCCGATTCCATGCTCCACGCGCCACAGCAATCCCTGTCAGAATGACAGAAAAAAGAAACAGAGGGAATGCTGGGACATGTACCCTTTTGTACTCCCGGCGGGAGGGGGAGGGTAGGTCCAGCATTCCTTCTTTTTCTTTTTTCTGTCAGAGATAGTCATAATCTCATATAGTAAGGAAGGTGTCGAGGACGTAGGGACCTGGGGGTAATGGGTAGATCTCAAACAGAAGGACTATGGGCACAGTAGGAAGACATAGTGGGGTTAATCGTGACTTGTACTGGATGTCAGGTTGCCTACTGACTACACCTAAACAATTCCAATGAAAGGGAACTCACTCGCTTTTTCATCAAACTCCAAATCCACACTGCAATTGCGAATACATTGGTGGTATGGCCAAACGTTCTGTCCAAATAAAATAGTTTATTTTTGTCCACTTTTAGCCTGCTTATTACTTGTGCGTTTAGAAATAATTGCTCAAGGAAATACTTTGAGATTTATTTTTAATGAAATATTTCCTGATCTTGTTTTAAAAGGTTGTTTTTGAAACACCAGGGAGGTTGAAATAAAAAATTACTTTTGAATATCCTCTAGATTTAGCCCTTGGCTCACTTCAGTTGTATTAGAGAGATGATTAAGAATAAACGCTGGTGCGTCTATAAATTGTGGACCATAATGAGTTATAACCAGTAAGAATTTATAGTTATGTTTTGCAGATTACATCAAGTAGTTGGAACTAGCGCATCATTACAACTGGTGCAACTAGCAAGGGCAGATTAAAAAGCTGTCTGTATTGCAGCTATGAGACACTGATGATATATATATATATATATATATTGTCAAAGTACGTAATATGAAGCTACGAATATTAAATCTACATTTACCTATATCTACTTAATTTTAAATATATAGTTGTAGTCAATATACTGGATCTTATATTTTTCCAAGTCGAAATACATTAACTTATTGATTTGACATACAGCCATGGCAGAATCTGTCAGCCACATGTGGAAAAAAGTGCTTGCAATCCTGCTAACCTCACCCACTACCCTAGGTTTAACCTTTCTCTCACAAATATAGAAAAAATACCTGGCATCCTGTCTCCATCACCCCGCAACCCTCTCACCTTCTCATCGCTCCACACCAAAGTTAGTGCCCTGTTGACTGCGACGGTCTGAGGGTCACTGCCACCCTGGACAACTGCCCCATATTCACCATGGGCTTATTCAGCGCTGTGGCTGATAGACAAAATGGAGTGCCGTAGCATCTGAAGAGATGCTAAAGAGTGGGGAAGAAGCTGAGATGACAGACCATCAGCAGCCATTCCATCCATTTGCTCAAGTCTCTGAATACCTGAGCTAGGCGCGGGAAGACAGTAAGAGCAAGTGCTTTAACTAATTGATCTCATTTAAAACACTTGAATAACCATATTTAAAATTGGGTATTCATAATTATATGTGTTTCTAGCTTGTAATAGAATCGATACATAGCAAAAGAGTTTACTTAGCTGTTGATCAGTCAATTCTGATACATCATCTAATTCAGGATGCAGAACATTTGCCAGACACCAGTGAGCGCAAGCCTACTCAGCTGACCATATCTGTTTCTTGGGGCTGGCCTGGATTTCAATCCTTCATGAAAACATCCTCTATGATATGAGTTATAGCAAACTACCCTGTATCAAAGGATGGAAATATATCTTATGTCCTCACAGTGAATTCTGGACCTGACAAATTCAGTTGGAAAATCACAGAAAAGTTATTGAAGAACTGGTTAGCAAGCTTGCATCATTTAGAACAGTAAGCCGTTCTAGGCGCACCTCCTTTCTCCTGCCATGAACCTGAGGGATAAACATGAATTTGTTAAACACAAAACTCCTCCTCAGCATTTATCCATTGTTTTGGCCAAAGGATCTGAGAAGTGAAGAACTTGGTCTACTAATGGTTGATCTGGCAGACAAGTATACTCCTGGCACAAAATGCCCACTTTCTCTGTATAATACATGGAATTTGGAAACGTCTTCTGTCCATGAGTCAACTGCTTCGAGTTAGAGACAGTTTCGGTGAACGTGTGTGCAGTCCCATACCCTCAGACACTGCCAAGGGATCAGTTCGTAAAGCCGGCATTTCCCTGTAGTCAATGTGGGGGATAAGGCTCAATGTTACAGTGTTAGAAGCGCCAAGAGGCAGTAAAACTATAATTGCTTTTGGGATCAGAGCTCAGCATCAGAGATGCTAACTTGGGCTTTCAGGGCTTGCTTTCTTAATCATGATTTATACTGTTGTCATAAACTATAAAATAAATAAAACCCACATACTTTCTAAACTATGGCTCTGACCATTTAGTGTTGTTTGATTGAGTCAAATTGTACATACATTTCAAACCCATACTGCATCCTAGGTGAGGCTGATCGATCTTATGAGAGTGACGCAGAGATTTAAGAGGTAAGAAAAAATGAGGGGGTCTCTAAATGGGGTATTATCTACCTACACAACCAGGAATCATTTCCAAGAAGCCTGACCTCTGTAAATAAGGGTGTGACTTAGAACATGTAAACTAAAATCCTGTGCTCACCGTAGTGTGCCACCCAACCATGCCCTTTTTCGCAAAGCACTCAAGACCTGGCTCTTTCAAAAAGCCTACCTGTAGCCCGCTCCCTGTCCTCCTCTGATCAAACAGTTGTACCACCTTTTAGCGCCTTGATGCCTATGGGTTTAGTCGCGCTCTACAAATTCAAATTCATTCATTCATTCATTCATTCATTCATTCATTCATTCATTCATATTTTGGTGCTGCTCTGTGACCTTTGTTATTGCATGCAGACATGTAACACAGTAACAGACACACACCTGAAACAAGCCATACCTATTGTCTTTGCCAGTGCTTATTAACAGTATCTGATGAATGAGAAACAACAGTGATCACTGTTGAAAATATGAGACTGTGAGTTAAACATTACTAATATCTGTGAAAAGGGTAATGGCCTTCAGAGTGTCTCAGTCACTTCTTGTCTTCCCTTCCCACCACTTTCCTGTGTAGTCTTGCACTCTGTTAGAAACTTATCACCTTTTCCTCCCCCCCGTCTTTCTGAAACCCTCAATCAGCATATCTTCTTGTACCTCATCTCGTTTACCTTCAGTACTGTCTTTTCACTGTTTCCTGGATGTACTTCCTTGCATCACCTTCAATTCACGATCTCCCGAGACACACAACAGACCCACTCACCTGTAACCACTTTGTTTTGCTTTCACTCTGTCAATATTTCGACAGTTATGTATATCCTTTACACATTTTCACATAGAACCACAATTACCACACATGACCATTGCTCTGTGCTCTCTGTACAGAGGCAAACGATTGGATGAGCATGTGTTCAGAACACCTTTATGTCCCACTGAGAGGCACGGCCACATGGACCAAGTTAGGTCCCCTGAACAAAAGTACCTTACATCTGAGGTTGCAAAGCATTGCCAGACCCCGTGTTAAGGATGCAGAGTCCTGTGTCGTAGCTGAGGTTGCAATTTGATGAATGGCTTGCGATGTGAAGTCCTGCATCGAAGATGCATCTCACACTGGCAGTTCAGTGGAGCTGCGAGGCTGCGATTGGCAGTCCTGTGTCATCATTGAGGATGCCGTCAATGAGGGTCTTGTGATGCAAAGACCACAGCGGCGGTTCAAAGAAGACTGAGAGCTGCAATATGGCTCCAGTGTCAAGGATGCGTTGTGCTGCAGTAGTTTCAATGCGCCTACAAGGAGATGCAATGTGCTGTATCGATTCTGCTTCATGGGACCACAGCTGGGCTGCCAGAGGACCTTCAGGCCCTCTTGTAAGGGTCCAGGAATGAGATGACACCACTAGGGGTGTAGGTCTCAATGCAGACAGAGCTCAGCTGCCTGGTTCATTGTGGTTAGAGCCTTTTCTTTCCCTGAGGCTCTGATCAGGAGGCCAGCCAACTAGTCCTTGTGGTCATTCTGGTCGTCCTGGGCTCAAGATGCAGGTCAGTCCTTCACTAAGGCAGCAAGGCTGCAGGCCCAATGAATAACAGTCCTTCTTGAAGAGCAGCTCAGCAGTCCTTCTGATCTTGAAGTCATCGAGAGTATACAGTGTTGGGTCTGAGGGTCCAATATTTATACCTGGTGCCCTCTTAGAAGTAGGAGAAGGCTCTCGAGAATTCCACCACAGAGGTGCTTGGAATTTCCTGCCTCTCTTTCCTGGCCTCAGATTGTCTGGGTTCAGAATAGACTGGTGTTTAATTCCTTTCTGATTGTGTTCAGGCGGAGCCTTTGTGAGGTGTAAGTGTGGTAGGTGACAGCTCCTCTCCCTCATGAAGTCAGGTATGGGCCATCCTGACAACACCAACGCTGCATGGGTCAGGGACTCCCTCCCCTTGGATATGTGCACTTTTATATAGAAACACGATGTGCAGGCTCAAAGGCCTCCTCTAGGTTCTCACCCCTCCACTGCCTGGGAAAGATAAAGAGGAACCCAGAGGAGGAAGGAAAGGCTCTCCTCTGGCACAGCTTGGGTACCTTTCAGAGGTAACAACATAGTCAGACGCAAGGCTAGTGCCCTGAGAAAGTTGAACATTTATGCAACTCCCTTGACAGGTGTACAGGGAGTACCACTGATAATGTCCTATTACTTACGGTAATCTTCATTACTCCGGGTCCCGTAGTCCTCGACACCTTCCTTACTATATGAGATTATCACTATCTCTGACAGAAAAAAGAAAAAGAAGGAATGCTGGACCTACCCTCCCCCTCCCGCCGGGAGTACAAAAGGGTACATGTCCCAGCATTCCCTCTGAAATACCAAGCCAAAGGATGAAGGCCGGCAAACAGGGCGGGAGGGAGGGAAGCCAGGAAGGTGTCGAGGACTACGGGACCCGGAGTAATGAAGATTACCGTAAGTAATAGGACATTACCCCCAGGTCCCTACGTCCTCGACACCTTCCTTACTATATGAGACATACCAAAGCAAACCCCGGCATTCATCCCACAAAACACAACAAACAACCAGTACAGCAAAAACCAGGCATTTATTGAGCACAGAACAGAAATCACGGGCGAACACAACCCAACACCCCCAAAGCAAAACCGCCCTCATCACCCAGCAAATTGAGGAGACGGTAATGCCTGATGAACGTATTGGAAGACGCCCAAGTGGCCGCCCTACAAATCTCCGAAAGAGGGACACCCCGGACCTCTGCCCAGGAGGCCGCCACCCCCCTTGTAGATCGACCTTGAACACCCACAGGAGGAGGGGACCCAGAAAGAGAAAAGGCCAAGGAAATGACCTGCTTCAGCCATTGACCAATGGACACAGACGAAGCCTTACGCCCACGGCAAGCAGCCCCAAAAGAGACAAACAGGGAGTCAGTCAACCTGACAGCCGCCGTGCGATCAAGATAAATACGCAAAGCCCGGCACACATCCAACAAGGACCAACAAGGACCACCCGGGGAATCCATAACAGAACCCAACTCAGGCAAGACCAACTCCTGGGACCGGTGAAATTGAGAAGCGACCTTAGGCACGAAGGAGGAATCAAGGCGGAGCACCACCCCGCCCTCCGAAAAGGACAGGAAAGGCTCCCGTGACATCAAGGCCCCCAACTCGCCCAGGCGCCTGGCAGACGTGATGGCCACCAAGAACACAACCTTCAAGGTCACAAACTTCAAATCTACCTCCGACAAAGGCTCAAACGGAGGACTAATCAAGGCCCGAAGGACCAAGGGCAAATCCCACAGGGGAAAGGAAGGCCGGGAAACCGGACGAGACAGAGAAAAACCGCGGAGCAGCCTGGAGACCAAATCCTCATCATCAGATAGATTACCCCACGGGGAACGAAAAGCCCGGACAGCCGCCCACTGGGCACGCAAGGTGGACACAGCCCAACCCTTCTCAAAACCTTCCCACAAAAACTGAAGCACCGCCGGCAAAGAACAGTGCAAAGGGGAAAGGTCCAAGGCCGAACACCAACGACTGAAGTTACCCCAGTGGCGATCATAGGACATGAGAGTGGAAGGCCTACGGGAACCCTGGATGGCAGCAGCTAAATGCTCCGGGAATCCTCGCCGCCGCCACCCCTGCCTCTCAACCTCCACACCGACAGCCGCAAGCGGAGAAGAGACAGTGGCGGGGAGGACCGCAGGGGAGACGGGGACAGAGGGAGGAACCAAGGGCCCGCACCGCCAGAAGACGCACTGTCGGAAACCAAGACCTCCGAGGCCAAAAGGGCAGAACCACAACCACCTCCCGATCCTCCAGACACAGACGGGACAGAAACCTGGGGATCAGCGCCAGGGGGGGAAAGGCATAGAGCAGGCGGGACGGCCAGGGAACCGACAGGGCATCCACCCCCCAACAACCCTCCTGCTGAAACCTGGAGCAGAAGCGTGGAAGCTGCGCATTCAGCCGGGAGGCAAAGAGGTCCAGAAAGGGACGCCCAAACATCCCGCACACAAGCCGAAACGCAACCCGGGTGAGAGACAACTCCAGAGGAGCCGGAAAGCAGCGACTCAGGACATCCGCCGCACAGTTGTCCACTCCCTTGATATGAATCGCAGTCAGAGAAAGCAGATGACCCTCCGCCCAACAAAACAACGGAACCACCACTGCGTTCAAGGAAGCCGAACGAATCCCCCCTTGATGGTTGAGATAGGCCACCGACACCATATTGTCCGACCTCACCAGGACGTTCCTGCCCAGCAAACACACCTGAAAACCCATCACGGCACGGGACACAGCAGTCAACTCCCGCCAGTTGGAAGACCTGCGACTCTCCAGCAGGGACCAGCGACCCTGAAGGGACTGAGAACCCAAGGTCGCCCCCCACCCCAAAGCGCTGGCATCCGTCGTCAACACCAGCGACGGAGAGGGCTGCAAGGGGAGCCCCTGAGACAGATGGACTGGATCCGACCACCAAAGCAGTGCAGGCAGAACCACAGGAGACACCGGCACCAGACACTCCCAATCGCGGGACAACGGATCCCAGAGAGACAGAAGGTAACACCACATGGGGCGGAGGTGAAACCGAGCCCAAGCCACCGTAAAGACAGTCGCCGCCATCAGACCCATAAGACGCAACCAGAGGCGCACCCGAAAGGAACCCCCCGCCTGGAATCTGCGAGCAAGGGACAACAGGGTCACCACCCGAGGATCCGGCAGGAACACCCGGTTGAGGTCCGTGCGAAACCGAGCCCCAATGAACACCAGATCCTGCGAAGGAGTCAGGCGGCACTTCGGCAGATTGATCAGAAACCCATGCCGGCGCAACTCCGAGCATACCAACTCTCTCGCCTCCAACAACAGGGCCCGAGAGGGAGCATGGATTAACCAATCGTCTAAATAGGGATACACCATCACCCCCCGGAGATGAAGCCAGGCAACCAAGGGGGCGACAACCTTCGTAAAAACCCTCGGGGCAGAGCGAAGGCCGAAGGGCAGAACCTGGAACTGAAAGTGGCACCCCTGAACACAAAATCTCAGGAACCGACGGGACCTTGGATGTA
The DNA here is from genome assembly GCF_964263255.1 of Lissotriton vulgaris. Lineage (NCBI taxonomy): Eukaryota > Metazoa > Chordata > Amphibia > Caudata > Salamandridae > Lissotriton > Lissotriton vulgaris. The sequence goes on along the minus strand of NC_141700.1, from coordinate 649,964,538 downwards.
CCGGAACATGATAATAGACGTCCTGCAGATCCAGGGTACACATGAAGTGACCCGGCAGAACCAACGGAATGATCAGCTGCAAGGTCTCCATGCGGAAGGGAATTCGCAACACCCATCGGTTCATGAGCCTCAAATCCAGGACCAGGCGAAAACCCCCGGTATTCTTGGGCACCAGAAAAATCAGGGAATAAAAGCCCGACCCCACCTCCGAAGGAGGAACCGCCTGAATGGCCCCTTTCCGAAGAAGATCCTCCACCCCCTGAACCAGGTGGGCCCTCCTGGACCGGCAAGCAGGCCAGGGTGTCGGGCGGAGGCCGGAATCTGGAGGGGGAACAGAAAACTCCACCTCGTAACCCTCCCGCAGAACATCCAACACCCAAGCGTCTGAACATGACTGGACCCAGGCATCTAGGAAGAAGCGCAGCCGCCCTCCTACCAACAACCCGGGAACCACAGCCAAAGAGTCAGGAGCGAGGCTTCGGGGGAGGAGGAGACCTAGCCTTACGGTCCCGACCCCCGCCAGAAGAGAACCTTCCACGGCCCTTCCTTAACTTCCCACGAAAGGAAGGCCGAAAGAAAGATTTAGACTTAGAGGGGGCAGAAGAAGCAGGAGCAGAAGCAGACCCTTTAAAAGAAGACAAATGTTTCTTTTCCTTAAACAGTTTGTGCAGTTTGGTCTCCAACTCCCCCCCAAACAGCATAGAACCCTGAAAAGGCAAACGCAAGGCACAAGCCTTTTGCGCGGAGTCTGTCTTCCAGTCTTTAAGACTGCGACGAGCCGCCACACAGGCCCCACCAGAAAGCGCAGCAGCTCGAACCACATCAAAAGACACATCGGACAGAAGTTCAACCTGCCGCTCAATGTGTTCAAGAAGACCAGAACAGTCCGTGGCATCGTCCATTGACTGGTACAGAGACTTAATGTCAGATAGCAGAGACTGCGACAAATAAGTACCATAAACACCGGCCCTCAAGGCCAGATGAGAGCCAGAATAAACCTTCCTCAGAGCCCCGTCAGCCTTCTTATCCACAGGGTCCTTCAGCACAGCGTCCTCAGATAAGGAAGTGCGACCCACCAAACTTGCAACAAACGAGTCAATGGGGATCGAATCAGGAAGATCCGTAGCCATATCCCGGAGGGGGTAAAGACGGGCCATAAATCGCGGAACCATAATGCGATCCGGATCCGCCCACTCCCTCTTCAGGACATCCCTAATAAAGGGATGAACAGGAACATCCACTGCTGCAGAACTCTGGAATTGGCGGAGCAAAGAACCCCCAGAAGTACTGGGAACAGCGTCATCAGCAAAGCCCATATTCTGCTTCACGTGCATCAGGATACCTGGAAGTGCGTCCTTTTCAATATACTTCCCCTTCAGCTCAGAGTCACCAGCCCCAGCCGACTCGTCAGCAGAAGAAGCAGAAGCACCGGAAGCCGCAGCAGGCACCTTGCGACCGGCACCACCAGAACCCATTTCAGTAAGGGTCTCCCTGATCAAGCGCTTCAAGCGTGCATCCCCACCCCCACCACGGCGTCTGGACCGGGCAGGAGAAGGAGAACGTGACACACTGGAAGAAGAAGAAGAAGAGGAGGACCTCTCCCTGTGACGCCTCTTCCTCGAACTCTTCCCCATCCTGAAGCAAGGAACAACCCAGGAGGCAGTAGCAACCAGCAAAAATGCACAGGAAAGAAACACCGCTACGCGGTACTCACCAGCTGCCCCCGTTTTTATAATCAGGAAAAACGACCGGGCAGAAGCGCCTGACCCTGTCCCAAACCGGAAGTCAGGCATCGACGTCACAGGAAGGCATCATCCAACCAGCCAATCCCAGACGCGAAGTCGGCCGCGCCCCCTAACAAGCCCGGCAGGAAGGAGGGGCGGCCATCGGGCAGACGCGAGGTCCACGCGGTCCCACATCACAGCGCGGCCCCCAGGAGCGCTAAAAAGAAGCCCGCGCCACTCCCCCCAAGCCCGGCAGGGAGGGAGAGGCCATCCACGCCGCCGAGGACACGAAGCCCCAGCGGAAGGTAAGTTCGGCGCAGGAGCCGATTCCATGCTCCACGCGCCACAGCAATCCCTGTCAGAATGACAGAAAAAAGAAACAGAGGGAATGCTGGGACATGTACCCTTTTGTACTCCCGGCGGGAGGGGGAGGGTAGGTCCAGCATTCCTTCTTTTTCTTTTTTCTGTCAGAGATAGTCATAATCTCATATAGTAAGGAAGGTGTCGAGGACGTAGGGACCTGGGGGTAATGGGTAGATCTCAAACAGAAGGACTATGGGCACAGTAGGAAGACATAGTGGGGTTAATCGTGACTTGTACTGGATGTCAGGTTGCCTACTGACTACACCTAAACAATTCCAATGAAAGGGAACTCACTCGCTTTTTCATCAAACTCCAAATCCACACTGCAATTGCGAATACATTGGTGGTATGGCCAAACGTTCTGTCCAAATAAAATAGTTTATTTTTGTCCACTTTTAGCCTGCTTATTACTTGTGCGTTTAGAAATAATTGCTCAAGGAAATACTTTGAGATTTATTTTTAATGAAATATTTCCTGATCTTGTTTTAAAAGGTTGTTTTTGAAACACCAGGGAGGTTGAAATAAAAAATTACTTTTGAATATCCTCTAGATTTAGCCCTTGGCTCACTTCAGTTGTATTAGAGAGATGATTAAGAATAAACGCTGGTGCGTCTATAAATTGTGGACCATAATGAGTTATAACCAGTAAGAATTTATAGTTATGTTTTGCAGATTACATCAAGTAGTTGGAACTAGCGCATCATTACAACTGGTGCAACTAGCAAGGGCAGATTAAAAAGCTGTCTGTATTGCAGCTATGAGACACTGATGATATATATATATATATATATATTGTCAAAGTACGTAATATGAAGCTACGAATATTAAATCTACATTTACCTATATCTACTTAATTTTAAATATATAGTTGTAGTCAATATACTGGATCTTATATTTTTCCAAGTCGAAATACATTAACTTATTGATTTGACATACAGCCATGGCAGAATCTGTCAGCCACATGTGGAAAAAAGTGCTTGCAATCCTGCTAACCTCACCCACTACCCTAGGTTTAACCTTTCTCTCACAAATATAGAAAAAATACCTGGCATCCTGTCTCCATCACCCCGCAACCCTCTCACCTTCTCATCGCTCCACACCAAAGTTAGTGCCCTGTTGACTGCGACGGTCTGAGGGTCACTGCCACCCTGGACAACTGCCCCATATTCACCATGGGCTTATTCAGCGCTGTGGCTGATAGACAAAATGGAGTGCCGTAGCATCTGAAGAGATGCTAAAGAGTGGGGAAGAAGCTGAGATGACAGACCATCAGCAGCCATTCCATCCATTTGCTCAAGTCTCTGAATACCTGAGCTAGGCGCGGGAAGACAGTAAGAGCAAGTGCTTTAACTAATTGATCTCATTTAAAACACTTGAATAACCATATTTAAAATTGGGTATTCATAATTATATGTGTTTCTAGCTTGTAATAGAATCGATACATAGCAAAAGAGTTTACTTAGCTGTTGATCAGTCAATTCTGATACATCATCTAATTCAGGATGCAGAACATTTGCCAGACACCAGTGAGCGCAAGCCTACTCAGCTGACCATATCTGTTTCTTGGGGCTGGCCTGGATTTCAATCCTTCATGAAAACATCCTCTATGATATGAGTTATAGCAAACTACCCTGTATCAAAGGATGGAAATATATCTTATGTCCTCACAGTGAATTCTGGACCTGACAAATTCAGTTGGAAAATCACAGAAAAGTTATTGAAGAACTGGTTAGCAAGCTTGCATCATTTAGAACAGTAAGCCGTTCTAGGCGCACCTCCTTTCTCCTGCCATGAACCTGAGGGATAAACATGAATTTGTTAAACACAAAACTCCTCCTCAGCATTTATCCATTGTTTTGGCCAAAGGATCTGAGAAGTGAAGAACTTGGTCTACTAATGGTTGATCTGGCAGACAAGTATACTCCTGGCACAAAATGCCCACTTTCTCTGTATAATACATGGAATTTGGAAACGTCTTCTGTCCATGAGTCAACTGCTTCGAGTTAGAGACAGTTTCGGTGAACGTGTGTGCAGTCCCATACCCTCAGACACTGCCAAGGGATCAGTTCGTAAAGCCGGCATTTCCCTGTAGTCAATGTGGGGGATAAGGCTCAATGTTACAGTGTTAGAAGCGCCAAGAGGCAGTAAAACTATAATTGCTTTTGGGATCAGAGCTCAGCATCAGAGATGCTAACTTGGGCTTTCAGGGCTTGCTTTCTTAATCATGATTTATACTGTTGTCATAAACTATAAAATAAATAAAACCCACATACTTTCTAAACTATGGCTCTGACCATTTAGTGTTGTTTGATTGAGTCAAATTGTACATACATTTCAAACCCATACTGCATCCTAGGTGAGGCTGATCGATCTTATGAGAGTGACGCAGAGATTTAAGAGGTAAGAAAAAATGAGGGGGTCTCTAAATGGGGTATTATCTACCTACACAACCAGGAATCATTTCCAAGAAGCCTGACCTCTGTAAATAAGGGTGTGACTTAGAACATGTAAACTAAAATCCTGTGCTCACCGTAGTGTGCCACCCAACCATGCCCTTTTTCGCAAAGCACTCAAGACCTGGCTCTTTCAAAAAGCCTACCTGTAGCCCGCTCCCTGTCCTCCTCTGATCAAACAGTTGTACCACCTTTTAGCGCCTTGATGCCTATGGGTTTAGTCGCGCTCTACAAATTCAAATTCATTCATTCATTCATTCATTCATTCATTCATTCATATTTTGGTGCTGCTCTGTGACCTTTGTTATTGCATGCAGACATGTAACACAGTAACAGACACACACCTGAAACAAGCCATACCTATTGTCTTTGCCAGTGCTTATTAACAGTATCTGATGAATGAGAAACAACAGTGATCACTGTTGAAAATATGAGACTGTGAGTTAAACATTACTAATATCTGTGAAAAGGGTAATGGCCTTCAGAGTGTCTCAGTCACTTCTTGTCTTCCCTTCCCACCACTTTCCTGTGTAGTCTTGCACTCTGTTAGAAACTTATCACCTTTTCCTCCCCCCGTCTTTCTGAAACCCTCAATCAGCATATCTTCTTGTACCTCATCTCGTTTACCTTCAGTATTGTCTTTTCACTGTTTCCTGGATGTACTTCCTTGCATCACCTTCAATTCACGATCTCCCCACACACACAACAGACCCACTCACCTGTAACAAATTTGTTTTGCTTTCACTCTGTCAATATTTCGACAGTTATGTATATCCTTTACACATTTTCACATAGAACCACAATTACCACACATGACCATTGCTCTGTGCTCTCTACACAGAGGCCAACGATTGGATGAGCATGTGTTCAGAACACCTTTATGTCCCACTGAGAGGCACGGCCACAGGGACCAAGTTAGGTCCCCTGAACAAAAGCACCTTACATCTGAGGTTGCAAAGCATTGCCAGACCCCGTGTTAAGGATGCAGAGTCCTGTGTCGTAGCTGAGGTTGCAATTTGATGAATGGCTTGCGATGTGAAGTCCTGCATCGAAGATGCATCTCACACTGGCAGTTCAGTGGAGCTGCGAGGCTGCGATGGGCAGTCCTGTGTCATCATTGAGGCTGCCGCCAATGAGGGTCTTGTGATGCAAAGACCGCAGCGGCGGTTCAAAGAAGACTGTGAGCTGCAATATGGCTCCGGTGTCAAGGATGCGTTGTGCTGCAGCAGTTTCAATGCGCCTACAAGGAGATGCAATGTGCTGTATCGGTTCTGCTTCACGGGACCATAGCTGGGCTGCCAGAGGACCTTCGGGCCCTCTTGTAAGGGTCCAGGAATGGGATGACACCACTAGGGGTGTAGGACTCAAAGCAGACAGAGCTCAGCTGCCTGGTTCATTGTGGTTAGAGCCTTTTCTATCCCTGAGGCTCTGATCAGGAGGCCAGCCAACTAGTCCTTGTAGTCATTCTGGTCGTCCTGGGCTCAAGATGCAGGTTAGTCCTTCACTAAGGCAGCAAGGCTGCAGGCCCAATGAATAACAGTCCTTCTTGAAGAGCAGCTCAGCAGTCCTTCTGATCTTGAAGTCATCGAGAGTATACAGTGTTGGGTCTGAGGGTCCAATATTTATACCTGGTGCCCTCTTAGAAGTAGGAGAAGGCCCTCGAGAATTCCACCACAGAGGTGCTTGGAATTTCCTGCCTCTCTTTCCTGGCCTCAGATTGTCTGGGTTCACAATAGACTAGTGTTCAATTCCTTTCTGATTGTGTTCAGGCGGAGCCTTTGTGAGGTGTAAGTGTGGTAGGTGACAGCTCCTCTCCCTCTGGGCCATCCTGACAACACCAACACTGTGTGGGTCAGGGACTCCCTCCCCTTGGATGTGTGTACTTTTACATAGAAACACGATGTGCAGGGTCAAAGGCCTCCTCTAGGTTCTCACCCCTCCACTGCCTGGGCAAGATAAAGAGGAACCCAGAGGAGGAAGGAAAGGCTCTCCTCTGGCACAGCTTGGGTACCTTTCAGAGGTAACAACATAGTCAGACGCAAGGCTAGCGCCCTGAGAAGGTTGAACATTTATGCAACTCCCTTGACAGGTGTACAGGGAGTACCACTTATAATGGGTAGATCTCAAACAGAAAGACTATGGGCACAGTAGGAAAACATAGTGGGGTTAATCGTGACTTGTACTGGATGTTAGGTTGCCTACTGACTACACCAAAACAAATCCAATGAGAGGGAACTCACGCGCTTTTTCATCAAGCTCTAAATCCACACTGCAATTGCGAATACATTGGTGATATGGCCAAACTTTCTGTCCAAATAAAATAGTTTATTTTTGTCCACTTTTAGCCTGCTTATTACTTGTGCGTTTAGAAATAATTGCTCAAGGAAATACTTTGAGATTTATTTTTAATGAAATATTCCCTGATCTTGTTTTAAAAGGTTTTTTTCCAAACACCAGGGAGGGTGAAATAAAAAATTACTTTTGAATATCCTCTAGATTTAGCCCTTGGCTCACTTCAGTTGTATGAGAGAGATGATTAAGAATAAACGCTGGTGCGTCTATAAATTGTGGACCACATTGAGTTATAACCAGTAAGAATTTATAGTTATGTCTTGCAGATTACCTCAAGTAGTTGGAACTAGCGCATCATTACAACTGGTGCAACTAGCAAGGGTAGATTAAAAGCTGTCTGTATTGCAGCTATGAGACTTTGATGATATATATATATATATATATATTGTCAAGGTACGTAATATGAAGCTACGAATATTAAATGTATATTTACCTATATATACTTAATTTTAAATATATAGTTGTAGTCAATATACTGGATTTTATATTTTTCAAAGTCGAAATAAATTAACTTATTGATTTGACATACAGCCATGGCAGAATCTGTCACCCACATGTGGGAAAAAAGTGCTTGCTATCCTGCTAACCTCACCCACTACCCTAGGTTTAACCTTTCTCTCCACAGATATAGAAAAAACACCTGGCATCCTGTCTCCATCACCCCACAACCCTCTCACCTTCTCTTCGCTCCACACCAAAGTTAGTGCCCTGTTGACTGCGACGGTCTGAGGGCCACTGCCACCCTGGACAACTGCCACATATTCACCATGGGCTTATTCAGGCCTGTGGCTGATAGACAAAATGGAGGTTGATGGGGCCAAGGCACCATCTGTTTCCTCCTTCTGCCGCAGCATCTGAAGAGATGCAAGAGAGTGGGGAAGAAGCTGAGATGACAGACTATCAGCAGCCATTCCATCCATTTGCTCAAGTCTCTGAAAACCTGAGCGATGCGAGGGAAGACAGTAAGAGCAAGTGCTTAAACCAATGCATCTCATTTAAAAGACTTGAATAACCAGATTTAAAATTGGGTATTCATGATTATATGTGCTTCTAGCTTGTAATAGAATCCATACATAAGAAAATCGTTTACTTAGCGGTTGACGATCCTTTAATCAGTCAATTCTGATTCATCATCTGATTCAGGATGCAGACCATTTGCCAGACACCAGTGAGCGCAAGCCTACTCAGCTGACCATATCTGTTTCTTGTGGCTGGCCTGGATTTCAATTCTTCAGGAAAATATCCTCTATGCAATGAGTTATAGCAAACTGCCCTGTATCAAAGGATGGAAACATATCCCATGTCCTCATAGTGAATTCTGGACCTGACAAATGTAGTTGGAAAATCACAGAAAAGTTATTGAAGAACTGGTTAGCAAGCTTGCATCATTTAGAACAGTAAGCCGTTCTAGGCGCACCTCCTTTCTCCTGCCATGAACCTGAGGGATAAACATGAATTTGTTAAACACAAAACTCCTCCTCAGCATTTATCCATTGTTTTGGCCAAAGGATCTGAGAAGTGAAGAACTTGGTCTACTAATGGTTGATCTGGTAGACAAGTATACTCCTGGCACAAAATGCCCACTTCCTCTGTCTGAACCTCTATATTGTATTTAATCAACTGTGTCCTGAGGAAAACGTGAGTTCAAATCTTCCACCTGATCTGCTAAGCTCAATAAAACAATTGTTCACCCACGGTCCTCAACAAACTGTTTGGGTCCCCTTGTTGTATAAATAAAAAAGCTCAATAAAACAATCATATTCAGTGAAATCATCCTTTCCAGGCACTAGTGCCAGAATTAATTTGTCAAAACTGCCAGGATCATGCCACCCAGATGGTTGATTGATATGACTTCTAACACATTGCTCAAGTAGAGAAGGATGTGGCATTGGACACTATCCTCAATACACGCGTGACAGTGAACAATCACATTTGCAAGTGATGTGGCAATCCACAGCCTCTTGTGCGTAAATTCCCTTAAGTTGAAATATCTCCACATGTCAAATGGATACAGGATGAATGAGGGAAGGCTGCCTTGATTTTATTGGATTTGCCGGCAGCCTTTGATACTGTCAATCATGTCTCTTTGAGCTTGTAATGAAAGTTAGAGCTCTACAACTACTTACATCTTTGTGTCAGATAGAGTACAACAGGTTGTAATTGGGATCTTTCTCTTCTGATTAATTTAGTTTATTATGTGGAGTGCCGCAGGGCTTGTCTTTGTGCCCTACTCTTTTTAATCTCTATGTTACTCCGCTGGTAAGATTGATTAAACAGTTTGGATTTTCAGTCGTATCATATGCGAATGACACCCAGCTAATTGTCTCAATATCCAGTAATCCAGATGAAACAGCAGAGCGTTTCAATAGCTGTATAGTCCAGATCAATGAATGGATGAAGACCAAATGTTTAAGACTTAATTCCAGCAAGACTGAGGTCCTCCTCCTGGGCAATTGCACCTCTTTCTGGTCACAGAACTGGTGGCCAACTGATCTGGGTACTCTTCCTCTCCCAGTGAGAAAGATGAGAAATGTGAGGGTTATTTTCGATGACAGACTGCCTTTTAAAGATCACCTTGATATCTTCAGTACTTTTTATCCTAAAATGATTAGGAAGATCTGCCCATGTATTCCTCCAGACCTTCAGAAGACAGTGGTCACTGCATTAACCTTGTCCAAACTAGCTTATGGGAATGTTCTATTCCTTAATATCCAAAAAAGACTATTACAGAATTTACAGAAGCTTCAAAATGTAGCAGCATGACCTCTATTGGGAGCCCTTAAGCATCAGTCAGTCCCACAAGATTTGGCTAAGTTGCATTGGCTTCCAACTAGTAAACAGATCAAGTTTAAATCCTTATGTCTAGCCTTTAAGGCTTTACCCAATAATTTTCCAGATTTTTCAAAAAGCGTTTTATCTGGTACTCTCCACCGAGGCACTTAAGATCATCCAATGCAAAACTTATGGTTGTTCCTATGATAAAAAGGGCTCAGTGGGGCAGAAAAAGCTTCATTGTAGAAACAACGAAACTTTGGAATTCTCTCCCTTTGGAGCTTAGAGATGGTCCAGATCTCCTGTTTTTCAGGCAATCATTCAAAACATGGCATTTCAATAAATAGCTACAATGTGAAGCATAAGGTATTAGAACTGTGTGTAACACAGCACCAAGACGCCCCTGGCATTCAAGCGCTATACAAACTGGAAAATAAAAATCAAATCAAACATCAGCCAGACGTATTGACATTCAACTCTACAATGAGATCCAAGACAACCACGAAAATTGTCCACCATCTCAAGCCTCCATGAGGTCCATTCACCATGGGAGTTTTGCTCTGCCTTTTGGTGGCATTGAAACTTGATCCACATACTGTTGTTCAGCTGTAAGATCTTCAGCATACGGAGTGTCTTGTAAATCAAGAGGCCCAGTTATTTTCCAGGAGTCAGAATATCAACAGACCCACTATTTGGAGCAAACCCTTAAAGATATATGGGGCATATTATCAAGGGATTTATCGCCGCTTTTTTGGCTTTAAAAGCTAAGAAAGCGGAGATAAAATTATCTCCCTATCAGCAACAGGGTGCTAACACGCAAATACGCATGTTAGCACCCTTTTTCTCTACGCTTCCCCTTGCATCTCTAATGAGATGCAAAGGGGGCGTTCCTGAGAAAAATAATAGGAGAAATGTTCTTAAGCGACATTTCTCCTATTATCAAGGATTTGGAAATATTCGCGCTAAGCGCGAATATCTCCAAAAGCTAACACCTGCCCTGAGCTGTTCTTAGCCATGTTATCCAATGGTAGGTGGATAACATGGCTAAGAGCATTAGCTCGGTAATGCATGCATATCGCTGATTTTTCAGCGATATTCATGCATTGCGGCCGATTTTTATCGCTTTTGCGATAAACCTTGATAATAGCAAGGTTTATCTGCGATAATTTCTGGCGATGCTTAGCGTTAAAAAATTTGTTGCTAAGCATCGTTAGCGACAAATATCGCTTAGCGTTGGTAATATGCCCCATAGCTCTTCCCTTTCTAGTATTTTGAAAAAAAAATTGGCATGCTTCTAATCTTCTCCACTGGGAGGCTTAGCAGTGCCTCCTGTGGCTGAATGTTCATGCTTAGGATCAGATCTAACTTTTCCTTTTTGTATCACAAAATAAGTATTTTTAAAAGGTTGGCTCCAGGCACATATGTTCCCTCCTGGTATATGAAAATGCAGAAATCAAGCCCTTATGCTCCATCATCTGCATTGCTCAAGAACATGAGACTTGCTAACACCAGGCTATGGAAGTTGATTAAGTAGCATGGTACCTACGTCAGCCCAAAGTGAAGGCAGGAAAAACCCATGCCTAAACATTGCAGAGAATTTGAAGCACTTAGCAGTGTAACCATAATACTGTCAGATAAGACTTTCGTGCTAGCCAGTGGCAGTTTCTCAAAGTATTCCAAAAGAGATTAATGCACTTCATATTCACATGATGATCTACCAGTTAGTCATTGAACTTCCTTGAGCTTCTGATGTTGCTGGCTACATCCCATGGGAATCAGACCAGTACTGGTCCCAAATGCCTCCAGGTCAGATATTGGATAGAGATGTAGTCCCTGGGCTGTACTAGCATCCCATAGAATTATATTAGAAAGGATATTACAATCTGCAAAACCTATGTGTATTCTTTGATTTTCTTCCAGAGTCTTCTAAACAGCATACTTTTCTTGCAACTGTTTTGCAGAGGTCCGTGGTGGCTTGTCTGTTGAAGATGTTGAGGCTCCCAAGAAACATCTTCTCAGTCTGCAATTGCTTCCATTAATTCGTTCGGGAAAAAAGGACTTAATTGTCTCCGGATCCACCTGTAGCTGTAGCCATCTATTCCCTGTAGCTGTTCTAAGAGCACTGCTGTTAAAGGCAGACAGGTAAGGGATACTTACCATGACTGGGTTTACCAAATATCTAAGTGATCCAAGTGGGAAATAGCCCCTTTATCAGGGCCATGGAGCTATTGACAAATGTAATCTTTTCCTTCACATATACATCACCAAATAGTTGGCACTGGGCCAGAGGTACTGTCTCCAAAGTTGCCTGCTCCCCCCAGTGGGGTCTACCTTGATCAAGAGGATCCATTACCATTCCAATGCCTTGGTACAATTGGCATTGACCATCTTCCAATTGGACACATCCTTACTGTTTTTCAGGGTATATTTATTCTCCCAAGGCCACACTTTTTCTGTCATTGTGTACTCTAGCAAGCTTTCCTTGAGTGATTAAGTCTCCATAATACTTCAGAGTGAAGAAACCCATCACAGAGTCTATTTCTGTGCTTTGAGAGTAGTTTTTGGCACCCTCTGCTCTGAAGTAGCACCTAATTCCTTTGGCGATTGGTGGATTGTGATTTATTTTGTGACCTTTCTTCTTGCGGTCCTAGGAAATGTGGGCTGTTGGTTTCAATGTTTTTGCTGGCGCCAGTTGTAATATGAGAGTTAAATAAAATCCTCATCATCGATTGTGAAAGATCCTTCAAAACGTTGATCCTAAATTTAAAGACTTCTCAAGAAAAATGTCTCCCCCATTGAGTGAGGAAGAACTTGCTGCTCCTTCAAGGGACCGGGGATAAAAGCGCTCGGGTTCAATAATGCGAATTCGAAGAAAGCTCCTTTGCAAGCAGAGTTCCACTTTGTGGCATGAGCACCACCCTTATCACAGCTGATTTTCTTGGCATATTACTTCTTAACCTTCAGCACATTATTTGAAAATCCACTTTATAAAAGGAACTGTACCCTCCAGGAACAGTCTGCAGTTGGGGAACATGTTGGCTGAGCGCTGAGGCTTAGCCAATCCACTCACTATAAAATGTCAAATTAAGAAAAGACTCATATTATTATTTTGACAGGGCAGGTTGCTCTGCCAAATGTTTTAATCATGATTGAAGCATCTCCACATTGTTCAGTTAGTGTATACTTGATGAATTATTGCACTGTGCTCTTCTTGGATGACGGCCATGGCGCCCACGTTGGATACACCGCCGGCAGCAAGTAAATGGTAGATGTTTGATCTTATCAATGGATGTTTATGTAGTGCCTGTGTGTGGGTGAAAAAGAAGCACTCTTTTATAATCCATTTGTATTTTGTATTTAATTTATATGGCTGGGTAGGGGGTCTGGTACCCTACAAAGTCTCTTTCCTCAGCTGTCCTTGGTCACATTAGCAATGGAGGAACCTTGTAGGATGAACAAGATCAAGCAATATTGGAAACATTAATTTGGGATGTCTATAAAAATTAATTAATCTAAAACTCTTCAGAACATGAAAGAACAGGTAGCAACTAAGTTTAGCTCTTCACGTTCTGGGCAAAATGCCAATTGCGGGTGCTTCCAGGTTTGTGCAGAAAAGAATGATGATGATAAACTTGTTTTGGAAAAGATTACAATGGCATGTGGTGGTCACAGATTTAACACAAATGTACATTTAGGTGGCATCACGGTATTATGTTATCTTTTGCAGTAGCTGATTTCAACATTTTCCGCTGACTATTGGATTTTTAGAACCGCCACAAAGTGTGGTTCTTAGAGAAAATTCTTGAGATTGCCTTCAGGATTCAGAATCCTACAGGATTCAGAAACATTGAAACGACAGACCCCATGATACATATGAAGCAGTATAAAAACACTCTTTTTAAAATAGCGCTAATATGCACGTAATCTGAAGGGGTAAGGCCAATGCCGATAAAGGCACATTTCGGATTTCCTTTAAGGTGTCTTGCAGGTACATCTCAAGTCTCCCTGAATATATATCTCCTGGTGTTTTGAAAAGTGTGTTCAGAGGACAAGAAGATCATAAGAACTTTTACACTACAGTTCAGGAACAAAAATAGAGAAGTTGGTGCAGAAGGGAAAATAATGCCAATGCAGGCACTGATTACTCAGCTATTTTAAGAGTGTTATTAAAGGTGGAGGCATTTCCCCACTCTCAACAATGGTAATAAATAGCATATTAACCTCTGCACATCTGCATGTAAATTGCATATAAGATACAAGTGGTTGTGTATGTGGTTGTGTGCGTATATATATAAATATATATTGCGCTCCGAACAACACCGTTTCTCCGGCGCCCCCCTGGGCAGGTACCTCAATCACGGGGGTGTACCCGTGTATTTCAATTGTCGCTCCTGACAGGGGCGGCCTTAGGCATGTGCAAGCTGTGCACCTGCACAGGGCCACCAAACCCCAGGGGCCACCACGCCAATATATATCCTTAATATAATAATCCTCTGAGGATGGATACATATTTGCGTGGCGGCCCCTGGCAGGGATTTGACGGCCTCCGGCTCTGTTCCACTTCCAAACACCCTGACCCTCCCATCTTCACTGGCCTCCATGCTCCGCCCCGCCCGGACCCCCTCTTCTGGGGCCCCCTACATACGCTCCCTGCCCAGGGCCGCCATGAGCCTAGAGCCGCCCCTGCACCTGATTCCAGGATAGTATTCCTGAATGAAATGAAATATGTTTGTTTGCCCGAGTAAGAAAATAAATCTTTAAAACTCACCCTCCGTGAGTGTCTCTTCATTCAGGAATACTATCCTGGGATCAGGAGCGCAAATAAACTATATATATATATATATATATATATATATATATATATATATATATATATATATATATATATATATATATATATATATATATATATATATATATATATATATATATATATATATATATATATATATATATATATATATATATATATATATATATATATATACACCACAAAGTTCCCACGTTACTGGAGCCCAAGATCCTACAGAGCGGCCTCACAAAGAATGGGCACGGGCAGCCCATCAAAAACATCACTGTAGCACAAAAGGAGGTGAGGCCCAATACTGCAAATGGCATTTATTTTCAAGTACAGCAGCGCCTTATTCCGTCTTCTAACGTTTCGGCTTCTTGCCTTGCTCACAGAAGGAAATGAATAACATGCAGGTGTGCTGGGGCGCGCTTTTACAAAGTAGAATCACGTGACTGACATTAGATTACTACAAGTTCCATAGTGCCTTGTGTTGGTATTTTCAAGTTCAACTGGAAGTCCTCCGAAAATCTTTACCTTGGTGGTGTTTTTTCAAAGCACAAGCACTGGTCTTATTGCTGGAATCAGTCAGGTGAGTAGAAACAATGTTTAAATACTGCTGGAAAATCGGACTTGAAAATCTCACATCACTCGCAGCACGATCATGACAGAAAGTAATCCTGCCTGAATCTCTTCCTCGCGCCGTCCTTTTCGCACCATTGGCTTCTCCTAAGTAGGTTAGGTGCCTGATCCACTCGCGCACCTAACCTACTGCTGCGAGTGATGTGAGATTTTCAAGTCCGATTTTCCAGCAGTATTTAAACATTGTTTCTACTCACCTGACTGATTCCAGCAATAAGACCAGTGCTTGTGCTTTGAAAAAACACCACCAAGGTAAAGATTTTCGGAGGACTTCCAGTTGAACTTGAAAATACCAACACAAGGCACTATGGAACTTGTAGTAATCTAATGTCAGTCACGTGATTCTACTTTGTAAAAGCGCGCCCCAGCACACCTGCATGTTATTCATTTCCTTCTGTGAGCAAGGCAAGAAGCCGAAACGTTAGAAGACGGAATAAGGCGCTGCTGTACTTGAAAATAAATGCCATTTGCAGTATTGGGCCTCACCTCCTTTTGTGCTACAGTGATATATATATATATATATATATATATATATATATATATATATATATATATATATATATATATATATATATATTCACTGAAAAAACCATAGGTTTCACACCAGTTTTAGTTGGTATGCACCTGTTACAACGCATTTTTTACAACGCACTACCACTACAACGCAGGCATTACAACGCATACCATTACAACGCATTGCGCTGGGGGGCGCTCTAGGATAAGAGGTAAGTTTAATTTACTATCCAACACCTTCCCTAGGGTCCACGGGGACTGGAGTTAGAATAGTAAATTATACTTACCACTATCCAGCACCCCAAAGCGCTATGCGTTGTAATGGTATGCGTTGTGAATACCGCGTTGTAATGGTATGCGGAGTAAAAGTATGCGTTGTAACGTCATACATCCGTTTTAGTTAGCTGGAAATTTTACTGACATAAAACCATTGAAATTCCACGTTATAGTTAGTTGGACTCACTATAACTTGCGCGCCTGCAATGCACTGCTGATGACGTCACATATTACATCACTCATGACATGGTCAGTGACATCACTCATGACATCACTGATGACACCATCCAGTGAATGTGTGTCTTTCTGAAATATCAATATGTTTTATATATGTATTTGTAAAGGTCGATGGACGAATAAATGTATAAATAAGTGTTTTAATGAATGTTTTAAAAAAAAAAAATTGATTGGTTAACTGGCTTATTAAGTGTATGTTAGTGAATACATATATTAGCGAGTAACTTTTAAATATTGAAATGTATGTATCAGTGTTTCACTTTGTGTATAAGTGGCTGTATGGGTTGGTGATTGACTCACTGTTTGTATGTGTTTTGAAGACAGCATATGTACAGGACTGTATGGATGGATGAGTGTGTATATGTGTGTGTTAGTGAGTAAACGACTGTCTCACTATTGTCGTTATCAGTAACAACATATGTTTTAATCTAGTATATGTGAGTATTGATATATATAAGTGAGTATATGTGAGAGTGAGAGATTGTAAGAGTTCCTGTTTAAATAAGTATGTGTTTCTATAAGTGATTGTTTAAGAGAGTATGTGTAAGTTTCCTTAGAAGTAAAATGGTAGTATGTGCATAGCTGTATATGCAAATAAATGGATGTTCAATAGTTTATTTGCATGTGTGAATATGTGTGTGAGTAACTTTTGGATGACTGTCGGTGTGTAACAGGATGTATAGGTCTATCACTACATATGATGAGTGAATATATGTATAAGTGACTATATTGAACTGTTGAAGAATGAGTGGATGTGTATTAGATGGTGGTATTACTGAATTGGTTGTTGTAACTGGTATGGGTATCTCCACTTTTTTGAAAATGTTAGTTACTATTTTTGAATATGTGTTTCAAAAATAGTAAGCGCCGAGGATAGCAAGTGGGTTGTTTGCTGCGAGAGGGAGCATTTCTCCTGGCTCTCCCTCCTCTCTGTCATCTTGCACGGATTGTGTGTTTTCTATTCCCGAGGGGCCCGGGACGCTGCGCAAGGTCCACGCGCATTTAATGCCCCACGGACTACACCTCCCAGGAGTCACCCTGAGCCAACACCTGCAGCAGGGCTCAGGCACCGCCCCCCCAACGACACCTTAAGATCCCTCGCCGCACCCGCTCCGCGGGTGCCGCAGCGCCGAGGATAGCAAGTGGGTTGTTTGCTGCGAGAGGGAGCATTTCTCCTGGTTCTCCCTACTCTCTGTCATCCTGCACGGATTGTGTGTTTTCTATTCCCGATTGGCCCGGGACGCTGCGCAAGGTCCACACGCATTTAATGCCCCACGGACTACACCTCCCAGGATTCACCCTGAGCCCACACCTGCAGCAGGGCTCAGGCACCGCCCCCCCAACGACGCTTTAAGTTTGACCATTGGGCCAGGGAGCGCGCGGAAGAGCGCGCAGGAGAAGCCCGGGACAAGGGCGGGGCCTCTGTGGCCCTCCGTGGTTTGTAGGGGTCGGGACGGGCCCACTCTCTTGAACGTTCTGTGAGAAGAGGTTGAGTGACACCATTTTCTAATTGCCTATTTTCCGGTTTTATTTAACCTACTTTAATAATGTCCCGCAAGGAAGGCACAAACATTGCTACTGGGAGGGGCCCGTGCCAAGGGTTACAAAAGCATCACATGACCAGCACCAGCACATTGCCTACCGTTCATGAGATAGACTACAACTCTCCCTGCCACTCTCTACTCAGTATGCAACCTCCCCTACAAACTCCAGTAAGAGTGCAAAATCTGTCGCTGTGGGACGAATTAAACATCATATGCACCACCAAGTACGCCGTAGTGGAATCACCTTCTCCTATTAAAGACACCAGCTCTTTATATACTAACGGTAGTTTACAGGATCCTTCCTTTTCACCTATGAAAGATAATATCCAAGACCTAGCCCTCCCTCAGCCTTTACCCGCTAAAAGGAAGCATCACGAGGACAATCCCGAAGGGAATCATTCCAAGCTACAAAAACTATCTGTAAGTCCTACTTTACTTGCCAACAACCTGCCCTCTACCATGGAGTCTGTAGATAAATTAGTCGATACAACACTCTATCCTCAGTTGTCTCTATTGACCCAGATCGAGCATCTTGTCAAAGCCATCATTTCTCCACTAGTGGGAAAAATCAATTCCTTAGGGGAAAGGCTCTCAGGTCTAGAGAACACAATCACAACCATTTTGACACCTATCAATAATGTTGACCGTTCCCAGCCACTTACAACCTTGGTAACAACTAAGTCAACCCCTAAACGCACAAACAATCCACCTACATCACAACCACCCAAAAACCCAGCTCCAATCGCACCCAAAGCCCACTTCAAATCTGCTCCATCAAGGTTTATCGGGGTTAGACCAGAATTAAATAAACCACCTCGTATACATCTTCCTCCAGAAGCTGCGCGATATGTGTCCGTTCTTTCAGGTGTACCAGCACTTGCTCTGGGGAAAGCCGAAGGTCAGCAGGACCTATTAAATAAGGTCATATTCTGGTTAGGGAAAAATAGACCCCTACCACCGGACAAAGATGGCGGAATCCTGAGCGTTAGAAGGGTGAGCTGGTTAGGCTCATCACCTAAAAACATTCCCGGGGACTTGGTACTCGTTAAATTCAGAAATAGGAACATCGTCCCGTACCTAAGATCTTGCCCGCCCCAAGAAGGAGATGGCCCTATATGCATTTGGGACATACTTGACTTTTACCATTGTACGCCAAACATCCCCTTGCTTAGACCAACAGCAGAGCATTACCATCCTCTGGGAAGGGGGGTTTGTGTATCCAGTGGCATTAGTTTCTCCGCTCCAAATAGATTCGAACAATTACAGAACTGTCGCAACTTTTGAATGCACTATGTATTACAACAGTCGATAATGATAAACTGTACCATTAACATTTCTTATTTTGGAACGCGGAGGTTGGGCATAAGTCCTTATTAACTTACAGTCAGATTGTCATTGTATGTATATATTCACTTTTTTTAAAGATTGTCTTATATGTACGCTTTTATGATTTTAAAACAAAATCGAATAAAGCATTTTTGAATATGTGTTTCAAGGGTTACTTTACAGTGAAAGGAGGTCTGTCACTCTGTCACAAGGATGGTGTCATCAGTGATGTCATGAGTGATGTCACTGACCATGTCATGAGTGATGTAATATGTGACGTCATCAGCAGTGCATTGCAGGCGTGCAAGTTATAGTGAGTCCAACTAACTATAACGTGGAATTTCAATGGTTTTATGTAAAATTTCCAGCTAACTAAAACTGGTGTGAAACCTATGTTTTTTTCAGTGAATTTAATAGTTTTTTTAAATGCTAATCCCTAACTATAACTGGTGTGAAACCTATGGTTTTTTTCAGTGAATTTAATAGGTTTTTTAAATGCTAATTCCTAACTATAACTGGTGTGAAACCTATGGTTTTTTGAGTGAATTTCATAGGTTTTTTAAATGCTAATTCCTAACTATAACTGGTGTGAAACCTATGGTTTTTTCAGTGAAAAAAAAAATATATATATATATATATATATATATATATATATATATATATATATATATATATATATATATATATATATATATATATGTATATATAAAATTTCTATGGCAAAATGAAACCCCTCATTTTGTTCCTTTTCAAATTAAATGTATTAAGTTTTACCACTTTATTCCAATCAAGATGACTTCAGGTGTGCCATACTTTTGTCACAAGTAAGACTGTTAGCGTTCTAGTTGTTCTTTAGAACACTCTGGGACATTCTGTCATTGGGCTATAGTTGGGCTACATCTGGCTGATATTTGGGCTACATTTGGGCTCTTTTGTCTCTGGTGGCCATCTTGGGAGACTGCATATCAGAATTTTTTTTATGAAATATAAGAGGATTTGAGAAGTCACTCAAAATGTGCCCTAATTTTTCTTTCTTCAGCACTAATCATAATTTCTATGGCAAAATGAACCCCCTCATTATGTTCCTTTGCAAATTAAATGTTTTAAGTGTTAACACTTTATTCCAATCAAGATGACTTCAGGTGTGCCATACTTTTGTCATAAGTAAGACTGTTAGCGCTCTAGTTGTTCTTTAGAACACTCTGGAACATTCTGTCATTGGGCTATAGTTGGGCTACATCTGGCTGATATTTGGGCTACATTTGTTTTTTTTTGTCTCTGGTGGCCACCTTTGGGCTACATTGGGCTACATTGGGCTACATTTGGGCTCTAACATATATATAGCCCAATGTAGCCCAATATATATTTTTTCCAAGTTAATTTTCGTAAAAAACACTGGAGCACATATCTTGAGACATAGCAAAGGCACATCGGGCTACCAGTCCCTACAATTTTGCCAAGTTTGGTGCAAATCCATTCAGCCGTTCGGGCTAAAAGTGAGTTTGACCGCCCTATAGAAATTAACATGGGGAAAACACGTTTTGGGACCCCCTTTTATCTCGGCCCCCGCTTGACGAATCCCACCACAAACGTTCAGGGAAGGACCGGAGCGGAGCGGGCCACCTACTTTGAGAAATTCGCGAAGATTCGTCCACCGGCGCCAAAGTTATTCCCAATAGAATGTTGCGGATTTCCTATGGAAAGTAGATCCTAACTATAACTACCTACTGGCGACCGCCACTTACCTGGAGGAAATGGTGAACTCTGGGAGTTGCAGTTTGATCACACTACGCAATCTGCAACAGGTGAGCAAAGACTCAGTCTTTGGGGTGGAGCAGAACACAGCGTAACAGCAAGGGGCAGGATATTTAAACCACGCTGGTGTCGAATGAGCTGCTAATGACTGTGGGCGCTGAGGAAGGCTTTACGAAGCTGAAATGCATTCGCCGATCAAACTGGTCTGAATAAAGATGCCTCCATGGTGTTTCCCCTAACGTGGCCTCTGCTCTCTTTCTTGAAGGAGTTTTCGTGGCATTTACAGCGTGTCTGCCAGAGGCACGCAACAGAGGTCCCCGCACTTCAAGAGGCCCGGCTATCACTGGCAGTTGTAGAAACGTACTGTTTCTTCGTGTTTTTTCCAAGGTATTGGATGAGCCATGGTCCGCCACAGAACGCAGAAGGAGAAAAGGCAGTGAAGGGGTCATTGACTCTGCGTTGGGTGCTCGTGACTTCATGTTTACCCCTGCCAGAATATTCCCTGTGACTCTGTGGTTCTGCGGTTTGGGGACCCAAGGGGGCACAAGAATTCAGACAGCACACAGCAGATTTGGACTGGATTTTAACGTGGCGCCCTGAACTCTGTATATTCTTTCCACCCCCTGCATCACTTACCTGGAGGAAATGGTGAACTCTGGGAGTTGCAGTTTGATCACACTACGCAATCTGCAACAGGTGAGCAAGGACTCAGTCTTTGGGGTGGAGCAGAACACAGCGTAACAGCAAGGGGCAGGATATTTAAACCACGCTGGTGTCGAATGAGCTGCTAATGACTGTGGGCGCTGAGGAAGGCTTTACGAAGCTGAAATGCATTCGCCGATCAAACTGGTCTGAATAAAGATGCCTCCATGGTGTTTCCCCTAACGTGGCCTCTGCTCTCTTTCTTGAAGGAGTTTTCGTGGCATATATATATATATATATATATATATATATATATATATATATATATATATATATATATATATATATATATATATATATATATATATATATATATATATATATATATATATATATATATATATATATATATATATTGCTTTGTTTCTTCTTCCCACGATTTACCACAGATGAAGTCACGGCACAGCAACAGGTCAGTTCACAGATTTTATTTACACACCATGTACAAAATAACGTGCATCAACTAACGGACGGTCTATGCGTTTCGGCTCATAGCCTTCAACTGGACCATAGAGTCCTCCAGTCTAGACCCCATTTTTAAAACAGTGCTAAGTGTAAGTACCCTCTTCCCTTTCCTTGGTCATCTAGACCAACAACCCTGCACAGTTGTTTCAGGCCGGCACATTCAGGTGGCCATTTTTCATTTCAATATTTTTGTAAAGTACTCATGTTAAATCAAAACCTAAAAAAAAACGCATTATAATATGTACATATTTACATTTTTACAATTATAATCCCCTTTCTTCTGTAAGTTACAATTTTATAATCATTCTCTGATTGCATGATGTTTCTCTGTTTTCGGTGAAGTACTCAATTATTTCCACATTTATGGGCTTGTTCATTATTCAACACACTTTCTTGGCCAAGTCAAAGTTCCACTGATATATATACAATAATTTACATATTTATAATTGCTATCACAATTATTATTTCACAATTATGTACATATTCAGTTGATCCTAAATGTTATGGCAATTCTATATTTGGGCAAGGGGGTTGACCATTAAAGATAACTGTAAAGTACATTCTATCAACTAAGTCCACACCCCAATCATCCCCTTATGCTATGTTAATCCTTGTATGCCCATTCTAACATAACTCGTGTTTATCCTGTACAAAAAGGCGGGGGAACTTTAGATGTTATTGTGGTTTGGGTTCTGACTGATATGCTGTATCCAGTTACCTGACCAGGTGCGTGAGCGTGAGGGGTAGATGTCCCGCCGATCCAGCGCCTGAACTAAGGTTCATCTAACCTAACAGCGCTGGCCTCACGGGAGTATGCTGCGAGGCCCTGATCACTCCCCCTAGGGTCGCCTAAATAGAGCAGGACCCCTTGGCCCTCTATACCCCCGACCCAGAGAGGTTGTATCTGCCTTTTCCAAAGTGAATGAGCGTTTAATTCTTATGTTCTTTTTGTGTAGTACTCTGTTGAGGTCCTGACGAATCGCCGGTTGGCGAGAAACATGTTGACCACACTAGGGGGTTGAGTTAGTTTTCTGTATACCTATACGGTCTCTAGCTCCCCTCTCACCCCTTTTAATCTGGGAATCAGCCACGTTAATAAAAGTCAGTGTGGACTGATTACCCTTTTTAATTCTCACTCACTTCCGCACAGACTACACTTTCTTCCATCCTCACTCACACCCACCATCGGCAAGGAACAAAAGAACCCCGCCAAAAGAGTGCCTTTGGGTACTCCGTCAGACATTGCAGCGCCGGTCTGTCGAGGGGCAGCGAGTCGATGATGACACTGGACACCCTTCAGTCAGGGTGTGTTTCACACTTAATACTCTGGGTGTGTGAGGCTCTCTAAGTTCCGACAAGGGGACCCTTCCAGTTCCTTTATTTGTGATGTCCACTCTCCTCTCCACTCTGTGACACTTTCCCCGGGGAACTTTGTATTCTACTGTATGCTCGTATCCAGTTTCACCTCACATCTATTTACAGAAATTTCCACTCATTATGTACACTAATTACACTCCTCTGATATGTGAAAAAAGTCTCTCATTTATATCACCTCGTCATCTGTCTATAGGTGTACATGCAATTCGGCATCCAGATTATGTCCAAAAGGCACCTCAGTTCCCATACCTAATATCATTCTGGATTCAAGTCTTCTCAGTTGTAGAGTTTGATCTCCACCCCTTTCTGAGATTTTACTTAGTTTGATTCCTGAATATCTTAATAGGGTGGGATTGCTCTGATGGTGTTTGGCAAAATGTGTGGCCATCGGGTAGCTTGGGTCCTTGTTCTTAATTGCCCTTAAGTGTTGGAGTATTCTTAATTTTAATTTATTTATCGTGCTCCCGATGTAAAACTTGTCACAAGGACATTGTAATCAGTAAACCACACACTTGGATTCACACATGATGTGGTCCTTTATTTTCTCTGTTTTGCCGCTTTGCAGTTTATATTCCTTGATGTTCACGCCATGCTCGCAGGCCTTGCACTTGTAGCATCTCCAGATGTTACAATCAATATATATCTGCCATGCTATACTGGGACTTTTGAAGACAGACCCCCCAAGGCATAGGAATTTCTTTATAAATAATATAGCATTGCTATTGGCCTTTATTTGTAAAAAAAAAAAATGTAGTTGCGGGGTTAATGAGGTGAACCAAGATAGATGTTAGGATCTTGAATCTTAAATCAGCTGGTGTAAACAACCCAGACAGAACAGGCATGGCAGCACAAAGCACTTCCCTTTATTGACTCCAACATCAAAATGAGTTACTTTATAGAGCTCTGTGAAATGGTCACAAAGAAGTGGATGTCCTTGACTCACCAGGTTAGTTCTTCATGAGACGAGACCCATTCCAGCACGGTGTCTCTCTTCTCCCTCCACTCCATTGGACATGGGACCATCAGAAGGCTAGCCTCAAATGAACACAGAGCGCAGTTGTTCCTTTTATTAGATCTCCACAAACAGATAAATGCCAACCCACTGAGGGACATAAAGTTCAAACATAAAACTTTAAACAAGATCCTGACTTTGCAAATTAATCAGTGGTACATTTGCAAACAGACCAGACAGCAAAATATGGCCTGAAAGGTATGATTTAACCAAGGATCCCATTGTATATAATTATACAAGTCCCCAAGGCTGAAGGAGTAGGAAAGCGAGATTCAGCTCACCCAAATTGATGAGTTATTTCTACAATTAACATTAGATTATGCTATCTATTTAACTTCAAGTACTAGTGTGCACAATCGGAGGTTTTCGTTTTTTTTAATGTTGTGAAGTTCTATTAAAAACTATAAATTTCATGAAAATGTCCTTTTGAATTTTGAGAGAAAATATCCTCGACAATTTGGTTTCATAGAAGTAAAAACCAACATATTGACAATTTGAACTTCTGTTTCAGCACAATGAGTTGCTAAAAGGACCCTTCAAAAAGCTTTTTTTAATGAGGCTCTTTAAATAAAACAGAAGGATGTCACCATTGGTTAAATTTGTAAATAATTCCAAATTGAAATTTTATGCAACTTCAAAAATCTGATTGTCACTAAATTATGCATTGTAATTTCACACATTTCTTCCTGTAGAGTATTTAATATCCTCAATGACAACCGCCGCCATGCTTTTTAATACGGGAGATAGTTTGCAGAAGTGTTATTCTTGCAGCCATTTGATGGTCCACTGTCCAAAACCCGTTTCTGCTCAGGCTATAAATGACCTGATGATAAAATGAGGAGTTCACAGAAACTGCATTGACTAGCCAACAGAGAATACAGTCGGGGTCATTTCACTGAAGTACTTGCTATCTGGGTACCATCGTTGAGATTCCACTCAGAAGCAACTTCTTTTGTAAAAGTGTCCTAGAAGCCCTCAAATGTGACCCTCACCGGTCTTCAACTGCCCTCTCCCTCCATTACTGGGGTCCGCCGTCTTGCTATCTGCTCTTGTTGGAACAAAAACAACTGTACCAGCCCCAGATTGGACAGAAATACTGAGCAGGCTTCCCTTCTGATTGCTTGGTTTAAGATTATGGCACACTGCTAAACGTAGCAGTTGACCATCACCTTGCCATATGCTCACCATAAATTATCACAGGGTTTCCTGACATGGGGCGCACTCCTTCCTGTGAAGTACCCCTATAAAATGCATGCAACATTTTTTTGTCCTTCATGTCTGTACTTGCGACAGCTGTGTGTGTGTGTGGAACCCCAGGAAAGGTCGATGCTTGCTTTCCAAGATTCTAGCAAAGATAATCCAGGCTAGATAATAGTGAGAGATAAACTAACATGATTTGGCTTTTAACCCCTTGCGTGCTGCTGTCGGCCGTTGGCCGACGGCAGCACTACCTCGCTAGTGCTGCCGTCGGTACACGGCTGACGCGGCCCGCCCATTTTGCGGAAGTGCCGTACTGCTGCAAAATCACGGCCACTGCAAAGGGGTTAAAAGACTATACAGGGGTCAACAGGGGCCATATTATGCATTTTCATTGTTTGCGCTGGGCGCAACCATTAAAAAGTGTGCCTGGTGCAAACAATGAAAGTACGCCCTATTACGGTGAATGTGCTGTCCCCAGAGCAACCACAAACTCACGTTGCCCTGGGGGCATTGCACTCATGTGAAAACATGGTGCACTTTTACAGGGGATTAAAGATCCCCTGGCTTGCGAGTGAAGTCAGTGACTGCACCTGCCTGCAAAGGGATGTCTGGGGGGGTCCATAGGACCCCCTTTTTCCTCTCCAGAGGGCTGCTCACAGGGGGCGCACTCACAGTGAGAGCTTCTTTGCCATCGGCAATAGGGTGTGGGCACAGAGACAAAGGAAGCCCCTCATTTGCATAGGGCGCACCCCCATGTAAATAAAGAAATACCCCCTGAAGGTACCACTGGCGCTTTAAGTGTGCCAGTGATATCAGTATTACTGAAGAGGACACACAAGCGTCTGCACCCCCTTCTGTAATACCAAAGTGCCCCGGGGTGCCCAAGTGGGCGCACATGCCAGTTGCACCCCAAGGCACTTACTGTAATTTGGCCCAACAGTTGTGCAGTTTTAGAAAAGCATTCTCTTATGACACTATAATGACGAGAGCAAGCATTCAATTTACCCTCTAGACACCAGACTGCATAAGCTGAAAATAACAAGGTGGGTATGCACACAGTCTGAGGCAAGAGGAGATCTCTGGTTCATCCCGTGTAGCGCCTTGCTGCTCCATTGAAGCATAGATCACCAGCGCCTTGAGACCGTTTTTGGGTGTGAGTAACATAACGTAACGTGTATTTGTAAAGCACACGCTCACCCGTAGGTATCTTGGCACTGGATAACAGATGTTCATTGTTACCCAACTCAATGGTACTCATTTTGTCGACATCAGATGGATTAAAGGCTGAGTGGACCCGCCAGGATTTGAACCTGTGACCATGAGGTTGAAAATAGGTCCCTGCAGTGGGCACATTAGTTCACTGAGCCACCAGACCCGGCTTTGCTTACATTAATGCCATTAGTATAACTAGTAGAAGCAGTTGTGGTAAGTGTAGTACTAGTGATTGTGGTTTTTCACCCACAAATAGAGGGAATGTGACTAGGGCTATATAAATTAAGATACATGTCTTGATATGGTGATAGTCTTCTATTAATCCTACCCTGCAGCCCTATTCACACAGGTGACCTTTGCACCCGTCTCTCCTCATTTATAGGTCACCTACTGACACCAGCACTTTCTGTCCTGGACATGGAAGTGTAATGACTTTATTTATTCTCTAGTAGGAAGGTGTGACATTGTATGGGAATTGTTCAGTTTGTTAGATAGGGTACCCCGCCATAAGTTGCCACGGGACTGATGGCTCGCCAAACCTGAAGCAAACTGACAGCGCTTAAAGTCAGGCAAACCGCCATGTTTCAGCCGATGGAGCCCACACTGGCACCACCAGCAGAAACCTCACACTGACAGCCCAACCAATATCAGACCACTGGTGTACATACTTCTTTTTTAGGGCTCGGCCTACGTCACCACGAAGTGGGGCGGAGCTTCGAGCTCTATTGTTATAAAAAAAAAAAAAGGTTTCTTTAGGGGTCGGGCCAGAAACATTCCTTAGTGCGCATGGTTGTTTTATGGCATCTGCATAGTGATTCGTCTTCGCTGTGCTGTCTTTGTAGTAGCCTTGACGCGATAGGCTATATGTGATTTGCATCCGCCATTGTGGGCATTTTCTCTGCGGTTTCGCGCACGGCCGTCCATAAATATCAATTAGGAGCTGTCAGGGTGCCTCGTTAAGTGAATGCAGATGGCCGGGGCGCGTTCACCATTCAGCAGCGCTCCGCACGCTGGCTCGCTCTGCACTGCAGCCTCAGCCTCACCTCTGCTCTGCTGCCAGACACTCAGTGCTGCTTTTATTTATTGTGCAAGCCGCAAGCGCACGGAAGAGAATAGAGTCACTTTATCTCAACATTGGCAGTTGTTTTTAGTTCAGCTCGTCTGACCAGCCCTCATCTTACATCAGCACTTCCACTGCGGCAGCTCCCGAAATCTGGTAAAGACTGACTTGACTCTTCCAGAACTAGTCCGAGTTATTCGGCCCTTCTTGCCTCACTGCACACCGCCTCATCTGCCTACGTGCTGTAAAGCCACAGCCTTGGATACAGCACTTCATAAAAACAAAGTTACATTAAAAACCCACAGTGATGCAATCTGCAAAGCATGAACTTTTAGCTCAGTTCATCACTGTGAAGCTGACATCTGTGAGGCTAGCTCAGTGGGTTAGGCGCTGGTAGCAGAAGTCTATCACTTAACTTTCCATTCTTCTTTTGAGTTTGAATTGGAAAACGGCAATACAATTTGTGTGTTTGCATGTGTCTGATTTAAAAAGTGTACTATTAATTACGTTTTGTCACCTGTAAAATCAATATAGAATATTAGTAAACTTTTTGGTTTTTCCAGGCTATGCCTCCAGGCTCATCAGCACAAGGCTACATTCATACATCCTTTCCATTGCTTGTTACCTCATTAAGAATGCGGAAGTCGTCTGCTGTGAGTGTGTTTACGTCTGTCTTTGTTGCTCGTGGGACATGAGGCGTGCAGAGTGGCGGTGAGTGCAGAGTGGCGGTGAGTGCAGAGTGGCGGTGAGTGCAGAGTGGTGGTGAGTGCAGAGTGGCGGTGAGTGCAGAGTGACTGCAGAGTGGCGGTGAGTGCAGAGTGGCGGTGAGTGCAGAGTGGCGGTGACTGCAGAGTGGCGGTGAGTGCAGAGTGGCGGTGAGTGCAGAGTGGCGGTGAGTGCAGAGAGGCGGTGAGTGCAGAGTGGCGGTGTGTGCAGAGTGGCGGTGTGTGCAGAGTGGCGGTGAGTGCAGAGTGGCGGTGTGTGCAGAGTGGTGGTGAGTGGCGGTGAGTGCAGAGTGGTGGTGAGTGGCGGTGACTGCAGAGTGGCGGTGAGTGGCGATGACTGCAGAGTGGCGGTGAGTGCAGAGTGGCGGTGAGTGCAGAGTGGTGGTGAGTGGCGGTGACTGCAGAGTGGCGGTGAGTGGCGGTGACTGCAGAGTGGCGGTGAGTGCAGAGTGGCGGTGAGTGCAGAGTGGCGGTGAGTGCAGAGTGGCAGTGACTGCAGAGTGGCGGTGAGTGCAGAGTGGCGGTGAGTGCAGAGTGGCGGTGAGTGCAGAGTGGCGGTGAGTGCAGGGTGGCGGTGAGTGCAGAGTGGCGGTGAGTGCAGAGTGGCGGTGATTGCAGAGTGGCGGTGAGTGCAGAGTGGCGGTGAGTGGTGGTGACTGCAGAGTGGCGGTGAGTGCAAAGTGGCAGTGAGTGCAGAGTGGCGGTGAGTGCAGAGTGGCGATGAGTGCAGAGTGGTGGTGAGTGGCGGTGAGTGCAGAGTGGCGGTGAGTGCAGAGTGGCGGTGAGTGCAGAGTGGCGGTGAGTGCAGAGTGGCGGTGACAGCAGAGTGGCGGTGAGTGCAGAGTGGCAGTGAGTGCAGAGTGGCGGTGAGTAAAGAGTGGCGGTGTGTGCAGAGTGGCGGTGTGTGCAGAGTGGCGGTGAGTGCAGAGTGGCGGTGAGTGCAGAGTGGCGGTGTGTGCAGAGTGGCGGTGAGTGCAGAGTGGCGGTGAGTGCAGAGTGGCGGTGAGTGCAGAGTGGCAGTGAGTGCAGAGTGGCGGTGAGTGCAGAGTGGTGGTGAGTGGCGGTGACTGCAGAGTGGCGGTGAGTGGCGGTGAGTGCAGAATGGCGGTGAGTGCAGAGTGGCGGTGAGTGCAGAGTGGCGGTGAGTGCAGAGTGGGGGTGAGTACAGGGTGGCGGTGAGTGCAGAGTGGCGGTGAGTGCAGAGTGGCGGTGAGTGCAGAGTGGCGGTGAGTGCAGAGTGACTGCAGAGTGGCGGTGAGTGCAGAATGGCGGTGAGTGCAGAGTGGCAGTGAGTGCAGAGTGGCGGTGAGTGCAGAGTGGCAGTGAGTGCAGAGTGGCGGTGAGTGCAGAGTGGCGGGGAGTGCAGAGTGGGGGTGAGTGCAGGGTGGCGGTGAGTGCAGAGTGGCGGTGAGTGCAGAGTGGCGGGGAGTGCAGAGTGGCGGTGATTGCAGAGTGGCGGTGAGTGCAGAGTGGTGGTGAGTGGTGGTGACTGCAGAGTGGCGGTGAGTGCAAAGTGGCAGTGAGTGCAGAGTGGCGGTGAGTGCAGAGTGGCGATGAGTGCAGAGTGGTGGTGAGTGGCGGTGAGTGCAGAGTGGCGGTGAGTGCAGAGTGGCGGTGAGTGCAGAGTGGCGGTGAGTGCAGAGTGGCGGTGAGTGCAGAGTGGGGGTGAGTGCAGGGTGGCGGTGAGTGCAGAGTGGCGGTGAGTGCAGAGTGGCGGTGAGTGCAGAGTGACTGCAGAGTGGCGTGAGTGCAGAATGGCGGTGAGTGCAGAGTGGCGGTGAGTGCAGAGTGGCGGTGAGTGCAGAGTGGCGGTGAGTGCAGAGTGGCGGTGTGTGCAGAGTGGCGGTGAGTGCAGAGTGGCGGTGAGTGCAGAGTGGCGGTGACTGCAGTGTGGCGGTGACTGCAGAGTGGCGGTGAGTGCAGAGTGGCGGTGAGTGCAGAGTGGCGGTGAGTGCAGAGTGGCGGTGACTGCAGAGTGGCGGTGTGTGCAGAGTGGCGGTGTGTGCAGAGTGGCGGTGTGTGCAGAGTGGCGGTGTGTGCAGAGTGGCGGTGAGTGCAGAGTGGCGGTCAGTGCAGAGTGGCGGTGAGTGCAGAGTGGCGGTGAGTGCAGGGTGGCGGTGAGTGCAGAGTGGCGGTGAGTGCAGAGTGGCGGTGAGTGCAGAGTGGCGGTGAGTGCAGTGTGGCGGTGAGTGCAGAGTGGCGGTGACGGCAGAGTGGCAGTGACTGCAGAGTGGCGGTGAGTGCAGAGTGGCGGTGAGTGGAGAGTGGCGGTGAGTGCAGAGTGGCGGTGACTGCAGAGTGGCGGTGAGTGCAGAGTGGCGGTGAGTGCAGAGTGGCGGTGAGTGCAGAGTGGCGGTGACTGCAGAGTGGCGGTGACTGCAGAGTGGCGGTGACTGCAGAGTGACGGTGACTGCAGAGTGGCGGTGAGTGCAGAGTGGCGGTGAGTGGAGAGTGGCTGTGACTGCAGACTGGCAGTGAGTGCAGAGTGGCAGTGAGTGCAGAGTGGCGGTGAGTGCAGAGTGGCGGTGAGTGCAGAGTGGCGGTGAGTGCAGAGTGGCGGTGAGTGCAGAGTGCGGTGTGTGCAGAGTGGCGGTGTGTGCAGAGTGGCGGTGAGTGCAGAGTGGCGGTGAGTGCAAAGTGGCGGTGAGTGCAGAGTGGCGGTGAGTGCAGAGTGGCGGTGAGTGCAGAGTGGTGGTGAGTGGCGGTGACTGCAGAGTGGCGGTGAGTGGCGGTGACTGCAGAGTGGCGGTGAGGGCAGAGTGGCGGTGAGTGCAGAGTGGCGGTGAGTGCAGAGTGGCAGTGAGTGCAGAGTGGCAGTGACTGCAGAGTGGCAGTGACTGCAGAGTGGCAGTGACTGCAGAGTGGCAGTGACTGCAGAGTGGCAGTGAGTGCAGAGTGGCGGTGAGTGCAGAGTGACAGTGAGTGCAGAGTGGCGGTGAGTGCAGAGTGGCGGTGTGGCGGTGAGTGCAGAGTGGCGATGAGTGCAGAGTGGCGGTGAGTGCAGAGTGGCAGTGAGTGCAGAGTGGCGGTGAGTGCAGAGTGGCAGTGAGTGCAGAGTGGCGGTGAGTGCAGAGTGGCGGTGAGTGCAGAGTGGCGGTGACTGCAGTGTGGCGGTGACTGCAGAGTGGCGGTGAGTGCAGAGTGGCGGTGAGTGCAGAGTGGCGGTGAGTGCAGAGTGGCGGTGACTGCAGAGTGGCGGTGTGTGCAGAGTGGCGGTGTGTGCAGAGTGGCGGTGTGTGCAGAGTGGCGGTGTGTGCAGAGTGGCGGTGTGTGCAGAGTGGCGGTGAGTGCAGAGTGGCGGTCAGTGCAGAGTGGCGGTGAGTGCAGAGTGGCGGTGAGTGCAGGGTGGCGGTGAGTG
Source organism: Lissotriton vulgaris (assembly GCF_964263255.1). NCBI lineage: Eukaryota > Metazoa > Chordata > Amphibia > Caudata > Salamandridae > Lissotriton > Lissotriton vulgaris. The sequence goes on along the minus strand of NC_141700.1, from coordinate 649,932,681 downwards.
CAGAGTGGCGGTGAGTGCAGAGTGGCGGTGAGTGCAGAGTGGCGGTGAGTGCAGTGTGGCGGTGAGTGCAGAGTGGCGGTGACGGCAGAGTGGCAGTGACTGCAGAGTGGCGGTGAGTGCAGAGTGGCGGTGAGTGGAGAGTGGCGGTGAGTGCAGAGTGGCGGTGACTGCAGAGTGGCGGTGAGTGCAGAGTGGCGGTGAGTGCAGAGTGGCGGTGAGTGCAGAGTGGCGGTGACTGCAGAGTGGCGGTGACTGCAGAGTGGCGGTGACTGCAGAGTGACGGTGACTGCAGAGTGGCGGTGAGTGCAGAGTGGCGGTGAGTGGAGAGTGGCTGTGACTGCAGAGTGGCGGTGAGTGCAGAGTGGCAGTGAGTGCAGAGTGGCGGTGAGTGCAGAGTGGCGGTGAGTGCAGAGTGGCGGTGAGTGCAGAGTGGCGGTGAGTGCAGAGTGGCGGTGAGTGCAGAGTGCGGTGTGTGCAGAGTGGCGGTGTGTGCAGAGTGGCGGTGAGTGCAGAGTGGCGGTGAGTGCAAAGTGGCGGTGAGTGCAGAGTGGCGGTGAGTGCAGAGTGGCGGTGAGTGCAGAGTGGCGGTGAGTGCAGAGTGGTGGTGAGTGGCGGTGACTGCAGAGTGGCGGTGAGTGGCGGTGACTGCAGAGTGGCGGTGAGGGCAGAGTGGCGGTGAGTGCAGAGTGGCGGTGAGTGCAGAGTGGCAGTGAGTGCAGAGTGGCAGTGACTGCAGAGTGGCAGTGACTGCAGAGTGGCAGTGACTGCAGAGTGGCAGTGAGTGCAGAGTGGCGGTGAGTGCAGAGTGACGGTGAGTGCAGAGTGGCGGTGAGTGCAGAGTGGCGGTGTGGCGGTGAGTGCAGAGTGGCGATGAGTGCAGAGTGGCGGTGAGTGCAGAGTGGCAGTGAGTGCAGAGTGGCGGTGAGTGCAGAGTGGCAGTGAGTGCAGAGTGGCGGTGAGTGCAGAGTGGCGGTGAGTGCAGAGTGGCGGTGAGTGCAGAGTGGCGGTGAGTGCAGAGTGGCGGTGTATGCAGAGTGGCGGTGAGTGCAGAGTGGCGGTGAGTGCAGAGTGGCGGTGAGTGCAGAGTGGCGGTGACTGCAGAGTGGCGGTGAGTGCAGAGTGGCGGTGAGTGCAGAGTGGCGGTGACTGCAGAGTGGCGGTGACTGCAGAGTGGCGGTGTGTGCAGAGTGGCGGTGTGTGCAGAGTGGCAGTGAGTGCAGAGTGGCGGTGAGGGCAGAGTGGCGGTGAGTGCAGAGTGGCGGTGAGTGCAGAGTGGTGGTGAGTGGCGGTGACTGCAGAGTGGCGGTGAGTGCAGAGTGGCGGTGAGTGCAGAGTGGCGGTGAGTGCAGAGTGGTGGTGAGTGCAGGGTGGCAGTGAGTGCAGAGTGGCGGTGAGTGCAGAGTGGCGGTGAGTGCAGAGTGGCGGTGAGTGCAGTGTGGCGGTGAGTGCAGGGTGGCGGTGACTGCAGAGTGGAGGTGAGTGCAGAGTGGCGGTGAGTGCAGAGTGGCGGTGACTGCAGAGTGGTGGTGAGTGCAGAGTGGCGGTGAGTGCAGAGTGGCGGTGAGTGCAGAGTGGCGGTGAGTGCAGAGTGGCCGTGACTGCAGAGTGGCGGTGACTGCAGAGTGGCGGTGACTGCAGAGTGGCGGTGACTGCAGAGTGGCGGTGAGCGCAGAGTGGCGGTGAGTGCAGAGTGGCGGTGAGTGGAGAGTGGCGGTGAGTGCAGATTGGCGGTGACTGCAGAGTGGCGGTGAGTGCAGAGTGGCAGTGAGTGCAGAGTGGCGGTGAGTGCAGAGTGGCGGTGAGTGCAGAGTGGCGGTGAGTGCAGAGTGGCGGTGAGTGCAGAGTGGCGGTGAGTGCAGAGTGGCGGTGACTGCAGAGTGGCGGTGACTGCAGAGTGGTGGTGAGTGCAGAGTGGCGGTGAGTGCAGAGTGGCGGTGAGTGCAGAATGGTGGTGAGTGGCGGTGACTGCAGAGTGGCGGTGAGTGGCGGTGAGTGCAGAGTGGCGGTGAGTGCAGAGTGGCGGTGAGTGCAGAGTGGCGGTGAGTGCAGAGTGGTGGTGAGTGGCGGTGAGGGCAGAGTGGCGGTGAGTGCAGAGTGGCGGTGAGTGCAGAGTGGCGGTGAGTGCAGAGTGGCGGTGAGTGCAGAGCGGCGGTGACTGCAGAGTGGCGGTGAGTGCAGAGTGGCGGTGAGTGCAGAGTGGTGGTGAGTGCAGAGTGGCGGTGAGTGCAGAGTGGCGGTGAGGCGGTGAGTGCAGAGTGGCAGTGAGTGCAGAGTGGAGGTGAGTGCAGAGTGGAGGTGAGTGCAGAGTGGCGGTGAGTGCAGAGTGGCGGTGAGTGCAGAGTGGCGGTGAGTGCAGAGTGGCGGTGAGTGCAGAGTGGCGGTGAGTGCAGAGTGGCGGTGAGTGCAGAGTGGCGGTGAGTGCAGATTGGCGGTGACTGCAGAGTGGCGGTGACTGCAGAGTGGCGGTGACTGCAGAGTGGCGGTGACTGCAGAGTGGCGGTTACTGCAGAGTGGCGGTGACTGCAGAGTGGCGGTGACTGCAGAGTGGCGGTGAGTGCAGAGTGGCGGTGAGTGGAGAGTGGCGGTGACTGCAGAGTGGCGGTGAGTGCAGAGTGGCGGTGAGTGCAGAGTGGCGGTGAGTGCAGAGTGGCGGTGAGTGCAGAGTGGCGGTGACTGCAGAGTGGCGGTGTGTGCAGAGTGGCGGTGTGTGCAGAGTGGCGGTGTGTGCAGAGTGGCGGTGAGTGCAGAGTGGCGGTGAGTGCAGAGTGGCGGTGAGTGCAGGTGCAGAATAAACAGTGTGTGACTATGCAGGGTGACATTGGGAGTGTGCAGGTGAGCAGTGTGTGAATGTGTAGGGGCAGTGTGTGATTGTGCAGAAAACACCACACACACATACACCACACACACATAGCAAACACACACACCATAGACCCATACACCACACACACACCACACACACATAAGGCACACAGAAACCACACACCTCAGTCTCTCAACACCACACACTCGTCACCACTCAACACAACACACTCACCACCACACTCACTCCCCAGGCTCACCCCCACAGACTCACCACCACACACTCTCCAGTACACAGAATACAACACACATACAACACACCCCCAGCCGTCAATGAATGCTTTCACCATGCACAAACACCAACAACCATCAGCCATCTGTGCACGCTTTTACCAAGCACACACCCACCAGCCGTCAGTGCACCCTTCCACCAGGCACACACACCTCCAGCCGGCAGTGCACTTTTCCACCAAGCAATCCCAGTATGGTACACTTTACTTTTAAACATATTCATATAAAACACAGCATGCCACCATTGGTAAAATTACAATCCAACCCACATAATTCCACTACACACCACATGCACACACTCCATAACACATGGCGAAAAGACATTGGCATTTACAATGCCATTAGTTCAAACTCAAATAAATCCGAGCCCGATAGCATTTCTAATGCTTGTTCCTGTTTGGGACTGTCAGGAAAAGCATGGCAGTCCCATAGACTCCTCACAGAAAAAAATGACCCCTGTCCTGGGAATAAAATTACAGGATGTACTGTAATAATTTTTTTGTCTTTCAAAATCTTTGAAAATTTTGGTTTAGAAAAAAAGTTTAATGATTGGCTACATGCAACATTGCAGTTACTTTGCAAACCTAGAGTGGGTTCAGCGTAGCTGCCGTGGCAGCTGCTCCTCTGAAGGCATAGAGATCTCTGCCACGAGGTATCTTTCTTAAGAGACATTACATTCAGCAAGCAAAGAGTTGGATCCCTCTAAGCAGCTGCCTTGACATCAGAGGCTTCTACCAAGATGCTATGCAAAGACATTTGTAGAGCAATTCTGGAAAATGTAGACGCTAATAACTTCGAAATGATGTTTTCCTTTTAGCATAGTAAGTAAGTAAATGCTTTATTGTACAGTTAATAAAAACCATTACAAATAGCTATTAGTAGTAAAAGAAAATGATCAGGTAAAAGAAAACGATTAAAAAGGTTGGTCTAATACCATTCAAAATGGGAAAATGGTCATCCAGCATTAAATACAGGTAAATTTCTGTTTTAGATCAAAAATTGTGTATATGTCCGAGCGCTTGCTTTCGACAAGTGGGTTATTCTATATCCTCCGCTCCCCTTCTGACCGGCTTCTCCCAAAGTGTTCGTGCTTCTTGGGGGAAGTACTTTAATGTTCTTGGTCAGTATGGGTCTCTTGCCCGGTCTGAGGGCTGGAGGCGGATGATGTTGTATAGGTGATGTTGTCAGTGTCCGCTTGTGCTCTCGTCGTTTTGAGCCTGGTTTCTGCCAATCCTAGGTATTTTACCAGTCGGCAGGCCATTTGCACATCGTCTCCTCTAAAGCAGCTCAAAACTGCTTCTCTGCAGGGTCTGATTCCTTTGTTTAGAAATAAGGGTCTCAGTAGGTTCTTCCGGTCTTGCTGCAGCTCTTTGCAGATGGTTATGAGGTGTGTGATATTTTCCTCGTGTATTCCGCACAGGCGGCATTTTGCTGGTTTTGATGGTCGCAGCATCGGGGCCATGTGGCCCACTGCTGGTAGCACTCCTAGTCGTAGTTTTAAAAAAGATTCTTTTGTTGTTTTGGAGAAACTGTTCACCAGGTACATCTGAGGAGTAAGTTTGTTGTATGTTTGCACAGTCAGCCAGCCATGTGCTCTCTCGGCTAATGAGGCTTTGTCTTGCAGGAGGGATTCTTTCTTGACGATTTTGTTAATAGTTTTTTTTTAAACCTGACGGGCTCCCTTGGAGATCCTATAACTGCCTTGCCCCAAGATGATTGATGGCATCCTCCAGGAAATGTCTTGCTGGACAGTCATTTTTGCTTTGTAGATCTTTCCAGAGGAGTGCGTTAAGAGTATTTTCTTCTCCTCTGCTTATCTTGTGCCAGGTCTTAAGGTAAGTTCCCTTTCGTGCAAGTTCTTCTTTGGCCAGCCCGAATTCGAGGCGGATCTGCGCCGGTGAGGTGTATTTCGGAAGACCGAACATGATCCGCATTGCTTTTGAGACTACTCTATTCAGGGTTACCGTATCCCTCCCTCTCATTGCTTCACTTCCATACGTGATAGATGGAATCAGCTTGGCTTGGATCACTTGTAGGAGCGGACCTTTTAGCATAGGTCTTAGTGAGGCCAGAAAGAATGAAGGCAGACGGAGGTCTAAGGGGTATGAATGTAATATCATTGCGTCTTCTGTATTTTTCCCTACTTCTTTTCACAATGAAAAGCAAGCAAACACAGCATTGCCCAGTTTACCCCAACATCCTTCTAGTTGGCAATATTTATATATTTGTTTCTGGTATCCATATTCATACATGTTATCGAAAAGAAACAAGCACTGCTGATGCCACTAGGTCTCTTCTTGAAAACACTGAGCTATTGGCTTTGCTAATGCTTCTTGCAGTGGTATAGAAACGCATGTGCCATGATTCATGGACCTGCATGGCTGGCAATTTCGGAAAGGGAGAGACTCAAGAATAGGAGGAAAGTCACTGAATCAACAGGAGACAACTGAGATAGAAAAAACAGCAACCCAGTCATGGGCAAGGGGCTGACCCAAAATCTACTCTAGTTATATTGGGAATAGTAGGTGTGGCCACTGTCTTTAGCCAGACCTAATAAGCACAAATGAACATTACACAGTAATTCCAATTTGTAAGTAATTCCTATTGGTAAAGGGCAAACATATCACTCTCTTAAGGGTTTCAAGGTGATGGTGGCCGTTGGGGAGGTTTAAGTAAGCTATTGCCCAGAGTCCCATGATGCTGAGCTGAGCTGCCACCAGCACCGGGGAACGAACCGTGACCCCATGATCTGGAGTCAGCCACTCTGGTCACTGTGGTCACACCTCTTTCACACAGTCTGACTGTTCCACTTTGATGAGGTGCAGTTCTGTATCTGATACATTTTTCTGTTGTTGGGCCAAGCAGCAAGTGTAACCAGTAGAAGCATAACGAAACTTGAGAGTCCCCCCCCCCCCCCCAGGTAAAATGACCCCCCCTCACCCCTTCCGGACCCAGTCAGGAGCTCTCAGGTCAGAAAGAAAACAATGCACTTACGTCACATAGAACACATGCCTGTAAAGCACATCAGACACCCCGATATCCATGCAGACCTTATTTACTGCAACTAGAGGGGGCAGTGGGGAATGGACTATATTTGAGGGGGGGGGGAGTGAAAGTAACCTAATAATTTTCAGGGCTATTTTGCAAATTCTGAATTTATAGATGCGTTTGTTGTACTAGAACTGCCTTTCTTGTTTAAATAAAATCAGTTTCCTATTTCCCTTTGGCATGTATTTTTATCCATGGTTTGCAAGGATTTAAGGAAGTGGAAAACGTGCAGAAATAACTCATACTTTTCAACACTTGACATGTTCACAACAAGCAAGTATACATATTCTTGCTTATGTTTGAAAGTTTGATAAACACAGTTTTTACAGCGCCAAACATCGCTCCGGGTACACGGTACATATTTATTTACTTGGGTGTTTTGTTAAGCTGCGTCTTATTGCTTGTGACCACACGGCATGTTCTAAGCCTGCCAACTGCGTGCAGCACCGGCAGGATCCAGCTCTTTTATTGAGTAGCTGCCGAGTGCCAGTCGGTTGAGGGTTTGGGTGTGATTCTTTAACATATGGGGCAGTGTAGGCTGAGTGATTCGGGCCCGGGTTCACAGCATGGTCCGGATGTGCTCGAATTATAGGGTGGAAACTTCTTTGAAGAGGAGCACTTTTTTAAGATCTTGAAGGCGATGAAGTTAGGTAAAGTTGTGATACTTGCGTTCAGGGAGTTCCTAGTGTGGGGCCCCAGCTCTGCTCTGGTGGCTGGGTCTCCAGACTTGGCAAATTACGATGGCACTGCTGGAGTTGTCATTCTGGACAGGAGTGGGTGTTTTGGGCCAGTTACCTCTTTGTGATATGAGGTTGGTGCTGGAGATTTTAAACTTGATTCTTTGTTCCACTGGGAGTCAACTTAATGCTTTTTACGCCTGTGCTACTCAGTACTCTCAGTAACTCATCTCTCCTAAAGCATCTTTATTTTTGCAGGCATACCTACTTATAGGGTACGGGTTGGCGTCATAGACTGGCTCTTTATTTCTCTGAGCGGCTGCTGTAGGGTTTTACTTTTGGAATACTCCTTCTCCTTGCCTGCTGTCTTCACCTGCACATGCTTGTGAAACACTACAGTGAAAGTCTATGAAGGAAATGTCACTACTCAGACTAGCATTATTCATACATTGTCCGTACCCCAAAGGCCATGGAAATCCACCTACTTTGCCGTCATGGTGGGTGACTGGTTGGTTGTGGAAGAATGCTTTTGGTGCAATCTGTACTCCACCCAGAAAAAGTTGTGTTAGAACTGAGCCTCTCCTTGTTGACCCATAGACTAACAATATTCAGTCAGTTTTTAGGACATCCACACCAAGGGGCCGATTCCGATCCTGGAAAAAAAACGTCTGTACGATTTTCATCCGGAGCTATCACCGTACGATTCGTACCCGTCCATCTGAGTCGCGTAGTACGATCCGTATTCCATCAATCCGTCCGCATCGTCACGATCCGTACGTATTGCAAGGCTGAGACAGTGAACCGTACGACTCGTACACATGCCGTACGACCCGACGAGTACGATCCGGACCGGGGTATGAGGACGCGATTCGTACGGTCCACGTCAGGCAAGGACGATTTGTACGGAAAAGCACACAATCACTTACACACCGTACGGTGTGTACACCCCATGATAGCAGGGGTACGTTGCGAATCTTACTTGCCGGGTCGGAAAAAGCAGCCGTGAACCATACAGATGTCGCGTACAGCGGGTTCCGAGGTAGATTCGTATGGGGATTTGATTCGTACGGTCTCTGTACGATTCGTACGGAGTCCAGCTCCTGGTACGAATCGTACTTCATCGTACGTGCGGGGGACGTTGCAGGGTACAATTTGTACGGGAAAAACGCTCCGAACGGCTATTCGGTGCGGCTTTTCCCGAATCAGAATCGACCCCTCAATGTGCATGAGAAAACTGCCCATAGAATGACCTTGAAAGGGAATAGATCTATGTTTATTGGTCAGGCTGAAACCCTGTTTGCAGTATCCTGTTTGGTGAGTTGATGTGCCCAGCCTGAGCTACCACTGAACCTTCCCCCCCAATTTCACAATATGACCAATTTCCCCTAAGCATTAACTCCGCACAGTCTCATATCATGACCTCTAGCTTCCGGAGCACTAATATGCTGAAAAATGCAGCCTCTTCTACTGTGTTTATTCTCCATAGGAATTTTAATATGCCTTTTCTGCCCCCACCCTTGCTGACTCAAGGAAAACAATATTTAGATTATTGGAATACTGTATTTGGCATTGGACATTCTCCTCGCATCCTATTGGTTAAAAGTTGATCCGAATGTGTAAGATCTCAAAGGTGATATTTCTATGTCTATCCAAACACTCGGGACCAAGATGAACTCTGGTTCCCGAAACTAGTCAAGGGAATAGGAGGCTGTTGCTGTCTGGACTGTCCCACCCACTTGGAGTGAGAGGAAATTCATCAAAGATCATCTCATCAGGCACCTTCCTTGCCAGAGTGGCAAGGATGTGATGCAAACGTTTGCATCACCAGATTAAGTTAGGTTCATTCTTTAAGACACTTCACACGTTGTACTTGCTAGGGTGGGGCATGGTGAATCGTGATTAGAGATTTTTAAGCTTTACAAAATGTCTCTGATTGAGCTGGTTGGTCTGTCTTGAGTCAATAATCTTCTTACTAAGGATAGTAGCTTTTTAGTGTTTCTTTATGCCGGAGCTGGTGATGTTTGTGGAGAGATGTGCCTTTATTCCTATCTACTTTTCTGGGTCTTAGAATTGATTTAAGTGCTTTAAACTCTGTGTAATCTGTTCTTGCTTTATGCTGTTGTGTTTTTGCTTTAGTCTATCTTATTAGGAAATCTACTCAAGGGTATTTATAGCCCTTTAGACCAATGTGATGGTAGCATTAGTAGGATTCAGGTTACACTGAGGGCTGATGAGGCTGGCCCTTTGGAGTAATCCTTTGTGGCCACAGGTGTGTTTATTGTTTGCTTGAGGCTGAAGGTGGCAAGATGTTTGGTGGCCAGCTTTGTGATAATAATCATGATTGTGATTCTGACACTCAAGTGGAATATGCACTCCAGAGTCTGACCAGTCTTCCAAAATGTATTATAAAAATGTAAAGTATCAATGGCCCATTACAAGGTATTCCACCTTAATTTTGACTCCAGAATATCATGCTACCAAAATATTGTGCCCAGATTTTCAAGGACCAAAAAATCAAAAAGGTAATTGTCATCAATACTCTGGTTTCTTTAGGTGAAATATCAACTACAGAAACATTGTGCTACCAAAATATTGTGACCAAAATATTGGGAAGGTAAGTGCCTATAGGTAAGTATAGCTTTATGACACAAACTTATATATGTTAATGTTAATGTTAAGGGGAATTTGTTGAGCGCACTGTCACCATGAGTTTCCTGGCGCTAACGTATGCTTAGCTGTATGCACCTTCTCCATATTTCTGACTTCGATATTTTGGTAGAGCAATGTTTTTGTAGTTGATATTTCAACATACAATCAGATATAAGCACAGATACATGTATAATTACATATACAATACAAATAAGGTGCCTAAATGAAAAATACATTCAGCCGATTAACACTTCTCCTTTAGATTATTGTTTACTATTGGAATCCCTACATAGGGGCCTATTACGATTGCGTCAGACCTTTTCCAGCCGCCACTGTAGCGGAGATTGGGTACGACCACCATGCGTGTGGCGGTTCCACCCATGGTATTATGATGTGACCACTGCACGCATGGCGGTGATTGGGTCTGACCGCCATGCTTCCAGCAGTCCCGCCCATTGAATTATGATGGGCCCACCACCACAGCGGTGCATTCCGCATCGTTAACATTGTGGCGGGCGGTGCTGGCAGCAGCACTGCTGAGTCGTGAAAACAAGCATCTTTTGCATTTCACTGCACTACGTGACAGGCACTGCACTGTGACTGCCACTTGGTGCAGTGAAAAGTAGGGTGGCACCATGGGTACCCCCCCAGTGCACCCACACCCCCCAACACGAGGGGGCCCTCAACAGGTCCCCAAACACAATCCCCGCCAGCCTACCCATAACAGAGAGACTGCCACGGAAAAGCTGGCTTCTGCATGCATCCTAATCCGGACAGCGAAAAAAGCTAGGCACAGGACCATTTTAGCGGTCCAGCTCAGTCTGCCAGGCCAGCAGTTGGATTACTACAGGCGGAAAAGAGGGAGATGGATTTTCACACAGCCGCAGTCACCACCGCCATCATATTATGATCTGCGGTTTTCAAGATTACGATTGCGGTGCAGAGGCCACCGCCGGCCCCGCGGTGGCGATCCGCCCGCCATCGTAATAGGCCCCTTAGCCTCCCACTTGACTCCAACTGTCGTTCACATTTCTGGGTCACAGGCTTTCGATGATCTACTTCGATTATGATCTTCACTAGTACATACCATGCATAACACTGAACATTTGGATTTCCATCATACAGGCAATTTAAGTGCAAAGGTGAAGGATTAGTAGACCTTTTATGTTTTCCAAATAGTGACTATTTATTTATTTATACATTTTTATATAGTGCAGATATTACCCAAAGGTGCTCGAGCGCTTTACAATAAAATATGCCATTACATAAGCTCGAAAAATATTATATATTTTATTATTACATAGGGTTGTTACATTAAGTCATTACAAAAGGCTATTTACATAAAACATAGGTTGATTAGAAAAGGTCCAAACCAAAATCACAAAATATTGCATTGTTGCATAAGGTCCAAAGTTACAAATTACCAGGACATTACAGAGGGCTCATAATTAACTTGTTCAGAGGTCATAGTATAAGTTGCAGCAGTAAACAAGTTGTCAGCTGATAAAGTCTGAAAAAATAAAGTCAGTGCATTTGGTCAGAGGATAAGCCATAGAGATGAGAGTACATGTTCCCACTGTAGATTTTATCTGAGATGTCATTGATGAAAAAACCCCAATAATTTTCCCAAGGAAAGGCAGGTTGGAGATAGGGCAAAAATTGTTGTGGTCATTGTGGGGTGACTTGTCGGAAACAGGCAATGTTCCTTGGCTGAGAGAGGGATTCGCTAATTTTGTCAAGCAGGGGAGCATGTGTCTGCATAGGTTTTTGGCAATGTGGCCTGGGAAAGATTCGAAAACGTTTTGGTCTTCATAATGCTTTCGAGTAAACCTTCAGATTTGCCCACCGTAGAAGGGGTAGGCCAGTCGTTGTAGCAAAGAAGCAACTTTGCTTTGGTGTCAAAGACTGGCACACATTATTCTGCTTTCATGGATGTCTCATCAAATTTGCTGGATGTGGATAAAGATTAGTAAAGAAATGTACTTAGTAACAAAAGCCCTGGATCACACACTGCATTGCTGCTGCTAAAATCAAGCACCACTCCATACAAATAGCAAGAATCATTGATCACCCTACTTCTGACAAGAAACAACCTAGGCTCCTGATTTCCTTAAGCAAACATGTTTGGTTAGCTAACTTCTTACAATTTACTTAGATCCTTATGCAAAATTGTACTGCTAGTTTCTTTTAAAGTTCCCCTAGTCATACCCACTATTGGAAAAAATAATAGGGACACAACAGAGCCGACACGCTACCAATCAGATATCAAGTAGCCTATCCCAATGTTGTTCCTATAGTGCGTAGTTGCTCCCCCCTTAAACCAGTACTGTATAAAGCAAAACTGGTCGACCAACTTGCTTGGTCCAAACATCGTTAACCCCCACATCATAAAAGCAGATTTGTGTAGGTAGTAATATGCAACAAGGTTATTTATGCATATTTGTTGTGATGGTTTCTTGTGGTGGGTCTGTGTTGTGGTGTTTTTGTGCTGCATTATTGCATTTTGTTGTTCTTGTGTTGTACTGTGGTTGTTGCTTTGCATTCTATTTTGATTGTTGTGTTGTGTGATGCCTTGTCATGTTTATGTAGCGTTATTGTTTAGCTTTATTTTATGTTGGTGTGTTGTTTTCTCTAATTACTTAAGAAAGGCCAACAGATGCTGCTACATTTCCAACCAAAAGAGCCGCTGTCCTTTAAATATGAAGTGACAAACAATCATTTACCACTGTCTTAGGTGGTAAAGTACCACTGCTCCCGCTCGTAAACTATTTAAGACACTAGTCAGCCCAAGCCTGTGACTGAGACCATGCCTTACATTAGTGCTTCCAGTGCTTGCTTTGTGTGCTACAGTCTCAATATTCCAACCGGGTCATGGAATGGAAATGGCTGCAGTGGATACAAACTATTGCTTGGAGGAGTGAAACAAAGACAGCAGTTAGCTCTGATATCATTTGATCTTTTACTTTCGACACCCAAAATTATGACTCCTTCTTATGAACGAAGAGGTAATGGTTCAGTCCAGATGCCTCTCTGTTGTTGCCCAATGTAATGACCTCTAGTGTCCTAATGGAACCTGTCTCCATTACCCTTTACTAATGCTAAAACTACTACTATTACGTATTACTACAATTATACTGCACTCGATACCCAAGGGTCTGTTGGTGCTAATCAGTGCTCCCTAGCTCACATGAAATTCCTGGCCAGAGATATTAAAAAGTTAGGCATTTAAGGACTTTTTGAAATAGTCTAGGGAAGTTTCTGATCTTTAGATCAAGGGAAGATATTTGACACCCTGTCATTTAGAATGGAAAGCTTAAAATCCAGTTTTCCGTTTTTAGGTCTCGCAATCTGCGTTACACTGCGCAGCAGTGTTTGCGCAGGCGGGAGTCCTTTTGTCCGGGGTTCAGAAATGAACCCTGGAATCGCACACACTTGTGCGTATGTTTTTTGTCTGCTCTTGTGTGATTGGGCTTTGAGTGCGTGTATTTTGTTAACAGAGCACGCAATAGGCCAAAGGCAGGCACATAACTCCGCCCATGGTCTATTGGTGTCTGTTACGTGCACCAAAGCCCATATGTCTTCAATTATCGTGCCCAGACACGGGCGCAACAATTGAAGACATATGGCTTGCAGTGGCGCACGCGCTTGCACCACTCGCAGCCGTGTTATTTTAATCTTCAGTGCCGCTTCTTCTAATTCGAGTGATAAAAAGATTTAGTGACTTGTTTGCTAGAATTTTTGTCATGAGGCATTTATTACCGCCCTGAAATTTACCTTTAGTGTTAAAAACCCTTTAAAGTGATCCCGTCACACCACTTTCATCTGCTGATCTTTTGAATGCCTAACTATGAAGGTATTTTCTTCTGGCGGGAATTATTTCAGCATGAACGATGAGGGGGATTAGTCTTTTGCTGTGGGAGCTCTGTGTATGTTTACTGAGTAAGAAGGCATGATTTAAAGGCCTCCTCCGTGTTTCACTAGGCTGGTAAGATTGCTTCCGTGGTGCAGAGTGATAAGGCTTTTCCAAGGTTTTAAAGTGCCCAGACATGACTGACGTCACATTTCAAAATACTGAGAGGTATGGAATGCGGTGGAAAACAAAGCAAAACACGTTGCACGAATTACGGAGGTGCAACTTGGGTCCTACATATGCTCTCACTTGTAATGATTAAAGTGTGTGTGGAAATAAGGAAGCTATTAACAAGAAAACAACCCATTCGATGCCCAGGCCATATGATTTTGGTAGCATGCAGCAGCCCGAACTGCTTTGCTGCTGAGAAATGGGGTATCCAGCTACTGTGCAGCGCTCTCAAGTTTCTAAGGCCCGTGCATGAGTTGCTATTCCAGTCCAGGTTTTAGCTTTGCATGCTGGGATGCGTACTCCTGATAAAGTGCTAAACATAAGAAAGAGCTGCATACCTAAATTCCTGCCGCCGCCAGCTCCGTCTACAGCGTCAGCCGCCCCCTGGGATGATGACAGCGTCCCCGGAGGGCAGGTGTGAGGGTGAGGGAGCGCAAGCGACGCCTCCTTATTAACATGTGCTAATTACAGAACCTACTGCATGGAAAGCTGGTTTTCTCCTCCCAGCGTCCGCCCCCCCCTCCCACCCGGAATTTGAGGAATGCCCCCACCTCCTGGGATCTCTCCAAGGGGAGGGCCCGAGGCAGACACCAGCGCCTTCCCTGGCCCCCACCGGCTCCTCCACAGGGCCTCCCTGAGCCCTCCCACCTCATTCACGTCTCCCTCCCTCCAGTACCTCACCGCACTCTTCCTCCTAACTCATACCGCCCCCTTCGATCTCATTGCACCCCTTTCTTAATCACGTCTCCCCCTGCACACTTCATTCACACCCCCAGTACCTCCCTGCACACTTCTTTTGCACCCCAGTACCTCCCTGCTCACGTCTTTTGCACCCCAAGTACCTCCCTGTACCTCCCTGCACACTTTTCGCACCTCCTGTACCTCCCTGCACACTTTTCGCACCTCCAGTACCTCCCTGCACACTTTTCGCACCCCCACTACCTCCCTGCACACTTCTTTTGCACCCCCAGTACCTCCCTGCACACTTCTTTTGCACCCTCAGTACCTCCCTGCACACTTCTTTTGCACCCCAGTACCTCCCTGCTCACTTCTTTCGCAGCCCCAGTACCTCCCTGCACACTTCTTTTGCACCCCCAGTACCTCCCTGCACACTTTTCGCACCTCCAGTACCTCCCTGCTCACTTCTTTTGCACCCCCAGTACCTCCTTGCACACTTATTTTACACCCCCAGTACCTCACTGCACACTTCCTACTCAGTTCTCCCAGGTACCTCCCTGCACACTTCGTTCGCACCCCCAGTACCTCCCTGCACACTTCTTTTGCACCCCCAGTACCTCCCTGTACACTTCTTTTGCACCCCGTACCTCCCTGCACACGTACTTCTACCTCCTATTTCCCCAGTATCTCCCTCCTCACCCCCTCTCACCCCTCCCTCCCCGGTACCTCCCTGGACACTTCCTACTCAGTTCTCCCTAGTACCTCCTTGCACACTTCCTTCTACCTCCCCAGTACCTCACTGCACACTTCCTACTCAGTTCTCCCCAGTACCTCACTGCACACTTCCTACTCAGTTCTCCCTGCACACTTTCTTCTCACCCCCCTCCTCAGTACCTCACTGCACACTTCCTACTCAGTTCTCACCAGTACCTCCCTGCACCCTTCCTACTCAGTTCTCCCTGCCCACTTCCTTCTTACCCCCCTCCCCAGTACCTCACTGCACACTTCCTACTCATTTCACCTTGCACACTTCCTTCTCACCCCCTCCCCAGTACATCACTGCACACTTCCTACTCAGTTCTCCCCAGTACCTCACCGCACACTTCCTACTCAGTTCTCTCTAGTACCTCATTGCACACTTCCTACTCAGTTCTCTCCAGTACCTCACTGCACACTTCCTACTCAGTTCTCTCTAGTACCTCCCTGCACACTTCCTTCTCCCTCCTCCCTCCCCAGAACCTCACTGCACACTTCCTACTTAGTTCTCTCTATTACCTCATAGCACACTTCCTCCCTCCTCAGTACCTCCCTGAACACTTCCTTCTCCCTCCTCCCTCCCTTTTACCTCCCTGCACACTTCCTTCTCACCTCCGTCCGCAGTACCTCACTTCACAGTTCCTTCTACCTCCCCAGTACCTCACCGTACACTTCCTACTCAGTTTTCCCTAGTACCTCACTGCACACTCCCCTCACCCACCCCCCCTCTGTCTCCCACACGGTTCCTCCCGCCTCACTCCTCCTACCTCCATCCCTGCCTCCTTGAGCTGTTCCTTCCCTCTCATGCCAGGCAGCAGAGCCCCCGCCCCAGGACAGTGTCTCCCCCATACATTGGCTCAGAGCTCCCTTCCCTCCAGGCGGTTCAAGTGTGTCCCTCCAGCTCGGCCTGCATGGTGAGGGGGGTTCTGATCACAATGGAAGACACCGACTGAAAACAAGAATTTGCAATGCAATAGGTCTCGCAATATTAAAGTTTGAGCTATTGGTTTTCCAATATTTAGCAATGCCAATAGGTCAAAGTTTAATAATGCGAGACCTATTGCATTGCAAATGCTTGTTTAGTATGAAGACAGAAGTTTGGATTATACGAGTTCACCAACTCTGGAACTAATTACGGCCAGTGTCACTAATTCCCCAGAATTAACTAGGAAGGGAAAGCCTAAATAACTCACTGATGTAAAAAAATATAGATGTACAATATATCGATATATATATATATATATATATATATATATATATATATATATATATATATATATAGTTTATATATATAAAATAATATATCTTAATTATATTAAATATTAAAATTAATTTTAACAACATAACATAATTTTCATATACATTTTAACAAAATATAACAAATAAACTTAATTTAATAAAGATAAACACAAACATAATAATTTATGCATATATATACTTTAAAATAATTCATAAACTATTATTTTTTTATTTTAAAAGTTTAAAATTATATAAATATTAAATATATATATATATTTATACTTGAAAATATAAGAATAAAAAACATTCTATAATCAATTAAAACATTAAACTATTAAACATTATTTAAATGTAAATTTCCCAAATAGTCAGTGCAAAAGTCGGAAAACTGTTGGATAGCGAAGAGGCAAAAATTATTATTCCCACTCCAATAACTACAACAGTAGGGAAGTGTTGGATAGCGAAAGGGTAAATTTACTATTCCAACTCCAATGAGTGCAACAGTAGGGTAAGTGTTGGATAGTGACGGGGTAAAATTTACTATTCCCACTCCAGTGAGTGCAACAGTAGGGTAAGTGTAGTATAGGGGAGGGAATACATTTACTATTCCATCTCCAGGGAGTGCAACAGTAGGGTAAGTGTTGGTTCGATAGCGGAGGGGTAAAAATTACTATTCCCACTCCAGTGAGTGCAACGGTAGGGAAATTGTTGGATAGCAGAGGGGTAAAAATTACTATTCCCACGCCAGTAAGTGCAACAGTACAGAAAGTTTTGGATAGCGAAGGGATAAAATTAGTATTCACACACCAGTTAGTTCAAAAATAAAAACAAAAACAATATTTAAAAATCAAAAAATAATATTATAAAAAGTAATAAATAAATACATGTATAAATATGTTAACAATTAAAATACCAATAATGTAACATATAAAACGAATACATATTATAATATTAATTACATATAACAAATATCTACAAATATTATATAAAATAAAATACAAAATACATTTCCAAAAAAGAAATATTTTAAACTAGAAAATATTTACAGACAAAAACATTAATTATTACATAAATGTATTTATTTTATTTCTTACCCTATAACACCACACAAATTGCAACACACTTCTAAATTTTGAAAATAAATATACTTCCATACTTAACATAATTCTCAATTAAAAAAAATTATTAATTACAAAAAAGAATTAATAAAAACGTAATTAACTACCCAACCTTTAACCCTATAATCCCCACAACACACACCTAAATTAAACTGTACAATAATAAATGACACAATTAAAACTTATTTTAAAATTACAAACTATTACTATTAAACTAATTATAAATTAAGTAAAATGTATTTAATACCCACCTTTTACCTCGTTAACAGTAAAACACACACAAAAAAATAAACGATTACACAAAATAAATATCCAATAATTAACATTAACTAACAAATGTATATTAATTAAACACAAATCACTTCCCACGCTTAACCCCTATCTAAAATTAATGACACAATTACCACAATTCATTTTTTAGTAAATTAATTAATAACAATTAACAAAGAAATAATTAAGAAAAAATAAAAAATGTACTTCCCACCCTTTACCACATTAAACCCCAAACCACACACCTAAAATGAATTACACAATGACCATAATTAATTAACAATTAGTTAATTAATATTAATTACCAACCAATTATTTATTCAGCAATACATGTTTTTACTTCCCACCTTTTACACCTATAAACACCAAAATGCGCACCTAAAATGAATTCCACAATTACCACCATTAATTACCAATTAATGGATTAATACTAATTAACACCCAATTATGAATTAATTAATAATACATTAATTTACATATTTAACACTATAACATCTCAATTAAATAAATATGAATAAATGAAAAATAATCATTAATTTAATAAAATTAAATTACTTTCCACCCTATTCCCCTGTACACTTACAATCTGCTATGGAACTAAAAAAATGCAAAATTCAAATAATTTTTTTTAATAACTACTAAAAATGTAACACATATATTAAAAAATATAAACAATTCTTATACAAAAATAAATACATCACATACATTTAAAATATATACTAAAATACATAACATTAATTAAAAATTGGATATTTTTAACAACTTAATTTTTGCAAACGATATTAAACACTTCAATATTTTTAAATTGCTATTACTTACCTTAAGTTGATATTCATGACCACAATATTCTTGCTGTCGATATTTCGCACTCAGGATATTTGTGACTCAATATTTCTGCCAGTCGATATTAATAACTCGATATTCTGTCTGCACACCAATAGCTGGCACTCTACAGGGGCAAGAGCTGAGGATGAAATGATTGGTGGAGGATACTTTACATATTCAATATTCTATTTCCTTACTCACCAGATGTGGGGCCAAACCCCCAATAATATGATGCAGTACCCAAAGTACACACCCCAGGAGTTTTTTTCAACATACACCTAAACTTCAACGCCACAAGATGTAGACATCAAATGCATTCAACAAGTTGGAGTCAATACAATAACTTGGGAATGCAGAAATTGCTTTCCAGGGAAAGTTTCTCAGGAACAGGTTGCCCCAAATTTTATTGAGGCTCATATACAACCGCATTTATTGTTAGTATAGCAGATCCGAGAGAGCGCACTGCTCATGAGTGGAGACATGTTTGGAACAGTCTAAAAGTAGGATCCATCTCTCCAGGAAAGCAATATATTTTACTATTGTTAAAGACACAACTAAAGACCTGCCTATCTCCTCGCCATCACAAGCTGATAAGCCCATAGGCTAGCAGTCACCGCTTGCAGTGCGTGTTTTGCTGCATGAACCACAGCTTCTCAACTCATCTCATCCACTTACAAGGACACATTGTAGAAAACCTGTTAGTGCCACACCCAAAGAACACTCATTTAGCAATTCCTGCTTTTGTACCCAAGGAGCATCATGTGCTGAGCACTTTTACTTTACCAAGTCTCTTTCAGTACCAGAACATAAGAGCTGGTCTTCTTCAGGCTGGAGACCAAAAATGAGGAACTGACTCGGCACATTGTACAGATTTTCTATATTTCCACTAATTACTGAAACTCCATACATCTTGTTTTCCCTTTCATCTACTAATTGCTACCTAATCTTGATGAAGTCCGAGTAATTGAATGCCACCGAGTCTTGATTGGGGCGGGTAATTGAATGACTACAGATGTGTTTCCGCTTAGTTTTGTAACAGGACATTTTCTTATATGTTCTTTCTCTATTGTCTATTCATTCCCTACTTGATTTTTTGCAGAACTTTGACGTCCTTGAGGCAATGAAACGTAACTTATATTTATTTAGAAGGTTTGTAAAGCACTGTTTAAATATATTGCGATTTCATGGTGACACACTCCATATATTGGTCTTACAAGTCTGGGAGGCTGCCACATACCCTGGCTCACTACTCTCCACATAACCTTCAATTATACATTCAAACTTTGCTCTAGTATGCATAAACTCACTCTCTTGTGATACTGATCCTTGACCACCGTGCTCCTATGGAGGCACAGAAGAGGCTGCTGCTGTAGCAAGATTCCCTCTTTGTCCCAACAGACACTTTTGCAATCCACCTGAAACCTGTTCATCATTTACCTGCTCTCCCTTCCTCCCAGGGAACCAATGCCCCCAACATCCTGTGTTTAGCATGAGCTAAGTGGACAATCGGTGACATTACCGTGGAATTGGGATTCCTAGAGGCATGGCTATGCTCAACAGTGAACAAGAAATGAACAAATTAATGTATGTTTTCTGTACTCTTGCTGGAGCTGCGTGGAATGACGTTGTCATGTGGTATAATTTTAACATATGTTCTAAAATGCTATGTTGTGTGTGCTAAGATGTTATGTTATTCTTCCCTGTTATATTATGCTATGTTATGCGCTATTACGTTGTGCTGCGATACGTTGTGCTATGATACATTAACCTCTTCGGTGCTCAGTCACGGTAGGTGTGTGCTCATGACGCCGCGGTGCGGGGGGGGGTCTAGGGAGTGGGCGTGGCGCTGCGGTACTCATGACGGCTCCGGTCATCATAAATCACGGTGAGCATGTGCTAATGACGGCCGGGAGCCGTCCGACTTCACCCACTAAATAATTCTTCCGCACAGGTGGGAAATTAACAGCGCGTGGGAGGAGCGGCAACGTTCGGATGGCTCCCGGCCGTCATGAGTCACGGTAAGGCTGGTCCGTTTCACTGCTGTTCATGTGGTGTGAGAAATGGAAGTAGATGTTCCTGGACAAGGTAAAAATTGAAGAGAGTCTTTCTTCAGCTTCTATCTTAAGTGAAGTGGGAAAGGTGTTTGTCAAATCTGTGCTGACATGAATATTCTGATCCTTGGTGCCTAGCAACAGATAGACTCTCTTCTGCCTATTACGTTTCAAGGCCTGCTTTACACCATAGCTGTGTGTCTGACTTATTAATACCAGTAAATTAAAATAAATACGAGTGGACTTTTTGTATCATTTTTTGATGTTCCATTTTGCCTCCAATGGAGTACTTGCATTGCAATGCGTGAGGAACTATTTTCCATCTCAAAACTACACAGAATTTTCATACATTACATTCTTATAACATTCAAGCATTGTATTCAGAATATAGACTTTTTTAGGTTTTGCCTTCACGGCTCTTGCTCCTTACTTGCTAAATCTCTTAACAAAACAAAAAAATCTTAAAAGGGGTTTAGAGCCCACCGATTACTCACCTTTACTTACCATTGGTTCGCTTCCATGTCACTCTTGTTAAAATAAACAAATGTAAATCCAGTACTTGTATAGCGCACAAATTACCCCCGAAAGGGTATCCCGGCGCTGGGGGGGCGTTGGGAAGATTAATCGAGCTATTTCCCAGATTCGCATGGTGCTGGGCAGACCCATGCCGCCGGAGCCAGGGATTGAACCGTGATCCCAGCGTCCAGCGTCAGTCGCCCTGGCTGCGGCGCCACACCTCTTACCTTTCTTCCTGGTGGTGCGCGCGTCTCCTGCCTCCAGCTTCCTGCTTGACTTCATGTCTTTGTCCTTGTTGTGGAGCTTGGACCCAGTACTGCTTCCAGAGGCCAGTATACTTCCACTGCCCGCCCACTTGTAACATCCTTTATTTATTTATTTTTCTTTACTTTCCAGCATCAGCGTTCTGCTCATTGCTTGCTCGTCCCTACTACCACCTCACTTTTGTCACTGCAACCCCATTCCCATGTGCCCCCTCCCCATTCATTGCTAGCTTTTCCCTCCCATCACCTTGATCCTGTCACGGCATGCTCCTTCACCACCCATTGCTAGTCATAGCTTGCTTTATATAGTGTGAAGTCAACTGGAAGGACTTGGAGCCCTTTACATGAGCACTAGTTACATTGCACAAGGACACATTAATTTTTAGAGGCACCAGGAGATTAAGTGATTCGCCCAGAACCGTGGGCTGTTGAGCCGGTGCTGAGATTCGAACCTGGTTTCCCAGCTCCAAAGTCAGCAGCTCAGGCCACTACGCCACACCCTCTCCATGCTCAGTGTTCCAGCTAGCTACACTTTGACACACTAGTAACTACAACGGGCATTTGTTGAAGAATATACATTGCATGTTAAGTATAAGGAAAAGAACAATTTTAACTTGTTTCCACATGCAATGAGTTGTTTTTACTTCCCAGCATCTGCATTATGTGCGTTGCTTGCCCTTCCCTACCACCACCTCAGTTCTGTTGTTGCATGCCCCTTCCTCATTCATTGCTGGCCAGTCCTTCCCACCACCTCACTCCCATCGTTGCATGCCCTTTTCCTAAACCACATAGTTTGTTTTATATAGCGCAAACTGGGTCAGAAGGACTTGGAGCCCTTTACATGAGCACTAGTTACATTACACAAGGACACATACATTTTTAGAGGCACCGTGGGCTGTTGAGCGGGTGCTGAAATTCGAACCTGGTTTCCCCAACTCCAGAGTCAGCCGCTCTGGCCACAACGCCACAGCCTCTCCATGATCAGTGTTCCAGCTAGCTACACTTTGACACACTGGAAACTGCAATGAGCATGTGTTCAAGAATATAAACGGCATATTAGGAACAGGGAAAATAGCAATTGTAACTTTTTTGTACATGCATAGCTTAAAGTAAAGAAAATCTGTATGACACAGTCTGGCCACGTACTATCCTTTTTTTTTTTAACTTTAAGCTGTGTAGCAATGCAGTTCGCACCACTGTGCAACATTTAAAAAAACATTGCCAATAGATCTCGCATAGTCAAAACCAATTGGCAATGCTTGTTTGTTATGTTTCATTGCAGCAGGCATTTTTTAATCTGTAAATCAGGGATCTGGTGAGTTATAAATGCATGTATAAATATATGTTTATACACACACACAATATGGGGAATAATTCAGTTGCTTGAAACAAAACATGCATTTGCAAAGAAAATAGGTCTGCATTTAATGTGGTAGCACAAGGGCGCACAAGTGCAGTTTTAATACACATTAACTTGAGATCTATTGGCTTTGCTAGTGCTTGTTATATATTTTTTCAAGCCTGAAAATATCCTGCTTCATTTGTTGAATTTAGCACCAGAGACATTGGTCTTGTAAGGTAGGTAGGGTGTTGTGATGGAGGAGATACTCTTTTAAATTATGCATTTATTTAACTTGCAAGTGTAGCCTGTGTTGTCCCTGGAGTGTGTTGATAATCCAGTTGTACCTGTTCTGTTCCTAGAGAGTTTTCTTGGTGCTTGGGCGATTGGTGTGATGTTGGTGGCTCTAATGCCAGTGGGCAGGGCACTGTCATTATCTAGGTGTCTTAGGACTAGGACCTGAAACACAAGTTGAACTATGTGTTCTATGAGTTGTGCTTTGAATTCAGTGTGATACATGCATTGGTGAATCTTGATACTTGTCTTCCAATTAGTAGTAGTCCAATAGATTCAATGAACACATTGAGGATGGCAAGTAATAGATTGGGGCCTTGGTGTACACCACAAGGCACAGGGATGCTTGATCTTGAGGAATTTTGTTGGGCAAGCTGGTTTCTGCTGGGCTTCTAAAAAGACAATGATTTCATGATGGAACCTTTGAAACCAATACATGAAAACAGGGGGCTGAGCAGGTCAAGGTGGTCAAATCTAGTGAATGGTACCGAAAGGTCTAGGAATATGTGCAGACAGGGATTACTACTATCAATGATTAGAAGGACATCATCCACCATCTGGATGGTGGCTGTCTCTTTGCTGACCTGTGGTCTGAATTCGGATGTATGACGGTACAACGCGTACCGTCACAACACATCCCTTTAGCACGCATCCCTTACAACGCAAGTCGTTACCACGACTTGCGTTGGGGGTGCGGATTTAGAATAGTATAATTTACTATTCTAACACCAGTCCCCGTGGACCCTAGGGAAGGTGTTGGGATAGTAAATTTACTATTTGTAATCCTTTAGCGCCCTCCAGCGGAAGTCGTGGTAATGACTTGCGTTGTAAGGGATGCGTGGTAAAGGTACCGCGTTGTAAAAACTTCGTGGTAAACGATGTTTACCCTGAATTCTGGAGAAGGTTGTTGGACTTGATTTGCTTGTATTGAAAGTTTGTGACTGCCTTCTTAGTAATCTTGCCAAGTAGGTAGTGGTGGGTTATTGTGCAGTAGTGTGAGGGTCATCATGGTTAATGTTGTGTTTCTTTAATAGAAAAAACATCTCACTGTTTCTTGAGTGAAGATGCCTCAAGTGAAGGAGTCATTGACAAAGCTTAGCAGTGGCATAAGGGCTTCACTGGACAAAAATGTTGCTGTTGGGGATGGGATGGTGTGGTCTTCATAAGGGATCTATGACGTTACAACGCAGGCTATTACAACGCCTGCTGTTACAACGCGGTTTTTACATCGCATACCATTACAACGCATAGTGCTTTTAGGCGCTGGATAGTGAATTATTTAATTTACTATTCCAACTCCAGTCCCCGTGGATAGTAGGGAAGGTGTTGGATAGTAAATTAAATATATTCCCTATCCTAGAGCGCCCCCCAGCGCAATGCGTTGTAATGGTTTGCGTTGTAATGGTTGCGATGTAATGGTAGTGCGTTGTAATGCTTGCGTTGTAAGTGATGTTTCCCCTTCATAAGATGTGGCCTCGAAGGAGTTGAGGAGGTGTAAGGTGTCAATGGTAAGTGAAGTGTGTGCGTCTAAGTGTGTTTGAGGAGAGGTTAAGAATGGTGGTGGTTGCTTCTTCAGCGGCTTCTCCAGGCTTACTGACTTTGTTATTTTTTTCATTGAAGAAGAGTTTTAGAACACAGAACATTTCTATGGAACATTCTATTGGAGGTTCTGGAGTGGAAGTGGTATAATGCTTAATGGCATTCCAATACCACCTTCTTCTATTTATGGTTGCATTGATGGTGTTAGAGTAATAGGTTGCTTTGACTTCAACAATGAACTTTTTACACAAATTGGGAAGTATCTTAAATACCTGAGGTGCTCCATTAAACTATGACCTTTATAGCGTATTGTGCCCTTGGGTTGTGTGGATATGGTGCAATTTGTATGTGGTTGATATCCCACAGCCAATCAATCCGCTGTGCTGCTGTACTTCTTTTGCTTTGTATGGAGTCCCCAGTTACAATCTAAGAAAGATTTGATTTTTGTCTGACGTGCACCAATACAAATATAGACTGGGTTGATGTTCTAACCCCCTGGTGCTTTGCTTTTGGGACTACCACTTTGTTGTGCACTCCATTGTAAATTAAGAGGAGGCACTTACTTTAATTGGTGTATATATATTCTTATATATTTCTTGTATTTAGGGTACAGATAAGTGTTTGTTGATATTGTAAATGTTTTGTATATTTGTATATGATGTATATGTGATGTTTTGTACATAGATTGTTGGTTGTCGTGCCTCCCTGGATGTCCGCTCATATGTGTGTAGATGAATTAACATATATATTTTCTCAATGTTTAATTTGTTATTCACAAGATAATTAATTGTCTCTTGTTTGAAAATTAAAATTGGATTGATCCCTTCGGTACCCTTTGTTGCTACTTCCTCATCCTTGGATGTCTCCTGCTCAGGTACGGGAGGGTTAAGTGGGCAGAACCCCTAACCATTTTTGCTAGGCTGTACTTCTTAAATTAACACGGAAAAACTCATGTCACATCTTCTCAGTCGTGTCAGCTATTAATCAGCGGTACAAATTCTACAGGCAGAATGGCGATTTGAACAGGCGTAGCTAGAGGTCAACAAATGCCTTATAATGTAGGGCTGGTTTACATCAAACAATTGGGCAGCCTAATTACATCTCTTCAAAGACACAATATGACAATGTCATCTGGATTAACCACGGACGCGTGCGTCAGTAAAATATTTCCACATATGTTTATGGGCACGGATTAAGAATCATTGATGCACAGCCACGGACCAAACATGCCAGCCACATGAAAGTGCAGAAGAAATCTCTACATTAATAGGCGCGTAGCATCACCACGACAGAGCTCAGTGAGCCCAGTCTGAATACACAGGGTGCCCTATCTGCAAACATGTGGAACCATTCACAGTGGAGCAAACCACAACTAACACAGGGGACTTAAACTAAAACAACTGTTTACTCTAAAGCAGAGAGCCCTGTTCTTATGTTTTGAAGTCAAGGCGCCACCAGTATCTACTTGCCCTAATGGTGTTTTGATTTAGAAGCCATGCCTGTGGTTCACTCTACCCTTCAATAAACTTGACTTACTTTGTTTAAAATTCCCTTCTACTGGTACCTCTTTTAACTATTACCCCATAAATCAACTACCTATTAAGAATGTGACTATTCTCTCCTTATGGGGCAATTCCAATTAGCCTTACTATTTCTGGTTTTCTGGTTCTGTTCTTTTCTACAGTATTCGATTAATTGACTACAGTTTGGTGAATGGTCTTTGATGAAGTTAGTAGCCAACTATTGTCCCAGCTGTGGTTCACTGTCCGCTATCACTATGTGATGAGCAGTTATGTTATGTTAATAATTTCGTGTAGAGCACACGTTCACCAAGAGGTTTCCAGCATATGCCGGGACCAAGCAGAGATTACACGTGGGCCTGTGGAAATAGCCATGTTTTGAGCATTTTCCTAAAGCTCGGAAGGTTGTTACAGGATCGGATTTCTAACGGAAGGGAATTCCATAGTCTGGGAGACAAAGTCAAAAACCTGAGACCTCCCTGGCGTTGTAACTTAAAAGATGGGGGGCCAGAAGTTGAAGATTGGCGGAACGAAGGTTGTGGGATGGAGTGTACCAAGGTAGAGGCATTTGATAAATTTGGGACTGCGACTATGAAGGGACTTAAAAATGATACAGGCCGTCTTAAATGCAGTGCGTTGGGGAAGGGGAGCCAGTGAAGTTTTTTTAACAGGGATCTGGCAGATTGCCATCTTGGTTGCTGATGAATTAATCTGGCCGCCTGGTTCTGAACTGGAGCAGTGAAGCAGTGGTACAAACTGAGAACCACTTGAACTATGCAATGTTATGTTGGGTTATGTTTTGTTGCTATTTCAAGGGTACATGTAGTGTTTCGTTGTTTTCTAAAGACTAGGAGAATGTAGTGGATGCAGAGCCCTGCAAAGGCGACTCTTCCAGTAGACCAAGCAGATTAGCATGGAGGGGGCGGTCCTTTCTGGGAGGTGCCAGAGTGATTTGCATTCTTTTGCTCCATGTCTGCAGAGGCACGGTGAGCAAAGAACAATAGTTTGAAATGCAGGCTAGAGTTACCTGTCACTGAAATTCATTTAGTCGTAACATTAATCAATTTTCTCTCTCAGTGAGTGCCAGGGCCGGACTGGGAACCAGAACCGGCCCTGGCAAAGTGCTCGGCCGGCCCCCCTCTCCCCCTCCGGGAGGAGAGGGGAGGGGGAGAGGTGCGACCGCGCTCTGTGACAGGGCCGGTTTTCGGCCGTTTTTGTTACAGGGCTGTTTTTGCAGCATAACGGCCCTGTAACAAAAACGGCCCCAGGGGCCCAAAACCGGCCCTCAACCATGCGGCCCACCGGGGAATTGCCCGGTGCCCTCAACGGCCAGTCCGGGCCTGGTGAGTGCCCCTGATTAGAAAGGTATTCCCAACATGGGTCCCATTGTGCCACGAGCTGATTGTGTTTCCATACGAGGAGGAAGATGCAACCCAGACATGACCCCTTTTGAGCCATGCTAAGACTGCGTTGCATACTGTTGGTCCCTGTCTGTCATGATGCAAAGAGAATAAGCATTGGCAAAGCCAATAGTTTTGCATTTTGGACCTATTGGCTTTGCCAATGCAGTTTGCTGATGCTATGCCACATTAAGAGAAAAAAGAAAGATGACATGATGAGACCAATGTGTCTGGCTGTGTCATTTTGTAGGTATGCTAATTTATCACCATCAATGTGCATGCCTACAGAATGATGAGGGCGCCCTTTTCCTTTTGTTTTGTTTTCCACCAAAGATGGCAGATGACACTTAGATTGATAAATAAGAACATGGTATTATTAAGTGTAAATTGAAATAACAAGGACAGTGCCGTGGTTGAGGCAAAGGAGGAGTAGGTGGGGTGAGTGGGTGGAGAAGTAGGGTAAAAGCAGCACGGAAGGGAGAAAGAAACACGGGAGTGGGGAGAAGCACATGGTGAAAGAATAACACTGAGCACAGGAGAGAGGTGGAAACGCAAATGAGAGACAGTGAGTAGCACACGAGGGAGAGAGCAACATGCAGTGGGCAGAAGCACACAATGAGAGAAAGGAAAGGGGGGCCGCTCGGCCCCCACGCCCACATGACTGGGCTCGGCCCCCCCCCCTCACCCGCTCTGATTGGTCCGCGCGTCCCGCCATTGACCCGGAGGCATGTTTTTCGCTTCCGGGTCAAGGGGGCGGGACCGCTGGCATGGGGGGGTTTAAGAGCCTGGGGAGAGCGGGAAGCAGCCTCTTTGTGCCCGCGCTTCCCAGGCTCGCTCCTCGCCTCGCGAGACCCCCTGCCTTCCAAAGAATTCTGTTGTTGGTCTGATAAGTTTTGATAACTATAGTGTGCATGTTAAGGGGGGTGTTAGACCTGACATCATTGGCTTGAGTCTCTCCTCCATTTTTCTGTTTGCCTCTACTGTGTTTACGATGTTTTGCTGGTATATGCTTTGGGCGCCGTGTCACTGCTGATCAGTGCCATAGTGCAAGTGCTCCCTCTGTTAAATTGACGTATCTATTGTATCCATGTTTGGCTTATTTGGTTTACTGTCAGTCCCTCGTCTAGTGCACCGAGAGTGCCGGGGCTTGTGAATACAAATGCCGCTCGTGGGCTTGCAGCACGTGTTGTGCCACCCACAGGAGCGGCCTCGTAAAAGAATGTCTACGGGTCGGTCATTGCGAGACCCACGTGCAGCCTCGTGCTGTCACGCCGGCTGCGCAAGTATACCTACTTGCCAGCCCTCCAAACCTTCCCTTGGCTTCATGTTAGTCACCCCTATGGTAGGCCCGCGGGCAGGGTGCATTGTAAGTGTAAGGTAGGACAAGCCTGACCAAGTTGGCATGTCCTGATAGTGAAGTGCCGCCATCTTAGTGCTTCACTATTGCGAGGTAGCCTGCTCTCCGTTGGATAGAATGGGCCGCCGGGATTATTAATGCTATGATCCTAGCTGGCTCGGAGAGTACGGTGCAATGTCGAGTTTGGTATCCCTGAACTCGGGGTTTAATTACGCATCCGTTGGTGTGGATGGTTTTTGGACTCTGGGTTCGAAAGTAGTACTTTTAGAAAGTGTCTATTTTCTTGTCTAACCATATCTGGTTTCTGCTGGTTTTACGTGTGTGTGACAGGAGCTGGGTGGCTCCACGAGGTCTGGATGAGTCAGTGTGGGATGAGTGGGACATTACGTTGAGAGTAGGGGGAGAGTAGTTGTTGATAGCCTGCCTTGCCTGATACAATGCTGGCTCCACCTCCTGCCAAGCGACTGATGGCTCTGTGCCTGCCATGGACGATCCTAGCCCCACCTCCTGCCAGGTGGCCGATAGCTCTACTCCTGCCGGTGTCAATGCTGGCTCCACCTCCTGCTGGGCGTCTGAGGACCCAGCCCTGCTCAGTGAATAGGCCAGGTGCTACTGCCTGGCTCCACCCACAACGGACCCAGGATGTTGGGAAACCCCCGGCATAGACAAAGGGATCAAAGACGAAAATGGGTATAAGAGAAGGACCCCTGAACTAGGAAATCAGATCACTTCTGACAAGGAACCCTGTAACCAAGGACAAGAGGCCTGCTGATCTAAGGACTGCCTACCCCTTCTGCCAAGTGTGCTGTTGTTGGGGGAATCCTGCAGTGCTTCTTTATTTTTGCCAAGGAACCAGGAGAGAGGAACTGTGTGTGTACTCTCACGCTTGCTAAGAAAATCTCCAAGGACTGGAAGAGTGCCAGTCTCCTGCTGAAGTCACAGGGCTAAAGGACTTCATCTGCTAAAAGTGCTATCCGCTGGAAGTGTGAGTCCAGCACCTCTGAAAGGAACAGCAATCACGACGATCGGACGCTGGGCCCGACCGACGCCAGCAGCAACGCCAGTGAGTGGGAGTACGGCTCTAACTCCAGAGGACCTCGTGTCTGCACCGCTGCTGATCGCATCACCTGTGTGCCCTTCGACGCCGGGAGCGCTGCTCACTCTGTGCAACTGCATCATCGACAACGCCTGCTGAGGCCTGATCGACACCGAAGACGCGACGCCGGAGTGCTCGACGCCGCTGATCATCGTGTGCTTCAATTTCCTAAGGTACTGTGTTGTTGGGGGTCCGTGTGACTCCAGGCTCGGCGCAGCGCTCCTCGCGGTCGACGCCCAACCTGTGGATTAACCTTGCCTCGACGTTGTGTAGCTCCCGTGTGAGTTACCCTGTTGCTAAGAACTTTGTTTCCAAGAAGAAGATTTGCTTGATACTAAAAGACTCTTGTGCTAAAGAAGAAACTACCTTTGAACTATCCTTTTTTCCTTCCCGAACGTATTTATTCCGATTGTGTACAGTTTTGCCGTTATTTGGTCTTGTGCTAAGTCTTATATAAAAATACTTATTTTTATAATACTACGGTGTCGTGTCCATTTGTAGTGCATTCACTGTGTTACTGTATGTGGTCATAATTGCTTAACGCACAGCCTCGGAGATAAGCCTGTTCTGCTCTGCCAAGCTACCAAGGGGGTGAGCAGGGGTTATCGAAGGGTGTGATCCCCTTGCCCTGACTAGAAAAGGAGTGTCCCTATTTGTCAGAAGTGTATACCTCTGCCAACTAGAGACAGCCGGTTCTAACATTGGTGGGTCAGCGGTGAGGATTTGGACCTTGCATTTATGACCCATGTACAGTGATTAGTGAGCGCTACATAGTGAAAGCAGACCATAACGCAGTCACAATCTGATTCGGAAGGATCCTATTTTTGTTCTCCGCTTTTCTGAAACTTGATTTTCTGAACACTGCCAGTTGTAACCATGAGTGACAACGGAGTCACTGCCCCTGCTATCGTTGTTGTTGAAGAGTTCGAGAGGAGTAAGCTAAAGAAATACAAGAAAGATGAGCTGAAACACTTTTGCAACCAGTTTGAAGTTCCTACCACCGGCCTCTCGAGAAAAGATGATTTTTATAAAGCATTGCAGGCCTGGTGGGAATCAAGAAATCCCTCTGATGTGGTGGTGGTACCCACAGAGGAAGGGGATGAGGAGGTGCCAGTGAATGGACCTATGCCCTCTCCCGGAAGCAGTGTTTCCTCCAAAGGTCTTTCCCCTGAAGAAAGAGAAGAAAGGGCGAAAGAGCGAGCTTACAACATGGAGATGGCAAGGCTAAAGATAAATGGGCAGTTGGAGTTAGAAAATGCAAGAGGTAGAAGGGAAGCTGACTTAGAGATCAAAAAGTTGGAATTTGAACGAGAGAAGTTAGCTTTGGAGCGTGAAGCCAGGTTGAGGGAACTGGATATCCAAGCTAAAAAGTTAGAGTTGAATCCCTCTGGTGGCAGCATTCCATCCGAGCCTGCAGAAAGTAAGTTTTACTTCCCGAAAGATGTGATCAAAGATTACAATAAGAATGAAGATATTGGTCAGTGGTTTAAAGCATATGAGTTAGCATTGTTGGCCCACCAGGTCCCTGAGAAGAATTGGGGAGCGGGGTTGTGGGGTCGCTTTGTGAATGAGGGAAGAGATACCCTGTTAGACATGCCTGTTGCGGATAGGATGTTGTATGCTCATATGAAAGATGCTTTAATGTTGCGATATGGTTTAACCCCCGAGCAGTACAGACAAGCTTTTAGAGAATGCAAGAAGTTGCCTGGTACGACGTGGGTTGAATATGTGTCTTATTTTTGCAGAGCCATGGATGGTTGGGTAAAGGGCAGCAAAGTGGAAAGTTATGAAGCTCTCTATGATTTGTTTGCGTGGGAGCACTTGTCTAATAACTGTTTTCCAGAGCTGCGCCAGCACCTGATTGATAGCAAGATATCTAACCCTAGAAAACTTGCTGAGGAGGCGGACCGCTGGGTCAGTACCAGGGTCCACAAGGGTCCAGTGGGAGACTCAGCCAAAGGTGGGCAGGGTCCCCAGCAGAAGAGTGGGGGGGACAAGGGTAAACAGAAGGAGTCTCAGAAAGGGCCCCAAAGTAATCCCCAAGGGAACCAAGGGAAAGGTTCCCAGCCTCCCCCTGAGAAGAAGTCAGGGGCCCGACGGGTAAACCTGTTCATAGGGGCCCCCTAACCTGCTACGGTTGTGGGCAGGTGGGACACCGGTTTTATGACCCCCAGTGTCCCAAGAAGGATTCGAATGCACCGCCGCGTGCACCCCCTCGTCAGCTGGCGAGTGTAGCCTTGGGAGGGGAGGAGGTGGTTGTCCATGGTGGGAGGGGTCCCGCAGAAATGTCCCTGGTCTCGCTAGGAGACATGCAAATGGTCCCTCCACCCCCTCTGCCTAGTAACACTAGTAAATATAGGCAGTGGGTGACCATTAATGGCCATAGAGTGGAAGCTCTCAGAGACACCGGAGCGAGTGTGACAGCTGTCAAATGTCACTTGGTGTCCAGAGAGCAGGTGGTTCCCCACGCATTCTACCCCGTGATAGCTGCCGATAACTCCCAGAAAGAGTGTGAGGTGGCTCAGGTTTCCTTTGAATGGGGGGGAGTTTCAGGTACTCTTCAGGTTGCTGTGAGGCCCGCCATGCCTGTCGACTGTCTCCTGGGCAATGATTTGGAAGACTCCCCTTGGGCTAAGGTGGAGCGAGGGGCGCACTTGAAAATGTTGGGTGTGCCAGAGTGGGTGTGTGCAACCACTCGATCCATGACAGCGAGTAAGGGTGTTGATGGGGTCCCGGAGCCTGAAAGTACGGCCCAGGACCCAGCTGTGAAGAGAAGAGGCAGGAGGCGCGGGAAACCGGCCCCCGTCGTTCCCGTGGTCCAGAAGGAGGTAGACCCTGAGGGGGATGCCCTGGAGCCCACAGGGGAACAAATTGCCGAACTGGGAGATCTGCCCGAGCTGACCCACTGGCAGCAGGATGGTGGTCCCTCCAGGGAGGAATTCTGTGCGGAACAGAAGGTGTGCCCTTCTCTTGTGGGCATGAGGCAGCAGGCCTCAGCCCAATCCTCAGGTGATCAGTCAGGGTCACATTTTGTGTACTGGGAGAACGACCTCCTGTATAGCGAGCCTAAGGCTGCTGAGCCTGGGTCAGCCCGTGTGCTGGTGGTACCCCAGCGCTTCAGAGCCTTCCTACTGGGGTTGGCTCATGACGTACCGTTAGCTGGACATCTGGGGCAGGACAAGACCTATGACAGGCTTGTCACCCATTTTTATTGGCCTCAGATGCGTAGGGATGTAGACATCCATTGCAAGACTTGTCGCACTTGCCAGGCAAGTGGGAAAAGCGGAAGGAAGCAGAAGGCTCCCCTCCAACCTTTTCCGGTGGTCAGCACCCCCTTTGACCGGGTGGGTATTGACATTGTTGGGCCCCTGGACCCCAAGACAGCCCTGGGCAACAGGTTCATCCTGGTCTTGGTGGACCATGCCACAAGGTACCCGGAAGCCATCCCTCTCAGAACAGTGACGGCCCCCGTGGTGGGACGGGCACTGATGGGTGTTTTCTCCCGGATGGGGTTCCCCAGAGAGGTGGTGTCCGACCGAGACACCAACTTCATTTCGAACTATATGAAGTCTCTGTGGAAGGAGTGTGGGGTAACCTACCGGTTCACCACTCCTTACCACCCTCAAGGAAACGGGCTGGTTGAAAGATTCAACCGGACCCTGAAAGGCATGATTATGGGTCTTGAAGAACCAATGAGGCGGAAATGGGACGTCCTCTTGCCATGCCTGTTGTTTGCTTACCGTGAGGTGCCGCAGAAGTCTCTAGGGTTCAGCCCCTTTGAGCTCTTATACGGTCACCCGGTAAGAGGACCTCTGAGTCTGGTCAAGGAAGGCTGGGAGCAATCTCCCAGGAAACCTCCCCAGGATGTATACAGCTACATGCTGGCCTTTCGGAACCAGACTCGGCGCTTCAGAGAACTTGCTCAGGCAAATCTGGAGGCCAGCCAGGAGGAGATGAAGCGTTGGTACGACCGGAATGCCACTCTGGTAGAGCTTCAGCCTGGTCAGGAAGTGTGGGTCATGTCCCCTGTGGAACCTTGTGCGCTCAAGGACAGGTGGACTGGACCGTTTAAGGTTGTGGAGAAGAAGAGCGATGTCACCTACCTGGTGGACTTGAAATCTCCCAGGAACCCCTTGCGGGTCCTGCATGTCAACCGTTTGAAGCCCCACTTAGAAAGGTCCGAAGTGGGCATGCTCCTAGCTACAGATGATGGAACGGAGGAGGAGAGTGAGCCTCTTCCTGACCTCCTGTATGCGAAGGAACAAGACGGGTCAGTGGATGGTGTGGTCCTCTCTGACACACTGACCCTTGAACAGAAACAGGATTGTCACCAACTGTTGGGACAATTCCCGGATCTGTTTTCCTTGGTTCCGGGTGTCACGCATTGGTGTGTCCATGACGTTGACACCGGAGACAGCCCTCCTGTGAAGCACAAGGCTTACAGGGTGACTGACAAGGTCAGAGCGTACATTAAGGAGGAGGTCTCCAAAATTTTCGCGTTAGGGGTGATTGAGTCCTCTAGCAGTCCTTGGGCCAGCCCAGTGGTCTTGGTCCCGAAGGCTGCAGCGCCTGGTGCTTCACCGGAACTCCGGTTCTGCGTGGACTACCGAGGGCTCAATTCGGTCACGAAGACTGACGCGCACCCCATCCCCAGAGCTGATGAGCTCATCGATCGGTTGGGGGCTGCCCGATACCTTAGTACGTTTGATTTAACGTCTGGGTACTGGCAGATCGCCTTGACTGATGGGGCAAAGGAGAGGTCAGCATTCTCCACACCAGATGGGCTATACCAGTTCCGGGTGATGCCCTTTGGGATGAAGAATGCCCCCGCCACCTTCCAGAGGTTGGTCAACCAGGTCTTGGCTGGACTGGAGGATTTCAGTGCTGCCTACCTGGACGACATCGCAGTGTTCAGCGCCAGCTGGGAGGAACACTTGCGCCACCTCCAGGAAGTGTTGTTGGCCCTGCGCGGAGCAGGCCTCACAATCAAAGCCAGTAAGTGCCAGATTGGGCAGGGTTCTGTGGTGTACTTGGGGCACCAAGTAGGGAGCGGCAAGGTTGCCCCCCTGCAACCCAAGATCGATACCATCCTGGCTTGGGCACCGCCCAAAACCCAAACGCAGGTGAGA
Organism: Lissotriton vulgaris; assembly: GCF_964263255.1. NCBI lineage: Eukaryota > Metazoa > Chordata > Amphibia > Caudata > Salamandridae > Lissotriton > Lissotriton vulgaris. The sequence goes on along the minus strand of NC_141700.1, from coordinate 649,897,746 downwards.
GCCTTCTTAGGACTCACGGGTTACTACAGGAGGTTTGTCAAGGATTACGGTAACATCGTGCACCCCTTGACTTCGCTGACTTCCAGGAAGCAGCCACGAAACGTGATCTGGACTGATGCCTGTCAAACGGCCTTTGACACCCTGAAAACTGCAATGTGCACAGCACCTATACTCCAGGCACCCGACTTTTCGAAAGAATTCATTGTTCAGACGGACGCTTCAGAGCATGGCGTGGGGGCTGTTCTAGCTCAGGTGAATGAAGAGGGCCGAGACTTGCCTGTAGCCTTCATCAGTAGGAGGTTACTTCCCAGGGAAACGAGGTGGAGTGCGATAGAGAGAGAAGCATTTGCTGTGGTCTGGGCGCTGAAGAAGCTAAGACCCTACCTGTTTGGGACTCACTTCCGGGTTCAGACAGACCACAGGCCCCTCAGATGGTTGATGCAAATGAGGGGTGAGAATCCAAAACTGTTGAGGTGGTCCATTGCTCTACAGGGGATGGACTTTACGGTGGAACACCGCCCTGGCACAGATCACGCCAATGCTGATGGTCTGTCCAGATTTTTCCGCCTTAGTGATGAGGACTCCCTAGGTTAAGGGTAGTTCTCCCCACATTTCAGCTGGAGGGGACACGTGTTAGACCTGACATCATTGGCTTGAGTCTCTCCTCCATTTTTCTGTTTGCCTCTACTGTGTTTACGATGTTTTGCTGGTATATGCTTTGGGCGCCGTGTCTCTGCTGATCAGTGCCATAGCGCAAGTGCTCCCTCTGTTAAATTGACGTATCTATTGTATCCATGTTTGGCTTATTTGGTTTACTGTCAGTCCCTCGTCTAGTGCACCGAGAGTGCCGGGGCTTGTGAATACAAATGCCGCTCGTGGGCTTGCAGCACGTGTTGTGCCACCCACAGGAGCGGCCTCGTAAAAGAATGTCTACGGGTCGGTCATTGCGAGACCCACGTGCAGCCTCGTGCTGTCACGCCGGCTGCGCAAGTATACCTACTTGCCAGCCCTCCAAACCTTCCCTTGGCTTCATGCTAGTCACCCCTATGGTAGGCCCGCGGGCAGGGTGCATTGTAAGTGTAAGGTAGGACAAGCCTGACCAAGTTGGCATGTCCTGATAGTGAAGTGCCGCCATCTTAGTGCTTCACTATTGCGAGGTAGCCTGCTCTCCGTTGGATAGAATGGGCCGCCGGGATTATTAATGCTATGATCCTAGCTGGCTCGGAGAGTACGGTGCAATGTCGAGTTTGGTATCCCTGAACTCGGGGTTTAATTACGCATCCGTTGGTGTGGATGGTTTTTGGACTCTGGGTTCGAAAGTAGTACTTTTAGAAAGTGTCTATTTTCTTGTCTAACCATATCTGGTTTCTGCTGGTTTTACGTGTGTGTGACAGGAGCTGGGTGGCTCCACGAGGTCTGGATGAGTCAGTGTGGGATGAGTGGGACATTACGTTGAGAGTAGGGGGAGAGTAGTTGTTGATAGCCTGCCTTGCCTGATACAATGCTGGCTCCACCTCCTGCCAAGCGACTGATGGCTCTGTGCCTGCCATGGACGATCCTAGCCCCACCTCCTGCCAGGTGGCCGATAGCTCTACTCCTGCCGGTGTCAATGCTGGCTCCACCTCCTGCTGGGCGTCTGAGGACCCAGCCCTGCTCAGTGAATAGGCCAGGTGCTACTGCCTGGCTCCACCCACAACGGACCCAGGATGTTGGGAAACCCCCGGCATAGACAAAGGGATCAAAGACGAAAAGGGGTATAAGAGAAGGACCCCTGAACTAGGAAATCAGATCACTTCTGACAAGGAACCCTGTAACCAAGGACAAGAGGCCTGCTGATCTAAGGACTGCCTACCCCTTCTGCCAAGTGTGCTGTTGTTGGGGGAATCCTGCAGTGCTTCTTTATTTTTGCCAAGGAACCAGGAGAGAGGAACTGTGTGTGTACTCTCACGCTTGCTAAGAAAATCTCCAAGGACTGGAAGAGTGCCAGTCTCCTGCTGAAGTCACAGGGCTAAAGGACTTCATCTGCTAAAAGTGCTATCCGCTGGAAGTGTGAGTCCAGCACCTCTGAAAGGAACAGCAATCACGACGATCGGACGCTGGGCCCGACCGACGCCAGCAGCAACGCCAGTGAGTGGGAGTACGGCTCTAACTCCAGAGGACCTCGTGTCTGCACCGCTGCTGATCGCATCACCTGTGTGCCCTTCGACGCCGGGAGCGCTGCTCACTCTGTGCAACTGCATCATCGACAACGCCTGCTGAGGCCTGATCGACACCGAAGACGCGACGCCGGAGTGCTCGACGCCGCTGATCATCGTGTGCTTCAATTTCCTAAGGTACTGTGTTGTTGGGGGTCCGTGTGACTCCAGGCCCGGCGCAGCGCTCCTCGCGGTCGACGCCCAACCTGTGGATTAACCTTGCCTCGACGTTGTGTAGCTCCCGTGTGAGTTACCCTGTTGCTAAGAACTTTGTTTCCAAGAAGAAGATTTGCTTGATACTAAAAGACTCTTGTGCTAAAGAAGAAACTACCTTTGAACTATCCTTTTTTCCTTCCCGAACGTATTTATTCCGATTGTGTACAGTTTTGCCGTTATTTGGTCTTGTGCTAAGTCTTATATAAAAATACTTATTTTTATAATACTACGGTGTCGTGTCCATTTGTAGTGCATTCACTGTGTTACTGTATGTGGTCATAATTGCTTAACGCACAGCCTCGGAGATAAGCCTGTTCTGCTCTGCCAAGCTACCAAGGGGGTGAGCAGGGGTTATCGAAGGGTGTGATCCCCTTGCCCTGACTAGAAAAGGAGTGTCCCTATTTGTCAGAAGTGTATACCTCTGCCAACTAGAGACAGCCGGTTCTAACAGGGGGGTGGCCGGAAGTCCCAGACCATGTAACAGAGTACGGCAGAACAGGGAGGAAAGCACAGGAGAGAGACAGGGAGCAGCACAAAACAGAGAGAGCAACATTGGCAGGGGAGACGTGCACAAGGGAGAGAACAACATAGACCTGTGGGCGTTTGGGAGAAAGAAGCACACAAGAGAGAGAGAGGGAGCAGCACATGAAGGGGAGAGCAGGAAGTACTGAGATAGTAAAGCCAACCAATGGTAAGCAGTGGGCGGACAGTAAGCCCGATGTAAGTTCACAATTGGTCTCTCCCAGCCAGATAGCGAAGTCTGGAGGAGAGACCTAAAAACTGCAGCCCAGAGCAGTTACTACTAGCTGAAATGTATTCAAGTATTTCGTCTACACATTTGTATTCATTCCGGGTGAACGAGGACAACTAGTGGAACTAGGTCACATATGGTAGTGGCTCAGTGAGCACAAAACATGATGGAATGGAATGCAGAGCAGAGCAAGCAGCAGCGCTTGAGGTTAAGCCTAGCATTCCATCCATTCGTTTTTCGTTCTTTCCTAATGAATGGTGACAGTCATGAAAGAAGAGAGAAAAGTGAGGTATGGGGAGGGGGAGTAGGAGTTCGAGTGCTCGTTCACTTTGGAGCTGTGGATGATAATTCTGCATAGAGGAGTGATCGCGAAAGGGAAGATTGTGTGAGATGGTTTACAATTTGTAGATAGAAGGTGACTCGAAAGTGACTGACATTCCTTTGGTGACAGTTTGACAAAAGTATCTCCTCGAGACAAATTCTGAATCTTCTACCTTACCTGACTGTGAGGTAGGATGGAAGGGTTTGAGGGTACAGCTTAAATTCACAGCATTACTTTTGTTGTCTCCTTACTTTGCCTAGTGGGCACCACGCCATCGGGTCTCACCCTGTGTCCTGCCCTTCACAAAGATGGCTCGCTCGTGACGTCCTTCGCCCAGGGGTGTGGAGCGGCAGCACGCCGTGCTCAGCTGCTGGAGAGCTGCGCCGCCATCTGGGTGCCACATGGGGTCACACAGTAGCATAAATCAGCCACTCTTCCAACTGAGCGGAAACATTCCGCGGCCTACTCCGTCACCAGCCTCCCGTGCGGACCCGGAACTACGGCTGGGACAGAGCAGGAGAGACAGACAGAGGGCGGCAGAGACAGAGAGAGGTCACTGGAGACAGTCAGAGAGTAGGCGAAATTGACAGAGGGCGGCAGAGAGAGTGAGAGAGAGAGAGAGGCGAGCAGAGGCAAAGAGAGGCCACTGGAGACAGTCAGAGAGCAGCCGAGACATATGGAGGGTAGCAGAGAGGGAGTGGGAGAGAGGCAGAGAGAAGGGTGGAGCAGAGAGAAGCCACTGGAGACTGTCAGAGAGGATGCGAGGCAGACAGAGGGCGATAGAGAGAGAGAGGGGCGAGCAGAGGCAGGGAGAGGCAACTGGAAACAGTCAAGAGAGCAGCCAAGACAGACAGAGGGAGGCAGAGAGAGAGGCGAGCAGAGACAGAGAGGCCACTGGAGACAGTCAGAGAGGATGCGAGACATACAGAGGGCGATAGAGAGAGAGGGGCGAGCAGAGGCAGGGAGAGGCAACTGGAAACAGTCAGAGAGCAGCCAAGACAGACAGAGGGAGGCAGAGAGAGAGGCGAGCAGAGACAGAGAGGCCACTGGAGACAGTCAGAGAGCAGGCTAGACAGGCAGAGGGTGGCAGAGAGAGAGAGGGGTGACCAGAGACGGACAGAGGTCACTGGAGACAGTCAGAGAGCAGCCGAGACTGGCAAAGGGGGGCATAGAGAGAGGGGCGAGCAGAGGCAGAGAGAGGTCACTGGAGACAGAGAGCAGGAGAGACAGACAGAGGGTGGCAGAGAGAGAGGCGAACAGAGGCAGAGAGAGGCCACTTGAGACAGTCAGAGAGCAGCTGAGATAGACAGATGGCAACAGAGAGAGAGAGGTGAGCAGAGGCGGAGAGAGGCCACTGGAGACAGTCAGAGAGCAGCCTAGACAGGCAGAGGGCGGCAGAGAGACAGGGACGAGCAGAGGCGAAGAGAGGTTACTGGAGACATAGATCAGGAGAGTCAGACAGAGGGTGGCAGAGAGAAAGAGGGGGGCGTGCAGAGACAGATAGAGGTCACTGTAGACAGTCAGAGAGCAGTGGAGACAGGCAGAGGGCGGCAGAGAGAGAGAGGCGAGTAGAGGCGGAGATAGGCCATTGTAGACAGTCAGAGAGTAGCCGAGACAGACAGAGGGCGGCAGAGAAAGAGATGCGGGCACCTGCAGAGAGGCCACTGGAGACAATCAGAGAGTAGCCAAGACAGGCAGAGGGTTGCAGAGACAGAAACAGTAGCGGCGAGAGGGGCGCAGGGACAGAGGAGTGTAAGGGCAGAGAAAGAGGGAGAGATGCAGAAACAAAGGGGAGACAAGACAGAGAGACGAATCGAGTCAGGGGGAGAAGAGCAGAGACACAGATAGACCAGCAAGAGAGAGCAAGGGCCCAGGGGTCTGCAGAAAGAGATTATTTTCAGCTGAACGGGCTGCTTTAGCACAGAGAATTCTTTATGCATTTTTTCAATCTGTAGATTTAGGCTTATTTTTTATGCCAATATATTAAGTATGTGAAAAGCAGAATTAATTCCGATGTAGTCACTGACGTGGTCTGCATAATTAATGCGGGGCTGAAGGGGAAATAGAAGACAGCACAAAGACGTTTTAATCGGTGTGCGTGAGAAAACATATTAATGTTGTGTTCTAGGTTATGTTATTGTTTTTGTATGATTCAATAACATTTCTACAGCACACATTGTCATTGTAAGTGGGGCCTCGTAGCACAAGGGCCGCAACACTGGCCCCTGCAGCCCCTGTGGCACAGGGTGAGCCCCAGGCAAGTGGTGGCTCCTCCGGCGGAGAAGCGTCGCTCCACTCCTTTAGCTGTATTCAGGCGGGCGGGGCTGGGCTAGGTTCTCTGTGTAACAGGGAGAGGAGTGTGGCAGCACCTAAAGTGTGTATGATGGTTTGGCCTGCTGTCTCGGGCCGGCCAAAGCGCCATGCGCACTCTGCATGTTCTCCATGCAGACTGTATTACAACCTGGGTGGAGAACGTGCACAGCCTGGCAGCCCCTGTCTGAGCGCCGAACCACAACACTCAGAGCAATCACAACACTGCTAAGGAAGCACCGTGATTGGTCAGCAGATTATGGGAGTCTGTGTGCGTCCTGCCGAGAGGGAGAAAGAAGAGGCAGCAGCCGGTGGTATGCGGTAAACAGGTAAGTGCAAAGTTGTTTTTTTCAATCCAGCCCGCCCCCACCACCACCACCCCTGGTTGGTAGCAGCCGCTACTGGGCCCAACCCTTCAATGGGGTCCAGGGGTCCCATGCAGCCCAAGGCCAAATGCATATCTGTCAGATATGGGAGACTCAGGGGGTCTTCGCCATATTGTGCAGGGAGGTCCCATAAATGTTGTTATCCCACAACGTACTGCTATTTGAATTAAAGTTTCACCAGATTCAGTCACAGACTGGAATTTGATTCAGCCTACAGTTTTACTTTTAGAGTACTGTTAGGTATAATGTTTTGTATATATGATACTAACGTTCTTGTTGGATATATGTTTGGAGTTCAGTCTAATCAATCAATCAGACTTTTATAGCACAATGTGTCACCTGGGGGGTTCTCAGGCACTGGGTTCTGTGAGCCTCGGTAGAAAAGCCATTTCTTGAGCTTCTTCATGAAGTCTTACAGTGAGGGGCTAGTTCGCAAGTGGAGGGGGAGTTCGTTCCACGACTTGGCGTCGAGGTAGGAGAAGGAACAACCTCCACAGTGGCTCTCACGGATGCGGGGGATGCATGCCAAGACGAGGGAGGTGGAGCGAAGTTTCTTGATATGTCAGTAGAGTTTCAACCAGTGGTTAATGTAGGTGGGGCTGGAGTTGTAGGCGTGTGTCAGAAGTTTGAAGATGCATCTTTCCTGGACGGGTAGCCAATGCAGGGTTCTGAGGTGGGGGTGGCTCTGGTTCTTCTGGGGAAGTTGAGTCTTGCTATGGAGTTCTGGATGGTCTGGAGGCAGTTGAGGAGCTGTTTGATGACACCGGCATAGAGTGTGTTGCTGTAGTCAAGGCGACTGGATACAATGGCTTGGGTGACTGATTTTGTGGTGGAGGTAGGAATCCATTGGAAAATCTTGCAGAGCAGGCAAGGGTATGGAAGCAGGAAGAGGATACTGCATTGACCTGCTGCTTAAGGATCACTTGGTTGTCCAGGATGATTCTGAAGTTACGCGCATGATTGGTGGGTGTTGGTGTGGGGCCAAGTTCAGTGGACCTCCAGGTGTCGTCCCAGGGAGTGGACTTGTTCTCAAAGATGGGCACTTCCTGTTTTACCCGAGTTGAGCTTTAGGCAGTTGGACTTCATCCAGGAAGAGAAAAGAGGTAGAGGGATCCTCTGAGTTTGACTGGAGAGGAAGGAGGAGATCCAGTTGAGGGCGTTGCCTGGGATGTCGAAGTGGAAGAGTCTGGTGATGGGGTTGTGCTGGGAGATGGTGTTGCAGACCACCAAGAGGTTGAGAAGAATGAGTGCTTCTGCTTCACCTTGGTCTAGGAGGTATCTGATTTAGTCTGTTGCTGTGACCAAGGCGGTCTCGGTGCTGTGGTTGGATCAGAAACCGGAATTGGGAGGAATCAACCAGGTTCTTTTCTTCAAGGTTCTCTATGAGCTGGTGGTTGATGGATTTGTCCAGGACCTTGGTGGGAAAAGTTAGTAGCGAGATGAGGCAGTAATTCTTGAACTTGCTAGGGTCAGCGTAGGATTTCGTTCAGGAGCAGCTTGGAAGCATTCTGCCATGCGTTGGGGACGGTGGCCATGATGATGGAAGAGTTGAGGATCTCTGTGAGGCTGCTGCTGATTTCTTTCCTTCCTAGGTTGTAGATGTGGTGTGGGCAGGGGTCCGTGGGCACTCGGAGTGGACTGAATGTATGATGGTGGTGGTGTCTTGGATCGAGAACTGTTTCCAGTCAGTGAGTCTGTGGCTGAGTGTGCCTGGTGAAAGCGTGCACTGACGGCTGGAGGTGTGTGTGCCCGGTGAAAGCGTGCACCGACGGCTGGTGGTGTGTGTGTGCCGGGTGAAAGCGTGCACTCACAGCTGGTGGTGTGTGCCTGGTGGAAGCATGCACCGATGGCTGGTAGTGTGTGACAGCTTGTAGTGTGTGTGCCTGGTGAAAGTGTGCACTGATGGCTGGTGGTGTGTGTGCCTGGTGGAAGCGTGCACTGACGGCTGGTGGTGTGTGTTCCTGGTGGGAACGTGCACTGATGGTTGGTGGTGCGTGTGCCCGGTGAAAGTGTGCTCTGACGGCTGGTGGTGTGTGTGCCCGGACAAAGTGTGCACTGACGGCTGGTGGTGTGTGTCCCCGGTGAAAGTGTGCACTGACGGCTGGTGGTGTGTGCCTGGTGGAAGTGTGCACTGACAGCTGGTGCTGTGTGTGCCTTGTGAAAGCGTGCACTGATGGCTGGAGGTGCGTGTGCCCGGTGAAAGCGTGCACTGATGGCTGGAGGTGCGTGTGCCCAGTGAAAACGTGCACTGATGCCTGGTGAAAGGGTGCACTGATGGCTTGTGGTGTGTGCGCCCGGTGAAAGCGTGCACTGATGGCTGGTAGTGTGTGTGCCTGGTGGAAGTGTACACTGATGGATGGTGGTGTGTGTGCCTGGTGGAAGCATGCACTGACGGCTGGTGGTGTGTGCCTGGTGGAAGCGTGCACTGATGGCTGGTGGTGTGTGTGCCTGGTCGAGGCATGCACTGACGGCTGGTGCTGTGTGTGCACTGATGGCTAGAGGTGCGTTTGCCCGGTGAAAGCGTGCACCGACGGCTCGTGGTGTGTGTATGCCTGGTGAAAGCATGCACTGACGGCTGGTGGTGTGTGTGCCTGGTGGAAGCGTGCACCGATGGCTGGTGGTGTGTTACGGCTGGTAGTGTGTGTGCCTGGTGAAAGTGTGCACTGACGGCTGGTGGTGTGTGTGCCTGGTGGAAGCTTGCACTGACAGCTGGTGGTGTGTGTACCTGGTGGAAGCGTGAACTGATGGCTGGTGGTGTGTGTGCCTGGTAGAAGCATGCACTGATTGCTGGTGGTGTGTGTGCCTGGTGAAAGCGTGCACTGACGACTGATGGTGTGTGTGCATGGCGGAAGCAAGAGCAGTCACAGTGATAGAAGACACAAATGAAACTGACAAAGAGGGAGGGGGAGAATGGAGGGGGGAGTGTGAGCAGTGGGGCATTATTCACAGCTAGAAGAAAGAAATGAAGCTGACCAGGAGCAAGGGGGAAAAGGGAGGGAGGTAGTGCCAGCAGAGGAGCCTTTTTACAGCAATAAAAACATGGATGGCAGCTGTGCATGAGCTCATGAACGTAAGCTGTATGCCAGCCAAAGCCTCTGGTGGCACTTTTACAAGCCACTTACTAAATGTCTCGAAGAGACAGCGCTTTCGCTGTCTCAGGGGAGACCTAAAAAAGGGCTCCAGTGCATGGGGTTTAATTCATAACTCGGGCTCCTGGTTTTCCGTTTAAACTGATTTTTACATATAAATACAGACGGAAAACAAGTTTTCCTTTATCAATATTTATGTATAAAAACGGGAAAATACTAGTACATTTTGGCACTGACCATCTGGTCTCTCCCCCTCCTTAGAGGGTTAAGAGGTGTCAGTCCACACTGAGACAACTTCCTGGGCACACACTCATCCGCACCCGAGTACTTTACAGGTCTTTGAAAGACTGTTTAGTTGTTAATGAGGCTTTGATGTTCTTTCACCCTTAGCCTCTGCCGATTGCACCAGCACCCGTCTTTTACTCGCAGACTGGGTTTTACAAGGGCAGCTTGCGATGCGCGCACATACAGGTGGTATCCCTGGACGAAAGAAATATCCAAGGCCTGCAGAGATGGCTCGGCATTAGTGGCTGTTCGGGGACAGGCGGGGAGCAGAGAAGGAAAAGGTCTCTGTCTCTTGCTTCCTGCCCAACAAGACAAGGAAGGTGTCCGCTTCTGCTCTGCCGCTGGAAGCTGCCCCCCCTCTTACTCTTATTCCCTCTCTGTCTAACTCCCCCTCACTTACCGAAAACTATGACTCAAGAAATGGTTCTGACCCTCTTTTTCTTCCTGACGTTCATTGTTCCCCTGTGAAATGGATGCAAAAAAAGAAAAACACTTTTGATGGAAATGCTGTTTTGACATTTTTCTATTCCAAAGTGCAGCCACAGAAATAAAAGGTTCAAAATATGAAAAATCAATAATTAAGTAAAGCAAGACAGAGTGTTCTTAAAGTGGCCAGATCGGTTTTATTCAAACCCCAAAAACATTAGTGTCACTTTACCGAGTTTGCCAGTGAAGCGCTGTTTTCCCCCGGTGGGGAAGTGCGCCAAACCTCGAGGTACAGCAATACCTGGTTGATGGGTGGATTGGAAAACAAAATGTGTACAGCAGCTTTATGTTCACAAATTAGGTATTTTTAAACAATACTGTTTGTTTACGTTTTGTAAGCATATAAGCAGTGTACATTGAAATGGGTCCTTTCTGGGCCCTGTAGTTTTCTGGCATAAGCACTCACTGATTTCTGAATAGTGAGTGTAAAAGCGTTAAGTTCACCATGTTTTTCCTGCTTATATTTCATTATTTAATCTTTCATTCCCTATGAATGTTTGCTTTTTCCAGGGTGTTGTTACTATTTCCTTTAGGGAGCATATTGCTCGTGCCTAGTGCGTAATTTGAATTGAGTCGCATCCAGGTGTTTATAGCAGATTGAATTGGATTCTAGTTGAAGGTAGTCTGAATTTCTCTCAGTGGGGCAGTATGGTGTTCAGTGAGGGAGGGGATGTGGCACTCTGCCTATGACAGAAACTGCAAGGCTCTGAGACAAATGGCTTGTGATAGCACTTTTAAGCATATTTGGGACATTCTGCAAATGGCAAAGTTTTCAGATGAATGTATAGTGTTGACCAAAAACAACTGAGCGCATGTGTGCATTGTCAATTTAAATAAATGTGGAAAAATACTAGCTGTAGCGTCGTCTTTTGCTTGTGGCAAAAATAAATGTGAATACACACAGAAAAAATGGCTAAAAAAATAAATATGGATAAATACAGACGGGAATGGCAAAAAACATAAATACCATAAAACCGGGAGCCCTATTCATAACCAAACACTCAGCGCTCGGTGCTCACACAAAAGGAGAAACAAAGTTTCTCTAAGCACACACAGCAGTGAAAACAAGAGGATACTCACTGCGCACGTACAACAGCTGATGAAGCTCCCTTGAACAAGAATCCAAAGAAGTGCAGCTTCAGAAATGCCGCCTGCAGTAAAACAAGTGTTCACGGGAAATCAGGAAAAATACGAAGCAGCGTCTGCTTGTAGGACAAGGAATTATGTGTACTGCAACCTGGAAGCCCAACCAGCGCTGCTGACCCACAGAACTATAGGAAGTGAAAAAACACTGAACCGCTAACCCACCGCTAACACGTTCATACCGTCTTGCATACAGCGCTGGGAACTTGCGGTTTGTGAGCTGAAGCGACGACTGGAACCCTGGCACGATGTTGCTCATGTTCTCCAGGAGAATGGTGGAGTTGGTGTCATTGTGGTCTTCAAGGTTGAAGTTCGGCTCTCCCAGGAAGATGTAGTGACTGGATTCACTCTCCAGGGGGTAATGAAGTCCAGGATGGCATTGCAGACACTTGGACGTGAGCCCAAGGGTCTTTAGGCGAGGGTTCCTCTGATGGTAGTATTACTGGCTATTCTAACCTGAAAGTTGAGGTGTTCCATGAACGGTGTGCTATGGTCCTCCCTGGTGGTGCATTGAAGGGTGTTCTTGTGGGTGATGGCGATGCCTCCGCCATGTCTGCCTGGTTGGTCATGGTGAAACATCTTATAGCCAGGTGGCATTGCAGTGGTGATGTCAGGAGGTGATGAGGGGTTGAGCCACGTTTTTGTGAATCACGTCAGAGGCGAGGGTGGTAACTTTGTCCCAGATTTCCGTGGCATGCTTGCAAAAGGATCCGATATTGAGCAGTGTGCAGTGCAGCGTAGACCTGTGAATGGGTGTTGGATAGGCCAGAATCGTGGGGTCTTGGCGTTGTAGGTGTAGAAACACTGCTGTCAGGTGAAAGTTCCTTCTGTGGTTTTCGGTGAGGTGCTGCAGAAATTTGTGTCCCTCTGGGGGTTGTGAGACTGCTGCTCACTGGCGGTGTACTGGTGGAGGGCATAGGGATCAGGGTTCCTGGAGCTGGGCGCGGTCCGGTGCAGATGGGCTTGCCTTTGGCTCACTGGCTGTGCGCTCACTGCCCGTGGCTGTGCTGTGGCCTCCATCAGGTAGGTCCAGGGGATGGGAGGGGGTCTGGAAGTTGGAAGGCATCAGCAGAAAACAGAGGGAAAAGTGCAGCACAGTCCGGGCTGATTGCAACAGCAGATCTGTGGGGAAAAAACAAAAACACAGAACAATGGCACAGTGGAGAGAGAACTGTGGTGAGAGCTCAGGATGGCAGAGGCGTCAGGGGGAGCAGGTGCAGGACCTGCAGAATATATCTGTTGGGTGCTATTATGTTGTTTCATGGATAAGATCCGTATATTGTCTTGGGTGTGTGTGAGGTGTTCTGTCTTCTGTGTTCTCCTGGAAGTTTATGTGTACTTCCCTGTGGTTAGTGCTGCTGCAACATGCATAATGGCCAGTGATATGCTGCCATGTAACTGCAATTCAGACAGTACATTTATGTATGCTGATGGTGATGCTCATCATCAAGTTACCATGAGCGTTAAATGTAAACAGCACAGTATGGTACACTCATTTTCTGATGACGAACTGCACTATGTTGGTGTGTTGGACAACGGAAAAAGTTCTATTTCAACAACTCTAACTTCCTACAGTATACTGTGTACAATGTATTGCAACTGGATATATCAGTACATCTGCAAAGTACTAAGCTAATTGGTTGTCTCATATGATACGAATCTTCTGGACGAGGCGGTCGGCGAGTTTAACGAGTGGGTGCGGCAGGCGGCTTCTGCTTCCATCAAACGTACAAATGTGTCTAGGGTACGACACTCTCCCTCCCAACCCTGGTTCTCTCCTGAACTGAGGGTGATGAAACTTGGCTGTAAAAAATTAGAACGTGCGTAGAGATGCAGCTATAGCCCAGAGGCTAAAACCGCTCTACGTCTAGCACAAAAAAGTTACTATGCAGCCATCAAGGGAGCAAAAGGTAACTACTACGCAGGGCGTATTGCAAAAGCAGACAACAATAGCAGAGAGATCTTCGCTATTGTCAAGAGCTTTGTTGAGCCTGTAGCTGACGCAGTTGCTCTTCCGTCCTCTGCGCAATGGTGCGAGGATTTGTCCACCTTCTTTATTAGCAAAATAGCGAGGATCCAGCAGGACCTGATGGCGGCTATGCCTGCTGACTGCGTAGTGACTGATAGGTGTCCCATACTTTGCCCTTGCTCTGGACAACAGCTTCTGAACTTTGGCCAAGTTGCTGAGGGTGATATCTTGCCCCTCCTGCAATCTTTAAAATCGGGTTCTCCCGCTGATCCGTGCCCGGCCCGGGTGCTTTCGGAGGTGGCGGATTTGGTCTGTTCTGAGATCACACAGATAGTGAACCTCTCCTTGACCTCTGGGGAGGTGCCGCTAGGGTGGAAGCAGGCCAAGCTTCTGCCGCTTTTGAAAAAGCCTGGACTAGACGCGACGGTTCCTGGGAACTATCGTCCAATATCTCTTCTGCCAGCACTTACGAAAGTTTGTGAGAAGGTGGTGCTTCAACAATTGGAGAATTTTGTTGAATCTTCCAATGCCCTCCATCCTGCCCAATCGGGTTTCAGAGCTACTTTTAGTACTGAGACAGCGCTAGTGGAGATGACTGAGGCGATTCGGGACTGTTTGGACGGAGGCGGTAGAGCGGTCCTAATTTTATTGGACCTCTCTGCCGCATTCGATACCGTCCCCTACGAACTCCTTCTCGCCAGGCTGTCCACTATTGGCATTGGGGGAATGGTGCTGTCTTGGTTGTCTTCGTTTCTTTCCGACAGGTCCCAGCAGGTCTGGATGCCCCCCCACGCCTCGAACCCTAAACCACTTCTCACGGGGGTCCCCCAGGGCTCCACTCTTAGTCCCTTACTGTTCAATGTTTACATCACCCCCCTGGTTTATCTAGCGGAACAGTATGGGGCTAAGATAATAGGGTATGCGGATGATACCCAACTGCTGTTCACCTGGCCAGACGATAATTTGGATCCATCAGTAGTTCATCGGTGTCTGTCCTCTGTATTTCGCTGGCTAACTCAGGCCCAGCTGAAGTGCAACGAGGACAAGTCGGAGGTGCTTTTTTTATGGTTCCTTCCCCCCCCCTGTTTAAGAACACATTGTGGCCCCCTAACATTCCTAGCCCGAAAGAGATGGGAAGACCGGCAAAAAACCTGGGCATCTGGTTTGCAGAGGATCTCAGATTTGAGGAGCATATAAAAAAGCTGACAGGCACCTGCTTTGCCACGCTGAAAATGCTCCGCAAGTTTTTTCCTCTGCTCCCTAAAGAGGCTAAGGAGACGGTTGCCCGAGCTCTTATACTGGCAAGGCTGGACTACGCGAATGCTTTGTTCAGCGGTATTCCGGCCTACCTGGTGAAGCGCCTGCAAATCATCCAGTACGCGGCCGTCCGTCTGATTTTTAACATCCCCAGATGGAAGAGCGTACGTGCTGAGATGAGCACCATTCATTGGCTCCCGGTTGCGCAGCGCATCCTGTTTAAATCTCTGGTGCTGGCGTTTAGAGCCATTCACGACCAAGGCCCCGTCTATCTGAGATTTATTTGTTATGTGCCAGCACGCTCTCTTAGGTCATCCACGCAGCTGAAACTGTCCCTTCCCCGTTTCAAACGTGCCAGACTTGGTGGCCAGTCAATCTCTGTGATTGTGGCCAGGGCTTGGAACGCCCTACCTCTTCCTTTGCGTTCCTCCCAAACTGTGGCGCTATTCAAGAAAAATCTAAAATCACACTTATTCAAGAGTTCAATATAAGCTGTTTTCTCTGTGGTTCTGTTTCCCGCCTTTCCCCTCGCGCCAGGATACTCCCAAGTAACGGAGCGCGCTACAAAATAGTTTATACATACATACATATAGCCCCTCACTTTAGTACAGCTAAGCTTCAGCTAAGCAACTCAGTGGCCAATAGATGCTGTTTAATGGATGTTGTTTGTCAAAAGGTAGATGAAATACTGTTCTTTTACAATGTCCAAGATATGCGCGTTGAGCTAACTGGTATTACCTGTAGGATTCTAAGTACAGTATAAAATCCCTAAAACTGAGACGGTGCACAAAGGTGGAAGAGTTGGTCCTTAGGAAGTTAGAAAGTGGTGACTCCTTGCTAGATGGATCTTCATTAATAATTCATTGTACAGTACTGGTCAAATGGTATTTTCTGAATCCTTGCAGTGTCATTAAAGAATGAGTTTATGGGGACTGTGTGGTACTTTCCAGGATTAAGGTTTGATCCTAATATGGTAACACAATCAGCAGCGCCTCCTCCACAGAGTCAGAGGAAGATTGTCCCACCTACTGCGAACACAGCAGGCAAACACACATGGGGTTACCCTGCTCCCACCAATCCTGGAGCTGCTGTCACATTGAGAGCAGCTCCAGGACTGGTTGGATTCGCTTTTTGTTGAGCAGGAAGGAAGTCCTTCCATTTCTGCTCACGTAACACAGGGGAGAAGGGCAGCGTTTATGGCGAGTTTGACGCCGTTGCGCCGAACCATATTTTTTAACGAGCAGCTGGACACAATGCTTACTAGAAAGGATCACCCTAATGTGATGTTCAAGGAACTCAAAAAAACCTAGGGCCATATGTAGGTAATTGCCATTTACCGAATTTAAAATATCGAATTTTACTGATTCGGTATTTCAGAATCGGTAAATGGTGTGTAGCAAAAAATTACCGAATCGGTAATATTCGTTATTTTAGAATCAGATTTACCGATTCGAAAATTTCCATTAATTCCTATGGGCCTCCAGGCCCATAGGAATGAATGGGAGTTACCGAATTGGTAAATACTGATTCGGTAATAGGGGGAACACATTCAAGGGTGGCAGGGTGTCACATTAACACCCTGTTGCACCCCTGAATCGTGCATGTGTGCACATGTGACACACATACATGCCCTAAGGGCATTTATGTCTGCCACATGGCACAGTTAAAAAA
This sequence comes from Lissotriton vulgaris, assembly GCF_964263255.1. Lineage (NCBI taxonomy): Eukaryota > Metazoa > Chordata > Amphibia > Caudata > Salamandridae > Lissotriton > Lissotriton vulgaris. Next base: position 649,881,666 of record NC_141700.1, on the reverse strand, counting down.
GCACAAAATAGTTTTTTAAGGTTTTCAATATTTACCACCAACTTGTAATTGGTGGTAAATACCGAATCCTTAAAGCACATAAGCACTCTTAAATGTGCTTCCTACATACCATCTACCGATTTGGTATATAATGATTCGGTAAATACAGAATCGGTAAATACCGATTCTGTATTTACCGAATCATCACCTACATCGGAAATGGCTCAATACCGGTCGGTAAGCCTTAAATTTACCGAATTTCGGGTTTACCGAACAGTAATGAGCCACCTACATCGGGCCCCTAGTTCATTATAATAAAATTATTTGTGAGGTCGCAAATGACTATTAGTGAGGCACCTCAATATATAATATAATGAATGAAGGGAGCAGAGTATTATTACACAGAGAGGTACTGTCGTATTTCCCCTACACTAAAGTGGAAATAAGGGAATACAGGCACTGCTGAAGCAACAAGTCAGGAATATCTTTGCTATTGATTATACACTTATAGGTGTCTATATAGCATTATTTTTCTCTTAGTAGTGGCATGGTGAAGAAAGGTTACAACTCAGTAATAAAGGTAAACACAAAATCTTTAGGGTCCACTCCTTGTCATGGAGGCTTTGCCATCTGGTGTCCGTCTCTGTCTGGTGTCTTCCAGGTCTCTTCATTTAATGTTCCCCCTGTAGTTACACTACCTGTCAACTGTTTGAGGAAAAACAAACTAAGTGAAGTGCCCCAGTCATGCAGCGGTGCCTTTCTCCCCATTCCCTGCTAACCTCGATGAGTACAGAAGAAGAGGGACTTGCCTGGAGCTACGGCACTCCGGGACCGCAGCAAGGAGTATCACGACGTCCTCGCTTCTCTGGGGAGATCCGAATACACAGGCATTCTCCTTCAACGATGTCTCAGCTTCCACGCTCTTCTCTCCGTCTTCCGGTCTCCATGTCTGTCGCTCACAGACGTCCTCCTCATCTCCTCTCTTGCACCTTTCTCCTCCTTCCTTGCATGTCTCCCAGATTCTCCTTTTGTTGGGGGGCAGGGCTTGTGACATCGGCGTAAAGAGTCTTCTCCTCTCTCGAACGCCGACTTTCCTTTCTTGACGGTTGAGGGCTGGGGGCCATCTTGGAGTCCTTGGCCGCTGGGGCCAATATATCACACTGCCTTTTTTCCAGGGATGAATGATCTGCCCATTCAGTCACTGGACCTCGGCAGAGGTAGTTAACACTTCCCTGTAATCTCCCCGGAATATGCAGGGTCTGAAATGAGAATGGCTGTAAGACTAAGAACCACCTAAGAATTATTTTTTGATTAGTGTCCTTATGAGTGGCAAACCAAGTCAGGGGAGTGTGGTTAGTTAATAAGGAAGAAGGCACAACCAAGTAAGTAGTATTGTAGCGATTCCATGGCCCACTTTATGGCCAGGCATTATTTTTCCATGATGTCATGGTGGATCTCCCTTGGAAACAATTTCTTCCTCAGGAATAATACAGGACGGAGGACTTGTGGGTCAGGTTGTGATAATACCGCGCCTAGTCCTCAGTCACAGGTGTCAGTCTGCAGTACAAAGTATTTTCCTTAAGTCTGGCAGGTCAGGACAGGGGCATGACATAATAGATTTTTTAGTGAGCGAAAACTGAATTCTTGTGCTTCAACCCAGTCTATCCTAGAACAGGTATGTTTCTGCCTCAGTAAATCTGTGAGGGGACTAGCCACTTCAGAAAATTGAGGGATGAATCTGCAGTAATACCCCACCAGGCCTAGAATGCTGGTTCCTCTTTTCTAGTGGCAGGCTGGGTGATGTTCTGAATAGCTTTTAGTTTATTGTGTTGTGGTTGAATTGTCTCTTCGCTTATAGTGTACTTCTATGTGGTGAGTACCTAGAGTGGTCTTTTTTGGGTTCAGTGTGAGGCCTGCCTGCTTCAGGGTATCAAGCACACGCCTCAAATGGTTTAAATGGGTCTTCCAATCGGGGCTATAAACGACTATGTTGTCTAAATAGGCCACGGCGTAGTGCTGATGCGCCTTTAACATGATGTCCATGAGCCTTTGAAATGTCACTGGAGCCCAGTGAAGGCCAAATGGCATTACCTTGAAATGGTATAGCCCGGATGGACGAACGAGTTAGGGGGATCTGCCAATAACCTTTTGTCAAATCAATGGTGGACATGACCCTGGCCTCCCCTAGCCTCTCTATAAGTCTGTCCACACGTGGCATGGGATAGTCATCAAATTTTGAGTTGGCATTTAACTGGTGGAAGCCAATACAGAAATGAAGACTCCCATCTGGCTTGAGTACTAAGATGATGGGAGAGCGCCAAGCTCTTTGGGAGGGCTCAAGTATATCAGCTTTAAGCATCGCCTCTATTTTGTGTTCTATGGCTACACGTCTGACTTCAAGTATTCTGTATGGTCTGAGGTTTACAACCTGCCCCTTGTTAGTATTGATGTCATGAGCGACTAAAGTGGTGCGTTCCGGGTTGCCAGAGCTTAGTCCCAGAAAACTGTCTAATCGTTTCATTAGTTGTTGTTTTTGATTGGAAGTGAGTTTGCTCCCCGCTTGTTGTCTCTCCTTTTTTCCTTCTCTAAAAGTCCCTAAAGGGATATCTAGGGGTTTAGTAAGGGTCACTTGTCATACAGGGACTGCTGTATCTTGTATGGGCGTGTTAGAGTCCTCCCATTTTTTAAGAGGTTTATGTGATATGTCTGTCCTGCCTTTCGGGTTTGTGGAATAGCTACTCCATAGGTAACCGGATTAACCTCTGGGTAACAATGTAGGGGCCCTGCCAGGTTGCTAATAATTTCTTCTCAGAAAATGGCAGAAGGACCAACACTTTATCCCTATGGCTAGTCCTCTCTTTTTGCTTTTTTTACTGTAGTACTCTTTCTGTTTGGTTTGGGCTTTTTCCATGTTTTTTTTTTATGTTTTACCATACGGTGGCTAAAGTCTCCACCAGAGTTTGCATATACCCTAGTAGGGGGTTTCCTTCATTTTCTACTTCTTTCCATTGTTCTGCCTCCATTTCCAAAAGGGTAAGGGGTTTTCTCCCAAATATTTACTAAAAGGGGCTAAACCCAGTCGATTTTTGATTGTGAGTCCGGATGGCAAAGAGCACAAGGGGTAGTTTACGATCCCTGTCTTTCCCGGTATCACAGATAATCTTTCAGAGTATGATTTTTATGGTCGGGTTGTATCTTTCCACCAGGCCATCAGTCTAAGGGTGGTATACGGCTGTCCGGATCTGGTGGAGCCCTAAGAATTTAAATTTGTCCTTCATTAGTTTGGTCATGAACGGCGTCCCCTAGTCCGTTAGGATTTCCTGGGGGAAACCCACCCGGGAAAAGAAGGATATCATTGCTTGGGCCCATAAACTGTGTTCATACTTGTGAGAGGGATGGCTTCTGGATATCGTAAGGCATAGTCCAGCAGGACCAATATGTACTGATGTCACAGGGCTGAGGGCATCAAGGGCCCCACTAGGTTTACATTTTTACACGTTGGAAGGGGATATCAATAAGAGGAAAAGGGTGTAAAGGAACCTTTTTCTCCTATGAGGGATTTACCAACGGATACCTAGGACAAGCAGCACAGAACCTTGCTGTTTCTCTATAAATACCAGGCCAATAAAACTGTTCCAACAGTTACCTCAGAATAATTTCCTGCCCACAGTGGCCACCCCCAGCATGACTATGAGCTAATTGTAAGGCTTGCTCTCACAAAGTGAGAGGAACCAACAGTTGTTCTGTTTTAAGACCAGCTACCCAGCTAAACCTATAAAGGAGTCCTTTATTTATGATAACATATGTGAGTGCCTTGTCAGGGTCTTATTCCTGTGCTTGACTCCTGGCATTCACCAGGGTGCTGTCGTCTTTCTGGGCCACCCGAAAGCTCCTTGAAGGAGAGTTTCCGTTTTCTGGAGAAGAGAGTAAACACAAGGAAACAGGTTGACATGGGTATGTGTACTTTTCCTTTTCTTTTCTCAGTTGTGTTTTTCTTTTCCTTCTACCTGGGGCTCTGTAGTTGTTCTTCACACAAAGGGGCCTCTTGTAGCCAGTCGGTAATAAGGATTAGCTTTGTTACGCTGGCCAGATAGTCATGGAAATAAGACAGGACTGTACCCAAGAGAACCTTTTCTGAAAGTTCTGGGACCACTCCTACCCTTCTGACTTGGGGACAGCCCTCTATCTCTAACAGTAATTCTACTAGGGGAAAAGTACGAATGTACCCATGAACATGAGACTAGTACTGTTTCTCCTTCACATATTTTGGTTAGCAGAACCAGTTCCTCGAAAACAACAGTGTGATGGCATCCGGTGTCTAACTGGGCTTTGATTGGATAGCCGTTCAGTCAAATGGTTTTCTTGTATCTTTCTCTAGCTTCTCCAGTAACCGGGACCCTCTCTCTGGACAGACCAACTTCCATGGGTTCTGCACTATCAGTTTGCAAGTGACAGTTCGGGCTATGTTGTCCCACTCAGCACAACGAAAACACTGTGGCCCTACTTGTACTAGGGGGGGTATTGGAGGGGGTTTACTCATAGGTCTACCAGTTCCGGTTGTTCGCCTATTCTCCCCCCCTTCAGTCAGTGCCTTGGGAACTGGTTTGGGTAAAACCACAGAAGTCTTTCCTGTATGTGCTTTGAAGTCTGGGTCCCTATGATAATCACATGCTAGCTCAAAGCGGACTGTGGGTTTAGGTGGGGTTGTTGTTTTTCCCAAGCCCTTTTGTTTATAGGTAAAACCTCCAAATACTGCTAATGTTACACTTTTTCTGTCATCTCCTCCACTGAAGAGAAATTTGTGTGGAGCCAACAGTTTCCTAAATCCCTGATCCTGTAACAGACATCCCTGGGATTGTCTCCAGTCGCTTATTTTTCTTTACGGAATTGTGCACTGTAATACTCCAGACGGCATCCCAGTATTTCCAGGATATCTTTTTTTATGTCTGGATATGGGGTGACTCCAGCTGGGTTGGTAGCCTGGTAGGCTGCCTGTAGCTCCCCAGACAACAAGGGGGTGATATATTGTCCCCAGCTCTCTAGAGGCCAGGTGGCGGTTGTGACTACTCCTTCAAAATTTAGTCGGGATCATCCCCGTTCTGAAATTCCTGGAAGACACCACCCCCGGACAGTAGGATGGACCCTACTACTTGAAATAGCATCTGTGAGGCATAAAATGGCAGTGTCCTGATCCTGTTGATTGGTTGTCAGAAGGGATGCCTGTTCTTTTTAGGGTGTTTGGAATGCCTCTCATTCCTTCTGTGCTGTTTGATTTTATTGTTCCAGAACTAACTGTAAATGTCTTTGTCCTTTAGCCAATTGGGCTATCATGGCTTGCATAGTAACGGGTTGTGTCATCTTCCAGTCCCAGATGACTATCCCACTTCTGACACCACTGTTGTATTTCTCTTTACTAAAGGGGAGACAAGGGAAGGTACAGGTACAAGGTACAGCTGAAGCGACAAGTCAGGAAGCTCTTTACTCATGATTAGACACTTATATGTGTCTATTTAGCTTTGTTTATCTCTTAGTAGTCTCGTGATGAAGAAAAGTCACATCTCAGTAATAAAGGTAAACACAAAGTCTTTAGGGTCCACTCCTTGTCATGGAAGCTTTTCCGTCTGGTCTCCATCTGTGTCTGGAGTCTTCCAGGTCTCGTCTGTCCTTTCCGAGAAATGAGGCCAGCCAAAAGAAAATAATGAAAAAAAAACAAAACAGAAAGATCAGGTCCGTCTTAATTTTCCCCTGGTACACCACCCATCACCTGTGTGAGAAAAAAGGACCTCCGTAAGTACCGAAGAAGAGGGACTTGCCTGGAGCTACGGCCCTCCGGGACCCCAGCAAGGGTTATCACGGCATCCTCGCTTCCCTGGGCGGTGGGCACGTCGGGATCCATCTTCCGGTCTCCACGCCTGTCACCCAAAAGCGGCCTGCTCTTCTCCTCTCTCACGCTGTTCTCCCCCTTCCTTGCACGTCTCCCAGCTTCCCCATTAGGTGGGGGGCGGGGCTTGTGATGTTGGAGTAGAGAGCCTTCTCATCTCTCGAACGACGACTTCCTTTCTTGTCGGTCGAGGGCTGGGAGCCATCTTGGAATCCTTGGCCACTGGGACCAATATATCACAGGTGTATATGAGGTTGACGCAATAGAGCAATATAGGAACACCAAGAGTAACTCATTTCCATGGAGGGGGTTGTGACGTCCACGTAGATGAGGAGTACAAAGGAGTTCATTTGCCTACCTCTCATGGAAAATGTTTGTGAGGTCTATTCCAATAATGGTTCTAATGAGGAGTATTCAGGATGCAAAGAGGCATTCAGTTAATAAGGAGGTATTTGTGAACTCATCCAGATGAGGAGTTTGTGGATCACAGAGTTTCTCAGTATCAAGGCTGATATTTGATTGGTTCGCCCGGTTTCTGGAAACATTGCAGGTAAAATTTTCAAATCCTTCCCTAAACCTCAGTTAATAATGTTGAACTGGAGCTCCAGCTGGGGTACACAGTGGATATTTTGAAGATATTCTATATAGTTTACAGTTCTTTGTTGAAAAAATGCAGTGAAGTAGCAATGAAACCAGGTTGATCTAAAATCAACCCATGGACATAACGGTGCCGAAGGCAATGTCTTGTCAAGACCCTCATATTTAATGCATGTTTGCTGCCACTTGAGTGAAGTGGGCCCAGCGGGTGTTCAACCATTTAAATGTAAAAGTTAATACTTTTTTTTTTTTTTTTTTGGTGCAAAACATTTATTGAGCACTGTCAGGAGTACACAGCGTCTCGCCAACAACCCGGAGGCCAGCCGCTATCAATGCATATATAAGTACAAGTAATGACAGAAGTACATGGGTGCGAATACAATCGCTTCAAACAGTAGCATCCAAGTGACAAGTGCAGCGTCTACACAGCTAAATCGATGAGTCTTGCATTTTTGAAATTTTATATCAACATTAACATGTGCAGTGTCTAGGTGAACCCAGGGGGGGGGGGAGGGGGGGGGGGGGAGCGGGCATATCGGGCGCCCGGGCGGGCATATCAGTCCGTGGGAGGCATGTAGCTGGCAAAGCTGTAAGTCCATAAATGAAGTAAAGGCGGGCCTCGGTACCGAAGGTAGTAGGCCGGTAGATACCTGGGCGATGCCGTGGAGGTAGGAGCAACCCACAAAGAGCCTAGAAATGGGGAGGTTGGGGAAGAAAGAGGGGGGGAAGGGGGGAGAGCAGTAAGCATATCATGCCAGACAGGTCAGTCCAGGATGTTCAGTTCAGGACCAGGAAACAACACTGCAGTGCCCCACCATCCCAACTTCAAGTGCTGTCATCTTCCAGTGGGTCAGTTATCAGATAACATTGTAACGGGGCCCAAATATCAGTAGGCCTAGAAGTAGGTGGCAGCAGTTCGGAATAAGTATGCAATTGTTCCTGGCAGTATACCATGTCACTCATCCAATCCTTAAACTTGGGCGCCCTTCCCCTCCCCCATCTACAGGCCACCCTGCGTTTAGCCAGAAGCATAGCCAGCGCCACATATTTGCGGTGAGCCGCCTGGAGTGGTGCAACATACCCCAGAAGAGCCACCAATGGGGACGGGTCCACCGTCATGTGTATCATTTTGGACAGTGCTTGAAACACCTGGGTCCAGTAGCTGCTCACTTCGGCACATCCCCATGCAAGGTGAAGGAAGTCAGCCCCTGGAGCCCCACACCTGTCGCACGTGTCTGTAGGCCTAAGCTGGAACCTGTGTAGGCGCGCTGGAGTGTGGTACAGTCTGTGCAGGAATTTATAGTGAATTATCCTATAACGGCTGTTGGAGGATATGCGCTCGGTCTGCTGCAGGCAAAACTCCCATTGTGTATCCGTAAGAGTCAAGGCTAGATCTTGTTCCCATTTGTGCCTAGCGGGCAGAGCAGTGTAGGTCATGTTGGCACGGACAGATTTATAGAGTGTGGATACCAGTTTATTAGGATTGTCGTGAAGCAGTATGTTCTGTAGAGGAAGAAGCACTGGGGACTCACAGGGGAAGTCAGGCGTAATGGCCTGTAGCCCGTGCCTGAGCCTAATATAGTAAAACAAGTCTAGAGGTGTCGGTTGTATGCCCTCGTATAACTGGTCCTTAGTACGGAAGGTGCCATTACGATACAAGTCCCCCCATGTAGTGACATGTATTCTTTTCAACAATTTTTGAAAGCCAGCCTCCTGTAGGAGCGGGAGCTGCGGGTGGTAGGTCAGTGGCAACAGTGGAGCATATAGGAAGTGTAGGTCAAGCTTCAAAACAATGAAGTTCCATGCCGTTACCGTGCTAGACACCGTGGAAGGAGTCTTGTCCCTACCTTCAACCTGGGAATAGAGTGCGCCTTCGATGGGGGTCGGGTGGGCCAACCAGTGTTCGGCCGCCAGTTGAGGCATATATCTCTGCTGACGCACCCAGAAGTATGCATAGTGGGCCTGAGCAGCTCGATAATAAAGCTCAAAGTCAGGAATGCCGAAGCCCCCTTGTGAGAAAGGTCGAACTAGTATCTCCCATTTGAGTCTGGGTGTCTTCCCACCCCACACCAGTCGGAGCAATTTAGAGCGTAGTAGTCGAAAGAAATGGGATCCGGGGTGAAACGGAATGTTCAAAAAAAGGTACAAAAGCTGAGGGAGTATAACCATTTTAACTAATGAGGCCCGCCCAGCCATGGAAAGGGGGAGTGTGATCCATCTGGATATATTGTCACTCATCTTGTCCATCACAGTGCCATAATTAGCACGAATCAGCTCTTCTCTACTCTTTTCCACATGTATGCCCAAGTACTTAAAATCTCCTGTGCACCAGGCAAGCGGGAACTCCAGCGGAAACTGACTCGTCGAGGCAGTAAGGGGGAAGATACACAATTTATTCCAGTTAATTTGGACTCCCGAAAGGGCACCAAACCGTATAAATTCCCGGAGAATGGGATGTAGGTTGTCGCTAGGGTGGCGAACATAAAGGGTGATATCATCTGCATACATAGAGACGAGTATTTGTCTCTGAAAGCAGCGTAGTGCACTGTCCCGATGATGCTGCCGCAGTTTAGCAGCCAGGGGTTCAGTGGCTATGGCAAAGAGGAGGGGGGACAGGGGGCAACCCTGCCTTGTCCCTCTGGAGATCGGGAAGTCCGAAGACAATTTCCCATTGATGAGGACCCTGGCCACTGGACGCGTATATAATAATCTAATCCATGAAATAAATATAAGTGGGAATCCCATTCGCTCTAGAACTTTGAACACATATTCCCATTCGAGCGAGTCAAATGCCTTGGTGGCGTCTAAAAAAATGGCTGCCATGGGGAGGTCTTCGTGGACGGAGTCATAGACCGAGAAAAAGGTACGGAGATTGTGTGACGTCGCTCTACCAGGGACAAATCCGGCCTGGTCCGGAAGTATCAGAGCAGGCAGGAGGAGGCTGATGCGCGCTGCAATCAGTTTTGCAAGAATTTTCACGTCACAATTTAACAGGGACAACGGTCTGTAGGAGTCGCAGCTGGAAGCGGATTTACCTGGCTTGAGTAGTGACGTAATAAGGGCAATTCTCATGGAGGCAGGGAGATGGCCCACCTCTAGTGCGTCCTCATAAACCTCCCGCAGCACTGGTGCCATGAAGTCAATAAACGTTTTGTAGAATTCAATAGGGATGCCATCCAGCCCAGTGGCCTTACCCGACTTCATACTCATGATAGCCTCCCTGACCTCATCTAATTCAAAGGGGGCGCTCAAGAAGGCTCTCTGGGCATCGCTCAACCATCCCAAGGATACATCCACTAAATAATCGTCCAGTGTGAGTTCGCCAGTCCTGCTAGAGGAGTACAGCGCACCATAGTGCCGCACAAATTCGTTCAGGATTTGTGTGGTGTCCCTGAGCACAAGCCCCTCAGACGTCTCAAGTTCCAGTATAAACGTTGGCGAGCGCATTAGTTTAACCGTTGCCGCCAGGGCCTTCCCAGGTCTCTCACCCTCTCCATATCGCCTGGCCACCCAGTACTTGTTCCTAAACTTTACCTCGCGGGCAGCCTCCTCGGAGTATTCCGACAGTTTTTCACGAATGGTAGCGAGGGTTGCACTGTCAGGGTTTGCTCTAAGGCGGTTCTCTGCACTACGTAGGTCAGCTTCTAGACTGCGTAATCTAGTCAGTATGCTCTTGAGCACTCCCGAGCCTTTCGAAATACATAAGCCCCGGAGTGTGGCCTTAAAGGCGTCCCATATGGTCTCAACGTCCTGGACCGAGTCCTTATTGCGTTTAAAGAAATCTAAACATTCATCCCGGAGTTCTTCTTGGAATTCCGAGTCTAATAACATAGAGGGTTGCATACGCCACGCCGTCACTGGGGGGCCCAGCTCAGAACCGGACAGTGTAATAAGAACGGGGGAGTGGTCGGAATATGTCCTGGGGAGGTGCGACGCGTGAACCAGCGCCGTATATAGTTGCGAGGTTGGGAGGAAATAGTCGAGCCGTGCCCACGACTTAGCTTGCGCTGTGAAGTGTGTACCTTCCCCTCTAGTCCTGCAGTGTGAACGCCAGGCGTCTATGAGATTGTTACCGGCAATAGTTGCTCTAAGGACTTCTCGCCCGTTAGTATAATGGTGGGGGGCGGGGTGTGACCTATCTAGGGGGGGTGCAGGGTCGTGTTGAAGTCTCCTCCCCATATGAGGTGTTGTGGTCCCGTCTCCACTATCGCAGCCCATAAAGCAGTAAAGAACTGTGGGTCATCTGTGTTAGGCCCATAACAACATGCTAGTGTCACTGTCATATGCCCCAGTCTACCCCGTAACAAACAATACCTCCCCTGGGGATCAGCCCTGGAGCCAGCCAGACGAAAAGGCGTAGACTTCTTAACCAGAATGGCCGTACCTCGTGCATATGAGGAGTAATTAGCGAAGATCGTGTGAGAAGCTCACCTACTTCCAAAGGCGTGTGATCTGTGGGGCGCAAAATGTTTTTTCTGTAGAAAAGCGATGTGAACGTTATGGCGATCAAGGTAACTCAGTAATTGTCTTCTCTTCCTATGGTCCCCCAGCCCTCTCACATTCCAAGTAATCACATTTAAGCGTGTGTCACCCATGTATAAGTGCGAAACAACGAATGCAGGATTAAAGCGTGTAAGACGGCCCAGTCATCTGTAGCAAGAAACAGGTCATCGCCCAATCGGACCGGCCCAGCGACACCCAGAGTGAGCAGGGAGCCGAACACTGAGGGAGCGCCCCCATCCCCTGTGCCGCGTCCCAGCCATAGACAACGCACATCACACCCATCCCACCCCCTTATCCCTCGGCCACAACCAAGGAGCCCTCCACAGGGCAGATAAGTGAGTTCAAAACACATCATGCACATGTTAGAACCTGAACCCCAACAGAACTCCCAGCACATCCCCCCACCCACCCCCCTCCCAAAAGTCCCAACAACAGGACCTGACTTGAAGAAAGAAAAACAGTTCTCAGTATTCAACCATATAGAGCGAAACTTTCCGGCTCTTCTAAAGGAAGCCATACCTTGCCCAGTGCATGCCCGTTTCGCCAGGTAAACAGTCTACCACCCCTCACCCACTGAAGCCACCCCAACTCGCCAGCACCCCAGACCCGCCCCCCACCCACATACCAAAACAATGCAAGAAAACAACCAACAAACAAGAAACAAAGTCAATGTCATTGGGGAACACCCAGTAGGGGTCATCAGAGGTGCACGTTCCACCACCCCCAGCCGTCCCACTCCGTGCAAGTCCACCCTTGGGGTCTCCATCCGGAGCAGAGAGGGAGTAAGGGGGTGGGGGCCTGGCATACATTACCACCTGCAGTCCAACACCCGTCCATGGCACCCCAGGGGCAGCCGCAGCCACCGCAGAGAAGGATGGGACCCCCTGTGCAGAGAGGGGAGCGAGGACGATCCAGTTGAGTGCAGGATTAAGAACAGTAGAGAGCCAGCCGTTGATTACTCGGGACCAGATGCATTTAAGTCTTCAGCGTCCGCAGGTCTTCTGTGTCGTTTAGGCAAAGTCTTAAGGTAGTCCTCGACCTGTTGTGGGTTGAGAAAGAAGTGCTGTGTACCCTGGTGGGTGACTCGCAGCTTGGCCGGGTACAGGAGGGCATAGTCAATGTTCAGGTCTCTAAGCTTCCTCTTAACCGCAAGGAACTTTCGCCGTTGCTCTTGAACCACCTGGGTAAAGTCAGGGTATATGGAGAAGGGCACGCCATCATACGTCAGATTCTGGTTTGATCGGGCAGCTCGGAGCGCCGCATCGCGATCTCGGTAGTTGAGCAGGCGCGCAATTATGGGTTGCGGCGGGGCTCCAGGTTTGGGCTGAGGACCAAGGGAGCGATGGGCGCGCTCCACTATAAATTGATTCGAAAGAGCTTCTGCCCCCACTGCCGCTGTAAGCAGTCTTTTGATGTACAACTCCATCTTCCCCGTGTTGGTCGACTCCGGAATGCCCGTGACGCGAACGTTGTTCCGCCGGCTCCTAGCTTCTGTGGAAAATTAACACAAACTTGGTGAACATTATCGGCGTCATCTTGCCCCTTCTCAAGCCCATTCGTGCGCGTAAGCGGCAGCCATTTTGAGCACCATGGCCTCCCTGCCCCTCGCTGATAGCCAGCGCGTCTCTCTCTCTCTCTCAACCTCGCAAGCATCCCCCCCGCGCACTGACATCCCCCGCTCTCTCATGCCTTGGGTCATAAACCCCTCTTCAGCGCAGCTTCACCACTGAATCCCATCCTGTTCCCAGCGCGACACCTCCCCTCATTCCTTTCATGGCCTCAGATCCTTTTGATGCAAAACCCCTTTTCCTGTATCCCCGTTTGTCTTCCTTGTTCCCAGGCCGCCACCTGGCCCTGCGGATACTGTTTATTACCCCGTACAGTAGGAAGCTTCCCCTCCCCATCAAAAGACCCACAAACCGATCAAAGCCCCCACCCTATGAGATCCGATCAACCCCATGCATTCCGTGAATCGGCGGAATGCCCTGCTGTGCGGCAACCACCACCTGTTGTGACCGGGGTGGGGAATCCAACTGTAAATGTATGTGGGAACGGGCCTGAAGGGGAGATTCCGAGGATGTTCTTTCAACTATCAATGTGTTGCGAGAATGTGTTATGTGCAATAAAGGTCATAAACCCTAGTATAAGAGGCCAGGCCTCAGAGATGTGGTTAGAGCACCTCGTGACGATACTTGCTGTCTGAATTGATGTGTTCTCCTCCGGAGAGAATAAAATCCTCGTTTCCTGCCTTCCAGTCTCCAGCGCCTGCTTCTTCATTGATTAACATTGGTGGGTCAAAGAGGCGATACCGCCGGGCAACATAAAAAGGGTCTTTGGTTACTGGTTGTCTTTGAAACCCTTTTTTACAATTGGCGTCCCAAACGTGGGGCCCATCAGCGACTCGTGGATCCAGTGGGAGAGGTCCTGACGACAGAGTGAATGACTGCAACGATCGGAAGGTACCCTGTCCGATAGACCCTCGTCTGACAGCCGATCATCCGAACTTCACTGGTTCCGAACAGACCTCTCTCGAGTGATCTGCGGTCCTGACTGGGAACCATCAGGAGTGCCACGAGAAGTACGAAGAGAAGAGGACGATCGGGCGCTGGATTCGGAAGACAAGAAACTGTCCATGCGGTCCGGGTAAGGTCGTGTAAACACGACAAATTGCGAAAGTGATTGATAATTGAAAGTGATTGATAATTGATGAGAAAATACTAGTATTACTTTTTGTTAATTTATTGGAGATTCACTGTCTACGAACGGAGAAACAACAGGCTCTCCCTTTATAAACAGCGAAGGATAGGTACGCACCCGTCGGACCTATCTTTCTCCCCCACTGAACAATTGCCCCTTCCCCCCATTGATTAACTGTTATAGATTGTTTTCTGGAGATTCTCTGTCTGCAAACAGGGAAAAATAGGTCCCCTCTTTACAGATAGTGAAAGGGTAGGTGACGCGAACCTTTGCGAGCCTACTTATTCTCCCCATTGACCATATTGATTTTTTATTTTTGACCTAACATTGATTGCTCAAGATTGATTCATGAGGTATTCACTACGTGCAAACAACGTAGAATAGAAATATTCTGTCTAGTCTTTGCGCGCAGTGATAAGATAGGTAGTGCTGACTATTATCCCATTGTGATCCGTCATGCCTGTCTTCTCCCCACTGGTTAGTAGCCTGTTTAGCCCGGACCGCTTATTAGAGATGAACCATCCGGCTCCGCTGGAAGGCACCCCTAATAAGGACATGTTCATGAAGCATGGATTGATCGCTATAGCCTATAGTGAGCTGTGGCATAAATATACGAAAAAGGATCGAGAAAGTCAGTGGCCACTGAGAGGATCCTTTGATCTTGACAAAATAGAAACGGTAGAAATAGCCCTTCGTAGGAATGAAACAACACCTATTATGCTCGATAGTCTCGGTATGTGGCGCAAAGAAGCCACACGACGAAGGGAAGGCGACGAATTTAGAAAAGGTGAAGGGACACGACGGACAACCCTCCAAACGTCTAGTAGGCAAAGGGAAGGGCCAGCGATGGCACAGTCCCGAGGAGTAGATATGAAAAGAGAACGGTGTAAAGGTGTGTGCAGACAAGTCAACCCCGGAACACAACGACCCGAAGGTAATCCCCCGACACTGCGCACAGGACGAATAGATTTAAAACAGAACCAATGTGCTTTCTGTAAATGCCTCGGACACTGGAAAACCCAATGCCCGACTTTGCAGAGCATAGGTAAGAACGGAGGGTCGACAGAAAGGACAGGCCGACAGATAGGGAAAAGACACGAAATAAAAACCAATCAGACTAGTGCGGACAGGACAGATAGAACCACCCCGTTTGATTATGCTCGATGGCACAGATTTCGTCAGACCAATTTTAACGACATGTTAGAGTTCTGGGACTGATTGCTCTCTGTTGCTCCCCCACCATAAAAAACAAACACAACTGCAGGCCAGTGTAAACAACCCCCCGTTAGAGAAAAGACTCAAGGAAACCAAGCGTCTATTATATAACTTAGGATTTAATTACGGTAAAGAAAAACACACAACCAACAGTAAATAGAATAACTAGTAGAACTCTCTAAAAAAGCAAACTTGACTAATAGGAAAAATACAAAACATGTTATGCTCACTCCGGAAGTCCTCGAAATGTAACAGTTCGATGGTCCCGCCCATCCGAAACACATAGCACGTGTGGGGCGGGGCCTGCCAGCAACCATGGGCCAAAAAGGAGATCGCTGGCGAGAAGGTCCTGGAGGCTCCACCAAGCAGGCAATGAAATGGTCTTCCCATACTACCCTTCCAGGGATGGCGTCCCCCGGGCCGCGAGTAGGGAGGGGGCGGCTGCAAATGACCCCCTCCCTCGTATCTCCTGGTCCGGCCATCACGAATTCCTCCATCGAACGGATGCAGGGTGGGCAGGGAGGAAGAGGCGACGCGGACGAGCCTCTTCCACCTCCACAGGTAGGAGGCTTCCCTGCCCTGGTCCGGCGCCGATGTCCTCCAGCCGGGCGACGGCCATATACCTGCGCTGCACAGGACACATAATGCCCGACTGGTATATTTCCTTAGCACGGGACATACAAGACCCAACTGGTATACTTGCATAACACAGGACACACAATGTCCGACGGGCATATTTACGGAGCACCGGACGTACAGTGGTCCCCCAAGAGTCGGAATCAGGGGTGTAGGGTGGTCATCATGTGCGCCCCTGATTCAAAGGGACGGCGTAGGATGCGCCGGGAGAGGAAGGCGGCACGGACGAGCCTCCCTCACCTCCCCAGATGAAGGCTCCACCGCTACACTCTGGCGCCCCGAACCAAAATGTCCTGCTCCAGCAGCATGATGCTCTGTCCTTCGCCATCACAAGAAGTTTCTTCCACTCCCGATGGATACGACAAAGGTGGCTGCCACAGGGTCTCAAAATGGCGTCTGGGCCCTCGAAAGGCGGGTCTAGGCCGCTGGAGTAACTTTGTCCGAAATTGCAACTCGGGCACTTGCCCACCTAGGCGCAAGCCCCCACCATCGACAAACATCCCCTCGACTTTGAAGATTCTACCAAAGTCCCAAGAGCCCTCAGCCCCTTCAGGCTTCCGGAGGGGAACAGCTGCATTGATCACTAATGAAATAACCACGGCACAGCAACAAGATGGCGGTGCTCTCGTGTCTGCATCAGCTTCCGTCTGAACCACCCAGGAACATTATGGGCTAACGAACTCGAGCAGGTTCCGACTGAACATCAACATGACCCGGTAAGAAAGACTCTACCCCCTCCCTCTCTTGATTGACGGTCCACGCCACCAGCCCCTCTGTTAGCACAGTTTCTTTTGAACTGCCGAAAGGGACCCTAGTCCAACCGCCAATCGTCGAGGATATTTTTTTCCTCTGGTGCTACTTCCGGACTAAACCGGCCTCGCCCAAAATGGCGCCGGTATCAATGGAAACTAACGGACGCCTCGTGGTGTTCCTTAACTAATGTAACTTGATGTACTAAGATATATATACGAACCATTGTGCACTCGAGGGGAAAGGGAGGAGGGTTCACTTGGCGAACGTTTGAGAGGGGTTCCGTGAAAATGTTGATTTCAATGAACGATTTATTTTTTGATATTTATTGTAACTGGTACATAACGTCGCTTATGATGCACACCCACGGTTTACATCTAGGAAATGCGATTCCGATGAGCTTGACTGTGTTTCCATTTATGAACTAAAATGCCCCTGATTCCCTCGTCACGCAATGAAATGTTTTTTAGTTACTTGCAAATGATAAATTAGGCCTTTTTACATGTTCTTGTGCTATAAAATAACCCCCTACTGTATGTGCTTCCATCGACGACATGTCAGGCCAAATTATGATTGTGCTCTCACATTTTACGTACTGAATGATTATACAAATAAAGGTCTTAAAAACTATGAATAGGCATCGCATATTTTTGTAAATGCGGGTGTCGGTGGGAGGGTTTTTCTGTGCGCAACCGTTCTGCTCTTTTTTAAGGTTATCCGAGAAATGGTTGTCCGGCCCCGGATTGATGATCGGATCCCGGGTATGGTACATTGCCTCCAGGATATGCGACTAGGCTCAGGGACTGGCATATGAAGAAGGACCTCGACCTCTGAGACTGGGTAAAGTAAAGCGGGGTGATTGATAAAATGTTATTAAGATATGGTGGTCGAAGGTACTAAGGTACCGGGCTAAACGAAGAACTGATATGCCTTAGAACCTCACAGCTTTGGGAATGATTTAAGGATCCCGAAGGCCGGATACATCTACAAAACCGGGTACCTCACGCTAGGCACCTCTGATTCCTTTTTAAGCGTTTCTCTACACACGATCCTTAATGCCATCCTCGAACTTCCCCATGAACCACCTATCACATTACCTGCTCCCTTGACTTTCGGAAACCAAAACCCTAAGGGATTATATCCCGAAGAGATGAGTACGAGTATGCGGTAAGTAAAGGACTTTCGTGCCCGTACATTTGATGTGTTCGAATGTTGTCCCCCCACCTCCCCCTTTCCCTCCTTTTTCCCTCTGCAGGTTACATTAGAATCCCGATTAGAGTATCGTAAGGGATCTGGAACCACGTCACGCCCGATGCATGAAAACGGACTACCGCTGCAAGACGACACAAAAAGGACGCCCTACCCAATGCACAACCTTTTTGTACCAGATCTAATGCTCTTCTGTCCCAAAACTGCATGCTTTCTACATCCTAACACAGACCCGAAACGTCTAACGTTGGGTAACGCACTGAATAGCCCAAACAATACACGGTCATTCTCCATGTCCCATGTGTACTGTTTGGCCTATTGTCTCTCTCTCTCTCTCTCTCTCTCTCTTTCTCTCTCTCTCTCTCTCACTCTTTCACCCCTCCACATTTTCCCTCTTCCTAGCGACTGGCACCTAATTGACGAACCTGGTGCACCTCCTGATTGGCCCCAAATACCATAAGTATTTGCACAAATTTGTCCAAAATAAAATTGTATCGGTACCACGTTACTACCTCTCCTTTTCTGCTAAATATGGATGAAATTTAAATTGGCCAAAAGGAAAGGGACAGGTAAGACGACTGAGGTTCCCTAAATTTGACCCACAGTCAGGGAACTATTTGTCAGTGGCCTCTATGATAAAATACGTCTGTGGTAATGCGACCATCCCCATTCCAAATTGTCCCCATACCCCAAGCAGTAAGCAATGATCGAGACACCCCCGTCTTCCCAAAATGCCCCCAGTTTGGGGTCAGCTGCCCTGAACGAGAGCCTGAAAAACGCCCCCTACTCTAATTCACTGTGTGCCCAATTGTTTTCCACAAGATCCCTCCTTCCCCGAGGATAAGTTTAATAATTATCGCGAACCACCCCCCGAGTTTTTTTGTAGTAACCAGGTTGCGAGGATTTATATAGAAAGTTAGAAAGATGTGTGCAAAGTTGAAATTTAGATCGAAAATCGAAAGAACTTGTTGCAGTAAGCCTTGTTGTAAATAAGATGTTTTTATGTAATGCAGACTTGTTTAGCCTATGTTCACCCCTCAGGAGGATGCCTATCAGACTATGGTGAATAGCACGTTGCACTTTTTTTGTAAAATACAAGGCCCTGAAGACCAGCCCAGCCTTGCAAGACTCGTACTAGGGAAATGGGTCTCTACCAGAAGAACTGACATCTACTATAATAGACGTATGCAATAAATGAGTACCAGACCTCGTACCTATTACAAATGAACGTAATAACCATCAAAGCACCAAAGAATTAGCCAACAAAAGGAAGTTGTAAGGAGTCCAGCAAACCCATCATCAATTGTTTATACGTTAGCCGCAAGAATCTGCAATGTAGCGAGTGCTTACCCCAGTTGCTTGGTGTTGGGAGAGAAATAGATTTATGTAATTACCTTCTTCTGCAATATCTCTAAAGACTGTCTTTTCAAAACTCATTTAAGGGTATCACTGTCGGAGGAGAAAGAGACCGGATGTGGGAGCACGCGGCCTGACTGCGGATTGTGGAACATCAGCGACGGAGGCCGAGGCGAGACCACAGCAGTAAGGAGACGCAGGACGGGGCACTGTTTCAGACAAAGCTAAGGAAAGGGCTGACCTGAAGCCCCTGCTCTATGATCAACGTGTGCCAAAAAGTCCCCGCTCTCTGAACATGGTTACGGACTCGCCTGTCACAAACTCTCCGCCCCCCTGATCTGTTCCCGACTTGACCTTGCTCCATCCCCTCCTCCTCCGACCTACCATAAGGACTGTTCACACCCGCACCTTTCCACCCGAACTCCCAAGTTCCTCCAAATCCTACTGAGCTACCCAGAGAAGAGTACTCCCTACGTCAGAAGGGAGGGAGCTCCGACTAAGTAGACCACGAACTATGTTAATCTTAGAACGGTGACCTAGAACTCCACCAAGGGTCGCCTCTAAAGAAAAGATGAATGAAGTATGTGGTTCTACCCGCTGCTGAACGCCTCGAAGACGATGGAAGCAACAGGAAATGCCCACCACAGAGACTCAAGAAACAAACAGATCTCACAATTCAGGAACAATCGCATTTTTTTATTGCGAATCTATGCTCTACGTTACAAAAGAAAGTGCACCTGCTCCAAAACCGTAACGCATTTCTCCTATGGGGTCTGGCGAAACAAAACAAAATGTACCCCTGCCCGCAGACCTCCAACGACTCAATCCACATGAACATTTCTGTTGATAGGTAATCCAGGTGCTCAACAGTGCCAACAGAAGACGGCATAGACACTGAGAACTCTGATTTTTATTTTTTATTATATCTCATTTCTCTCCCAATCATCATTGGACTGACTATGCTCCCGCCGAGTACAAAAAAGGACTTACTTGTATGATAACTTACCAGTTCTTATTCCAAATGACTATAAGCATCTATGATCTGGACCCAACGCCCTCACTACGTAATTCTAGTCTGATATTGCATTACGATGACCTTTTTTTTCTGCAACCAACTTAACGATGAACCCGCCTACTAGATGATGAGATTTTTTTTAATATGATGTTTATAATGTGATGTTTATGTACAGTTCTTTTGCCTAAGTCCCCTCTCCCTTACTTATGATCGCTGCATATAGGTATAGATAGGAAATAGGCCAGCAAGATGTCTTGGAAATGTTAAAGGGAGGACTGTGGAAAATTAACACAAACTTGGTGAACATTATCGGCGTCATCTTGCCCCTTCTCAAGCCCATTTGTGCGCGTAAGCGGCAGCCATTTTGAGCACCATGGCCTCCCTGCCCCTCGCTGATAGCCAGCGCGTCTCTCTCTCTCTCTCAACCTCGCAAGCATCCCCCCCGCGCACTGACATCCCCCGCTCTCTCATGCCTTGGGTCATAAACCCCTCTTCAGCGCAGCTTCACCACTGAATCCCATCCTGTTCCCAGCGCGACACCTCCCCTCATTCCTTTCATGGCCTCAGATCCTTTTGATGCAAAACCCCTTTTCCTGTATCCCCGTTTGTCTTCCTTGTTCCCAGGCCGCCACCTGGCCCTGCGGATACTGTTTATTACCCCGTACAGTAGGAAGCTTCCCCTCCCCATCAAAAGACCCACGAACCGATCAAAGCCCCCACCCTATGAGATCCGATCAACCCCATGCATTCCGTGAATCGGCGGAATGCCCTGCTGTGCGGCAACCACCACCTGTTGTGACCGGGGTGGGGAATCCAACTGTAAATGTATGTGGGAACGGGCCTGAAGGGGAGATTCCGAGGATGTTCTTTCAACTATCAATGTGTTGCGAGAATGTGTTATGTGCAATAAAGGTCATAAACCCTAGTATAAGAGGCCAGGCCTCAGAGATGTGGTTAGAGCACCTCGTGACGATACTTGCTGTCTGAATTGATGTGTTCTCCTCCGGAGAGAATAAAATCCTCGTTTCCTGCCTTCCAGTCTCCAGCGCCTGCTTCTTCATTGATTAACATTGGTGGGTCAAAGAGGCGATACCGCCGGGCAACATAAAAAGGGTCTTTGGTTACTGGTTGTCTTTGGAACCCTTTTTTACACTTCCAACTCCTCGTTTTTGGCGGCAATCACTCTTAACACATTGTCCATTCTAGCAAGGCGAGAGTCATGTGCAGCGGTGGTGTCATCATTTTCTGATATTCTGCGTTCCACCTCCGTTATGCGCTCTTCATGCACATCCAACTTTTGGGCAATTCCATCCATTCTAGATGAAAGTCTATCCACTTTGTCAACCACCGTGGCAAAGCCCTGGCGCATCTCTTGCAGCATGGTGGCTATATCTGGGGCCGGCGGGGTCGATGTCGAGGCCTCCGTGACCGGGCTCCGGGGTGGCACTGCGTCCCCCGTGTGTCACGTCGCCTTCTTCTGCGACGTGGGTTCAAACTGCAGCCTGGGTTGACGACTGTCCGGCAATGTGATGTAGGAAGCTTCCGCGTCTATGCGCTATCCGCACTGCCGCTGGAGAGGAGCAAGTTAAGGGGATAGTATCTCCGCACTACTCAGTGCAGTGCAGCGGTGCCTCTGCTGCAAATGAGGCTGTTGAAAGTGAGCCCACAATTCTATCGATGCCCAGGCTGCTGGCGCAAACCGCCTCTTAGTTCCCATTCTGAATAGTTACCAAAATAAAGAGACGGGCGCTGGGAGCAGGAATCAAGAACAGAGTTTATTTCTCATGAGGAGAGCATGTCCTTTCGGACACGAAACACAGTGTCTTTCGGGAGGTGCTCTAACAAGTGAGCGTGAGACTCCGGCTTTTATACATTTGCAGAACATTTGATGATACAATCAGGTCAATGTGTCGCAAAAGGGAAACATTCCTATAATCCTCGTGATGATCCTATTCCACATACATTCACAATGGGGACCCTTGACCTGCTGATAAGAGGGGAGGGCAATCATGCAGCCGAGTGTGCCGTAGGATGTGTGCGCCTGATCATGGCCCAGGGGGTGGGGTGGCTAGGCATACAATAAGGGCAGTAAATGGTATCTCCTGGCTTAGGCGATGGCCTCGGACATGTGTGGTCAGCCGGACTCGGGGGAAGGGGTCATCAAAGGAGTGGTATTCAGGCCTGCGTGGACAATCGAGCGCGGAGGGAGGGCTCGTCAATAGAGGGGCATTCATGGAAGGGAAGGAGGTGCTGGTCAGGCGCGGCCGTGACTCTCAAGGACAAGGCTTTGCGGAAGAAGAGGGTTTATGACTTGTTCATGTGAGGAGAAGGAGGGGGGACGGGGTGCGTGCAGGACCAGAGCCGCGCAGAGAGGGAGAGAGAGAGATCTTACGACCTGTACATGGGGGAACAGGGGCAGCCAGATACAACTGGGGGGGCCATGTCAGCTGAGGCGAAGGATGCTTCTTCGAGAGGGGAATGGAGAAGACCTGGGTCAAGCAGGAGGGTTACCTTTCACATCAGGGTCGCGCAAAGGGAGCGGGTTTCATGGCCTATACATGAGAGAGGGGGTGCAAGATACGCGCAGGAGGGAAGCTGGGGAGTCTAATGGGTAAAAAGGGCCATGGTGCCTAGAATGGCCGTGCATATACACAGGGGTACGGGTTCTTACTGGCAGGGTGATATAGTCAATAATTTACAGTATCCATGGTGCCCACAGGGAGAGGAGTGGGAGAAGAAGTGAAATGAATGCTGTCTATGTACATCGAATTTGTCAGATTTCACAGTCGCCCCTTTTTACATAGCAGCAATCATTTTTACAGCTGATGACATTACGGGCAGGCAAACATCGATGACGAATTAGCACTTTGTCGATACTAACATGTGGCGTACAATCATAGACAGTTAAGGTGAAGGGAAGAATGCAGTACATACGAAATTACATTTTCGGTGTGTTCCTAACAGTTAAACGCATTACATAGCACAAGGCTTTCTGACTTAAAAAATGTGACCAATGAACAGTTTTGACCAGGCAGTTGAGAGCGGAATTCAGTTCAATGCACAGTATTTCTTCGTCACAGTGTCTTTTTATCAGCGAGCCATCACTGGTAGGCTCTAATCCGGGTACTTTCGGTGGCGCTGTTGAGCACCGGCGATGGAGCTACGGGTCCAGCTCGGTTCCATCCTCACGCGTTGCAGGGTGCGGTCAGTCCTCTGCTGTTAGACCACAGTCCTGTTCCCTAAACAGTCCGTTTGGTGGCGCCTTATGCTCGGCACCTATAGTTCTATGGCAACACCCTATTCCCATATGAATGCAGTTCTTCCCTTTGGCAAAAGGTGACGTGGGAAGGTGGGTGAATGTTGTTCAAACAGTCAATGGGAGAAAGAGTGAGCGGAGTTGGGTCAGAGTTCCTGGGACACACAAAAGGGACCAAGGGAGCAAAGGATAACAAGCAGGCAGGCCCATCAATCGGGCCCAAAGAAGGGGGACGGAGACTCCAGGCACACGTGGGTTAGCAGACGGAGGGCTTCAGGGCAGCCCGTCATTTTTCATTTTCCACGTCGAAAGTGCTGTCTCGTCCGTATCTTGTTGCTCTGCAGCTCCACCTTCGGTCGAGGTCACACGTGTCCCAAGATCTGTAGCCAGGCTGTATGTCACATCCGACCCATCTCCTCCGGTGATCGTGAATCTTTGAATGGGTACAAGACAATGTTTTAGAGAAATGGCAGAAGAAGATATCTACGCATGTGAATTCCTCCCTCAATTTTTCGCATTTGAGTCCTTATGGTCATTGGTCACAGTCAGAGGTCTATTACCAAGCAGTGCATGTGTCAGCATTCCTACTGAATTTATGGCAGGTATATTCATTGGCCCATTTATGATTCAAGTAAGGACAAGATAATATTTCCATCAACTGTGCATTACATCATTTTCAACATTAGCGCAGCATTTCCCTTCAGAACCGGCTAACATTTTCAGACAGGGCGGGGGTGCTGTCGTCGAGTGTCGGGCAAAACAAGATATCCTCAAGGGTCAGCAGCTACCCATGGTCATTATGTTTATACCGGGGACAACGGAAGCGGTTCTATCAAAAATGGGGCGGGGATGCTTTCAGGCGCTTGCGCTTGGGTGCAAAGGGGTGGGGCAATCTGGGTATTGGGTGTCAATCTAGACGTTGGCGTTCGTCTCTGAAGAACAGACATAGGATGCCATTGACATACAGTTCCCCTAGAAATGGCCTGATTTGGGGGACTTTAGTCGTCTTACCTGTCCTTTCCTTATTAGCCAATTCAAGTTCATTCATTTTGCAGAAAGGAGAGGCAGTAACATGGCAAGATACAGTCATTTTAGTTTTGGTCAATTTCGCTGAACACCTTCGTGTTCAAATACGTATCAAATCGGAGTGGTGCCGGTGGGGCACAATTTTACCAAATGAGCGAGGAACAAATAGGGAGACTCTCATAGAGAGTGAGAGTCGTCCGCAATCTAAACGAGCCATTCGGTACACGTATGACATGTAAGGAGAGACAGAGAGAGATAGAGAAAGAGACAAAAAGGAGCGGAGAGAGAGACGTGTACGAAAATAGGTCATTTAGTGCGCTCACAACACAGAACGGCAAAGGTCAGGTGACCTATAGATACAGACAGAGGGGAGACACAAATTCGTACGTTACATACACACAGACTCAGACAGGGAAGACGGCACATATATTACGCATATACAAGACATCCACGACGAGACAGGAAACAATTGTTAGTCTACAAGATCTGTTTTATATTTTCTACATATCGTTACTATCCTATTTATCTACGTGCTTAGCTCGTCCTGCCCTTCCCCCCTTTTCCTTCTCGTTTGTCACGCCTGTGAGCGTTCCCAATTACCAATACTCACACCTCCGTTGGCTGATCGGAAATTAACCTGGTCATGCTAGTTACCCATGGTTGGATCTTAAACCATTTTTCTGTTCCCTCCTTTGGTGGGAAGTTCTCCAGGCTGAGGCAACGGCAAGTATTGATCGGGAAAACAGTCGGACAGCTTGGCTATATCTGTAAGAGTGTGAGAAAGGGAGTAGTGCATTTTGAACATCGGCGACATTTCTAACTTCCTAGGCGGATGGTGCCGTGGCAACCCTTACCCGTACAATTTTTCTTTTTGTCCTTTCCCTACCTAGTCAAAACGTCCAGTCATTTCATCTAACGCGTCTTTTCTAGTCAATTTTATTTTTGTCACCCAGTACCTGTCCAGTCTCTATGTCAGTCCATCCTCCCATTGCTATGCTCTAAGGAGGAACAGTCATGTTTAAGTCTACGTCCTTTAAAAAAACCTTTATTTGTCCTAAGGACCATGCTCACATTCCCCTTCTCCCCCTCTCGTCGGCGGTTCGGTCGTCGTCCATCCATACATCAGCCAGTGTTCCGACGTGACCTGCAGAAGGGAGGAAAAAGAAGGGGTGGGGGCAACATTCAAAAAACTCATCAACGTGCAGTAATCCGGAAACGCTTTACCTACCACATACTCGACCTATTTTCATGTAGTGCATTTCCCTACCATCACGGCGTTTAAGCCCAGATGGACCAGAAAGGTCAGACAGATAATCATTGACGATCTGTGCGACATGAGCTACTTGGTCGTAACCTCTTTTGATCGGGTACAAGGGTGGCGGCCAGGTGGCATTTCTGGGGTGTCGTTTCAGGGCTTCTAAAGCACCTTTCCGGCTGCCTGTCACACATAGTGTGGCTGCTAAATATCGGGTCCTTTTTAACCTTTAGCCTTCATCATACTTTCTCGTTGCTCATAGTAGTAATTCATTCAAAACTCATTAATGCAATCCGCTACAATGATGCTTTCGTTTCCAAAATACCTTTAATAAAAGAGGGTTGACACATAAATACAGGCCTACAACCCGGTGGGCTAGCCACGGAGCAGATTGGAACTGTGCATGGGAAGAACGAAGCTGGTGGCAGTTCATTGTACAAAAGTGCGGCAGTGCAATAAAATCATATTAAACTCTCCTACAGAGCAAGCATGATGCATGTCAGTAATTCATCTTAAATACGTTCATAAATACATCGTCCAATGATCATTCATTTATACCAATTCATTTCCCAACTCATAGACAGTACCCACCCTTAAGTCAATTCATTGTTCAAGCACATACTCAATACCCTTCATATTTACTTCCATTATCCAAGCGTTATATATATCTCGGTGCAAAAAGGTTGCGCGATCAGGGTGCAACAAAGTTCATTAAAAAAAACGTCATATTTCGCGTCGGCGCCATTTTGGGTGGGGTCAGGCGAGTTCTAGCATAGTCAGAGTGTCTCTAGTCTCGCAAGGTTGGCCCAGAACTTTCCATTGGCAGTTCAGAAAGTCTCGTGCAATGTGGTTAACAGTCTAACAATATGGACCATGAGTCAAAGAGTGGGAAGGGCGGCAACAATTTTCCTACCGGGTCATTCTGGTGTTCCTCCGGAACTGAACAAGCCTGTGCCGTGGCGGTATCTTAGCCATTTCCGATCCAAGTCTGGTGCCGGCAGGAGCAGCACCGATGTCGAGGTTCCCAGTGAAGGGGGCGGGGGCACCCATGCAGAGGGTCGGGGGCCCCCCGGCTCTTATAGAATCTTCAAGGTCGAGGAGAGGCGATATGGAGCGTGTGCCCGTCCTGGGCAGAGGACCTCTTTTTGATGTTGACCCTTAAGCGAAGAGCGTTGGGGTGTCGCTGGAAGCCTCCACCTGGAGGGAGGTGGGGGAGGGCCGTTCGCGGCACCTCCCCCTTCCAGCGACCCTGCGCCGTTCCCCGGCTCCATAGTTTTCGACATCGGCCATGCCAGCCATTGACGATGGGGGGGGGGGTGGTCGGCGGCTGAGGCAAGACAGCCCCCCCCCTTCCCTCGGCGACATGTGGCGGGACTACCTTCGACTCTCCAGGGAGCGTGGAATGTGGCAGGACTGCCTATACCTATGAAGGCAGGCGGTGAATTTGGCATGTGGCGGGACTATCTGATTTGCCGCCGTTCTTGCCTTGGCTTCGGCTCTGGACCAGCAGATGATGGCATGCGGCGAATTTGAAATGTGGCGGGACTACTTGATTCGCTGTCGTTTCGCCTTGGCTCCGGCCCTCAACAGGAGCCGGATCGGGTGAGAGAGAGGGGTGGTCGGCGGCCGAGGCAAGACAGCCCCCTCTCTCCCCGCGGCCTGCAGGGCGGCAGAAGGGAGAAGACGGAGAGGTCCTTGCCATCCTTTTTGGACCGCCTGCCCAACATCGTCTCCTTCTGACCGTGGGCAGGCGAGTCCCTCGTGCCTTCAGGCCTCGCCTTCCGGATGGGCGTAACCGCGGGCCTGTTGCACTTCGGGAGCTTCCGGAATGGGGGTAGGTACCTATTGAGTTGTTTCTATTTCATGTGACCGTTATTTGGGCGTGGTGGGCAATGAGGCAGACATGTTGGGAACAGGAACAGGCAGTGAAGCCTAGCTACCTCGTGGCTATGTTCTGATGTCGAATCTTTTCGCCTTTTTACATTTCTTATTACGAACTACTTCTAATGTTTCTTATTTTTGGTGAAGTCAAAAGCTCATCAGGGGGTTACTGACTTAGCCTGATTTCCTTTTATTTTTCTTTCTCTTCCTTAGCGTGTTTCGAGCTAAAGCTTTTTGTTAGTAGGGAACGGTGATCACTTCATATTTTTATGTGTCCTTTTCACTAGGGGGGTACATCTGGACGGACCAGACGAGTCCCCTCCAATAAATGGTCCGGGGTGGAACGAGATTATCGATCAAAAGGGGAACATATATTCCTTCATTAGGGTATCATCCTGGACAGACCGAGCGATGTACTTCCACTTACTAGGGTAGCCTCCTGGACGGACCAGTCGGTCTATTTCTACTAAATGGCCCATGAGTAGAGAGCATATGTCCTCCATAAGAGTAGTCTCCTGGGCGGACCATGCGAGCTACCCCACAATAACCAACCAGTGGGGAGTGGGTAGGACTGACGAATTCACAAAGGGGCATAACCTACCCTTTTCTACTTGCAAAGACTAGACAGAGTGTTTCTATTTTACGTTGTTTGCAAATAGAAAATACCTCAAACGAAACAATTCCTGGAACAACAATGTCCAGGCAACCAACCAATCAGTGGGGAGAAAAACAGGCATGACGGATTACAACGGGGACAAATGTCTGCATTACCTGCCCTTCGCTATCCATAAAGGGAACAGAATATTCCTATTCATCTCTGTTTGTGGACAGGGAAGATCTCAAAGAGCAACAATCGATTATTAATCGACTTCAAACAATTCAGTGGGGAGAAAAGTAGGCATGACGGATTACAACGGGGACAAAAGTCTGCATTACCTACCCTTCTCTATCTGCAAAGAGGGACGACGTTCCTATTCGCCGCTGTTTGCAAACAGAGAATGTCTCGTTCTCACAAGAGAACCAATATGTCAAGTAGCCCTCAAAGCTAAATGAACCAATACCAACCAATACAATATCAGTATACAAATACCGATTTCAATACAAACAATCAATCAATCAGGTGGACAGGGCCACCCTACCAATCAGGTGTAAAAACACCCTACTTAATCTTACCCGGACCGGACCATACGGACAGTTCTTCGACTCCTTCCTCCAGCGCCCGATCGTTCTCTTACTCCATGTAGCATTCCTGTGGGTTTCCAGTCAGGACAATAGGTCACTCAAGAGAGGTCCGTTCAGAATTGGTGAAGTTCTGTCGATCGGCAGCCGGGCTAGGGCCCTCTCAAGGCAGGCATACCCCGATCTTTTTAGACGTTCACTTTTTCGTCTGGATCTCTCTTACCGAACCCTATGTCACTGATGGACCCCGCGTTGGGACGCCAATTGTTGAAAGTGAGCCCACAATTCTATCGATGCCCAGGCTGCTGGCGCAAACCGCCTCTTAGTTCCCATTCTGAATAGTTACCAAAATAAAGAGACGGGCGCTGGGAGCAGGAATCAAGAACAGAGTTTATTTCTCATGAGGAGAGCATGTCATTTCGGACACGAAACACAGTGTCTTTCGGGAGGTGCTCTAACAAGTGAGCGTGAGACTCCGGCTTTTATACATTTGCAGAACATTTGATGATACAATCAGGTCAATGTGTCGCAAAAGGGAAACATTCCTATAATCCTCGTGATGATCCTATTCCACATACATTCACAATGGGGACCCTTGACCTGCTGATAAGAGGGGAGGGCAATCATGCAGCCGAGTGTGCCGTAGGATGTGTGCGCCTGATCATGGCCCAGGGGGTGGGGTGGCTAGGCATACAATAAGGGCAGTAAATGGTATCTCCTGGCTTAGGCGATGGCCTCGGACATGTGTGGTCAGCCGGACTCGGGGGAAGGGGTCATCAAAGGAGTGGTATTCAGGCCTGCGTGGACAATCGAGCGCGGAGGGAGGGCTCGTCAATAGAGGGGCATTCATGGAAGGGAAGGAGGTGCTGGTCAGGCGCGGCCGTGACTCTCAAGGACAAGGCTTTGCGGAAGAAGAGGGTTTATGACTTGTTCATGTGAGGAGAAGGAGGGGGGACGGGGTGCGTGCAGGACCAGAGCCGCGCAGAGAGGGAGAGAGAGAGATCTTACGACCTGTACATGGGGGAACAGGGGCAGCCAGATACAACTGGGGGGGGCCATGTCAGCTGAGGCGAAGGATGCTTCTTCGAGAGGGGAATGGAGAAGACCTGGGTCAAGCAGGAGGGTTACCTTTCACATCAGGGTCGCGCAAAGGGAGCGGGTTTCATGGCCTATACATGAGAGAGGGGGTGCAAGATACGCGCAGGAGGGAAGCTGGGGAGTCTAATGGGTAAAAAGGGCCATGGTGCCTAGAATGGCCGTGCATATACACAGGGGTACGGGTTCTTACTGGCAGGGTGATATAGTCAATAATTTACAGTATCCATGGTGCCCACAGGGAGAGGAGTGGGAGAAGAAGTGAAATGAATGCTGTCTATGTACATCGAATTTGTCAGATTTCACAAGGCGCCAGGCAGCGGGGGGAGCACGGCGAATGTCAGCAGGGCGGCCCGCAGTGAGGCAGAGTGCAGTTCAGGTGTAGATCGGTCTCCCGGGTAAAAATGCGGGAACACCAGCCAAAAGTGTAGCGCCTCGAGGCCACATTCAGGAGCACTAGGCCGTTGGAGACGTCTGCTCGTCGGAGTAGCGGCAAAAATAGGGCATTGAGGCCGTGTATGGCAGTGGGATGGCAGGCCTCCGGACGTCTCGGGCCCTCCGCAGGTGCGCGCTGTCAGTCTCCTATGGCGCTGGTAAATCGCGCCTAGCACAACAACGGTGGGGCTCTCAGCAGGGCGCGACCAGCGGGGGCACCGCACCTCCCCTGCCCCCGCGTCACAAGCAATGCGTGCTGCACGTACCTCCGCAGCCCGTTCTCGATGCCGGCTCCACCGTTAGTACCGGCTGCGCCGCTCGCCAAGTTCTGGAGGCCCACTTGCCTTGTGGCGAGCCCCGGGCTCGCGTAGATCCAGGAGCCGATTGCAGGCTCCGACGCGGCAAGGCACACGTCGGCCGGGGGCTCCGCAGGCCACAACTCCGGAGTCCAAGGGGGTAGAGTCACCAAAGTTTCACCGAGTGTGCAGTGGCCTCCGCCGCCCCTCCTTGGGGATTTTCGGGCGGGTGTGTGCAGGGAAAGGAGGATAAATAACGGATAGTTATGCCAGGCTGCTGGAGCTTCACGTAGGTGCAGCCATTCAGCAAGTGCGCCCTCTAGCGCCCCCCTAAAAGTTAATACTTCCTTGAGTATTTTTTGACAATCTAATCAAGCAGCTGCAAGTTGTCTAAAAGTGCCGACCCTTTCAAGTTCTTCTTGATTCTATAACAGAGAAAGACGTGTTTCTTGGAAGATCAAAAGAAAAACCTGGAATTGTTGGAGAAAGATTACTGACTGGAACATCTGCATGCTTGGAAAAGCGTAAAACTGAAGCTTAAATTCATGCCTCAATTATGCGGTGTTTAGAGGAAAACAAAGTTCTTCCTGGAAATCTAGATCTTTGCTTCTTCTGCATAATTACATGGTGGTGACACAGACCCGTGCCTTGTAACGCTGCTCTGATGCTATGCTTGACTTGGCTTGTGTGCAACATCAATGTCACTCTCTGCTCTGGTCTTCAGGTGGGGTCTGGTAATTTACCAACAACAGAATGAAACCTTCCCCAACACACAATTTGCAACAGGCTCAGTTAAGCAGGATCCCAACTTCTTCCATGACTCATTCAGCATCTTTTCTAGTAATAAAGATAGCTTACATAACACTGTCCCCTTATCTACATAGTGTACCAATGGTTTCTCCTGCACTTCCTTTTGTGCATCATTGGCAAACATTAGGGGCCTCATTTATAGGGATTTGGCATAGGGCAGCAAAGCAAGTCACCTTTCTGCGCTGCCCTATGTTTAAGTGAAAGGGCAGGAATGCACTGTATTTATCCAATACGTTGCATTCATTTCCTTTCCCCCTGCACTGGTGCCATTTCGGCAGCCTAGTGCCAATGCAGGTACCCTTGCACCATGGTGCAAGGCCCTGTGTTATTGGCATGTTTGTTTAAGTGCAGGAAGGCGCACCTTCCTGCACAGAAACAATCCATTGAGGCATGTTCTTTTTTCTATATGTGCTGTATAGTGCAGCACACATAGAAAGAGGAATAAATGAGGAGAAATAAAGTTATTTTCCTTGTTACGCCTCAGGAGGCGTAAGATTTGGGCGCATCACCAGGTTTATATGGTCTTGTAAATCTGGGGGAGTGTCAAAATCCATGGGTGTTGCTTGGGAACGCCCACCGCAGTGCCCATAGAATGCCTCCCTATTGCAGAGTGAGGCAACTCATGGATTTGATATGATAAGATATGATATATGGAACTTATTGAGCGCGCATTCACCTACGGTTTCTTGGCGCTGGGGTGGGAGAGCTGAGAGGTAGGGGACCAGGAGAGCTAGTTATATGCCAAAGGAAAAAGCCAAGTTTTGAGTGACTTTCTGAAGAGAGTGTAGGAAGAGAGCAAACGGAGTGCAAGGGGAAGGGAATTCCAAAGAAGAGGAGCCTGGGTGGAAAATCTCAGGACTCCATGTTTCTTACACCTAAAGGTGCAGGGAGTGAGAAGATTAGAGTTAGAAGAACGGAGAACACGTGGAGGGGCGTGTCGGTGTAAAAGGGAGGAAATGAACGAGGGTCCCTGAGAGGAAAGGGCTTTGTGGATCAGACAGCCAAGTTTGAAAAGGCTACGCTGAGCAACTGGGAGCCAGTGAAGGTTCTTAAGAAGGGGTTTGGTGTGGCTAAATTTTGGGAGACCATAGATCAATATGGCTGCCTGATTCTGAATTAGTTGAAGGCGTTGTAATTGATATGCTGGTATACCCGCATATAGGGAGTTCGCATAGTCGATGCGAGACATTACTAATCCCAAGGTGACTTGCACAAGGGCTTCTTGAGAGAGGAGTCTGGAGATTTTATGGATGCGACGTAGATGATAAAAACAGACAGATATGACTGAGTTAATTTGGGCCTTCATGGTAAGATCCTTGCAAATGGTAACGCCTAACCTCTTGACAGAGTCGGCAGGGGAGGGGGAAGGGCCAAGTGCAGGTGGCCAAAAAAGAGAATTCCATGGGTTGCCCGGGGGGCCTGTAAGAACCAGCTCGGTCTTGGCGGGATTGAGTTTGAGCTGGTTCTGGTTCATCCAGGAGCTGATGAAATTCAAAACAGAGTGAACATTATGGATAGAAGAGGGAGAGGAATCGATGTTAAAAATGAGCTGCAAATCATCAGCGTAATTAAAGATGGTCACACACATTTGTTGAAGCTCCCAGATGAGGGGACGAATATAAAGATTAAAAAGAAGTGGTGAGAGCGAGGAGCCCTGCGGGACTCCACAGGAGAGACCTTTTCCTATTGAGGAAAAAGGTGGAAGGGAGACTGCCTGGACGTGATCCTGGAGAAAGGAAGACACCCATTTCAGTGATTGCCCCCGGATGCCGGCGTGCTCGACACGTTCGAGTAAGATGGAATGGTCAACTGTGTCGAACGCCGCCGACAAATCCAGGAGCACCAGGGCCTGAGAGATGTTCTGATCCGCCCCCTTTCTTAACTCCTCATGAACAGCAAGCGCGATAGATTCAGTAGAATGCTGGGGCCTAAACCCAGCTTGATGGGGATCAAGAAAGTGGGTGGATTCAATGAAGGAACTCAGGCAGTTCACAACAAAGGCTTCCAGGACTTTACCCAGATAAGGAAGAAGTGAGATTGGACGGAAATTAGAAAGAATACCGGGGTCTGCTCCAGGCTTTTTAAGAATGGGTGAGACCACGGCTGTTTTGAAAGAAAGGGGAACCCCCCCTGAGGAGAGAGAGTTATTTAGGAGAGAGAGAGGGAGCGTGGGGATGTTGAGGTAAACCTCACGACTGATATGAGGGGGGCAGCTATCCTGGGGGTAGCCAGACTTGACTTTGCCGAGGAGAGAGAAGAAGGTGTCTTCAGTGAGAGTGGGGAATTCTAGATAGTGGGTAGGGTTGGGAGGGGCAACAGTAGAGTGCAGTAAGGGAGTAGTAGGGGGGATGCTGGCCTTGCTTTACTCCATATTTATTAGGCCATTTAAAGCCACACAAAGTGGCTTTGCATGGCCTCATAGACATGGGTTTAAAGTTTGCCCTACTGGAGCATCACAAAAAGTGGCGCAACTGCAGCGCAAGGGGGGGTGGGTCATACATATCCCGCTAACTCTGATACACCCGGACCTTATACATTCCTCAACTTGGGTGGTTCTTTTTAGCTATTCTGACAGTCTAATACCCGCACTCCCTTTGGGGTCGATAGTTTGGCCCCTCTCCACAAATTACCAAGTCTCACTTCCTCTTCTACAAACTCATCTTTACTCCCACTATCAGCAACTGCCTTGTGGTTAACCATGATCACATGTTCCTTAAAACATCATCCTCAATGCAAGAGATTTGCCTGTTCCTTTGTCCCTGTAGATTTGGCTTTAACACAGAAGACCAGTTCCTTTACAATCTTGCTACGCTCCTCATCGTGAGAAAGGCACAGTGTACAGTGAATCAATAGGCTAATCACTCACTCAAGGTAGACTATTCACATGGAAGTTGAAGTTTCTGCTAACTACCAACCCCTTTTCTAAGAGAAATGTAGCGCCGATATAAATACAGAAATTGCCCAATAGTCTCGAAGAACACCTTTATTTTCATTTTTTGCAATAACTTTTTATATTTATTAATATTCATTGTGATATACTGCACGTCCTTTCCAAAGATACGAAGAGCATACACTGTATTGATAGTATTGGAGTAATAAAAGCTTTGAGACTGTCTAATATAGTGGCAATACTGAAAACAAAAAGTAAGAAAATCAATGACACAGATAATAGGAAAAATAGTGCGCTCCCTCGAGGTCCAGTGACAATATTCACCGAATAAGAGGCACAACACATTTTTACTGCAGTACACTGTTTGTGGCTATTGCAATAAGTTGCTGATGTTGCATTGTATCATATAACTTGTTTGCATCTACAAGTATAAATTGCCTCAGTCACAGAGGCCACATTAGGCAGGATTTGCGGTACTCTCACACCATGTTCAATCAAAGTAGTGGATGGAGGTGGAAAGACATGTCTGTGAGCATATCCCCAACCCAGTGTAGGGATCTTGTCTCAATACCCTACATTTAAATTGACTGTCTCCACTCCAGGTGCACTGCTTCCCACTAATAGGTGAACTGAAAGGTTGGGGAGGTTCCATTTTGTAAATCCACCAGAATCAGGGTAACCATTAGTCAGGACACACCAGGCATCAGTCATTACAATGCCATTATAATGGGTAGTTCACACCTCCTCCCTTAAAATTACAAGAGACAAAAGCTGTTGCATACTCTACTCCATCCACAGCTTTTGCCAACACACAATTACTCCATTTTTGTGACTATAATCATAACTGTGTATCTCTTGACATCAAATCATTAAAGTAATGGTGTCTGACATATGTCTTCCCTGATCTACTCAAATGCATTCATGCACCAATTAATCTGACCACTCATACATAACTCTTTTCTTCCCACTGTGGGCTGCACCACCAAATGTCATTAACATAAGTATAAATGGAATCAATAAAGAGTGTCCATCAGTAGTTGTTTGCTTTTTTAAATCTTCTTTATTCAATTTTCATCGGGCAGCCAACGCGTTTCGTAAAAAGAACTTCGTCAGGGCGTGCTGACTGTGTCCGATAAGCACAGACATCACATCTTTGCTGCATCGGAAATGGGAAGTGTCCGTTCGAAAATAACTCTTTTCTTCACCCACCTCCCTCAAAGTCCTCAGAGATAAGAAGTAGTTCTCCAGACCCTAGCACAGGATCCACCAGCAAATCTTCCAGACAGGCGCACTTGGCTGCACGGTGTAAGCCATGGTGAGTTTCCATGTCCTTGACACATGTCGCCAGTATAATGATATGAGCAAACAACAGCATGGTGAAAGAGCATCACAGCAACACCAAATCAGTCCTTGTAACCCATCAACACAAACAGCCAATCTTCCATGGCTGGTTGTATTCATCCACACCTGTGGATCGATCTCCTCCTGCACGAAGGGGATTATATGATGGCTCTCCAAGGCTGCCTACAAAGCAGGCCATGACCTGCTTCTCTGTCCCTCCTGTGTGGTTCCTATACGGAGCAGCACAATGAAACTGGACCACAATAGACTTCATGCACTGTTCATTCGTTTAAGGTCCAGATGGATCTTAGAAAGAAGCATTTAAATTCTGCTTGCCACTAAAAGTTCTCCGTGACAAAAGGTCTGAATAATATCGTATAATTGTATGATTGGTGACCCACTACGTCCTTTAACTGTTTATCTAGAGTTCCTGAGTTTGGGCTTTTGTGTATTCCCCATCGATCACGAGTAGACTATATTGGAACAGACACAATAGCTGCATTCTTTGCTTAATTTGAGCTGGTGGTTTCCGGTGCCCAGGACCAGCACTTAATCATCAACACCAGGGCGTTTCATGAGCAGCAGATAAGGACAAATACATTTACTGGGGAGATTAAGTGATTTGCCCAGAATCACAGGATGTTGAGCCGATGCAGAGACTAGAACTTTGTTCCCCAACTCCGAAGTCAGCAACTCTGGCCATTATGCCACATCCTCTCCCCACTTTCATGGTTAGTAGTTGATTCTGTTTTAGGCGGTGCTAACAGGAGAAATGGGCTGGTGCAAGCTGCCTTCTGACCAGAGCCCCGGCACTTATTTTTTTAATAAATTAACCACCCGGCTGCATTGCTGTGTAATACCAGCTGCTTATGCTATGAACTGACTGAATATGTAGTTCTCTATGACAGCTGCCGGTGGTCCGTGCGTGGGCTGCTCTTACCCTGTGTAGACCCTACAGGGCATTTATGCTGACTACCTTTCACCAATGCATATCTATGAGTCACTCACCGCTCCCATTAGTGTCTATCACAACTGTGTCGCCGTTAAAAGCTCTTACTATGACTGTGTCTTCATCTGCCTACCTGTGGTCATACTTCGTCCCTTCTAGAGGGGCTTGACAGCTCATGTACCCATAGATGGCTGTATACAGTACACGTCCATGGGTCGTTTTTTCCCCACCCCAGGTGATGGTAGGGGGCTCTTCTGAGAATACAGGGGGGGAGGTAGCACACTGCCTCTTATCCCAGCACAGTTCATCCCATTGCATCCTGGTAAATGCAGTACGCTTACTTTCAAAGTTGCTGTAGTCTTTCACCAAAGTTGGTGCAGGTGTTGCTGTGATCTCTAGACATGTGTTTCTGGGGTTAGGTCGTCATCAGTAGAGAGCAAAAAGTATTAAGGAGCAGAAAAAAGTAATCAGGGGTTGCTGAAATGGTGCCCAAGTCTTCACAGGTCATAGTACCTCTCCACAGGCACACAGGTGCATCCCAGGTGAGCTTGTCAACTCAAGGGAGCCTTTTGAACACAGGGGGAGGGAGCACACTGCCTCTCATCCCAGCACAAGCTGACAAGCTCTCCTGGGATGCACCTGTTTGCCTGTGGACAGGTGCTATGACCTGTGAAGATTTGGGCACTACTACAGAAACCCCTGATGACCTTTCTCTGCTCCTTACTACTTTTTGCTCTCTACTGATGACGCGGTAAACCCAGAAACACAACCCAGAAACACCTGTCTAGAGATAACAGCATTACCTTTCACTTTGGTGAAAGAATACAGCAACTTTGAAAGTAAGCGTACTGCATTTACCAGGATGCAATGGGGCGAACTGTGCTGAGATGAGAGGCAGTGTGCTCCCTCCCCCCTGTGCTCTGCTGAGAATGCCTGTGGTGCATGCCATGCATTGCTTTCCTGTTCTTCCTGGTGGATCCTACAGAGACGGGAACAATGAGGCAGGGCAACAATAACTTTCATGTAAAGTGCATACACTGTACCTGTGCCGACCCGACATGCCGCAACATGCCTCGACTCTCACAACGAAGACTAGATTGGAGCACACGTCTTGTCAGTCACTCACAACATCAAACACCCACATAGGCCACACTGCAGTGCAACACTCTTGAAACCAAGCACTCCCACAGTGTTGCGTGGTAACCATCTACTAAAGCGCTTTGACGCCTCATTAGCCATATGAAGCACATACAACACAAAACAGTTACGAGTACAAGGTGTGGGCTCCACTGAGGACCGAGCCAGTCCATTACAGAGTTAGCCTTGTCTCGCAAGGAGGGGAATAACTGGCAAGGTAGAAAGGCGTGGGGAGGGTGGGTGGAGAAAAGGCTTTGCTTCCCTTGGAATCTGCCCCTGAACTCTCCACACCGACCCTTGAAGCAACAATAACCTCTTGTGGCTTAGCAAATACCTCAGACGGGGCATCTTAAAAAAGCACCAGAGTAGTTTTCATCTTTCAGAAAGCACATTTCCTTCTGGTGTTCCTCTTTGGTTTGCTAGTTCTAGATGTTCTCCCTACATCAACAAAATAAATAAACAAAGAAAACCTACGAGTTAATATTTGAACTTTTCAAACACACTTTTTCACTCCAATAACATAGGAAAAGTGGAAGAGGCAAGCAAAGAAAATCAGGACAGCGGAAAGAAACATGAAAGCAAAATATCAATGAGTTAATTTCGTCAATATAACATTGGTCATGAATAACTGAGATGAAATAAATGACACCCACCCAGTGTGTTCACGAGTCACAGGAATGGATTACCCCACACAAGTGCATCTGTCTTTTTGCCTTTGGTGCAAATATGGCTTTATATAAAAACAAATTATTCTCCGTTTATTTGATTTTTTGAATATTTCTTGATATTTTCCACAAAAACGGACACATTTGGGATAATTGTAATATCTAACAACATTGACCATTTAACTAGCAGGAACAACAGGCGAATGGCAATTAAAAAAGGATTGAAAAGAAAAGGTAGGAAGGGGTAAGAAAAGCAATGAACAAGCTTGAGTGGATGGGTGAGGGAGCACCTCTGAAGCACACCGGGTCGGTTGTTTGAGGTGGTGAAGCAGCACATGAGGGAGGGAGCTAAAAAAAATGGGCACTCTGATGGAGTGCTGCAGGAGAAAATAAATCTTCCCTGGCTGTGAAAAGTGGAGAATTATAAGTGATCCAGTCAAAAAGACGGTAAAGAGGTTTATTTATTCATTTTATTTTGAAAGTTTTATATAGCGCGAACAAGATCTTTGCAGATATCAGAGCGCTTTACAAAGAGAGGGTACATGAGGGAGTGAGTTCCAGATTCTGGGTGCCATTCCTGAGAAGGAGCGTTTATAAGTTTTTTCCTTCCGGAATCTCCTAGGCTTCAGCAGAAGATTGTTTGTGCCTCTGGTGTTTCTAGAGCCACCAGAGATTGTAAGCTTCTGAGTGAGGTAGCCGGGGGAGTTAAGGTGAACCGCCTTGTGTGTCATGCAGGCAATTTTCAAGTGTATTCTGTCTTCAAAAGGCAGCCAGTTTAGGGATTTCAGGTCAGGGGAGATATGAGAGTGCTTTTTTGACCCCGTGATGTATTCTCCAGTGGAGGGACAAGCGCAAGAAGAGGAAGGGAAGCCATGAAATAAGATGCAAAATATGAAAGTGACACTAAAGACAACCGTGGTAAGCAGTGGGAATGTACTCAGCCCACTGTAAGTATTTGATATGGAGTTGTCTTTTGAAGCTTCAAGATCTGTGGGCAAGAGAGAAAGGTATTTTCGGACAGCACCTCCATTTACACCGGGTAGAAATTCCCTAAAGGGTTACCTGGCAGGCAGTTTTACGTTTGCAGTTTTTCCACCACGGGAGCAGAGAAATCCACATTCCATCGGACAGGGTGGGAAGTGGGCAGGACACGGTGTGGTTAGCCTTGTAAGTGTGCAAACAATCGCAAACTCATACGTCAGTGGACTTTACCAAACTCTGATCTGACTCTTTCCTAACTTGGAAATGGTTGGAGATTTACTCCTCTTCCCAGATGGTTCACCCACAGATTTTGTCGGGAGTGGAGGGCTTTCCTACAAGGAGCAATGACAAATGTGAAGAACAAAGTGTGCATTTGCACAGTGGGCTCCGTTCTACCTGTGTGTAATTCTATGCGATGTAGACATGCACATGCAGAAATAGAAGCCTGGGGGAGATGTCACATGATATTCCCAGTAGTACCTCTGGAAATTTGGGCCTGGCGCAGCTTTTAAAGAGTACTACCTGAACTGCATGTCAATTGCAAAAAGAAGTAATTTTAGACTCGTCTGTGGGTGTACTTTTATGGCTGCAGATTGATTACTATATTTGTGAGTTGGCCCATTGATGTGTATATTAACCAACTTATTGTTACCCATTTTATTGACCTTACAAGGATAAAAGGCAGATTGGAGCGCGATTGAACATGTCATCGGCAACATACATATGCTCAGATCTCTGCAGTAGTGTCTAAATCCACTTAGCTGTCTTAGTACCGGTTACGTAAAGCAGACAATCGAAAGGAACAGGCCTAGGGGCACATGCATCAAGGTAATCATTTGCAATGACCAAAAAGCAAATTTTAAGGATTCGTTTTTTGGTAATCATAAATACCAATGCATGAAGGATTCGCAATTAATCTTGCAAATCCTTAACATTCCCTAATAGCTATTCCCAAATTGTAAATTACTATTAGGGAAGGCATTCGGATTCATTCCTATGGGCCAACAGGCTTATAAGCATGAATGGAAATGCATTCGCAATTTGCGATTATCAAACTGGTAATCTCAATTTGCAAATGCAAATCCAAGGGTGTCATGGGGGCTTAGGACCCGTCTAAGGCACCCCCCAAAAAAGCTAATGTGTAGCACACACATGCCCTAATGCATGCACAAATTACCATCAACTCCGAGTTGATGGAATTAGTGTTTCATAAACACACACTCGCATTTAGGAAATGC
The DNA here is from genome assembly GCF_964263255.1 of Lissotriton vulgaris. NCBI lineage: Eukaryota > Metazoa > Chordata > Amphibia > Caudata > Salamandridae > Lissotriton > Lissotriton vulgaris. The sequence goes on along the minus strand of NC_141700.1, from coordinate 649,841,394 downwards.
TACATGCATCTCAAATAGGGAATAGCAAATTGCGATTCCGCAAATGCATTTGCAATTTAGGCAATCATAAAAAGTTGCGATTACCAATTTTGCGAATGCAAAAAGGTACATGTATCGGAAATTGAATTTTTCAAGTCGCAAACGGGACGATACTGCGAGCCCTAGACATCTGATTTATTCAAGCACTGGGTATGTGGTCGGTTGCATTGTACTAAAATAATTTTCCCCATTTAGATAATAACAGTTCTACCACAAAACAAGAATAAAATATGAAAAAGTGAAACATAACGATTATTATAAAAGTTTGATTATAGGGCAGCATTTGTGTGTAATACCCAGAGGGCAAAGTGGGCCGGATCTGTGGGGAACGACGAGCCCATGCTTTTTTTTATTCAACCAAAACAGTTCCCCTTTTTTTTTTAACAGACAACTGTTCCAGAACAGAATTAGGGAAGATTAAAGCGCTCTTGGAATCCTGGTCACCCAAATTCATCACGTGGTGGGGGAGAATAGACACCATAAAGATGATGATAACTCCAATAGTAAACTACCTGGCGGGTATGCTCCCTCTCACACTCACAGACGATTTCCCCCGCAAGGTAGACCAAATGATAAACAAATTCATCTGGCGCAACAAAAAACCTAGAATAGGTCTCCCCAAACTAAAGCTAGCGAAGAGGCTAGGAGGGCTAAACGTAGCGGACTTCAGGACCTTTCAGATGGCACTTCATAGCCAGACAGGGAATGTACTGGATACTACCAGATCATAAATACACACCAACATGGCTCTCCATCTAGAAGGCCATTCTAAACAACACCAGCCCTATGACTCTCCTCACAGCTAGCAAGAAGGCACAGATGAACAACTCTATACTTTAAAACGCAAGACAGGCGCTTCTTATGGTAGACAAGAAACTTGAACACAGCATCAAAAACTCACACTGGGAATCCCTATGGGCGAACCCCAAGGTCAAATACAGGGGGAAACCCCTAGACATCGAATCGTGGAAAAGACTAGGGTTATCCTTCCGGGTACAGCTAGAAGAAGAAGGGAAACCCCACTCCTTTAACAACCTAAAATCACGACATAACCTCAGGGACATAGAACTCTACAACTTCCTTATAATCAAAACAGCTGTATCTAAAGCTAAATTGACAAAACACAAGCCCACGATCATTCAATATATGGAGAACCTAAACATAGTCAGTCACCAGGTGTCACATATATACAAACTCCCCTGCCCCAGCACTTCAAAGCTCAACATCAAGAACACCAAATACTGGGAAGCCCAACTTGACACCAAACTCACAGAGCAAGAGCTACACACCCTCTGGGCGTCCCCAGCGAAGAACTTGATCTTCCCAGTGCTAGCGCAGAATAACTACTGGCTACTGCATCAAACATACTGGACCCCAGCGCGCTTAGCGACGTTAGGACTTAGAGAAACCGACCGCTGCTGGAACTGTGACTCGGAAAAGGGAGACCTGGCGCACCACATATTCCACTGTTCGAAGGTTAGAAAGTTCTGGAATGAAGTCTTCCCATTCACAAATAGGTCCCTAGACTGTACACTAAAAGAAGAATTTGCCACAATTACCACCACACTCGTAAGTGTAGACACAATCACACAACAGGACAGAAACCTCCTAGACTTCCTCCTAACATCGGCAGCCAAAACAGTGCTCGCCAATTGGAAGGACACAACCAAGGCCACGTTCAAGGGATGGCTGAACTGGGTGACATTCCTCAGAGGTGCCGACAACACTGCACTAAGATATGCCCCATGGAAGAATCCCAACTGAGAGATGTGGACTACCCTAGACAAGTTTCTTAACCCTTACGAACCCCCATGAATGGAGAAAGGGCAAAACAAAGTAAAGTCACAACTAAGAGAGAATATAGGAGCACTAGGACGGTCAACCATAATACATGCACCAACACTTGAATGTTCTATGTTATGTGTAGGAACCCCACGTAAGAGAAGTATCGCAACTATGTTGTATGTTAAATGTTTACGAGGCAGAGGGGCATCCAGGCATCGAAAAGAGTGCTCAAAAGCCTAAACCCAGTGGCAATTTCACCCTACAACCTAGAACCAAAGAAGAAAGCCCCATCGTAAATATCCACGAACGGTCTATTCATGTTATTTGTCATATATACTGTACTGTAAAATACCAATAAAAATATTATTTAAAAAAAAAGAAAAGTAGTAAATCCTGTTGGCCTCACCAAATAGAGGCAATCGCCCAGTAGACTCAGCAACAGTTTGGACACTATGGCTTAACTACTTTCTCAACCACAAGATTCTGTTTTCTGAATAATGGAAGGATGTGCAAGTTTACACCATTTGTCTTGCTTTTATACCTTTCTTTTAGTGTAATAGAAATTCAATAAAGCTCATTGTGTGTGCTTAAAAAAAAATTGACTAATAATGCAAAAGAAATAAAAAAAATTGAGGTGCCGTTGACATCGCCTGTTGGGGAACAGCAGGAGTACAACGGATGTACATCTTGTGGTGTCCAGTGGGCGCATTCTGCCATGGACTGTTATAACACTCCCCTACATACACTTTTAAAAACAAAAATGTATTTAAAACATTTTGTCAGGTCCAATAAAGGTCTCAGTAAATTAGTCCCTTGCTCAACACTTGGTAGCTGCCAACAAACAGTCAGGCCTATCATTATACCAACCTATCGCCCTAAATGCAAGAAATACTTCCTAGAATGCTCCTCTGGTGCCGCGGGCAGAAGAAAGTGTGGCCTCTGATGAGGAGACCCCGAATCAGCTCCCAGGGGAGAGGAAGGGCACCTGCTGCCTCTAAGCCTGCTGCCACTGATCCCGCTGTCTACAATGTCCATTGTGGGCGCACTGAGGCTCCTGCTGGAGACTGCATCACCCCAAATGCAGGGTCATCCCAATCAGAAAAGAGAAAAAATATAGAGATGGGAAACAGGAGATGAGCGTACATGACAGGCCCCTGTCTGCAGCCTAGATATGTAGCTGCGGACTAGGAAAGGGTAACTTCAACATAAGTTGAGCTTGCAGGGGCCTCCTGCTTCGATTCCACCCGTGGCTCGCTTGACCGACCCTCGGTTCCACCTGATTATTGCAAAGCACTGTCGCCAATGATATGCTAACCAAGGGACTGTCACGTGTTTGAGACTACACTCTATTCATTCATGTCCGTTTGCTCATATTAAATCTACATGGGCTGTATTGCTATCATATGCTTTTATGTTATTTTATATCCATATGCTTAGTTGCTCATTTCACACATACCACATTTGTAAGTCATGCGACTGCTATGGTTTATCATATACCTTTAGTATACATTGTTGCATACACTGTCGATACACCCTATTACATTTTGTCCAGAACTATACGGTCCACATTCCCCAATGCCCTTCGTATATTTTTTTACACATTTTGTTGTCATGTATTTAATCTTACCCAATGTAATCTGCATTTACTTCATATGTAACTTGAGCAACAGAGTTCCTATTGCCCTCTATACTTTTTATATAATGTGTTGTCTTGTATATATGCTTACCCATTGTAACTACCTTTACCCTAACTATGTATTATGTTGTCATGTATCTGCACTTACCCATGCTTCTGCATTTACCCCATATAACTTGTGCAACTGCTATTGTTTACTGTATACTTCGTGTATACTGTGCCTATGTATTTCTGCTTATTACATATAACTGTATTTCCCCATATGTAATTCTTATAACTGTTATGTTTGTTGTGAACATTTACTGTTGTAAAGTGCTCTGACTCAGATGCTCTGTATAGACTTGTTAACTTTGATGTGAACATTTAATGTTGTAAAGTGTTCTGGTTCCTTCAATCAATCAATCAATCAATCAATCAATCAATCAATCAATCAATCAATCCAGTGTTTGTTAAGCGCGGCTACTCACCTGTAAGGGTCTCAAGGTACGGGGGGGTGCAGGATCTAGTCCGTCCAGGAGGGGGTATGTCGAAGCACCAAGTTTTGAAATTTCTCATGAAGGTGGGGAGCGATGTTGTCTGTCTGAGGTGGAGCGGTAGGGCATTCCAGGCTCTGGCTGCGAGGAAGGAGAAGGATCGGCCTCCCAATCTGGTCTTTCTGGTGTGGGGGACCACGGCGTAGGAGAGCTGGGCTGATCGTAGGGTCTTTTGGGGTGCGTGGAATTTGAGTCGGCTGTTCAGGTATGCTGGTCCGGTGTTATACAGGGCTTTGTGTGCGTGGGTGAGAATCTTGAAGGTGATTCTAGCCTTGATGGTGAGCCAGTGGAGTGTGCGCAGGTGCTGGGACATTTGGCAGTGTCTTGGCAGGTTGAGGACCAGTCTTGCGGTGGCGTTCTGGATGTTTTGTAGCTTGGGGGTGAGGTTTTTGTTTATTTCGGCATAGAGTGCATTGCCGTAGTCGAGTCTGCTGGTGGGGAGGGCGTGAGTGACGGTCTTTCTGTGCTGGGGGGATCCATTTGAAGGTCTTACATAGGAGGCTGAGGGTGTGGAAGCAGGATGATGCAACTGAGATGATCTGGTGGTCCATTTTGAGCTCAGAGTCCAGGATGTTCCAAGGTTGCGTGTGTGGTCCCTGGGGGTGGGCGGGCTTCCGAGGGTGGGGGGCCACCAGGTGTTGGTCCAGGCATCGGGGTTTGGGCCCATGAGGAGTACTTCTGTTTTGTTGGTGTTGAGTTGTAGGCAGCTGCTTTTCATCCATTTGGCAACAGCTTCTATGCCTTCTTGAAAGTTGTGTTTGGCTGTGTTGGGTTTGTTGGTTAGGGAGAGGATGAGTTGGGTGTCTTCTGTATATGACACAATGTTGAGTCCGTGGGATCTGAGGATGGGGGCAAGTGGAGCATGTAGACGTTGAAGTGCATGGGGCTGAGGGAGGACCACTGGGGGACTCCGCAGGTGGTTGGTGTAGGGTCCAAGAGGAAAGGAGGGAGTCTGACCCACTGCATTCTGCCGGGGAAGAAGGAGTGGATCTAGTCAAGGGCCTTGTCCTGGATCCCTGTGTCGTGGAGTCTGCGTGGCAGGCTGGGTGGGAGACTGTGTCGAAGACCACTGAGAGGTCGAGGAGGATGAGAACTACTGTTTCTCCTCTGTCCAGTAGGGAGCGGTGTCGTCTGTTGCGGCGAGAAGGGTGGTTTCTGTGCTGTGTTTTTTTCTGAAGCCAGATTAGGAGGAGTTGAGGATGTTGTGCTCTTCGATCAAAGTGGCAAGTTGGCTGTTGATGGCTTTCTCAATGACTTTCACTGGGAACGGGAGCAGGGAGATGGGTCCGTAGTTTTACAGGTCGGAGGTCTGCCGCGGGCTTCTTCAGGAGGGGGTTGATCTCAGCGTGTTTCCAGTTGTCTGGGAAGGAGGCGTTCGCCAGGGAGCGGTTGATGGTGTAACAGAACATGGGTGCGATGGTGTTGGCAGCTCTGTTGAAGATGTGTGGGGGCAGGGGTCCGTGAGGATCCCGGAGTGGATTGACTTCATTGTCTTCAGTGTGTCTTCAGTGGTGAGGGCTGTCCAGTTGTCAATCATTGGCTTCAGGGTGTCCGGGGTGGCTGGTGAGGGTTCAGTGTGTTGGTTGTCTTCGTCGAAGTTGTCGTAAATGTTCTTTATTTTGTAGTGGAAGAAGGTGCTGAGTTTGTTGCAGAGGTCTTGTGAGGGAGGAATCGCAACAGACTCGCTGTTGGGTTGGGCGAACTCCTTAAGGATGCTGAAGAGTTCTTTGCTGTTGTGTGGAGATTCTGCTCTTATTCCTTCGGGTCTGGCTAGCGCTATATAAAACTCTCAAATAAATAAGGGCTAGATGTAGGTAATTCCCATTTACAGACTCTTAAATACCGAATTTTACCGAATCGGTATTTAAGAGTCTGTAAATGGGAAAGGGGCAGATTTAGGTTATTCCGAATTTAGGAATACCGAATCTGTAAGATTTGGTATTTACCGATTCGGTAAATCGGTAATACCCAATCGGTATTGCCCATAGGAATTAATGGGAATCCTGCAAGGGTGCAGGGGGTGTCACTTTGACACCCTCTAGCACCCCAAGTACAGGCTTGTGTGACATATGGCACACATACATGCCCTAAGGGCATGTCTGTGTGTCAAATGGCACAGGTGTGCATGCACAGATGTGCATGCACACCTGAATTCGGTATTTTACCACACAATACCGACTCTTAAGGGCCTGTGGCACTCTTAGGAGCGTCAGCTACATATGGATTTACCGATTCGGTAAATATACCGATTCGGGATTTTACCGGATCAGTATATTTACCGAATCGGTATATTTACCGAATCGGTAAAATTACCGAATCGGTAAAATTACCGATTCGGTAGGCCCCCTACATCTGAAAAGCCTAATACCGGTCGGAAACGGCCGAAATCGGCCGTTTCCGACCTGTATTAGGGCTCCTACATCTGGCCCTAAATTCCTTAAGCTGAGATGCCTCAGTTGTAATGGAAACGGAGGAGCTTTCTGAGCTGTGAATCTAAGCGAGGGACAGACAGCTAAAAAAACAGAAACAAGCCTGCTTGCTGTCTGCCTGCAGTCTGAAAGAAATGTAAATGTGTGCAATTAGTTATTATGCAATTGTAAAGGCTGCATCAAAGCCATATTTGATTATAATTGATGGAGTAACTTGAAGATTTTTGATAATAAAGATGTATTCTTTTTGAGAGAATTGTAAGGGTAAAATGTAAAATGTAAATTGATACTTGTATAGCGTACTACTCACCCACAAGGGTCTCAAGGCGCTTGTACGAATACCGCTGTGGAACCCGTCCTGGCTTTCCCTGTGAGGCGTCCACTCCTGGGCACCCCCAGGGTGAAGGCCAGGCATCCTTAGCGTTGTTGGGGCCGTTGTGGAGATTAAGTAAGCTATTGCCCAGAGTTGCAGAGTGGGACTCCATGATTGGAATGGGCACCGAGGCGAGAATTATCAGGTCCGTGGAATTTTAAACATATTTGCACTAGGTACAGTCTGATTGCAGATTACCAAAATCTATATTTTGAAAGACCTTTTTTGAATCTTAATCTCAATATCTTTGCCCATCTTTTAATGTGTCATAGTGCAATCACCAGGGATTAGTTAACTTGCTTTAATTTTTCATTTATGTTTTGCTCGTTATTTAATAAGCAATTACCTGGAAGTGAAAGACCAACATAATAGATGGAGAATATTTAGTTCCTTTTAGCCACATCTTTGACGCTGCCACAATGCTCACTGGCCACCCACACGCCCCCATTAAACAGAGGCTCACAGTTCACATACTTTTTTTTTAATGTACTTCAATCGCTGGCAAAACCTTATGGTTCTCAGTATTTGCGGCTAACTCATCTATTTGAAAGGACTGGTTCCTCTTAAAAAGGGGCAGGCATTGTTTTGACAAACACATTAGACTGCTTGCTCGGGTTTATCTACAACATATGAATGCTTCCATCAAGCAGCCACTATATTGTTTGGTATTGTTTCACGAAGTACGTGAATTCATACATTCAAACCGTACAATGGTTGAAGATAGTAGATTTCACTGTCGAAATATTTCCTAAATAGGAATATTTGAGTTTTTCCTGAAAAGTGCGCTGTTGGGCCGTAGGAGGTGGTCGAAAGGAAATTAATTTCACATTTTGAAGGTCCAGTGGGAGAACAATCTTTAAGGTGATTTGTGCTTCCACTGTTCCAGGATACCAGATAAACTAATATCTTAATGCAAAGAACTTGAAAAACTCAGATTACATTGATTTCCTATAGATATGAGGGAGGCCAGATATTTCCTCAGGGAAAGAAGCAGTAAAGCTGCACAAAATAAATGCAACACAATTATAATTACAGCGGAAGTTATGAAGTATTGTTTTGTGCGCTAAGGGTAATGTGTATTCAAGATATGTATTGTATACTAGGGTGTAGTGGAATTATAACTAATCTATTGTATGTTAGAAATAGCACAGTTACAAAATGTATTGTATACTGTTGATATCACAGATATAAAAGTTGTTTGTATACTAGAGGTATTGTAATTAGAAGATATGTATTGTATACAGTGGATATACTACATCCATACCACATACCATTTGTTTGTATACATGCACGATATGTATTGGGTTAGTGAAGCCACATGAGATGTATTGTATGTTTGAGGTCGTTTAGATTCAAGAGATTTATTTGAGGAGTAGTGTAGGTGCAATAAATCTAGTGTAAGCTAGGGTCAGTATCGGTACAAGAGGTATATTATCCGATGGATAGCACAGATACAAACTGCAGGTATATGTATTGTAGCCTTGGTTTAGTGTAGACACAAAAGATGTATGTGTGAGTTAGTGTGAATTCAGGATACGTGTGATATGCTTACAATAATGTACATACAAGATATGTATTGAATGTTAAGGGTAATGTAGATGCAATAAATATATTGTTAGTTGAGGTTAGAATAGGTGTAAGACATTTTATATGAGGAACAGCACAGACACAAATATTGCTGGTATACCGAAGGCCGTGCAATACAAGATATGTATTGTATTCTTGGATTAGTGTAGACACGAGATATATTGTATGTTTGGGGGAGTGTAGATTCAAGAGATGTCTTGTTTTTTAGGGTCAATATAAATACAAGACATGTATTGCATACAAATGTAGATACTATAGTTGCATTGTATGATGGGGTAATATAGTTAAGAGAGATGTCCTGGATACTAGGGAAACTAGGGATAGCACATATACAAACTTTCATTGTGTGCTACAGGTAGTGTAAATAGAGGTTGTGTTTGTAGTTTGTGGGCTTGCATAGACACTAGAAATGCATTGTATACTTAGGTTAGTGTAGATACAGGATATGTATTGTATGCAAGGGATAGCGTAGACACAAGAGATGTGTTGTAGGCTTACATTAGGGCAGATAAAATATATGTATTGTACGCAATGGATAGCACAGATAAAAGAGATTTGATGAGTGTTTGGGTTGGTGTGAACAAATATATGTATTGTATGCAGGTATAATGTAGATATACTACATGTATTCGATGTTGGATGTCCTGTATACTAGGGAGAGCACAGATGCCAAAAGTGCTTTTATGCTACAAGTAGAGTAAAAAAAAAGATATGTATTGTATTCTTGGGTTAGTGTAGACACAAGAAATGTAGTGTATGCTTGGGTAAGTGTAGATAAAAGATATGTATTGTATGCGAGGGATATTGCAGGTACAAGAGATGTATTGTGTGCCTGGGTTAGAGTACATAACAGATATGTATTGTATGCAGGGATAATGTAGATGTAATGCATGAATTCTGTGCTAGTTGTAGTATAGGTACAATAGATGTCCTGTACACTAGGAAGAGCACAGGTACCCAAAGTGATGTTATGCTACAGGTAGTGTAAATAAAAGTCATGCATTGTATTCTTGGGTTAATGTAAACACAAGAGACGTATGCTTCAGTTAGAGCAGACTGCAAAACACCCAACATGATGGACGGAATGTTGCACAATGGCAAAACAATCACCCCCAGTCAATCAAACATCCTAGGACCGGTTTCTGGCTATCAGCCATCTTCAGCCAGGATAGCTTGACTCCAGTGCACGGGACCCACGTCTGGGCATACCCTTCCCACATCGGGTGAACAGCAAAACACACAAGATGATGGATGGAATGTTGCACAATGGCAAAACATTCACCCCCAGTCACAGATCTGGGTTTAATCCATCGTTATTTTACTCACCAAACCATCCCAGTTCAGACATGGCCATATGCAAATCAGTCTTGACCCTGTGCCTCATGGGAACAGTCCAGACCGAACTGCCAAGCCATGTCTTTCCTGTACCGGAATCAAGCATCCTAGGACCGGTTTCTGTGATGTTATGCTACAGGTAGTGTAAATACAAGTCATGCATTGTATTCTTGGGTTAGTGTAGACACAAGAGATGTATTGTATGCTTTGGTTAGAGTAGAGTCATGATATATTCTATGCTGGAGGTAGTGGAGTTCATTTCTAAATACAACTTTTAAAAATGACTGAGAAGGCTGAATAATGGATTTGGAGTCTTAAAACAATTAGCAGGTTTTATTTAGAGAGAGAGTCTACTGGACCTGAAATTCTCCATATCAAACAGACTATTATTTCCAATGTGCCATTAAAACAAAGTATAAGTTCATGTTCACAAAATATTTGTTTAAATGAAAGAGAGCTTTACATTTAAATGGCATTTTTGGACTACATCTTTCTTAGAAAAACGTATATACCAAATCCAGGACTGATACAGATGAGGCACAGTGTTGCTACATGTGTGGTAGTGTACCAACCACACATGTGCTCAAAGTGCACTGTCATGAAAACACACTGTTGTCACACTGTTCCTGTTAATAGTACTGGATGAACTTTGGCTCTGCACTAGGTGACACACAGCTTTGGGGAACTAATCACATCAGGTGGCAAAAGGTTGATACAGTAATGTTGACAATTGTTTTAGCCTCTTGTGGTATAGGAAAGCCTTGGTCAGGATGAAGCAACACCATTGCTGTTCTTGCTTTGGATGAAGAGACTTTGTTATGGAAAAGTGTTGCTTAACTCGCGTAGCATAGCTCTTGTCTTGCATTGGGTAAACCTTTTCTCTAGCACTGTATGTCAAGTTGCAAATGTGCATCTCAAATCGTACGAAGGACCTTATTTGGCCCATGTAGCTGTGCATTCACCGACTCAGGTGAACAGCTCAAGACATAGCAGCATCAACATTAGATTTAATAGGTCAAACTGCTTAATAGGCAACATATTGCTCAGTGGTGCAACTTCTCAAAATATACTTTATTATATTAACATCCAGATTCCTACGAGCCTGTGAAGTCTTGAGCGAGGTTCTTCAAGAATGAGACATCACCTAGTCGAGTAGAGAAGGGTACCTTTTTTATTTACATGTTAGGCTCAGGAACATGGCTGTAGGCAGGGCATCATCCTTCCATCAGCTGTCACCATCTACTGGCTTTCACTCAGCCCACATCAACATTCTGTTTCATCATCATTCACTCTCAACATTGGAGACAGCAGCTCAGACTTGCAAGGAATGAGGGTACACTGAATACACATGTGGTCTCTTTTCAATAACATATATGTACAGAAATAGATATTCTGTGTGTTCAATCTACATGATAATTACCCCAAATAAGGGACTGGTTTGAACCATCATAGAGGTCATATCTTCTCAATGAGGGGCATGGAAAATGGCCTTCACAAAGTTCATCCTAAATGACCTTGAGGAAAAGTGGGACATTTTCTATAAAGAATTGGTAATATTGTTAGGGCAGTGTCAGGCACATGACAGACTCAGTGGTGGCTGCCGCCAATCGTACCTGGTAGGGTGGAAAGGGGGTGTGGGGCGTGTGTGTGGAGGGGTGTTGGGAACTAAGAAAATTAATTTACCTGCTGCTCCGTTCCTACGGCAGCCTCATTGCTCCTGCTACTCTCCTCCTCCGGAAGTGGATGGGCATAAAAGCACAGGCTCCCTACCCAATCCAGATGCTGCTCTCATAGTATGAAAGCAGCACCAGGATTGGTTGAGCGGCCTTGTTTGACGCTCAAACAGTGCATTGGAGTCTGTGACATTTCTCCAACCCAGCTGTGCAACAAATTTGGGTTCGAGAAACATAACTGCGCATGCCTGTTTGGCCCGCCTTGGACGGCCAGCCAAACAGACATGCGCACTTATAAGTTCTCACCACTCCTGCCTTTTATGGCCTGGGCCTGCCGCTCTCACACCCACGAAAGCAGCGCAGAGCTAAATTAAACAATAATAACAATGTTTTATTATAGTTTTATTTATCATCTACTGGCAGTGGGGCGACGGAGGAGCCGCCCCTGGCCAGACTACATTCTTATTCCAGATGCTCTGGCTTTCCTAAAATTTCCTCAGTGCACCACTGCGCCAGGGCTAATAATGGTATTCTCAGATGTGTGACCTGAGACAGCCTTAGATCAATAGATTCCATCCCTGGCATTTTAGCAGTGGCAGTGGAACTAGGGATACCCTTGAAATAATTCACATGGTGATGAGCAATAAAGATGCCCTTGAAGTGTTTTTTCTTTTGGCAATGTCTGCTGCATTTTCAAAGACACACTGTCCAATATAAGACAACTCCTCGGACAAACGGTTCCGAATTAATTTAAAACAGAGAGACCTATGGTTTTTATTTTCCTTTCTTTGACTACAAAGTGTATGAATGTTGTAACTTTGTCTAGTGACTCTCTCACTGTTGTACCCGAGTATGTTAAAGGACAAAGCTGCAGCATTTCAAATGTCTTCTAACACTTATGTAAATAAAAACAATTGCTTGGCCTACAAACTAAACTTTGAAAGTAGTTTGAAGTATCCCAGCAGCATGTGAAGTACAAAAGACCAAAACAAGAAAAATAACGTTTACTTGATATGATCCAAAGAGGGATAAAACCACTCTCATTTGTTATTTCTCAATATTAATTTTGCCTTTTTTATTTAAAATGACACGAATTAAAACCTCAAAATCATCGTATTTGTTAATGTAATCAAAACGAATGCATACAATGTTGTTTATCTTGTCTCGTGCATGCCGGAACTTACAGTGCTGCACATTGTGCGGAGCCCCGGTATCAGGGAGTGTGAGTACTCATTGCGTTTAGGGATACAATTGCTTGTATGGTGCATTATTACCACACCAGAGACAAGGTAAAACTGCTTTGCTGCAAATAAAACCATCCCATTGCAACCTGCAAACACTGGTGATCAATGTGGAGGTAAAATCTGTTAAAGCATGTAACAGCAAGGTTATTCCTTCAACCCTGCCCGTGATGGAAGCTGCTGTTTCGGCTATCTTACACCTAGAGCTTGGAAAGGAAAGAGGGACAAAGTTATTAGTGTGCCTACCGGGTGCGAGTCCCCCCCCATAAAAGACATGAAGCAGGTTGTTGTCGTTCACCGCGTAGTCTTTTATTAAAACTTCAAGCAGTGTCATTAATCCTTTATTCATCTTGATTAAGGTAAATCTTTAAAATACTTGCTTATCAACACCACAGCATTAAATTAATCTCAAAGTTATACATTGCCGTTATATTTACGCCCCGCTCTCCAAGGGGCCTTTTGCTTGTCCTTCGGGCTGTGCCAGCAGGCCACAACCAAGATAGCCTGCTCTCCTTAAGTTGACCGCCCTCCGGTCAACAGAGCTGCAGGTAAATAATCTGCCACTATTTGTGACAACCATACCGGGGTATACCCCCTCCAAGTTTATAAACTCACACCCCGGCATCTTGGGTAGGGCAGGAGTGGTCAGGACCACCAGCAGGTCAGTCCCCCCTCTCCCGCCAGCCCTGAGCCCCACAATGACTGCTTGCCCTTTCCATGGGCAGCCAGTCCATTCCAAAAAGGAAGTCCACACCCTTTTCTTGCCTGGGACCCCGCCACAGGGCGAGTAGCTTACTGGCGCGCTCGCCCTCCCCCCGACCTAACCGACTCCACTGGTGGGTGCCACCTCAGCACCACTCCCCTGTTCATGTATGACCGGGAACTCTGGTGCCTGCGGATCAGCCGCCGCTCTTACCACTGGCTGTCAATTCACAGCTGATGGTACACTGGGCCCCCCATCGGTAACCCACCATCTATCATGATGCTTATGTTGAGGCCTGATCAAGGCAACTGCACCGTAGTGAGCTGAATCGTACTAACCCAAGAAACCCACCTCTGGCACCTTGGAATCCTCCCTTCATTTCCAGGGTGGCTTTCCTCACTTGCTGCTTTTCAACCCTCTTCATCCAGCTGACCTGTGGCTGCCAATCCTACCGTAGAAGGTAGACAGTTAATAAATTAACTTCCTGGCTGACTGCAATTGCTTGTAGTGACATGCATTCCTTGTCAAGCTACCTGGCATCAATGATCCTCTGAATAAAATACACATAGACGATTGCCAGCCAGTGAAGCAGCTGGAGATTGTATGTTCTTGAAGGCTACTCTACCCATTGTCAATTATGATGCCTGACAAGGCGAAGCCCGAGGAAAGATTATGCAGAGAATAATTAATACGAAGTATTCACCGCGGCTGACGGAGCCTAATCTTAGCTAATGAAGTATTGCAGTAATATGTAAAATATAACCCTTAAACTGCAGGCGGTCACGTTAAAGACGTCTTCATATATAAAATGAATTCAAACTTCATACCCTCACAATGGGAAATGTGAACGCATTAAAAATGAACCTATAAACTGGAACACTGATTTACAGGCTATATTTGTACACATTCACAGACTGCTTTGATAAAATGGCAAATTAACACAAATATTCATGATAATGACATAGCTATGCAAGGTTCCAACATATTATGCTTTTTGTGCCAAAATCCACAGCTATGAGAGAAATTTAGAATTAACTTTACACGTCCAGGATATATACTAGGAGCAAACATATATTGTCTGGCAATGTTGATCCTACTAGTGTAGGGATTGCATTAAAGAAGGGATAGCCCTGACATACCAACTATATCTGCTTTTTAATTAAATGTAATTGGATCTTCATTGATTGTCAAATTTCACTTGTTTGGTTCTTCGAATGAGTAAGCAAGTAATTGTGTAAGGGAGACAACAAGCAAACCATTCACAGTCATATGACATGGACACTTCCAGAAAGGCACATTTGATTGGGCAGAAAAATGCCAACTTTCTAGATGTTACACTTTCAGAATTGTAACTTAAATTCCAACTTTACTATTAAAGGGCAGTTTACAATACAACTCACAAGAGTGGAAAACAAATTATCTATCTCTTCCCAAAATGAGGTTATCAGTTATTAAGTAGGCTAAAGTAACCTAGTGCTAGTCTATTGGAAAACGAGCCATTAAACAGTAATAAAAAAGCGACTTTTGGAGCTTTTCACTGTCATGACATATAAAACATAATCACATATGTCCTATGTTTGAAATACCAAGCCCCCTGCCCTAGTAGTGGTTAGGGCCTGCATTATGGGTGACTTAATAGCGTTAAAAAGGAACATGTATGCCAGGCAAAAGGTTTATTTTGCTGGGGATAAATCGCAGGTTATAACTGCACAACACGTTGCAGTGCAGGCTTGAGATATGTTTTACTATGCTACTTCAGGGAGTGGCACAATGACTGCTGCAGCTCACTTGTAGCATTTAATAAACAGGCCCTGGGTTCATGTTGAACCACCTAATATGGACTAATAAGTATAAAATGAGACAGTTGCGTGTGTGCCAATTTTACCTGTTTAAAGGGGTAGTGCCCAAACACTTTACCACTAATTAGTTGTCCTCATGCCAACAATGACATGGCATCGGCGCACCCCAAGACCAGTACCCAGATCGCCAAAGCACGTGGTCAGCAAAAGCACGTGGTCAGCAAATGCGGCAGGAATTCGATGCGATACAAGGGTTCAAGATAGGAGAGGGAAGGTTCGGCAGGAAGGGACGCAGGAGTCAGCTCACACAGCCACAATACCGGCCGCCATCTTGCCCCACTCTCGCTCTTCATTGACCTGCTGCATTATGGGACCTGTAGTCTCTGTAGATTGTACCCAGATTAATGCATCAATCGACCCCTTATCTTCAGATCGCTCTGGAGGGAATAATCTAATAACCTCTAGAGATGAGGAGGCTGTGGACAAGTTTTATTCACTGTCAGACTACTCAAACTCCTCAGGGGAGGAGCATCTAGTTAACGATTGGGCCGCCGATGAGAGCGACAGTAGCAGCCTGCATTGGGAGGAGGAGAATGATAAAACATTACTGGGTCAAGTTGCATGACATGGCTACTTTAGCGGGTCATTCTAAGAGTATGTCTGGATCATTGATCTGGGATTACTCCTTCTCCTCTGGGATGGGGAGCACATGAAATGACCAATCTGTTTAATCAGTATATACACCCTTTTTTGAAAGATTCATTCATAATTTTAAACTCAGCAATGTCTAAAGTCTTTTCCGAAAATTATACTGTAAGTCAAATAATTCTTCAATGTACTATGGAATCTGGCTCAATTTAAAACATGAACTGATTTGTTGAGGAAACTGCAATATATGAAATTTGAATAGGGAGAAAAATGTAAATCAACCTGAAATACATACGTTGTTGCTGAAATGAGTGTCAACACAAATGCATATATTTGTTTCAAAGACTAGAGTTTTTATGCCACGTCCTTAATTACACCGGCCACGCCCCTTTGAGAGACCCTTTCATTTTTTAATCCCACTTAAAGCCCTGGCAAGCAGACAAGGGGAAAAGGCTTGTGTGAGTGTTCTTTGCCAGGGCTTATGTTAGATTCCCACATCTGGCTCTGTCATTTAATAAACACTTCTCAAGAGTGTGGTATAACCAAGCAGACACGTATTCTCACTCTTTTAAGAAAACAGGACATTGGGATATTTTTCTGTGTTCAAAAATCCGTTTTCCCCACTCAGCAAAAACCAGCCCTTCGATCTGGAGTTGGCTATTCGCAGAGTCATCACAATTAACTTGTACCGAAAATAAGGTCCGAGCCTTGGGACGAGGGAACTATAATTGGATCAGCAAATGCCTTCTAGCTGGTTAAGTGGTTTCGAATAGGGAAGGCTGAAGTGTTATAAAGGAACATGGAGGCCCTTTGGGACGCAACCCTTGGTCACCTATTGTTACCGCCATTCATGCAAATGCCAGGGGAGAAAGTTTAAAGCTCAATAGAAACAGCTATTACCTAGCAGGAAATGGAATTAGCACTTGCAGAAAAAGGAAATCTTGATCTAAACGTTCAGGAGGAGTCACATGCTGCCATTTAGCAGCCAGCAAAGCATCTGGAAAACTGTCATGGCGCACCAGAGACCTGCCGGAGTTCAAATGCAGCACAAAAGCCTCATTTTAATTCAGATTTAGACTAAAATAAAGAGCATGAATTTTTACGTATTTTGGATTTCCGTGGCGAGAAAGATAGTAACCCTGTAGCAGACACTGCTCATCAAGGCCTGCCTCCTGCAGCAGGTTGTTTTTCTGTTTTCTCTGGGAGTTGCGCTCGCAGGGGGTAGGTGTACCCGCTGAGGGTTAAGTATTCTTCGTTTGGCTACTATGAGTTACTCAAGAAGGACGAACACTTGATAGAAAACTATCGCAAACTTTGGGGGCAAAAGCATCCGCACGGTCGCGCTACTATGAGTTACACAAGAAGGACGAAACAACTTGATAAAAGCCAACGCAAGCTTTGGGGCAAAAGCATCTGCACGGTCGCGATCTGCCCTCCCCTAGCCAGCCTGTACCCACACCCTCGTAAATTACTTTCAACGGTCCGTGTGTTTAAATCATGGCCGGAAATGCATACCTATTGTCCACTAGCCATGAGGCTTCCGCCATTGCATCCCACGCTGTGGACTTCTTCCAACGTTCGCTGGTTATGTTACCGGGCTAGGTTCCTGCTCCGGGCCTGGACATTCTCCACGACTGCATTCCCTTCTACAGAGCTTTTCCTCGAAGTAAAGAAAATAGAAGAATCGTTTAGGCTAAGAATCTCGCACTACTGCACATGTAGCGCCGCTTGAGCTCGGTGAGCATTCGGCCTAATCAGCGACACAGGCATCTCCTAACACCCACCTAATGACTACGCTGTGCGGCCCTCTCCTTTCCTCCATGTGCAGTAACCCAGCTACCACTGTAATTCTTTGCTGGTCTGCTGCCGCCGGAGCTGTTGAGAGAGGACAAAGAGGGTTAGTTCAGCCTCCCCCAAGGCTTTTGTACCCTCGGGGAGGGAAGGTCGACCCTGCCTTCCTGATGACGTTAGGCTCACGTGGTAGGCTCACGTGGTCATGCCTCCCTTCGATCTTGCTGGCTCTTCCCCGTCCTGTTTCTGCCTCGAGGACATCTCTGCTGGCTCCCGCCCCGGATGCCACTAAGGGCGCCACGCCCCTAGGAGTGGGTGGCACCATTCAATCTCCTCTTCAGAAAAGCTTTAAAACCCACTTTCTTTGAATAACCGAGTAAAAAGCGAGCAAGATACCAAAGAATGGTTTCGCGTCAGCAAGCCCTTATCAGCAACCCTTAGCGCTTTGTAAAACATCATGCCATACCATAACATAAGATAGCATAACATAACATATAGCATAACACAACATAACATAACATGTCAGCCTCGAGCTAAATTTGGAAGTAAATATATCTACAGATTTTTGCATCATTGTGTTTTTGTTATATTGAACGTTCCATACTTTTGCACTGGATGATGTGTTTTTCTGACTGACTGTAGTCATCCTTTTCCTCTTTTTGAGCTATTGTATGGTCTGCACAGCTAGTTTCAGCTTCTGTTACCACCACATGAGCCAGCATCATCCTGTAGAGTGTAGACTCTCCATAACAGGCTTCTCCAACGAGTAGCTCGTGAGCTAACGTTAGCTCGCTAGGTACCTGTAAGTAGCTCTCTTGTGTGCATCCCAGTCTACTAATCGAGAAGCTTTTGTTTGGAAATTAGTCTATGTATACCAACATTGAAAAGTGTGTATTTGTGACAAAAAATGGGTGTAATTTGAGAACTCCTAGCTGATGTTGGAGGAAAAAATTGTGGAATTCCCAAAATATATTTAAAGCTCATATTTGAGTAATAAATCATTCGGTGTTCGAAAGATTTATTACTAATATTATTACCTTTGTGCCCGGGGTGCTACAGCTATGAGTGTTATGTATAACTCAGGTAAAGACATTCCAAATTCATAAATCTTTCTTTCATTACTGCTGACAACCTTGCTTGATGCCCTGAGGTGATCACTGGTACTAATCTTGCAAAGAGTGGCTACTAGTCTAAAATTGTCTGACATGCCACTATTACAGTACTACAATGCTAATAGTATTAGTAGCGTTGGACGATTTTCCTTGAACATAAGTAGCCAGGCGCACAACGCCCATTGGGCTCAAAGGGCTTCAGCTCCACCCCCCCGTCATGTGTGGCAGCCCGGGCTGAGACAGCTTCTCGGACACACACACACACACACACACACACCCAGCCGCACCCAAGAACTTAACAGGTCTTTAAAATACCTTTTGCTTGTTAATGAGGTTTGTTGTTTTTTCACCCCTTCCTAGAGCCCCTGCACCTCCACTCCGCCTATTGCAGGAAGAATTAGCCCCCCCCGAAATATTTTCTTAGCCCCCCCCCAACCTGAAATTTGCCTCTAGTTGCGCCTCTGTAAGTAGCTCTTATCAAAGAAAAGGTTGGAGACCCCTGCTCCATGATACATCTAGATACCAACTTTGCATAGTGTGCACTGAAGACACTTACACATTCGTGCCTCTCCGCTCATCCTGTAGGCTCCCAGGCCTCGGTCAGTGTCGACTTTGCCAGAGTTGGGGGTATTTGAGACGTGGCTGACAGATTTCACTTCATGTCAGCAGGGGCACCATGCTGGCAGACCTGAAATTTCATTTAACAACTCAATACGTTCTGGGAGATGTTGTCTTCTTTGTATTTCACTAGAATCATTTCGATTAATGCATCTGACAATCATGATATGTAAAGGAAAATGCAGGGAAACGTGGTGTCATGCCAACATGGTGTCATTTGGAAACCCTGGTTAGGAAGTGTGAAATGTCTTTGGCCACAAACATTTCTTGGCTAGGAATTTCCAGTGGCAGACTATTCGGTGTGCTTAGCATCTGATGGCATACTTCTATGGCACAATAGTTAGGGATATTATTGATTGTTAGATAAGTGCCATCGGACATTGTGTGATTGACACTATAAGTGTGATGGAAAAACCTGTTTGCCAAAATAGACATTAATATGTCTTTTTTATTTTACAATAACGCAACATTTTTTAATGAAACAACATTCTGAATGAAACATTTTCAGACACTGGATACAAAGTGATTCTCGTTGAAATATATGCGTTTGGATGTACTTACTTATGAGTCATGCATTCTAGATAATTACTGGAAATTGTGAAATTGAGGCAGATTCCTCAACTCTGTAGCACCAGTAACTTTTTCAATTTTTTGGGAGACATTGTGTGTGAATGCTGGGAACTGGGTAATTCATGAAGAACGAGAACTGTTACACCTGCAGCAATAGAATTATTAAAATGTGTTTCCACAATTACTCTGTCAATTGCATGTAACCCCACCTATTGCCACAAGCTATTTGCTTTGAAGGAACAGAAGGACTCTCTTTTAACACTGCTGAAGCAGAGAATGGCAGAACCGAAAGTTTCTACCAGTTGAGAAATTCAATTTCTTAATATACCACACTGCTGAGACTATTTTTCAATATGCACAGTATTATCCAAAAAAAGAAAAGTTAACCAATCAGAAGGCAGCTCACACCACCCAACTCATTCCACGTGATTACATTTAACAATCACATGACAATGGAAGGTCTCACAGCATGGTATATTTATGTGTCGAGACCAGGGTTCACTATTTTGCCTTTAAAATAGAAAGTAGTGTAAGTATTCCAGTATTTGTGAATTAGTGTCACAAAAATATTTTTTTATGCAGTAGGTGCTATCTGTAAATGTTATCATGTCATTACTCTACCACACCACGTTTAGCCAACATATTGATGAAAATGCACTCCCAATCCAAAACGGGACACTGGACATTCGGCCATCCCTTCACCCTGCCAAAGAATGCATTTGTCCCACATTTCACAAATCCTGCACATTTAGTGAGGTCAACTAAATGGCCAGGATCCACTCTTGGAACATTGTTTTGTATTTATGTAACTGCATTTATATAGCGTGTGCTTCCCCTGATGAGGCGTTGAAGCACTTTATGGTCTGTAGCACACTACCCCGTAGTCCAAAGTTCGTGGTTAGTCCACTTTTATTATTTATTGTTGTAGATGTATTGGTTTTTGGGTTACTCCTGTGTTCTTGAGAAACTGGAGAAATGTCTCCCTTTTCAAGTGGTGATGTATTAAGTAAATAGGAGTTAAATATAATTAATAAATTGAGTTAATGTAAGTACTGACTAAATTGGGGAGAAGGGGAGATATAGGGGTATAGCAAGGAGAGAGTGGGAAGAGTAGACAGGTTAAAAAGGTTTTGGGATTAAAGGAAGGGTTACTAAGAAGGAGGGTTTAAGAATCGGTAGGAGGGATATGGTTGGTTTACTGAAGTTTAGCAGAATGGGGCTGGCAGACATATGAAACTATAGGGTCAACTCAAAGGTAAAGGATAGAATGAAAGGAGAGTCTTTTTCAAATAGAAATGCAAGAGAGAGCATACTAATAGTTGTAAATCAGGTTATTTTCGTGTGGGTCTTTGGCATGTTGAGGTACGATGCCAATTGAGGAAGTACAACGAGTAAGAAAGAAAGACTGAAAGTTGATTACCTGTGGGCTTCCGTCTTAGGTTGTTCAGTTTGGCTGTTGATGATGTTAATGTACTCTATTCTTTTTTAAGTAGCTATTGAACATTGGAGGGAGGGGTGGGAGCACACTGCTTCACCTCCCAGCACAGTTCGCACCTTAGCATTATGGTAAATGCAGCTCTTAGTACATGCTTACTTGAGATTTTACTAGAGTGTTCTACCGAAGTTGGTGTAGGTTAGTGCTGTACATCTCTAGACATGTGTTTCTGGATTTCATCCGTCATCAGTAGAGATGAAAACAAATTTTATATGGGGTTGCTGAGCAGGCTCCCACAATCCTTACAGGTCTATGACCTCTCATAGGCGTACAGGTGTATCTCCACAAGCTCATCAGCTCAAGGGAGCCTTTTTAAACAGGAAGGGGTGGGAGCACACTGCTTTACCTCCCAGCACAGTTCGTCCCTTTGCATTATGGTAAATGCAGTTCTTAGTACATGCTTACTTTAGATTTTACTGGAGTGTTCCACCAATGTTGGTGCAGGTTAGTGCTGTACATCTCTGGACACATGTTTGTGGATTTCATCCGTCATCAGTAGAGATAAAAACGAACTCTATATGGGGTTGCTGATGAGACTGCCACAATCCTTACAGGTCTCAGTACCTCTCACAGGCGCACAGATGCATCTCCACAAGCTCGTCAGCTTAATGGCTCAAGGGAGCCTTTTTCAAAACAGGAAGGGATGGGAGCACACTGCTTCACCTCCCAGCACTGTTCGTCCTTAGCATTATGGTAAATGCAGCTCTAGGTACATGCTTACTTGAAGTTTTACTGGAGTGTTCCACCAAAGTTGGTGCAGGTTAGTGCTGTACATCTCTAGACATTTTTTTCTGGATTTCATCCGTCATCAGTAGAGATAAAAACACATTTGATGTGGGGTTGCTGAGCAGGCTGCCACCATCCTTACAGGTCTCAGTACCTCTCACAGGTGCACAGGTGCATCTCCACAAGCTCGTCAGCTCAATGGCTCAAGGGAGCCTTTTCAAAACAGGAAGGGGTGGGAGTACACTGCTTCACCTCCCAGCACATTTCGCCCCTTAGCATTATGGTAATTGCAGCTCTTAGTACATGCTTACTTGAGATTTTACTGGAGTGTTCCACCAAAGTTGGTGCAGGTTAGTGCTGTACATCTCTAGACACGTGTTTCTGGATTTCATCCGTCATCAGTAGAGATAAAAACGAATTTTTAACATTATCAGTTTTGTTTGACTGTATTTTTTTTTTTAATGTTGTGTTCTGATGTATGTGGTTTGTTCCGATATTGTGTGGTTTAGATATGTTGGTTGAGATTTTGAGAATTAGAAACTCATTGGGGTGTGCACTGATCATACTGTTATGTTTTTGGGGAAAGATGAAAATAACGAAGATGAAAAATAATATTGGGAAAAAGGCTAGTGGCCACACAACTTCAGGCAAAGAGGAACTTGTTGAAATAGATCGGATTAGATAAGATCTTTAAACTTGAGCAGTTCCTCCCATATTTGTAGCGGTGGTTTGGCTACGGCGGTTTGGCTACATTTACCTAAATGTTTGATACTGATTATGTAACATTTGTGGACTGTGCAGCTGGCACCACATGCAACCTCCTATTACCTCTTATTGCCCTAAGTGATGGACGGAATGCTTGAATTAATCTCAGCTAATGGTAGTTAATCAGAGCCATTTCCTGGTCCTTTGTTTTTTTGCCCACAATGCCACCTCAGATTACACTAACCTTATGCAAATGAGCCTTGGTCCTCCTCCAATAAGAATAGTCCTGCCTGAACTGCCAGATTAGGATCTCTCTGAAACAGAACACAAGCAACCCTAGACCAGTTTCTTCCTAGTCGAGTGCAGCTTACGTCCGGTGGCACAGCGAGCATGGGTATTGCGCCTAGTCATACCTGTCGCACCTAGGGTTTCACAACAAAAAATGCAAACAAGTAATGAATGGAATGCTTGGATTAATTTAAGCTATTGGTAAATATTAAGGGTTGGCATAGCCCGCAAAATTTGCTGTAACCAAATTATGGGAAATTACAGCAAAATTACTCAAGTTTTCTCAGAATAACACGAGGAACGTAACTCAGCCTTTTGCTCTATTTTCCTCTGTTGTGTCCAAAATTAGCCTATGTTTCAATATTGTGCTAAGAAAATAGAGATAAATGCAACATTACAGAAACAGGCGCAGCCAGCAGCTGCCCACACTCCCTACGTTTGCTGTCCCTGTGCTCCTGTAGTAGGATATTTGCACCCATTTACTCATAATTATGCAAACATTCATAATTGCATAATTGTCAGTACTTTCGCATCAAAAGAGTAACACAAAATTACCAATATGACTCCAATTACTCTGGTGTAATTAAAATTCAGGATAAGCATAGTAATTTCCCAGGACTGCATCCCAGACCATAACATCTGTGGAGTTTCTCCCATATGCGTAGCAGCTGTCTGGTTAAAATTACATAAATGTTTAATCTGAAGGTTATTTAACATTTGTCTACTTTGCTGCTGGCACTAATGCAGCCTCTCAGTGCTCTGGTATTGTCCATTAGATTCCTAACATAGGTTTGCCTTCAGTTTGAAGAAGAGAATAGTTAGATTGTTGCAGTTTTTTAGGTTTCGCCTCGTCGAGAGCTGCGCACTGCGCAGCTTTTCGGCACAGGCGAAATCTAATGTTAGAAACAGTGTGGCTTGGAATCCACCCCTCTGTTCCATTGGCTAGCTCCATAAATGGAGGCTAGCCATTGGAACAGAGATCTGTCCGTCATGGCCGGACCAGATTCGTGGGCGTTCCCGCGATTTCTTCCCTCTCCGATCGTCATCGCGGCCGTGGGCGGGGTTTATTTTTTTGGTCGTGAACGTTTCTTTGGGTCATTCCGCGGCCGACCGCCGCTGGAGGAAGTCCAGGTGAGTGCCTTGCGGTTCCCGCCCCCCTCCCGCTGTCCGTGCCTTTCCCGCCCCCCCTCCCGCTGTCCGTGTCTTTCCCGCTCCCCCTCCCGCTGTCCGTGTCTTTCCCGCCCCCCCTCCCGCTGTCCGTGTCTTTCCTTGTTTAAACATGGGCTGCAGTCTTTTTCGTTCAGTTGCTGCCCGTGCCTTCCTTGTGGGCACCTCTCATTGTTTCTGCAGGAGTAGATGCACAATTTCAGCTGACGGCGAGTGTCAGTCGCTCTGTACTGGGGGTTTGCCTGGAGGCGTCACTATATGTGTGCTTATTTTTTTTCATCCAGGGACCAGCCCTGCTTGCCTAGCTGCCTGTTCACCCCCCCCCCCCAGCCACCCCCCCTCGCAGTGAGCGACCAGCGCAGCTGTACTCTGGTGGGTGCCATCTCTTTCCCCACGCAGGCCTCATGTGCAGGAGTGGGGCCTTATTTAATGTTGCGGCGCGCCTCAAACATCTAGGGAGCCTTATGTCAGCGGCCACACTCCCTGTTTCTGTGTTCTTTTACTGCTGGAAAGTTTAGCACTACGGCTTCAGGGGCCTTACCGGTGGACGACCGTTGGGCTCGCTGGGTGTCCATGGACATGCTTTGCCAGGCTCTGTTGCGGTCGTGTTGGCAGCATATGTGCTACTTGTGTGTGAATGGTGGACATTCGGACAGAAGTGGTTAGTGCATTGTCCCATTTAGCTGGGTGCTCCTGGAGAAGACTGAGAAACTCAGCCTGTTGAGGAGGAGCCCCTGGAGAGGAGAGGTCTAGGCAAAATGCCATCCCGGATGCTGGTGCTCTATGTGGTCTTGCTGCTGTCCTGCCTTCCCCCGCCCCCCGCTGTCCGTGTGTCTGCCCACCCCCCTCCCGCAGTCCATGTACCTGCCCGCCCCCCTCCCGCTGTCCGTGTGCCTGCCCGCCCCCTTCCAGCTGTCCGTGTGCCTGCCCGCCCTTCACTAAACACAGGATATATATGGTGTAGTGTTTACAGGTTGTGTGACTTGCTAAATTAAGCTTGATACAACCAGTGATGTATGTAGATGGATGTCTCCCTACTTGAGGTATATAATTCGAAGAGCGCAATACTGACAATGTGAGTCTGCATTATACAATAGCAATTACGTATTTGCGGCTGTTTCTTACTCATTATACACATACTAATAAAAGTAAAATGTTGACAGTCCATCTGCACACCTGCCTACATTATGCGCGCTACAGATAGCGCTCTGTTTACAGACTCCGTCTGGCTACAGGAGGCACATATTGCAAACACTGCTGAGTATCCGACACAATGGGCACACTAGTTTAATGTAACAATATAAAACCTGTGGCTGCCTACATGAAACAAACAAAATGAGAGCCTAACCCTGGCCGCATGTAGCACGGCACAAATGTGGAGGATTTACACTGCCCCTGTGCGTAGCTGCACTAAGCACAAGCTTACAATAATTCAGTGTTTACGCGAAGCCAGTCCGAGTGACTACACTGAGCACACTACTTTAAGATTACAGAGCATACAATCTCCGTGTGTGCCTCCCTACATGCAGCACAATACAAACCCCACAATGGCTGCAGCCGGAGACAGCAGAAAGACGCTTCTGATAGAAAGTGTGTGTGTTTGCAGTGTCGTCTTGCTCCACCGAGCACCTACTAGAAACAGCAGTGTTTACAGTGTGTGAGTGCAAATGTTCTAAAAACTTAACAGCTTATTACATGGCGTTTCTGCTGGCTGTGCTAGTAAACTCTGCAAAGATTGGCCTGCTGTACACGGTTTGTGAAAACTCGAATGCTTCTTCTAGGAGACCGGATGTTTGCTTTGGCTGGCAGGAGCCTGTTTGTTTTAATATGTTGTACTTTTTTCTTGCTTTAATAAAACTATTTTTTCAAAAAAACCGATCATGACAACATCGCACATATTGCGTTTTAATGCCTTACATCAGCATTCCATTGGCATATTACTTCCTTTACTGTTCAGTGTCCAGCATGCACTGATGAGGCGTTGAAGCACTTTATGGTCTGTAGCACACTACCCCGTAGTCCAAAGTTCGTGGTTAGTCCACTTTTATTATTTATTGTTGTAGATGTATTGGTTTTTGGGTTACTCCTGTGTTCTTGAGAAACTGGAGAAATGTCTCCCTTTTCAAGTGGTGATGTATTAAGTAAATAGGAGTTAAATATAATTAATAAATTGAGTTAATGTAAGTACTGACTAAATTGGGGAGAAGGGGAGATATAGGGGTATAGCAAGGAGATAGTGGGAAGAGTAGACAGGTTAAAAAGGTTTTGGGATTAAAGGAAGGGTTACTAAGAAGGAGGGTTTAAGAATCGGTAGGAGGGATATGGTTGGTTTACTGAAGTTTAGCAGAATGGGGCTGGCAGACATATGAAACTATAGGGTCAACTCAGAGGTAAAGGATAAAATGAAAGGAGAGTCTTTTTCAAATAGAAATGCAAGAGAGAGCATACTAATAGTTGTAAATCAGGTTATTTTCGTGTGGGTCTTTGGCATGTTGAGGTACGATGCCAATTGAGGAAGTACAACGAGTAAGAAAGAAAGACTGAAAGTTGATTACCTGTGGGCTTCCGTCTTAGGTTGTTCAGTTTGGCTGTTGATGATGTTAATGTACTCTATTCTTTTTTAAGTAGCTATTGAACATTGGAGGAAGGGGTGGGAGCACACTGCTTCACCTCCCAGCACAGTTCGCACCTTAGCATTATGGTAAATGCAGCTCTTAGTACATGCTTACTTGAGATTTTACTAGAGTGTTCTACCGAAGTTGGTGTAGGTTAGTGCTGTACATCTCTAGACATGTGTTTCTGGATTTCATCCGTCATCAGTAGAGATGAAAACAAATTTTATATGGGGTTGCTGAGCAGGCTCCCACAATCCTTACAGGTCTATGACCTCTCATAGGCGTACAGGTGTATCTCCACAAGCTCATCAGCTCAAGGGAGCCTTTTTAAACAGGAAGGGGTGGGAGCACACTGCTTCACCTCCCAGCACAGTTCGTCCCTTTGCATTATGGTAAATGCAGTTCTTAGTACATGCTTACTTTAGATTTTACTGGAGTGTTCCACCAATGTTGGTGCAGGTTAGTGCTGTACATCTCTGGACACATGTTTGTGGATTTCATCCGTCATCAGTAGAGATAAAAACGAACTCTATATGGGGTTGCTGATGAGGCTGCCACAATCCTTACAGGTCTCAGTACCTCTCACAGGCGCACAGATGCATCTCCACAAGCTCGTCAGCTTAATGGCTCAAGGGAGCCCTTTTCAAAACAGGAAGGGATGGGAGCACACTGCTTCACCTCCCAGCACTGTTCGTCCTTAGCATTATGGTAAATGCAGCTCTAGGTACATGCTTACTTGAAGTTTTACTGGAGTGTTCCACCAAAGTTGGTGCAGGTTAGTGCTGTACATCTCTAGACATTTTTTTCTGGATTTCATCCGTCATCAGTAGAGATAAAAACACATTTGATGTGGGGTTACTGAGCTGGCTGCCACCATCCTTACAGGTCTCAGTACCTCTCACAGGTGCACAGGTGCATCTCCACAAGCTCGTCAGCTCAATGGCTCAAGGGAGCCTTTTCAAAACAGGAAGGGGTGGGAGTACACTGCTTCACCTCCCAGCACATTTCGCCCCTTAGCATTATGGTAATTGCAGCTCTTAGTACATGCTTACTTGAGATTTTACTGGAGTGTTCCACCAAAGTTGGTGCAGGTTAGTGCTGTACATCTCTAGACACGTGTTTCTGGATTTCATCCGTCATCAGTAGAGATAAAAACGATTTTTTAACATTATCAGTTTTGTTTGACTGTATTTTTTTTTTAATGTTGTGTTCTGATGTATGTGGTTTGTTCCGATATTGTGTGGTTTAGATATGTTGGTTGAGATTTTGAGAATTAGAAACTCATTGGGGTGTGCACTGATCATACTGTTATGTTTTTGGGGAAAGATGAAAATAACGAAGATGAAAAATAATATTGGGAAAAAGGCTAGTGGCCACACAACTTCAGGCAAAGAGGAACTTGTTGAAATAGATCGGATTAGATAAGATCTTTAAACTTGAGCAGTTCCTCCCATATTTGTAGCGGTGGTTTGGCTACGGCGGTTTGGCTACATTTACCTAAATGTTTGATACTGATTATGTAACATTTGTGGACTGTGCAGCTGGCACCACATGCAACCTCCTATTACCTCTTATTGCCCTAAGTGATGGACGGAATGCTTGAATTAATCTCAGCTAATGGTAGTTAATCAGAGCCACTTCCTGGTCCTTTGTTTTTTTGCCCACAATGCCACCTCAGATTACACTAACCTTATGCAAATGAGCCTTGGTCCTCCTCCAATAAGAATAGTCCTTCCTGAACTGCCAGATTAGGATCTCTCTGAAACAGAACACAAGCAACCCTAGACCAGTTTCTTCCTAGTCGAGTGCAGCTTACGTCCGGTGGCACAGCGAGCATGGGTATTGCGCC
Organism: Lissotriton vulgaris; assembly: GCF_964263255.1. NCBI lineage: Eukaryota > Metazoa > Chordata > Amphibia > Caudata > Salamandridae > Lissotriton > Lissotriton vulgaris. The sequence continues at coordinate 649,812,677 of NC_141700.1, read as the reverse complement.
TAGTCATACCTGTCGCACCTAGGGTTTCACAACGAAAAATGCAAACAAGTAATGAATGGAATGCTTGGATTAATTTAAGCTATTGGTAAATATTAAGGGTTGGCATAGCCCGCAAAATTTGCTGTAACCAAATTATGGGAAATTACAGCAAAATTACTCAAGTTTTCTCAGAATAACACGAGGAACGTAACTCAGCCTTTTGCTCTATTTTCCTCTGTTGTGTCCAAAATTAGCCTATGTTTCAATATTGTGCTAAGAAAATAGAGATAAATGCAACATTACAGAAACAGGCGCAGCCAGCAGCTGCCCACACTCCCTATGTTTGCTGTCCCTGTGCTCCTGTAGTAGGATATTTGCACCCATTTACTCATAATTATGCAAACATTCATAATTGCATAATTGTCAGTAATTTCGCATCAAAAGAGTAACACAAAATTACCAATATGACTCCAATTACTCTGGTGTAATTAAAATTCAGGATAAGCATAGTAATTTCCCAGGACTGCATCCCAGACCATAACATCCGTGGAGTTTCTCCCATATGCGTAGCAGCTGTCTGGTTAAAATTACATAAATGTTTAATCTGAAGGTTATTTAACATTTGTCTACTTTGCTGCTGGCACTAATGCAGCCTCTCAGTGCTCTGGTATTGTCCATTAGATTCCTAACATAGGTTTGCCTTCAGTTTGAAGAAGAGAATAGTTAGATTGTTGCAGTTTTTTAGGTTTCGCCTCGTCGAGAGCTGCGCACTGCGCAGCTTTTCGGCACAGGCGAAATCTAATGTTAGAAACAGTGTGGCTTGGAATCCACCCCTCTGTTCCATTGGCTAGCTCCATAAATGGAGGCTAGCCATTGGAACAGAGATCTGTCCGTCATGGCAGGACCAGATTCGTGGGCGTTCCCGCGATTTGTTCCCTCTCCGATCGTCATCGCGGCCGTGGGCGGGGTTTATTTTTTTGGTCGTGAACGTTTCTTTGGGTCATTCCGCGGCCGACCGCCGCTGGAGGAAGTCCAGGTGAGTGCCTTGCGGTTCCCGCCCCCCTCCCGCTGTCCGTGCCTTTCCCGCCCCCCCTCCCGCTGTCCGTGTCTTTCCCGCTCCCCCTCCCGCTGTCCGTGTCTTTCCCGCCCCCCCTCCCGCTGTCCGTGTCTTTCCTTGTTTAAACATGGGCTGCAGTCTCTTTCGTTCAGTTGCTGCCCGTGCCTTCCTTGTGGGCACCTCTCATTGTTTCTGCAGGAGTAGATGCACGATTTCAGCTGACGGCGAGTGTCAGCCGCTCTGTACTGGGGGTTTGCCTGGAGGCGTCACTATATGTGTGCTTATTTTTTTTCATCCAGGGACCAGCCCTGCTTGCCTAGCTGCCTGTTCACCCCCCCCCCCCCAGCCACCCCCCCTCGCAGTGAGCGACCAGCGCAGCTGTACTCTGGTGGGTGCCATCTCTTTCCCCACGCAGGCCTCATGTGCAGGAGTGGGGCCTTATTTAATGTTGCGGCACGCCTCAAACATCTAGGGAGCCTTATGTCAGCGGCCACACTCCCCGTTTCTGTGTTCTTTTACTGCTGGAAAGTTTAGCACTACGGCTTCAGGGGCCTTACCGGTGGACGACCGTTGGGCTCGCTGGGTGTCCATGGACATGCTTTGCCAGGCTCTGTTGCGGTCGTGTTGGCAGCATATGTGCTACTTGTGTGTGAATGGTGGACATTCGGACAGAAGTGGTTAGTGCATTGTCCCATTTAGCTGGGTGCTCCTGGAGAAGACTGAGAAACTCAGCCTGTTGAGGAGGAGCCCCTGGAGAGGAGAGGTCTAGGCAAAATGCCATCCCGGATGCTGGTGCTCTATGTGGTCTTGCTGCTGTCCTGCCTTCCCCCGCCCCCCCGCTGTCCGTGTGTCTGCCCACCCCCCTCCCGCTGTCCATGTACCTGCCCGCCCCCCTCCCGCTGTCCGTGTGCCTGCCCGCCCCCCTCCCGCTGTCCGTGTGCCTGCCCGCCCTTCACTAAACACAGGATATATATGGTGTAGTGTTTACAGGTTGTGTGACTTGCTAAATTAAGCTTGATACAACCAGTGATGTATGTAGATGGATGTCTCCCTACTTGAGGTATATAATTCGAAGAGCGCAATACTGACAATGTGAGTCTGCATTATACAATAGCAATTACGTATTTGCGGCTGTTTCTAACTCATTATACACATACTAATAAAAGTAAAATGTTGACAGTCCATCTGCACACCTGCCTACATTATGCGCGCTACAGATAGCGCTCTGTTTACAGACTCCGTCTGGCTACAGGAGGCACATATTGCAAACACTGCTGAGTATCTGACACAATGGGCACACTAGTTTAATGTAACAATATAAAACCTGTGGCTGCCTACATGAAACAAACAAAATGAGAGCCTAACCCTGGCCGCATGTAGCACGGCACAAATGTGGAGGATTTACACTGCCCCTGTGCGTAGCTGCACTAAGCACAAGCTTACAATAATTCAGTGTTTACGCGAAGCCAGTCCGAGTGACTACACTGAGCACACTACTTTAAGATTACAGAGCATACAATCTCCGTGTGTGCCTCCCTACATGCAGCACAATACAAACCCCACAATGGCTGCAGCCGGAGACAGCAGAAAGACGCTTCTGATAGAAAGTGTGTGTGTTTGCAGTGTCGTCTTGCTCCACCGAGCACCTACTAGAAACAGCAGTGTTTACAGTGTGTGAGTGCAAATGTTCTAAAAACTTAACAGCTTATTACATGGCGTTTCTGCTGGCTGTGCTAGTAAACTCTGCAAAGATTGGCCTGCTGTACACGGTTTGTGAAAACTCGAATGCTTCTTCTAGGAGACCGGATGTTTGCTTTGGCTGGCAGGAGCCTGTTTGTTTTAATATGTTGTACTTTTTTCTTGCTTTAATAAAACTATTTTTTCAAGAAAACCGATCATGACAACATCGCACATATTGCGTTTTAATGCCTTACATCAGCGTTCCATTGGCATATTACTTCCTTTACTGTTCAGTGTCCAGCATGCACTGTGCTGGCTACAGTTGCAGTGCATGTGAGCGGGTGCGCGTGCAACACTCGCGTGCTTCCCCCCGTGATCACTTTCCCTTCTGGCATTCCCCCCTCCCTTTTCACCCAGTCCTTCTTGTCACCTCGGCATGCACTCACCCCTTCTTTCTCCCCTTTCGGCACTTTGATGTCCTTTATAAGCACACGCATACTCACACATGCAGGCTCTCTGCTCTCTTTCTCTCTCCCCCTCTCTCACACACATGCACACTCTCTCTCTCTCACACACACAGAGACACACACACATGCACATTCTCTCACTCACACACACACACACACACAGACACATTCACTCTCTCTTTCTCTCACACACACCCACGCACACACATGCGCGCTCTTGCTCTCACACACATGCACGCACACATCCACGCTCTCTCTTCCTCTCTCACACATACACACGCCCACGCTCTTTCTCTCTCTCTCCCCCCTCTCTTTCTCGCGCACACACACAGGCACTCCTGCATTCTCTCTCTTTCTTTGGTGTGTAATGCCAAAGCACCATTGATTCCTGCTACGCACGGTAAGTCCTTCATTTGTGCTTTTATTATGATACAAGGACCCCTTGCTCCCTGTCAGGCCTCCAGCACTGGTGGCGCAGTGGGGGTAGTGCATGGTGTGCAGTGCAGAAGCACCCTTGACTCCTGCTGTTTACAGTAAGACTTTCAATAGTGCTTTTAGCTTGACTGTGGTATGATACAAGGACCCCTTTGCTCCCTTTCAGGCCTCCAGCACTGGTAGCGTGGTGTTGGCAGTGTGCAGTGCTGAAGCACTTTTGACTTCTGTTATGCACAGTTAGGCATTTATTGGTGCTCACTGCTTTCAATAGGGCCATGGCTTGACAGCAGGCAGGCCTTTGCTCCCTGTCAAAGTCTCCAGCAGTGGTGGTGAATCATCCATTCCAGCTCCTCAGGGCTGGTGCCTGTTAATGATTCTCCTGCAGCTGCGGAGTCAGCAGTGGTCGTGAAAGGCTAGGGTGGTGTGTGTGCGTTCCCTCACACCTTTTCCTGCTCTACTCCACGCTCCACGCTTGTCCCTCGATGTGTATATTACAGAGGTACGAAAAACACAGCATTTGAAATACCTAAAACACAAAAAGATTGCATGAGAACTGGTGCCGCGGAGCGCCTTCCCTCTCATTGACAGGATATACCCGCTCTCACTACAACTCTCTCTCTCTTTCATGCACACAAGCTCTTACTCTCACACACACGCATGCACGCACACATGCATGTGTGTGTGGCTCTGGGTGTGTGTGTGTGTGTGGCTCTGGGTTTGTGTGTGTGGCTCTGGGTTTGTGTGTGTGGCTCTGGGTGTGTGTGTGTGGTAGTAATTGCTGTCTGCTGAGCTCGTCCGTAGGGTACAATAGGTCTCACATTTGCGAGAGAATGGCAATGTAAATGACAATGCCATTTATTTATCTGTTTTCAAAACCAACAGATAAATAAAAAATGTGTCATTTACAATGCCAATAGCTCTAAATTTTCCAAAGGCGAAACCATTGCATTGTAAATGCTTGTCTAAGAGTGGTATCCCTTCCTATACACATATAGCGTGGCCTGGTGGGAACATCCTTGGCAAATGTCGTAGCATCTTAGGGTTGAAAATACTTGTTAAATGTGGTATCGTTTGGCGTGATTTCCCCTGTCTTTTTGCTTCTGAACTCCTGTTTTTGACGGTGTGCTGCATTTTGATTTTGCTGGTTTTAGGACTCTTGGCACTTTACCACTGCTGACCTAATGTGCAAGTGCTTCCTTTATAAAATGTAAGGGTAATTGGTTTCTCCATGATTGTCATATTTGATGTGCTAGTAAGTCCCTAGTACAGTGCACTATGTGTGCTCAGGGCCAGTAAATCAAATGCTACTACTGTGCCTGCAGCATTGATTGTGCCACCCACATGAGTAACCTTGCAAACATGTCTCAGACCTGCCTTTGCAGTGTCTGTGGGTGCAGTTTTAAACTGCCATTGCAACCTGGCAAGTGCACCCAATTGCAAGGCCCAAACATTCCCTTGTAGTACATACCCCTAAGGTAGGCAGGGTGCAGTGTATTTAAAGGTAGGACATGTACTGCTGTGTTTTACATGTCCTAGTAGTGAAATACTGCTAACTTCGTGTTTTACTATAGCAAGGCCTATCTCTTCAATAGGTTATCATTTGAGCTGTCTTGTAACATTGTACAAGTGTATCTTCCAATTGGAAGCTGATAGAAAATTGGAGTTTGGGGTCTCTGGACTCACAACCTTAAAATATGGTTTTTAGTAAAGTTGGTTTTAAATTGCAGGTCTGAAAATGCCTCTTTTTAGAAAGTTGGCATTTTCTTACTTTAACCATTCTGTGCCGCTTTCTGCCTGTCTGCTGAATATACATCTGGGGTAGGATGGTAGTTGGGCTGTTTGTGCATTTACTCTAGACAGTCACACAAAGGGAGCTGAGTTGTGCCCTGCATATTCTGATGGCCCATCACCAGGCTTATGGGTCTTTCTGAGCGAGACTGCTGGGAGGAGTTGATACTGACACCAAAATAGGGCTGTGCCTGTCTGACTCCTCACCCAAAGCATGCTCTACCCCCCTATAGGGTGTCTGGAGCCAGGACAGGGAAGGAGAGGGTCTTGTGCACTACAAAGACTCTCATTTGAGGATATCACAAGTGAAGACCATACATAGAGAGGATAATGCACAGTTTTCAGACTGCCCTATATATTTTTTAAGATAGACTCAAAACTGGTTAGAGTTTATCCTTAACATTTGTTACCTTTTTCATTTCCAAATTGTGTTTTTGTAGAAGAGAGTACAACCACTACACTGTCTTTTTTTCGGGACTCAAGCTGTCTCCCCAAGTCCTTTGGGGGAATTGGATCCAAATCAGAACTAGGATCATGAAAGGATGATTGGTTCCAGGTAACACCACCCTCGGCAGACTACATTAAGAGAGGTTTGAGAAGTCTTTTTACTTTGGGGCCTACTGAGAAATATGGGTTGGAGGGAGCGAAAGCTGAATAGACTCCTTTGCCATGTATCACCTTCTTCCTCAGAGGTGCTGTCAGCAAAATGCCCATATGGACTATTTTGATGCTACTATTGGTGTCACATTAAGTAGTAGATCCACTGAGAGGAAGGATGAAAAACATAATGTCATGGGGCCAGAACCACGACAGATGCTCTTATATAAAGCTAACTTTTGAGATGACAGCTACATGCTCATCCTAGCTGGACGTGCAGTCCACACAACCTTAAATGTCACAATTTACAGCAAAATTATTTTTTTATAGCGGCTAGAAATGACAAAGCAGAGAGGAAGGCGAATGAATAGGACTGAGGGTAAAGTATGCAGGGGTGTTTATGCAAGAGCTGGTGTGTGTAACAGAACATGCGTGAACTGATCCAACCAAGTAATCATGCATCAAGCTTAGCTACCCATTATATGGTTATATTGTTACCTATCAGTGACTATTATTAATGGCAGCACGACAATGAGTGATAATAGTTCAATTAATTGTGCATTGAAATATGGAGACTTTGAATCACCCTTCTTACTAATTGTGCCAGATACTCTGAAAAGAATGTGAGTTGTGTTATTATACACCATTTTAGATTGGGAATGCATCCGGTCACCTATTTCCAGGGCCACTGGAATTATGCGGGTGTGCGGCCGCTGCAATTTTCGCATAATTATAGATTTGTGGCATTTGCCACATCATCTATCATCTGATGCATAATCTGCAGATTTTAACTTAAAATGTGTTTCTAGCTCAAACGGTTCCAAAGTTGCTGAAAAGGCAGCCTCACTTGTTGCCGCGCAGTGAAAGACCCCTTACAAAGTTGGACAGGTCACCTCCCAGATCCTATTGCTGCATTTGGGTGTTAAACTGGTACTAAAGAGGTGCAACTAATGCCCTGTCAGTGTTAACAAGTTTAAAATTGACATAATAATGAAGTAATACTATCACAAAATGTGGCACATGCATTTACTCAACTCTGCCGCATAATGTAGGCCTCCACTGACGCATAATTCCAGTGGCACTGGCTATTTCATATGAGTATTGGGCTATATCCACTCCTCAGCGGGAATATTACTCTTCAGAAGAAAAGGATATCACTGTCGGAAGAATGCTGTCACTGCGTTTAGGCCTTTTCCTCATGAACTGTGCGCTGACGTCTCTAGGTGGCAATGGCGAGGCATTCAAAAATCCTTAGTAGCTCCGCTCCGGTGCCCCCTCGACCTCCATTCGTAAGGGAGAGCGAGTCACATATTCTGTCCAAACCAAACCACTTCCTGCGTCCACGCCGCGCGCCTTTCTCTGTTGACAGAATCTGCGCCAACAAATGCAGGCGCTCAAACAGAATAATCCTGGCCGAGGTGTGAAGCCAGACAAAAGCAAATAGAATCCTGGGATCAGAAGCCTGGCGGGGGGACTCGGCTCCCAGATGGCCGCTGTTTACCGTCGACTGACGCCATGGGTGAAAGTGAGCACAGGCACGACCTGGCCTAGGGAATAGGGAAGAGTACGCCCAGACCTGTGCATTGGGAAGGCTGGAGGGGCTGGGGCAGAGCTATCCCTACGTCAGGTGTAATATTTAACATGTGCCTGACACTGACTGCCATGGGGAGGCTTATTGCATGCCCGGCATCAGGGGAGCAAATGGACCTTAATTTTGGCGGGGGTGTCGATACTAAACAGTGAGGAGCGGAGCCAACTTCAGTGCATGAGTCAAAATTATTGAAGGCCCCTCCCCTTAGTAATTCAACACTGTTAAATGTTGCATTGTTTTGCACATTGTGGTAGTAAACCTTGATGGAAGGGAAATTTCATGTTTTTGTTTCAGTTTCTGGACAATTAGTGGCTGGGGTCCAGTTGAATTGGTTGCAGCATAACAAGAAAATTAAAGTATGCTGGCGCGATTTGTCTAATCCTCCACCCTTCATGCTGCATACAAAAATTGCTGGCTCATGTTGAAGTTTAAGTGCATTTGTTTAGTTAATGTTCTGCTCACACTGCATTTACCAGCATACATTTCCCATAAAATATTTGCAGGATAGGATATTTGTACACAGGACGCCTCGTTGTCTCGGGCAGAACACATGGGGCCTCATTTATGAAAAGTGACGCATCGCTGCACGAAAATAGCGATGCGTCACTTTTCATTGCGCCCTTCTTGCGACACCAATGATGCGTCATATTTACAGTATGACGCATCATTGCGCAAGGATTTACAGATACGTCAGTATTTCTGACGTATCTGTATGGCGCAAAAGTGACGCATTGCTGGAGTGTGTCACAAAAGTGACGCAACTCCAGCAATGCGTCCTTTCACATGGGGCAAGCCCCATGTGAAAGGGCCTGCGTCAGTCTTACGCCTGCTGTGAGGCAGGCGTAAGAAATTGACGCATTTGTGTCCTAGAAGTGGCGCAGTGAAATCTTATAGATTTCACTGCGTCACTTCTACGACCCTTTCTTGCGTCAATACTCCCCCCTTGCATACATTATACCGGTATAATGTGGCGCAGGGGTTTACAAAGTGACGCATCTACATAGATGCGTCACTTTGTAAATATGGCGCAATAAGGCGCATTTTTTACGCCACTGGTGTGTCACAAAAAGTGACGCACCGGCGGCGTAAAAGTGCCGCACAGCCTCATAAATGAGGCCCCTCATGTCTATGTATTGTAACACACAGGGTGTTGAATGTGGACTCCATATTACAGAGAATTCCAGAGATCCAACTCCCATCAAACATTCTTGGAACTGATATGCAACGCACATTTGGCATGAAGTTGGCTGAAGACAGGGCCGGCTTTAGGGCAGTGCGGCTGCACTAGGCGCTGACCTGTGGAGGTGGGCGCTGTCCTCATGGAGTGTGTTGTGTATAGCAAAAACCTATGATTGGAGAGATAAGTGGCACTTTCGCCCGCTGGTAGTGAGAGAATCCGAGGGGGAGATCATGGGGTGTGTGGGCACCAAAAATGATTGGTGCACCGGGCGCCTCTAGCGCCAAAGCTATTCCTGGCTGCACAACTCCTCAAAGCACCAAAAGCGATCACCAAGATTGGGTATCCATAGTGCCCACACAGCAAAGACCAGCTACCTAAAGCTGCAGCATGCCAATGAATATTGGCAGAAGCAGAACGTGATATCATTTGTGAAAATATCGACCAGGCGTGAGTGAGGAATGCCTGAGCTGGTCTGTGAATTATTTACGAATGGTTTTACTGATGGCACAGTGTTGGCCTTTCAGTTTGATTTTAGTACTGGGTTGTGCTACCATGAATCTTATGCAAATGTCCAGTAATGGCATAACACATTCCTTGCAGGAAAAAAATACGCAGACTCATAGAATTTGCTTCTAAATGGAGTGGCAGGGCTTACTAAGAGAAAATAAATGAAAAGAGTTTTGGATCCACAAGAGTAATCCATGTGAGGGAACGAGAGCTGCACACATACTGGGGTCTACCATGTTGTGATATTCAGGAAAGTGGGGACTCGATATAGGCCCAACAATCCTGTTGGGGAGAGGATGTAGCCTTACGGCTAGAGCGTCGACCTTGAAGTTGGGGAACCAGGTTCGAGTCTCGGCAGGGACACTCAACATCCTGTGATTCTGGGCAAATTACTTAATCTCCCAAGTGCCTAACACAAATGAATGTGTCCATCTGTAACGAAACTGGTGCTCATGGAAAGCACTCTGGAACCTGATATCTTCGGGTCGAGTTTGCGCTGGATAAAACTAAAAATAGAAAAAAAAAATAATCTTATTTGGTTTTCAGAGGTTGATTATGCTTATCTGAGCATGGGGCAAGTGCTCCAAGGCACTGAACACCTGCACTCAGTATTTTCTATTTGAAGTATGACCTTTTGCTTACATTACCCACTTCCCATAGCCCACTTAAACATAATTAAATTTCCAGCCCTGGTGGCCTCTATGCACGCAGATGCCCAGCTCACTATTACTAACTCCCTCCCTCTCCACCTCGCCTTTTACAGCGGTGGACACTGAGCATAATGTAGGTCATAGGAATAATCATGAGAGCCCTCACTCTTGACACTGTGAAGCAGGTGGACAGGTTCCTGGCTCTCAGTGGCTCTCTGCCTGCTCCAGTACTTCTTGAAAAGTGCACCCATTTCTAAATCTCTGTAATTTTCCTGATCGTATTCCACTCATCTATTACTTTCCCTCTCCTTCTCTTTTTTTTCCACAACACATTTTATTGTATCAATAGCAATAGTCACTACGTTACTCACAAGACATTTGCAACAATACATATTCAGTCTGTCTATATCCATTATATTCATGCAAGATTTACAAGATAATATATTTAAATATAGCGAGCCAATGAACGCTGGCTCACAAGAGTTCAATGTAGCGTACCATGTCCACTTCACCAACCCATAGACATACCCCTTCCAGATAGTTCGTACATAGCCAAGCCCAGTGTACAGATGCAGGGCCGGCTCTAGGCTCATGGTGGCCCTGTGCAGGGAGCGTAGGTGGGGGCACCGGAAGAGGGGGTCCATACGGGGCGGAGCTCAGGAAGGTGTTTTAATAATATGTCCAGAAAAGTCGTTAGATGATTAACCAGTACCTGCGGCTGCTCCTACCCTTCCGAATTCGTCTCAGAATGATACAATTTAGGAGGAGAAGGGCATTGTGACACACGACATGAGGGACTGGGCGCACAGTAAGCATGGGCGAATTTTAGGAATCTGGCGTTCGCGAATTTTGCGAATTTGCGAACTCGCAATCCGCAAAATCCGCGAATTCTCGCGAATTTGCGTTTTTTTTTCTTTTGTGTTCGCAAGGATTTCTGCCAGTTCGCAAGGATTTCTGCCAGTTCGCGAGGGTTTTGTACCAGTTCGCAATTGCGAACTTACATGTCGGCTCGCAACGGGCACGATTATGTTGTTTCTACGTCTGGTTCATCATCACAGGTTCCCAGCACCCTCTGTTTCACCCCTGCCACCCTCTGTTTCACCCATGCCACCCTCTGGTACATCAATGCCACCCTCTGGTTCATCATCACTGTAGATTATGGGGGGAAAAAGCAAGCACACCTGCCTGCTTCAACTGACATGAATTAATTTGGGGTTGATTTATTAATGTGCCACTGTTTTAAAATTCCAGTCTGGCACCTGCTTCCTTATCTGTAATTTGCTTTCTGTTGCAGTGCAATTTTTTTTCCAGGACCTTTGTGGCCTACTTGTAGCTATTCTATGAGCCTGCTGTGAGGGTCAGAGCAGGGTCATACAATTGTTGCAACTAGCAACTGAACTCTGGAGGGGCCCTTGTCAGGAAGCAGTACAGGGAATGGTTACTAATGATGAGTTTGAACTTTTGAACCTGCTGAATGCTTTCACTATTGCAAAACTCGTTTTTCTGCAGAACAGCATTACAGCAACTGTAATGCCCCAAACAAGCTTATATGAGAAAGTTGATTTCTAATCCAAAAGTTATCCAAAGAAAATCAAAAGGCCTCAAATCCAAAAAAGTGCAGGCAAATGTCAACCTGAGGAGTTATTCTGATAAAAATCATCATTTTCAGAAGGTCTATGCTGCTTGCTAGTAGATTTCTTGTGCAGAATTGCAATTTTTGTAATTTCGCGAGTGCGAGATTGTTTCTGCCCGCCGCACCTACATGTTCGCAATTGCGAACTTACACAGCACGCCGCAAAATTGTATCACCAAGAAAAAAAAATCCGCTGCGTGCGAATTTGCGGATTTTCGGTAAATTCGCGAGCGTTCGCGGATTGCGAATTTACCGAAAATCCGCAAGATCCGCGAGCGGAACGGATTGTCCGCCCATGCTTAGCGCACAGACAGCTGCAGTGCCAGGGCCATGACAGGGGCACCGGATTTGGAATTTGTTGGGTAAACAAAGATCTAGGTGTCTACAGTCTAATCCCCTGCAATAAACTATTTTAACCCCTTAAGTGCTGCGTCGGGGCGCTGGCCGACGGCAGCACTACCTCCCCAGTGCTGCGCACGACCATTGGACGTCCATTCAGCACTAGTTCCAATGGACAGCGCAGCACTGGGGAGGGATGTTTACAAGCATCTATGAGGTTAAAGTGAAGCCTGCTCGAGAGAATACAAAGTATAATTAGAGGAGGTATAATACAGCAATATATGGTAGACACTTGAGCACAAGAACAAACATTACGTTCATAGGCAAAGGCAATGGTGGCACTTGTGCAAGTATCAAAGCAAACAAAATGCCATTACCACGCAGTCCCCGGCAACACTCACTCTAAAGATCTGCCAAGGTGCCTTTTTTGTCAACTGGAGAGCATCATTATATTCCCACCCAGCCAGGTAGATTTGTCCACACACGCCCACTGCATTAATCTGAAGAGGATCAAGTGCACAAAATCTGATAGTCTTCAGAGAATCACCCCCATTGGGCACACCATGCCATGCAAGGCGTAGATGGAAAGGGGTCATCTCTGAGGGGGGTACTCTATGCAGGCAGTAGAAGGCAAGGCGTCTTCTTTTCTGGGAAGTGCTGTGCCGAGAGTAGAAGGCAGAGGTCATCTCTGGGGGGCATGCTACGCAGGGAATAAATAGAAGGCAGGGGGGGTGGAGTCTTCTCTAGGGGCTCGGTGAAGTGGTTAGAGAAAAGGGAAAGGGAAGTGCTTTAAATGGGAAGATACTGCCCGGTACTGCGTGCCTGCACTACCTGAATGTGAAGGGTAGAGTATCTGCACCTCTCAGCACTGTTGTAACATATTTAATGGGAGAGCACCGGCACTTCTCAGGAGCAAGCAGGTACTCTAATTAGTGAGTGCCTGCAATTCAATATTTCCATTTCATGCACTGAGGCCTGAACAAGGGGTATTTTGGTTGTCTGTCACCTTGCTCCTTTGTTCTCGACTCAGTACAGGGGTTGGGCTCAGGACGCACAGGGATCCGTGTTTTTGAGATGGAGCCTGAGACCAGGGATGAGCCTTTTAAATAATGCCTAATATAGAATTATGGCGTGCGTCACTGCCGGTGTCGGCGCGATCAGGCAGCACTGCAGCAGGCTGTCATTGTAAGACTGTTCCCACTCGAGGCCTGCACATTGCACAACAGTGCCTGTCAAATAATATTCACAGATTGAATCTATCTTTGTTGTGTCTATTAACACACCTGCAAGTCCGCTGTCCGCTTCAATGAAGATAACAAAGAGGAAGCAACCTTTCCCGAGAGAGCTTAATAGGCACGCAGCAGCAGCTCATTAAAAACCCATCCCTGCCTTTGAAGGGTTAGAAATCCTCGAAACCGGCTGCACGCTTTCTACTGGATTTATAATGCAATGTTTGGCAAATTTGGACTGTTTGGCAATAAAGCAAGGCACTGGAAGTTGGGGATGGGCTGGGCTGCCTCAAAAAGGGCATGTGTGGGGCATAGGATTTAGGAAGAATTAAGCCTGCTTGACTCGAGCCCGGCTGGTGGTGCACCCGCCCGAAAAGGGCCCTCAGGGCCGTGTTTTCATTTGTGTGCCGCCACTGCACTGCCACATTTTTAACTTAAACTCACTACTTAGTCAGTATATTCATATCATATATACAGTATATTATATATTATAAATTAAAATTATACTATTTAATTAATTCTCAGACTCTCGCTAGCAGTCTCGTATCAGAGTCAGACTCTCACCGTTCCAAATTTGAAGGGTCGGGGAAGAGTCGAGATAGTGCCGGAGTCGCACAGGTGTTCTCTGATGATCGTCGGTGGCGTTGGTATTAATTGTTCTTTATTCTCACACGATGACGACGCACAGTGGCACCACCGCTCACTCACGTCACGCACTCCGCGGGAGAGAGACCACCGTGACGCGTCAGAGCGGCTAAGAGCAGCAGGTGCACAGTTGCGCACTGCGCACAGCGCGCGGGGGCTGTCCCAGGGCCGTCTCGTCATTGGTAGTAGGGCTAAGATTGATGGCCCTGGGACCCAAACTGCTGGCTGGCTGGGCAAGTGAAACTGAAAACAACAACGCTGCCATGGTATGCATAACTGGGTCGGGCCGGCTTCGGTTTCGTCAGAAGAATTCAACCTGGCTGATTGTGTGAGTGTGTGTGACCCATCCGTGCCGATTGCGGACCGGGGTCGGAGCCGGAGGCCGCCAAATTCTGCCAGGGGGCCGCCAGTGCCACAATGTAGATCCTTCCGATCCGATCCTCGTCGTGGCGGCCCCTGGGGTTTGGCGGCCCTGTGCAGGTGCACACTTTGCACATGCCTAGGGCCGGCCCTGACAGATGCCATTTCTTGAATTCTGCTAATCCAGAACCTCGGTCTCCGTGGCTGCGTTCCCTCTCATTTTCTTGCTGTAATTTCCTACTCCAGATTACTTATCCTTTTCCTTCCCTCTCTGTTTTATGGCCAGACTCCTACTTCTGTCTACTCATAAAGCACTATTTCTTCTGGTTTGAGAAAGACCATTCCATCAGCAAGGTGCCTTTCTCGTTCCAACTAGTGCTTGTTCTCCTTTCCTCTAACTTGGTCCCTCTTTTCTATTTCCTGCTGCCCCCTCTTCATATCCCCTGTGTTTTGAGAACACTTTTTGGGAGCTTAAAGGGCCATGTAAATAAGAAAAATAAGAAACATAACCTCTTAGGACAGCCACTGTCAAGAACCAATACCTCTTTGCGTTGACATTCAAAGCTGTTTACTTCAAAGAGTGGTAAGTTTCTCTCGCTTGCTATCACTCTTGGTTGTACATTCTCGTTCGGTCTTTCTTTGGGTCACTTTCTCTCTGTCTTTCTCTCTTTTTTCTCTCTGGGCGTCTATCCTGGTCTATGCACTGCAACAAGATGGACAACTAGTTTATTTAGAGAGATTTATTTTTTCTCTCATACCTTCCTCGCTCCATTTTCTTTCTTTCCCACCTTTCAGCTATGTCTATTAACCCTTTGACCTGCTTTTTTTTAATGGTGTTTCAGTGTAGTAGACACCAGCACCCTTTTTTGGGTCTCGCCTAGCGTTGCAGCGCACATGCAACACTAGTCTTGAAGCCCCGCCCGCCCCTCATTTTCATTGGATGATGTCATCATTTATGGTAAACGGTGGCCTCCCATTAATATTTGAGGCTTCTTTGTTACCACCCTTTCTCCTTTTGGGACGGCCCATTCGGACTGGATTGTTTGCTTCACGGCTGTCGTGAAGCAATTTCTTATTATTAGATGCTCAATCTCTTCAAATAGGTTTTCATTTTCAATTTTGTTTTTCAATGTTTCCCAGTATAGTGAATCTGTCAAGTGGACTGGAAACGTTTTCTGCATCTGCAGTGTCAGAAATGTGGCCAACCTAATTGGAAATGGTATCGGCAGTCAGATTGTCTTCAAGTTCCCTTCAGGATGCAGCCTAGGGTTAATTTGGCTCTGATGTGTCTCAGGGGCGATGCCACGTGTCAACAGTCAATTTAGAGCTTTATGGTCCACTAATAGTGGCTCCAGGGCTGTGATACCCAGTGAACTGGGTACCTCTATAGCAACGCTGTTTCTGTGGGTGCCATTGATGTGTTTGTCCTGCCTGTATTCAGGAACACAGCCTAAATGCTAGAGCTGCTGTTTGTGGTGGAAGCCTCTGTTTCAGCACTCCTGAGACTCTATCTTTTTTGTGCTACCATAAGTACAACACACATACTTGTAAAGTGCAACATCACTCAGAGTACACCACTATGTGCTATTGAGAGGCCGTGGATGTTAATTGCTACTCAACTCCATGGTACTCATTTTATTGCTCTGGAAGAATGTAAGGCTGAGTTGGCACACCAGCATTCTAACTCGTGACCATGAGGGTCAAACACAGATCCATGGAGTCAATCTGTTAGCTTATTGAGCCCCCAGCGGAAAACATAACCATTACTACCCACATATTCTGAGCAGAGAATAACATTTAGCCATTGAAACAAGACTGAAATATCAGAGTACCATGACTTCTATTGTCAGGCATCACCTGCAAAATTGCCTTTAAAATGAAAAAAAACAAGCAACAGCGGGGGTTGGGCTGGCCGAGGACTAGGAAGGCCACATTCTGTTGACACTCCAAACTGCCTCCCTATTTTCTTTTGGATGCATGCCCTCGGAACCCCTTGTTATCGCTCTAGAGGGCATGTAGAGAGCTGGTGTTCAGGGAGATTGGCTGGACCTCTGTTGATGTTCTATTTGGCACCTCTACGGCAGTATCATCCAGTGTGCCCTCCAGCTTGCAAAGTGACCGATGCATCAGCACTGGCTTAATCAGAGCCAATGGGGGCAGTCAATGAGTAGGTGATACCCTGATAAACGTTGGGGCCGAAAGAGAAGTGTCAAGATCACCTTCAGCTGGAGAGTCCTGCAGGACACTGTAGACTGAACTGGGGGGGTCACAGTTTAAATGGGACTGCGTCCTAGCCGTGTGGCGCTCCACATGAGCATGCTAGAAGGAACAGAATTGAGAGGCGGCATAGTTTCCGTGTGGTTTGTGGCAACACTCTAGGACTACAGCTACCAGCACCACTGAAATCAAATGTGTCGAAGCTCTCACCCACCGAGATCCATTAAGTGATCTGGAAGGCAAATAAACTTTTCCCCAAACCAAGAAAACCTGAGAGGTGTAGAGGAGGAGTTATGTTAGTAGCAATGGAATTTAATAAGTGGACAAATATGATTTTGTGTCAGGCAATCCTGTAGAAAATAGTTCTGCTGGTGGAAAAGCATTTTCTTTTTTTCCGAAGGATTTGCACCCCCTTTCACTCACTAGAAAGAGGGTCTTACTAGAGGCCATATGAGACAATGCATCAGGAGGGTTTACAGCTCCAGGCGGCTACACTGTCTGCCTAAGGATTGACCATGGGGGAAAGAGGTTTATTTTGCGTATACAATATGTGGGTGTAGTGAAAAAGACTTTGGTGCCTTTGTCCATGTCTTGTTTTTAACTTTTCAGTCAGTCATCTTTGTGTAATACGTTTTGCTCTGCTACACGTGTAAATGCAATTGCAAAACAACAAAATGTAACGTAAAACATTCAGAACACTTTTTAAAAACATTTTCTTTCAAGTGTGAAACTCTTTCCAAAATGTTTCTGTTTTGAATACTGTCTCCCTCTCTTAATTAAAGTCTGGTGAGACTTTGGGGCCTATTAGGATGGCGGGCGGACTTACGTCTGCCCGCCACCCTAGCGGTGCAGGGACCAGCCGCCAGTGGTGCAGCGGTCCCGCACCAGCAATTAGGATGCCACCGCCACAGTGGTGGTGGCATCCTGCATACATTGCCTTGTGGCTGGCGGTGCTGGAAGCAGCACCCGCCTCAAAGCAATATATGCATGTCTTGCATTTGCATGCACAACGTGGTAGGCACCATGCGGTGCCTGCCACCTTGTGCATGCAATTGCAAGGAGCACCCCCACCCCCCTCCCAACACCCTGGGTGCCCGCAATGGCCCCCCAAAGAAAAAACTACATGCCTTTCCATGGAGGAGGCAGCGTCATGGAAAGGCACTTCTCCGCCATCTTAGTAAGGCACCACCACCATATTGCTGTGCTTTTCCACCCGGTAGGCAATTGGGCGGATTGCCTACCGGCGGAAAACCAGCCGACGGTCTTCCCGTCCACCGGGGTCTTCCCGCCATCTTAATGTGGCGGGGGAAAAGTCATGCGCTCGGTGACTTTGGTGGGCGGATCGCCACTGCCATATGGGCGGTGGCGACCCGCCCGTTATACTAATCACCCCCTTTGTCCTTTGTTGTACTTAGACTGTCCCGGCTGCATATGTGTGACTAAGGTGGGGAAGTGATGAAAGCGCTTTCATACCTTTCTATTCTTCCTCTGTACATGTAGAGTCCAAGATGCTTAAGGGCCGTTTATAAGTGATTGGGATGAGAAAGCTGGGCACAGGGTTCAGAAATGAAAGAATAACAAGCATTGGCAGAGCCAATATGTCTCGCTTTTGGGACCTTATAAGTGTTTAGCCATGCAGCAGATTATCCTGGGTGCTCTGCCTCCAGGGATTGGATGGCTAAACAATGCTGTCATGAACCAGCCTGGAGTGAAACAAAGATAGCTCGAGCAACTGGATGATCATGAATGCCAAACAATGAGCTAATGTTTGTTGGATGAAAAAGAAGCTTCATCTGGCACTCTGGAAAAAATTGGACATGAAATACTTGATTTTGAGGTAAATAAAAAGTTACTTAGCCTGCCAGGTCTCTAGTTTACTATTGTGAAATCAAGCACGAATCCCAATGGGAAATAACTATGTGTAAAAGTACAGTTTAAAAAAAAATGTTATGTTGCGGCCAGTGCTGGCGCTGTGTCGAAGAGCTATTTTTTTCTAAGCGGGATAGGTTGGGCGGGACAGGCAAGGAAGGACGAGGGAAGTGGGTGTATGCAGAGAGAGTGATAGAATGCAAGGGAGAAAGAGAGATACCACAGGCAGTCAAGGGAGACATGGGAGGGTGAGACAGGGGCAACATATATTTAAGACAGCTGTGAGAGGGATGGGTGCAGAGAGACTGGGTGGAAAAGAGAGAGTGAGAGATACCTAGCAGGTTGAGGTATGAGAGAAAGGCACTCCAGGGAAGAGAGGGGGCATGAGACCAAATGAGTGTGGCACAGTAGGAGAAGCTCGTGTGTGGTGCCTGGTAAGCTTTGACTAGAGAGAAAGACACTTCAGGGAAGATAAAGAAAGGTTATGGAGACAGGCAAGGGGAAGAGTTCGAAGCAGTAAGGAAAGACATAGAAAGCTGAGACGGGAGAGAACGTTGAACTGAGACAGTCAACTGGGGAGAAAGTATGAGAGACTGGAGACTGCTGGAAGGCTGAGACGGTAAAGAAAGACCTTTAACAGGAGAGGGTGGGGTATAGAGACAGTATACAGGGGGAAAAGGCGAGAGAGTCACACAGAGAGATGGGATACCCAACAAAAAGAGAAAGACACCTCACTGAAGCGAGAGTGGGTCACAGAGGCAGTCTTTAGGAGGAGAAAGTGAGAGAGTTGGGAGACCTGATGAAGAGAAAAACACCCGACGTAGGAGACGGTGGGGTCCAGAGACAGGGAGGAGAAGATAAGAGAGAGAAAGATGGGATATCTGGAAGAATAAGACAGAAGAGACTAACACCTCACAAAAGGGGTGGTGGGGTATAGAGATAGCAGTGGAGAGGTAGAGAAAACGAGCAAGTGATCAGAAGCTTGAATGGGCAGTATAGCAGGTTGAGGTGGAAGAGATAGGCAGAGGGACATTTCAGGGAAGAGTGGGTTCAAGAGTATAGAAGGGCAAAACCTGTGCAGGGAATACAAGAGAAAATATAGATAACGAAAGAAGGGAAAAAGAGAAACTTCCTGGGTGGATTTGCACCGTCTTAGGTCTGATTTAAAAATGTACTGTTCTTTTATTTTTTGACTACCACAGGGGCCATGCGTCCATTAGGAAATGCTGCACCTCTAACTCTTACAGAGGAATGTAAATATCTATTTTCTCACATTTTATAACAGAATGGCGTGCATACCTGAGAGTGCCACCTTCTATGAGATTGGGTGAGGCTGCATCTGTAAAAAGCGCACGGCCTGCAAATGTCATAGGATACTTGTAGCTGCATCATGTGCAATGAACTGAACACTTGACGTGCATGACAGTACTACCAGTGTCATCTTTAGATCCAGAAGTAAAGTGCAACAAAAGTAGAGTATACCTAAGATCAGCGGGGTTTAGATTGGATATGGGGCAGCTTATAGATCTGGGCTTGAGATGGAGCAACAGGTGGTCAGAATAATTAAGTTGCTTCCCTGCTCTGCAAAACCAATTCGAACTGGTATAATGGAAGTTCTCTTCTTTCTAGAATCGAGGACAAGGAGTGACAGTGAATGAGCACTATGCCGCGCCGCTGCCTCAGAGGTGGATAATATAGTTGGGAGCCCTGTGATACTATACAATGTTATTTATACAAGTAAACAGAATGCCCACACATGCACATTTCCCTGATCCTTGGGGAGCGCGAGTGCCTTACATCGCGCTCCCGGCCAGTGCCTTATATCGCGCTACCCGTCAACCTGGTGGTGATTGTGCTGCTATAGAGCTCACCTCGGTCATACAGCTGCCTTTTTCCTCATAGTCCTTACCGCTAAGCACAGACTTTAGCTACCCATCTCAGCACCTCAACGTTGCCTGCAAATGTGTAAACTTGTTGGGTTCCTCCTCTCACTGTCTGCAACAGGTTGATTCCGCCTACTCAACAGTGGGGCCTTAGTACCATGACGTCACTTGAGCGTTGAGCGTCTTGGTACTTGTTGCTTAAGTTCTATAAGCAAGAACAGTGAAGAAGGACAAAACATTCTAAACTATACCGTCCTTTACAGAATTATGGTGGACCCCTTAAAATAGTGTCTGCTCTGTAAAAAGTAAAATTGAAGAAAGCACTGGCAAGGAAAAAATTTAATTAGACGGAAGAGTCTTCTATTCTTTGCCACATTGTATACTAATGGTTAAATATAATTTTAGTTTCGCTACATTCTGTATGTCGATGCATCTATTTTTTACATAAACAAGGCATGTGTTGTTTTGTCAATGATTTTACAGTGTACGCATTTTGTTTCTATTTCGTTTTTACACAAAATGGCATATCTTCAAGATGGCTATCAGATTTTCAGTAGCAGCTGCATATTGGTTCTTGTAACGTGGCGGGATGGTTGAGGGACTGGGACACACTCCACGGAAACCTGGTGGGACAGCATTGCAATGAAAATTTTAAAAAAGAAACATCAACACGAGGCTGGTCAGGGCATGCATACAGCACATGGGAGGTGGTGGAAGGGATAAAAGCTGCATTAAAATGCAAGCAGCTACAGCCACCGAAGTTGAACACAGGCAAACAGTAACACGTGCAGGAAACCAAGAAAAAATAGTCTCCCAAACGACAGATTAACTACCAAAGCATAAAGATACAATACTTGGTCCCTGCTCAGTGGGAGCAAACCCTTCTTGCGACACCAATGATGCGTCATATTTACAGTATGACGCATCATTGCGCAAGGATTTACAGATACGTCAGTATTTCTGACGTATCTGTATGGCGCAAAAGTGACGCATTGCTGGAGTGTGTCACAAAAGTGACGCAACTCCAGCAATGCGTCCTTTCACATGGGGCAAGCCCCATGTGAAAGGGCCTGCGTCAGTCTTACGCCTGCTGTGAGGCAGGCGTAAGAAATTGACGCATTTGTGTCCTAGAAGTGGCGCAGTGAAATCTTATAGATTTCACTGCGTCACTTCTACGACCCTTTCT
The DNA here is from genome assembly GCF_964263255.1 of Lissotriton vulgaris. Lineage (NCBI taxonomy): Eukaryota > Metazoa > Chordata > Amphibia > Caudata > Salamandridae > Lissotriton > Lissotriton vulgaris. Next base: position 649,791,385 of record NC_141700.1, on the reverse strand, counting down.
TGCGTCAATACTCCCCCCTTGCATACATTATACCGGTATAATGTGGCGCAGGGGTTTACAAAGTGACGCATCTACATAGATGCGTCACTTTGTAAATATGGCGCAATAAGGCGCATTTTTTACGCCACTGGTGTGTCACAAAAAGTGACGCACCGGCGGCGTAAAAGTGCCGCACAGCCTCATAAATGAGGCCCCTCATGTCTATGTATTGTAACACACAGGGTGTTGAATGTGGACTCCATATTACAGAGAATTCCAGAGATCCAACTCCCATCAAACATTCTTGGAACTGATATGCAACGCACATTTGGCATGAAGTTGGCTGAAGACAGGGCCGGCTTTAGGGCAGTGCGGCTGCACTAGGCGCTGACCTGTGGAGGTGGGCGCTGTCCTCATGGAGTGTGTTGTGTATAGCAAAAACCTATGATTGGAGAGATAAGTGGCACTTTCGCCCGCTGGTAGTGAGAGAATCCGAGGGGGAGATCATGGGGTGTGTGGGCACCAAAAATGATTGGTGCACCGGGCGCCTCTAGCGCCAAAGCTATTCCTGGCTGCACAACTCCTCAAAGCACCAAAAGCGATCACCAAGATTGGGTATCCATAGTGCCCACACAGCAAAGACCAGCTACCTAAAGCTGCAGCATGCCAATGAATATTGGCAGAAGCAGAACGTGATATCATTTGTGAAAATATCGACCAGGCGTGAGTGAGGAATGCCTGAGCTGGTCTGTGAATTATTTACGAATGGTTTTACTGATGGCACAGTGTTGGCCTTTCAGTTTGATTTTAGTACTGGGTTGTGCTACCATGAATCTTATGCAAATGTCCAGTAATGGCATAACACATTCCTTGCAGGAAAAAAATACGCAGACTCATAGAATTTGCTTCTAAATGGAGTGGCAGGGCTTACTAAGAGAAAATAAATGAAAAGAGTTTTGGATCCACAAGAGTAATCCATGTGAGGGAACGAGAGCTGCACACATACTGGGGTCTACCATGTTGTGATATTCAGGAAAGTGGGGACTCGATATAGGCCCAACAATCCTGTTGGGGAGAGGATGTAGCCTTACGGCTAGAGCGTCGACCTTGAAGTTGGGGAACCAGGTTCGAGTCTCGGCAGGGACACTCAACATCCTGTGATTCTGGGCAAATTACTTAATCTCCCAAGTGCCTAACACAAATGAATGTGTCCATCTGTAACGAAACTGGTGCTCATGGAAAGCACTCTGGAACCTGATATCTTCGGGTCGAGTTTGCGCTGGATAAAACTAAAAATAGAAAAAAAAAATAATCTTATTTGGTTTTCAGAGGTTGATTATGCTTATCTGAGCATGGGGCAAGTGCTCCAAGGCACTGAACACCTGCACTCAGTATTTTCTATTTGAAGTATGACCTTTTGCTTACATTACCCACTTCCCATAGCCCACTTAAACATAATTAAATTTCCAGCCCTGGTGGCCTCTATGCACGCAGATGCCCAGCTCACTATTACTAACTCCCTCCCTCTCCACCTCGCCTTTTACAGCGGTGGACACTGAGCATAATGTAGGTCATAGGAATAATCATGAGAGCCCTCACTCTTGACACTGTGAAGCAGGTGGACAGGTTCCTGGCTCTCAGTGGCTCTCTGCCTGCTCCAGTACTTCTTGAAAAGTGCACCCATTTCTAAATCTCTGTAATTTTCCTGATCGTATTCCACTCATCTATTACTTTCCCTCTCCTTCTCTTTTTTTTCCACAACACATTTTATTGTATCAATAGCAATAGTCACTACGTTACTCACAAGACATTTGCAACAATACATATTCAGTCTGTCTATATCCATTATATTCATGCAAGATTTACAAGATAATATATTTAAATATAGCGAGCCAATGAACGCTGGCTCACAAGAGTTCAATGTAGCGTACCATGTCCACTTCACCAACCCATAGACATACCCCTTCCAGATAGTTCGTACATAGCCAAGCCCAGTGTACAGATGCAGGGCCGGCTCTAGGCTCATGGTGGCCCTGTGCAGGGAGCGTAGGTGGGGGCACCGGAAGAGGGGGTCCATACGGGGCGGAGCTCAGGAAGGTGTTTTAATAATATGTCCAGAAAAGTCGTTAGATGATTAACCAGTACCTGCGGCTGCTCCTACCCTTCCGAATTCGTCTCAGAATGATACAATTTAGGAGGAGAAGGGCATTGTGACACACGACATGAGGGACTGGGCGCACAGTAAGCATGGGCGAATTTTAGGAATCTGGCGTTCGCGAATTTTGCGAATTTGCGAACTCGCAATCCGCAAAATCCGCGAATTCTCGCGAATTTGCGTTTTTTTTTCTTTTGTGTTCGCAAGGATTTCTGCCAGTTCGCAAGGATTTCTGCCAGTTCGCGAGGGTTTTGTACCAGTTCGCAATTGCGAACTTACATGTCGGCTCGCAACGGGCACGATTATGTTGTTTCTACGTCTGGTTCATCATCACAGGTTCCCAGCACCCTCTGTTTCACCCCTGCCACCCTCTGTTTCACCCATGCCACCCTCTGGTACATCAATGCCACCCTCTGGTTCATCATCACTGTAGATTATGGGGGGAAAAAGCAAGCACACCTGCCTGCTTCAACTGACATGAATTAATTTGGGGTTGATTTATTAATGTGCCACTGTTTTAAAATTCCAGTCTGGCACCTGCTTCCTTATCTGTAATTTGCTTTCTGTTGCAGTGCAATTTTTTTTCCAGGACCTTTGTGGCCTACTTGTAGCTATTCTATGAGCCTGCTGTGAGGGTCAGAGCAGGGTCATACAATTGTTGCAACTAGCAACTGAACTCTGGAGGGGCCCTTGTCAGGAAGCAGTACAGGGAATGGTTACTAATGATGAGTTTGAACTTTTGAACCTGCTGAATGCTTTCACTATTGCAAAACTCGTTTTTCTGCAGAACAGCATTACAGCAACTGTAATGCCCCAAACAAGCTTATATGAGAAAGTTGATTTCTAATCCAAAAGTTATCCAAAGAAAATCAAAAGGCCTCAAATCCAAAAAAGTGCAGGCAAATGTCAACCTGAGGAGTTATTCTGATAAAAATCATCATTTTCAGAAGGTCTATGCTGCTTGCTAGTAGATTTCTTGTGCAGAATTGCAATTTTTGTAATTTCGCGAGTGCGAGATTGTTTCTGCCCGCCGCACCTACATGTTCGCAATTGCGAACTTACACAGCACGCCGCAAAATTGTATCACCAAGAAAAAAAAATCCGCTGCGTGCGAATTTGCGGATTTTCGGTAAATTCGCGAGCGTTCGCGGATTGCGAATTTACCGAAAATCCGCAAGATCCGCGAGCGGAACGGATTGTCCGCCCATGCTTAGCGCACAGACAGCTGCAGTGCCAGGGCCATGACAGGGGCACCGGATTTGGAATTTGTTGGGTAAACAAAGATCTAGGTGTCTACAGTCTAATCCCCTGCAATAAACTATTTTAACCCCTTAAGTGCTGCGTCGGGGCGCTGGCCGACGGCAGCACTACCTCCCCAGTGCTGCGCACGACCATTGGACGTCCATTCAGCACTAGTTCCAATGGACAGCGCAGCACTGGGGAGGGATGTTTACAAGCATCTATGAGGTTAAAGTGAAGCCTGCTCGAGAGAATACAAAGTATAATTAGAGGAGGTATAATACAGCAATATATGGTAGACACTTGAGCACAAGAACAAACATTACGTTCATAGGCAAAGGCAATGGTGGCACTTGTGCAAGTATCAAAGCAAACAAAATGCCATTACCACGCAGTCCCCGGCAACACTCACTCTAAAGATCTGCCAAGGTGCCTTTTTTGTCAACTGGAGAGCATCATTATATTCCCACCCAGCCAGGTAGATTTGTCCACACACGCCCACTGCATTAATCTGAAGAGGATCAAGTGCACAAAATCTGATAGTCTTCAGAGAATCACCCCCATTGGGCACACCATGCCATGCAAGGCGTAGATGGAAAGGGGTCATCTCTGAGGGGGGTACTCTATGCAGGCAGTAGAAGGCAAGGCGTCTTCTTTTCTGGGAAGTGCTGTGCCGAGAGTAGAAGGCAGAGGTCATCTCTGGGGGGCATGCTACGCAGGGAATAAATAGAAGGCAGGGGGGGTGGAGTCTTCTCTAGGGGCTCGGTGAAGTGGTTAGAGAAAAGGGAAAGGGAAGTGCTTTAAATGGGAAGATACTGCCCGGTACTGCGTGCCTGCACTACCTGAATGTGAAGGGTAGAGTATCTGCACCTCTCAGCACTGTTGTAACATATTTAATGGGAGAGCACCGGCACTTCTCAGGAGCAAGCAGGTACTCTAATTAGTGAGTGCCTGCAATTCAATATTTCCATTTCATGCACTGAGGCCTGAACAAGGGGTATTTTGGTTGTCTGTCACCTTGCTCCTTTGTTCTCGACTCAGTACAGGGGTTGGGCTCAGGACGCACAGGGATCCGTGTTTTTGAGATGGAGCCTGAGACCAGGGATGAGCCTTTTAAATAATGCCTAATATAGAATTATGGCGTGCGTCACTGCCGGTGTCGGCGCGATCAGGCAGCACTGCAGCAGGCTGTCATTGTAAGACTGTTCCCACTCGAGGCCTGCACATTGCACAACAGTGCCTGTCAAATAATATTCACAGATTGAATCTATCTTTGTTGTGTCTATTAACACACCTGCAAGTCCGCTGTCCGCTTCAATGAAGATAACAAAGAGGAAGCAACCTTTCCCGAGAGAGCTTAATAGGCACGCAGCAGCAGCTCATTAAAAACCCATCCCTGCCTTTGAAGGGTTAGAAATCCTCGAAACCGGCTGCACGCTTTCTACTGGATTTATAATGCAATGTTTGGCAAATTTGGACTGTTTGGCAATAAAGCAAGGCACTGGAAGTTGGGGATGGGCTGGGCTGCCTCAAAAAGGGCATGTGTGGGGCATAGGATTTAGGAAGAATTAAGCCTGCTTGACTCGAGCCCGGCTGGTGGTGCACCCGCCCGAAAAGGGCCCTCAGGGCCGTGTTTTCATTTGTGTGCCGCCACTGCACTGCCACATTTTTAACTTAAACTCACTACTTAGTCAGTATATTCATATCATATATACAGTATATTATATATTATAAATTAAAATTATACTATTTAATTAATTCTCAGACTCTCGCTAGCAGTCTCGTATCAGAGTCAGACTCTCACCGTTCCAAATTTGAAGGGTCGGGGAAGAGTCGAGATAGTGCCGGAGTCGCACAGGTGTTCTCTGATGATCGTCGGTGGCGTTGGTATTAATTGTTCTTTATTCTCACACGATGACGACGCACAGTGGCACCACCGCTCACTCACGTCACGCACTCCGCGGGAGAGAGACCACCGTGACGCGTCAGAGCGGCTAAGAGCAGCAGGTGCACAGTTGCGCACTGCGCACAGCGCGCGGGGGCTGTCCCAGGGCCGTCTCGTCATTGGTAGTAGGGCTAAGATTGATGGCCCTGGGACCCAAACTGCTGGCTGGCTGGGCAAGTGAAACTGAAAACAACAACGCTGCCATGGTATGCATAACTGGGTCGGGCCGGCTTCGGTTTCGTCAGAAGAATTCAACCTGGCTGATTGTGTGAGTGTGTGTGACCCATCCGTGCCGATTGCGGACCGGGGTCGGAGCCGGAGGCCGCCAAATTCTGCCAGGGGGCCGCCAGTGCCACAATGTAGATCCTTCCGATCCGATCCTCGTCGTGGCGGCCCCTGGGGTTTGGCGGCCCTGTGCAGGTGCACACTTTGCACATGCCTAGGGCCGGCCCTGACAGATGCCATTTCTTGAATTCTGCTAATCCAGAACCTCGGTCTCCGTGGCTGCGTTCCCTCTCATTTTCTTGCTGTAATTTCCTACTCCAGATTACTTATCCTTTTCCTTCCCTCTCTGTTTTATGGCCAGACTCCTACTTCTGTCTACTCATAAAGCACTATTTCTTCTGGTTTGAGAAAGACCATTCCATCAGCAAGGTGCCTTTCTCGTTCCAACTAGTGCTTGTTCTCCTTTCCTCTAACTTGGTCCCTCTTTTCTATTTCCTGCTGCCCCCTCTTCATATCCCCTGTGTTTTGAGAACACTTTTTGGGAGCTTAAAGGGCCATGTAAATAAGAAAAATAAGAAACATAACCTCTTAGGACAGCCACTGTCAAGAACCAATACCTCTTTGCGTTGACATTCAAAGCTGTTTACTTCAAAGAGTGGTAAGTTTCTCTCGCTTGCTATCACTCTTGGTTGTACATTCTCGTTCGGTCTTTCTTTGGGTCACTTTCTCTCTGTCTTTCTCTCTTTTTTCTCTCTGGGCGTCTATCCTGGTCTATGCACTGCAACAAGATGGACAACTAGTTTATTTAGAGAGATTTATTTTTTCTCTCATACCTTCCTCGCTCCATTTTCTTTCTTTCCCACCTTTCAGCTATGTCTATTAACCCTTTGACCTGCTTTTTTTTAATGGTGTTTCAGTGTAGTAGACACCAGCACCCTTTTTTGGGTCTCGCCTAGCGTTGCAGCGCACATGCAACACTAGTCTTGAAGCCCCGCCCGCCCCTCATTTTCATTGGATGATGTCATCATTTATGGTAAACGGTGGCCTCCCATTAATATTTGAGGCTTCTTTGTTACCACCCTTTCTCCTTTTGGGACGGCCCATTCGGACTGGATTGTTTGCTTCACGGCTGTCGTGAAGCAATTTCTTATTATTAGATGCTCAATCTCTTCAAATAGGTTTTCATTTTCAATTTTGTTTTTCAATGTTTCCCAGTATAGTGAATCTGTCAAGTGGACTGGAAACGTTTTCTGCATCTGCAGTGTCAGAAATGTGGCCAACCTAATTGGAAATGGTATCGGCAGTCAGATTGTCTTCAAGTTCCCTTCAGGATGCAGCCTAGGGTTAATTTGGCTCTGATGTGTCTCAGGGGCGATGCCACGTGTCAACAGTCAATTTAGAGCTTTATGGTCCACTAATAGTGGCTCCAGGGCTGTGATACCCAGTGAACTGGGTACCTCTATAGCAACGCTGTTTCTGTGGGTGCCATTGATGTGTTTGTCCTGCCTGTATTCAGGAACACAGCCTAAATGCTAGAGCTGCTGTTTGTGGTGGAAGCCTCTGTTTCAGCACTCCTGAGACTCTATCTTTTTTGTGCTACCATAAGTACAACACACATACTTGTAAAGTGCAACATCACTCAGAGTACACCACTATGTGCTATTGAGAGGCCGTGGATGTTAATTGCTACTCAACTCCATGGTACTCATTTTATTGCTCTGGAAGAATGTAAGGCTGAGTTGGCACACCAGCATTCTAACTCGTGACCATGAGGGTCAAACACAGATCCATGGAGTCAATCTGTTAGCTTATTGAGCCCCCAGCGGAAAACATAACCATTACTACCCACATATTCTGAGCAGAGAATAACATTTAGCCATTGAAACAAGACTGAAATATCAGAGTACCATGACTTCTATTGTCAGGCATCACCTGCAAAATTGCCTTTAAAATGAAAAAAAACAAGCAACAGCGGGGGTTGGGCTGGCCGAGGACTAGGAAGGCCACATTCTGTTGACACTCCAAACTGCCTCCCTATTTTCTTTTGGATGCATGCCCTCGGAACCCCTTGTTATCGCTCTAGAGGGCATGTAGAGAGCTGGTGTTCAGGGAGATTGGCTGGACCTCTGTTGATGTTCTATTTGGCACCTCTACGGCAGTATCATCCAGTGTGCCCTCCAGCTTGCAAAGTGACCGATGCATCAGCACTGGCTTAATCAGAGCCAATGGGGGCAGTCAATGAGTAGGTGATACCCTGATAAACGTTGGGGCCGAAAGAGAAGTGTCAAGATCACCTTCAGCTGGAGAGTCCTGCAGGACACTGTAGACTGAACTGGGGGGGTCACAGTTTAAATGGGACTGCGTCCTAGCCGTGTGGCGCTCCACATGAGCATGCTAGAAGGAACAGAATTGAGAGGCGGCATAGTTTCCGTGTGGTTTGTGGCAACACTCTAGGACTACAGCTACCAGCACCACTGAAATCAAATGTGTCGAAGCTCTCACCCACCGAGATCCATTAAGTGATCTGGAAGGCAAATAAACTTTTCCCCAAACCAAGAAAACCTGAGAGGTGTAGAGGAGGAGTTATGTTAGTAGCAATGGAATTTAATAAGTGGACAAATATGATTTTGTGTCAGGCAATCCTGTAGAAAATAGTTCTGCTGGTGGAAAAGCATTTTCTTTTTTTCCGAAGGATTTGCACCCCCTTTCACTCACTAGAAAGAGGGTCTTACTAGAGGCCATATGAGACAATGCATCAGGAGGGTTTACAGCTCCAGGCGGCTACACTGTCTGCCTAAGGATTGACCATGGGGGAAAGAGGTTTATTTTGCGTATACAATATGTGGGTGTAGTGAAAAAGACTTTGGTGCCTTTGTCCATGTCTTGTTTTTAACTTTTCAGTCAGTCATCTTTGTGTAATACGTTTTGCTCTGCTACACGTGTAAATGCAATTGCAAAACAACAAAATGTAACGTAAAACATTCAGAACACTTTTTAAAAACATTTTCTTTCAAGTGTGAAACTCTTTCCAAAATGTTTCTGTTTTGAATACTGTCTCCCTCTCTTAATTAAAGTCTGGTGAGACTTTGGGGCCTATTAGGATGGCGGGCGGACTTACGTCTGCCCGCCACCCTAGCGGTGCAGGGACCAGCCGCCAGTGGTGCAGCGGTCCCGCACCAGCAATTAGGATGCCACCGCCACAGTGGTGGTGGCATCCTGCATACATTGCCTTGTGGCTGGCGGTGCTGGAAGCAGCACCCGCCTCAAAGCAATATATGCATGTCTTGCATTTGCATGCACAACGTGGTAGGCACCATGCGGTGCCTGCCACCTTGTGCATGCAATTGCAAGGAGCACCCCCACCCCCCTCCCAACACCCTGGGTGCCCGCAATGGCCCCCCAAAGAAAAAACTACATGCCTTTCCATGGAGGAGGCAGCGTCATGGAAAGGCACTTCTCCGCCATCTTAGTAAGGCACCACCACCATATTGCTGTGCTTTTCCACCCGGTAGGCAATTGGGCGGATTGCCTACCGGCGGAAAACCAGCCGACGGTCTTCCCGTCCACCGGGGTCTTCCCGCCATCTTAATGTGGCGGGGGAAAAGTCATGCGCTCGGTGACTTTGGTGGGCGGATCGCCACTGCCATATGGGCGGTGGCGACCCGCCCGTTATACTAATCACCCCCTTTGTCCTTTGTTGTACTTAGACTGTCCCGGCTGCATATGTGTGACTAAGGTGGGGAAGTGATGAAAGCGCTTTCATACCTTTCTATTCTTCCTCTGTACATGTAGAGTCCAAGATGCTTAAGGGCCGTTTATAAGTGATTGGGATGAGAAAGCTGGGCACAGGGTTCAGAAATGAAAGAATAACAAGCATTGGCAGAGCCAATATGTCTCGCTTTTGGGACCTTATAAGTGTTTAGCCATGCAGCAGATTATCCTGGGTGCTCTGCCTCCAGGGATTGGATGGCTAAACAATGCTGTCATGAACCAGCCTGGAGTGAAACAAAGATAGCTCGAGCAACTGGATGATCATGAATGCCAAACAATGAGCTAATGTTTGTTGGATGAAAAAGAAGCTTCATCTGGCACTCTGGAAAAAATTGGACATGAAATACTTGATTTTGAGGTAAATAAAAAGTTACTTAGCCTGCCAGGTCTCTAGTTTACTATTGTGAAATCAAGCACGAATCCCAATGGGAAATAACTATGTGTAAAAGTACAGTTTAAAAAAAAATGTTATGTTGCGGCCAGTGCTGGCGCTGTGTCGAAGAGCTATTTTTTTCTAAGCGGGATAGGTTGGGCGGGACAGGCAAGGAAGGACGAGGGAAGTGGGTGTATGCAGAGAGAGTGATAGAATGCAAGGGAGAAAGAGAGATACCACAGGCAGTCAAGGGAGACATGGGAGGGTGAGACAGGGGCAACATATATTTAAGACAGCTGTGAGAGGGATGGGTGCAGAGAGACTGGGTGGAAAAGAGAGAGTGAGAGATACCTAGCAGGTTGAGGTATGAGAGAAAGGCACTCCAGGGAAGAGAGGGGGCATGAGACCAAATGAGTGTGGCACAGTAGGAGAAGCTCGTGTGTGGTGCCTGGTAAGCTTTGACTAGAGAGAAAGACACTTCAGGGAAGATAAAGAAAGGTTATGGAGACAGGCAAGGGGAAGAGTTCGAAGCAGTAAGGAAAGACATAGAAAGCTGAGACGGGAGAGAACGTTGAACTGAGACAGTCAACTGGGGAGAAAGTATGAGAGACTGGAGACTGCTGGAAGGCTGAGACGGTAAAGAAAGACCTTTAACAGGAGAGGGTGGGGTATAGAGACAGTATACAGGGGGAAAAGGCGAGAGAGTCACACAGAGAGATGGGATACCCAACAAAAAGAGAAAGACACCTCACTGAAGCGAGAGTGGGTCACAGAGGCAGTCTTTAGGAGGAGAAAGTGAGAGAGTTGGGAGACCTGATGAAGAGAAAAACACCCGACGTAGGAGACGGTGGGGTCCAGAGACAGGGAGGAGAAGATAAGAGAGAGAAAGATGGGATATCTGGAAGAATAAGACAGAAGAGACTAACACCTCACAAAAGGGGTGGTGGGGTATAGAGATAGCAGTGGAGAGGTAGAGAAAACGAGCAAGTGATCAGAAGCTTGAATGGGCAGTATAGCAGGTTGAGGTGGAAGAGATAGGCAGAGGGACATTTCAGGGAAGAGTGGGTTCAAGAGTATAGAAGGGCAAAACCTGTGCAGGGAATACAAGAGAAAATATAGATAACGAAAGAAGGGAAAAAGAGAAACTTCCTGGGTGGATTTGCACCGTCTTAGGTCTGATTTAAAAATGTACTGTTCTTTTATTTTTTGACTACCACAGGGGCCATGCGTCCATTAGGAAATGCTGCACCTCTAACTCTTACAGAGGAATGTAAATATCTATTTTCTCACATTTTATAACAGAATGGCGTGCATACCTGAGAGTGCCACCTTCTATGAGATTGGGTGAGGCTGCATCTGTAAAAAGCGCACGGCCTGCAAATGTCATAGGATACTTGTAGCTGCATCATGTGCAATGAACTGAACACTTGACGTGCATGACAGTACTACCAGTGTCATCTTTAGATCCAGAAGTAAAGTGCAACAAAAGTAGAGTATACCTAAGATCAGCGGGGTTTAGATTGGATATGGGGCAGCTTATAGATCTGGGCTTGAGATGGAGCAACAGGTGGTCAGAATAATTAAGTTGCTTCCCTGCTCTGCAAAACCAATTCGAACTGGTATAATGGAAGTTCTCTTCTTTCTAGAATCGAGGACAAGGAGTGACAGTGAATGAGCACTATGCCGCGCCGCTGCCTCAGAGGTGGATAATATAGTTGGGAGCCCTGTGATACTATACAATGTTATTTATACAAGTAAACAGAATGCCCACACATGCACATTTCCCTGATCCTTGGGGAGCGCGAGTGCCTTACATCGCGCTCCCGGCCAGTGCCTTATATCGCGCTACCCGTCAACCTGGTGGTGATTGTGCTGCTATAGAGCTCACCTCGGTCATACAGCTGCCTTTTTCCTCATAGTCCTTACCGCTAAGCACAGACTTTAGCTACCCATCTCAGCACCTCAACGTTGCCTGCAAATGTGTAAACTTGTTGGGTTCCTCCTCTCACTGTCTGCAACAGGTTGATTCCGCCTACTCAACAGTGGGGCCTTAGTACCATGACGTCACTTGAGCGTTGAGCGTCTTGGTACTTGTTGCTTAAGTTCTATAAGCAAGAACAGTGAAGAAGGACAAAACATTCTAAACTATACCGTCCTTTACAGAATTATGGTGGACCCCTTAAAATAGTGTCTGCTCTGTAAAAAGTAAAATTGAAGAAAGCACTGGCAAGGAAAAAATTTAATTAGACGGAAGAGTCTTCTATTCTTTGCCACATTGTATACTAATGGTTAAATATAATTTTAGTTTCGCTACATTCTGTATGTCGATGCATCTATTTTTTACATAAACAAGGCATGTGTTGTTTTGTCAATGATTTTACAGTGTACGCATTTTGTTTCTATTTCGTTTTTACACAAAATGGCATATCTTCAAGATGGCTATCAGATTTTCAGTAGCAGCTGCATATTGGTTCTTGTAACGTGGCGGGATGGTTGAGGGACTGGGACACACTCCACGGAAACCTGGTGGGACAGCATTGCAATGAAAATTTTAAAAAAGAAACATCAACACGAGGCTGGTCAGGGCATGCATACAGCACATGGGAGGTGGTGGAAGGGATAAAAGCTGCATTAAAATGCAAGCAGCTACAGCCACCGAAGTTGAACACAGGCAAACAGTAACACGTGCAGGAAACCAAGAAAAAATAGTCTCCCAAACGACAGATTAACTACCAAAGCATAAAGATACAATACTTGGTCCCTGCTCAGTGGGAGCAAACAAAAGACAAGTAGGAGGGACAAAGATGTAAGACTGACCACAAGCAAGCAATGATTTTTAAAGGAGACTGAAACAAGCAAATGAAAAGCAGGGGAATGGCTTTAGGTCCACAAGAGGAGTATATACTAAAATATATACAACATATCTCGAGCTCAACCCAACAAGAGAGGTATATACTAAAGCATATACAACAGGTCTTGAGCTCGAACTAAAAACAAGCTTTGGTTAAATAAATTAAATAATGAAATTAACTTAAAAAAATGATTTAGAAATAATGTTAACACATGTAATAAATAAATGTAATTAAAAAAATGTAAATATACATATATAACATATAATATATATCTGTACATTTACTTTAAAACAATTAATAAACTAATAATTGTAATTTATTTTAAAATGTTATAAATATATAAAAAATTATAACTAAATTTATATCTATATATACATACACCTATACCATAAAATCTAACCCCCAATAAATATATTATAAATTAAAACACTACATTATTTAATTATTTCTAAACTTACATTTTGCACTCCATTCAGTGCAACAGTAAGGAAAGTATTGGATAACTGAGGGGTAAAACTTCCTATTCCCACTCCAATGAGTGCAACAGTAGGAAAAGTGCTGTATAGCGGAGGGGTAAAAATGAGTATTCCCACTCCAGTGAGTGAAACAGTGGGGAAAGTGTTTGATAGCAAAGGGGTAAAAATTACTATTTCCACTCCAGTGAGTGCCACAGTAGGGAAAGTGTTGGATAGCAGAGTGGTAAAAATTACTATTCCCACTCCAGTGAGTGCAACAGTAGGGAAAGCGCTGGATAGCAAAGGGGACAAATTACTATTCCCACTCCAGTGAGTGGAACAGCATGGAAAATGTTGGATAGCAGAGAGGTAAAAATTACTATTTCCACTCATGTGTGAGCCATAGTAGAGAGAGTGCTGGATAGCAGGGGGGTAAAAATTGCCAATTCCATGCCAGTGAGTTGCAACTGTAGGGAAAGTGTTGGATAGCAGAGGGGTAAAAGTTTCTATTTCCACTCCGGTGAGCGCAACAATAGGGAAAGTGTTGTATAGCGGAGGGGTAAAAAATACTATTCCCACTCCAGTGAGTGCAACAGTAGGAAAAGCGCTGGATAGCAAAGGGGACAAATTACTATTCCCACTCCAGTGAGTGAAACAGCATGGAAAATGTTGGATAGCAGAGAGGCAAAAATTACTATTTCCACTCATGTGTGAGCCATAGTAGAGAAAGTGCTGGATAGCAGGGGGGTAAAAGTTTCTATTTCCACTCCGGTGAGTGCAACAATAGGGAAAGTGTTGTATAGCGGAGGGGTAAACATTACTATTCCCACTCCAGTGAGTGCAACAGTCGGGAAAGTGTTGGATAGCAGAGGGGTAAAAATTACTATTCCCACTGCAGTGAGGGCAACAGTAGGGAAAGTGTTGGATAGTGCAGGGGTACAATTACTATTCCCACTCCAGTGAGTACAACAGTAGGGAAAGTGCTGGACAGCAAAAGGGAAAAACTTACTATCCCACTCCAGTAAGTGCAACAGTAGGGAAAATGATGGATAGCGGAGAGGTAAAAATTACTATTCCCACTCCAGTGAGTGTAAAAGTAGGAAAAATGTTGGATAGCGGAGAGGTAAAAATTACTTTTCCTACTCCAATGAGTGCAACAGTAGGAAAAGTGCTGTATAGCGGAGGGGTAAAAAACTACTAATCCCACTCCAGTGAGTGCAACAATAAGGAAAGTGTTGAGAAGCAGAGGGGTAAAAATTACTATTTCCACTCATGTGTGAGAAATAGTAGGGAAAGTGCTGGATAGCGGGGAGTAAAAATTGCCATTCCCACGCCAGTGAGTTGCAACTGTAGGGAAAGTTTCTATTTCCATTTCGGTGAGCGCAACAATAGGGCAACAATAGGGAGTGTTGTATAGCGGAGGGGTAAAAATTACTTTTCCCACTCCAGCGAGTGCAACAGTAGGGAAAGTGTTGGATAGCAGAGGGGTAAAAATTACTATTCCCACTGCAGTGAGGGCAACAGTAGGTAAAGTGTTGGATGGCGCAGGGGTACAAATTACTATTCCCACTCCAGTAAGTACAACAGTAGGGAAAGTGCTGGACATCAAAAGGGAAAAACTAACTATTCCCACTCCAGTGAGTGCAACAGTAGGGAAAATGATGGATAGCGGAGAGGTAAAAATTACTATTCCCACTCCAGTGAGTGCAAAAGTAGGGAAAATGTTGGATAGCGGAGGGGTAAAAATTACTATTCCCACTCCAATGAGTGCAACAGTAGGAAAAGTGCTGTATAGCAGAGGGGTAAAAAATTACTATTCCCACTCCAGTGAGTGCAACAGTAAGGAAAGTGTTGAATAGCATAGGGGTAAAAACTATAAAAACACACAAAATATCAACTACAACAAAAAAGATGTTAAAAAACAAAAAATTTAAACTTATTTAAAAATATTAAAAATTACAAAAGATAATAACATATTATAATGAAAAACATTACCTACAAAGATTATTTTATAAAAATGTTAAACAATATTTACAAACAAATAACTATATTTAATAGACATTAATTATAATCAAAAACATTAGTTACATACATTTTATATTTTTTATTTCCTACCCTATAACACCAAACAATTCACAACATACATCTACGTTTTAAAAAAAAGTGTACCTCCATAATTAACATAAATAATTATCAAATAAACAAATATTATTAATTTAAAAAACGAATTCAAACAGATAAAAATTAATTTACTCACCAAACGTTACCACTATAAAACCAAAAACGACACACAAATTAAAAATAAACAATTACCATACATATTTATCAATTAATGAATGAATATTAATGAGCAACTAATTATTAATTAAAGAACACTAAAATACTTTCCACCCTCTACCCCAATAAACACCACAACACACACCTAAAAATCATTACACAATTTCCATAACTGTATTTTACATTATTAAATTAATATTAATTAACAATAACTTATTAGTTAATGTAAATGAATTTGCTTCCCACCCTTTACCACTACCACATCTCAAAATCATTACACAATTGCTTGTCATATTACATTTTTAATGAATTAGTTACCAGTAATTAACAATTAATTATTAATGAATTATAAATAAATTACTTCCCACCCTATTCTTCAATAATCCCCACCACCCATTCCTAGAAAAAACACATTAACATAATTAATTACCAATTAATTAATTATTAATTACCAAGCAATTGCTAAATAATTATTACTAAACTAAGTCCCATAATTAACACTATATTACAAATTAAATAATTATTAATGTATAAAAGTTATTAATACATTTATTGAAATTAAAGTACTTCCCACCCTATTCCCCTGTAAACCCACGACCCGCTCCTACAAAAATGACAGAATTAAAATCATTACAAATTAATTAATAATAATTAGCAACCAATTAATGTATAATTAATAAAAAAAGAATTCCCACAATTAACATGAAAAAATATATACAAAATACAAATGGCAGAGCACTGCACATCTAAAAAGTTTAAACTGACTGGCATGCCCTTGAGACTTATTTGCTGGCTGAGAGATGTACTCTATTGATTTTGACGGAAGATTACCATACTTTCCAAGGGCTTGAAACTTTGGTCCCTACTCAGCGAACGGGTCTGAGTTCTCTCGGCTTACCGATATATACTAGTGACTAGTTGTGCAATTTCTTCCTCCATGATCACAGAAAAGATGGAGTAGTTTGTAGTTACTCGCTACTATTTAACTCCAACCACGTAGACCAAGTAGAGTTATAAATGCCATTGACTTCTGTGTTAGAGCCTTGAAAAAGTTGCATCAAGCGACGAAACACGTGTCGGCTGTTCTGCTGTATCATCTATGTGTCAACAATTTGTTAAAACAATCTACTTATGATCAAGACTGCGTCATATTGACTGTTCTACGTTTGGAAAATAAATCTTTGTCTGACTGCATGCCAGTCAGTTTGAACTTTTAGACGAGCAGTGCTCTGCTATTTGTATTTTGTATATGTTATATGCGTGGAATTTTACTATCGCGCATTGAATAATATTGTGGGTGGCACGATATTTGCATTGAGCATGCAGTAAATATATAATTGCTGATCATTTTGCAAACACGACAGAGGTGCTGGCTGTGCTTTCAAAAACCACTGCCACTTTTCTATTTGCTCATGATAAAATATAACTTAAATAAATATTAAACATTTTAAATATCAATATTTTGATTATAATTACATTACATTTCACCATATTCCCCAATAAACCCACAGCCTCTCCTAAAAAACACAAAGTTTAATTAACAGAAAATTAATAACTGCTAAAAATGTAACACACATATTGAAAAATAAAAGCAATACTTATACAAAAAAATAGATCACATACTTTTAAAATACATACTAAAATACATAACACTAATTTAAAAATCGATATTTTAAGCAACTATATTTTTGCAAATGATATTACTAACTTCAATATTTTCAAAAACATTATTTCTTACCTTAAAGTGGATATTCTTGACCACGATATTCTTGCTGTCAATATTTCTGTATCAAGACATTTCCAACTCGATATTTGTGTATGTCAATCTTTAAAACTCGATATTCTGACTGTGCACCCCTATCCATGAATGATAAGGTACTAACTTGCACTGTGTTTTTCTTTTCTTCCCTTTCTTTGGGGGATTCCGCTGTGCAGAATCCATTTTTGAGTCCTCTGAGATATTGAGGATGCTGCCATTCAAACTCCTCATTTTGCGTTATACAGGATGGCATAAGCGTTCTAATAGCTATTAGCTGCCTCTTTGTCCCAGACCATCTTTGTTAGCTGTCCTCCCATCTTTGACAAGATGTCAGGGGTTCCGTCTTGCCTGCCCACCCTCCATTTTTCTTGTTGGGTTGGCAGAATCCTGGACGAGATGCAATGCTTCCTGGTTGCCTGGCTTCAGCTTTGTACAGAAGGTTGAACATCTACTGGCTCGAAAACCTGTAAGGGCAACCAGTAGATGAAGAAATAGTGGTATTTCCGACACAGATGGCCAATGAAATGTTGAGTGTCCCTTATTTGATATATTTAGGATATTCATTGCTAGATAGTTTTGCTATTCTGTATATTAGGCATATTTTGGATGGTGGGGAGCTGTAGTAAACAATGGTCTAAAAGGAGACCTTTGACCAGAGAAACATTTTTTCTCCTATTTGCCTCAGTCACCAGCATAAAAAGCAAAAATATGACAGATCCCCATCTCCTGTGCCCAGGAATATCTTCCAATTATACAGGAGCCTAATATATACTTATGGAGCATGTTGTTTTAAAGGTTATGATCAAAGAAACAGTGGCAGAAGTATTCACAAAGAGATTTCCTGCCTCCTCGTTTTTGTTGATCTTGACAGCTGACAATATTTCACAACCACCTACACTAGTCACTACTCATCTCATCTTAAGTGATATTGCCAGGACAGGATTTTGTGGATGTTGACTACTCCTGCATGGAGGATTGTGATTGCCCTGATGGAGTGGCAAAAGGGAGGTTTTAAAAAAAGATGTATTTAGACATTGTTGCGCATCTGCCTATCAATTTGGATTCCACAGATTTGGCAATCCCGTCAACTTCAGAGTCTAGAAATCAAAACCTCTTTGACCAATATCCTCCAGGAGGTTTTCCCATCTTTCCTCTATATCATGGAATTTGAACAATGAAAGGAACCAGACAAATCTTCTCTTCCACATTCCTGGGCTAAGCTGTATCCATTACAAGACTTTGACATGGACTTTCCTGAGGTTCTGAAAGTTGATATTCTTTTCCTATGTCTGGCAAAACTGTAATCACCTCTAAAGATGATTCTCCTACAGATCCCAGAGATAGGTGCGTAGAACATTCCCTAAAACATTAACATCCAGTCTCTGTTCCTGCCACTCAAGCTCAGACTTATTCAGCCTATTGCTCTCAATCCCCGAAAGGGCTGCTAGGGTGAACAAAGCAAAATCAGGGTCTCCTAGCAGCACTGGAACATGGTTGAGAGCTTGCAGCACTTATTTTTTTATTTTTATTTTTTTATTGAAGTTCATAAGGTCATAGTCTCAGAAGGTATTGAACCAACCGGAAAAGTAAGAGCAAACATAATGTCATAAACCACAGATACAGCAAAAGAACAAAATACATTAGGCCATACTCAATCAAAAAAAGAACGCCAATTTTTTTCAAACTTTCTTGTCCCTCCTACTCTTTGTGCGTACAAAAGTTCATTCTTCCTAACTTTCTTCATTTTTTGAAGCCATGCCATGAACACAAGAACCTCAGTTGACTGCCAGTTCTGAAGTATCAAAGATCTTGCTACGGCCATCATGAAATACACCAATTTAACCAACTGGTCTCCAAATTCAAGATCAGCATCATAATAAAACAATATTAATTTAACAGTGTAACAAATATTGATCTTATAATACGTTTGAAGAAAAGAAAAAATATCTTCCCAAAATGATAAAATATGAGGACAGTGCACCATCATATGTGACCAGTTGGCATGAGTGAATTTCTGGCATCTAAAGCAGCTGGCGGGCACATTCGTATACATCTTAGCTATAACCGCAAGAGTACGGTACAGCAGCCATTTACTAAAGAATAACATTCTCCGCCAATTCGGGTCTCTCAATACACTAAAACTCAATTTGTTTATAGTCTTCCAGGTATTAGGGGACATACAATAGTTTTCCTGATCCTGCCACTTTTTTAGTGCTTTAGAGCTCAGATCCAATTCCATACTTTGTGCTAGGCACTGTTTCCAATCCCCTGGTTTCCTAGTCAAAGCTATTGAGAATAAATCATACCATAGCTGAGGGGGGTACTAATATGCCTAAGATCAACTTGAACCAAAGTTTTATAAATCAAATGATAAGATCCTAATAGCAAAAAGTTTCCCTGCGTTAAACATGACATCTCTCCCTGGTTGAGCCATGATCCCTCTTTTAAAAAATCTGACAATGTATTGAAGCCCGCACAATACCAGTTTAATACAACTTCTGGCTTAATTTTAATCCCTGTATAAGCAAAAACATAAAGTAAGGGAGTCGATAGATCAAATTGCTGAAGAGAATATCTTTTGAGCATGGCATCCCGTCTTTTAAAAAAACAATTCATTATCTTGTATCTGACGAGTTTCGGAGATTTTGGAACTTGAAGCGGAGAAGGGATTTGTGCCTCAGAACAAATTTGGTCAAAAAAGTGATTAATGAACAGTTCCGGACCCTGTATTCCACTTTTAAATCTATTCAGATATTGTGCAAAATATGCATTGTAATAGTCTTTGATATTGGAATACGAAAGACCGCCCTGTTCTGAATCTACATAAAGTGTCCCTATTGCTATGCGAGGAGTCTTTTTCCCCCATATAAAATTAGAGAACAGAGATTCTATTCTTGAAAAAAACGTACCAGGCAAAAAACAAGGAATGGTTGAGAATAAAAAACTTAAAGAGCGGAAGTACTGACATTTTAATCAGGGCCACGCGACCCTGGATAGATAAAGGGAGCGAATTCCATATTGCAAACATAGATCGAACCCTCTGAACCATAGGATCAAAATTGAGTGAATATAACTCTAGAACTGAAGCGGAAAAAAGCACCCATAAGGACTGTTTAGGTCTTGAGTTAATACATACAATTAAGTCTGGGTGTATTTCTGGGTCTGAGCCGCCACAGACCAAAATCTCGGTCTTTTTTTTATTAATCCTATACCCACCTAGGGTTTCAAATTCTTCAAAAATTTGTAACATATGAGTCTGGGATAGAATATTTGGTTTAATCAATAACATAATATCGTCCGCGTAAAGTTTGATTTTGGTCGTAGAACTAATCGGGGGGCAACATTTACCGCATTACGGATTGCAACAGCAAGTGGCTCAATAAAAAAAGCAAAAAGAATAGGTGACAAAGGGCAGAGCTTGCAGCACTTATTAATATTATAGAAAAGCAACTTGAATTAAACCTCAGACATTGCTTTAGAGACCTTTAAAGCTTCGTCCTTTAGAACAGTTTCAGGGGGAGCAGCTAGAAGGAATTCTTATTTGCATACTTGTGGTGGTCATGAAAGCAGCTGAAGCCCATAAATTGGCTATTCCCTTTAATCCAAACCTTCCTTCTTCAGCATGTGAAAACCTTTTCCTAGCCCTAGCGCCCCTCTTGGACGTACCATCAGGGATAGATATTCTAGATTTGCCCTTGGTTGTAAATCCTTGGAGACTAAGAGCTCATGACTATGCCAGCATAATAACCACCGAAGGAGGAAGATTTGGGGATCTTTCTCTAAGAGGCCATTTTGACTTTTTCAAAGACATTTGGCTCCAAGATGTTTTAGACCAGTGGGTATTGGATATTGTGCATGAAGAACATTTTATAGAGTTTGTAAAATCTGCTACCTTCCAGATAACTCAAAGACCAAATAATGTTGTCAAAAAAGATACGTTTCAGAATGCTGTACACGAACTGGTCAAGAAAGAAGCAGTTGTGGATGTTTATCCTGAAGAGGAATGTACTGAAACCTGTTCAATCATGACCCATAATAGGCCTAAAGAACGTACATACATGGATCTAGTCAAAAACATTCAGTAGTGACAGGGGATGTCCCAAAAAGTGGTCCAGAATATGGGGGAAGTGGAATGAGTCCCGGGGGAATATCTGCGATCCGCCACACACAACATCAACCCCAGAGGACAGCCCATTAGCGGTGACGGGACCAAATAGGCTGTGATATGGCTATGTCCTGCAGTTGCAAATACGGGGAGGGTACGCGAAGAACGACGTTACCTATAATAATGTAATGACGATGTGCCGGGAAAGGGCTGATCTGTATGTAGTGCAATATGATGTGTTTTAATTAACTACAGATGAAGATGATAAATGGTTAATGATGTTTACGATTGTATGAATTAGAAATGAAAATTAAAAACAAAAACATTCAGTAGTGACACTTTTCAGCTCATCAACCCTGTTGTGCCTCCAGGAGATTTTCAAAATGATAAGCATGACAGATGCATCTTTCCACATCTCCATTTTTCCGTCATATCAGCAATACCTAATGGTTAGCTCATCGAAAAGGGCATTTCCAATTTATTCCATCTTTCAGACTAAAATCAGCCTCATCTATAATTATGAAGGCTATGGTTCCCTTGGTGGCAATTCTACAAGTGGGCAGTAAAACTGTCCAACCTTACTCAGATGACTGAATGGTCCGTGCTTCTTCCATGCAGCTGCCAAAAGTAGAACTACACACAGAAAGGGTCTGTAATTTACTGCTTTTTTGTACTAATTCCTTCTAAAAAAAACCTCAGCTACATCCAATTCAGCATCTTAATTTTAGAGGAGGACACTTCAGCACCTTAATCAGAAAGGGTTTTCTCTGTCCTCCATGAATTCAGAAGCTCCAGTTCTACCTCGCAAGATCCTAGAGAGATCAGCACCAGCCCATCAATGGCTCCAGATCATAGGGCATATGGCTGCTGCTGTGTTTTTGATACCCTAAGCGAGGTTTCATATGAAGCCTCTAACGTTTCAACCACGTAATCACTGGTGTGCTGCCTCTATGGATTTGGATGCACAAGTGCCAGTCACCCACCATCTTCACAAAGATCTTTATTGGTGGCTAATCCCAGAGAATCTCTTCAGATGAATAGTTTTGGCACCTCTCTCTCTCCATTAATTGTGACAACAGATACCAGCATGATAGGCTGAGCAACCACTTTAGGAAGACAGAGTTCTCTGGGTCTTTCAAATCCATAGAGGCAGTAAGGTCATCCAACTGGACAGATGTGTCTGAAATCCTTCACGCTCTTCTATGTTTTGCCCCATCCACTTTAAACCCAGCAGATGAGATAAAGATAGACAATCAGATGGTGATGGCGTTTATCAACTGCTGGGGGAGGGGAGACCTCATTTCCTGGCTTTGGTGGCTCATTAGATTTGCCCATGGGTGAAATCCCATCTGTTATCCCTGAAAGTCAGCTATTTTTCAGGGATAAACAGAGTGACAGCAGATCGCCTGACCTTCCC
Source organism: Lissotriton vulgaris (assembly GCF_964263255.1). NCBI lineage: Eukaryota > Metazoa > Chordata > Amphibia > Caudata > Salamandridae > Lissotriton > Lissotriton vulgaris. The sequence continues at coordinate 649,768,833 of NC_141700.1, read as the reverse complement.
ATCTTCCACAGCATTATCTCTGACTGTGGAACTCTCTCTGAACATCAGTATGGGACCAGTTCAACATCAGATACATCTCTTTGCAAACCATTGGGACACCCAGCTCCCTCTGTTCTTTGCCAGGAGCAGTACAAAAGGGCAATATGGATAGATGCTTTGGTCATCTCTTAAGATCCTCTTCCTTTATTTTCCTCTCTTCTGTTTCACCTCTTGGAGAAGTTTCTCCTCAGAGTTTGGAGAGTGATAGCCTAGGTCATCTTATTGGTTCCAGCATGGAGGCGGAAACGTTGGTTTCCTCTTCTTGGAACAATGAGGAAGAGTCCAGTGTGACTTCTGTCTTGTGTCCCTCCTCCTCACAGCCCTCACACCATTGGTTGTCTCTAACAATCTAAAGATTGAATGGAGGGGCCTGTGTCATTTAGGGCTCTCCCCCATAGTAGCTCTTTCTTCCTAACAGTCTTGAAGACCTTCCACCCTTAAATCTTATAATCAATTTCTCCCGTTGGTATTCTTTGAGAGACCTGGCTCCTCTCTCCGGTATCCTATTGAAATGGTTGAAGTTTCTCCACAATGATTTTAATTTATGTCATATTATCACCTCCCATCAATGTCCGTCAGCTGCCTTTAATACTTTGGAGCTGGAGGATGACTTGAGTCAGATGACTCTTCGATTGCTTAAAACAGGGGTCTCCAACCTTTTCACTAACAGGAGCTACTTATGTTCAATGAACATCATCTCGAGCTACTAACATTAATAGTATTGTACATATCAGACAAGATTACATCAGCGAAAAGCAAGGACCCTTGGCATTATTTTTGACAACAGGCTAACAATTAAAAGCCGGGTTAATCAAACTGCATCTTCAGTATTTTACATCCCAAAGATAATTAGGAAAAGTCTTTCTTTTATTCCCAATAACCTTCAAAAGACAGTCGTTACAGCACTAGTCCTATCAAAACTGGACTACTGCAACACTCTGTATATCAACATGCAATAACACCTTCTAACAAAACAGCAAACACTACAAAAGGCTGCAGCTTGGCTTCTCTATGGCTACCAAAATATCAATCAGCGACCTCTGCACTTAGATAGCAACACTGGCTGCCTGTCAAGAAACGAATCACCATTAATGTGCTGTGCATTGCTTTTAAAGCACTACACAGCATTGGACTTGAATATTTAACTCAAAAATGTACATGGTACATTCCCACTAGACCACTACGCTCTATGTCTGCAAAAAGTATTATATTCCCCAAATTCAGGAGAAATGTTTGAGGTGGTAAAGGTTTCGTGTTCGGTTAGCTAAACTGTGGAATTCTATTCTTCTCAAACTGGAGGAAATGACTAATATTCTGTATTTTAGAAAAACCCTTGAAACGTGGCTTTTTAATCAATAACTTGTTTCTGTTCTGTACTGTTTTTCTTCATCAGCTGTAACATTAGCTCCCTAACTGTTCTCTCCATCAAGGCAGCGCCAAGATACCCTAGGGTATATGAGCACTTTACAAGCTAAATAACATAACGTAACATAGTGGCAACCCAAAGCAAGATTACCAGCAATGATCACCTCACTGTAGGATTGCCAGTAGTAATGTAAAAAAGGCCTAGTCAATTTGTAATGCTTCTACAAGGGTAACGCATAAAATATATATATATATATATATATTAATTCAACCAAACAAAAGCTTCTAATTTAGTAGGGTGGGCTGTACACAGGCGAGCTACTCCCAGGAAACTAGAGAGCACCAGTAGCTCACGAGCTACTTGTTGGAGAAGCTACTCATTGGCTTGGAAGCTTTGTGCTTGCCCATCATTGAGTACGTTCCCCTTTGTAGGATCTTCCTCCTGTCCTTAGAGCTCTTCCGAACACATATTTTGAGACTCAGGAAGACTGTTCCCTCTTTCTTCCTCGTCACAATCCCACAAGTCTCTCCGTCCATGGGAGTTGTGTGGGCATTGTATGTTGTTGTGTTTTTTCATGAGTGCAGGGGAGGCGTACACTTGTACGGCAAGAGGAATATTTTGTAAACTAAAAGCAGAAGATAGGACTTATAGATGTCCTGGCCTTAAGGGTTGACTAGGTTACGTTTCATTGGTAAAGGTTGTGAAGGGAAAGAGTAGGAGTTTGGCGTAATGAAGATTATCAGTAAAAAATCAGTGTATTATTCATGGTTTGGCCGATGTGGAATAGTTGGATATCAGAGGGTGTCAGAGGTGATTGAGGAAGTGAGGGATGGCCTACTTAGCTTTGAGATTGCACTTTGTATCTACTTTCAGGTATTTTACATGTGGCCATTTCCCTTTGGGAAGAGATATTACATGACCATTTGGTTTCATTGAGATCTAGAGGTGATTATAAAGTGACCTCCTGATTGGTTAGTGTGAAGGTTAGCTTTCAGTGAAGAAGACTTGCGTGGTAAAGGCATGCGTTGTTACAAGATGCGTTGTAACAATGTACATCTGGGTATGGTTTTACTCACTTCCTTGCCCCGTGCTGGGCTTGTTAGATATAGAGGAGGTAAGAGCAGTCTGGGCAGAAGAAGAAGCTTCCTTGGAAGACCCTGGCTTCCTTCCTGAAATGCAGGAACGAAGTAGATAGTCTGAGGTCCAGATGCCAGGCTGTGAATTTGAACTGTGCTGCACAGTGCTTTCCCCCCCCCACCCCCCTAAGCGCCTTGAGACCCTTTTGGGTGAGTAGTTACACTCTACAAACACCTGATTGATTGATTGCCAGGATTCAGTGAAATATCACCTGTGGTGGTAGGGGAGGTGGGACAGGGTAAAAGGCACAGAGGAGAGGGTCATTGGTGAGATGAAATGAGCATGAAATGAGCTGAGTGGAAATCCAGGAGAAAGGACGCCTGAGGGGACTAAAGGGGAGCAAAACAAAAAAAGTTGCAGGGAATACAAATGATGCGAAGTAAGCAGCTTGGGACGCGAACCCATCAACAGGTGTTGCCAGGCAAAATGCAGTACTGTGAGAGGTGCTTAACCACATCGCTGCTGCGGCTATTCCGCCGCAGCGCTAAGTGGGCGGGGCGGCCGCTCGGCGGCCGCATGCTGATGCCGGAACCGCTCCGTCATCAGCCGCGGTTGGGCTGTGCTCATGACGGAGCGGTTCCGTCATGGCCCCGCCCGCTCAATAGAACGCGCCGCGCAGGCGCAAAATAAACACCGCGCAGGCGCGGCGGCAGGGCCATGACGGAACCGCTCCGACATCAGCACAGCGCCACTGCAGCTGATGACGGAGCGGCTCCGTCATCAGCATAGAAAGGGTTAAATCTGCCCAGCTTTAAGTGACCCAGAAGGGCCTGGCACCTTCCGGCTCCTTCCAAAGTGTTCTAGCCTTTTTGGAATATTTTGCTTTACCAGAATGTTCTAGCACATTCCACTTTTTGCCGAAAGTGCTGATTTTTGTTACTATATGATTCCACCTTCTATTGCCTCCCCAGCCACCAATGGTCCACCTGTCAGAGTCTCCAAAGCCCTCCAATAGCATGCTTGTAATGCAGAGTCTGAGAAATGTGACCATGTCCATGTGACACTGGAAACGATTCCTACAGGGCATGAACTCTAGGATTCCTGACAGGTTGTTGATGAAATGGGATCAAAGACAAGGTTAACAATTTGTGAAAGGTGGTTAAAGTAATTAAGTAATTGAGTTTTTATTATCAACCCCTTGATCACATAAGTTAATGTAGTGTCCAAAAATGTTGTACAGTGTAACCCCTTAGTGTGGTCTGTACATGTTTCTGTCCACTGTGAAGCCTAGTATGTCAAGGACAATCTCCAGGACTTAATCCCAACCCTACTCTAACCCTAAACCATCCTGATTCTAGCTAAGTGAATATACTGAAGGAAGGTAAGGAAAGAGTACACAAGAACATTTTGAGGTGTGACGACGGGTTAACTGACCTATAGTAAAATAAAAATAAAGTACCATAAGTCACTATTTGTTAATTATCCTTAAATATACTCTTCAAATGAGTTAACTCATGTATAAAAGTCCACCCAGATGTAAGCAGCATTTTACATTATACAGTAGGCTAAACCAGACAATACATACTGATGGTGGCCATGCATGAAAATTCACTCTTCAGAAAACAGTGAAGGATCATGCAGATATCCCTGCACCCAGTGTGTGCTCAACATGTAGGGAAAAGTTTGTCATGTTTCACCAATCAGTAGCTAACATTAGAACCACTTAATGAATCTGTAGCCCCCTCTCTCTGTACTGCTTCTTGGAAGATAAGAGTTCAAGTCAATTTTAGGCAAAACAAATGTCTAGACCCCACGATGGCAGAGCTACTGGTACCCGCTTACCGTCTTTTGAACTACAGTAAGGCCTGCTGAAGTATGGTATGGCATGCCCACCTTTTCAACAGGAAAGTGCAGAATTGTCAGACCTGTGTGCATGTATGACGTATGGCATGCCCATCTTTTCAACTGGAACATATGGAATGGTCGGACTTGTGCACGTGTATGACATAATCACACTGATCCGCAGAGTACAACATCTACCTGAAATCATGCTAGTTATGTTGGTCATTACACTAGTGTTTTGCTCTGTCAGAAGCAAGTCATTTTTACATAGGATCAGTTATGTATGTATGTATGTATGTAACTGAGCTTATAATGCGCCTGGTTACACTGACCAGTGTGTCCCCACGCTAAAGTATCAGCCCCGACAACATCCCACGCCATCATAGCATCCACCACCCCTACCCTCGCTTTTACCTCTCCCCTAGGGAATAAGTGGGTTTTCAAATCTTTACGAAAAACCACCTCCGAGTTTTCCAGACGGAGCCTGAGGGGTAGGCTATTCCACAGTTGGGCTGCCAGAAACTGGAACGACCGCCCTCCCATTCTTGCTCTTTTGATTTTAGGAACCTTCACTAGACCCGCCCCACTAGATCTAAGTTGTCGAGTCGGATTATGAGGTGTCAGAAAATTAAGAAGATAACGGGGTCCTTTCCCCTGTGCGATCCGATGACAGCCACAGAGGGCTTTGAACTGCACTCGCTCCTTGACTGGCAGCCAGTATAGAGTCTCCAACGCATTCTTAGAAGGAGCTCTCTTAGGCAGTATCAACACCAGCTGGACTGCCACATTTTGGATACGCTGAAGCCTCTGGAGGCACCTCACATTTGCTCCAAAATAGAGGGCATTACCATAGTCCAGCCTTGAAGTAACCAAGGCATGAATTAATGATTTCCTAGCTGTTATAGGAAGTAAGTTCAGACTAGAGTCTTTCTGAGGCCACGAAGAATGCTGAAACAGGTACCCGAAATACGTCTAGTGTGGTACTCAATGAGATTTTGGAGACAATCCATATCCCCCGGTTCCTAACTTGTTCACTGGGTGTGGGGAGTGGCCCAAGCGTCTGAGGCCACCATGCTGAAGTCCAGACTGACGGCGCATATCCCACAATCAGCACCTCAGTTTTATCACCGTTCAGTCTAAGACAATTGCTGGCTATCCAGACCGCGAGGTCTTGTAAACAGGAGCCAAAATTACTGGCTGCACTCTCAGCTGGCTGAGCTAAAGCCACAACCAGCTGAGTGTCGTCGGCATATGTCACAACTTCTACCCCATATTTCTTGGTTATCTCAGCCACAGGAGCCACATACAGGTTGAAAAGGGTCGGGCTGAAGCTAGACCCTTGAGGGACCCCTTGTTTCAGGCTTATGGATTTAGACCTATTGGGTCCCTAAGCTACCTGGAAACTTCGGTCATGGAGAAACAATTCCAGCCATTCCCAAGCCGTCCCCACCACTCCTCCCCTTCTTAGACACTGCAGCAGAGTGTGATGCGCCACAGTGTCAATGCGGCACTTAAATCAAGGAGAATCAGTGCCACTGTTTGATCCTCATCCACGTATCTACGAAGAGTCTCCGTGGAGAAAAGCAAAGCTGACTCTGTTGAATGGAGTGCGTGGAAGCCCAATTGCGTGGGATGAAGCAACTTATGAGAGTCAATATGGGCGGTCAGTTGTTGATTGACCACCTTCTCAGCAATCTTGGCGAAGTAGGGCAGGAGCGAAATGGGACGCAAGTTGTTCAACTGCTCCATGCATACGTTCGGCTTTTTTTCAGAGGGAGCACCATTGCCTCCTTCCAGATTTTCGGTACCCTGCCTGAACTGAAGGAAAGTTCTAGAAGATGTCTAATAAATGGCTCTAGAATCTCACTGCTCCCTCTCAGGATTTTAGCAGGCGAAGGATCTTTGGGTGAGCCGGATTTGATGCTAGTAGCTATCTTGCTCAGCATGTCTCTAGCTGGAACCCTAAACTCCGTCAGGCCATCTGTCTCGATTAAACTACTAGGTACCCCCTCTCTTCCAAGCCTGTCCCTAGATTCCACGGGAAAGGTTGAGTAAATCGTCTGCACCTTATTGGGAAAAAACTCTGCTACCTGATTGCAGGATGCCACAGATCCTGTCACCACTACCTCTATGGTCGAGAGCGAGGATATTTCTTTGTAAACCAGGAACAGCTCCCTCACTGAGCTATCCGCCTTTTCTATCCTCTCAGTGTAATGGGATGTTCGTGCTTTCCTAATTAGGGCATGGTATCCTTTAAGGCTGGATTTATATTCCATTCCATGTATTTGCAAGTAGCCTCTTCTCCAGCGTCTCTCAAGGCGCTTGCATGCTGCCTTTGCCTCCATCAGCTCGGCACTAACCCAAGGGGCAGATTTCATAAGTCTCTCTGGCCCTTTACTAGACCATGGTGCCATACTGTCAAGGGCCTCCATGATGCGCCTATCCAGAGACTCACAGGCTGAATCTATCTCCAGCCCACCCTGAGGTCCTCCATGCATCCGGGCCGTGTGGAAATTCTCAGAGGAAAAACCAGCCCATCTCCTCTGTCTCCCCTTTTGTGGTAAATAAAAAACTAGTTATTTACGCCGTTCGGAATTTCTATAATTACCCAAGAAAATGGTAATGCATAAAATGAGGAGCAGAGTCCGTGGTCTTCGAGTTGAAAGGGTTTTATTCCAGAACTCGAGTTAAGGGAGACCTCCTTCACCAAGCGGGTTCAGGAGTAGTCTACTTTGCTTGTAACATATCAGCACTTTTATACAATACGAGTACAATCAAAAAGAAGGAGTTTCCCTTGGGCTTGATTCAATCATTTCATGACGTAGTCATACAGAAGACATAGCATACTTGTTCCCGTTTAAATAATAACCTGAATAGCATTTACACATAGACAAACATATTGCATCGGGTGATTGAGGTAACAAGTTACAGAGTTGTTAGTATCTGAGGACAGAGAATCGAGGCATTGTCACAGGGTCATTTCTGTCGGAAAGGTAAAGAGGACGAGGCATTGTGCGTTCTTTGCTTCGTACACAAGGGCGGTGATGTCTCACAATGGTATGTGTGTGCAGCAGGGAAGAGGGAGAATGGGCTGTAGTAAACTATTCTTCTTCGTGTCTGTCTCGTGTGCTTGATTGGGTCTCCCCTTGGTTGTTAACCCAACCCGTGGCTGTCCTCGCAAACTAAGAAATCATTGACGAGCGAGAGCTGCTCGTTCGGTGACAGGGTTAGGGAGGGGGTTTTCCGAGTCAACCATCCGACTGACTCTGTTCTGGTCTAAAGGAAAATATCGAACGGAACGGAAACCCATAGGATACATGATGGCTGGTCATTATTCTTTGCATGTGCCAGTACTACGAGAAAGAGAGCAGGCAAGAGGGGGTATAACGGGATTTGTGCTTGAAGTAGGAGAATCGGCTTGCCTGGTCGATGTCAGGGTGGATAGGGTGCATGATGGGACACCAGGCGGAAAAGGGAGTTTTTTAGTCAAATTCCACATTCCCTCCTTGTCCCATAGAAACCCTATTACAGAAATTCTTAATCAATTTCTATATTCATCAGGTTGTATACTTGCTCCTGTAACATGATCATTTCATTTTTCTTTCCTCTATTTCGTGGACGAGGAGTTCAGGAAGTGGCACACAGTCCACAAAGGGCGGGGCCACACTGGACACAGAGGCAACAGGTGAAGATAGTGGCGAAAACGAGGCCCAGGACTGTTAGTGCCTTCCACCCCCAGGTGGACAGGAGATCCCACAACCAGCCGGTCAGGGACCATGTGCTGGTGTCCATATCCAATTTGTCTGATAGAACATGAAGGCGGGAGATGGCAGAATAAACTGATGGGGCGTTGTCTGGAATAAATACACAACAACTGGACCCTATTACCTTACACACACCACCACGGTCGGCTAACAAGACATCTAAAACTATACGGTGCTGCAGTGTCATGAGCCTGTCTGCAGCTACCTCAGCTGTAATGTTATTTAAGGCGCCAGTTGTTTCATCTATGGCGGCCTGAACTACACGGGTTAGTTGCCGGATGTGGCGACTATTTGCCATAGGTCCCCAGAAAGGGAGAAAACCTTTAAAGAAGTCTCCAGCTTCTTGTCCTGTAGTATCTTCTGCAGCTATGACCCCCCTTCGTTGTCTTCTAACTTGGGTCAGAGGGTCAATCAGGTGGTAATTGGCAGGGGCTGTGTAAGTCGGTGGTAATAGGAATGCGATGTAGCACTTTCCAGACCAGCCTTGGGGCAACCAGGTGCGTGCATGGGGTCCACAAATGAAATAGGTGTTTGGGGCAGTTACTATGGTTGGAAAATCGGGAGCAGGCAGTGTGTATGTCCTGTCACACTCGGTGTTCCCCATTACTTCCCCTTTTCCTTCCCCCCTTATGCAAAACCGGCCGTTTTGCGGTACTACCCAACCCCCTTGATCTGTCCGTCTTTGATCGACGGAAAACATTTCCCTGAAGGAAGCAATGTCATGGAACTGAGAGTAACTGATATTTTCGTGATCTTCGGCCCTCCCCCAGGTGACAGTGAGATCCACCATTTTAGAAACAGCTTTTACTATTTTGGTCTTTACTTCGTTCCAATTACTCTCGTTTTTCAATTTGGTCGGGGAATGTTTCTGACTGAGGCAGAGAATATCATGGCTAAGGCATAGGCGGATTCTGAATAACCAAACGGGAGGGAGAAAAAGGGCATTCCCTTATGCATGGAATGTGGCATCAGGCCACAAACCCAACAGTTTGTCTTGTTGACTATGAGCTGGTGTTTATGGAGGGTGGAAATGAATGTATTATTTATAAATTCCTTTCTTCTGTCCTCGAGGTGTGGGGGAAGATCAACATGGGAATGCATAGTGGTATTCTTTTCAAACGTGGAAGAATGTGGAGGGAAAACTGTACATAAGATCCATCCCAGACAGGCTGCTACACAGCAAACAAGCAACATTGTAAATAGAAAGATCGAGAACCTGCTATGCAGTAATTTTACATAATTAGTCTTTTTCCATTGACGCACTGCGTCATTTCTCCTCATAATGTCTATGGATTTAATATCAAGATGTCTCTGGAAACGAGATCAAAACGTCTCCCAGCAGCCGCTTCACCCAGAGCTTGTTCCTGGGCTTAATTAGCCACCGGTGCGTTATGATCAGGTGCAATGTCTTTAGTCTGTTTTTGGTGAGATCGCAGCCGCGATCAGTATTCCTGTTGAGGAGTGAGTTCTGGAATTGGTGAAATTATATCCGGGGCGTTTGTAGCTGTTGAACAGGGCACAGTGTCTGTGGGTGTAGGTCAAAAAAAATTCCGACAGTGCCTAGCGTGGAGCCATCCTTTGCGTCCTTCTACTTTGACGGCTGTCCTCGTGGTCAGGAGGACCAGCTTAGGAGCTGTCCATCTCTTCTCCAGGGGGCTGGTACGATCAAAATTCCGCACCAGGATCCAGTCGCCGGGCCTGATGGTGTGTTCTCCAGGCGTGGTGTGGTCTGGAAAGGCTGCTGTAACCTGTGAATGACAAGATTGGAGTGCAGACATCAAGGAATCCAGGTAATCTGTCAACATATTAGAATCAATGTCAGTCAGTTTTCTAGGCGAAGGGACACCCCAGATGTTAGGAGGTCTCCCGAATGTTATTTCGAAAGGGGACAGTCCCGTCCGGGAATGTGCAACCATTCGCATATAAAAGAGAGCGACCGGGACGGCAGTGACCCAGTCTATCCCTTTTTCTGCACATACTTTGGCTAGTTTTGTTTTCAAGGTCTGGTTGTGCCTTTCTACCAGGCCAGCTGCTTGAGGGTGTCGGACACAATGGAATCTCCAGGAATAGCCCAATAAAAGAGAAACAGCCTCCATTAATTTGTAGGAGAAAGGCTGTCCATTGTCTGAGTAGACGACCCTTGGTAACCCATACCTGGGGAAGAATTCTCTCACTAATTGCTTAGCGGTTGTCTGGGCACCATAGTCTGGGATGGGGTATGCTTCAGTCCATCGTGTCAGTATACACACTACCACTAGCACATATTTGTACCCTCTGCATCTGTCCATCTGGATATAATCCATTTGGAGGACTTCGAAAGGGTGATCAGGAGGCTGGAATCCACCTTGTTCTACTGGTACACCTTTACCAGGATTAAATTGGCAACATATCATGCAAGTTTTTACTTTTTGTTTGGCTGCATCTCTCAGATGTTTCTTAAACCAGATATTCCGTAAACTATCCAGCATACCTTTCTCGCCTAGGTGGGCGGGGCTATGGACCGTGTCAATTATGACTTGCACCATGGAATCAGGGAGAAACCACACTGTTCGGTCTTTGGTCATCCAACCCTGATCAGTCTGGACCCCTCCTTGTTCAGTCCATTTCTTTATTTCATCTGTGGTGGCATGTGTCTGTATGTCTAGCACATCTTTCAACGGGTCCCTCACTACCATAGTGACAGTCTGTGTTGGTACCTGAGAGTCTGATGTGTTCACTGGATTCTGGGCTGTCATTTTAGCAGTCTGGTCCGCTAAGTCATTTCCCTTAGATATGGTGTCTGTAGCTTTGGTATGTGCTTTGCACTTCAGAATAGCTATGGCTGTAGGTAGGTGTATGGCATCTAGTAGGGCTTGAATCAGGGGACCATATTGTATCTTGGCCCCATGTGAGGTAAGAAAACCTCTTTCTCGCCATAACACTCCAAAATTGTGAACTACACCGAATGCGTATTGGGAATCGGTATAGATGTTCACTTTCAATAGTTTTGCCCATATGCAGGCCTGTGTCAGAGCGATGAGCTCTGCTGCTTGGGCTGACAGGATGTCAATTCTTTGGGTCTCTATAACTTTACAGTCCGTTGTTACTGCATAGGCTGCCACTAACTCTCCAGCACTTGTCCTCATGCACGACCCATCCACATAGAGTGTTACACCAGGATCTGGGAGTGCAACATCTGTTAGGTCTTGTCTTGTTTTTGTCACTACGTCGATCATCTCCACACAGTCATGTTGTGTCGTGTCATCTGAGCTTGAGGGCAAAAGGGTAGCAGGATTCAATACGTTGCATCGTCTGATCTCTATGTGTGGCTGAAAGAGCGTTAGTTCGTATCCTGTCAGTCTTGCTACAGTCAGGTGTTGGGTCTGTGTTCTGTTCAGAAGGACTTCCACAGCATGTGGTACTTGTACTATCAGGGGATGTCCTAACACTATTGAATCACTTTGTCTTATGGCCAGGGCTGTAGCCGCAACGGATTTCAGGCATGCAGGCAAAGCTTGCGCTAGGGGTCCAATGTGCTAGAAAAATAAGCACAGGGTCTGTTTCTTCCTGCTTGGTCTTGTGTGAGGACGGATAGTGCTGTTCCGTCATGTTCTGTCACGAACAGGGTAAAAGGCTTGCTATAGTTCGGGGTGGCCAGAACTGGTGCTTGACACAGAGCTAGTTTCAGAGCTTCAAATGCTTGGGAGTGTTCCGATGTCCAAGGGAGAGTTGTATGAGTGGCTGCTTCCACTGTGGTTAACTGTATGAGTGGCTTGACTATGTGGGCATACTGAGGGATCCATTGTCTGCAATATGAAGTGAGACCAATGAATGCGCGAACTTCTTTCTGTGACTTTGGCTGTGAAATTGTTGAAATCAGTTGGATTCGTTCTTGTGTTAGTTGCCTACCCTCTTTCGACAGCAAATGTCTTAAGTAAGCCACTTGCTGTGCGCAGAACTGTAATTTTGAGGGAGACACCTTGCGACCTTTGTCTGTCAAGAAATGTAGGACTGTGAGAGATGCTTTTTCACATTCTGGTTCTGTCCTAGCTGTGATGAGGATGTCATCTACATACTGTATCAATGCTGTGTTGGTAGGCATATTGATACTGTCAAGTTGTCTTTTTAGTGCTTGGCTGTAGATGCTTGGACTTTCTGTATAGCCTTGGGGAGCTCTAGTGAACCTGAAGCTTCGTCCTTTCAAACTGAATCCGAAAAGATATTGGCTGTCGGGGTGTATAGGAATGCTGAAAAACGCATTCTTCAAGTCGATGACTGTGAAAAATGCAGCTTCGGGATCTATGGCAGTCAATAGTGAAGAAATATCTGGGACCACCGGATATTTTGGGATTACACATTTGTTCAGTTCTCGGAGATCAACCACCAGTCGGTAGACCGGGGGTGCCTGAGGGTCAGTCCTTTAGAGGACCGGATGAACTGGAGAATTGCAAACATTTGAATCGGTCTCTATCACCACACCATGCTCTATGAGTTCTTGGATTATTTTTAGTAAGGCTTGTTCAGCCTCAGGTGGAATCTTATATTGTCGTATACGGGGTAGGACTACACCCTCCTTGAGCGTGACTTGATGTGGGGTGATGTCCATGTATCCGACATCAGTCGAGCTTTTTGCCCACAAATGTTGTGGGATGTCTTTCAGTCTGGGGTCGAATTCTTTGACTGTGAAATGTCCTTTGAAATCTCGTAGGAACAATTTTACTCCTTCCGGTGAACAGCATATCACTGCTCCTAGTTCTTTGAGTGTCTTGATTCCTAGTAAATTCTCTGGGCACGTTTCTGTAAGGACCAGGTCAGTAGTACGTGTCAGAGGACCCACTCCTAAGGAGACTGGTTCAGATACTTTGTTTATGATCGGTTTTCCTGAAAAGCCCAGAGATATATTATGTGAGCCAGAGAGAGGAACCTCTGGGACTTCCTTATGACTTATGGTAGTCCTACTTGCCCCCGTGTCGATGAGGAATTTTCTGTCTTGTCCCAGTAAGTGAGCTTGTACATATGGACCTTTCTGATCTACTGGAACTGGGATAAGGGGCAAGTAACTTTCTCTCTCAAGGCTGTCTCATACATATGGCTCAAAATCGGGGTAATCTGACTGTACGCTCTGGTACATCTGCTTGGCAGCAACAGGCGTCTGAACCTGTGGCGGTGTAATGGTTTGGGGCTGCTGAGTGTTACCTGTTCTAGGAGTGTGAGGGCGTTCTTTCGTCTTTCCTGTCGCTATGTTATGTTTCAGAACTGGACATTCCCTCACAAAATGGCCCTGCTGCTTGCAGTAGTTGCAAGTACCTTTATTGGCCCCCACATTACCTTTGGGGCCCGTATTTACTGGTGCCGTCTGTGCAACCAGTACCTTCATTTTTGTGTCTTTCACTCTTTTCTTTTCCTGTTCCTCCCTTATTCTGTTGTGGTGGTACTGTAACATCTGTAACATTTGTGAAGGACTATTTGCTTGCCAGGTACTCTCAATTTTTAACACTCTATTTCTGATGGGGGGTAAGGCGTTGCCCACCAATTTGGACACAAAAAGATGAGGATATGCCTCGCTGCTATGTGCGAGTCCACTATTTATAGAGAAACATTTCTCCAATCTGGTGTAGTAATCACCCGTATCCTCGTCTGGCTTTTGTTTACAGGCAGAAATGGCATCCCAATCTTCCTTTTTCGTTGTCAATAACAGAGGCAAGACCTGTATGAGGAGACTGGGCAGTTCTTTTACGTGTTCACCTAGACCTTCACCTGGTTTTCTGTCTGTCTCTTCTTGTTCTAGGGCAGTCCACGTGATCTTTTTACCACCCACCTCCCAATCCTTTTCCTTCAATTTGTCAAATATCCCTGTAGGTAGAATTACTTTAAGGAGTATTATTATATCTGGATATGTAAAACTACCCATTTGGAGGATATCTTTCAGCTCTCTATGGAATCCTCCGGGATCCTTTTCGTGAGAGGGCACCATCTTTTTCATTTCCAATATCTCTAGTTTGGTGAGGGGAGTATACACATGTATTCGTTGCAGTGTACAATCTGGCTGGGGTATGGGGTGGACTTCTCGTAAGGGATATTGGCCTATACTGTAAGGTTCATGATCTGATGAAGCTATAGTAAGTTGCAGGAAACGGAGGCGCAGGTCCAGAATGGTGTTGATCAATTCCGGTCCCCGAGACCTCCATCTATCTGTCACTACTTCCTGTAACAATTTGTATAGCTTGTCTGGTCGGTGGGAGTTATTCTCGTATAAGGTAGCCAGGTGTTGGACCATATAAATACCTGCTAGTCTGCTCGGGGGAGAGCCAAAAACATTTGCACTACTATATCTGGGCCATATACCCGGTGCTGTGATATCCAATGGGTGGCAGACCGGGCCAATTCTTTTTCTTGCTGGGTAAGGGGAGGCTCATTGTCCATCCATTCATCTAGGGCTCTTTCCGTGGACTGGAAAAGATCTTCCGAAGAAGGATCTAATTTTTGAATTTTCTGCGACATTCGTGGGGTTCGCCACTTGGGGCCAGGACAATGTCGCGCTACACCCAGGAAATTCATTCTATCTAGTGTCGGACCCTCATCTTCCTCTGAGTCGTCCTCTTGTGTGACTTCCTCAGAGTGAATAGTGATAATTTTCCTAGCCAATCTTTTAGTTATTTTATCAATCTGATGTCCCAGATCGTGTGCTCCTCTGTGTACCTGATCGCTAAGGTCTAATAACTCAGAGTCTACACTTCCATTACCCGGGTCTAGTTCCCGGATCAGACAATTTATGATGAACCGCAGGAGCAGTCCTCTGATGGGAACTTTTCTGTTTTTCATGACCTGGACCAGATTATCCGGACCTCCACCTGTCCGTATGAATTCGTAAACTCTATCCAAATGCTTTGTTATATCAGGGACCTTTTGGAGTTGACCCACGGCTAGTCTTAATCTCTCTGATATCGTGGTCATTGGGCCACTACCGGGTTCGGGGTCGTAAGGACACTCAAGAGGCGGGACATCGTCTTTATCCTCAGCCCCGTTCCCGGACACTCCTAAATCAGAGGTAGAACCATCGGCTACTAGTTCAGGAGCACGTGTAGACTGGCGTGTTCTAGGCATGTTAACATAAGCGGGGGGTGGTTCGGACAGATAGGCAGGGAGGAAATTGTCGGGAGCAGTGGGAATTACTTTCACTGGGGACTTGGGGTGTTCTTCTACAATTTCTTCAGACAAAACGGGATAAATACCAGTAACAAGAGCATTTCTCTCTCTCTCTACCTGTTCAGCTAGTACTTTCTCACCTTCTTCCTGTAATTGCTTTTCTTTAGCCTGTTCTGACATTCTCTTACTTTTCTCGACTTTCCCTAGTTCTTTCTGGGCCCTCCTATGAGCTTCCTTACACCATAACTCAATGGCTTCTGTCTGTGAGGGCCTCGCCTTTCTTTTCCATAACTCTTCCTCCACTCTCATAATGCATTCTATATCCCATGTACCTGTGGCAGGCCACCTATACGCCATCTCTAATTTCTCGGTATAGTCTACCCAAAGGTCTAGAAATAATGCGGCACTCAATCCATGTTTGTTGTACATGAAATATCCAGGAGTATCTCTAGGCGGAACTTTAACTGGTTTCTCTAACAGATTCTTTTTGGTGCTTATAGTACGTAATTTGGAAAACAGAGGCATTCTTAAACTCAACAAATTACGGTTTAAAAGACTTGGAATACACAAAAACAGAACAAACACTTTATACACTAGAATATAGTGCAACTGTACCGGTCTCACGAATGAAACACGTCTTTACCGTTTTCCAAAAATGGAACCCGTCTTTATACTATCTCAGTGGTACTCACCAAGAAGCAAAACTCGAGAACCTGGTCATCGGACTCTTGACGCTTGCGCAGGAATTCGGGGCTCCAAAGACCTCGGACTCGGCGCTCTCACTGGTCAGGCTCTGGGTTGGGACGCTCCGCTATCTTCTTCACCGCCTCGTGTGGATGATCAGTCTGCCTCCTCCTCGTCTCGAGGGAGTTAGCGGGAACACCCCGCTGTTGTGCACTTGAAGTCCGTCTAAAGTATGGAAGGGACTAGGACCCGACTTATATCGCCGGCGCGTAGGGAAGAGGGAGCGTACCTGTTCAGGCGCCAATTAATGTGGTAAATAAAAAACTACTTATTTACGCCGTTCGGAATTTCTATAATTACCCAAGAAAATGGTAATGCATAAAATGAGGAGCAGAGTCCGTGGTCTTCGAGTTGAAAGGGTTTTATTCCAGAACTCGAGTTAAGGGAGAGCTCCTTCACCAAGCGGGTTCAGGAGTAGTCTACTTTGCTTGGAACATATCAGCACTTTTATACAATACGAGTATAATCAAAAAGAAGGAGTTTCCCTTGGGCTTGATTTAATCATTTCATGACGTAGTCATACAGAAGACATAGCATACTTGTTCTCATTTAAAGAATAACCTGAATAGCATTTACACATAGACAAACATATTGCATCGGGTGATTGAGGTAACAAGTTACAGAGTTGTTAGTATCTGAGGACAGAGAATCGAGGCATTGTCACAGGGTCATTTCTGTCGGAAAGGTAAAGAGGACGAGGCATTGTGCGTTCTTTGCTTCGTACACAAGGGCGGTGATGTCTCACAATGGTATGTGTGTGCAGCGGGGAAGAGGGAGAATGGGCTGTAGTAAACTATTCTTCTTCGTGGCTGTCTCGTGTGCTTGATTAGGTCTCCCCTTGGTTGTTAACCCAACCCGTGGCTGTCCTCGCAAACTAAGAAATCATTGACGAGCGAGAGCTGCTCGTTCGGTGACAGGGTTAGGGAGGGGGTTTTCCGAGTCAACCATCCGACTGACTCTGTTCTGGTCTAAAGGATAATATCGAACGGAACGGAAACCCATAGGATACATGATGGCTGGTCATTATTCTTTGCATGTGCCAGTACTATGAGAAAGAGAGCAGGCAAGAGGGGGTATAACGGGATTTGTGCTTGAAGTAGGAGAATTGGCTTGCCTGGTCGATGTCAGGGTGGATAGGGTGCATGATGGGACACCAGGCGGAAAAGGGAGTTTTTTAGTCAAATTCCACATTTTGCTCCCACCTTCAACTGTATTTTATCGGCTGTTTCCATTACCCGATAGGAGACCAAAAAGTGGTCAGTCCATATAACAGGTACCGGGGGTTCAATTTCGAGTGACTCCCAGTTACCAAAAATTGGGTCCAATAAATGTCCCAACTGATGCATAGGGAGCTCAGATTTTAGCGACATCTGCAGAGTTATGAGGTCTTGACAGAGCTCCTGGGCTACCAGGTTGGAGCTGTCACCCAAATGCAAATTCAGTTCCCCCAACAAAAGTAGCTTCTCATATCTGAGGGGAGTCTGTGTCAAACTTTGAATAAAATTAGCCGCAAATTGCGTAGCACCTCCTGAGGGTCTATAGACTAAGAATCCCTTAATCACATAGTTATTAGAAACCGTGACAGAAAAGAAACCTGCTTCACTGTCTGCAAGTTATGTTTTTGATTAATGGAATGCCATTTATTCAAGAAGATGCCTGACAATGGCAAAATTGTTCTCAGTGTGACATGTATTTATTGCCGCCCTAAGTGCGCTGGGGATGCCCAGACGTGGGTCCCAGGCGCTCCACACCACTTGGAGTCAAGCTAGCCGGGCTGATGAGAGGTGTTACCTCGAAACCGGTCCGGTCCTCGGATGCTTGATTCCGTTCTGGGAAGGACATGGCTTTTGTAGTTCGGACTGGACTATTCCCATGGGGCAACAGGGTCAGAGCTGATTTGCATATCGCCATTGTCTAACCCAGGGTGGTGTGGAGTGCAAAAAAACGATGGATTTGGGCCCAGATCTTTTGACTGGGGGAATGTGTGACATTGATCCACATTCGGTCCATCACTTGTTGTTTTTGCAATTGCCGCCCTAAGTGCGCTGGGGATGCCCAGACGTGGGTCCCAGGCACTCCACACCACTTGGAGTCAAGCTAGCCGGGCTGATGAGAGGTGTTACCTCGAAACCGGTCCGGTCCTCGGATGCTTGATTCCGTTCTGGGAAGGACATGGCTTTTGTAGTTCGGACTGGACTGTTCCCATGGGGCAACAGGGTCAGAGCTGATTTGCATATCGCCATTGTCTAACCCAGGGTGGTGTGGAGTGCAAAAAAACGATGGATTTGGGCCCAGATCTTTTGACTGGGGGAATGTGTGACATTGATCCACATTCGGTCCATCACTTGTTGTTTTTGCAATTGCCGCCCTAAGTGCGCTGGGGATGCCCAGACGTGGGTCCCAGGCACTCCACACCACTTGGAGTCAAGCTAGCCGGGCTGATGAGAGGTGTTACCTCGAAACCGGTCCGGTCCTCGGATGCTTGATTCCGTTCTGGGAAGGACATGGCTTTTGTAGTTCGGACTGGACTGTTCCCATGGGGCAACAGGGTCAGAGCTGATTTGCATATCGCCATTGTCTAACCCAGGGTGGTGTGGAGTGCAAAAAAACGATGGATTTGGGCCCAGATCTTTTGACTGGGGGAATGTGTGACATTGATCCACATTCGGTCCATCACTTGTTGTTTTTGCAATTGCCGCCCTAAGTGCGCTGGGGATGCCCAGACGTGGGTCCCAGGCACTCCACACCACTTGGAGTCAAGCTAGCCGGGCTGATGAGAGGTGTTACCTCGAAACCGGTCCGGTCCTCGGATGCTTGATTCCGTTCTGGGAAGGACATGGCTTTTGTAGTTCGGACTGGACTGTTCCCATGGGGCAACAGGGTCAGAGCTGATTTGCATATCGCCATTGTCTAACCCAGGGTGGTGTGGAGTGCAAAAAAACGATGGATTTGGGCCCAGATCTTTTGACTGGGGGAATGTGTGACATTGATCCACATTCGGTCCATCACTTGTTGTTTTTGCAATTGCCGCCCTAAGTGCGCTGGGGATGCCCAGACGTGGGTCCCAGGCACTCCACACCACTTGGAGTCAAGCTAGCCGGGCTGATGAGAGGTGTTACCTCGAAACCGGTCCGGTCCTCGGATGCTTGATTCCGTTCTGGGAAGGACATGGCTTTTGTAGTTCGGACTGGACTGTTCCCATGGGGCAACAGGGTCAGAGCTGATTTGCATATCGCCATTGTCTAACCCAGGGTGGTGTGGAGTGCAAAAAAACGATGGATTTGGGCCCAGATCTTTTGACTGGGGGAATGTGTGACATTGATCCACATTCGGTCCATCACTTGTTGTTTATGTATTTAAGAAACAGCAATCTCATGTGTGCTTATTCATACAATGGGGTTTTAGCAGCAGCTGTCATTTCCATCTTACAAACATGTGACTGTGCACTGTAGCCAATCCTAAGTTATGGTGTTTTTGAGAGGAGTTCTCATGACTGATCAGCAAATTTCATCAACACACTGATCACATCTGTCTCCAATCTATGTCATCGCTGAACCACATTAATGAGAAGACAGTGTTTTGTGGTTATACTTTACAGTTGTGTGAACTTTTTCCAGTATGGTCCACGTTAAGTTCTGGCCAGTATGTCCCTGAGTTATGTAATGAGTCACTAGTTCTGTTGTCAGTTTTCCAAGGCTTGCATTGCTCCGATGCGCTGTCATTCTTGCTCTGACATTTCTGGTTGTCATTCCAGGATAGTTCAAATTACAGAGACAAGTAAGTATTCAGATGACAGAATCTCTATTGAAACTGGTGTAAAGGTGCAATTTTGAAGAGTCAGCCTCAATTTGTTGTAATGTTTGTTATTTTATGTTGTGTGGGAGTAATACTCAGCTTTCACATAAAGGCACATATTATCATGTGCTAAGTTTTGAACATCCATTTTAGGTCACAGCATGCCAGACTATGTAGCTGTCTGGTTTGCTAAAGACATCTTGAGGACATTCAGAAAGTCGACCTAGGAATGTATTCCGCCTGTTGCTTGCCATTGGCTCTGTGTTATGTAACTCACATTTTTTGGCTTTCTATTTGTTGGCTTTATTTGCTTTGGGCTGATCAGCTTGTGTTCGCCCCTCCCGTTGCCTAAACCTTGTTTACTGTATTTTTCCACAAACTCTCTTTTAGTAAACATGCCTGTAAATCTTGTTTTTATCTTGTCACGTGTTCTGTGTATTCAAAGATAGAGGTCAAATGTCAGACTGTGTCTTCTAGTGAGCATGTTGTTTATTTTTCTTTCTGTGACTTCAGAGTGAGAGTCTTTATGTCACAGTCCTGCTGGCTATTGAGGGTCTGCTTGAGGAAGGCTGTACAGATGTTATTTTTTTTCTAACTCACAATAACATTTTAATTTTTGTAAATGAGCAAGGCAGATGATCAAATCAATACATTGGGTGATGACATTGCCACATATTATTGTTTGTACCCTGTATACTTTTATTAGTAAAACTAGATGTGAGTGCAATGTAACTGTCATTTCAGTTGAAGATGTGTTGTCTTTAATGGCAGTATGCTACTATACCATGCATACTTCACGTTACCCCACTACACTCTACTCTGTACCACTCCACGCCACTGCATTGTACTCTACACCACTCCACACTGTGTCACTGCACTCTTCCCTGCAAAACTACAGTCTATATCTCTCTACTCTACATCACTCCACTCTACTTTATGCCAGTGTAAACTACCCCACGCGACTCTACTATGCACCACTGCACTCTTCGCCACTACGCTCTACACCACTCTGCGTCACTCCGCACTATGCCACCCTACTCTGCAACACTGCAATCTATGCCACTGCACTCTAAACACAATGCACTCTACACCACTTTACTCAAAACCAATGCACTCTATGTCAATCTACTCTGCACCAAATCACTCTATGCCACTATACTCTATTCCACTGCACTCTATGCCACTCTATTCTAATCTGCATCACTACACTCTACAGCACTGTATCTCAGTCTGCACAACTGTACTCTATGCCATTGCTCTCTATTGCACTCTGATCTGAGCCACTGCACTCTACCCCACCATACTCTGCACCACAGCATCTATGCCACTGACGTCTACACCACTGCACTCTTCACCAATGCACTCTAAGCCACTGCACTCTACTCTGCACCACTGCACTCTACAACACACTACTCTATACCACAGCACTCTATGCCACTCCACTTTACACTGAAGCAATCTACTCTACCACTGCAGTTTACGCTACCCTACACACTGCACTAAACCACAACACACCATTCTTATTGCCACTGCACTCTATGTCAATGCACTCTACACCACTTTACTCAAAACCAATACCCTCCATGCCACTGAACTCTATGCCAATCTACTCTGCACCACTGCACTGTACGCCACTATACTCTACAACACTGCACTATATGCCACTCTCCTCTACACCACTACACTCTATGTCACTTTAGTTTGCACCACTATACGCCACTGCACTCTATACCAATGCACTCTACGCCACTCAGTGCTACTCTACATCACTCTACTTTGCAGTACTGCACTCTCTGCCACTGAACTCTCTGCCACTGAACTCTATGCCAGTCCACTCTGTGTGACTACTCTGCGCCGAGCTACTTCATGCCACTGCACTCTACTCTGCACCACTCTGCCACCCTCATCTGCTCTGCATCACTGCACTCTTTGCCAATTCACTCTATACGCTGCATCACTCGTCTCTATGCAAGTGCGCTCACCCCACTCTACTATGCACCATTGCACTCTTGGCCACTGCATTTTACACCACTCCATGCCCATCCACTCTGCAACACTGCACTCTAAGCCAATGCACTGTATAACACTACTCTATACCATTCCACTCTACACTGCACCACTCCACTCTATGCCACTTCATTCTACTCTGAAAACATATACTCTATACTACTGCACTGTATGCCACTGCGCTTTACACCACTTTACTCCACTCAGCGCCACTCCACTCTACACCACTGCAATCAGCGCTGCACCACTCTACTCAGTGTCAGTCCACTCTACGCACTACTCTGTGCCACTTCACTCTATCCTGCACTACTCCACTCAAAAACAGTCTAGTCTATGTCACTGCACTCTATACCACTGTACACTATGCCAATCTATGCCACTCCACTCTACACCACTGCACTCTACGTTGTGCCACTGTATGGCACTGCACTTTACGCTACGACACTCTATTCCAAACCACTGCATTCTAAGCTAATTCACTCTACACCACTTTACTCAAAACCAATTCACTCTATGCCACTGTACCCATAACAACTACTTTGCACCACTGCACTTTACGCCACTATACTCTATAACATTCTACTCTATGCCTCTGCACTCTATGCCCCAGTACACTGCATCAATCTCTCTGCACCACTCATCCCTGCACCATTTTACTATGCACCACTCTACGCGACTGCACTCTATGACACTTCACTCTGACACTCTCCTCTGCATGACTGCACTCTACACCGCTGCACTCTTCACCACTGTACTCAATGCCTCTCTACTGCACCACACTCTACTCCACTGCACCACTCTACTCTATGCCAATGCACTCTACACCACTCTACTCAGCTTCACTCCACCCTTATGCCACTGCACTCTACCCTGCACCACTCCACTCTACTCTGCACCACTCTACTATATGCCACTTCACTCTACGTCACTCTACTCTGCAATACTACTCTATCATTGAACTCTAAGTCACCCTACTCTGTATCACTCCACTCTACACCACTGTGTCTACGCCAATCCACTCTAAGCCACACTAAATTACTCTCCACCACTGCACACTATGGCACTCCACTCTATACCACTGAACTCTATGCCACCTCACTCTACTCTGAAACAATCTACTCTATGCCACTGCAGTCTATGCCACTCTATTCCAATCTGCACCAATCTGCAACTCCACTCCAACCCAATGATCTCTACATCACTTTACTTAAAACCAAGATACTCTACGCCACTGCACTTTATACCAATCTGCTCTGCACCACTGCATTGTACACCAATAAGCTGTACTTTACGACACTGCACTCTATGCCTGTCTACATCATTGCACTGTGTCATTTTACTCTGCACCACTCTATGCCACTGCACTCTAAACTAATGCACTCTGCACCACTCCACTCTACACCACTGCAGACTATGACACTCTACTCTGCACCACTGCACTCTATACCACTGAACTCTATGCCACTCTACTCTATGCCACTTTACTCTACGCCACTACACTCTACTCTGCACCACTCTACTGCACTGCACACCAATGGACTCCATGCCACTTTAATCTACTGTGTTCCACTGAACTCTATTACACTGTACTCTACACCACTCCAGCATAGGCCACTCCACTCTGCAGAACTCCACTTCACATCACTCCACTCTATCCCAGTACTCTATGCCACTCCACTATACCCTACACAACTCCAATCTACCCTGCACCACTCCAATCTACCCTGCACCACTCCACTCTATAGCACTTTACCCTGAAACAATCTACTCTACCTCACTGCACTGTATGCCACTCTACTCCACTCTGCACCACTGCACTCTATACCACTGCAATCAATGCTGTGTCACTCTACTCTACACCACTGTACTCTATGCCACTGTGCTATAACCTGAACCAGTATAATCTACCCTGCACATTCCACTTTACTCTGAAACAATCTGCTCCATGCCACTGCACTCTACACCATGCCACTGTACTCTAAAACAATGCACCACTCTACACCACTTTACTCAAATCCAATGCACCCACTCGACTACACCTACGCCAACTACTTTGCACCACTTGAGGTTCTGTAAATCCTATCTTGTCCCGTGAGGTTATGGTTCCGTCACGATTTTGGTGATGTCGTACCGTAGTTAGTAAGTTCGGCTAATATGGAGTGAATTTGTCATGTTAACTAGCGAGTTCATTACGTATTCAGAGACTTTGTTTCGAATATGGGTTCCATTTTGTCAGTGCCTCCATTTTGTGTTGCCATCACGTAGGCCGATGAATTTGGTCGAACGAATAAAGTGACCTGACCTTTTCGTACCGGTATACATTAACTAGGTTCTTCATGACTCTAAGGTGAACTGTAAGGATCTGACTCCTTCACCTGAAACTGACCCTGCTAAGCCAATTTCCCTGGTTGATCGTTGTCTGAGATTGCCAATCAATGTTCAGGACATCGTTAACTTTTAGTTTCTTTACACATGCCTTATCTTGCTCGTTATCTGTCATTGTTTCCTTTCTATGTATCTTCATTACATGAATTGTGCTTTCAATTATGGGTTTGTCCGGCTTGTGGAGATTGAATTGGGGACATTCCTAATAATTACCTTTGGGTTGGGTTACTGCAAACTGAGTTTTCTGTCATGTGATACTTTGTTTGAAAATGTACCTTATTGGCTAGAATTTTGTGCAGTGGGTGCCCATTTATAATGTGAATATTGGGTATAAAAAGAGATGTCTCGCCTTACAAAATTGAGCAGTCTTCTGAGAATTTACACCGTGATGTACTTCTAGGATCACTGTTACTAGCTGCAGCTAATTAATTTGGTCTTTGACGCCACCCAGAAGTATTCCGTGTCTCTGTATACCAAGACAGGTGAATCAGAAGACTTTGGGCGTGCCCCTGGCGCCGCTGGGTTTAAAACCTGGTTCTTCACACTGAACTTTACGCCACCATACTTTACAACATTCTACTCTATATACCACTGCACTTTACGCCACTACATGCCACCTCACTCTACACCACTGCACTCTATGCTACTCTATTCTACTCTGCGCCAATGAACTCTGTGTCACTGATCTCTGCACCACTCTACCCTGCACCACTCTACCCTGCACTATTCCACTCTACTTTGAACCAATCTACTCTGAACCAATCTACTCTATGCCACTGTACTCTCTCACTGCAATCTACGCCCACTCTACTCCATGCTATGCTACTGCAGTCTATACTATGCCACTGTAGTCTAAACTAATGCATTCTACGCCTCTGCACTCTACAACACTTTACGCAAAATTAATGCACCTCACCTCATTACACCTACATCAACTACTTTGCATGACTGCACCTTACACCACTATACTCTACAACATTCTACTCTATGCTACTGTACCAATCGCCACTGCATGCTATGTCACTCTACACAACTGCCCTCTATGCCCCTCTATTCTACTCTGCATCACTGTACTCTATGTATCTGATCTCTGCACCACTCTACCCTGCAACACTCTATCCTACACCACTCTACTCTGCACAAGTCTACTCGGTACCACCCTACTCTTGAACCACTCTACTCTGCATCATTCTACTCTGCAATACTCTACAAACCTGCACTCTAACACTCTAATCTGCATGACTGCACTCTACACCACCACATTCTATGCCACTGCACTTTACACCACTCTACTCTACACCTTTGCACTCTACCCTGCACCACTTCACCATAAGCCACTTCCTTCTACTCTGCTCTACTCCACTCTGCACCACTCCACTTGACGCCATTGCACTCTACCCCACTGCAATTTACTCTGCACCCCTACACTCTATGCCCCTGCACTGTACGATACTCTATGCCACTGCACTCTATGCCAATGTACTCTGCACCACTGTACTTTATGCCACTTCACTCTAGGCTACTCTACTACACTCCACTACACTCTGCAAAACTCCACTCCATGAAATTCCACTCTACAACACTCCACTCCACGATACTCCACTCTATGATGCTTTGCTCCATTAAACTCTGCTCCACTGACACTCTACTTCACTATAAGCCACTCCACAATACAGCTCTCTACTCCCCTTTATGCCATTCTACAACACTACTCCACTCTATGACACTCTACGCAACTCCCTCTATGTGACCCAATGCCACTTAACTCCACTCAATTCTATGACACACTACTCCACTCCACTCTATGCCACTCCACTCTATGACAATCTACTCCACTGTACACCACTCTACTCTACAACACTCTACTCCACTCTAGGCAACACCCTTTTGCCACTCCACACGACACCCTCTACACCACTCCACTCTGCTTTATACCCCTCCACAACACTCTATGCCACTCCACACTCTGACACACTACTCAACTCTGACACTGTGCTCTACTCTACACCACTCAACTCTATGCCCTTCCAGTCTACAATACTCTACTACCTCCATGACATTCCACAACACTGTATGCTGCTCCATGACACTCCAACTTCACTCCTCTCCACGCCACTCAACTCTACTGTACGCCACTAGACACCAATCCATAATACTTCATTCTATGACACTCCACTCTCCTTTACCCAACTAACGTATTGCCATACCAATCAGCAGTAGCTCTGGTGTACAACATTGCTAAAATATATTGGCAAAACCAATAGCTCTTGCATAGGCGATACCTATGGCATTGCCAATGCTTGTTAAGGCTAGTAACTTTGAGGTTTGCGAGGAATTATTTTAAAATGGCAAATTTAGTGTTCACCTCCTCCAGGCATTTTTAGGTCTTGCATGCGATAGCGTATGCACTGCACGCACTCTCATTTGTGAACAATTTTGCATACTAGGGGCTTGCAGCCCGCCGATTGCATAACATTCCTTGGCTTCATTGTCACTCTTATTTACTGCCTTCTAATTGGCCAGCGCATGCTGGTTTCACTTTATTTTCTTTCAGCTGGAGTAGGTACTGACTATTCAGATTGATTACTGTTGTTCCACTCATCACACTCTGTTAGAGGTACTACTTTTATATTTTCTTCTTCCCAGTCGCCCTTGTTGAACCTCTTGGCATTTGTAGCTATGTTTCATTATGCCATACACACTTCAAACAAACACTTTTCTCCTTTGAAATGGATGTTGATTGTGTCAACAAATGTTATCTGCTTTAATTGTGACAACAGATGTTATCTGTTCCCGAACGTATTTTCACTAAGACATGGACATGAGCGCAATAACTTTCTTTATGTGAAAGGATTTTTTAGTCAAATTTCATATTTCTTTTTTTTCATGCATGGGGAGATTGATTTGCTGAGAAGTACTGAGGTATTGTGCCAAGACCTAACAAGCATTGTCTCATCTTTGAGACAATTGGCTCTGCCATTGCCTTTTCTTCATTCGTACACCATGGGCATTACCTACTTTAGCAATAATTTGTAACCATTCTGTGCAACATCTACATTACACCACTCATCAACATCACCTGATCCCAAAACATCACCATTGCCGCCCACACTGATGACACCAAACTCATCCTCTCATTTATGGACGAGACAACCACCAACAGATCCAACTTCACCTCCTGCATGACCATGGCAGCAGAGTGCATGAAGTCCAACTGCTTAAAACTCAACTCCGACAAGGCAGAATTACTGGTCTTCGAAAATAAGACCTCCCCATGGGACTCCACCTGTTGGCCATTGGACCTAGGACCAACATCAACACCAACTGACCAAGCAAAAAGTCTGTGGATCATCCTAGACAACAAGCTCAACATGAGAGCACAAATCAACATAGTAATTACCTCCTGCTTCCACATCCTACGCCTGCTACAAAAGATCTTCAAGTGGCTGCCACAGAACTCCAGAAGGACTATCACACAAGCACTCATCACAAGCAGCATTGACTATGACAACACACTCTACGTCGGGATCTGCAAGCAACTCCTACACAGCTTCCAGACCATCCAGAATACCACCGCAAAACTCATACTTAATCTCCCACGATGCACCCACATCACACTGCACCTCAAGAAGCTCCCCATTCACAAGTGCTACCTTTTCAAACTCCTCACGCACACAAACAAAACCTTACACAACACTGAACCAGCACACCTGAACAGCCGCATACACTTCCACCAGCCTGCCAGATACCTAAGCTCTGCCTAACACTCGCACACAACCCCCACATTCACAAACACAGAGCAGGAGGTCGCTCATTCACCTACTTCGCACCCAAAACATGGAACAACCTCCCTCAACACATCAGAGGTTCCTCACTTCTTGAGTTCCAAAAGAAGTTGAAGACCTGGCTCTTCAAATAGCTCTGTGGGGATTACACACCTACACACCTGATCAGCGCTTGGATACCCTCACTGGTAATTAGTGTACCATATAAATCATAACATGCTGTACAGAAGCGTGGCTAAAAACAATTAGAAGAATAAAAAAGGACTGAACCCACAAAAAAAGTGCATTTGTCCCAGCAGCGTTACAGCACTCTTTTCAACTAGTTTTAGCCGCATTGCAATAGATGCTGCTGGCAAACATGCATGGCGACAAAACATTGCCAAAGTCAATAGCTCTCCTAGTGGAGACCTATCGGCTTTGCCAATGCCTGTTTGCAAGCTGTGAGCTAGACCATTACCTTAGTGCTGCCTTCTCTGGCTCTCATTTGTATCAGTGTACAGCCTGATAGTAATTTTGCTGTACGAATTGGTAATCCTCTTGTTTACCTCCAGACTGTGAATGGCCAGTCACTCCTGAAGGTTTCTTCATTTAGGAATATCTGTGATGCATTTTTCACAGTGAGCCCATCAGCAGCTGCCTTAGCTCTCAAGTTATCAACATAGCCCTATGGAATCCACCTTTATTTGATTTGGTTTCTTTTTAGCTCAATTAGTGATTTCCACTCATCAACCCTGACTGTGTACATCTCACCACCTTTGAGTTAGATGAAATGTTGTCATTCCGTCACTTATCAGGCTGAAAACCAGACAGCTTGCAAGAGGTCTTGCTGATACCCGGGTGCATTGGTTTGCCAAGGAAGCTGCAGTATGCCCTCAGGAGCATTCATGTCAACCCTATTTAAGATGAACGAAGAAGCGGGTGATTGCTTGTTGAGGCCCCAGTGCTGCCCTGCTGCTGCACTTTCAAACAAGAAGTTGGCCCCAGATTGTATTTTGTGAACAAAATTGCTACTGATTAGTGTTTTGAGAGGAGCTTGGAAGCCATCAAGGACTGGCAAGGCTTGCTGGACACGAGAGGAAGAGCCCTCTCAAGCACAAATTGATTGAGTATGTGGTGTATTAGTTTAGGACACATAGATAAGGTATGTGGCCTTTATTTTGTTTAGACGGTAGAGTCATTCTGTTGTTACGATTATTACCCGAGGGAGTTGAAGGAGCTATTGAAAAGGTTGTAGATCTCAAGAGTCAGGAATGCAGGATGGTTTTTCCTGAGTGCAGCAGTTAGAGGTGTCTGTTAGTCAGTTTTGGCTATTTTTATTTGGGGCAGAGAAAGAGATATTGATTGGACCATATGTGCAAAGTTTTTTGGGTCACAAATTGGCCAATTCGCAGAGTCAGGCTCTTTGCGGCTACATTTTGGTATGTACAAATGGCAAATTACAATTCATTAATGTGTTACTGAATCACCATTTGGTTTAGCGATTTGATATTTGGAAGGGACGTGTTTAAGGCATTCCTTCCAAATACTGAATTGCAGTGCTATAAATGAAGGGACCCTACCACTCTGCAAATGTAAAAAAAAAATTTAAGAAGCAGGCAGTGGTTCCACGAACTTGAGATGTCAATGTTTCTTTTTTTCTTTATAAACACATCCCCTTTTCCTTTAAGTAAAGCAGGCTGCATAAAAAAAGTTTGCTTTATTAAAAATCAATCACAGACATGGTTGTCTGCTGACCTCAGCAGGCCACCATCTCTGTGATGGCTGCGATTCATAATGGGTCGCAAATTGCGACCCACCCAGTTAATTTTCATGAGATAGGTTGAGTTGCGACCCACTAGGAATCAGTCTTTAAAAGACGTATGCTTTCCTATATAAGGAACTGTGATTTCCTAATTGCGATTCAGTAAGAACTACAATTAGGAAATCGCAGTTCTAGATTTTTCTACATCTGACCCCTAGTCTTGAGCAAGGACACATGATTCATGAAGCCAAAATTGGCTCGCAAAGGGCCAGATTCTGAGAATCTGGCCCTTTGCGAGCGCTATTTTTGCATTTGGGATTCATCATCCCAAATGCAAAAATCGCAATTCTAAAAATCGCTAAATTGCGAATAATTGCATTTAAGGAATCTCTATGTGAGATTCCTTAAATGCAATTCATGAACAATTTTAAAATTGCGAATACGCAATCTGGGGCCGCTATTTACCGCGAAGTCCAACGGCGTGGTAAATAGCGAAAACTTAGAAAAATGCACTTTAGTGCATTTTTCCAAGTTGTATGTTACACACACACATGTCCTTTAGACATGTGTGTGCCCAACACCAGTGTACATTACCATTTCAGGGGTGCTACAGGGTGTGGCACCCTTGAAATCGCTTCCTTATTTGCGAATCGCTATTTGCTAATCGCAAATAAGGAATGACTCCCCATTCATTCCTATGGGCCTTTAGGCCCATAGGAATGAATGGGACAGCCATTCCTTATTTGCAAATAGCAATTAGCGAATCGCAAATAAGGAAGCTGTAGAAATCCCTAAAAATATTGCGATTTATACATGCATCCCGTTTTGCGAGTCTTTAATAGCGATTCCTTGAAAATCGCTATTAAGGACTCGCAAAACAGGACTTTGATGAATCTGGGGGATAGACTGGTATTGGGTGTTTTGTTATTGGGTTAGCTCTATTCATTTTGTAGGTTTATAAGTGGGTTGGAAGGGTAAAACAGTAGGTTCATCAAGGGAAGAGAGGCTGGCAGGTTCATACCATGGAGGAATGCAACGGTAGGTCCAAGATGGCTCAAGAACATCAGTAGGCCCGAGATGTCTCAAGAGAATGGGTACATCAGAGAACTGGACAGGTCATGTGGAACAGGGCTAATCAAAGGTGCAAAATGTTTTCGGTAACAGGAAAGGACGTGTATGTCTCGAAGGGACAGAGGGCCAGTAGGCTCATGTCAGAGGTAACATTTCTAGCTAATGAGGGTGATAAAAAAGAAAGCTAATGCACTATTTAGAATAGTTGAAAAATGCAAAATAGCCTGGTGCAACATTACAAAAAAGCACGCACCTTTCTCATTAAAGCAGTTCTTCACACACTTGTTTACTACGCCATCTTGCCCAGTGTGAAAAGCAACTTGCATAGTAAGCCTACAACAAACATAGGTGCCAAGAAGCCCTTGATGATGTGTGTGCGTTTCATAAGCAATATTAAATAAATAAAACTAGGCAGTTCCAGTCCCCCCCTGTCCATCAGGGTTGGGATCGCTCTTTACTTTGATCACAATACAAAGGTTCTGTGTCTAAATGTCTACCTCCTGGGGATTCAGAGTCTTTCCTCTCTTGCAGGCTAGCCAAGCTGAAATCTTTGCATTTGTTTTTATACAATTTCTGGTGCCTATCGGCCACCAGCTTGGTAATGGCTGTCCTTTGTGCTGTTTGTTTTCTATTTACTTCCTTCTCAAGATGTAGCCCTCAGCACTGGACCCACTGAGGATTTGTAAAAGGTTTTTGAAGCTTCCTTGATCTTTTGCCTATTCCTTTCCCTCTGTCGTGTAATCTTCCCGTCTCTCGAACGCCCATTCACACCACTTAGTAGGGTTGTGATCCTTGGATAAGGAAATCCCCCAAACCCTCCCTCGCCTGCGTAGGGGCCTCCTATGCTCTCACCCCATGCTGTAGTACCACGCATGGTTTATCCATCTCAGGGGTACGCCTCTGCACATAACTGCATTGATAACTTCCATGACTTGGGCTCGGAGACAAGGGAGAAACAGAGGACTAGGACAACAGGAAGCGGATGTCCGGGCAGGGCGAGCGCGCGGAAGGTCACAGCCAATATGCCCGTGTAAAACAACACCTCATGTATGAGCAGCTGTGAGCTGTTAAAGCTCTCAGGCGGCACGGGAGCTTCTAGGCACATTTACTAGACACTTGAGCTTTGCTGTCACGCTTCAGGACTCTTCAAACCTCAGCAAATCCTGAGGGGGAATCCCTCCCCTCTGTACCCCCGTGTCAGAAGATTCCAAGCTTCTTGTGTGTCCGGACTTGGGCCTAAAATAAACAAGTATACGCGTGACCTGTTTATCACTATCAACACCGGGGGTCAATGCCAGCCAGGACGGAGGCTGCCTTCTTCTTTGACATTTCTGGTATAAAAAGAGGATATTAGATCATTTTGGGAATGGCAAGTAGGGTTGGGCGGAGTCAGTCTAAGGAAACATCATTCTGTCACAGACACAGTTATGGCAAGAAATCTCATTTTCCAAATTAGCACAGTTCATCTGCACAAGAAACCAGGGTGTAGATTTAATAGCCCCTTGCAACATGTTTACGACACATTTGCATCACTTCTGTGACACAGCGGCGTTGTAAACAATGCGCCTCCATGCGACAGATTTACAACGTGACGCATCTAGTGAGATGCGTAACATTGTAAAGCCCTGCGCTACAATATACATGCATCAGGTATAATGTATGCAGGGTGGGCGTTCCGCCACAAGGAAGCCCAGTAAAAGTGACACAGTTTCACTGAGTCACTTTTACGTCCATGCCGCGTCAAAACCCTGAGCCTGCTTGAAGCAGGCGTAAAGAATGATGCTAAATGTTAGGGATAGGGCGCCTCTGAGCATTGCTGGATTTGCATTGCGCTTGCGACACGACTTCAGCAATGCGCTGCCCTTACGCCAGAAGATGCGACATGCATCTGGCTATCCTTGCGACGCATCCGTGGTGGTGGAAGGGTATTCCTGCGTGCCGAATCTTTACTGGTGCATCCCTGCTGATATGCAGGGATGGGCCAGTCCTCATAAATCTGCCCCCAGAGATATAGGGCCGATTGGTGTAGGCAGGGATAGCGAATGACACCCCTACTTTGCCCTTCAATACCCTTATCGCTGCCCTCGCTACCCGAGCCTTAGGGTTCGTGAATTCAGTGGCTGGAAATTAAGGAAAACAGTAGACTTTGTGTGGGGCCCCCTCCTAGCCTCCCTCCCAGCTCTTAACAACATACAGGAGGCTGTTGAAGGGGGGAGCTGGGGTAAACCCTGTGCTGTTCTTCGGGTTTGGCGAGTGAGTGATGTCACTTCCGCTGTCATTGGTAGCATTTTGGTGAAGGTACGTCCATGAACAGCGTGATAAGATTAACAAACTTGAAAATGTGCATAGCGTGGCATACATGAAAGCCTGACTGCGCTTTGGATGCAGAAATGTTTTACTTTTTTTGCTAATTGCCTCAGGACACTTAGTGCATTCTCCCCCTTCCCCTATCCCCCACGTGTCTTTTCTTTTCAACATTGTCTCTTTCAGTTCTGCTGGGAATTCCGTGCCGGTGAGTCGAGTCATAACCACTTGTTTGTTCTTTCTGACTTTTTTTATGAAAACCACAATACACCATGCTGTCTGGTTCCAGGCTTGTTGTGACTAATGCAACCTGGAAAATACAGTTCATTTCCACTCACAGCCTTCGCCCCACCCCCTCCACCCCCACTCGTCTGCGGCATCATCCCCTATATTTTTGGATCGATTGCTTGTTATCCATTGTTAATTTAGTCATTGATGCTGTTCTGTGGTTGCTACATATGTGAACCATGGGCCATATGTATCAAGCTATTTAGCATTCGCAAAGGCCGAAATTTTGCGAATGCTAAATACCTAAATGGTATGTATCAAACAATTTTGCATCAAAATAAGGAATCGCAAAATTTGCTATGCGTTATTTTGCAATTGCACTTAAGGAATCGCAAATTTTGCGATTCCTTAAATGCAATGTATCAAAGAAAAAAAAATGCAAAAAATGCCATTAAGGAATCGCAAATTACCACCAACTTCAAGTTGGTGGTAAGTTGCGAAATCTTTTAATAATGCTTTTTTCAAACAAACCAAAGGTGCCATATGAAGCCCATACATGCCCTTAGGGCATGTATGTGCGCCATATGCCCCCAAATGTCTTTTTCAGGGGTGCAGCAGGGTGTTCTTGAGACACCCCTGCACCCTCGAAAAAATTCCTAATTTTTTTCCCGCAAATTAGGAATGGTAAGGAATCGCTATATAAAAGCGCTTTTGTTCATACATACCATTTTGCATTTCCAAAATAGCGATTCCTTAAAATTCGCTATTTTGGAAATGCAAATTGGTTTGAGGATACATATGGCCCCATATCACTTTTCATTGTGCGTGTGGACGCACGATTTTACCTGCGTGCAAAGCATACTGCGTCATCTTACACTTTCCAGAGGTGTCGAGGGTGTACAGTGTGGAATCGCTGCATAAACTGCACTTGCATGACTGCATATCGTTAACGAAAAAATTGTCTGACGAAGTATTGTGTCCTAAATATTGTTTGCAATATTATCTCACTGAATGTGAATGTTCTATTATTAACTCCTATGGGGAGTTATTGTTGTAATTTATACAGTACAATGGGATATATAGACACAAAGCTTTTTTTTCAGCTTTTGAACTTTATTTCGATTTAAAAGAAATCATAAAAGTTATAACAACATACATAGGAGTAAAAGCAGACGGTATCCATATACATATTTAACTAAATTTAAAACAGTCACCCTGTCATTTCATGATATCACAATAAATACATCTGAAAGACTAAATCTCACCCCATCAACACTGCTGTCATGAATAGCCTTTCATCATTGATCTTCATTTGGGGCGGAATCTATACTACTATAATAAAGGAAGAAGTTTGCACCTTTGAGGCGGTTAAACTCGGGAACCACAGCGCCAATCCACACACCCGAATAATCATTGTAATCGTCAGGGTGTGCAGATGGACATAGGCTATATAAATAAAAAAAAATACGTTATTTAAAAAATTGACGATAAAAAAAAGTAGTCCCTTGCAAGTAGCGCCGGCCGCGACCTGCGTGGTGACATCAGGAGCGCGGGGAGGAGCGGCGTGCAGGAGCGGAAGAGGGGCGGCAGACATGGTGCGGGGGAGGAGCAGTGACGAATGGCATAATGGCGGTGAGGAGCGGCGGACAGGCGCGAGGAGCGGTAAGTGGCGAGGAGCGGCGGAGCGGTGAAATGAGGAGCGCGGGGGAGGAGCGGCGGCTGAGGTAAGGCTCCGGGCAGGCGGGGGACGGGGCGGGCAGGGGCCCGAGCTGCTTGACAATGTCAGGGCGGGCGGGTGGCCGGGCTGCTGCACAATGTCGGGGCGGGCGGGGGTCTGGAAAGCCTCATTGCTCGCAGGGGACGAGGCGGGCAGGGGCACGAGCTGCTTGACAATGTCAGGGCAGGCGGGGGGCCGGGCTGCTCCACAATGTCGGGGCGGGCGGGGATCCGGGAAGCCTGATTGCTCCCGGACAAGGTCGGGACGGGCTGCTAGTCATATAATAAAGTGCATAGTGCAAGATTAATGGTGGAATCCTATGAAACAAGAGCGTGGACTTTTACCCGGTCATTCTTCTTTTCCAACGGATCACCCACACCCATCCCAAGAACTTTGCAACAGCGATGACTATGGGACCTTCCAAAGATGTTTTTAAGATCCTAAATGCCTCACTGCTGGACCTGTTCCCCATGTTCGAACAAATAGGTTTCAACCATCTGGACCTAGGTCTGTGGTACAATGGGCAGGCAAAGAAAATGTGTGCCACAGATTACCTCTTATCGTCACAGAAGGGACAGTTAGTGTTATTGGAACTGCACCATTTGTTGGTAAAAAACATTTGTGGGAATCGAGCTCACCCTAAACTGATGATACAGTTTTCTGTCTCTAGGGGAGGTAATTAGGTCCCAATAGCTCTCATAGGAAGCCTCATGCTTGTTGTCAAGAAATACTTTAGACAAAGTGAGATTAATGTAAGCAGAGAACTGCCTCGTGACTATCATATTCCAGTACACTGCTTTTAGCTCAGTTTTAGATCGAAATATACTTTCAGCAAGTGCTATTTAGAGGCGGCTCATCCCCATCTTACTAAGTGTATTTTTAACACACCGTAGCCATAGGATTTTCCTAGAAACTTCCAGATCTCTAACTTCTAACAGGGCCAGCGCATAATGTGATAGTTCGGGTGTGACCCAAAGCGTCCTCCAATAGGCCACTGGCCTATATTGTGCAACATCTCTAACAGTTTGGCAACCGAGATCCAAATTTAGGGGTAATAGTGGGGTAGACTGCGGAAGGCCAATTATGGACCTCATAAATTTGTTCTGCGCCACAACCAAATGACCCAGGTTAGCATAGCCCCACAACTCTGCCCCATAGAGGATAGAGCAAACAAAACAGGTGATGGACAGAATGTGGATCAATGTCACACATTCACCCCAGTCCGAAGATCTGGGCCCAAATCCATCGTTTTTTTGCACTCCACACCACCCTGGGTTAGACAATGGCGATATGCAAATCAGCTCTGACCCTGTGCCCCATGGGAACAGTCCAGTCCGAACTACAAAAGCCATGTCCTTCCCAGAACGGAATCAAGCATCCGAGGACCGGACCGGTTTCGAGGTAACACCTCTCATCAGCCCAGCTAGCTTGACTCCAGTGGTGTGGAGTGCCTGGGACCCACGTCTGAGCATCCCCAGCGCACTTATGGCGGCAATTGCAAATAAAACAGGTGATGGACAGAATGTGGATCAATGTCACACATTCACCCCAGTCCGAAGATCTGGGCCCAAATCCATCGTTTCTTTGCACTCCACACCACCCTGGGTTAGACAATGGCGATATGCAAATCAGCTCTGACCCTGTGCCCCATGGGAACAGTCCAGTCCGAACTGCAAAAGACATGTCCTTCCCAGAACGGAATCAAGCATCCGAGGACCGGACCGGTTTCGAGGTAACACCTCTCATCAGCCCGGCTAGCTTGACTCCAGTGGTGTGGAGCGCCCTTAGTGCGCTGGGGATGCCCAGACGTGGGTCCCAGGCACTCCACACCACTGGAGTCAAGCTAGCCGGGCTGATGAGAGGTGTTACCTCGAAACCGGTCCGGTCCTCGGATGCTTGATTCCATTCTGGGAAGGACATCGCTTTTGTAGTTCGGACTGGACTGTTCCCATGGGGCACAGGGTCAGAGCTGATTTGCATATCGCCATTGTCTAACCCAGGGTGGTGTGGAGTGCAAAAAAACAATGGATTTGGGCCCAGATCTTTGGACTGGGGTGAATGTGTGACATTGATCCACATTCTGTCCATCACCTGTTTTGTTTGCAAATTCCGCCCTTAGTGCGCTGGGGATGCCCAGACGTGGGTCCCAGGCACTCCACACCACTGGAGTCAAGCTAGCCGGGCTGATGAGAGGTGTTACCTCGAAACCGGTCCGGTCCTCGGATGCTTGATTCCGTTCTGGGAAGGACATGGCTTTTGTAGTTCGGACTGGACTGTTCCCATGGGGCACAGGGTCAGAGCTGATATGCATATCGCCATTGTCTAACCCAGGGTGGTGTGGAGTGCAAAAACACGATGGATTTGGGCCCAGATCTTTGGACTGGGGTGAATGTGTGACATTGATCCACATTCTGTCCATCACCTGTTTTGTTTGCAAATTCCGCCCTTAGTGCGCTGGGGATGCCCAGACGTGGGTCCCAGGCACTCCACACCACTGAAGTCAAGCTAGCCGGGCTGATGAGAGGTGTTACCTCGAAACCGGTCCGGTCCTCGGATGCCTGATTCCGTTCTGGGAAGGACATGGCTTTTGTAGTTCGGACTGGACTGTTCCCATGGGACACAGGGTCAGAGCTGATTTGCATATCGCCATTGTCTAACCCAGGGTGGTGTGGAGTGCAAAAAAACGATGGATTTGGGCCCAGATCTTTGGACTGGGGTGAATGTGTGACATTGATCCACATTCTGTCCATCACCTGTTTTGTTTGCCATAGAGGATAGAG
Source organism: Lissotriton vulgaris (assembly GCF_964263255.1). Classification (NCBI taxonomy): domain Eukaryota; kingdom Metazoa; phylum Chordata; class Amphibia; order Caudata; family Salamandridae; genus Lissotriton; species Lissotriton vulgaris. The sequence continues at coordinate 649,731,063 of NC_141700.1, read as the reverse complement.
GCGTCAATTTTAGAAGAGTAAATGTGTAGCATAGGAGCAATCGGTTTGGTGTGGGATAACCTTTGCTCCTTCAACAGAGCACCTGACAATTGCACATGGTTAACCGTAAGCAGGTCTATTTGAGGTTTCCAACTGATTATGACATCTTGCACAGATCCCAGTCTGGCTTCCGCTCAAATTTGAGCACTGAAACTGCTTTGCTTGAGGTCACTGAGGTAATTAGAGAGACCCTGGACAGGGGAGGAAAAGCTATGCTGGTGATGCTTGACCTATCTGCGGCCTTCGACACCGTCCCCCATGACCGCCTCCGATCTAGACTCTGGGAGATAGGTCTAAGGGGGACGGTGTTCAGATGGTTCAGGTCTTTCCTCACTGGCCGTCAGCAAACGATCTGGGCTCCACCTATTTCTGCCGCAATGCCGCCTCTGGAGGTCGGAGTGCCGCAGGGCTCAATTCTGAGCCCCTCACTCTTTAATATCTACATGACCCCTCTGGCGGCACTTGCGGAGGATTTTGGGGCTCAGATTGTGTCGTACGCTGACGACACTCAACTCCTGTTCACTTGTGACAGGGGACAGGACTTCGATGGGGCATCTATCCGAGGCTGCCTTGGGGCTGTTTTTGACTGGTTTAGTCGGCACAGCCTCAAGTGCAACTCCGATAAATCTGAGGTTCTTTTCTTCGGCTGCCCCGCTGACCCCAAATGGAAAGATTGGTGACCGGCAGCCATGTTCCCTCCTACTGGCGATTCAGGGGCCGCGAAAAACCTGGGCATTCAGGTTGACAACCGTCTCTCCTTTGGGGCCCAGGTGTTGGGATTAGTTGGCAAATGCTTTGCCATATTAAAGATGCTGAGGAAGTTCCTGCCGCTTCTATCCTTGGAACACAGGAAGATCACTGTCCAGGCCCTGATCGGCTCCAGGCTGGACTATTCTAACGTTCTCTACCTTGGTCTGCCTGATTACCTCCTATCGCGTCTTCAGGTGGTACAGAACTCGGCGGCTCGTGCCATCTTCAGCCTCCCCAGAAGAGCAAGGGCCAGTGAGCTTCTCAAAACTCTCCACTGGCTCCCCATGAAGAAGCGTATCATCTTTAAGGCCCTGACCATCGCATTTAAAGCTTTGCATGGTATGGGCGCCCGCTATCTTCAGAAATGGGTCTGCTTCTACTCTCCATCCAGATCCTTGCGCTCTTCCTCCCAGGCCAAGGCAGTCAATCCCATGATCCGTCGTGCCCGCTGTGGTGGGCGCTCTTTTAAATTCCTCGCCCCGCAGCTATGGAATGATCTTCCTCTCTCTCTGAGATCCAGCCCCAACCTTTTGGCTTTCAGAAAAGACTTGAAGACCTTCCTCTTCCAGCAATAACACCGCCTGCTGAGCTATGCTTCTGTCATTCGTCCGTCTTTTCCCCTCTCTGGACTTGCTGAGGCTCTGACAGCGCCGGGACACTTCTCGGAGTAGCCGTGCGCTATAGAAGCACCCCCTTAACATTAACATTAACATTAACATTTTTTTGTCAATGGTAACTCCTAGATATGAAAAAGTCTCAGTTTGCTCTAAGATTCCTCCTTCATTCTGACAGCACCCACAGTATTCTTATTGTTTTGTAAGACCATATATTTAGTTTTATCCACGTTTACAATGAGATCATGATCCTCACAAAACCCCTCAAAACTCGTGAGGGCGCTTTGAAGGCCCTGCCTTGTCTTAGAGAGAATAAGGGTGTCGTCGGCAAACATTAAGAGGGGGATCTTAGTTCCAGCCAGGGATGGTGCATCCGTGATAAAGCTCTCAAAGTACTGCAACACCCCATTGATGTAAATTGAAAAGAGAGTTGGTGCTAGCACGCACCCTTGTCTCACCCCCTTCTCAACTGGAAACTTGTCAGTGGTATTGCCTTGTGCATCCCATTTCACCTGAGCAAAATCATCGGTGTGTAACTTGATCAATAAAGCCAAATGTCCAACGGCATACCAATCTTCATAAAGCTACACCACATCTTGGTGTGGGGGACGAGGTCGAAAGCCGACTTGAGATTGACGAACGCTGCATAAATTGTACCTCTCCCTAGTACTACGGTACGCCAGTATATAAGGATAAACCTTAGCACCTGATCTACGGTGCTAGTGCACGGCCGGAACCCCGCCTGAAGGTGGGATAGGATTGCACATTCTTCCAACCATGCCTGAATTCTTCCCAATACCAGCCTTGCTGTCACCTTTTGGATACAATCTATAAGGCTTATTGGCCTATAGTTCCCAGGTCAGGAGTCATCCCCCATTTTGTGGATGGGAAGGATTATTGCCCCTGCCCAGGTCGCAGGGATAGGTGCTCCCTTAGCGATGGCGTTCGCTATAAATTGGATATAGGACGCCCACGTATCTACGTCATGGAGGAACAAGTCAGCAGGAATGCAGCCAGGCCCCAGCGCCCTGCCTCTTGGAACTAAAAGTAAAGCATTTTCCACTTCTTACTTACTAAAGTGTAAAGTTGAAGTGGAATTGGGCAGTTCAAAATGGACTTGTATTACTCCAACACTTGCAAACTGAGCTTTAAAATATGAAACCCACTGGTCTGGCTCTACGTGGTTCATGAGCACATTACTAGGTGACCCTCTACCCCACGTGACCAAGTGCCAAAAAGCGGTCATGTTTCTTTCCAAACATGCATTGAGCAGTTTTGCCCAATGTTGTTCGTCCCAATCCTTTTTGGCACGATATTGAGCAGCCCTATATGACATCCTGGCCTTACAGATTTTCTCCCTATTCTTTGACCTGACTGCCACTGCTAGGCTCCTGTAGGCGTTACGACAGGAAGAATGATACCAGGCGGCAGCTTTATAGCCTGAATCAATCATGGGTTTCTTACTTTTTGTAATAAAATAGCCTTTAAGCTTAGTAAAAAGGTCCTCATGGACTTGGACAGCGGTCATACAGAGCTCTTCCTGGGTAGCACAACTCTGTAGGGAACCTAGGGCTTTAACAACCAAATTACTAATTTGTTCCATGTGCTCTACCTTTGTCCTCACATTCGCCCATTTTACTCGCCTGGAGTCGTTGGTCAATTGGGCCTCAACATGATCTGCGGATTATACTAACCTTACTCCATGTGATGAGGACAATAAGCACATGAACAGTAATAGTGGATTGTGATCACTTTCGGGTCGTTCACTGTAGGAGAGTAGGGTCTGCTATCCTATGGTCACCCCAATTTTTGCTTTTTGCTTCACTGGTTTTCGTCTTACTGAGGCTGTGGGCCTGCTAATCAGACCCCCAGCCTGCTGTTCTCTCTCTAAATTCACATACATGTACTATAGGTACATAACCCAATGGGAAAATGGACTCCTTGTCAGCCCCTGTACCATGCACTATAGGTGCTCAGGGCATAGGTGCCACCAAGGCCTACCAGGGGCTGAAGCATAGCTTATGCCACCCCTGGCTGGTTGTTAAATTGACACAACTGGCTGATCACTCAGCTGGGGCAAGTGGGTGTAATCACCCCTTGCTTAGATATAGTATACCCATATCTAAACCTATATCTGGACACATATAAACCTGTGAGCCATTCCTTTGGAAGGCCTTATCAATCCTGAAGACAGAGTACGGGGTTTAATGTGAGATGGAGCTCTGGCATGAGCTGAGCCTGTCTGCAGCCGTCGGGAACAACTCCCTAAGCTGTTCCGGGATAATGCCATACCATATACTATTAAGTGCATTATAATCCTCGCGGTTATATAGCAACTTTTGTTTGGCTTTATCAAAACATGTCGTGTAAGGTGTCATACGATTTGGAATACTATCCCCTCGACAGTTCTGTCGACGGGGATAGCATTCCACCCCTCTAGAGGGAGAAGACATGTTACTTTACTGAAACGTGGTTGATTTTTAAAAGAGCCTCAGATCCACAAAATGGATGCTTCTGCCACAGACACAAGTCTGACCTCCTGCTTCTGACCGAAACTCAGCAGAGGAGGCCTGGACAAAGGCTTTCCTGTCGCAGGGCGGTGTTACACCACCCCAGACAGGAAATAGTGGATTGTAGCAGGGAGGTTTGAAAGAAACCAGACACTGCCTGGAGCGCACAAGGCTGCCCCTTGCATAATGCGGCCAAACCGGTTCTGGGGCACACCAGCCCCAGTCCCAGCGTGGCCTCGATCAAAGGAAAGGGGTGTATCCACCCCCTTCCTGGGTCCCACCCGTAGGAGGGGATCTAGCAGGTAATCCAGCCCCCTATATTGGTATAAGAATGGGGGCAGTGCCAACGCACTCAGATTATCCTGATGAAACATTTGAAACAAAACTCTGGACCCTTCGACCTCCTACTCAACGTAGAAGACTGAAGAATCTCCCTTGTGGTCAAGGAGTGACCTCCCTGTGCAAACAGGCACCATCCAGTACCTCGACGTCTGCTTTGTTGCAGTTCCCGCCGGAACTCGAGTGACAGAGATCAACGAGATCAAGCTTGCCTGCCTTCTTACAGCCCGATCCACAGTCCCTGCAGAGCTGAGACCCGTGGAGGCGACCGGAAGCGTGGGGCACGCCATCTTGAAAAGACCACGAGACGCTGACCGTGCAGCCCACGAGTCACCCTCGAAGCTGTACACCGGGGTTTGAGAAGCCCCAACCCTGAGCCACTCTTGCACGAAGCGCACCCCTCTACACTCGACGAGTGCTGCGTGGGGCCCTTCTGCTTTCTTTGGCTCAACGCGTTGGCCCGGTCACTTGCCAGCTGGCTTGTGGCCCTTGTGCTGGCGAAAACCTAAATACGACTTGCGATTCTGGTTGCTCCAGACTTGCACCAGCTCCTCTGAAAAGGAGCACCCGCTCCGACCCTCCTGGTCCGAGTGAGAAGCAATCTTCCAGTCCTGCGTGGATTGCTCTTGCCAAATGTTGTTTGCTCTGATCTTGAAGCCGACTGCGCCGACGGTGAGAGCCTGCGTGGGACAGCTCGTGACCTGCTCCTGGACGTCGCAGATGCCCCAGAGCCCACGTGGCAGCGGAGAGAAGCTCCTCAACAACCACTTGATTGCGCCCGACATTGCCTGGTTCTGTCCTGGTTCCACCCTGGTCACTGCTGAGTGACCCAGACTCTGTCCCCTCTGCTTTCAGGTACTTTTCTACTCTGATCCACCCTTGGATCACACCGGACACTTCTCCTTCACATCGCCTGCAGCATCTTCAGCTTCAAGCACCAACAACTTGCGTGACGAAACCCGACGCCACTTCGGCCCTATGCACCCGCTTCCTGTGGGTGCGGTAACTCAGCAACGCCGGTGTTTCCACACTGGTACACACCTCTAGGGTCTGTGTCTAAAGTTTTGTCCATCTAGGTTCAGCGGAAGTATCCTTAAACTCTATGTGTGTAACTTTTACGCACCATTGACTTTGCATTGGTGCATGCGTGTGCTTTAAGCGCTGCACCCGAATCCAGCGGGCTTTTCCCGACTTCAGCATTGCTTGTCACGACTTCTCCCAGCGATTTCCTAGGCCCTAGGCCTAACCACTGTTCGATTGGTATCTCTTATACCCCTTTCTTAATATATGGTTTGAGTGGCCACCCGCCCTCATCCATAATTGTACAACTTTGTATGTTATACTGTGCTTTTGATTTAACGCTTGTGCCCCTTTGCTCATAAAGAGTACTGGGGATTATTTTAGAAATAAACACATATATTTTTATAATATATACTTGTGTGGTGTCCTTTCATTTGATATTACAGGATTGTGATTGGTAAAACAGCTCACTTAACACGACCTCTTGAGTTTAGCCTTTAAGGCTGCTTAATCTATGCTACCATTAAGATAGCTTGTCTATAAGGTTGACTTACAACCAGACACCATAAGGGATTGTTTGGACTGATACAAGGTGGTTCCAGAATTGGAAACATCATATATCAGGCCAACTTCTCACATTGGTGTGCAGCGGTGCGGATTTGAGCTTGCTGTTGTTTTACCATTGCAATCTTTTTATCAAATTGAAAGATCACATCAAGTACCTTAGGTACATATAAATCAAAAGCTTAGCATATTTAAGTTCTACTGAATTTAGTAGTTGTAGATTAAAGGGATTAGCACACCCTGACTACAACTCACTAGCAAGGTACAGTAGGAAAACACTTAGTGTAGGTAAGTGCACCACTTGCACCTCACTAGCAGTCATGTCTGACACAGGAAGAGCTTCAGGCTCTGCCCCTGTGACAGTTGACCTTACCAAGGCAACTTCCAGCTATGACAAACTTAGCCACAAAGACTTGGGTGCCTTGTGCATTGCAAGGGGGCTAAAAAGGGGTAGAAACCCCACCATTCCTTCCCTGATAGCCATCCTGGAAAAGGATGACTTAGATAAGGCGAGTGCAGCTCCCTTAGATTTAGGAGATGGAGTGAACACCCCAGAGAATGAGAAAACTCCAGAGGAGGAAGAAGAAGAAGAGGAGGAAGAGGAGGAAGAGGGCTCAGAAGTAGATGAGCCTGATGATCAGGATCAGAGGGGTAACCAGGTTGTAGTTGCCAGGCTTAACCAGGCCAACTTAGACCTACATGGGACTGGAGAGGGCCAGCACCTCCCCAGATCCCATAACATAATTCTCCCAGGCAACAGAAGGGTGAGATCTCCATCAGGGGACTCTCATATTTCTAGTGTCTCAAGAGAATCTCGAAGGGGAATGACTTCCCCCCCGGAGGAAAGAGCATAGGGCCAGAATGAGGGCTGCCCAACTCCAAATTGAGAGGGAAGAGATAGCCTTGGCTCGAGCTAAACTTGCTTTAGCAATAGAACAGAAGTTGTGTGGCCTAGATGCCACTGGTGGCAGCAATAATTCTAGAGAGAAAGACAGGAGCTATGAAAATAGAAACCTGACAAAAATTGTGCCCCCCTACAAGGAAGGGGATGACATCCACAAATGGATGACTGCTCTTGAGAGAGCCTGCATGGTACAGCAGGTTCCTCAGGATGAGTGGGCTGCAATTTTATGGTACTCCTTTTCTGAGAAAGGGAGGGATAGGCTCCTCACAGTTAGACCTGAGGATGCCAAAAACTACTCTGTCCTGAAGAGTGCTCTTATTGAAGGGTTTGGCCTAACCACTGAGCAATACAGGTTGTTGTTCAGAGACACCCAAAAAGCATAGACTCAGGACTGGACTGATTTTGTTGATTGTGCCACTAAGGCTCTGGAGGGTTGGCTGCAGGGAAGTAAAGTCTCAGACTATACAGGATTGTACAATCTTATAATGAGAGAGCAGATCCTTAATAACTGTCAGAACCATCTGTTGCATCAATACCTTATTGACTCTGATCTGACCTCTCCCCAAGAATTGGGAAAGAAGGCAGACAAATGGGTCAGAACAAGGATAAAGCAGAAACCTCAGAACCATGGTGGTGACCAGAAGAAAACAGACCAGAAGGGTGGGAATCCGAAAGATAAAGAAAAGGACCAGAAGTCTTCAGGCCCCCAAACTAGTAATAAGGAGGGTGGTTCCCAAAATGGCAACAAGAAAAAGAATAATGATGGCCCAAAGAAACCTTGGTGTAATACCTGCAAATCAGTTTCACACTGGGGCAGTGAATGCACCAAGAAAAATCCAGTCCCCACCACTGCAGCTCCTAAAGCACCTGCACCCCCTAGTACAGTTAGCAGTGGTGGTACACAGCCAAAGGGTATAGTAGGGTTAACCCTGGGTACTGAGATGGAATCTGGCCTAGTCAGAGTCCCTACTCAGGCAGTTCTCCTATATGATGTGGACTTATCTTTGTCCACTACTGTGAGTCCCAGTAACCTGGGCAAGTATAGGCAGACGCCTTTGATAAATGAGAAACTGGCTCAGGCCTACAGGGACACATGTGCCAGTGTCACTATGGTGACACCTGACTTTGTGGACCCTGGTCAGATTGTACTAGGTGAGAATTTCCTAGTGACCAATGCAAGCAACACCACTACTACACATAGTGTGGCTGTTGTGAACTTCTCCTGGGGAGGGGTAACTGGCCTAAAGAAAGTTGTTGTGAGTGCAGACCTCCCAGTAGACTGTCTGTTAGGCAATGATCTGGAAAGCTCAGTTTGGTCAGAAGTGGAGTACATGACTCATGCAGAAATTCTAGGGATTTCAGCACATGTCCTTGCAGTGACAAGGACTCAGGCTAAGAAGTGCCTTCCTGAACCAGTGGTGGATCTTGGAACAATAGACCAACCACAACCCAAGAGAAATAGCAAGAGGGTTAAGGCTGTGCCTTCCCCCTTGCCCCAGGTTGAGGATCAGCCTCCACAGGGAACTGATTCTGCAGTCCAAGAGGAGACTGTCTCTGAGGAACTTGAGCCTGATCAGGTTGAGTTTCTGGGGACAGGGGGACCCTCAAGGGCAGACCTGGGGCAGGCCCAATTAGATTGCCCTTCTCTTGAACCCCTCAGACAGCAAGCTGCTGCTGAGGCTGCAGGGAATGCTCAAGGTACCCATAAAGTGTATTGGGATGAAGGGCTCCATTATTCAGAGGCTAGAGACCCCAAGCCTGGTGATACCAGGAAGTTGGTCATACCTTTGAAATTTAGGGGCTTCCTTCTTACCTTGGCCCATGATATTCCCCTTGCAGGACACTTAGGCCAGAACAAGTCTTGGGACAGGCTTGTCCCTCACTTTCACTGGCCTCATATGTCAGAAAATGTCAAGGAGTTTTGTTGCTCCTGTGTCACTTGCCAAGCCAGTGGTAAGTCAGGTGGCACAACAAAGGCCCCTCCTGATACCACTACCTGTGGTGGGGGTACCCTTTGAAAGAATTGGAAAAGACATTGTGGGTCCCATGGATCCTCAAACAGCATCTGGGCACAGATTTATACTGGTGGTAGTGGATCATGCCACCAGGTACCCAGAGGCAATTCCCCTGAGGACCACAACAGCACCTGTTGTGGCAAAGGCCCTTCTTGCAGTGTTCTCAAGAGTGGGTTTTCCAAAGGATGTTCTTTCAGACAGAGGTACCAACTTCATGTCTGGATACTTAAAAGCAATGTGAAAGGAGTGTGGAGTAAACTACAAGTTTACCACACCCTATCACCCACAGTGCAATGGGCTTGTGGAGAGATTCAACAAGACCCTCAAGGGAATGATAAAAGGATTACCAGAGAAGCTTAGGTGGAAATGGTACACCCTTTTACCCTGCTTGCTCTTTGCATACAGAGAGGTCCCACAGAAGGGGGTTGGCTACAGCCCTTTTGAACTTTTGTTTGGCCACCCTGTGAGGGGTCCACTATGTTTGGTGAAGGAAGGATGGGAGTTACCTCTCAAAAAGCCTAAGCTAGATGTTGTGGACTATGTACTTGGTCTCCGCTCCAGGATGGCTGAGTATATGGAGAGAGCATCCAAAAACCTGGAGGCCAGTCAAGAATTACAGAAAGCTTGGCATGACCAAAAGGCTGTTCTGGTGGAGTACAAACCAGGGCAGATGGTGTGGGTGTTGGAGCCAGTGGCCCCAGCAGCTCTCCAGGACAAATGGACTGGACCCTACCCAATTGTTGAAAAGAATGGAGAAGTCACCTATGTGGTTGACTTTGGAACCCCTAGGAGCCCCCACAGGGTGCTCCATGTAAATCGTTTGAAAGCATTTGTTGACAGGGAGGACATGAGTCTCCTCATGGCCACAGATGGGGATCAGGAGGAAGAGAGTGACCCTCTCCCAGACCTGCTTTCCCAGAACCCTGATGATGGTTCAGTTGATGGAGTAGCCTTGGCAGGCAGCCTCACTGAGCAGCAACAGGTGGACTGCAGACAGGTGTTGCAGGCCCACAGACATATGTTTTCACTCACACCCAGTCAAACTAACTGGTGCACCCATGAGGTGGACACTGGTGACAGTCTGCCTGTGAAGAATAAGATCTACAGGCAACCTGACCATGTCAGGGATTGTATAAAGGCTGAGGTGCAAAAGATGTTGGAGCTTGGAGTGATTGAGCCATCAGAGAGCCCATGGGCTAGCCCAGTGGTCCTTGTGCCAAAACCTCATACCAAAGATGGAAAGAGAGAAATGAGGTTTTGTGTGGACTACAGAGGTCTCAATGCTGTCACTAGGACAGATGCACATCCCATTCCAAGAGCAGATGAGCTCATTGATAAATTGGCTTCTGCCAAGTTTCTGAGCACATTTGATTTGACAGCTGGCTACTGGCAGATCAGACTAGCTGAAGAGTCAAAAGCCAAGACAGCATTCTCTACCCCTAGTGGACATTATCAGTTTGTGGTAATGCCCTTTGGTTTGAAGAATGCACCTGCCACCTTCCAAAGGTTGGTGAATCAAGAACTTGCTGGGATGGATGACTTTTGTGCAGCATATCTAGATGATATTGCTGTCTTTAGCTCCACCTGGGAGGATCACCTGATCCACCTGAAGAAGGTTCTGGAGGCCCTGCAAAAGGCAGGCCTGACTATCAAGACTACTAAGTGCCAGATAGGGCAGAGCAAGGTTGTGCAACTGGGCCACCTAGTAGGTGGGGGTCAGGTTCAACCATTGGAGAGAAAGATCCAGACCATACAGGACTGGGCTCCTCCAACTACCCAGACACAAATCAGACCCTTCTTGGGCCTGACTGGGTATTACAGAAAATTTGTGAAAAACTATGGGTCCATTGTGGCACCATTGAATGACTTGACATCCAAGAAGGTGCCCAAAAAGGTTCAGTGGACAGTTAGCTGTCAAAAGGCATTTAATGACCCGAAGAAGGCCATGTGCTCTGCACCTATCCTGAAGAGTCCTGACTACTCCAAACAGTTCATTGTACAGACAGATGCTTCTGAGTTGGGGGTGGGAGCTGTGCTTTCACAATTGAATACAGATGGTCAAGACCAGCCTATTGCTTTTATTAGCAGAAGGCTGACCCCCAGGGAGGAATGTTGGTCAGCTATTGAGAGGGAGGCCTTTGCTGTGGTTTGGGCCCTGAAGAAGTAGAGGCCATACTTGTTTGGAACTCACTTCAAAATTCAGACAGACCATAAGCCCCTCTTGTGGCTAAATCAGATGAAGGGGGAAAATCCCAAACTGCTCAGGTGGTCCACTTCCCTACAGGGGATGGACTTTACAGTGGAGCACCGCCCAGGGACTGACCATGGTAATGCAGATGGTCTCTCCAGGTACTTCCACTTAGAACATGAAGACTTATCTGGTCAAGGTTAAGTTTAATGTCCCTGCATTTGGGGGGGTTGTGTAGGAGAGTAGGGTCTGCTATCCTATGGTCACCCCAATTTTTTGCTTTTTGCTTCACTGGTTTTCGACTTACTGAGGCTGTGGGCCTGCTAATCAGACCCCCAGCCTGCTGTTCTCTCTCTAAATTCACATACATGTACTATAGGTACATAACCCAATAGGAAAATAGACTCCTTGTCAGCCCCTGTACCATGCACTATAGGTGCTCAGGGCATAGGTGCCACCAAGGCCTACCAGGGGCTGAAGCATAGCTTTTGCCACCCCTGGCTGGTTCTTAAATTGACACAACTGGATGATCACTCAGCTGGGGCAAGTGGGTGTAATCACCCCTTGCTTAGATATAGTATACCTATATCTAAACCTATATCTGGACACATATAAACCTGTGAGCCACTCCTATGGAAGGCCTTATCAATCCTGAAGGCAGAGTGCGGAGTTTAATGTGAGATGGAGCTGTGGCATGAGCTGAGCCTGTCTGCAGCAGTCGGGAACAACTCCCTAAGCTGTTGCGGGATAATGCCATACCATATACTATTAAGTGCATTATAATCCTCGCGGTTATATAGCAACTTTGGTTTGGCTTTATCAAAACATGTCGTGTAAGGTGTCATACGATTTGGAATACTATCCCCTCAACAGTTCTGTCGACGGGGATAGCATTCCACCCCTCTAGAGGGAGAAGACATGTTACTTTACTGAAACGGGTTGATTTTTAAAAGAGCCTCAGATCCACAAAATGGATGCTTCTGCCACAGACACAAGTCTGACCTCCTGCTGCTGACCGAAACTCAGCAGAGGAGGCCTGGACAAAGGCTTTCCTGTCGCAGGGCGGTGTTACACCACCCCAGACAGGAGATAGTGGATTGTAGCAGGGAGGTTTGAAAGAAACCAGACACTGCCTGGGGCGCACAAGGCTGCCCCTTGCATAATCCGGCCAAACCGGTTCTGGGCCACACCAGCCCCAGTCCCAGCGCAGCCTGGATCAAAGGAAAGGGGTGTATCCACCCCCTTCCTGTGTCCCACCGATAGGAGCGGACCTAGCAGGTAATCTAGCTCCCTAGATTGGTATAAGAATGGGAGCAGTGCCAACGCACTCAGATTATCCTGATGAAACATTTGAAACGAAACTCTGGACCCTTCGACATCCTACTCAACGTAGAAGACTGAAGAATCTCCCTTGTGGTCAAGGAGTGACCACCCTGTGCAAACAGGCACCATCCAGCACCTCGACATCTGCTTTGTTGCAGTTCCCGCCGGAACTCGAGCAATAGAGATCGACGAGATCAAGCTTGCCTGCCTTCTTGCAGCCCGATCCACAGTCCCTGCAGAGCTGAGACCCGTGGAGGCGACCGGAAGCGTGGGGCACGCCATCTTGAAAAGACCACGAGACGCTGACCGTGCAGCCCACGAGTGACCCTCGAAGCTGTACACCGGGGTTTGAGAAGCCCCTACCCTGAGCCACTCTTGCACCGAAGCTCACCCCTCTACACTCGACGAGTGCTGCGTGGGCCCCTTCTGCTTTCTTTGGCTCGACGCGTTGGCCCGGTCACTTGCCAGCTGGCTTGTGGCCCTTGTGCCAGCGAAAACCTAAATACAACTTGAGATTCTGGTTGCTCCAGACTTGTACCAGCTCCTCTGAAAAGGAGCACCCGCTCTGACCCTCCTGGTCCAAGTGAGAAGCAATCATCCAGTCCTGCGTGGATTTCTCTTGCCAAGTGTTGTTTGCTCAGATCTTGAAGCCGACAGTGCCGACGGTGAGAGCCTGCATGGGTCAGCTCGTGACCCGCTCCTGGACGTTGCAGATGCCCCAGAGCCCACGTGGCAGCGGAGATAAGCTCCTCGACAACCACCTGATTGCGCCCGACATTGCCTGGTTCCGTCCTGGTTTCACCCTGGTCACTGCTGAGTGACCCAGACTCTGTCCCCTCTGCTTTCAGGTACTTTTCTACTCTGATCCACCCTTGGATCACACCGGACACTTCTCCTTCACATCGCCTGCAGCATCTTCAGCTTCAAGCACCAACAACCACCGTGATGAAACCCGACGCCACTTCGGCCCTATGCACCCGGTTCCTGTGGGTGAGGTAACTCAGCAACGCCGGTGTTCCCACACTGGTGCACACCTCTAGGGTCTGTGTCTAAAGTTTTGTCCATTTAGGTTCAGCGGAAGTATCCTTAAACTCTATTTGTGTAACTTTTATGTACCATTGACTTTGCATTGGTGCATGCGTGTGCTTTAAGCGCTGCACCCGAATCCCGCGGGCTTTTCCGGACTTCAGCACTGCTTGTCCCGACTGCTCCCTAGGCCTAACCACTGTTCGATTGGTATCTCTTATACCACTTTCTTAATATATGGTTTGAGTGGCCACCCGCCGTCATCCATAAATGTGCAACTTTGTATGTTATTCTGTGCTTTTGATTTAACGCTTGTGCCCCTTTGCTCATAAAGAGTACTGGGGATTATTTTAGAAATAAACACATATATTTTTATAATATATACTTGTGAGGTGTCCTTTCATTTGATATTACAGGATTGTGATTTGTAAAACAGCTCGCTTAACACGACCTCTTGAGTTTAGCCTTTAAGGCTGCTAAAAAGGTCCTCATGGACCTGGACAGCAGTAAAACAGAGCTCTTCCTGGGTAGCACAACTCTGTAGGGAACCTAGGGCTTTAACAACCAAATTACTAATTTCTTCCATGTGCTCTACCTTTGCCCTCACATTCGCCCATTTTACTCGCCTGGAGTCGTTGATCAATTGGGCCTCTACATGATCTGCGGATTATACTAACCTTACTCCATGTGAAGAGGACAATAAGCACATGGACAGTAATAGTGGATTGTGATCACTTTCGGGTCGTTCACAAACCACCATATCTTTTAGGTTAGACCAGAGCTCCATATTTATTAGAAAAAATCTATTTGGCTGGTATGCTGTCCAAAACTAAAGGTAAGCGTACCATGTTTGTCGGAGACTGTTCTCCCGTTGGCTGCCCTAACCCTTTGTTCCAGGCAAAAAACTTTCAGCTGAAGTGCCGCACTCGTCCATCTTTTTATTACAGGAAGATCGTGCGGTGGAATGGACCACTCAGCATCCTCCTCTTCATTAAAATTTATATCATGAAAGTCCAGGGGTTCGAAAGTACAATTAAAATCACCTGCTATTATTACATGTTTATCTCCTCTGTAATTTACTAAAAAAAATCTAAAAGTCCCACCGTAGGGGAAGCTTTACCACCTTGCATACCCTTTGAGTAGACATTAATTAATAACAAATCTATGGTATGTGCCCACTGCAACCTAATTATGAGAATGTCCTCTGACTCAATGATAATCTCTTCCAACTTGAACTGTTCACATTGTCTTATCCAAGTGATCAGTCCCCCTTTCGGTCTGCCACGCTGCCCCTGTATCGCTGCTTTAGAAAGATTTAGGTACCCATGATGGAATACTTGGTCCAAGGCCCAGGTCTCTTGAAAGAACAATATGTCTTGCTCTTCAATAAATGTGGACCAATCTACAGAAGCTATTTTCTGTGAAAGCCCCGCAATGTTCCATGACACTAATTTAGTATCTACTGTGTCGCACAGAATAGAGCTGGGACCTGACTGCTGACTTGAGCCACTCTTCACCCGGGGTGGAATGACCCCTTCTGGTGAATGGTCGTCTGCTGTTTCTAAATAGCAGTCCCTCCCCATCCCACTCACAGATGGATCAGAAAGCCTTATATGCTTCTGTCCACTATGTATGGATAGGGTGTGACTGTCCACATTGTTGAAGGCCCTTGGCTCATTGCGGCTCAACTATTAAAGGCAAGATCGGAGGAGAAACTAATGAACTACACAGTCAATCTATTTCATCCAAATTGGAGAAGAGCTCAAATCTGTTGTGAGTTGGTACATTATAGTCATAGGGGCTTTGTGCCAAATCTATCTCCCGCAATCCTTCCCTTCGTGTTGTCTGCATTACAATGTTGCGATAAAAGAACCCCAGAGGCAAAATGCTAATGGAGTCCCTACTCTGATACCTGGCCCCCGCCCTATCAAGGATCGTTTTGACTATCAGTGATGATCCAAAATTTAACACACTACAGTCACCTCTAGAGCATTTATGTGATATCCCTACCCATGGAACCCTGCATATCATCTTGAATTCCCGAAATAGATGATTACCTAGCCCAGTTCTTGCGTTCAACAGATGAAGTGCCTTATTTCTAATGGAGGTCCAGTGCTCCCCGACCCCTGATCGAAGGACTGGCACGTTGGAGAGTATAATTGACACAATCTACAATGCACCGTATTACACATCCCGAGGTATTGATACTGTATAATGGAGAATCTGGACACAAAACACAGTGCACAGTATTGCACACACAGAGGTATTGATACTGTACAATGGGGTATATAGACACAAAGCACAATGCACTCTATTACACATCCAGAGGTATTGATACTGTACAATGGGGTATCTGGACATAAGGCACAGTGCACCGTATTACAATCTAGAGGTATTGATACTGTATGATGGGGTATATGGACACAAGGCACAGTGAACCGTTTTACACATCTAGAGGTATTGATACTGTACAATGGGGTATCTGGACACAAGGCACAGTGCACCGTATTACACATCTAGAGGTATTGATACAGAACAATGGGGCATCTTGATGCAAGGCACAGTGCACAGTATTCCACATACTGAGGTATTGATACTGTGTGATGGGGCATCTGGACGCAAGGCACAGTGCACCGTATTACACATCCCGAGGTATTGATACTGTGCGATGGGGTATCTGGATGCAAGGCACAGTGCACCATATTACACATCCAAAGGTATTGATACAGTACAATGGGGTATATGGCCACAAGGGACAATGCACCTCATTACATATCTGGAGTTATTGGTACTGTGTGATGGGGTATCTGGACAAAAGGCACAGTGCACCGTATTACACATCCCGAGGCATTGATACTGTACAGGGGGTATATGGACACAAGGCACAATGAACCGTATTACACATCTAGAGGTATTGATAAGGTACAAAGGGGTATAGGGACACAAGGCACAATGAACGATATTCCACATCTAGAGGTATTTATAATGTACAATCGGATATATGGACACAAAGCACAGGGCACCGTATTACACATTCCAGAGGTATTGATCTGTGCGATGGGGTATATGGACGCAAGGCACAGTGCACCGTATTACACATCCAGAGGTATTGATACTGTACGAGGGGGTATGTGGACACAAGGCACAATGCACCGTATTACACATCTAGAAGTATTGATACTGTATGATGGGATATATGGACACAAAGCACAGTGCACGTATTACACATCTTGAGGTATTGATACTGTACGATGCGGTATATAGACACAGGGCACAGTACACACTATTACACATCTAGAGGTATTGATACTATGCAATGCGGCATCTGGAAACAAGGCACAGTGCCCTGTATGACACATCCAGAGATATTGATACTGCATGAGGGGGTATATGGACACAAGGCACAGGGCACCGTATTACACATCTAAAGGTATTGATACTGATCCAGCGGCATACCAACAACAGATACTTCACTACCATGTACTCACCTGGGCCCATAAACACACACACAACAATTGAGTAAACCGCTGGAGTCAAAGTTTATAGTTTTCCACAGTTTTCAAGATTAGTTATTTAATATTCCTAACCAACTTTTTACTGATCAAAAAGTTCTTTCCTCTGGTCGATGGACCATTTGTTGAACTAGTTGATGGTGAAAATTACATAAGCTAACTTGTTCTTTTATTTAATGTAAGTAACCACAGACTCGAGAAAGTTTTAAATCTTTATCTAAATTAATGCATGTGAACTATCTCAAATACACAGTGCAGTCACCATCATTCTTAAGAGAGAAAATTCAATCAAATCATCAAACAGATACTTTGGACTCATGAAATGATCAATACTCAGAAAGGGAGAGGACAGAGAGAAAAGAACATCTGCAAATAGCGTGAAAATATAATTACCACGAATGATGTGAAGACCAACCCCCTGGTAAGGGTCCCCCGGGATAGATCAGGCGACAAAGACTTCAGGACAGGAATCAGGACAGGATAGATGACCTCTCTAGAATACCGACAATTGCGTAGTACCCCTCTCTGACACTCTCTTCCTCCTCGAGATTCTTCTGCGATCTTCTTATCTAATCCAATTAAATTAGGATAGAAGGTTCTGCATTTGATTCTTCATCAGCATCTAATAGCATCTCTCACAGCATCAGCATCTCCCGCTACACAGACAGCATCCTGAGCTCTGCTAACGAACTACCTAAAGCTATCTCAATGATACCTTTTGTTCTTCATGTTCCACCCACTAAAGTTTCAATATCGCAAAAATACGAATCCTAATTGGTCAGGCAAAGAGGAAGATCATCACACATCATTTAATTCAGTGAAACCATTGTTCGCAAACCCATCCCCTTAATTTTTATTCAAAATTTTATTCCCATCCACTACATGTATTCATTTTGAAACATTAATGACACTACAATGAATGGAACATCTCATTGCTGAACTCTGCACCATCCATTCCCAGTGTAGGACACTGGCGACTTTGGCATCCATCCAACTTCTTAAGTCATCATTCCGGGTTTAACTTTCAATGGACAGGTGCAGTAGTCACATGACTCAGCTTACTTCAGTTATAAATGAGAGGCCCACTATGCACTAGTGATAAAGTCAGAAAGACAGATGTTACTTTAAAAAAGAAATGGTTTCACTGTACCCCGCCCACTTCTACTCTAACCCAGTGTATTTATTAGACTTATCCCCGTATTAGCGTTAGTAAAAACTACAGGATAGAGGGTATCCAACTAGACTGATTCACAACTCACGCAAAAGGGCCCTTAATAACCCTAGAGAGGCCCTACTGGAGACACATCACAAAGAACCTGACAACCTGATCACTTGCGTGACTTGCTTCACAAAAAATTCAGTGTTTCGGAAAAAGACTGTGAATAAACACTGGGGGTTATTGAACACAGGGGGCCTAGACATCCCACGTCCCCGTTTTGCCTTCAAACGCACGTCCAATCTTAAAGACGCCCTCATTCACACATGCCCTAAAAAACAAACGACCTCTGGCCAAAATACCTTGTGGGGGCTTCCACCAGTAGTTGGTCACTATCAGTGCGGGGGCTGTGCTGTATGCCCACAGACAGTACAGTGCAAGGAAATCAAATTGTCGGATACAATCACCTCGCACATGAACAAACAAACGAATTGCAATAGCCCCAGATGTATCTACATGCTGATCTGTCCTTGCAGAAAAAAATACATTGGCATGACAATGAGGCAAGTTTAGTTACGAATCATGGAGCATAAGAGCAACAATCGGTGCTCTAAAACACACACAAGACTCTATGAACACTACATCCAACATGGCCACCAGGCGGATAGCATCAAATGGCTTGTACTCGAATCTCACCCGTCCATTACACAACCAGCTCTGTTCAGGATTGAACAGCGATGGGTACACCGCCTTCAATTAGATACACTGGGCCTGAATGACTCCGTTCCTTGGGCATCACTGTCTAGATGATCCCCATCTGCTCAAACAGACACTACTTCACCGCGCTGTCAGACAACAAGTAGCATCCTAATTCTGTCCTCTACCCCTTTGTTGTGGTCAAGGTGGATTCAGTCTGACTATCCATGACTAGCATCATGTCTTGAGGGTTACCCACTACACTATGATTATTAGTGTTAATATTATCCTTCAATACCCTTGTACACGTCTCACTGAGGCACTGGGGCAATACGACTATAATGTAAGCAACATTGGGTGCAATGTCCCAATGCACGTTTTTATGGGCACCTGGGTTCCTTCAATCCACCCCTCGTTAAGATGGCCGCTGCGTTGACTCAACTGACACCAGCATTTTCCCACGACACGCATACACCGGTTCTACGCATGCGCAGACATGAGTGCCGGGGACCACGCCTACCAGCAGAGTCCTCGCTGCGGAAGTACGGACAGCTTTTAAACCCGGTTGTATCGGAAAACCGGCACCAGCTGTTCCGCGCTACCATTGGAGCGCTACGCGTGTGGGTAGGTTCTCGAGCCCTGGCTGCTCGTACTAGAGGTAAGCGGTGTGTCTGTGTGTGAGGTGCAGGGTCGTTGTGGTATGCAGGCTTTCTTCGCATCTCGTTGGTGTTATTCGACCACGAACCTCGGAGGTCTTCCCGAGTAATCTACATGCCCTCGCAAGACCGTTCCTAAAATTGACGGTTCGTGTATGTGACTCCCCATCGGTGTTGTAGGACGAGTCGCAGGGGGGTGTGAGTGAGCTCGGCAACATTTCTCGTATCCCCTCGCCACCCTATGGGGGCGATAACGATATGTTGTTTTCCTTGTTCGATGCTGGGCAAGCCTCTCTACATGCCCTGTTTGTCCGCCTAGTTTACATTACATGGGTTGTCCTACAAGTCAATCACTTGGGAGGTCCTGGGGACGTGGTTTGGCTCGCTACGATCTTATAGGCGGGGGCGAGTAGAACAACGAGCATGCCTTGACACCCATTATCAAGGCATCCTTACATCCACCACCTATCGAGTGGCTTTCTCAACGTTGTGTTTTCTTCCTCTCCCCCTCTCATGTTTAAAGCTGGCACTCGGTGCGCGCATGTGTCTCTCTCTTTTACAGTCATCGTACCTCATTGTGCAGCCCCACGGGAACAGACTGCGGGGCCCATTAGGTACACTCCTAGGGTAAGGACTAGCCCTTGCAATCCATACCTTGTGATATCTTCATCCTATTTTCTGTGTTTTTATACTGTCATACTGTATAGATGTGGTCATGGACATATACTTTAGTAATGCCCCTCGATTGTGTTTTCTATTTCCTGTGTGTGTACATTGGAGAGCTGTGGTGATCTATTGTTGATGAGATAACGCCACTGTCAAATGCTTGGCTTATTTCTACACATTTCTTCTAGGTCACTCCGCTAGAGTAGGACCTACTGGCTGCCCCCTTACTGACCCAGAGAGGCTGTATCTTTTTTCCTTTCTTTTCTTTGTTGTTTTTTATCACCGTGTAGTACTGAGCATCTGAGGTCCTGAAGAATTGCCAGTTGGGCAAGAAACATGTCGACCTAATTAGAGGGTTGAGATAGTCCGCTGTGCTCATTGCAGTCCCTATCTCCCCTCCCACCATTTTAATCAAGGGAGTCAGCCACGTGAATAAAGGTCCTTGTGGACTGACCCACCTTTTTTAAACCACCACTCCCTCACGACTACACCTTCACTAGACCCTTCACACACACTCAACCATTGGCTGGAACAAAAGAACTCCAACAAAGAGCGCCTATATGGCGCCCGTCGGACATTGCAGCGCCAGTCGGACGAGGAGCAGAAGACCAATGATGAAGCATGACATCTAGCTTACTGGGTGTGAGAGGTCTTCTAGTTCTAACAAGGGAACACCCTGTTCTCTGCCTATGCTCTCCTCCTCCACACACACACATTTTACCTTTCCCTCGGGGAACTTTGTACCTTTTGTGGTATAACGTTAGTAAAAACTACTCAATTTAGTCCAAACAAGCAGATGCCATGCACGCGAGTCTTCAAGACTCCCTTTAGTATCTTCTGCTCATGCGTAAGAATTTCCCTCCAAGCGATAGCTCGTCATACTGCTTAGATGCTGTTGACGCATGCGCAGAAAAGATTTCCCATTGAAAGCGGTTTCAGTCCTTTGTTCATGTTATTCTTGTTAGCAAACACATTAGCAAGCTTCACTAACCCGCATATTCGTGTGGTGCACATTAGTTTTACACAAAACAATTATAATAACTTGTAAGTGAGATAAAGGAGCAGATTGCTTCTGAGCAAGTCTCTTTTCTACGAGTCCTTGCTCCATAAATCCCCTCTTTAATGGCATTTTGAGCTATCACAAAAATACCCATCCCAACCAGATGACAACTTCCAGCATTTCTTATTCTTAATCTCCTCCTTTTCTCTCTTAATTTTGTTTTTGTTTTCTAAGTCTTTCATCTTTTTATATATTCTTCCTTTCATTTCCTCCACTTGTATCTTTTTGTATTCCTTCTTTCTTTTCTTTTCTTTTCTTTCCTTTTCCTTTCACTTCAAATCTTCCCTTTCCTTTGTTTCTGCAACATTTGCACCAAATCATTATTGTTAGAACTATTATTGTTATACCAACTATTGGAAGAATTATTTGACCTACAATACTTTTCTCTAAGTCAGAAAACCAAGTCTCTATTGAAGAGATAATCTTTGTTAGTCTTTCCCATACACTGTCAACCTCCAGTGGTTTCAATTATTTTTGAAGTTTTGTAATATTCTCAATATACCCTCTAATTTCCTTGATTTTGTCAGGAATGTAAGTGCAACAATGTTGAAATTTGAGCATTCTACAGACTCCGCCCTCTTTTGCTAATAAAATATCAAGAGCAAGTCAATTTTGTAAAACCATAGATGTTTATCATCAAGAAACCCCCAGCAGTATCCGTCGAGGGACGATCAACTGCTGTCGACAATTTACAAATGCTATGCGTATTCAGAATGACTCCCACTAAAGGTATCAATGCACCAAATATGTCATCTACTATTTCTGAAAGACTAGCTCTCTTTCTTTGTGTTAGTCCATTAGTGTTTTCATTGTTTCCAGTGATTCTTTTTACATGGCAAATTTTCGGAAATACTGTCCCAAAGTAGCAGCTTCCGTAGCACAGTGAAGACAAATTATAATAATTAAGCTTAAGGGGGTGGTGATGGACAGAGTTTCTGAATTAAGCAGAATACTCTCACCCAGTCAACAGATCAGGGCATGATCCAACACTGTTTTTTAGCTCACTGCACCATCCCAGCTCAGAACCTGGCTATATGCAAATTAGTCTGTCCCTGGCCCAGTGCATCATGGGAACAGGGCAGACCAAACTACCAAGCCAATTCTTTCACTGGGAAGGAAACAAGCTTCCGGGGACCGGTTTCTGGCATTACAGCCGTCTTCGGCCCGGCTTGCTTGAATCCTGATGGTGCAATGAGCAAGGGACTCACGTCTGAGTATACCCTTCCACGCTTATGGTGGAATCCTGATGGTGCAATGAGCTAAAAAACGGTGTGGGATCAAGCCCAGATCTCTTGACTGGGTGAGAGTATTCTGCTTAATTCAGAAACTCTGTCCATCACCACCCCCTTTTGCTTAATTGCCAAATTATAATAAGCATTATTCCCACACACGTAGTAAGCCCCAGGAAATACTGGATCAATTTTCCCTTTTAGTCCCCAACTTCCCAAAATTACGACATTTTGATCACATTTACTTGAACCAATAAATACGTTATTATAATCTGTGTTTAACCTATGGAGTAAGGTTTTCCCTTTCTTCACAAAGTCCAGCGACATCGCAGCATGAGCCTTGCCAGTTGCATAAATTCCCTCTTTGCAAGCCCATGGAGGTACATGGGTTTTCTGTTCAGCAGCTTTCTTTTGGAAATCCTGTCTCCTTTCCTCAACTAAATTCAAAAACACTTTCTCTTCCTCACACAATATACATGTTACATTTTTCTTGTGTGCCTTGACTATATCAATTGATTTCATCGTTAAGAAAAACTTACCCATGAACTGTGCATCTTGACTAATAAGTACTGGATTCATATTCTTTCGAATAGGAAGCTCTGAAAATACTACATCTAAGTTTAAATAATAATACTGAAGTTTCCCTGTTGCATAAAACAGACTTGCTAGAACACTACGTGATATACCTTACGTTAAAGGTAAATGGTGATATGTTATCCCCTCTGATATTGACGTTGGTAATTTCATACAGACATAGCAATCACTAATCTTCATTGTATCTACATATTGAAATAACAATTTTGTAAAAACATTTAAAAGAGGTGTCATTATCTGATACTGTGTGATGAAAATCTGTCTCATCTGCTGCTTCTAATTCTACTCTGTCTCCTTTTATTGTAGCTGTCTTCTCATCAGTAACTGTATCATTCTTTTTACTTGTTATCATCAAATAAGGCACTGCCACTGTTAGAAATAACCATACTGCGATCACTAATAAAATGCTACATATGCAAGCTCTACAACATCTTTGTGTTAGACTTCATTTCAGTTGCTCAGTGACTATTTTTTGCCATTTTAATCTGAGAAGATATTTTCTCCCCTTTCCTTCTTCAGTTGGAATTTCAAGTTCTTGTTTTTAAGGTGGTCTCAATTTTCTTTCATCAATCTGTGTAGCATCTTCTTCTGCTACCTTACTTAAATCTAGAATCTCAAATTCTTCTAATTCTTATTGTTCAAAATTCTCAATCTTGGGCTTCTTAGTGTGGCTCTCACAGTTGACTGTTTAGACTGAGTTTGACTAGTAGTAACCTCATTCACTTGCTCTGGTCTTTTGTTTGTTTTTCTCAGATGGTATCTCGTTCTTTTAATTCCACCTGGCCAGTTATCAACCTTTCTGACCCTTTTAACTTGAACAGCACTTTCACCCTCTCTGTCTTTTTCCGGAGTTCTTTTATTTTCAGTATGTTTAGGCACAATCTGTTCTGGTTCTAAATCACTCCCTACCTGTTTCTGTTCAGGTCTTATTATTGGTATTTCATCCGCCTGAACTTGTTTTTCTTCTTCTATCGGGTTCTGTATGGGTATTATTTCAAACTGAGCATCTTCTTCTGCCCGAACTTGTTCTTCTTCTCCTAACTGGTCCTGTTCAGGTCTTACTATAATTTGCTCTTCTGCTGCCTGAACGTGTTCTTATCTTCCTGCCTGTTCCTGCTCAGGTCTTTGAATAGTTCTGTTTGCCTTTGCCTGAGTATATTCTTCTTTCCCTGTCTGGTCCTGCTCAGGGTCTTGAGTTGCTTTGTTCACTTCTTCCTGAGCGTGTTCTTCTACACCTATCTGATCCTCACTACTTTCCTGTCTCTCTAATATGGTTCTTCTTCTTGTCTGAATGATAACTTCAGGTATTTCAACCACTGGTGTCCAACCCTCCTGACTTGAGGTTGGTTGTTCCTCGTCTATCACTTCAGAATCTATCACTCTAGATTCTTCGACTTCACAACCTTCAGCTGTTTCAACTGGTTTATTCAGTTGCTGTTCTTCTTCAGAAGGGCCTGGAACTCTTTTGGTATGACTCGCATGAATCCAATTGGACAAAACTGCACACTTCTCTGCTTTATTAGTGACCAGTATGACTTGACATGGTTTATCCCACTTAGATGCTAGGCACGACTTTCTGGCGTGTTTCTTCACTACCACCCAGTCTCCAGGATTCAAATCATGCACCCGTGTTGGCTGCCTGGCAACTGCGTTTTCTCCAACCTGGTGAGAGACAGAAAGCACTAGGTCAGCCAATCCTTTGCAATAGTCTAATACCAAGTTATCTGTTATATTCATCAATTGTCTCATTGCCCTTCCCATGAGTATCTCATGTGGACTCAATCTTGTTTTTCTGTCAGGAATATTTCGGAGTCCCATCAACACAAGGGGCAATCCATCTGTCCTTTTTAGTGATGTGGATGCACACACCTTTCCTAACCTTGACTTGATTAGGCCATTTAGTTGCTCAACTATTCCAGAAGCTTCTGGACGGTATGCACAGTGCCATTTCTGTTCATTATTGAATGCTTCACAGATTAATTAAATTATTTCATCATTAAAATGAGCTCCTCAATCTGATTCCAAAGTGACTGGGAAACCGAAATGAGGAATTATCTCTCTTAACAGCAATTTAGCAACTGTTAAACTTTCATTTCTCGTAGTGGGATATGCCTCCACCCATCATGAAAACAAACGCACTATGACAAGGACGTACTTCATTCCGTTGCTTGGAGGCAGCTCTATGAAGTCAAGCTGCAGTTTTGTGAATGGTCCTTCTGCCTTTCCAATTTTTCCCCAACTGACCACTGTCTTCCTGCCTGGATTTAAGTGCTAACAGATCAAACATCTATGGCAAAGGCTCTCTGCGACTACCCTAAACTTTGGATTGTACCAATTCTGTCTGAATAGTCTAATCATGGCGTCCCTACTGACATGTGTGTCACCATGATACATTCTTGCCATTTGAGAAAGTAAGCAGTCTGGCATGACTGGTCTAACATCGGTGTGCACCCATATTTCATCTTCTGTCCTTCTTTCACATCCTGACTTTATCCAGACTTATTTTTCACTTGCCTCAACTTCATCCTGCAACTGTCTCACCTCATCCCATGCTTCTAGAGCTGAGAAAAACATAAGTTGGCAGCTGATTTCGCTTCTTTTAACTTTTCTGTTAATTGCCATGTTATTTCTTGCACAACATTGAGCAATTTGGTCAGCTTATCTGTTACCTGCTGCCACATAGTAATTTCCTGACTGGTGAGCAGCACACTTGACCACTGCTATTTCCTTTGGCAATTGCATTGCTTTAAACAATTCTTTCAAATTGTTGTCTTTTCTTATAGGAGATCCTGAAGAAGTCAGAAATCCCCTCTGCATTCAGATCTGGCCAAAATCATGCACAACCCGGAAACCATATTGACTGTCCGTGAATATGGTTATCTTCCAATTTTTCCCAATTTTGCATGCCTTTGTTAAGGCCATCAATTCGGCTACTTGTGCAGGCTTGACACCCGGTAAACAGGATGCTTCAATGACCCTCGATATTTTACATACAGCGTAAGCTACACTGAGATTTCCGTTCTTTGTTCGCATGCATGACCCATTAACAAATATTTCATGATCTGATTCTTTCAAAGGCACTTCTTTTAGATCGGGTTAGAGGCTTGGTACACATCTCAGTTACATCCAGACAATCATGATCCACTTCATCTTTCACTTCTTAACTTGGGTCTGGTAATAATGTGGTAGGATTCATTATTGTGCATCTTATTATAGTCACATTTTCTGCTCCCATAATCACTCTTTCATACTTAGTCATCCGACTAAGGTAAGGTGCTTTGTTCGAGTTCTTGTTAAAGGAATCTCTACTGAATGTGGGACGTAAACTTTGACTGGATGTCCCATCACAATCGATTCACTTTGTTGCACACTCATACAAGTAGCTGCTACTGATTTTAAGCAGCCAGGTAATGCTGAAGCCACAGGATCCATAGTAGCAGAAAAATGTGCTACTGGACGTCGGCTTAATCCATGCCTTTGAGTCAAAACTGAAAGTGCACAACCTTCTCTCTAACAACAGAACAGTGCAAATTCCTTCATATAATGAGGCATGCCTAAGGCAGGGGCCTCACACAGACAATTTTGCAATTTCACAAAAGGTTTCAGCGCACTCATCATTCCAGACAATCAGATGTTTTGCTCTTTTCCGGGTCAATTGAATCAATGGTTTTGCCAGCGGGGAAAACGCAACTATCCACCGCCTACAGTACCCTACTACTCCAAGAATCATTCTCATCCCTTTTTGTGTCTGAGGAAGTTGCATCTGTTTGATTATTTTTATCCTTTCTGGGGTCACTTTTCAAACTCCTCTTTCTTTTTTATGCCCTAAATATCTAACTTCTTGTTGACAGAACTGCAATTTTTCTGGAGACACCTTGTGTCCTCCTTTGGCTACATGGTTCAGTAATGCAATTGTGTCAGTGACACAATGTTCTCGTGATTTTGATGCCACCAGTAGGTCATCAATGTATTGAACCAGGACTGAATCTCTGGGCATGACCAATGTTTCTAGACACTTTTTTATGATTTCATTAAAAATCAAGGGACTCTCTGTATGCCCTTGAGGAACTCGGCACCATGCCAAGACAGGGTCTTTGAACCTAAAGATGAACAAATACTGGCTGTTTGGGTGCAAAGGAATAGAGAAAAAGGCTTGGCCTAAATCAATTACTGTAAACCAGCCTGCATTCCAGGGTATCTGATAAAAATCACTGCTGGATTTGGCACTACTGGACAACAAGGCACTACAATTTTGTTGATCTTTCTCAAATCCTGCACTATCCTGTATTTTCCGCTAGGCTTTTTAAGTCCCATTATTGGTGAATTACAAGGACTACCCATAATTTCTTTTAAAATGCCTTGTTTAATCATCCGATCAATTTCTGGAGCAAGTCCTGCTTTTACTTCTGGACTCATTGTATACTGTTGTGTGTTTGGATAAACTGCACCTTCTTTCACTGTCACTTTTACTGGATCTACATTTGACATTAGCCCAATATAATTTCCTGTAAAATCCCACACTTCTGGGTTCACTGTGGCTCTCACCTCTTCTGGTAATTCACTTTCAGTCATTAATGAAAACATCTATTCTACATCAGTACTTTGTTTAGCAAGCACCATTTTGTATATAACATCTTCATCAGGGATTTGGAAAGCGATACCATCTGGTGTACAGTAGATCGTGCAATTCATTTTGCACAATAGATATCTTCCCAGCAGATTTACTGGATTGGAATCGCAGACTACAAACCGATGCATATCTTTAAAATTACCAATACGTACTTCCATCTGTTTTGTGATCTGGGTTCTAATCTGTTAATTCCACACTCCTACAACTTGGATGGATTCTCCCGAGATGGGTAGGTTTGGAATGCCTGCTTTTCTCACAGTAGACTGGGTAGCACCAGTATCCAATAGAAAAGTGATATCACTACCTTCCACTTTCCCATCAATAAATGGACCTGACTGATCTACCAGCAAGGATGCGCCAAGAACGCACTCCTCTTCCTCCCCCCTCAGGCACCGTCATTGCACATAATCCTCTTCATCATTATCATTCTGTAAAAAATAATGTGTAACCACTGAATTTTTCTTACCACTTTCTCCTTGAAATCCGGCGTTTGCACTGTATTTTTGAGTGTTCAGAAAGTTTGGCATAGGAGCTGGTGGCACCTGATACTGTGGAGTATCTACCTGTTGCGGCTGATTCATAACCACTTCATTCTGCATCTATGGATTGAAATTTTGATTTGGCCCATTATTATTCTGAACGCTCTTACACTCATTCTTCCAATGTCCAAGCTTTCCCCACGTATGACAAGAAAACTTCTTCGCTTCCTCTCTATTCATTTGTCCTCTTACTCTACCACCATTCGCCACTTGATCATTCTGATTCTTCTCTTTCACCTGATTATCAGTCTAGGTATTCAATTTATTCTCCTGCTGGTCTGCCAATTTCACTTGTGCCCACATAGTTTTCTCTTTTAGCTTTCTACGCTTTGCCTCAATGTCATCTCTGCAATATTTAGCATACTTCAAGATTTTGTCGATCGTCTTGCTTTGCCAGCACAACATGTGATGCTGAATCATCTGACTAATCTCCTGTTTCAGAGCATACACAAACCAATACATAAAATGTACCATTACTTATCACCAATGTTCTCAAAACCACTATACTGCTTAAACACTTGCAATAACCGCTCATATTATGCATGTATAGACTAATTTGGCTCTTGAGTGGTTCTATCTATCTTTACCCAATCCGTTTCTTTAGGAGGGTTTTCCCTTTCAGAAAAGTAATTACTTTTTTCTTCATCACCTCCTCTGAGGGTGCTCTTGTTTTCGAGTCTCCAGCATACTACTCACTTGGCCAATACACTGTGATCTTACACTCTGTCCAAAAGTCAGCAGGTACCACAATATCAAATAACCCATCCAGATCCTTCAATAGAACCTTCGAAACGTTCACAAATCTTTCAACCTGTTTGTACCATTCAACGGGGTTCTCTCTTAACCTAGGAAAATCATTTATAAATGACAAAATATCCTGTCTGATCCATGGAACATGAACATATCCACCACCAGGAACCTCTCAAGGGACACACTCTCTCTGCCTTTTCTGATTTTTTTAGTAAGAATGCAGACGATGCTGCTCCCTTTGCTTGCGCTTCCTCCTTCTTCCTATACTCCTAAATTTAAACTCTTTATCATTGTAAATGTTTAACCTTTCTATTCCTACATTTCCAGCTATCATCTCTTCCAACTCTACTATCAATCTGTAAATATCTAAGATCTTTGGTGTTGAAATTCGTGTTTCTATTCCCTGTGCCCATCTTTCTAAATCTTCTGGAGTGACTGCTGTCAAACTTCTAGTTCCTAAAGGTACCATAGACCCTTTTGCTTTCGAATTTCCGGGTGTGCCTCTTTTCAGAGTTTCTGTTAAAGGTTCCTTTATTGGGAGGTCCATTAATGAAATGACTGACTCGCACTCACTGGCCTGATCATCAAATATTATTACCTCTTTTCTGGGATTACTCAAAGGAATTGTTACTTCTTGATGTTTTGAGCAGCTCATTTTATCTCCATATATCAGGATAACAGGACCTATAGTCACTGGTACGGTCAAAGCTTCAGTATTTAAATTCATTTGACCTATTTTCTGTACTATTTCTGTACTATTTCCTCCCTAGTTTTACTTAGGGTTTATGGCCTATGTAAAGCAGCGCAGGCGGAGTATGTGAACAAATCTATCACATCAGCACAAAATAATGCAAAAGTCCTGTTTAGATTAGTTAGGGATCTCTCGGGAGCAACCTGTCAACTGGTAGCCCCGACACTTGATGAAGCACACTGTGAAACTGTGGCGAAGTCCTTCATCGAAAAAGTAGAAAAGATCCATGCAGAACTTGAGTCGGCAACTACTAAAAAGGAACAGTACTTAATGAATCCATCCCTCACTCCTGACTGTAGTAGCACAGTCGGGTTCTCTGACTCGGCGTCTATCATGAAAATAACAAACTGGCAACCCTTAGACCCTTTATCTTTCAGTTGCACCTTAAATAGTCTTAAATAAGGCTCCCCTAATGACCCACTTCCAGTCAATATTCTCCAAAAACTTAATTCCTCCTCACTATGGATCATCATGGATCTACCTAATGCCTCACTAAGGGAAGCCATTTTACCTGCAGAAAGGAAGCACGCAATGGTTCTTCCTCTTTTGAAGAAACCAAATGCGGATCCAGTTGAGCCTTCTAACTTCCGCCCAATTTCCCTACTCCCTGTGTTTTCTAAGATCCTTGAAAAACACGTGAATCTACAGCGTACACGGTTTGTGGAATCCAATAACATCTTACACGGGTCATAATCAGGCTTTAGAGCCGGTTACTCCACAGAGTCTACTCTCTTAGGAGTTACCGAAACTATATGCCTGCTTCTGGATAAAAGGGAAATTGTGGTACTCATTCTATTAGATTTGAGTGCCGCCTTTGATACGGTATCTCATTCTACCCTTCTAAATGCACTCCAGTCCATAGGAATTGTTGGATCAGCTTTGGAGTGGATTAAAAACTTCCTCACCAACAGGGCTTTTAAGATCTTCTCTCCATCGGCTTGCTCCAAGACCTATGCATCTCCTTATGGAGTGCCTCAGGAATCAACGCTTAGTCCCATGCTATTCAATCTTTAAGTCGGCCCTTTAGCTTCCATCGCAGAAGAAGCTGGGCTGTCAATCTTCTCTTATGCGGATGACACCCAGCTTCTCTTTTCACTATCCGCCAATGGCAAATCCAGTGTTTCATCTCTAAAGCTAGGGCTGTATAAAATCGCCAACTGGATGCACACTAACTGGTTAAAGCTAAACGGAGGTAAGATGGAGGTTTTGATCATGGGGAAGGATAAAGATCGTTGGGGCCCGCATCACTGGCCGACTGAAATGGGTGAACTTCCTAAACCGGTACAAACTGCACGTAATTTAGACATAGTGATTGACGATCAGCTGACTATGAAACAGCAAGTAGCGAAGACCCCTTCTATCTGCTTCACAAATCTCAAACGGCTCCGTAAGATATTATGGATGATGCCTGAATCTACTCAGAGAACAGTCATCCAGGCCCTAATCATGTTGAGGCTTTATTATGGCAACGTCCTTTATCTAGGAGCAAATAGGGAGTTAGTACGCAAGCTCCAGGTGGTGCCGAATTCTGCGGCCAGGCTACTTCTTCAGGTACCGAAAACATACTCCATCACAGGCACTTTGCGTGATCTCCATTGGCTCAGGATTGAGCAAAGGACGAAATTTAAGGCCTCATGCTATATGCATAAGATTAAACTAGGTACAGCACTCCATTACCTACGCTCCCTAGCTCAGACATATCTTCCGTCCCGTCTACTTCGCTCCGCATCCCAAGCTAACTTCATAGTTCCTAGATTCAAACTTTCACGTATGGGTGGACGCTCCTTCTCGTATCTGGCCCCAATGTTGTGGAACTCACTACCTTCCCCATATCATCACGAAATTTGCCATAATAGCTTTCTGGAAGGCCTCAAGACCTGGCTTTTCAACCAGTAATAAAGCTTGTCCGATTTGTCTGCAATCTGTCCTGTGCGCCGGGAAAACTCCGGGTAGCTCTGCGCCTTATAAATTTAACTTAAAAATTATAATAATAATAAGGCATCTCTCCCATTATCTTGAAGCACCCAATTAACTGGCATATCGTGTAAAATTTGTGGAATTAAGGGTCTATCCATCACCAGTGCACTTCGGGTGACTCTACTGGATCCTTCTTGGTACGGTGGAGGGTTTTTAGTTAAGATATCCTCCAACAATTCATCATCTGATTCACCATATCCTGTCACATTCATGTGTTTTGTTTTCTCCTTACACTTGCTTCCTGACTGTTACTCAGCGATTAACACTGGATATAAACTTTCTGATACCATAGCTCTTCTCCATTGCTTCCTCTGACCTTCGCGTGACTCACACAAATATCTAGGAAGAAATCCTCTATATGTCTTGCCACTTCTGCATTTCTCTCGTTCAAATGACTCAGTCTCCCATTCTTCCAAAGCCTCATACTGAGTTAACCTAGGTCTTGGTTCCAAATCATTCATTCTCATCCTCAAATGTTGAAGAACTCTCCCATTAGAAGGACCATATTCTGGGAAAGCTAGAGCTCCATCTCCTTTTGTATATTCTATCAAATTCTCCAACCATACCCAAGTATGATATCCTCTTTCCATCATCATAAAGGAAGCAGGCGTCTTGAGCGGCGGAATAGGAATTCCCTCTCTAGTCAACACAGGCTTATCTTTCTTAAATAAATTCTTTAATTTTCTTTATTAATGACATTTTTCTCTTTTCTCCATACATTCTAGATGAACGATATATGAAAGAATACTCCGCAAAGCCTTGAACTCTGCTATCAGTGTGACTCACACCAGCAGTCAAAACAGAATCCAACATACAACTCTTTTCGGCCAATCCTGATGCGGCTTCTATCTATTCATGCTCGTGATCTGACCAATGCCGGCGCTGCCTTTTGTGACATCGGTTTTGCTCCTAACTACTGAGTCCTCCTTTACAATCTGCTTCTGTCCCACGCCCGCTTTTTCAGCCAATCCCATTGCGGCTCTCTGTGACGTCAGCACAACTCCAGCGACTGACCCTCTTGTCACAAGGGAATACGAAAACTTATTTCTTTATGTTTCTTAAAATAAAATCCGTTAGTTACAACCTAAAAACATTTGCTACTCTACCTGTTTCATTAAACAAAGGATAGATTTCGGACTTATTCTGGAGTCTCAGAATTGCTCCTCTTCTGTTGCGAGTAAAAACCTCTGTTTACCCTTCATTCAAGCTCTGGAGAACCTGTTACTCCTTCAGTGTTACTCCTACTGGGAAATAAGACCAAAGTTTCACCAGCAAACCCTCTGCTTTCACTCACACTCTACTTTTATATGGAATAGTCTCTAGTTTAATACTGCCAGCCCTACTTAGATTCTCAGTATTATTCCAACAGACTAGTAACCTCACTGCAGTGTGGCTTCTGTCACCACACGCTATTCATTTGCCCCGGGATTTATGGACAACATAAAACAAGGCGCTAACTCTTTTGTTAAATATAAATCAATAATCAATATTTATCACCAAACTAGTTAATAATAACCATAACTCTGCTACCAGAAAACTGATCCAGCGGCGTACCAACAAAAGATACTCCACTCCCATGTACTTACCTGGGCCCATAAACACACACACAAAAATTGAGTAAATCACTGGAGTCAAAGTTTATCATTTTCCACGGTTTTCAAGATTAGTTATTTAATATTCCTAACTAAACTTTCACTGATTAAAAAGTTCTTTCCTCTGGTCGATGGACCATTAGTTGAACTAGTTGATGGAGAAAATGACACAAGCTACCTTGTTCTTTTATTTAATGTAAGTAACCACAGACTCAAGAAAGTTTTAAATCTTTATCTAAATGAATGCATGTGAACCATCTCAAATACACAGTGCAGTCACCATCATTCTTAGGGGAGAAAATTCAATTAAATCATTAAACATATACTGAGTGTGTAAAAAGGTAGGAAGCAACCAATAAACAAAGAACCTTAAGTGTTGCCCGGCGGTGTCGCCTCTTTAACCCACAAAATATTAATCAATGAAGAGGCAGGCACTGGAGACTGGAAGGCTGGAAACAAGGGTTTATTCTCTCCGGAGGAGAACACATCAGTTCAGACAGCAAGTATCGTCACGAGGTGCTCTAACTGCATCTCTGTGGCCTGGCCTCTTATACACGGATTTATTACTTTATTGCATAAAACACATCTCTGTCAACCCTTTGATGTACGGAAAGACATCCTCGGAATCCCCGCTTCAGGCCCGTTCCCACACACATTTACAGTTGAAGTCCCCACCCCGGTCACAACAGATGATGATTATCGCGCAGCTGGACATTCCGCCGATTCACGGAATGTGTGAGGTTGATCGGATCTCATGGGGTGGGGGCTTTGATCAGCTCAAGGATCCTTTGATGGGGGGGGGTGTTTCCTACTGTACAGGAGGAAGGGGGCAATGACAGTATCCGCAGGGCCAGGTGGCGGCTTGGGAACGAGTGAGACAAACGGGCACAAAGGAAAGAGGGGTGTTATCAAGGGATCCGGGACCATGAAAGGGATGGAGGGAAGTGTCGCGCTGGGAACAGGATGGGGTTCCGAGGCAGAGCTGCGTGGAAGAGAGGTTTATGACCCAAGGCATGTGAGAGCGGGGGCTGTCAGCGTGCGGGGGATGTGCTTGTGAGGGCGAAGAGCCGTGCTAGGGGTCAGTGGCGCGCAGAGTGTGGTTCTGGCCAAGGTACCTAAAATGGCGGGTGTGTACGACAAAAAGTGTGTTATCGAGGGAAAAGGCAAGATGGCGCAGATAATGTTTACCAAACCGTATTAATTTTCCACAGTCCTCCCTTTAACATTCACAAGACATCTTGCTGGCCTATTTCATATTCATGTCTACTGTGGCAGTCATAAGTAAAGAAGTAGGAACCTAGGCGAAGGAACTATGCATAAACGTTACATTTAAATCTTTCATCTTAGGAGGCGAGCCCCTCGTTAAGCTCGTTGCAGGAAAGTCATAGTAATGCAATATCGGATAAAAATGATTCTGTAGTGATAGCGTTGGGTACATTTCATAGATGCTTATAGTCATTCGGAATATGAACTGATAGGTTATTACGTATGTAAGTTCATTTCATATTTGGTTGGAGCATAATCAATACAATGGTGGCTGGGAGAGAAATGAGACGTAGTAAAATGATAATCAGGGGTGTCACTGTTCGAAGAGGAGGGGTGTTGCTTTTTCCAGTGTCTTATTGTTCTAGACCATTATTAGTGAGTTCTCAGCGTCCTTTGTCGTCTTCTGTTGGCACTGTTGAGCACCGGCGGTGGAGCTATGCGTTCAGCTCTATTCCGGGTCCTGCGTTGCAGGGCATGACCTTTTCCTCGTTTTTCTGGTCAAAAAGGTCCTTTGTCGCCCTGTGTCCTAACTGTTCTTTTCATGGGTACCTTAGACAGGGCACCCAAGTTTCATTTTAGTTTGCAACAAAACCCTATTCAATCGGACTGCAGTTTTTGCTCTTTTTCAAGTCGATTGTCAAAGAGTTCAGGTGGAAGAAGGGGGTGTGTGGGTAGTCCTTGTGGTAAGTCGGGGGAAGAGGGGATGGAGCAGGGCCAGATCGGGAACAGACCAAGGGGACGGAAAATGTCAGGTAGGTGGGCCCATGACCGGGCTCAGAGGGCGGGGACTTTTCGGCACAGGTTGATCATCGAGCAGGGGCATCAGGTCAGCCCTTTCCTTTCATTTTGTCGGAAACAGTGCCTCGTCCTGCGACTCCTTACTGTTGCGGTCCCGTCTTGGTCAGTGTCGCAGGTGTTCCACCATCTGCAGTCAGGCCGCGTGCTCCCACATCCGGTCTCTCTCTCCTCCGACAGTGGTACCCTTAAATGAGTTTGAAAAGACAGTCTTTAGAGAACTGGCAGAGGAAGGTAATCACATAAGTCTATTTCTCTCCCAACTCCAAGCAACTGGGGAAACATCCGTTACATTGGGGTTTACAACCAACGTATAAATAATTGATGATAGGTTTGCTGGATTCCCTACAACTTTTCATCGTAACTATTTCTTTGGCGTTTGTTGGTATTACATTCATTGTCGTGGTACGAGGTCTGATACCTATTCATTGCATTTGTTTATTACAGTCACATCAGTTCCTCTGGCTGAGACCCGCTTTTCTAGTACGAGTCTTGCAAAGCTATACCGCTCTTCAGGGTTTTGTATTTTACGAAAAAGTGCAACGTGCTATCACCATGGCCTGATAGATATCTTTCTGAGGAATGAACATGGGCTAAACAATTTTCCATTATATCGATGCATCCTATCTTTCAGCTAAACATTTTACTTTCAACAGGGTTTACTGCAACAATTTCTTCGTTTCGATCCAATCTTGACTTCGCAAACATCATTCCACTTTCTAAGTAGTCTCTCACAACCTAGCTACTTCATTAAAAAACTGGGGGGCTTGCGATAACTATTCAACTCATCCTTGGGGTGACCGGGGTCTTATGGAAAACAACTAGGAACATAGCAGACTGGGGGAGGGACTATCGTCTTGCTTTGTGTCACAAGGGTGTTATCTAGCAGAAGGCTACAGTTCAGTTGGTATGCGTTCAGGGACATTTCTCGAATTTCTAAACTTTGTAGCTTGTTCATCAAAAATCATTCCTAGGAACAACGGCTGGTCTGTGTCAGTTGTAAGCCAACCCATCTCTTACAGCCGGGGGTAAGCCACATTTTTCAAACTCTCGCTCGGGGCAGCTGATACAAAACTGGGGGTGTTCTGGGAAGACGGGGATGCTTCGATCACTTTTACTGTTTGGGCATTGAGACAATTTGGGACGGGGAGGGTCGCGTTACCCGAGGCATTTTTATCATAAAAGCCACTGACATGCAGTTCCCTTATTACGGGTCAGATTAGGGAACCTCAGTCGTCTTACCTGTCCTTTCTCTTCTGGCCAATCTAGTTTTTATCAATATTTAGCAGAAAGGAGAGGTAGTAACATGGCATCAATGTGATTTTATTAAGACAAATTTGTGCAAATACTTGCGGTATTTGGAGCCAATTGGGTGGTGCACCATGGATGGCGGTTCGCCAATTAGGTGCCAGTCGTTATGAAGAGTGAGAGTGTGGAGGAGAGAGAGAGAGAGAGAGAGAGAGAGAGACAACAATAGGCTAAACAGTACACGTGAGACATGGAGAGTGGCCGTGTACTAGGATAGGCTATTCAGCGCATTACACAACATGAGACATTTACGGGTCTGTGTTAGAATTTAGAAAGCATGCAATTTGGAACGGACGAGCATTAGGCCGGGTACAAAGGGACATGTATTGAGTAAAAGGCACCATTGCGTCGCACTTCTCGCACTCTCGGACCTTCGCTTAGTTAAGTCAATGCTTCAGTCGCATAGAAAGCATTTTCTCATAGTTTCAGACATACGTGACATGTGCTCATTCACGCAACACGGGTTAGGGGTGGTCGCGTCCCATCATATCATACAACAATTGGCTTTTTTGTTACAAGGGTAGTTCGTGGGTGTCCTTAGGTGCCACCTTGCAGCGTTAGTCCGCTTCACGTATCAGACATGGCGTGGCTTCGGATCTTTATTATACCCCAGTCGTTATTCCAATGTAACCTGTAGGGGGAGGAAAAGAGGGGAAGGGAGAGGGGGACAGCATTCGCGCATATCAAATGTACGGGCACGAAAGTCCTTTACTTACCACATACTCGTCTTATCTCCTCGGGATGTAATCCCTGGGGCCTTGGTTTCTGAAACCAGGGTGGGGGCGGGCAGTGTGGTAAGGATGGCGAGCGATAAGTTGATCATGAGGGAGACGGTCCGAGTGTGGCATTATAGGCCGTGTGTAGGGAAACGTTAGAGATCAGAGGCGTTTAGTGCGAGGTACCTGGTTTGTAGATGTATCTAGCTATCGGGATCCTTAAATCATTTCCAATGCTGTGATGTCCTGAGGCATACCAGCTCTTCGGCCAACCCTGTTCCCTAGTACCTTCGAGTACCATACCCTTATAACATTTTATCGTTCATACCGCTTTACTTTACCCGTTCTCAGAAGTCGAGGTCCTTCCCCATGCGTTGTTCCTGAGCCAGTCGCACGCTTGGTGGCAGCGTATCGTGCCTTAGATTCGATCATCATTCCGGGGCTGAGCAACCATTTTCTAGTAACCTTAAAAAGAGAACAAAACAGATCGCACAGAAAACCCTCCTGCTAATCCCACATTTACAAAAGTATACGATACCTGTTCATAGTTTGAAAAACCTTTATTTGCACAATTGTTCAGCATGTAAATATGAGAGTGTAATCGTATTCGGCCGGACACGGCGTTGGCTGAAGCGCGTACAGTAGGGGCGGGGGGGGGCTATTTTGCAGTATTAAAAACATTTAAAAAGCTCTTATTGTTTATTTACAGGAAACTAAAAAACATCTATCAATAGTTGAGGGATCAGGGGGCATTCATTTCATTATTGGAAGCATAGTCAGACTAGTTGAAATCAAATTTTCTACATGCATACCGTGGGCGTGTGTCATAAGCGACGTTATGTATCAGTTACAATAATTTCATAATAAATCGTACATTGAAAACAACATTTTAACAGGATCCTTTTACATGTTCGCCAAGTGAACCCTCCCTCTTTTTCGTCAAGTGTACAAAGGATCATATACATATCTCAGAGCATCAAGTCTTATTAGTTAAAAACACCACGAGGTGTCCGTTAGTTCCTGTTGACACCGGCGCCATTTTGGGCGAGGCCGGGTTAGTCCGGAGACAGCATCAGGGACAAAATGTCTCCAACAACCGGCGGTTGGACCAGAGTCCCTTGCGGCAGTTCAAAAAGACTTGTGCTAACAGAAGGGGCAGGCAATGTGGACCATCAATCAAAAGGGGAGGGAAGCAAAATTTCCCCTACCGGGTCACGTTGAGGTTCAGCCGGAGCTTGCTCGAATTCGTTAGCCCACAGTCTTTCCGGATGGTTCAGACTGAAGCTGGCGCCGTCACGAGAGCACCACCATCTTGTGGCTACGTCGTTAGTGATCAAAGCAGTCGTTCCCCACCGGAAGCCTGTAGGGGCCGAGGGCTCCTGGGACTCTTGTAGAATCTTCAAGGTCGTGGAGATGCTGTCGGAGGTGGGGACTCGTGCCCAGGTGGGCAAGCGTCCTAGTTACATAGACTTCTTGGGGCGAAAAAAAGACGGAACTGTGCCGTGGGAGCAGGACATTCGGCTCGGGGCGCTAGGGTGCAGCTGTGGTGCCTCCACCAGTACACTTGAGGGCCATCATATGTCTCGTGCTGCGCAAGTATGGTTGCTGACCATTCTGTGTCCGGTGCTGCGCAAGTAGGGTGACTGGCCATTCCATGTTCTGTGCTGCGCAAGTAGGGTGGCCAGCCATTCCATGTTCTGTGCTGCGCAGGTAGGGTCGTCGCCCGGCTGGAGGACTTCTGCGCCGGGCCGGGGCTGGGAAACCTCCACCTGGGGAGGCGAGGGGGGCTCGTTCGCGCCGCCTCCCTCTCCCAGCCCACCCTGCACCAATTTTTCAGCGGAGGTATTCGTGATGGCCGGACCAGAAGATACGAGGGAGGGGGTCATCTGCATCCGCCCCCTCCCTACTCGTGGCCTGGGCCGCGGCGGTGAAAAACCAGGAATCCTAACCGCTAGACCATATGGGAGAAGAGGATGGGACATGCCGGGCCCATGGTGCCTCATGGACATCCCACTGGCGACCTCTGTGATCGCTGGTTGTCGGCAGGACCCCGCCCCACACGTGCTGAGTGTTTCACCTTCCGGATGGGCGTGACCGGTGACCTGTTGCGTTTTGGGAACTTCCGGAAATATGTATTGTATTGCTCCTATTAGTATGGTGTTACTTTACTGGAATTAAATCTTAAATTATATGACAGAGACTTGGCTTCCTTGAATCTTTTTACTACGAGAACCTCACTGCAGTGGGGGTAGGTATTTATGCCTGGGTAATGGGGGGTGGGGTGTCCACAAGAACAGTTTTCCTGAACGGGGGGTTGTCTATGCAAGCCTGTAATTGCTTTTGTCCACAGAGTGGGGGCAGCAGAGAGTAATCAGTCCCATTGCGCTCAAAGTTTGAGTTCATTAATGGAATGTGTACTAATCTGTCCGAAACTACTCTGTGTGTTGTTTCTGTATGTTATCCGAAAGGGTGGCTTTTGTGTTCGGGAACAGTAGCGGTAGGACGGGGTTCGTCACCGGGTAACCTAGAGCTTGACTGGGTTTCCCGTCTTAGCGTTGTTTGTCCTATGAGAACTCAAACATGTCGCTGAAATCTGTCTGGCGAAATCTGTGCCATCGGGCGTAATCAAACGTGGTTGTTCTATCCGGCCTGTCCGTGTCAGTGTGATTCGTCTTTGTCTCACGCCTTTTCCCTTTCGGACGGCCTGTTATTTCTGTCGGCCCTCTGCTCTTACCCGTGTTCAGTAGAGTCGGGCATTGGGCTTTCCAGTGTCCGGAATATTTACAAAAAGCACATTGGTTTTGCCCTAAGTCTGTTCGTCCTGTGCGTAGTGTCGGGGGATTACTTTCAGGTCGTTGTGTCTTGGGGTTGTCCTGTCGGTATACCCCTTTACACCGTTCCCTTCCTGTGTATACTCCGTGGAACCGTGTCGCCGCTATCCCTTCCTTTGGTCTACCAGATGCGGAGGTATTTGTCTGTCGCGTTTCTTTATCTACTCTGACTTCGTCTCTTTTCTTTTGTTGCATTGCTTCTTTGCGCCACATACCGAGACTGTCGAGCATGATAGGCGTCGTCTTACTGTTACAAAGGGCTATTTCTAACGTTTCTATTTTATCAAGGTCGAAGGATCCTATCAGTGGCCACTGTTTCTCTTGGTTTTCTTTGGTATACTTATGCCACAGCTTACTATAGGCTATGGTAACTAATCCATATTTCGTGAACATGTCTTTATTAGGGGTGCCTTCCAGCGGAGCTAGATGGTCCACCTCTAATAAATGGTCCGGGTTGAACCAGCTACCAATCAGTGAGGAGAAGATAGGCATGACAGACCACTACGGGGACAAAGGTCCGTGTTACCTATCCTTCACTACCTGCAAAGACTAGACAGAATATTGCTATTCTACGTTGTTTGCAAATAGTGAATATCTCAAAAGCAAAATCTATTCTGACAATAAAACAGGGAGCTACCCTTACAATCAATCAATCAGTCAATGAGTCAATCAATCAGTGGGGAGAATAAGTAGGCCCGCAAAGGTTTGCGTTACTTACCCTTTCACCATCTGCAAAGAGGAAATCTGTTCTTTCCTGTTTGTAGATAGAGAATCTCCAGAAAACAATCCGCGAACGTTAGTTCGGGTTCAATCATTTAATCAGTGGGGGAGAAGGAAATCTCCAGAGAACAATCTTCAAACAATCAATCAGTGGGGGAGAAAGATAGGCACAATGGATTACAATGGAGACGAAAGTCTGCGTTACCTATCCTTCACTGCTTGCAAAGGGAGAGCCTATTGTTTCTCCGTTTGCAGACAGCGAATCTCCAAACGAATCAACAAAGAGTAATACTAGTATTTTCCAATCAATCAAACAATCATTTCGCAATTCGTCGTGTTTACACGACCTTACCCGGACCACATGGGCTGTTTCTCGTCTTCCGCGTCCAGCGCCCGATCGTCCTCCAATCTCCGATATTGCCTCGGCACTCCTGAGGGTTCCCAGTCAGGACCGTAGATCACTCGAGAGAGGTCGATTCGGAACCAGTGAAGTTCGGATGATCGGCTGCCAGACGAGGGTCTATTGGGCAGGAGCTCTCCCGATCGTTGCAGTCGTTCACTCTGTCGTCAGGACCTCTCCCACTGGATCCACATGTCGCTGATGGGCCCCACGTTGGGGACGCCAATTGTAAAAAGGTAGGAAGCAACCAATAAACAAAGAACCTTAAGTGTTGCCCGGCGGTGTCGCCTCTTTAACCCACAAAATATTAATCAATGAAGAGGCAGGCGCTGGAGACTGGAAGGCTGGAAACAAGGGTTTATTCTCTCCGGAGGAGAACACATCAGTTCAGACAGCAAGTATCGTCACAAGGTGCTCTAACTGCATCTCTGTGGCCTGGCCTCTTATACACGGATTTATTACTTTATTGCATAAAACACATCTCTGTCAACCCTTTGATGTACGGAAAGACATCCTCGGAATCCCCGCTTCAGGCCCGTTCCCACACACATTTACAGTTGAAGTCCCCACCCCGGTCACAACAGATGATGATTATCGCGCAGCTGGACATTCCGCCGATTCACGGAATGTGTGAGGTTGATCGGATCTCATGGGGTGGGGGCTTTGATCAGCTCAAGGATCCTTTGATGGGGGGGGGGTGTTTCCTACTGTACAGGAGGAAGGGGGCAATGACAGTATCCGCAGGGCCAGGTGGCGGCTTGGGAACGAGTGAGACAAACGGGCACAAAGGAAAGAGGGGTGTTATCAAGGGATCCGGGACCATGAAAGGGATGGAGGGAAGTGTCGCGCTGGGAACAGGATGGGGTTCCGAGGCAGAGCTGCGTGGAAGAGAGGTTTATGACCCAAGGCATGTGAGAGCGGGGGCTGTCAGCGTGCGGGGGATGTGCTTGTGAGGGTGAAGAGCCGTGCTAGGGGTCAGTGGCGCGCAGAGTGTGGTTCTGGCCAAGGTACCTAAAATGGCGGGTGTGTACGACAAAAAGTGTGGCATCGAGGGAAAAGGCAAGATGGCGCAGATAATGTTTACCAAACCGTATTAATTTTCCACAAGTGGACTCATGCAATGATCAATGCTCTGAAAGGGAGAGAACATAGAGAAAGAACATCTGCAAATAGCGTGAAAATATAATTACCAAGTATGGTGTGAAGACCAACCCCCTGGCCAAAGGGTTGGTAAGGGTCACCCGTGATAGAACAGGCAACAAAGACTTCAGGACAGGAATCGGGACAGGATAGCTCACCTCTAGAATACCGATGATTGCGTAGCACC
Source organism: Lissotriton vulgaris (assembly GCF_964263255.1). Taxonomy (NCBI): domain Eukaryota; kingdom Metazoa; phylum Chordata; class Amphibia; order Caudata; family Salamandridae; genus Lissotriton; species Lissotriton vulgaris. The sequence continues at coordinate 649,688,600 of NC_141700.1, read as the reverse complement.
CCTCTCTGACACTCTCTTCCTCCTTGAGATTCTTCTGCCATTTTCTTATCTAACCCAATTAAATTAGGACAGAAGGTTCTGCATTCGATTCTTTATTAGCATCTCACAGCATCTCTCCCAGCATCAGCATCTCCTGCTACACAGACAGCATCCCAAGCTCTGCTAACTAACTAACTAAAGCAATCTCAATTATACCTTTCGTTCTTCATGTTTCCCCACTAAAGTTTCAATATCGTAAAAATATGAATTCTAATTGGTCAGGCAAAGGGGAAGATCATCACACCATGCTTACATGTCATTTAATTCAGTTAAACCATTGTTTGCAAACCCATCCCCTTAATTTTTATTCAAAATTGTATTCCCATCTACTAAATGTATTCATTTTGAAACATTAATGACACTACGATGAATGGAACATCTCATTGCTCACCTCTGCACCACCCGTTCCCAGGGCAGGACACTGGCGACCTTGGCATCCATTCAACCTCTTAAGTCATCATTCCGGGTTAACTTTCAGTGGAGAGGCGCAGGAGTCACGTGACTCAGCTTACTTCAGTTGTACATGAGAGGTCCAAATACGCACTAGTGATAAAGTCAGAAAGACAGATGTTACTTTAAAAAATAAATGGTTTCACTGTATCCCACCCACTTCTACTCTATACCAGTTTATTTACTAGACTTATCCCTGCATTAGCGTTAGTAAAAACCTCTCAATTTAGTCCAAACAAGCAAATGCCATGCACACAAGTCTCAAGACTCCATTTAGTATCTTCTGCTCATGCGCAAGAATTTCCCTCCAAGCTCGTCACACTGCGTAGATGTAGTTGACGCATGAGCAGTAACGATTTCCCTTTAAAAGCAGTTTCTGTCCTTTGTTCGTGCTATTCTCTTTAGCAAACACATAAGCAAGCCTCACTAATCCGCGTATTTGTGTGGTGCGCATTAGTTTTACACAAAACATTTTTAATAACTTGTTAGTGAGTTAAAGGAGCGGATTGCTTCCGAGCAAGTCTCTTTTCTACGAGTCCTTGCTCCATCAATACTGTACAATGGGGTATATGGACACAAGGCACAGTGCACCGTATTACACATCTAGAGTTATTGATACTGTATGATGGGGTATTAAGACACAAGGCACAACGCACCGTATTACACATCCAGAGGTATAGATACTGCACAATGGGATATCTGGACACAATGCACAGTATTCCACATCCAGAGACACTGATACTACACAATGGGGTATCTATCGACAAGGCGCAACACACCGTATTACACATCCAGAGGTATTGATACTGTACGATGGGGTATCTGGACACAAGGCACAACACACCGTATTGCACATTCAGGGGCACTGATACTGTAGGAAGCAAAATCTGCTACTTCTTTCAAGATGTGTTTGATCACAAAGTGTAAAGCAGTGTTCTATCTTTCAACAATGTTCAATTTGTTAAATAAATAGGAGCAAATGTCCAAAATTGTCCTTCGGAGAAAACCACTCAAAACCCGCCCCCTACCCCCCCTTTTGCTGGCTCCACACACTGCCTCATAGAGAATGGCAAAGCTAGATTGCCTCAAGCAAGGGGAGCAAGCAATACAGTTTCTCACAAGGGGGTGCTGGGCGGTGGGTTTCCCCCTTAGAAAAATGTAACTTGTAAATTATTGCCACATTATCTCCTAGAACTGTAACTACAATAGGCTTATATGTGACCATCGCTCTGTCCTCTCTGCAGCGAGTCTATGAATTGAAGGAGAATGTAGTAAGAACACCATTATGACACAGTGGCTGGCACTGTTCAGAAAATACCAGTGCCTACAGCTCCAAAGCGCTCAGTCCTGTCGTACGGAACACTTATCCACTTGCTTAGTTCCCCCCGACATCTAGAGGCAACCCAGCTCAAAGTAGATAGGAGTACATATACAATGCAACATCGAGTAAGCTCTGTGCAGTGTGACGGGGCTGCTCACTGACTTTGATTGCCCTAAGGGTTCTTGCACAGGACTAGAAATAAATTATTGGGCCTGTTTTTGGTGTAGGTACTTATAAAGCCTTGGTTCTCACACTTTCATTCCCTCTCTCTTTTCCCAAACTCCAATCCTTGTGTTGTTTATCACGGTAATCAGACAAAATATCGAAAAAAAAATATCGTAATGACAAAATATCGAAGTAAAAATATCGAAGGTCAATAATATTGGGAAGCAAAAATATCGGATACAAAAATATCGTAATAGGTAAGTAAGATTAAATATCGAAAACAATAATATCGTATGACAAAATATCGACAATACAAAATATCGTGTAGTAATGGAAAAAAAATAGTAGTGAAAAAAAATTCAAAATTAGTACATAAACATTTATAAGATGTAAATAGAAAAATAATCAAATATATTTAAAAAATAAATATTTCAAAAAAACATATCTAGTTTTAGGAGTGGGTTATTGGGTTTATAGGGGATAAGGGTGGGGAGTGTATTAAAATGTAAGTAAAAAAACATAAAATAATTAAAAATATATTAAACAATTTAATATAAAAATTAATAATTTTAAAAAACAATATAAAAATTATTAATAGATATCTAGTTTTAGGAGCGGGTTATTGGGTTCATAGGGGATAAGGGTGGGGAGTGTATTAAAATTTATGTATAAAATTATTTAAAAATTTTTTTTTTTACCATTATTTATTATAAATTAATTCATTAGTGTCCAGTACCTACATCAATTGTTAGTTCATTGGGGTAGGAATAGTGGTAATTTATTAATTAGTGTTCACCACCTATATCTAATTAACTTTAATTGGTGTGGGAATATAATTAATTAAATAATTAGTGTCCAGCGGCTAAATGTAATTAATGTAAATTGGAGTAGGATTATTAATTATTAATTAATTCGTGTTTTGCACCTACTCCAATTTGATGTAGATTGGAGTTGGAATATTAATAAAAAAATAATTAGTGTCCAGCACCTACTCCAATTTAATGTAGACTGGAGTTGGAATAATAATTAATAATTAATTAGTGTCCAGCACCTACTCCAATTTAATGTAGACTGGAGTTGGAATAATAAATAATAATTAATTAGTGTCCAGCACCTACTCCAATTTAATGTAGACTGGAGTTGGAATATTAATTAATAAATAATTAGTGTCTAGCACCTACTCCAATTGTATGTAGATTGGAGTTGGAATATTAATTAATAATTAATTAGTGTCCAGCACCTACTCCAATTTAATGTAGACTGGAGTTGGAATAATAATAAATAATTAATTAGTGTCCAGCACCTACTCAAATTTAATGTAGACTGGAGTTGGAATAATAATTAATAATTAATTAGTGTCCAGCACCAAATCAAATTTTATGTAGACTGGAGTTGGAATATTAATTAATAATTAGTTAGTGTCCAGCACCTACTCCAATTTAATGTAGACTGGAGTTGGAATATTAATTATTACATAATTAGTGTCCAGCACCTACTCCAATTTAATGTAGACTGGAGTTGGAATATTAATTAATAATTAATTAGTGTCCAGCACCTACTCCAATTTAATGTAGACTGGAGTTGGAATATTAAATATTACATAATTAGTGTCCAGCACCTACTCCAATTTAATGTAGACTGGAGTTGGAATATTAATAAATAATTAATTAGTGTCCAGCACCTACTCCAATTTAATGTAGACTGGAGTTGGAATAATAATAAATAATTCATTAGTGTCCAGCACCTACTCCAATTTAATGTAGACTGGAGTTGGATTAATAATTAATAATTAATTAGTGTCCAGCACCTACTCCAATTTAATGTAGACTGGAGTTGGAATATTTATTATTACATAATTAGTGTCCAGCACCTACTCCAATTTAATGTTGACTGGAGTTGGAATATTAATTATTACATAATTAGTGTCCAGCACCTACTCCAATTTAAGGTAGACTGGAGTTGGAATATTAATTATTACATAATTAGTGTCCAGCACCTACTCCAAATTAATGTAGACTGGAGTTGGAATATTAATTAATATTTAATTAGTGTCCAGCACCTACTCCAATTTAATGTAGACTGGAGTTGGAATAATAATTAATAATTAATTAGTGTCCAGCACCTACTCCAATTTAATGTACACTGGAGTTGGAATAATAATAAATAAATAATTAGTGTCCAGCACCTACTCCAATTTAATGTAGACTGGAGTTGGAATAATAATTAATTATTAATTAGTGTCCAGCACCAAATCAAATTTTATGTAGACTGGAGTTGGAATATTAATCAATAATTAATTAGTGTCCAGCACCTACTCCAATTTAATGTAGACTGGAGTTGGAATATTAACTATTACATAATTAGTGTGCAGCACCTACTCCAATTTAATGTAGACTGGAGTTGGAATATTAATTAATAATTAATTAGTGTCCAGCACCTACTCCAATTTAATGTAGACTGGAGTTGGAATATTAATTATTACATAATTAGTGTCCAGCACCTACTCCAATTTAATGTAGACTGGAGTTGGAATATTAATTAATAATTAATTAGTGTCCAGCACCTACTCCAATTTAATGTAGACTGGAGTTGGAATAATAATAAATAATTAATTAGTGTCCAGCACCTACTCCAATTTAATGTAGACTGGAGTTGGAATAATAATTAATATTTAATTAGTGTCCAGCACCAAATCAAATTTTATGTAGACTGGAGTTGGAATATTAATTAATAATTAATTAGTGTCCAGCACCTACTCCAATTTAATGTAGGCTGGAGTTGGAATATTAATTATTACATAATTAGTGTCCAGCACCTACTCCAATTTAATGTAGACTGGAGTTGGAATATTAATTAATAATTAATTAGTGTCCAGCACCTACTCCAATTTAATGTAGACTGGAGTTGGAATATTAATTATTACATAATTAGTGTCCAGCACCTACTCCAATTTAATGTAGACTGGAGTTGGAATATTTATTAATAATTAATTAGTGTCCAGCACCTACTCCAATTTAATGTAGACTGGAGTTGGAATATTAATTATTACATAATTACTGTCCAGCACTTACTCCAATTTAATGTAGACTGGATTTGGAATATTAATAATTAAATTATTCGTGTCCAACATATACTCACATTTTATATACATTGAAAAATTGTTATATAATAAGATTGTTACATTATAGTAAGATAATAATAAAAATAGTTCAATATGATTGTACAAACATTTTTTTAATTTATTTATTTTTCACAAATAAATTCTTTTTTCATTACAAAAATATTTTTATGACATTTGGTTTTTAAGATCATATTTTCTAAACACAATGATAAGCAAATATACAGAAGCATTATTTATTTTTAAATTATTGGTATTAATATGTAAATTATTTTTTATATCTTTTACATATTGTACTTTTAGAAAAAATTGTAGAAATAAGAAATGTTTTTTTCAAATATCATTCTTTCAGCTTCATATCTAAACATCAAACATTTATAATATAAGTCACACAATTCTTTACACATTTTTTACATTATTATAATTTGTGACAATGTAGTTATATTTCTATACATTGTTAAAATAAATATTATTGTTTTCATAATATTTATTTATTACATTCATATACATATTTGTTAATCAAATCATAGTAGGATTAAAGTAAATATTTTTTCACAATAATAGCAACATTTGGTGTATTTTTGGCTATTTAGTTAAGTATTGATATTATATTTTATACTTGGGACTATTTTATTGCATTTGTGTTCTTTATTTTGTAACCGGGTTAGGTCGTTTTGGGTTATTTGGATGAAGAGCTGATCGCGGTTGGGAGACACTTCACGTCGCTTCAGGTAAGGTTTATTTTATATGTTTTATGTGTATTTTAATGATGTTTTGAGACTAGTGACCTTATATTTAGTGTTGTATAATGTGAAGGAGTTATGTATTAGATTTCGAAAACAAATAATTCCTTATGGTATATACACGTAGTGTTAGTTAGTTAACTCATTATTTATAGAGTTAATTTTTGTCTTTTACGGTATATATACAAGTGAAATCATCTATTTTAATATGTTTGTACATAATTATTTGCTAATTTATGTGGGTGGGAATGTCTGTTTTCTATGTTTTTTTCATAGGTGTACGCTACATCAGAAGTTTCGTTTTTTTTAAAGGAAGTGTTTGTTTGTTTTATTCACCACTGCTTTACAAACACTTCTTTACATTTTTCGGTTTTCCTGGAGCGATTCATTCTTTTTTCTACTTTTTCGGGTTTTTTATGGTTCTTCGATGGGTCTGCAAAACGTGGATTTCTTATTTTGGGAATAGTTGTATTTTTACATATTTTTTTGGGTTACTTTTGCACTACCTGGATTACTTTGGTGGAGAAGGACGTTATTGGATTGACAACATGATTGGTAAGTCCTTGCTTTCTTATCTTGTGTGGGTGGGTAATGTTATTTTTATTATGGAATTGTTTTCTACTTGTAATTTAGTTTTAATGTGTGCATATATTAGAAGAATATCTCTATATATTGCATACATTAAATACTTTAGAAGCTCACCTTTGATATTTTTGCATACTTAGGTGATAGTTTTAGTGTTTTATAAAATGTTGGAAATTAATCAGAGTAGTGTTTTGGCAATGATGTTTAAGTATTCTATGCCTTTTGTACTAGGGTACAGTTTTACTTGTTCTTCTAGGTATTTGTGCATTTGTTTATTTTGCTTTGATGTTTTAGGGACAAGTTCAGTTACAGATTGGTCCATTCTGAATTCCTGGTAGCTCTGTTCTTTCTGTAGGCATTTAATGAAATGTTCTAGAGTAGGTTTTGTTCTGCCAGTTGATTGTACAAATGCATTGTGCCAACCTTCTACTGCGTTGTTAGTTTTTGATTCTCCATTAAGGGTACTTCTGTAAACGTTCCACCAGGGTATTAGGAATTTGGGATTTCGTCTGTGGCCAGATCTGTGGAGTCTGCCTACCCAGGTGTCTTCAAAGTAGTCGAGAAATGGACTTAATTTAGCTTCATTTTGTTTGTAGAAGGGGCTGTCTATAAGAATGTTGTAGTGTTCAGCTACGTCTGTTTCTGGGACATAAGCAAGTGCAATGAGTTTTTTAATTTGGAAAGCAAAAGATGAGTTTGTAGCATATTCGACACTTAGGGTAGTTTTTTGAACATGTTTCCATAAACACTGGTTTAAATGATAATAGCAGCCTTGAATGCAGGTATGGGGGTGGATTTTTAGGATAGTTGAGAGCATTGCTTGCTCAAAATCAAGAATGATTTTTTCTGGAGAAAAATCATTTGTCTTTTGTTTAATAATATTTAATAATTCCATATATGTGGAATTATTTTTGTTTGGTAATAGTGCATATAGTAATGGTATGTTGCAGTTGTGGTACAGGCCATGTATTGTGTATAATTGGAAAAATGGTTTGGGACAGATGTTAAATGTTCCATCCATCATCCAATATTAGCTTTGCTGAAGTTTAACTAAATTCATATTGGTACCAAAAATTATAAGCCTTTTGTCGTGGTTTTCGTTGTCGTAAACTATAAATGGTTGTTTGTTTAAAGTTATTATTTGGTTTGCAGTTAAGTTTATATCATGATATGTTCTGGGAGATGGTGTTGTAGCAGTAGTAGCTTTTTTAGTTCGTGCTATAGTTCTTTTTAAGGAGAGAATATTTGGCATTTGGGTTGTGGCAGTTTTAGGGAGTTTAGGAATGGCTTCTTTTAATATGACATTTGTTTGCTTTTGGGAACCTGTACTAGCTTCTTTTATATTTTCCAAAGCTGTTCTAACTTCTATTTCAGTAACATTAGGTGGATGGTTATGTTCCCTAGTATACAGTACTGTAGCTTCTCTAGTTGTTGCTCTTCCATAGCACTTGTTAGAATAATATTTACAACATTTCCAATTAACTTTCATGCCATATTGCTTTTCTTGTGTATAAGTGTAACCCATGTAGCATAGTAATAGTTTTCCTTTCTGGCTGGTCACAAATTCGGCTCCTTCGGTCATTTTGTACTTTGTATATCTGTAAAATATATATATAATAGTTAATGTAAAAAAAAAATGTGAAAAATTATCTAAGTTAGTGATAAGTAGGAATGTATATACTTACGTGTTTTAGAATTCACTGCAAAATTAGGAGTTGCTTTCTTCCTTAGTTGGGGATACTTGTTTGTGATGTTGTTGTAGCTGTTATGAAAAACATGAAAGTAGTATATTATTAATAAATGTTTCTGTATATTTACAATGTTAGAGCTAATTTGTACTACAAAAATGTCTATTTATTATTAACATTGTGAAGATACTTACATATTTTTTTTGGTTGGTCTTTGCCAGTATAGTTGTTTCTTCAGCTTCTGGAGAGTAGTTTGTAGTGTTATCTTAAAAAAATAAGGAACATATGTGTTAGAATAATCACCATGTTGGTAGGTTTTTTTACAGAATATCTGGTAATTATGTTCTTTAATATACTTACTTTGTGATTAGTATATGTATAATTCCGATTGTGGAGTTCTGTATAATGTCTGTATATCTATTAGTAGTGTTTGCTCTGTAAAAAAACCCATATATAATACAAAATGATTAGAACAAGTGAAAACGTTTGTATGTGTTTTCCACATTTATTTCAGTTGAATAATACTTACTTAGTAAAATGTTATGTAGAAATAGTACTGATGTCCTTAGTTCATTAGTAGTGCAGTTTTCAGTAGTAGAATCTACAGAAATAAAAGAAATATGTGGGAAAAAAGTCATTCTTTCTGTGTGTTTAGATTTATGTGCACATAATGAAACACTGTCAATTTACTTACATAGTTATTAAAATCTGTATTCCTATGCTTTTGTTCACAGTAATTTTGTGTAGAATATTCAGTAGTCGTAGTATCTAAAAAAATAGTTTTATATAATTATTTAGCATGTTAAGTAGTATGAATAGCAAAGGGGCACTGGGTATTTAGCAGGTAAGTAAGTAGTAGTAGCAAATAATGCAGTTTCTAATTTATGTACTTACTTAGAAGATGTAATTGTAGGTTGATAGTCTGGTTCTTCTAGTTGTTGTGCAGCAATTCTGATAGAGATGAATCTCCTTCAGTGACTTTTAGCAAGTAGTTTGTGCTTACATTTTAATTGTTTATATAGGGGAGTGTCAGTAGTAATTAGTTTGCTATTGGTTCATTTAAAAAAATAGGTTTGTTATTGGTTAGTTAGTATATTTGAATTTCAGTTGTGATTACTTTGTAATAGAAGTGAAAAACCAAAAACATTATAAAATTATAAACACTAGCATAGAATATATTTATATGTGTAGGTGATATAATTATACAAATAGTATATTTTTTAAGAATTAATAGTGTGACTATAGTGTTAATTTAAGTAGTGTGTGTTTATTTAGATGTTAAAACATATAAAACGTTAATTAATTCTGCAAACAGATGCATATAAAAAGTCGATATAGCTGATAATCCGATATTGTTGTGCACGATATTTTTGATGTCGATATTATAGTTAATGTCTATATATTTTGTAGAAAGCGATATTTTTGTTTACCGATGTTAAAGTAGTCGATATAAAAGGAAACAATGTTTTTGCATGTCGATATTAAAAAATCGATATTTGTGTATATATCTAGTTAAGTATAGGAAGCTGATATTAGTGATTTCGATATTTTTGTTCCGATATTTTTGTATGTCGATATTCTGAATTTCGATAATTTGTCAGACATTCGTTTATCACACTGTCTACACAACACTAATGGATTCTCGAAAAGAGTCCCCTAAAATTAACCACTGACATTCCAGAAGAATCGAGGCCGTACCCCGGGATATCTGACCGCACAGTGCGATAGGCCACTTTCAGGGTCTACTGAGGCTGCGTGATAGGGTGTCTGCTCATTGTGAAGGGCTACTAACGAAAGCACAACGCACTGCAATATATTAAGAGAAGTTTTGAAGCTTTTTGACGGGGTACCTAAGTGCAAAGCGCAACGCATCGATATGTCTTTAAAATATAATGAGGTTGTATACGCAGGGGCGGCTCCTAGATAATGGTGGAGAGGCGACGCCCCACTAAGTCAGTCAGCAGAAAATAAAATGATAATAGAACAATATTATCTCTATTTTTTCCTGCTGACTGACTTTGCCAGGGATTCTTTAGGGGGGCGTGGCCGGGCATGACAGAGAGGAGGGGGTAGTGTGCATTGTAAAGTATGTCTGTTTGGCCATCCAAACAGGCATGTGCACTTAGGTTTCTCCAACCTGGCTGTGTTACAGAAACGTCACATGCACTAAGGTGCTGTCTGAGTGGCAAACGCAGCCGCTCAGACCAATCCTTGCATTGCTTTTTCATGCTATGAGAGCAGCGTCTCGATTGGGTGGGGAGCCTGTAATGGTGTCCCAGGTACTGTCTGTCAGACACCATTAAAAGAGAAGAAGACCTCCGTCATGTCTACGGCAGGACAGGTATATATTTTTATTATATCACCCTTAAACCCCCCCCTCCCCCCCCACACTGGAGTTTTGTGCAGCCGCTACTGTTGTAATGTTGGGTATTTGGATGTGATATGTTACCTCTGCAGACATATTAAGGCAGTGTAATTGGGTACCAGAACGCCAAGAACGAGGCATCAATTGTCTTTGAAGATTAATCCAAGCTGTAAGGTCGGGTGCAAAGTAAAATGTGTTGTATTACCTTTAGGAAAGTGATAATAATACTGTTTGTGAGGACATGCAAGCCCAAAGCTTGAAGCGTCACATTCCAGACCTGCCAACACACGATATAGTAACTCTAAGTGGTCACACAGCGAAGAAACAATATCATACTGTGAGCTGGAAAATCCGACATAGAATGGGGTTCCAGCTCTTGTGCTGGAGTGCGTGTGCTCTCTGAGTCAAGGCAGGGCTTTTTTTTTTATCTTTACCACTAGCGGAGGGGGGGGGCTCAGAAGCCTTTATTGCTATGTTCTAAAGAAAGTGGGGAGGTTTCTCAAGCAATGCCCAGTTACTCACAGGTAATATCCATTACTCCGAGTCCTGGTCTCCCAGTCCCATTCCTGACAAGTGAGCAGCTAGTCTGCTCTACAGAAACCCCTACCTAGCTGAGCTGTTTCCACTTCCCCCTAGGGTGACGTCACCATCACGTGACTATAAAGGGGGAAGTGCATCCAACAAACATCCTGAGAATACCAAAGAAAACCAGAACGAAAAAATAGACAATCACCCAAAGAAAAACCCAAACCAGGGAGGGAGGGAAGGGCTCAGGAATGGGACGGGGAGACCAGGACTCGGAGTAATGGATATTACCGGTGAGTAACCGGGCATTACCTCCTCGTCCTGTCTCCCCGTCCCATTCCTGACAAGTGAGCCCATACCCAAGCACACGGTGATTGTGAGAAAAAAACAGACCAGAAAGTATGAGAAAAAACAGGTCCATTTTAATCAAATAGAAAACAGTACACACTACAAATCATGCACTGAAGACAGGACACAAGCCCCAAAGGCAGCAGAGGCCGCCATCCCCAACTGAAGACGGTAATGTGCAACAAAAGTATGGGGAGAAGCCCACGTGGCAGCATTGCAAATGTCTCTCAACGAGGCCCCCTTGAACATGGCCCAGGAGGACGACACGCTCCTAGTCGACCTACCCTGAACAGAAGAAGGCAGAGGACAGTGGGCAGAATCGTAAGCAGAAACCACAGCGCCCCTGACCCAACGAGACAAGGTGGACAAAGAAGGCCGAAGCCCCAGCCCCGAGAGGCCATAGGTGACAAAAAGGGAATCAACTTTACGGAAACCAGCCGTACGCTCCATGTAGATGCGGAGAGCCCTCAACACATCCAATGAATGGAGGAGCACCTCCTCAGGAGAGGCAGGAGCCGGAAAAAACACCGGGAGAACAATATCCTCCTGACAGTGAAAGGAAGACACCACCTTAGGAAGAAAGAACTGACTCGGACGGAGAATGACCTTATCATCGCAAAACCGCAAGAAGGGGGGGAAGCCATCAGCGCCCCAATCTCACCAACCCTCCGCCCGGAAGTAATGGCCACCAGGAAAATAACCTTAGCAGAAAGGAATTTCAGGGCCACAGAATCCAAAGGCTCGAAAGGAGGACCCGTCAAAGCTCGGAGAACCAAGGGAAGATCCCAAGGAGGTACAGGAGAACGAGAGACAGGACGCTGAAGCAAGAAACACCGCAGCAGGCGAGCCACCAACGGGGAGACCGAGGAAACAGAAGAACCCCGGAAAGCAAGAATGGCAGCCCACTGGGCCCGCAGAGAAGAAACCGCAAGCCCCAAGACGAAACCATCCTGCAAGAAGTCCAAAACCTTCACGGCCTCACAGGAGGCAGAAGAGAGACCCCTCACAAGACACCTGGAGGAGAAATTCTTCCAGTGACGGTCATACGACTTCAAGGTGGAAGGACGCTGAGAAAGCTGGAGACAACGGGCAACCTCAACCGAGCAACCCAGACCCAGTAAGCTCAACCTCTCAAGTGCCAAACCCCCAGCCGGAGGCGACGCAGGGAGGCCATCCCGAGAAGAGGAGCCCGCAGCGGGGAGGGAGACAGGGGAAACCTCCAATGAGGGCAAACAGAAAGGGTCAGCAGAAGGGGGAACCAAGACTGCCGAGACCATTCCGGAACCACCAGGAGAACCTCCGCCCGATCCCAACGAATCTTCCTGATGACCCTCGGAATTAAGGCAAATGGAGGGAAGGCAAACAGCAGACCCCTCGACCAAGGAATCGAGAAAGCATCGGTAGCCCACGCCAACGAAGAGGGAACTATGCTGCAAAACAGAGGAAGAAGGGCGGACTCCTCCGAGGCAAACAGATCCAGCCAAGGAAGGCGGAACCGGAGGACAATCAGGTCGAACAGATCTGGGGACAGATAAAGGGACACCGAGGAGGGGAACACCCTGCTCAAAAAATCCGCAGGCCCATTCTCCTTCCCCGGAAGATAGACCGCCGTCAGAGACAAGAGACTCGACTCGGCCCAAAGGCCGATCTCCCGGGACATCTGCACAGAGACCACCCGACCCCGAAGGAGAGGAGCGAACCAAAGAAGAGCCAACCAAACCGCCCTCAACTCCTTCCAGTTCGACGACTGGAGGGACTCGAAACTGGACCACCGACCCTGAGCCTTGGAGGCACCCAGAACGGCACCCCACCCCAAAGCACTGGCATCCGTGGATAACACGATCACAGACTGAGGAGGAAGAAGATCGAACCCCCGGGAAAGAGAGAGAGGGGACAACCACCACTGGAGATCTGCCCGAATCCCCGGAGTGACAGGGATCAGAGTCTCGTAGTCCAAGGAGGCAGGATCCCAGTGCGACAGGACATGATGCAACAGGGGGTACAGATGGAGCCTGGACCATGGAATGAGATATAGAGTGGAAGCCATCTCCCCCTGACTCCGCAACCAGAGACGGGCAGACACCCGGGATTGGGACAGAAGCCAGGAAAGGTGATGAAACAAAGTCAACTGACGCTCCTGCGAGAGAAAAACCATGTCCAAGTCCATGCGGAAGAGAGCCCCCAGGAACTTCAGGGACTGGGATGGCACCAGGGACGACTTCCTGTGGTTGATAAGGAACCCAAAGGAACCGAGCAGAAGACACACCTGGTCCACATCCGATAGAGCCTGTGAAAAGGAAGGAGAGACAATCAACCAGTCATCCAGATATGGAAACACCAGAAGACCCCTGGAATGAAGGATACCCACCAGAGGGGCCAAGAGCTTGGTGAACACTCTGGGCGCAGAGGAAAGGCCGAAAGGGAGCACCCGGAACTGATAGTGAAGGGCCCCCACAGCAAATCGGAGAAAACGCTGGTCTTCCGGATGTACAGGAACGTGCAGATATGCATCCATGAGATCCAGGGACGCCAGGAAGCCCCCCGGCAGGACCAGAGGCAGGATGGACTGGAGCGTCACCATCTTGAATGGACGGTGGACAACGAAGCGATTGACCCGCTTCAGATCTAGAACAGGACGAAGATCCGAAGTGTCCTTCTTCGAGACAAGAAAGAGGATAGAATAGCAACCCCTGCCCCTCTCCAGAGGGGGGACCGCCACAATAGCCCGCTTCTCCAACAGGAGCCGCACACCTGTCAACAAAGCATCCCTGCGCAGAGGAAGACGCGGCAGGGGAGTCTGAACAAAACCCAGGGGAGGAGGAGAAGAAAACTCGATCCGGCAACCTTCGGAAACAGTCTGAACCGCCCAGAGATCCGGAAACGGCCAACCACTGGGAGCGGAAGGACTGGAGGCGACCACCAACTGGCAAAGGCAGACAGTCATTGAGAAGAGGAGGAAGCGGGGGTGGCAACACTGGCAGCGGCCCGGGGCTTGGCACTTCCAGGGGCCCCCCGGCCACGACCCCTGCCACAAAAGGGCTGAGAAGCGCCACGAGCAGGAGGCCCAAAAGCGCGACGGTAACCAAATCCACGACCCCGAGAAGGAGGGCGGACCGGAGCCACCAGCTTGCGGTTCTCAGCAGACTGCTTGACCATACCCTCCAGCTGAGGACCAAACACCTTGGAACCTGCAAAGGGCAACTTAAGGAGGACCGACTTCTGTGAAGAGTCCGCCTTCCAGGAACGCATCCAAATATGACGACGGGCAGCGATGGAAGCACCAGAAGCAACCGCCGCCGCCCCCAAATTGTCAAAGGAAATATCCGACAGGTACCGAACCTGTTGCTCCATCAAAGATAAAAGAGGCGTGGCATCCTCGCCGTCTTGCAGCAGAACTGACAGGGACTGGAAATCCTTAAGGAGCGACTGAACCATATAGTTCGAATAGGCAGTCGCACGGATGGAAAAATTGGAAGCAGCATAAGAACGCTTCACAGCTCCTTCAACACGCTTATCCACAGTGTCCACAGGAAGGGCGACCTCAGAATCGACCAAGCCCTGAGAAGAGAGGCCAGCCATCAGATTATCAACCTTCACAGCCTGAGGGAACTCAGTAGCAAAAACCTCCAGAGGGTAACGCCGAGACAGGAAACGAGGAAAGGCAGACTTGTCCACCTCCTGCCATTCGTGAGACAACACCTTGCGAATAGCCCCGTGCAAAGGCAAAGAGTCCGGAGCAGGCTGGACATATTGCGTGAAGAAGTCATCCTCCAAAACATCAGCGGCAGGAGGAGAGAACCCCAAATTGGACCTAACATGTGCGAATAGTTCAGTGAGCTCAGCACCCTGAACAAAACGACCACGCACACCCTCATCCTCCTCAGGACCCAAGTCATCCTCAGGGTCAGCTTGTGGATCCACAGAAACACGAGGTCTCTTGGGAGGAGGCCCAGCTGCATCCCTAGCCAGGAAAGCAGCAGCCACAGCCTCACTGACAAGGAGGCGTAGAGCATCTTAGAAGCACAAGTCCAAAAGCCACACCAACAGGCAAATAACAAGGACAAAAAAACCACACAAGAAGGACCCCATTTATAGGCTGAGGACCCGAACACCTGTGGCAGGAAAATTAAGGGGCCGGCATAAAAGGCCCAGTCAGCAGCCAACACACCCCCTAAATGCACAAACCACCGGAGTGCCACAACACGAACTCCATAAAAGCCCCCACCCGCTAAAGCAGGGCGAAAAAGGACCGGAGGAAACCCAGGAAAGGCCGCTGGAGCAGGCCAACCAAAGCCCGGTGAGAGAAATGAGCAAAAACGACCGCTAACGCGAGCCGCGTGTGTAAACACAGCCCAAAACAGAGACGGCCGCTAACGCGAGCCGCGAGCAAGATAACAGCCCTCAAGAGGCATTGTGGGGAAAATCGGCAGCGGGAGAACCAAGGCGGCCGCTTAAGCACGCCGCCGCACCTAAAAAGGAAACAGCAGGGAACTTACCCGGAATACCTGCAGCCCCCGAACAGCACAGCCAGGAACGCGGTCGTAGGTCGCAGAAAAAAAAGAACAGGATGTTTGTTGGATGCACTTCCCCCTTTATAGTCATGTGATGGTGACGTCATCCTAGGGGGAAGTGCAAACAGCTCAGCTAGGTAGGGGTTTCTGTAGAGCAGACTAGCTGCTCACTTGTCAGGAATGGGACGGGGAGACAGGACGAGGAGGTAATGATGGACTCTAAGCACCACTCCCTCTGTATAGCCTTGCCCCTTCAGGGCTTCAAGGCACAGATGAACTGTAAGTCCCACCCCCTTGCACACAGTGAACACGATTTTAGGTCAACAGGTCTAGTATTCACTTCCCGGAAGTACTGCTGCTGTATAAGATGGAGAAAACTGCCCGGGGAGGGGTCCCTATCACAGGCTAGCAGATCTGCCTGTTATAAAAAATTGGTAAGACATGAAAGATATGGAAGGCAGTCTTCCTTCTTCATGCCTGGCATGAGCATAGTAGGTGATGTCTTTAATAGTGCTCTACTATAAATCGAGCTCAGTAGTCTTAGCCTAGAATGGTCCCTATCTCCCTTTCTATCTCTGTCCTTCCCTAAATCCATTTTCTCTTGCTCTGTATTTCACTCTTTCTTTCTTGATTTTTCAAATTTTCTTTGTTTTCCTCATCTCTTTAACTTACTTCGCAATTTCCTTCATTTTTTGTTTCTTTTATCAGTGTAACATATTATAGTTGTATCTTCTACTCACCATTTCTTTTTCATTCTTCCTATTTTTTGCTACTTTCCTTCCCTTCTTCGAGCTTTCTTTCTTTCTTTCTTTCTTTCTTTCTTTCTTTCTTTCTTTCTTTCTTTCTTCTTTCTTTCTTTCCTCTCTTTTACTTCCAATACCTATTACCTTAATTCTATTAAGCCTTCCTTGTTTTTGCCTGTCTTTCCTCCTTCTTTTTCTTTCGTTTGACCCGCCATTCATTATACCCTGTATTCATATTTTATTCGAGCCTTCTGTCCAACCGTATTTCCTTTCCTTGCACCTTTATTTACTTCTTTGCACCTTGTTTCTTTTTTTGCAAAATTCTTTCTTTCCACCATCTTTTGTTCATTTGTCCATCCACCTTTTATTCCTTCCTTTCTTTCTTTGTTGGTTACTTTCTTCCAATCATCTGTGGATCCTGCCTTTTGCTTTTACTTTCCAGTAAGAGTGATATGGACATATTTCATAACAAACCTTTCCAAAGCCAATGGTTCTGAATTTTGTTTAGCAACATGGTTTTCTTAGTTTTCATTAACTACCATAGAGAAAACTGTAATGGAAGAACTGCTTCTGCTCCTGTTGCCCACACAGGTCTCCCACTACAATATAGGGACACTTGAATTTTCATAAATCAGGATCAATGTGCCATGTGAATATGGAAATTCACTCTTAAATGATATGCCACTGGAAGTGTCCGATCTTGTACGTACTACTTATATTTTATAAAATAAACTCCTGTAAAGATTACTTGTGAAAAATTAAACTGTAATGAGAATGCTTCTTTGCTGACAGTCATGAAGAGTGATTACACTTTTGCTATTGGCACACATGTATCCTCATACAATAGTTTCTTCATAGTGGTACTGCAAAACTAAAAAACTAACAAGCATTGACAAAGCCAATAGGGCTGGACTTGTCAAGCCTGCAATAGTTTTGCCAATATGAAACTGCTATTAAAAGTAATAAAAAGAAAAATGCCGCTGCATGAAGGCACCATGTATCTGTTAAAAATAAAAGTGACCCATATATGTGAAAATAAAAACAAAATGAAATGGAAGCACAGATTGGCCCACTGGCACTGGCAATTATGTAGACTACGCTTTAGGTGTTTGTACACAAGTAACATGCTATAACTTGTAATGATGGAGAGCCAATGGCTGAAATGGGCTGCCCCATGCTGCATGCTTTGGTAGTGGAAGCATAAAGTGAATGAAACTTGAACAGAACAATGTATTAAGAGGGAGACAGAAACCTCATGTACTTTTGCATATATTTTAATGAATTGTTTCGAAAAACACAAAGGTAGTGAGATACCCAAAGCTATCTGTAGGCCAGACCTAAAAAGGGAAGAGGCAGACACCGGAGAGTAGTCATACTGTAAGAATAAACTGGGCTAGGGACCTATTAGATTCTAAGCTCTTACAACGTGCAGGGAAATCATCCTAGGTGCATGTTGAGACCTGAGGGTCATCTTCACCTACATTTTATGGATATTGTCCTTTTTATCTTGATTTCTCTCTCTTACTTTCTTGCTTTCCATCTCACTTTTTTATGCTTATGACCAATCCTAAGCTATATAAATGCCAAATAATTGCAGCAACAATAGTATATCTCAATTCCCTCACATGTCTTTAGGTTTCCTTCTTCATGTCTCCTGTAAATTGCACTAAATTTAATTGTCACCCTGCCTTCCCCCTTCTGTGTTGATGTCTTCCTGATGCACACTCTGGCCCAGATAAACAAACATTTTGTGCTGGGTTTGCATCACAAACATGGCGCAAAGCTGCACAAAATGATTTTGGAATTTGCTTTGCAGCAGAAAACTAATTTTGCACTGGAACATTGCCTGAAAGTACCCATGGATATTTATGCAAAACTCTACTACTAACTATAGTAGGCAGGGTTTTGCACCCAAAAATAACACCATTAAAAGCAGGATTTAAAAAGGAACAATGCTTTTATTTCTCCACATTTTTGCCACTTTGCATGTGTCCTTTACCTTTTAGCACACATCAGAAGCGGGAATAGTTTTAAGGTTGTCTAGGAATAGTATTTTGTACTGGAAGGGCACTCTACCAGTACAAAACCTATCCTAGACTCACACAGACAACTTTGCACCATTCAAAGGTGCACGTGTAGCGCTTGGCGGACTAATTGTGCAACAATACTAGTAGGAGAGCAGGATAATATATCTTTGTAGATATGGTGTTTTCCTGCTTTCTCCCCCTCACACTAATCCTCTTTCTCTCACCCATTTATTCAACCGGTCCAACTTTACATTTGACCCTTTGTGCCAACCTCAACATGGTAAAGTCCTGGGGGCAGATTTACGAGGACTGGTGCATCCCTGCATATCATCAGGGATGCAACAGTAAATATGCGTCTCGCAGGAATACACTTGCGCCACCACGGAAGTGTCACATTTACCATGCAACGCACCATGGCGCAAGTATAGCCAGATGTGTGTTGCATCTTCTGGCGTAAGGGCAATGCATTGCTGGAGTTGTGTCGCAAGTGCGATGCACCTCCAGCAATGCTCAGGGGCGCCCTATCCCTAACATGCTGCATCACTCCTTACGCCTGCTTCAAGCAGGCGCGGGGTTTTGACGCAGCATGGATTTAAAAGTGACTCAGTGACATCTTGTACATTTCACTGCGTCACTTTTACGGGGCTTCCTTCGGATGGAACGCCCACCATGCATACATTATACCTGACGCAGGTATAATGTAGCGTATGACTTTACAATGTGACGCATCTCACTAGATGCATCACATTGTAAATCTGTCATGTCTTACGAATTAAATAATTATGATAAATGATTACTTCAAATGTAAAACGCAACCAAGTAGATGTTCAAACAGCCCCCAGTTTCATCATAGGTAAAATACAGCTAATCCAAAACACTGCTACAAGTGTCTGCTTCCACCCCAGAGAGCGAAAGGCACCCGCCCTGCAAGCCCTGCACTGGCATCCTGTTGCTTGATGGACAATGTTCAAGGCACTTTCATCACCCACTAAGCCTTCCAAGGAAAAGGACCACTATCCTACAAATTAAATTCAAGCAATACAGATGCAATAAAGCACTGTACTGCATGCTTGCATCGTGGATTGTCATATCGCTTTGCTATTCGAAATCCGTAGGAGGACCACTTTCTCAGTAGAAGCCACCAAGCTCTGAAACTCCCTACCAACCAAGATTCAAAGAATCTAGTAGCACTTACAGTTCAGAAGAGAGTGGAAAACATGGCTTTTTCCAAGATAATTACATCATGACCATAGTATAGAACATGGAACAATAATCTCTCCTTCAAGTACAATCTACAGTGCGTAGATATGCATACTCCCTACCAATAGATTATCCTCATGTTCATTAACAAACAACTGTAATGTATAGACAGGCTACTAAGGGCTTGCATGTATCTTGCCCGGGTATTAAATAGTAATGTCAACTCATACATAACCAGCTTGCCTTCACTAATACTGATACTATAACACTCAGCAGTCGTGTATCCGATTATGCAAATCATGTCTTTCACCTAGTACTGCACCAGCCACTGCAACAAACCACCCATTATCATTTGAACAGACTAGGAATAACTGAAGAGATCTGCCACATATCATTGGCCACCACAGGACTCTAATTTTGTCCACCACAGCCGCTCCCAACTAACTACATACTATGACCACTTTTTGACTTCTCACAATTACATTCATTAAATGGATGATTGTAACAAAATCCATCCCAGCAGATCTCCTGACCATCTCTCCCTCCAAGGGATGCCACCTCAGAATCGAAAACAGACAACAATCTCAGAATAGACAACCCTGTGTGATAACCACTTAGAAGACACTGAGCATAAGAAATAACATTAAGGGACTTGCAGGGCTGATAAATCTTCCAGTTTACCAAAGCCATAAACTATGTGCCTCTCATTCACACTTCTTCACCTATGACACTGTTAAGCGCTGCATCCCTTAACATAACAGCATTTGGTGATCATCACAAATGACATGGAAACATTTCCCTCAAAGGAGCAAATCAAAGATAACAACCTTCCAACCACAAACTCTATATGGTGTAGAATTCGTTCCATGTGGGCAAGCAGTTACGCAATGCACATTGGGGTAGTAAGGTATAAGAAATTGGGTTACTACCTAAGGGGGATGAAACCCTTCTCAGGCTGCAACCACAATTCTACTCAGGGTGGAATAACACGGAAACCCAAAATTAACCTGTGCTTAACCCTTAGGTAGCTTAGCACAGAGCAGTGAGGCTTAACTCAGTGGCAATGGGTGCGGAATTTGTGTAACACGTCAAACAGTAACACAGTGAAAACAGACCACAAAAGACCACCAGTTTAGAAATATACAGTCATTTTTAATAACTAAAACAAGTCTAAAATGACAAAAAATCCAGTCAGTAGAACCCAAAATATACAATTTTAAATATTTTTGTGAAAATAGTGCCAAAAAGCACAAAGCACCAACATTGTATATCTGGTCGAGCCAGACTGGGACAAAGTCACAAGTTCAGGCCGAACACGACGGAGCATGAGCTGGCTACTGTACCCAGTTAGACCCACTGAGCAAAGTACCTTCAATCTTGGTTTGCAGAGCGTTGCGAGGACCCGCGTCACAGATGCATCACGCAGCCTAAGTAATGTGTCAGTTCCGAGGGGAGTTTGCAATGTGAGGTACTGCGTCATTGTTGAGGAACCTGCTGATGAGGGATTACGGGGCGAAGTCCGGTATCCAGGCTGCAATGTGCAGTCTGGCGATGTGTCAGTTCCGAGGAGCTGCAAGGCTGTGAAGCAGAGTCCGTCATCATCATCATCAAGGCTGCCCTTGACTAGGGATGTGAGGGCCTGTGCTGAGGTTGCGTCGCACAGCGGTGGTTCCAATGAGGCTGTGGAGATGGTGTGGGTCCTTACGACTGGTCCAATCCATGCATTAGCAGTGATGTCTCGGTTCTTCTCTGGGCTGTGGTGCACAGTTGAGGGGATGCATTGGGTCCCCTGGATCCACAGAGGTTGGTAGAGTATAGTATGGCCACTTCCAAGTGTCCAGGACTGGGGTGGTACCACTTGGCAGGGTTTACAGATGGCAGAGTCCAGGTACTGGGTTCAAGGTTGTTGGAGCCTTCTGTTCCTGAGGGTCTAGTCAGGAGGCCAGCCAACTAGTCCTTGGAGTCACTCCACAGTCCTTGGTTTAACAGATGCAGGTCCAGTCCTTCTAACCCGGGAAAGAGGTCAGCAGGTCAGCACAATAAGGCAGCAGTCCAGCAAGGCAGTAGTTGAGAAAGGCAGCAATCCAGCAGAATGGCAGTCCTTCAGCAGCACAGCAATCCTTCTCCCTGGCAGATTATCCATAGGCCCAGGTGTGTACTGAAGAGTTGGTGTCTGAGGTCCAATATTTATACCTGGTGCCCTTCCTCTGGAAGGTGAGAGAAGGTTCTGGAGGTTTCCTTTTTGAAGTTCCCAGGCTTCCAACCTTCCCTGTCCTGGCTCCAGAGTAACTACGGGGGGATACAGCCCCTTTGTGTGGAGGCAGGAAACAGCCTATTCAAGTGTAGGTAGGGCTGTGCACAGCTCCACCCTCCTATTCCGCCAGTGATGGCCCATCCAGATACACCTAAACTCTGTTGTGTGTGACTGTCAGGGAGGAATACCCAACTGTCAGTTACACCCAGTCATGTGACCCAGAGACAGGCTACAGTGACTAAATGGCTAAGGTAGGAAAATGCCAACTTTCCAGAAGTTACATTTTCAAAATTGTAATTTAAAATCAAACTTTACCATGAGAGAGGAGTTTTCATTACAACCCAAAAGAGATGAAAAATTAACTGGTTACCTGTTCCCATTTGGAAATTACAGCTTATTAAATTAAATAACATAACTCCAATGTTATCCTACGGGAGAGATAGACCTTGCAGTAGTAAAAAAAGAGTTTAAGAGTTTTTCACTACCAGGATATGTAAAAGTCAGAATGACGTACTGCATTTTAACACATTGCACCCTACCCTGTGGGCTGGTTAGGGCCTACCGTAGGGGTGACTTTTATGCATTAAAAAGCAAGGTTTGAGCCTGGAAAGTAGTTTATTTTGCAGGTTGAAATGGCAGTTTAAAACTACACATACAGGCTGCAATGGTAGGCCTGGGTCAGTTTTGAAGGGCTACTGAAGTTGGAGGCACAATCAGTGCTGCAGGCCCACAAGTAGCATTGAATTTACTGGCCCTCGATACCTGTAGTTTCACTTTACTAGGCCATATAAGTAAATTGTAAATGCCAATTGGCAAAAAGCTAAAGATACCATGTTTTAAAGAGTGAGCACATGCACTTTAGCGCTGGTCAGCAGTGGTAAAGTGCACTAAGTCCTAAGGTCTGCAAAAACAAAATAAGCAAAAATGGAAGATATAATGCTGTGTGAGACTCAGTTAACTGGAAGAGGAGCCAGAAAGCATGATGCTAAGTTTTTTACACATCTTATTAAAACAAACATTTTGTACAACACATTGAGGAGCAATTTTTAATGTATCCGGTAAACTAGGTGATCATCCATTAACCATCATTGATATTGGTGGTACCGAAATCTGTATCCCGCTGCCTGAACCGCCACTGCCAATGATGTCTGTGTATTTTAGCACTTCTTCAGGCCAACCAAGCCAAGAAACTGCAGGGCTTTAGCATGTTTGTCCATTGAAGCCCTTCCCGTTCCTGGGGCAATCAGCGTTAAAAATTCCAGAACTAACCATTCCCACTTATTAGCAGTATCGGCAGCTATAGTATTCTGTGAGGGCTGGTGAAATAGCAAATGTTTTATTTCGAGAACTTTGGCAGGAGCTTTTGCAGACATTATGTTTTATATGGAAAATTTGTTTTGCCTGTATCCTACGTGAAAAATGCACACAAGGGCATACCTCACACACACAAAAGTCATGGAAGATACAAGCAGGAGATTTGTATGAGCAGAAAATGTCTCTTGCTGCAGTTTCACAGTCCTTTTGAAACATTTTCTGTACAAGCCAGCCCGTCTTTAGGGTAAAAACTACTTGAAAAATCGCACCTCCATAATGTAAGAAAACAATCACAAAATCACATAATGCAAAATGCTCAGATCTCATGAAATTTTGTCTGCATAATAAAATTGTCCCATGACCCAGTATTCTGCTGATCGCAGCAGTACTGGGACTGATAGCAGTAACTTGTCCTGTTGTGGGTTTGAAGACTCTGATGGCCATGTCCACTTCTAGGATGAAGCAATGCTAGAATGCCATCTAGGGTGCCAACAGGAAGATTGAAATACTATCACCAGTGAGAAAATGGTCCCTCCTTTTCAGCTTAAAAAGGGAGGAAAATGGCAGTTTGCAAGAGTTGTCAAAAATTCTTCTGTAAGCCACGTTAGTGTCAAAGATTTTTTAAAGTCCTTAACCATTGGTCAATTAATGGGACGATTAATATTGAGTATTCATCTTTTTTAGGATGGATATAATATGCAAATCTTGAATGAATAATATTGTAGTTGCAGAAAGTTTAATAAGACTTACAGAAGTGTGTTTATTAACCAATTTTAGTTGTGCCACATTTTCACAAAGTCACAATCATAGTTAACACGGATGCTGTTCCAATGCTATTCATCTCACTCCTGCTCATTCCCCCTCCCACCTTGTCACCCTGCACATTTCTCTCTATGCAACCTCTGCAGAAATGTACTAGTGTGCATGCATTCTGAATGACCTTCCTTGTGTCACCAATGTAACTTATTTTCAAGGTTCCACTGTTGCTCCAAAGCTGATGCCCTCAACACCTTCAACCCCCTACTGCCTCAAACAGGCAGTGAAGAACTTCAACACCTGGATCACCAATTATGCCAGCAGCATCGTCCCCATCAAGAGCAACATCCCAAGAAAATTCTCCAAAAAGGCCAGCTGGTACACCTAAGAACTCAGTAAGCGTAACTTTACAGCAAACTGTTGATGGAGATCTCTCATCAGCAATGACACCTCTGACAGGGCAGCCTTCAAGAATTCCTCAATAGCTCCCACCGCCTGCTTAGGGCAACAAAGAAGACAGCACTAGCTGAACACATCAAAACCAGTGGCAATAATTCCAAGGAACCTTTGAACATTGTTAAGGAATTCCCCAACCTGGCTGCCAGCGAAAACGACATCACACCTTCACAGGAGTTGTGTGACAACCTCGGCAACTACTTCAAAGACAATATCGCAACTAGGGCTGGGCGTAGCTCGTGTAGCACCACTACGCACACTACGCAGAATTTTGGGAAAAAAATCATGGAAAACGGGTGCACATCCTGAGGGTCCATGTGCCCGGGACAGGTGTCCCTCGTGCCTGGGCAGACTCCCTGATCTCCCGGGCCTGGTTGGAGCCCGGGAGCCCTGCAGCCCTGGAGCCCTGGAGCCCCGGAGCCCTGCAGCCCCGAGCCCTGCAGCCCTGCATCCCCGGAGCCCTGCAGCCCGGGAGCCCTGGAGCCCAGGAGCAGTGGAGCCCCGGGAGCCCCGGAGCCCTGCAGCCCCCGTAGGCCTGCGGCCCGAGCCCTGCAGCCCCCAGAGCCCTGCAGCCCCTGTGCACTGGAGTCCCGGAGCCCTGCTGCCCAGGAGCCCTGCAGCCCCACAGCCCCGAGCCCTGGAGCCCTGCAGCCCTGCATCCCTGGAGCCCTGCAGCCCTGAAACCCTGCAGCCCCGGAGCCTCGGAGCCCTGTAGTCTCAGAACCCTGCAGCCCCGGAGCCCTGCAGCCCCGGATCCCTGGAGCCCTGGAGCCCTGGAGCCTCGAAGCCCTGTGGCCCCCGAGCCCTGCAGCCCCGGAGCCCTGGAAGAGCAGGCGGAGTCCTCCCGTGGAGGCTCGGGCAGGCAGATTGGCGTCATGTCGGTCCCGGCCATCTGGTCGCACCTTTCCACTCGGCCATCTGGTCGCACCCAATGCTTCCCTATGGGGCGACCAGATGGCCGGGCTTCCCCGGAAGTCCCGATGAGGTGCCATTCGCCTCCGGGATCCCAGCCAGGGCTCCAGGAGGTTGGGAACGTTTGCGCCTAGGGTCCCCTGAGCCGTGTGGTGCGCATTTGTTCCCAGAAAGAGGGGTAGCCCTCCTCTGGATTACTAGGGGCAAGGGTATGCCCGAATACCCTTCCGGGGCGGGCGGTTCCTTGCCTGGGACCAGATGGGCGATGACCGGGCAACACCTCCCAGGCGTCCGGGGCTCCCTCCTCTAGCCCGCAGCGTGGCAAAATACCCGGGACGGGCTCCATGGGTCCCGGGCAGTCCTCCCCATGCCTGTGGCCCAGCATGGGGTTTCAGAGACCCCTGAGCCCTGCAGCCTGGGAGCCCTGCAGCCCGGGAGCCCTGGAACCCCGGAGCCCTGCAGCCCTGGAGCCCTGCAGCCCGGGAGCCTCGGAGCCCTGCAGCCCCGGAGCCCTGCAGCCCCGGAGTGCTGCAGCCTGGGAGCCCTGAAGCCCGGGAGCCCTGGAGCCCTGAAGCCCTGGAGCCCTGCATCCCTCTGAGGCCTGCAGCCCCCGAGCCCTGGAGTCCCGGAGCCCTGCAGCCCCGGAGCCCTGCAGCCCCGGAGCCCTGGAGCCCTGGAGCCCTGGAGCCTCGGAGCCCTGCAGCCCCGGAGCCCTGCAGCCCCGGATCCCTAGAGCTTCAGAGCCCTGGAGCCTCAGAGCCCTGTGGCCCCCGAGCCCTGAAAGGGCAGGCGGGAGCCCCCGTGGAGGCTTGGGGCAGGCAGATTGGCGTCATGTCGGTCCCGGCCATCTGGTTGCACCTTTCCACTCGGCCATCTGGTCGCACCCAATGCTTCAGAATGGGGCGACCAGATGTCCGGGCTTCCCTGGAAGTCCCGATGAGGTGCTATTCGCCTCCCGGATCTTAGCCAGGGCTCCAGGAGGTCGGGCACATTCGCGCCTAGGGTCCCCTGAGCCGTGCCGTGCTCACTTGTTCCCAGAAAGAGGGTTAGCCTTCCTCTGGATTACTAGGGGCAAGGGTATGCCCGGACACCATTCCGGGGCTGACGGTTCCCTGCCGGGGACCAGATGGGCGATACCCGGGCAACACCTCTCAGGCGTCTGGGGCTCCCTCCTCCAGCCGCGGCATTGCAAAGTACCCAGGACCGGCTCCATGGGTCCCAGGCAGTCCTCCCCGTGCCTGAGGCTCAGCGTGGGGTTTCAGAGCCCCCCCCCTGAGCCCTGCAGCCCTGGAGCCCTTCCGCCCTGGAGCCCAGGAGCCCGGGAGCTTGGGAGCCCTGGAGTCCCGGAGCCCTGCAGCCCCTGAGCCCTGCAGCCCTGCAGCCCGGGAGCCCTGGAGCCCTGCAGACCGTGGATCTCTGTTGCCCCCGAGCCCTGGAGTCCCAGAGCCCTGCAGCCCCGGAGCCCTGCAGCCCCGGAGCCCTGGAGCATCGGAGCCCTGGGAGCCATGGAGCCCTGGAGCCCTGCAGCCCCCTGAGCCCTGCAGCCCCCGAGCCCTGGTGTCCTGGAGCCCTGCAGACCCGGAGCCCTGCAGCCCCGGAGCCTGGAGCCCTGCAGCCCCGGAGCCCTGGAGCCTGGGAACCCTGGAGCCCCGGAGCCCTGCAGACCCGAGCCCTGCAGCCCCGGAGCCCTGCAGCCCCGGAGCCCTGCAGCCCGGGAGCCCTGCAGCCCTGCAGCCCTGGAGCCCGGGAGCCCGGGAGCCCCGGAGCCCTGGAGCCCTGCAGCCCCCGGAGCCCTGCAGCCCCCAAGCCATGGAGTCCCGGAGCCCTGCAGCCCCGGAGCCCTGGAGCCTCAGAGCCCTGCAGCCCCGGAGCCTGAAGCCCTGCAGCCCCAGAGCCCTGCAGCCCCAGATCCCTGGAGCCTCGGAGCCCTGCGGCCCCCGAGCCCGGCAGCCCCGGAGCCCTGGAAGGGCAGGCAGGAGCCCTCCCATGGAGTCTCGGGGCAGGCAGATTGGCGTCATGTCGGTCCCGCCCATCTGGTCGCACCTTTCCACTCAGCCATCTGATCGCACCCAATGCTTCAGAATGGGGCGACCAGATGGCCGGGCTTCCCTGGAAGTCCCGATGAGGTGCCATTCGCCTCCCGGACCCCAGCCAGGGCTCCACGAGGTCGGGCGTGTTCGCGCCTAGGGTCCCCTGAGCTGTGCAGTGCGCACTTGTTCCCACGAAAGAGGGGTAGCCTTTCTCCGGATTACTAGGGGCAAGGGTATGCCCGGACACCCTTCTGGGGCTGGCGGTTCCCTGCCGGGGACCAGATGGGCGATGACCAGGCAACACCTCCCAGGCGTCCGGGCCTCCCTCCTCCAGCCCGCGCCATGGCAAAGTACCCGGGATGGGCTCCATGGATCCCAGGCAGTCCTCCCCGTGCCTGAGGCCCAGCGTGGGGTTTCAGAGCCCCCCTGAGCCCTGCAGCCCCAGAGCCCTGGAGCCCTGCGGCCCGGAGCCCTGGAGCCCTGCAGCCCGGGAGCCCTGCAGTCCTGGAGCCCTGCGGCCCAGGAGCCCTGCAGCCCGGGAGCCCTGCAGCCCTGGAGCCCTGGAGCCCCAGAGCCCTGCAGCCCCCGATCCCTGCAGCCCCGGAGCCCTGCAGCCTGGGAGCCCTGTAGCTCTGGAGCCCCGGGAGCCCCAGAACCCTGGAGCCCTGCAGCCCCCGGAGCCCTGCAGTCCACAAGCCATGAAGTCCCGGAGCCCTGCAGCCCCGGAGCCCTGCAGCCCTGGAGCCCTGCAGCCTCTGAGCCCTGGAGCCTCGGTGCCCTGCAGCCCCCGAGCACTGCAGCCCTACAGCCCCAGAGCCCTGCAGCCCCTGAGCCCTGCAGCCCCGGATCCCTGGAGCCTCGGAGCCCTGTGGCCCCCGAGCCCTGCAGCCCGGAGCCCTGGAAGGCAGATTGGTGTCATGTCTGTCCCGGCCATCTGGTCCCACCTTTCCACTCGGCCATCTGGTCACACCCAATGCTTCCCAATGGGGCGACCAGATGGCCGGGCTTCCCTGGAAGTCCTGATGAGGTGCCATTCGCCTCCTGGATCCCAGCCAGGGCTCCAGGAGGTCGGGCACGTTCGCGCTTAGGGTCCCCTGAGCCGTGCGGAGCGCACTTATTCCCAGAAAGAGGGGTAGCATTCCTCCGGATTACTAGGGACAAGGCACTCTGGGACCCCTCTCGGCCTAGCGGTCCTCAGCCGGCAGCTGGACGGGCCAGGATGCCGCCCCAGCCCTGAGTCCGTCCCCGGTCCTGCCGCATGGCAGGATGCCCTGGACGGGGTCCGGAGGGCCCGGGGAGGTGTCCCCTGCACCTCCGGGCCTGGGGGCCCCCTTACTAGCTCCAGGGGCTGGGCCCGTCCCCTGGCCTGCCCGCACTGCCAAAAGCCCGGGACGTGGTTCCGTTGTGCCTGGGGAGCCTCTCCTTGCTTGGCTGGTTTCAGGGGCTCCAGCCGGAGCCCACCCCTGATTGCCCCGGGGAGTTCGGCCTCCCCACCAGGGGATCCGTACTGGGTCCTGCCACGTGGCCTGGTGCCCAGGACGGGGTCCGGAGGGCCGGGGAGGCTCCCCCTGCGCCTCCGGGCTCGGGGCCCTCAGCTGGACTGCCAAAGGCCCGGGACGGGGTTCCGTTGTGCCCGGGGAGCCTCCTCTTGCTTGTCTGGGTTCAGGAGCTCCATCCGGGGCCCGTGAAGGCCCCTCAGGGGTCCTGGGGAGGGCGGCCTCATCTCCCCGGGCTCTGTCCTGGGTCCTGCCGCGTGGCAGGGTGCCCAGGATGGTGTCCGGCAGGCCCGGGGAGGCTTCCCCTGTGCCTCCGGGCCTGGGAACCCTGGCTGGGTCTAGGGGCCCTACCGGGCCCCTGGTCGGGTGTTCGGGCCTTGGGCCCTGTCCCCGGGCCTGCCGCATTGCCAAAGGCCCAGGACTGGGTTCCATTATGCCTGGGCAGGCCTTCCCTGCTTGTCAAGGTGTGCGCTGGCCCCAGGCCGTAGGGCCTGTCAGGGCCCCCTTGCAGCCTCCATGGCTGGGGCCCAGCTGGGGCCCAGCTGGGGCTCCGGGCCTCCACTCTGCCATGCCCTGGCGCCCGTTCACTCCTTTGTTGGGGCACAGGGTGTCCAGATGGCTTCCCTTTCGTGCCCGGCCATCTGGTCACCCTCAATGCATTCCTAAGGGGCGACCAGACAGCCAGGCTTCCCTGGAAGTCCCGATGGGGTGCCATTTGCCTCCCGGATCCCAGCAAGGGCTCCAGGAGGTCGGATCCTTTCGCGCCTTGGGTCCCCTCTGTCACCTCGAGTGCACGGATTACAAGAAAGGGGGGTAATTTTCCTCCGGATTACTAGGGTGAGGGTCAGTCAGACCTCCGTGAGGTCCGGCGATTCTGAATCAGGGGAAGGCAGTCCCGGGGCCCGCCCCCCGGGGTCCCGGGTACGCTCCTGCCTCTCAGCCCCTTGCCGATGGTTCTTTTTCTCCGAGTGTATTTTTTGTTTTATATATGTGTGCTTATAACAATATAGATATAGTGTGTACATCGTGCTTTTTGAAATGTCTTGAATGATGACTAGGTCTCAAATAATCGCATTCACATAAATATCACACATTGATTATTGATGTCCTGCTAATTGTATTTTACTTCTCAGAACTGTTCGTAGACAATCTTCAAATTGTTGGAATCGTACTGTAATGTGTACTATTTCTGGCCTGTACGTGATCTCAGTTCCAGTGAGGACAGCGTTCAGTGTGGCTGTACTCCGGAGCGAAAGAATGTTGAATTGTTGGAAGCAAAACTCAATTGACGCTGATGGGCAGCATAATAACCCAGAATGAGCCACCGCGAGGTGGTACAGATCAGCCAAATGCCTCTTCATCTAATTAGTGATGCGCATGAATGGATGAACGACATTCCCACTGTCCCTACCTACTATCTAGCGAAACCACAGCCAAGGGAACGGGCTAGGCAGAATCAGCGGAAAAAGAAGACTTTGTTGAGCTTGACTCTAGTCTGGCACTGTGAAGAGACATGAGAGGTGTAGGATAAGTGGGAGGCCCTCCGGCCGCCGGTAAAATACCACTACTCTTATCGTTTTTTCACTTACCCGGTGAGGCGGGGGGGCGAGCTCTGTGGGGCTCTCGCTTCTGGCTCCAAGCGCCTGGCACCCGCCGGGCGTGACCCGCTCCGGGGACAGTGGCAGGTTAGGAGTTTGACTGGGGCGGTACACCTGTCAAACGATAACGCAGGTGTCCTAAGGCAAGCTCAGGGAGGACAGAAACCTCCCGCGGAGCAGAAGGGCAAAAGCTCGCTTGATCTTGATTTTCAGTATGAATACAGACCGTGAAAGCGGGCCCTCGCGATCCTTCTGACTTTTTGGGTTTCAAGCAGGAGGTGTCAGAAAAGTTACCACAGGGATAACTGGCTTGTGGTGGTCAAGTGTTAATAGCGACGTCACTTTTTGATCCTTCGATGTCGGCTCTTCCTATCATTGTGAAGCAGAATTCACCAAGCGTTGGATTGTTCACCCACTGATAGGGAACGTGAGCTGGGTTTAGACCGTCGTGAGACAGGTTAGTTTTACCCTACTGATGATGTGTTGTTGCAATAGTAATTCTGCTCAGTACGAGAGGAACCGCAGGTTCAGACATTTGGTGTATGTGCTTGGCTGAGGAGCCAATGGGGCGAAGCTACCATCTGTGGGATTATGACTGAACGCCTCTAAGTCAGAATCCCCCCTAAACCGTAACAATACCGCAGTGCAGTGGAGCCTCGGTTGGCCTGGGATAGCCAGCCTCTCTCGGGGGCCGGTGCGTAGAGCCGCTTGCTTGGGGACCGGACCACCTCCATCGCCCTTAGTGCACCGCATGCTCGTGGGACACCCGGTGCTAAATCATTCGTAGACGACCTGATTCTGGGTCAGGGTTTCGTAAGTAGCAGAGCAGCTACCTCACTGCGATCTATTGAAAGTCATCCTCTGAGCCAAGCTTTTGTCTCTCCGTCCGGGGGTGCCCGTGGATGCCTCCCTCCACCACACCCAGGGGTGGGTCCCTCTGCCACCGGGCCGCCGGGAGGGACGCGGAGGGGGTAACACGGGTCCGTGGGAGGCTGCCTCCACCACGTGCCCTTTGGGACCGTCCTCCCCCTCCTGTCCCTGCCCCATCGGGGTGCGGTGAAGGGGGCCACCATCCCTTGCGGGTCAGCAGGGTGACCAGATGGCCTCCCCTTCCTGCTGCTCCAAGGCAGGGAGGTGAGCAGCAGCCACCCGGGGGAAGGAAGCTCCAGAGCGGCTGCCTTGGTGCGCCCGGCCACCCTCGCTGGACTGCAAGGGCGACTGGGTACGACAGCCTCCCAGGCCATCTGGGTGCTGGGTCGTCCCGGGCCATCTGGTCGCCTGGCTGCGCGACCGGAAGGCCCTGCAGGCAGGGTGACCGGATGGCCCTGCGGGCAGGGTGACCAGATGTCCCTACGGGCTGGGTGACCAGATGGCCCTGCGGGCTGGCGGCTTTTGTCCTTCCCCAGAGTTCTGTAAGCCCCCACTATGTGGAGGCTTAATAGTCGAGAAAAATGGGCTCCCGGGGCACGCCGTCAGGGAGTGGACGTGGCCTGGGCTTAACCCTCCTTGGGTCTGGCCAAGGGTCCGTGCGCTGGGGACGGGGCTCCACCGGGGCCGGGGAGGCTGTCCCCGGCCTGGCTAGGGTTCGGAAGCTGGGACCAGGCCCGGGGCTTGAGCTCCGTCCGCCCGGCCCAGGGGTGTGTGAGCCCCCCATCCTGCAAGCCATCAGAGGGTCCGTGCGGTGGGGACGTGGCTCCACCGGGGCCCAGGAAGGCTCTCCCCGGCCTGGCTAGGGTTCGGAAGGTGGGACCGGGCCCGGGGCTTGAGCTCCGTCCGGCCTGCCCCGGGGTGAGTGAGCCCCCCGTCCTGCAAGCCATCAAAGGGTCCGTGAGCTGGGGACGGGGCTCCACCGGGGTCCCGGGAGGCTATCCCCGGCCTGGCTAGGTTTTGGAAGCTTGGACCGGGCCCGGGGAGCAGGTGTGGCTGGCTTCATCCACTACGCTGTCAGAGCGGAGTTTTCTGCCCACCCCTAATCGCAACCTTATCCAGAAACTTCAAACCCTAACCCCCACCTATGGATGTCCTCGACAGATACATCATCACTGCAATGGAAACGAACCACAGACTGGCCACCTGGAACCTCCTCTCCACCCAGAACACCACTCTCCACGTCAGCAAGCAACTCATGGCACACCTGGAGCAGAACCAGTTACTTGACACCTCCCAATTTGGGTTCTGCAACAATCAGAGCACGGAAACTGCTCTAATCAGAGCCACTGACAACATCCAAATCCTCCTTGACCGAAGAGAAGCAGCAGCTCTAATCCTCCTCAGCCTCTCAGCAGACTTCAACACCGTATTCCACCACATGCTGATCGAAAGACTCCGCCACATCAGTGTCCAAAGGGACACCCTCAGATGGATCACCTCCTTCATCATTGGAAAAACCCAGAGGATCTACCGCCCAAATTTCACCTCCGAACCCAAGGATCCCACCTGTAGTGTCCCCAAGGGCTCATACCACAGCCCAAAGCACTTCAACTCATATATGACTACATTGCCCAACATCGTCAGATCCCATGGTCGCAACATAATCCAATGCAGACAACACCCAACTCATCCTCTCACTCACGAGGACCCTACCAGAACCAACTTCCATTGGCGACTGGATGAAGAACTTCCTGCAGCTGAATACAGACAAGATGTAAGTACTGATCTTCGGCAACAACATCAACACATGGAACGACTCCCGGTGGCCATCAGACCTAGGACCCGCACCCACTCCCTCCGACCATACCAGAAACCTCGGAATCATCATTGACAGCAAGTCACCATGAAATCACAGATCAACACCGTCCCACCGCCTGCTTCCTCACTCTGCGTATGTTATGTATGATCTTCATGTGGCCTCCACTAGACACAAGACGCACCATGACACAGGCCCTCATTACCAGCCAAATGGACTATGGCAACACCCACTACGTAGGAATCACCTCACACCTCCTACTGAAACTTCAGACCATACAGAACGCCTCAGCCAGATTAATCTTTGGCCTACCCAAACAAACCCACATCACGCCCCATGTCAGGCAACTGCACTTGATCCCTGTACAAAAGAGATGCTAATTGAAGCTGCGGACCCACACACACAAGGCTCTACACAACCAAGGACCCTCCTACATTAATATCTGCCTTAACTTCCACCAACCGCCAAGAAGATTACACTCCGCCTCCTTTTTTCTTGCCCATACTTCCTGCATCTACGAAAGCAAAGGTGGAGGATGCTTCGTCTACCACATCACAGCAGAGACTTGGAACAGCATTCCCACGCAACTTCGGACAGCCACCTCACTTCTGGAATTTTAAATGGCCCTCAAGACCAGGCTGTTTGAATAAGCCACCGGGACATGCAATCGCCTGGATACCCAGTCCATTATTTGTTACTTTTGATCATGCCACGATGAGACTGCGCTTTCTCTAATTTGTTGTGGAAGAATTTTGTATAAGAACCCCTTGGTTTTGGGGGTGAACCAGATACATTTCCTGTTCTACTAGGGACTCTGTCCATTTAATTTCACATATTACTTTTCTATCCTATTAGAGACTCTGCCCAATTTCTTTATGATGTGCTGTTCATTTGGGACTTAGAATATTTCTGACAACTTTGCACTTTGCAATTGAGCATTAATGGCATTAATTTATTTCTATACCGCCTGATTTTGTGATTTTATAATAAAACCCTTTAACTATTCTCGTGATCTAGAAGTCTATTATTCAGTGGCCCCAGTTACTTATTTGCTACTCTGCTAAACTAAGGTTAGATCTGATGATGGGGAGGGTGCCTTTTAGCACAATTTCACGTGCAGAGCAGAACCAGCTGAGGTAAAGTTTGGGTAATTTAAATTTTTGGGTTTCTGAATTTGGGGTACGGGTTCAGCTCCCACATTAACACTACTGACGCTCTCCAAGTGAAAGAATAGGATGTTTCTATTGCACCCGCTGCTTTGATACCCCAACATCCCCCAGAAAACATTATTGACATTAAGGACCAGACTGCCTCTTAATCAAAGAAAGCTTCTATCATGTCAGGGAAGGAGAGGCAAACACAGTAGGTCCAGGGATGGCCAACTGACCTCAATCAGTTGTCCTGTGAATAGAGGTGGCAGAATCTTAGAGATTATACATTGGAGGAGAAATGGACAGAGGGAGAGAGAAGGAGCAATGGAAATTCATAAAGGGTGATAAAAAAAGAACTTAAAGTGTATGGCTTCCGTGGGAGGCAGGAGTTTTTTTAATAATAAGGAGCGTTGGCAGGGAGATTTCTCCAAGTGTGACTAGCAAGTAGAAGAAGAAATGAAAACTTGTGTCAGACATGCCATATTAGCATGTGAAGTGCACATGGGCTTGGGGTTCGCTTACTTGCAGGAGTTTTAATCTTAGCGTCTCTGAAATGTACCCTCATCTTTGAAGGCTATAAAGGAACAGGAGAAATTCTCCCAGTGTTTTGCTGGAACAAACCAAAATGATACACTCCAAAATGCACGTTTAACATTGTCTTTTTCAACACGACTGCTTCTAGAACACAAGTTGTGTTGCACAGATGTGTTCTTAAAATATATCTGACCCACATGGTGAACAGCAGGATGCTGTATGCAAGCTGTTGGAAGGTCAATGTTTGTTTGCAAACTAAATAGAGGTTAAATGCTCGATTGGGTGAGTCACAGGGAAGTTGTTTAGGTATCTTGCACTCTCTTTGCATATGTATAAGTAATTTGTTCTGCATTGTGTTTACATAGTGCTGTAGGCCAATCTTCCATCGAGGTCAAAGGTAAAGCTTTTGATTATAAAAGGTTGTGCATGATTAATAATATTCTACATTAAGCCCCAAAGTGAACTTTCATCCCCTCTTTATTAGGACTTCTCAAATTCTCCAGGGATACAAGCCAATTTTCCTTCAATACCACAGGGTTGTTCCTGAGCTAACAATTATAACTAAATGTCCAGTATTACTAAATTGCATGTGATTTTTGCTCAATTCGTTATGCCTAATTAGGTAACATCCATAGGAATCTTAGGCTGACCAACAATTTGGTCCCAACTTGTGAGTTTGCGAATCCCTTCTAAAACGTTATTGCTATGACCAGGGATCATTCCACTCTTTTTCTTCATCCTTCCCATCAGGGCCTGGTACTTTAAAGTTGTGGGTGGAGCTTCATTCAGGAAATCAGCAAGATCCAGGATTGTTCATGTTTCTTTATATTCATGTGCTGACACCACTCAAATCATGGAGTCCCTCCTGGTCCAGCATGTGTTCCCATAAGGGAAAAAGCACCAGGATGAGACATTGCCATAGGAGCAAATGAAATATCCATAAGCCAGGTGCTGATCTACAATTTATTTATGGGGTGCATTTAGGACAGGTAGTACAGAAATCCATGAACCTTTTGAAGGAACTAGTCTCCCGAAACCAAACTCATTTCCCTGGTGATAAGGAAGGCAATCTAGCAAGGGTCTTTCAGGCTGTCTCTGCATGAGGGGATCAGGCATGCACCAACATAAGGCAGCGGGCATTGAACTTCATGGAAATCTCAGGCCTCCTCTGAAAAATTGAGGAGAGCCCAATCTAACATAGTGATGGGTGAGACATCCATGCTTGCACGTGTGCACAGAGCTCTGGAATGGAGCTGCTTAAAAATAGTTATCACAATGCTGTTCACCACTGGGAAAATTGGTCCCCTATATGCCCTTCAATAGGAGGCACCTTTTGCATCAGGTGGCCTATACTGAGTTCCTTTAAAGGCGTGGATGGACCAAACACGTGGTTTGCAATACTTTTTATGTAACGAAGTATTAGAGCAACAAATTAAGATTTCACTACTACATCTCTTGATAAAGGCAGGCGCCCTGATGGCAGCCAAGGGGTGAACAATCCACTGCCAAGACTAACATGAACAAAACCTCAAGGCACACAGAAGCGGTACCTCAGGGAGGAGGTCTTTAGCTTGCATTCAGTTGTGCAGTCAGTCGCATGCAGGTTTAAGATTGTTATTGTTCTGCTTATGGCTGTGACAGTTTTATTATATGTTTCCCAAGACCATTATCACCCAGGACACTAGCTCTTTCTCTAAGTTTAAAGAGAAAAAGTTTATTGCAGCAGAAGAAAATCATTTTGAGTATAATCTTATACTTATTCATAAAACAGAAGATGACTTGAAATCATATTATAACCAGATTTGCTTTGAGTATAAGAAATTGAAAGAGAGAAAATGTTAGAAAGGAAAGAGAGAAGAGAGGCAATACATATTTAGAACTATAGTACCGTTTATATTCAATGGATAAAATAATACTTATTAAGCTATGATACTTAAACCTTATATATAAGCTTGAAATTACATTTAAGAAAAAAAAACATAGGAGCCTTTAAGGGGTCAGCTTTCTTCTTTTATTAACAGTTGGTGTATATTATGTTTATATTAAAAACAATTGAGGCAAACAGTAATGGGTGACCAGAGAACATCTCTTTGTATAGCAAGAGTAATTCATTTATTTAATTCTGGGTTGTATCATCCACCAGTTTATAAAACCAGGAGTTCAGTAAGCATGGGCGAATTTTGCGAAATCGCGATCCGCAAATTTGCAGATTTGCAAATTCGCGATCCGCAAAATTCGCGAATTTTTGCGAATTTGCGGATTTTTGTTTTTTGCGTGTTCGCTGGTTTTTTTGCGTGTTCGTGGGGCTTTTTGCGTCTTCGCGAGCCGCTTGCATAGCGAAGTTACCCATGCAGTCGTTTATGGGAGAGGGAGAGAGAGATAGATAGATAGATAGATAGATAGATAGATAGATAGATAGATAGATAGATAGATAGAAAGAGAGAGAAAGAGAGGGAAAGCGAGAGGGAGTGAGAGAACGAGAGAAAGAAAGAGAGGCCGGATCTCTGAAGGGCCAGATTCCTGAGTTGCCCCTACAGAACATACAGCTTTTTATTTTTAGCAAAATGCTTATGAAAATTGTGCTGTAAAGGTCTCTTTTAGTTTAACCCCTCCAGAAAACTCAAAATGGGTGTATTTGCCATCCTCTCCCTTCTTCCTGTTTTTTATATCTGTAAGTGCTTCCTGATGAGGTTTAATTCCTTGGACAGGTGCCTCGTTGCCTACTTGTAACTATTCTCTGACCCTGCTTCAAGGGTCAGAGCAGGGTCAGAGAATAGTTGCAAGTAGGCAACGAGGCGTCAGGAAGCAATTAGCAGCAGGTGTCCAAGTTGAAGGTAATTTGTTTGTAACCCTTTTGTAAAAGGTTACAAAGAAATTAGGTTCAACTTTTGCACCTGCTGCTGTAACCCTTGCTTGGCTGAAAATTCGTCCCCGCTGATTTGCGGATTTTACCGCGATTTCGCGTGATTCGCGGATCGCGAAATCGCGGAAAATCCGCAAATTCGCCCGCGAAACGGATTTTACGCCCACCCTTAGAGTTCAGGGGGTTCGGGAAATTAGTGCTCAAAACACACACGTGCTCAACAATGCTTATTTGAAAGGAGAACGTCCTTCCCTTTGTCCTTTTAAGCACGCGCCCTGGGTGCTTGTGGTTGTGAATGTGGTTCACTCCCCTTTCGGGGCTTTAGTGGTGCCCTGTGTCATTTCCTCCCTCCAAACCCAAAACTAGAGTCTTGCATGCACCTGCATTAGCCACGCACCTCCAGGAGCATAGCAGGGACCGGTAGCATGCTGGCAGGGTACTCCGTTTCCCGACTACTCAACTTGCCAACTACTACTCAACTTGTTCAGGTTCATGGCTCCTGCGCATCGAACGAGCCAGGCACCGTTCTCGGATCAGCCCTGGAATGCTGCTGGCACCTTTTTCTCCTGCAGCATTTTGGCGTCTTCTAAGAGCTCCTCGGCGAGCGTCTCTCTTCATTGTTTCGCTCCGGCTGATTGCATGTCTTCCGGGTTGCTGCGCATAGTCATGTACAAGTCCCTCCTCTTAATCCAAGGGTTGAGTCCTTCCCCCTCAGCATCCATGTAATATGACTTAAATTCACATTATTCGTTTCTGGCCTGTGGAGGAATACAATGAACATTGTTTGGTGTATGATCAGTGGGAGAGAGCCAAGGCAGTGACTCATGCAAGTCCTACTCAATGTCACACACACACACACTATACCACCATGCTTGAAAAAAGAAACATCAGATACATTTTTACAATTTTTAGATATTTGTTGAAAAGCAACATCCAATAAAAGGACAATCATTTCAACATTTAGGGGCCGATTCCGATTCAGGAAAAACCGCTCCGAATAGTCGTTCGGAGTGTTTTTCCCGTACGAATCGTACCCTGCAACGTCCCCCTTACATAGGACGAAGTACGATTCGTACCAGGAGCCATACTCCGTACGAGTCGTACAAAGACCGTACGACTCTAATCTCCGTACGATTCTCCCTCGGAACCCGCTGTACCCGACATCTGTACAGATCGATGCTGGTTTTTACGACTAGGACGGATGGGTACGATTCGTACGGAGAGGGCTCCGGATACAAATCATACGGACGTTTTTTTTCCCGAATCGGAATCGACCCCTTAGTGAAGAACTGGTCCATTCATCTACTAAATTTCCCAGAAATATTGGAATTTGAAAAAGATGAATGTGTGAAAGATTTCATTGAGCTGTTTCAACACTTTAACCAAAATTGACAAACATGGGGCACTCAAAAAGCTTGTTAAATAAAGTAGTAATGGAGTAGTTTGGCATTACCAACAAGTAGAGGAGATTGCAGGGTTCATGGAATGTTAATAGAAAAGTATGTTATATATACAAAATAGTGTTTGAGTAGTGTTTGCAGCACGGGATGATCTACTGATTTTAATCCAAATTTTATTCCATCATTCTAGAGACCAAGAACACAGAAACTCTTTCCCATTGAAGTTCAATTTCAAGTTTATTTCCAGAACTGGTTGATGATTGAAGAGCCCTGTAATATAGCAGATGCATGTGCAGGTGAGTAAATAAGCTATGACAAGTGGGAAGTGGGGCTATCAAATATGTCATCAGAGTAAAAGGTTGATAAGGCTTTCAAAATGAAATTAATATAGCCTTATAGCCTGCCGTAGTGGGCTATTCCAGCTATTAAAGGCCCGCTCAAGCTCTTTGGCTCAGGCCTTTAACAAGGGAGCGAGACTTTAATAGCCGGTATAGCCCAGCTACGAAGGGCTATAAGGTTATTAGAACATTCTGCCACTAGAGGGCAGAATATTCTAACAAATTAAACAAAGGCCTCTCGGAGCCCGAGGGGAATTAAATCCCCTCGGGCTCTGAGATGCCTTAGTTTAAACAACATTGGAATGTTGCTCTGCGGGCCTTTACCGGCCCGTAGAAGCTCGGATCACTCTGTCTGCAATGGAGTGCTCCACTTTCCAATGTTCTAATGAGACTTACTAACTTTGTGTCTAAGGAGCTTGGGAGATTAAACAAAGACCATGGGCCATATGTATCATAGTTCCGTTTTGCGAATTCTAAATAGCGATTTTTAAGGAATCGCTATTTAGAAATCGCAAAATCCCAAATTGCAACTTGCGAATTCACAAGTTGCAAATTCGCAAATATGGGATTAATTCCCATTCATTCCTATGGGCCAGGAGGTCCATAGGAATGATTGTGAAATGCATTTCATTTTGCGATTCGCAATTTGCTAATCGCAAAATGAGATTGATTTCAAGGGTGCAGGGGTGTCTCAAGGACACCCTGCTGCACCCCTGAAATCAGCATGTGTGTGCATATGGCGCACATACATGCCCTATGGGCATGTATGTGCGTCACATGCCACATTCAAACATGCCAATTAGTGTATTCTGAAAGTTGGTGATAAATTGCGATTTCTTAAGCTAAATTCGCTACAGTAAAATGCTTCATACATAGCATTTAAGGAAACGCAAAATTGCGATTCCTTAAATGCTATAGCAAAATGAGGAATCGCAAGTATTTGCTATTCCTTAATAAGCGATTTTTTGATACATATCAATAAATGCAAAACAGCCTTTTGCGATTCGCAAAGGCCGAAATTCGGCGAATTTCGTCCTTTGCGAATCAAAAAAGGCTTGATACATATGGCCCCATGTGTGTTAGAATGAGAAATGGGTATCCTTATATAAAAGCTGTTTAACCTATAAGAAACCTCTGTCTCTCTACGTCTTCCAAAAACAGATCTACCAATCTTAATCAGTTTGTTGTGAAGATTGTAAGAATGCATCCCTTTGTAAAAAATAATCTGTATGTGTTCTTAAAAATGGGAGATGGGAATGGACAAGGAAATAGGTTTCTGTGTAAAGAAAAGAATTCTTGAAAAAAGAAATGTAAGAGACCAGAGAGGTCAATGTCTGA
Source organism: Lissotriton vulgaris (assembly GCF_964263255.1). Taxonomy (NCBI): domain Eukaryota; kingdom Metazoa; phylum Chordata; class Amphibia; order Caudata; family Salamandridae; genus Lissotriton; species Lissotriton vulgaris. Next base: position 649,647,646 of record NC_141700.1, on the reverse strand, counting down.
TCATATAGTAGGTTTAGTATATTCTGCAAGAAGAAAACATATGGACTGTTTTAAACATAAAGCAAAATAATAGGAAAGGAAATAGGAGAAATTAGCCTCACCCATTTTCTTAATGTATTGTAATTTGGGGATAACATTTAATAATTGTTATTATGCAATTGAAATTTAGATAAAATTGCATACGTTTTCTTAAAATATATTGAAGGAATTTGTTCATGAATATTGGAGAGAATGTATTGAATGAGAGTAACAAGCATGATCTTAATTGAATCTCTCTGCCCTATCAAGAAAAGTACACTGGATTCCATTCAGAGGTCAGAGTGACCAATGTTGTTATTTATTTAATTTTGTTCATAAACCTAAGTCTTAAGTATCACATTTTTTGTGGGACCCATGCAAAATTGGTACAGACAAAATCACGGTTGAACCACAATTTATTAAGGGGGAGAATTTTGTATTTATCAGAATTAAGTTTGTAGCCCAAGACTGCAGCAAATTGTTCTACTTCAGTTAAAAATGGAGATAACGAGGTAACTGTATTCAATAAAGGTAAGAGAATGTTATCAGCATATACAGCCATTTTTACCATATTGTCTGTGAATTAAAAACCTTGAATGGTGGGATTCTGATGAATTTTGCACAAATCCTATTGTATGGCCGAATATTTGTCCCCAACTGAGTTGCTCCATTTATTGTGATCTATGTTTTTTGCTGTGTATTTTACCCTGCAATTTTTATCATTGTATGCTTTAATGATTGTTTACAAATAATTGAATAAAGCTTTGAAATTTGAATTTTGAGTCTTAAGGACTCCAAGGTCAGAATGAAAAGTAAGGAGGACAATGAGCAACTCTGACGAACACTTCTATGTAAGGAAATGTAGAAGGATTGTAAACTGTTGATAAGAATAGACACACTTGCAGAGGAATAAAGAAGAGAAACCAAGGTCTAAAATGTGGGACTAAAACCAAACCATTATGGAATGTAAAAATGAAATCCCATTCCCAATCCAATTTATGAAAAGCCTTCTCGGCATCAAGAGTAATAGTGGCTAAAGAATGTTTATAAAAGTTAGATTTGCTTAAAACATAACATAGAAGTCAAGTGTTGTCAGGTATCAGTCTGCTATTCACAAACCCTAGCCTAAGAGCAATACATTTTGCAAGAATCTTATAATCTAGATTTACAAAAAAATCAGCCTATAGTTTTCAAATATTTTGGGATCTCTGCCTTCCTTTGGGATCAGACAAATTAAAGCTTCTGGAAATCTTCCTTCAGCTGTATTGTTTTAAGTAAGAAATTAGGAGGACTGGAGCAAGCGAGGTACCAAAAGGTGTGAAAAATAACAAGGGAGTTGAGTTTTTAAATATATCAATATGAAGGAAATGAAAGAAGGAAAGAAATGCAGTAAAGAAAAGGAGAGAAACAGGGAAAAAATACATAAATGGTACAAAAAACAATATCTCACAACCTATTGTATGTCTAGTAGCACGAATATAAAAACAGCTGACCAACTTCTATGGTAATCAAAGACAGGTAAGGAGCACTTTGCTGTTAGGATGAGAACCCTCACTCACCTGAAAGTGACATATTTCATCATTGGTTTCCCTTCTCATAAAAGGACTGTAAGGTACTTTGTGTGGGGTACAACTCCAGAGCTTCAGAATGGGAGGAGCGGAGGTGTTTTAATGAGAGATGAGGGAAGATGATGTTCTTGAGTGAGGGCAGAGCACAAAAGGAATATGAGGTATCAGTAAAGCTATCTCCTGATGGGCTGAGACTGACCTTTATTCTGTTGCCCCCATCGGATAGGATTAAGAGCACAGGACCCACTTCTGGGCATACCCTTCCCACTTAGGGTGACAAATTAAAAAAGAACAGATGATGGATGGAATGCTGAACCAATAAAACATTCACCCCCAGTCAAAAGATCTGGGTTAAATCCATAGTTTTTTTGCACACCATGACATTCCAGTTTAAACCCAGCCATATGCAAATCAATCTTGACCCTGCTCCTCATGAGAACAGTCCAGCCCAACTGCCAAGTCAGGTCTTCCTTGGACCAGAAACAAGCACACTAAGATCAGCTTTGGGGTATCACCCCATATCAGCCAGACTAGCTTGAATCTGGTGGTTTAGCAAGCATGGGACCCATGTCTCGGCATACCCTTCGGACGTAGGGTGACAAATGCAAAAAGAGCAGATGATGGACGGTATGCTGAACCAATCAAACATTCACCCCAGTCACAGATCTGGGTTAAATCCATCATTGTTTGCATGCTACGTCATTTCAGTTTAGACCCAGCCATATGCAAATCAGGCTTGACCATGCTCCTGCTTGAGGTGATAGCGGTGGTGTGCGCAAAAGCCCGCTCAGCCCTTGTTGCTGCCTGATTTTTGGCAATGATGCTGCCTGCACTGCCTGCACAGTGGAGGAAACCTGGGAGGCGGCAACCATGTGCTGGACGAGATGCAGCGCTTGTTGGAGGCCTGGTGTGGCCTGATATGACTACTGCAAACCCACAAGTGTCTAGTGGGGTGTGGACAGAGGAGCTCGGATGTCCACCGTATGATGCAGTAACTGGATGTAGCAGGAAATCCGCTCTTGCCGAGCCCCCCACACCCTGGAATAAGAGGCGATGGTGCGAGGTTTGAGTGTTCAGCAGAAGAAGCCGACTTGCGGTGAGCCCGCCTATGAGGGGGCCACAGGCAGTACTTGCTTTGACACATCCCCCTTTTTAGGGCACCACTGATACGGCAGTTGTACAGGACAAGGAGGTGGTGAGTGCTGCCAAGGTGCCAGTGTTGACTTGGTGGATTTACCTGTCAGCAACCTGACCTACTTTTAGGCCCACCCAGCCCCCCCATCCCCCCTTTGCTGCTGCAAGGCCCACTGAACATTCTTCAGAGCTCCCTGGAGGGGTACTGTGAGTCCTCTGTCTGGTTTGAACTTGCCATGTAGATGGGGAAGTCCAGAGGGGCCGAACTCCCTGAACAGGGAGACAGCATAGTCATGCAGGGGAAGTGCACTGAGTCTCAGGCCAGGACACTCTCAACCACCTTACAATAGCGTGCTGGGAAGTCTGAGGCCATTCTTCAAGCCATGAAATATATCAACACCACTCATGAACCCATGATTAATGTGATGGCTATAGACTTGGGGCTGCTTCACGCTGACCATCGAAAGTTGGAAGAGAGAGTAGACACTAATGTGTCAGCGCTTGCTGCAATGCGCCCTATGGTGCAGGATATGCAGACAAAGCTGCAGGGTATGCAGAAGGAGGTGCAATTGAGATGGCTGAAGGCAATAATGCGGAATAGAGGTCTTGCAGAAATATTATCCAGATCGTTGGTCACCCTGTACATGTGGAGGAACATTGCATGTAGTTTTTTCGGGAGAAATGGCCATCATAGACAGTCTGCTGGACGGTAGACAGTCTGCCATTTTCCCAGTGGAGCTCGCACATAGAACCTCTGTCTATGCGCCAGGGACGCCCCCAGACCTGTGATGGCATGTCCTATTAATTACAGGAATCAAGACCACTTCCTTCAAGCCTCCCGGAACAAAGACCCATGGGTAGTGGAAAACTTTATAGTGAACATATTCCCAGAATATATGACGGAGGTGCAAAGGTGGAGGGCCTCCTTCCTCGCGATTAAGCATTGCCTGCATCGTATGAATGTCGGGTACTCCTTGTTATGTATTTCCAGCCAAATTGCGGATAGTTGAGGGGATCACACGCAATTATTCACAATGCCTGCATGAGGCGTGCACCTGGCTGGAATATAAAGAGGAGACAGACCCGGCAGAACAGGGGGAAGAGATGACGCATGGCAAGTCCAGCGATGATGGGCTCTCCGGAACATGAGGAGTGATCCAATAGGTGAACATGCGGCCAGAGAACATGTGTTGGTGGTGGAGATCAAGCAGGCAGCAAGGACTTGGCGATGAGTGGTGTGGATTCCAGGGCATCCAGGAAGAACCGGGACATTGCTGACTTGGAGGAGATCGATCTGGTACTGTGACAATGATGGCCATTCTTGACTTTTGCTGCAAATATCTTTTTTTGGTGGCTGTGGCTTAACTTTGGCAGTATGTAGCTTTCATCATGGGGACATGAGGGCGTTGCAGTATATAGGTGCAAGGGCTAAGGCAACGCTGTATATCAATAACTGTGGTGCTGGGCAATTATCTGCCGGCTCACCCTGTTGAAAGCTGAACTGCATGGATCCCCACGAGTCCAAGTAAAGACTTTCTGTGATGCACATTTTATGCCAGTTTGGTGGCAAAGTAGTTCCACAAGCCTCAACCTGGGAAGGGGGTTGGGTGTTACACTGTTTTTAACTTGATTACACTTGCTACTAAGATGTTTGTTATGTCTGCCTACTTGAGGGGCACTGCAGTGGTCACTGGTGGGTGGACCACATTCACTACGGTCATCTTATTAATGACCTTTCGACATGGCACACCGTCTTGCAATTATCAGATCCTTACATGGAGTTTATGGGGCATTGCCACTCACGTGAAGAGATTTAGAATACATGCATACCTTTAGAAGCAGGGCATCCATGTTGTATGTCTTCAGGAAGCACATATTTCAGCTGTTGGATTGGGCAAGGTGCACACAAAGTGACAGGGCACCGTACCTATTTTCGTTATGTCGGTGGTATTCTTATATGGGCTTTGCCGTATGCATGTGATAATATTATATGGGTTTTACTGAGTGTGCCATTCGCACCTACGTTGACCAAGGTTGATTCTGAAGTAAGATATGGAGTGTTGGAGGGACTCTTGGATAGTGACCTGATTAGTTTGGTCGCAGTTAATGCCCCGAATGTTAATTTGGTTGATTTCCTGTCAAGTCTTATGCCATTGCTGCTTTCTAATCCCCCTAGGCCCTGCATATGGGGTGATGATTTTAACAATATTCCTAATGTGAAGATAACTAGGTCTTATCTGCCCCTGGCTTATGCTCAGTTGTTGGTGGCAACAAGACATCTGACTCAATGGGTGAAGGACTCATTGCTGACTGAGGTCTGGCAGGATCAGCACCCATTAGACAGGGAATATTCATTTTAATTGGAGATACACATGTTGCACACCCATATAGATTTGCATTGTTGCACTGTGGATGCAGCATTGTGAGTTGGTGTGATGGAGTACTTTTGATGTACCCTGTTGGATCATAATACCCTCAAGCTTACTTTGCAGTGGGATCCAGCCGCATCTTGGATTCCCATGTAGAGACTTAAGCCCTCCCTTTTGCATGACCCAGTTCTCAGTGCTGAGATAGCTGAGCACATAAAGCTTTACTTCATGAACAATACTGGGATGGTGTCCAAGGGGCGTGTGCTATGGGATGCTTTCAAAGTAGTGATTACAGGACATGTTCTACATACAGCACATGGGGTAAAGCGGACTCTGGTGCATGAGATGGGTCAATTCAATTCAATTCAATTCAAACAGACTTTTATTTCAGTTATATTGCAAACCATAAAAGTACACATACAATATAAAATCTTATATCACAGATAAATGTAATTACATATCATATAAAGTGCCAAAAGTGAAAATAAAAACTCCTTTCTTCCACAAAGTTAAATCAAGACAGCAAAATGTCACAGTGTGTCATTACTGGTCCAAACAATTTCTCAGTCTAACAGACAATTTTAAAAATTCCTTGACTTGGAGGATACTGTCGCTGTACAAAAGTTGCAAATACATTAGCACCAGTCTGATTTGTCTAAAATTAAGTTTTTTAAAAAGTGATACTAGATAACGCTTGCGTGGGAATCCATAAAACTTACATAAAAATATAAAATGCAGCATATCCTGTGGAGACTTTCCGTCGCAGCCACAGGGTGCTGCCCATTTGTTAAAAATGTCTGTTTTTGGTCTAATCAACAGATGATGGAATAAGTTGAGCCTGAACCTTGTAAGGAGATATTTTTCGTGGGAGGTCAAAGAGCCAGCCAGATACGGTTCTATAGTTTCACAAGTTTTCAGCATGGCAAATTTCCTCACACTCTGTTTTTGGAGCTCCACTTCCTCCCTCTGCAACCTCCTATCCAGAAGGAAGGCCCGTTTAATGAGCTCCGGGTCCCCTTTTGTAATTTTACTTGGATGTTCAAACAGGTCCAGACGACCCAGCCTAGCAAAGTTAGATTTCAAATATTTCAGCCAGGGGGTACACATTACATTATCTAGACAGACAAAATCACTCACGATCAGATGTGTTAGTGGTATGTCCTGGTTCAACCATATTCTTAGCCAGCAGACTAAGGGGCGTAATGAAAACAGATCACTTAAATATTGTAACCCTAACTCTTCGTGTACGGGAAAGTTGGCAGTGCCTACCGGGACACACAGAAGACGCTTCAAGAATCAGTTTTCAGCGATCTGCAGGTGCTCACCATCAAGATACCCCCAGATTTCACTCCCATACATAACAGTTGCCACTGATTTAGCATTATACAATTTCAGCATGGCACAAGTAGGTTTTTGCCCCAATTTTGCAGCAAAATTAAAAATGGAGGCATTAGCCCGCACAAATTCTCCTTTCTTTTTTGCAAGATGTGGGGCCCAATTGAGTTTAGTATCAAAGAGAACCCCAAGATAAGAAAACGACTTTGTTAAAGGGATTACAGCTTCCCCGATTTTAAAGTTAAAGATTCTTTTTGATGGCTTGCCAACTTGCATGACAATTGATTTTGAGTTATTCACCAAAAGATCTCTATCTGTCATGAACAAATTAAAAGCGTCTAACAAAGATTGTAGACCCTTTTCCGTTCGTGAAATTAAAACCGCATCATCTGCATATAGAAGAATTGGAATTCCCCACCTGCCTACTCTAGGGCAATCTGCCTGAACTTCCTGAAGCACGTTATCTAGATCATTAATATAAAAATTAAAAAGGAAAGGCGCCAAGATGCATCCTTGGCGAACACCCTTTCCGATGTTAAAATTATTTGTTACACACAGGTCTTGGGAGTATCTCACATTAGCTCTGGTATTGAGATGGGTCAACTAGAGGATCGCTTGCGCGCACTTGAGGTCAAGTCAGTGATGCATGCCCAGGACCGCAATTCTCTGATTTCAGTTAGGGTGGAGCAGCAATCGGTGTTACATTGTTTTGGTACCTTGGAAGCTAGGGAGTGCAACGCTCGGGAGCATGCTGTGGGCGATACGGTGGGCAACATGTTTGCCTGGCTCCTTAAATCGGAGGTCCTGCGTTTCATGATAGGGGCTATCCGGGATGATCAGAGTATGATTTATAACACACAGAGGGGGATCAATGAGGTGTTTCAGAGTTACTACACAAGCTTATATTACAGACTGCAAGATGTGATCCTCACTGACATTAGCCCTTACTTGGCGAGCATCCCTCTACTGATCGTAAATCCTGTGTAGATCCTACTACTGGGAGAACCCCTGCAGATGTATGAGTAACAGTTGGCTATTTCACAGATAGCTAGAACTAAGGCACAGATGGCTTTCCAGTGGAATTTTATGCAGCATCTAGTGATAAATTGGCCTAACGTCTGCTACAGGTTTATGAGGATTCTTGGCGGGTGGTACAACTGCCTCCCTCTCTGCAGGAGGCACTATTAGCTGTGCTGCCCAAACCTGGTTGGCACCCTTTACGGGTCAGGTCCTTCAAAAAATTATGGCTGCCCAATTTAGATGATAAGATTCTTGGGAAGGTGTTAGCGAATAGGCTAGTTTCGATAGCATAGTGTCTGATGCACTCAGATCATAATGAATTTATCCCTGGTCGAAACACCTTTCTGAATTTGAGGAGGCTGTTCAGGATTATGGATTAGGTGTTACGGCGGAGGACATCACTTGATATCGAGAAACCCTTTGACACCTTGAGTTTGACCTTCATAATGGTAGTGCTCCAACTCTTGGGTGAGGTGTTCTTGGGGTGGATCCTGCTCCTCTATATTGAGCCAGTAGCTAGGTGGCAGACTAGTAAAAGGTTTCCGCCCAGATATGCATCATGAGGGGCACCAGACAGGGCTGTACATTGTCACATTACTTTTACTCTGGTAATTGAGCCATTGGCCAGTGCGCTTTGCTCACACAGCCCGGCTGTGGCCTATGTATTAACCCTGAATACCACATCATATGATTGTACGTGGATGATGCTTTGAGATATCTAAGGGACATGTGCACAGTTCTGGCCCCACTAATGGCTTTAATAGATGACTTTAGCTCAGTCTATGGTTTGAATGTCAACTGGGACAAGTCCATTTTGTTTTGTTTGGTCAGACAGAGGGACGGGGGTGGCGGATTATCCCCATCTACTTTGGTTTGACCGGCTGATGTTGGACATTATAAAGTATTTAGGGGTGAATGTGTACCATGAGGAGAAAGATATAATTGACTGTAATTTTGGTAAAGCTATTATGTCGATCAGACTTTTGCTCCCCTCTTGGAATGCTCTCCCATTGTCCACCATGGTTAGAGTTGCTATTTCCAAGATTCTGGTCCTGCCTAGGTTGTCAAACTCATTCACAATATCATAATTAAATAAAATGTGAGAGGATGCCACATGCAAAAGACCTGGAAATAAAATTAAAGATGCAACCGTCTGGGATTCAGACCTACATTTGGTAAATACACGTCAACAAGTGCTTCATCACTTGAAGATAAAATGGCAGGCGTGATTCCTGTCAGATTCACTACTGCTATTTGAAGAAAAACATACCAAGAAATCCTCACATGTGGATGAAAGCTGTGATAAAAGTCCCCCAATGTATCCTTACTGCATACCCGGCAAGTGCAGATTCTGCCACAAGAAATTTGACTTTCCCTGCTACTGCCATGGAGCTCCTTTACCGGGCGGCCATCTTCTATCAGCTACATTCCACGTCCTAGGATACTTGCTCTTAAATTGAGTGGAAGGATAGAACCTCCTTGACTTACAATTTGCCAGTGCTTAGCTAAGTGGCATAGCTGATATGCAGGCATAGCCAATATGCAGAAGTTGTCCGCTCCAAAAGCATGCTAACTGGGAGGAGGAACTGTAGCTTATCACAATGAGTACCTGAAGCCTGGAAGAGTAAGGGCTGGATTTGAGCTCAAGACTTGAGTATATTGAGCAGGAACTGCATGGGACCTGAAAGTTGGAGAAGGTTGTGATCTGAAGGCTGGTTAGAAACTGGATACTGCCTTAGGTAATCGAATCTGGACTGAAAAATCATACAGGCTCTCATTATGAGGGACTTGACTAATTTTAGCAAAAGCAAGTGTATGCAGTTCCTAAGGGGAAAGGGGGGAGAATGGAGGTCAGGTGTCAAAAAGTGGAAAAGATGGTGAACATGGAGTAGCTCCAATTAGGAGCAAGGGCCCTCACACACCCCGGGGAGTGTCATGCTTCATGCTGGACCTGCCAAGGCCCAGTCCTTCCCATTATGTTTGATGACTTGGTTGATTACAATGTGTGTGGTAACTCCTTTAACCACACATAATGCAAGGAGGAGGTTTGTGACTAACACTGCACTCCTGCAGTGTCCCCCTGATAAATCTCAGGACATCTATCTCTGTGGAAATAAATCAGGTAAATGGTGGATGTTTGTACTTTAAAAACTAAAAGTCCTATATTATTCACCTTTTTCAATGGACACACTCCTAATTGGGAATTATTTATTGGACCTGATGAATTCAGACTAGCGGAATCTCATTTGATCAGGTCCGAAAAGTAAACACCTGGCCACTGGTAATGAGGGCCGTACAGTGCATGAACCAAATACAAGGTAATATCAGAGACAATAGGAAAGTATAATGCAGAATCACAATAGGCTAACTACCAAAATGGTCATCTGTGTGCTAAGCAGAAAATGCTCTGTAACGAAAAGATAACAATAAGGCATGTAATGAATATCTTCAAAAAGCCCTAGGAGATGTCCTGCAGCTTTTGTAGTAGAAGAGGGTGCAGCAGCAGTTCCTCCAAAAGAGTGGAGAACCACTGTCTCCCCTTCCTCCCACCGCTGTGCAGAAAGCTGGAAAAATAAAATGGTAATAAAAGAATTTTACTACCATTTTATTTTCCAGCTTTCTGCCAACGAAGATGGAGGGCCAGTGCGTCATTGCAGCTGATTGACAGCAAGGACGAGTGGCCCCTTCAGTATGAATTACACGTCAGTTTGGCCAGCTACCTTGCTACAGCCAAACAGACATGTGCAATTCAAAATCTCCAACCATGCTGTCTTAGACAGCTTAGTTGGAGAGCAAGCACAGGGCTCTAACACCTTTCGTAGCGGTGAGGCAGCGTGCTCCAGCTAATCCAGACACTTCACTCAGGCTGCATAAGTGCAGCATCTGGATTGTGTAAGGTAGTTGGCTTTGTGATGTCACCCCGCGCTTGGATGAGTCTGGATCCCATGACTGGAGAGCACTGAGAACGTGCTGCAGGATAAGGTAAGTGTAACTTTATTTTTCTCTTTCTTAATTGTTTATTGTAATGTATTTTGATGTAATTGTGTATTTTATATAATGGAAATTTATGTAGCGCCTCACCGTTTTTTAACACCACCACCAGGAACCAAGCTTCGGAACTCACAGGTACCATCTGATAATAACTAGGGGTGGGCGGAATTTGCGTAATCGCGTTATGCAAATCTCTGCAAAACTGTAAACAATCTCCTCGAACACGCAGAAATTCCATGAACACACAGAATTGCTTGTTCGCAATGCTTTTTTACTGTTCCCAATCGCTGTTTGCGTGCTCGGGGGGATAAATATCTCGCAAACACGCATTTTGAGACTGCAAACAAGTTCGCGCTACCCAAATTTCGCGAGCGGGACGGAATTTACCGCCCAGGCTTAATAATAACAGCAAACAATACACAAGAGGGGATGAAGGGGCTGGAAAAGATGGACATTTTACTGGAGCCTGGCTCTGGGAAAGGTTCAAGTGGATTCTAAAACACTCAGAACATATTAAAGAAAAAGAAAAGGCATTTGTGAAAAGAAGGGCTAGATTCCAAGAAAGAGAGAATGCAGCCAGGGTACAGAATATAGAAATCGCAGCCAGACCAGACTTAACTAAGTGGGAAAGCAAGCATAACAGAGGAAACTTGGAAAGAACAAGCATCTGGAACATGGTCAGGAGAAACTACAAGAACCTACGGAATACGAAATAAGAAATCTGCATACTGACAAGCACAGAAGCAAAGGACAATGGACTAAAGCTCTTAAGAGGATTTTAGAACAGAAATAGCTGTAGCACCTTAAGAGGTGCTCTTGCACCAGAAAATGTTCAAGGACAGGATCAATAGCAACAAACGGATTCAGCAACAGAAACTGTTACAACAGAAAAAAATTGGATTCCGGAACAGAAGCCTCTTTAAAAACAAAAGGGTAAATAGAAATCAAAAGAGCACAAAGGAAGGAGTTTGTTTTAAAGCAAAAACAGGTTCAGAGTTTGAGAGGGAAGCTGACTGCAAGAACAAAGGGCTCTACGTTCACAAAGAGTATCTATCAGGCCAAGAAAGAAGCACAGGTGAAAGCAGAAAGCCAGATGTGAGCAATTAGCCAAGTGCTGGCACTCCCAGCTCCACCTGGAAAGTAAAGACTGAACAGTAACTGTAGGTATCAGAAGGGAAAGAAGGAAAACAGAAATGAAGTGTGGATCAGAGCAGAGATGGAGGAAATTCAAGAAAACAACTATGCATGTGTCAGTGAGTCTGTAGAGAGCAGAAACAGTGCAATGCACCCTCTACATTTAGGGCAGTTTGATGAAAGTAAACACTACATGGACTATGAAGCATAAGTATCATATTGTGAAAACGTGACCTGAAGAGAAGAGCGAAGCAAGGTTCTCTATGAGTTAGAGCGTGCTCAGTAGTAAGTAGGCTGAACGCAGGTCCCCACAGCGCACCAGTGATCTCCACTTGGTGACAGCATTGTGGAATTCTTGTACCATGGTTGTTAGGATGTTGCGTCTCTTAGCCTTAATACTATTTCCCGTAACCAGCATGGCATGCTCTGCCTGGTGTCAAGAAAGACTTATTAAGGAAATAAACCTAGTTTGGTGAGGAAGAGACACACATCTGGCACACATCAGACTACATGTGGCGTTCTACAGAACCTCAACCATAGCGTCTGAAAACCTATGCTTTCTTGCTTGGACTTTCCAGCTTACACTAGTGATATCTATTTTTTTGCTGAATTTGAAGAGTCCAATATGAACGTCAGATTTTTAGGATAACCATTTAACTTGTTACTAATGAAATTATTCAGTTTTAAATTCTTTGTTTGCTGATATCCTAAATGTTAGGTATGGCTCCAACCCATGTAGACAATGTGGGACGACCCTGCTCGGGATGCCATGCAGGCCGCACACACAATGAAGTAGGTAAGTGGGAGCCAAAAAGGTAAACCAGTTGACTACAATAAGCTTTGCTTTATGGATTATTCAGCACATATCTAGTACATCAAAAGATTCTCCATGATCTATTGCTTCCTGGCAGCTCACTTGAGCCGTTATATTTTTAGGTCTAGCCTAAAGACAGCTTCTAGCTTTTTGTTGTCAAAGAGCTATTGTGGACAGTACCAATATTTTTGTGGGTTTTGGCTCAGTCCATTGCTTACCATTGGTTGTCTTTATTGTCAATTTCATTTGCTTGCTTCTTGTTTGATGTCGTTCGTACCTCCCCAGGAGCATAGCTTATTTACCATCCTTTTAACTGGATGACTTGTAACCATTCACAGCTTACATCCAGGGAATTACCTATTCGTTTTTCTTTCAGAAGTCCATGTGAACAGTAAAAAAAAACAAAAAAGAAAATGGCAGCTGTGTCATGATTCATGCTCGTACATGCTTGGTGACGCTGGGGCTTTTGAAGTGTTATGGCGTGTTTGTGCACATGCATGATGCTGTTCAGCATCGGCAATAGGAATTTGTTTGTTTTTGTTGATGGTGAATGGCATAGGAAAAAATTTATGACAAAGTCAAAAGGTCTTCATTGGTAAAGCCAAATGGCGAGAACTTTTGGCTGTCAAGGATTGCTTTGCTCTTATCAAGTTTACTACTGAATGCCTTCTAATATAGCGATAATAATTCTGTCTTGTTCATTTCCGTGTCTTTTTTTTCTCCTTTGTAGGTTAAGGAAATTATGCCAGATACATTAGCTGTGATGTTACAGTATGTCTTCATAAAAAGTTATTTAATGTAGTAAATTTAAAAAGTCAAGTTAAACTTATTTGAATAGTTTAATTTCGAAGCACAAAGCAAATCCTGCGAAATTAGGAATTACTTTGTACCTAGGCCAGCTCTCCTTGTACTGAGGCATCTAAGTCCATGTTAAATTCTAGCTCAATCTATCACTGCCTGGCAGAGTAGGAAGTACTTGTGGGAGCCCATTGATTTGTTGGCTCCATTATGCTCTATGAATTTTGCACAGAACCTTCAAGTCAACTCGCTTGGCTACCAGAAAATCCGGCATAATGTCATGACTTTCAAGTGTGCTTGGGCCACCTGGTTTTGCACCACATGCACCTCCTTTCACTTTTATTCTCCTTTCTTTCACAGAGTGCCAAACTCTGTTATACCCCAATTCATCCAGTTACACCAGCTACAAGGCTACTAATTGAAGGTATCCAGGAGTAGCAGCTGCTATCTTCTTGTTAATCCTATGACACTGATAGAACTACCCTTGGTCCCGTGGATAATGACAGCATCAGCAAGGAGGGCTCTAAAACACATTTTTACTCTCTGAAGTATTGTTTGTCACCCCAGTAGGTCCTCAGCAGCATTTGAGACCTTTGAGGAACTAAGGTCCTCCTTACAGTGGCGGTCGGTTGAAATGCCAACCGCCATCGCATCAGGCAGGAGACCGTCTGACAATCAGTCGGCTGTCCCACCCGCCCTATTATGATGAGACTGCTAGCAAGGTGGTTGGAAAATGCTTTTTTCTACTACTGCTTGTGCTGCGGCCAGAAAAAGGGCTGCAGTAGAAAAAAAAGCACTTTGTGCACATCCATGCACTGTGTACCAGGCATCATGTGGTGCCTGGCACACAGTGCATAGTTGTGTGGGGGGTGCTACATGTGTCCCCGGGGCCTCTTAGCAGTGGCCCGTGGGAATACAGGGCCCCCACAGTCCGTTTCCTACTGCCTTTTCATGGCTATCTTACTGCTATAAAAAGGCAGTCAGAAAGTGACATCCTTATCTCTACGGTAGTGCCTGCAAGGGTTTAATCTCCATGGTAGGAATAGAATAACGACTGCCGCCCCAACGGGATCCTGGATCCTGTCGGAGGTGGCAGTTTTCCCCCGACTTCAGTGGTCCGACCCCATGAATTAAAATGGAGCTGTCGGACCGATGGCCTGGATGTCAGGCGGACCACCACCCACGGCCTGTCGGTGGTAGTCTGCCCGACATCTAAATGGGGCCCTGAGGTCATGGCAAGGCCACAACACTGTGGTGTATTTGGAGGTCGAAGGGTAAGTGATGCCACCTTTCCGATCCCCTGCATTTTGGTGAATCTATGTTCATGATCATTTAGGCAGAACAAGAATGAAACGGGAATTAGAGACAACAAACAAGTCTCTCAACTAGGCTGCAATCATCAATGAAATCCAAGTAATCAAAGAACCCTTGTTGTCTAAGGGGCATAAAAACAAAAACTGAATGAAGCCTGAGCCTAAAACTGGCCTGCCAAACCACAGAGACATTTCCAAAGTATCATGTTGCAAATTCAGAATCAAATAATTTTTGGGAATTTAAATAAACTTACATAGTAGATACCAGCATAAAGACATAATTTAGTAAGGTCCCTATTACAGGACTATTTGGAAAGCGAACATGATAATGCATGCAACTAAAGAATATTTAAAAAATCGTATGAAAAAAGTGCAAATGTTATATGATTAATAAGCTACTGCTTTTTAGCGATCAGAGAAGCATTGCAATTACAAATCTGATTATTACTTTTTTTTAACTCATCAACGAAGCAGAGGAGCATACAATGTTTAGTGAATTAATGTAATTAATAACAATGCATGGCAAGCATATTGCACACGTTTGTATAAAACTGTACAGTAGTTAATTCCTGATGCATTATAACTCTCTTGCAATAGGAAATTCAGCAGTTTTACATGCGCCCCAATAAATCCCTATTTATATAAATCGTCTATATAGCTAATACATTCTCCAAGCACACAGTCACTGAAGACATCTACCTCATTCATGTAATGTCAGGCAGGATTATTTTGTAAGTGGAAATAGCAGATAGGGCATGAAGGGCCTGGTTGAGATTGCCCCATTATTTGTGGAAGGTAATTCTGAGCTCCGTAAAAACGAATCATTCCTAGTGTGATTTTTCCTGTTACATTCACATTCCCAATTCTGCACCTCAGAATGGGGAATAACCCATGCTTTACCCCAACCCCAGTTCTGTGCTGAAAAACTCACGATTTGTGGTATTTTCCCCATGCAGGATTTACCTGCCAATTTTTGTGCAAGGAAAAAAGCTGGATTTTCACAGCCGTTGTAATCCCGATCCAGGAATCTGGATTACCGGTCCAAATACATTGAGGAGATTCACAAACATTTTGCGCTGGTTTAGGTCTACAAATGTGATGCTAGCCAGCGCAAAATATTTATTTTGCTATTTACTTTCCAGCGCGTAACTTCTTTTGCCCTGGAGAGCACCCTCAAAGTAGTGTAAAGCAGCGAGAAGCACTGCTTTACATTACTTAGCGCCGAGGGGGCATTACATGGGTGGTACCTGTGCGTTCCCATACAACTACCCATGTTTTTTGATGTAAAACCATATTTATAAATATTTGTAGACATGGTTTTGCGGCAAAAGTCTACACCCCTTCAAAGGAGGCGCTAACAGGAGAAATGCTTTAATTTCTCCATGGTTTTCCGACTTTGCATGAGGGCTGCACTGTGCAGCACGCATACAAAGTGGGAAAAGCTTTGCATCATGTCTAGGCATAGAATTTTGTGCAGGAAGGGTACCCTTTCTGTACAAAACCTATGCTAGACTCACGCACACACCCTAGCGCTGCAGTGCTAAGGTGTGTGCATGGCGCACAGCAGCTGAAATCAGCGCCGGCGCAAGGGAAAGGGGAGGAGAGAGCCATATCTCTGAAGATATGGCGCTCACCTGCTTTCTCTCTGTCGTGCAACGCGGTGCAGCCTCGCGGGAGGCTGGGCTGCGTTGTGAGACTTTTCTGAAAATCTCCCCAAAGTCTTTTGCAATTCCTACAGCAAAGTCTTTAGGCATAGGATTAGCTCAGTGCTATCCATGCCGAGCTGTAAAATAGCCAAAGCCATTTACCACTCAAGGCACAGTATTACAGCTTTGGATTGGTAAAATACCATCCAAGCCAACCTGAAATGAATAAAAGCAACCCCTGATACGTGTTTTATTCTCATTAGCGCTCTTCAGAGAAGTATAGCTTTGTCCAGACACAAGGGAGCACCCAGGGTAAGTCAAAAGAAAACCCTTTTAGGCATAGAGTGATGCATAAATTATGCAAAAAAGGAAGCAGAGAATCTGGGTAGTTCTCAAGTTTAGGTGGAAAGCAGCCCCTGTTGGAGCACTCTCAACACCAGCGACACTCTAAATTTGCTCACCTCAAATGTCTGCTTTTCTATCAAAATCTTTAAGCATAGGATTGGCACAATGCCATCTACACCAAGATGGAAGGACAAGGTATTCTGCCATTCCTACAGCAAAGTCTTTAAGCATGGGATTAGCACAGTGCTATCCATGCCGATCTGTAAAATGGCCAAAGCTGATAAAGAAATTGTGCTTTTCGTTAGATCCTGAATTTCCAAAAAATCCAGTATGTCTGTTAATTTGAAGGTTGAGGGTTTCTGAGTTGGAGTTCTCCCGGTTACATCCTTTTTGATCTCATTTGGAAGTGTGCGTGTAGTTTTAACTTTCTATTATATTTATATGTCATTGTGTGTGTCTGTGAAATCTGGTGTTGCAGTATGGGCAGTAGGAGTAGCCTAGATTTAAGATTCTCTCCTGATTAGGGTTGAAGGATATTTTGGATAGATTTATGACTGTAGTTTTTGTGCTACATATGTGATCCGTCTCAATATTTAATGTCTCAAAGTCTATTATTAAGTTCTCCCTCGTCCTCTCCCCTTTCCTTTTCCTTTTACCCCTCCTTGTTCTGCTTCATCTTTTTTGAATTCACCATTCCTTGATTCCCTCTTCCTCTATGCGTGGGCATTCATAGTAGTAGTATATATGAATATACATATATATATATATATTTGATGGCAATTATGATATATCCTATCATAGTAAGCTATGATCAGAAAAGTTTCCATTCCGATCTTTATTTAGGCAGGGTGTATGGTATTGTTTTTTGAGATTTTTATCCAAATTCAAACTAAATTTTGAATAACTAACTCACAAATTTAAAGTAAGAACAGACATATAAGTTAAATGTAATATCTTTGAATAGCATCTGATCTAAGAGAATACATAATTTTAAGACGCTTATGCAATTAATTCTTGTGGTTAAAATGAAATGACACAATTAGAACTAGTAGAAGGGAACAAACCTGAATTATATGCAGGGTCATAAGTGATATAATTGACTGCTGTGTAGACACCAGATGGAATGTTTATGAACCACTCCTCAGAAAGGAAGATGAGATACAACCTAATGATATTAGATTAATACAAGGAATGCATTGAAAGAAAAGTTGAAGTTGCGGGATAAATGGAAATGATGAAATAAGATGAATGATTGGAATTGATGTTGTCAATGAATATATAGTAGGGAATCCACAATGAAATAATTCATGTAAATAGGATATTTAGAAAATTTCCATAGTGTTTCAGGGCCCCTTATGTGATAATATGTTATGGTATTGTACATTATTTTTATGCCATGCTATGTAATCTTAAAGAGATTTGCATTGCGTGTATTTGTATTGTAATTTTTTGTATGTGTATTGTATGTAATTTTGTATGTGTATTGTATTGTGATTTTAAAGAGAATTGTATTGCATGTATTTGTATTGCTGCTAGTATGGCGCCACAGTACAATTGAGGTTTAGGTGCCTCTAGGTCCAAGTATTGAAGATTCTGTCCCAAAACAGAGATTGTTTTCTATTTATTTGATCTGGATTATCACGAATGTTAATTGGTTATGCTATATTATGTTCAATTAATGTTAGCAAAATATTTAAATCAAAAGTTTCCATCAAAGACAATCCTACATTTCATTTCCCTATTTTTTTTTAAATCCTTCATATCCACTAGTGACTCTTTCAGAGGCTACACATTCCCTATAATAATGAAACTCAGTTCTTGAGCCATTCAACACTTAAGTTGATCTGTTTCTTGACACCTTGTGTGGTAAAAAGGGAATTATACTGTTTTCTGGTGTCCAGGATGTATTACCCCCTCCTTTCCTCACCAGTTTACTTTCCTGTATTCACGGTTTCATCATATTTATGTATGTAATTACAAATATGTATAGGTGGGTAAAACATAACTTTTCAATCCTGTTAAAACACTGTACTAGCCTAAGTATTAGAAGCTGGCAGGGTAAATAGAGTCCATCCACGTTCAAGGAGGTCCCCTGTCCAGCGTTCTTCAAACACTACCCTATTGAGAGGGTACTTTCGATTTAGCACGCCGAACAGCTAATTTTTTGGGAGATTTTTTTAAATGCAAGTATCTGGGTTCTGCCTTCTGGGTGTGATTTAGGTTGTTCCAGAGTTTAAGTCCCAGCACTCTCATGGGCCTGCTCAATGTTTTAGCCATTTGATACCTCTTTGCTGAATCAGGAAGGAGGTGGCTGGTCCAAGATCCATGTATGAGGTGTGATGAGAAGATAGTTTTTGTAAGTGCCCTGGGCATGTTCTAGGTATGCATTGTGTACGGTCGATGGGATTCTGTATTTAATTTACTTACCCAAAGACCTACTTCCCACGTCTTTACTTTGACTTATCTTTACTTTCCCTTAGTTTCAATAGGGTTCTTGTCCCCAATTGGCTATTACTAGATTAAGACCTGTAATTTAACCATGTCAAAGTAAACGTAAGTGGAAGGGAAGGCATTGTTAGCGTAAAGGTGCTAAGAAGGAAGAGTTTTAGAGTAAATATATAAGCTCAGATCATGATGTAAATCACATGCATCCTAAGGATGCTTCCAAAGTATTTTAATTTGTGGCATAGAAACAGACACATATTTCAGCAGAGAAGCATTCTACCACGTGGAACAAGAGCATGGCGCATAGGTTAATCCCATATTTGTGAACAACATATTGCACCATGGTTTGGGATAACAGTGGTAAGTGTGACAAGGCCAAACTGACAAAACAGCACAATGAGAGACAGTGGATATCACAATCACTGGATATATTTGGAACATACAAAGTAGGCTGAATGGGAGAGGAAGACAAAGTAAGGTTCACGTGTATGTGAGGACCCCGGCTCTAGAAGGTGGGTCTTCACAGTTGACCTAGATTGTTTTAGAGATAGTGTGTCCCTCAGATCCAGATGAAGTGCATCTCAGCAGTGAAGGCTAATCTGAGTATGCTGCATGAACAGAAGCCGCAGTGGTTTTGGCACACCACTGTGTCTGATGCACATGTTGTGGATCATCATTAGGGCTGGAAATCTCAATTTCCCAACAATCCAACATTACTCCTGAGATAGTTTTCTTTTGTATCACATCTGTCGGGGCCTTTGCTCTTAGCCTTCTGCCGGCAAGGGAGGATGACAAGGCCTTACTCATATTCATGGAATTCTCGCAGGCTCTGGCTTCCCATAAACATGCTTTAGTAGCCTTCCTATACACAGATACCTTGGTTTGGCAATCTAATGGAATAGATTCAGCAATTTAGTTTCGTAATACATTTCTCATTTCAATCTGGCAATTGCAAACATTTTTACTTGAAATGAGCAGACTTTTGACCTTGATTTTTACACAACCCCTGACACATGTTTCTCTCTTCTTGGAGAAAATCAGAAGAGTATTACTGTAGGACTACTTTCATGATGGTTCTCAAGTACTTTTATATTCGATAAGGGCAAGTTAAGTTACTGAAACAATTTTTTGCTCTGGCTTTGAGACAGCTCTAGCTGTCTTACCAGCATCATGTAATACAAAATTATAAGTTAAACATTCATACATATATACATACATACTTTAGTTCCAGCCCTTTTTTACCACATGTCGGGCATTTGCCATTCCCATTCTTCTTCTGCCCACCATAGACTACAGTACACCATGGGAAAAAGGTCAGCATGATTCTGCCTATGGCTCCTTTTCACTGTGAGAGTTAGCATTTTGCCTGATCACATGTGCATAACCTTTTAAAACGATGTGCACTTTAGTGGCTGAGCTGGTGAATCAAACGTTTACCAATTCGATTTTCTTTCCATTCTTTCCCTTTTTATGTTTTTGCTAGTCATGTTTGTACGCTTGAGCTATGTTTTGGGTTCACTATAAATTCAAGCCACTGGTGCCTTCTCTTGGCCCAATATAAATCTGATTTTCATTTCACGTACATTAAAACTAGAAAGGATTTTTATACCTGCTCTAAGAGCACCTTCTTGCTGGGAAGCACACTACAGATCTATTCCAATTATGTGCAATTATTTTTTTTTTATTAAAAAATGTATTATAAGAATATGTTTTTTTGTGTGCTTTTCATACAAAATCATAAAAATAACTCATATAAGCTTGCCCAGGCCCGACGAATTGACTTAAAAAATGCTTGTTTTCATTGTGGCACGACCTGTTTATCCTTTCCCTTAGGCCTCTGCAAGGATGTGTCCACCGGTGTGGTACTAGCACAGTTATGGTTTACCCAGTATTATAAATGTAAACAAAGGACAATGGTGCAAGGTGGTGAGATGTGCAAGAGATATCCTCTGACTGTTGTGATGCAAAAAACATGGCTAACTTTGTATAAAGTATCCATTCTGTCCTGACAAATGCTAGGAAATAAAGGAGAACCAGGGTGGTCTGAACCTTCCCAGAGCACATTCTGCCAGGGCTCAGCCATGCAGTTAGGGTACCGTGCAGGACAAACCAGCAGCCAAAAATCGAGAGTACAAAGTGCACACAGACAATGACGGACACTAGAGAAGAAGCAGCAAAGGGCGAGAGAGCCCGAAGAGCTCAACCAATGCAGCAGAACACTATTTAGTCATTCTGACTTTTTATATTTTTAAGAAGTTTTCATTAACCCCTTTCCTGCAGGGCTAATTCCCCTGCGGTGCGGGTGGGAGGGGAGCCGCGCACGGCGCCGCGGTGCTCGTGCCGAGCTGAGCTCGTCACGCTGCACAGCGGAGCTGTGCTCATGACGAGCTTAGCTCGTCACGACTCCGCCCACTCAATGGAACGCCCCGCACAGGAGGGGAATTTTCCCCGCGTGGGCGTTCCATGGCGGTTATGATGAGCTCAGCTCCACTGTGCCTCATGAGCGTCGAAAGTGTTCAACAATTCCTCCTGAGACATGTTTTGATCCGCAGAGGACTATAGCAATTCATTATCTGCTCATGTGTATGACTATCTCATTTAAACTGCAAGTTCCCACACAGCTTCATATAAGACCTGTGTGATAAATGCTCAACTATTAGAGGCTCAAAGCTGAAGTTTTGTTTGGGGAGGCTACTTAAGGAAGCCTGTATATGACACAACTGAAAAATGTCCGGTCACTTATGTAGCAGGAATATCATTTTTGTTTTTGTAGAATGTTTGCAAGATGCAGTAGTAATAAGCCAACTGCATCCAAACTTTCAAACCTATTTGAAGCTTGTTGGACAATCTATAGGTCAGTGTTTCCCAAACTTTTCATAACTATGACCCACATTTTAGAATGACAAACGTTTGCAAACCACCTAGCAATAACACACATAAGGCCTTGGTGACTTTTTAATGAATTAGTAGACATGCTTTCAAATTGCTGTGAATTAGCAAAATAACATACTATTTAATTTTTTTTGCATTCTTCTGTAACAGCAATTGTTTGTAAATGTCACGTACTTCACCTCGCCGTTGATATGTCTTAATTTGCCTGTGTCCAAGATATTAATCTGTCCATTAAAAAGTGGCAGATGGTGAACTGCACTAGTGCTGAAACATTTTTCAAAGTGGGGTGCTGGCCGGTGGCATCTGTTTGTTAAATTCACAAGGCTTCAGAAATATTTTGGTGCTGAATCCAGTGATTTTAGAAACTTTGAAAAAACCCTTCTGCAGCACAGTATAGGTGTGTGAGTGCACACACACATATATAGCTCAAACACTACCCAGGGGCATTGGAACGTTTTACATGAGCACCAGGTTCTAGGTTAAATTACATAAGGTCGGATTGATTTTTGTTTTAAGAATGGGAGAATAATTGATTTGCCCAAAGCCAATGCCAGGATTGAAATTTTGTTCCCCAGATCCAAAGCTGACAGCTCTAGCCATTAGGCTACATCCATATTGAAAGTCAGACACACGTATGATTGTATAATATTACATATAGTGAGCATAATCACTCTTGAAATTGCTTTGTGATGTAGAAAAACAGCAGTATAAAATGTGGAAGGTTCACTCAGCGTCTTGCAAAGGTTTGTTTTAAAACTGGACTTAAGGACATAATTCAGCACATTTGCATCAGTGGTACTGAAATCATTTTCAGAGTAGAGGGGCTCACGTCAATGTTACATCTCCGAAGTCATAGGAATTGTGCAAAATCCCAGCTTCTTACAAAATGTAGCTATTGTATTCTACAAGAGAGTGGTATAAGTGTAGGTTGTGTCTGGCGGTGCATTTTCGAGCACACTCACAAATACATTTCTAAAGCATACTGCCAATTACATACAGCACATTTTCTATTGACATGGCACTATATGTGCACAGACGTACAGTTTTACTAATAAAACTATACAGCAGACAAATGCTAATTTGTGGAAATAGTGTTTCGTAACTATTTAGCATTTGCCCATCACCATCGCCTTAATTTGAGTTGTTCCTATGAAAATCTTTGTTTCCATCAGACTTCAGAATTATAAAAAATGTGCATTGTTTTTTGCTTTCCTAACTACATTTTGAAATATGGCTACGGTCCATTTACAGGTATTTACATTTTGTTATGTTACAAAAAATGACACCCTACAGCATTTCGTTTGACACTCCTTGTAGTCAGGCAAGAGTGTCACATAGTTCACTTTAACAACATCTCAATTTGTAGAGAGAGAAAGAAAAGGAGACAACAATCCCCACGTTAAAAGAATAAGCAGCAGTTTGTCAGAAGACACAGCCTGATATTTGACCTCTGTATTTAACCTTTTTGCCGCAGCTCGATTTCCGCAGTTGCGCGGGTGGCCTAGGGGGTGGTAGTGGAGCCGTCATAAGTCACAGGCGGCGTGTGCTCATGACGGCGTGGAGCCGTCATGACCCGCCCACTCACTAGTTCGCCCGCACAGGTGGGGAATTAGTGCTGCGTGGCGGAGCGACAGTTACATGACGGCTCCACCCCATCATGAGCACACGCCGCCCATGACTCATGGCGGCATGGAGCCGTCATGAGCACGGAAAGGGTTAGTTGCACAGCAAATGTGAAAAGATAAATACAAAATGTAATGGCACCTGTATTTTTTGTCTTTTCGGACTCACCAAAAATCAGCTGGCGACCCACCACTGTTCTAGATATTTCTACAAACCTTCCACACATTTCTAGGTATAATGATTTGCCTAAAGTCATCCAACTTGTTTGCAGTTATAAACCGAGTGTACGATTTCATTACAGACTCAACCCCGGCCAGTTACTGAGTTGAGCTTGTTACACAACAGCAATAAGAAAAATAAATAAAAAACTACACAAAAGTAAAATCTAAAAAGGAAAAGGTGAGCAAAACCATAAAACTGAAGCAAGTCCACACTGTCTTACAAAACAGATGGCAGTGACGTAAATGAGAAAAGAAATGCTATCCAAATTATATGGAATATATTTTCGTGCAGATTTTTATGGATTGTAGCTTTCCAATTTCCGAGAAAATGTTCCGTTGTATTTTCAGTGCAGGGCCCAAATATTTTAGAGGCACTTCATTAGAAGGCTTTAAACATTGATATTTTGGCACTACAAGAATCGAAGAAAGTGATTTCAGAAAAAATGCTGTCATTGATGCTAAGGAAAGTAGTACATTTAGTGTTATGCAGATCTTGGGAAATCAATAAAAATGCTAATAAGAATTATTGCTGAAAATGTTCAATTAAAAAATGCCTAACTTATTCAGTTCCTAAATGTATTATATTTTATATAGTTTAACCTGTGAGACAGTATGGCTCCTATTAGCATTTATAACTACCAAAAAGATAATCCTTCAGACTAAATTTAAGTGGACCACAGGGTACTGGATGGCAGGAGTGGCACATTTAGCGGTGGAAAAAACAACAGGGGGCTTAAGAGTGACCGGCTCGCATTCAGAACACAGTAATTTCAGTAAAAGAAACTCGTGTCAAAAGGCGTTTCCTTCTCTTTTTGGGATAGCTTTATAAGCACGTTGAAAGTATATGCTGAAAACCTTCCATTAGCCTATGTTGAATTATTATTGGTTTAATATTTTCCATGAATGAAATTCAAATACCGTAAAACTTGCCCCTGGGATGTAGTCACTTTTGGAAACGGCACCGTATAAGGATTAAGATGTCTCCTGGAGCACCAGACTGCTGCCTCACATCTTTTATTAGTTAGTACCAGACTTAAATTGTCGTCTGATCATGATCATGATTTTCTATACGTCAGCGTGCATATGTATATTTTTCCTGGAGTTTTGTGTGCAGTAAATTGTAGCTGGATGGCAAAGAGAGAAAATCTAAAATATACCCTGTTTGCATTCTGCATATTTTCGCAATTATTTGTGGTCCCTCAGTGGACCGCTAACGAGTCACATGAGGGTGTAACTTATCCACCTTCACAGTAGTTCCAACGAACGATATATATACATCGCAATAGACTGGCACATTGCCCTCAGAAGAAACTCATGCAACTTCCAATGGACCCTCACGTTACTCTCTGCAGCCCTTCACAGGACCTCAAGAGGCAGTGACATCCCACCATAGATCCTCTCCGGCCCCATCAGACCAACAGATGCCCTGCAGTTGACGTTCACATAGTTGGCAATAGGCTCCCCCATAGCTTGCTTGCATGCTCTGCTGAATCTTCAGGTGGATTCCAACACAAGAAAAACTGTCACTAAGGCCCCCATCACCAGTCGCTTCAACTACGCCAGTGCCCTCTACACTGGCTTCCCCACCCAGCTTCGCAGAAGACCCCAGACCATACAGAACGCTGTACCCAGACTCATCCTGGACCTCTCCAAACGAACATACATCGCCCCCCTTCTGAGAGACCTCCTATGGCATCCAATCTAGAAGAGATGCCAGTTCAGGATCCTCACACGACCTTCACGACCGAGGACCTGCCTGCATCAACCATTGACTGAACTTCCACCAACCCTCCAGGCATCTGCACTCCTCATCACTCACCTTTGCAAACACCTCCCACATCCATTGCAGCAGTGGCCACTCCTTCTCCTACATCGCTGCCAAGACCTGGAACACCTTTCCCCTCCATCTCTGTACAGTCCCCTCACTGAAGGACTTCAGAAAGAGACTGAAGACCTGACTCTTCGATTGAGAGACAGCACCCAGACAACCCTAGTGGTGACAGTGTGCGCTTAACAAATGCTTCTTTGATTGATAGTTTCTAAGAGACCATCTCATAGCAACTGGAAGAACAACCCATAAACTCAAACAGGCCCTTGTATCTCCTCCCATGAGCAGTGGTGTAGCAAGGGGAGCAGGTGGTGGATCGCCCCCGGCGGCACAAGTTTTGGGGGCGACGGCCTACCCCAGCTCTTGCCTGCAGTCTCAGGACGCAAATCGCCAGGGCTAACACTCCCCCTGCTCTTCCATGTGGCCGGAGTGGCGACAATCCGTATATTCACCAGCACCCGCCTCCAGGACTTCAATGAGGCCGCTGCGAGGGGCAAAGGCAGGGACCGCCCTGGGCGGTCTAATGTGTAGCTACGTCATTGCCCACAAGCTCTCACAAAGCCCCCACCAAACCCTCACACAGCCATGAACACATTCACCCATACATAAAAAACATTATTTAACCCCCAACAAACAACCCATACCTTTCAATAAACCATCACATATCCATCATTTAGCCTAAATTGATGGTACCACAGCTCCTCTTACACCTCACATTTTTAAAGACACCTTCACGTAGTCCTCGTAGGTTAGGTAACTGTCTTTAAGTTCAAACCCTGTCCCTCCTAATTACCATATTTATGCAACTGGTCGACTCTCCTCCCCCTCGCCCCAGGGTTTGCATGCAAGAAGGGCCTAATTAAAAAATGTTAAATTACTTCTCGTTAATGCCACATTCAATGAGAAAAGATGCCACGGAGTTGTCAAAGTGAATAGGACATATCTTTATTGACCGTCAGTCAGCAGCAACTGCCGCCCACAGAATCCCCTGTCCCCAACGTTCCTATTCAATTCCAAACCCCACATATATCCCTTCTTTCCATAAAATATAGAATGCAAATGATAACTTGTAGAACAATGAACAGGAAAATAAAACCATACTAACACTAATTGTGCAAAATGAGGAGCACAGAATGAACAGGGTGCAGAAGAAAACATTATCAATATGAATTAATGCATAAGATAATCGCTATACTGTGCTGGAAGTTTCCTGTTCCTGACTGCCCCTTTAACAGCTGTACCACTACAACCAGCTCCGGGAGCAGTGGCATCATTGTCAAAATGCTTACCCAGCTGCATCCCGCCGTCCTTGAACACCACATCAACGCAACCCCCCAAACTGTCACAAACCACAGTGTTTTTGTTTTTAGGAATCACAGAAA
Source organism: Lissotriton vulgaris (assembly GCF_964263255.1). Lineage (NCBI taxonomy): Eukaryota > Metazoa > Chordata > Amphibia > Caudata > Salamandridae > Lissotriton > Lissotriton vulgaris. Next base: position 649,620,770 of record NC_141700.1, on the reverse strand, counting down.
CCATACTCCTACGCCACACCTTTCCTCACTCCACCACAATTACATGATTGCGAACCCCGACCACCCTTTTAGGAATAGAAAACTTGGAGAAACCCTTCCTTACAACACCCGGTTTCTTGATGCAAACCCAATCACCAATTTTGACCAACAGTTTCCTCCCACCAACTTTCACCCCCACATTGCGGGTCAATGCTTTTCCACACATCCAACACTCTTCCAAGCACATCACTGTCCACCAATTTCCGATCCATCCAATCTTTATTCAAATGAATCCCTGCTACTCTCCATCTCATAAGGGTGAAAGGGGACGCTCCAGTCGCACTATGTAGAGTTATTCTGTACGCCCACAACATTTCCATCATGACCTTCTTCCAACTCAAGTTATTCACTTTAGCTAACTGCAATTGATCTTTCACAACACAATTAAATCTCTCCACCAACCTATTACTCCTGGGGTGGTAAAGAGACTTTTTATTATGGCGAATACCATTCTTTGCAGGAATTCAGTCATCTTCAAAGATACAAACTGGGTTTCCATTATCTGTGTTCCTTGGGATAACCTTCTCTGGCAAAAACATCGCTCAGGAAATCCGACACAACAGACCTGGAAATACACTCAACCACCTTCACCTCAGTCCACCTTGAAAAATAATCAATCAGTACTAAAACAAATTCCGATCCATCCAATCTTTATCCAAATGAGTCCCTGCTACTCTCCATCTCATAAGGGTGAAAGGGGACACTCCAGTCGCACTATGTAGAGTTATTCTGTACGCCCACAACATTTCCATCATGACCTTCTTCCGACTCAAGTTATTCACTAAAGCTGACTGCAATTGATCTTTCACAACACGATTAAATCTCTCCACCAACCTATTACTCCTGGGGTGGTAAAGAGACTTTTTATTATGGCGAATACCATTCTTTGCAGGAATTCAGTCATCTCCAAAGATACAAACTGGGCTTCCATTATCTGTGTTCCTTGGGATAACCTTCTCTGGCAAAAACATCGCTCAGGAAATCCAACACAACAGACCTGGAAATACACTCAACCACCTTCACCTCAGGCCACCTTGAAAAATAATCAATCCGTACTAAAAGAAACTTGGGTGTGCTTCCCAACACCGCAAACGGCCCAGAAATATCCAAAGCTAACTTGTTGCAAGGCATGGATGGCGGCTCTACCGATACAATGTGAGACGGTACAGTGACTTGAGACTCATCGCTGATAGCACATGCATTACAATCTTTAAAAACTGTTCAGCCATCTTGTCCACAATTGGCCACCAGAAATCCTCCCTGATCCTCCGTTTAAGTGCTCTAATACCACCATGACCACTATGCGCCCAGTGTAAAACCTTCCTTCTCAGATCTTCAAGAACTACCAATAAACCCCTTCTCCGAACAATACCATCGACAATGGATAATTCATCACTCACTTTCTCAAAAGCAACAAGACTTTCCTGTAACACCTTAGCCTTGGGCCAACCTTGTACCATATACGTCTTAACAAGGGACCAAACATTATCTTTTTTCAACATTTCTCTCCACTCCTTTTCACACAACGCTCCATTCAATGTCATATCCGTAGTAGTCTTGACAAACAGAGTACTGCAAAGTTCCTTTTGCCAGACACATGCTCTAACACGTGTTGGAATTCTTGAATGCAATACTGCCATTTGGAAATACAGGGTGTAACTCTCCCTCCACCACGAGTACTAAACAAATCCACTAAAGTCTTGTGGTCCGTACGTACAATGAATTCCCTTTCCCACAAGTAAGTCTTGAAGTACTCAGTTCCCCAACACATAGCTATAGCCTCCCTCTTGATGGTTAAATAAGTAGCTTCAGCTCCATGAAGCGTACGGGATGCAAAAGCTATAACCTCCTCACTCCCATTCGAGCATTTCTGAAACAATACCACCCCCAAACCAACACCGCTAGCATCTGTCATCAAAATACTCATATCTTTCAAAGGACATGCTGACACAATATTTCTCAAAGGCAAGTTCACACTGGTTTGACTACACATATCTTATATTCTTCCTGAGTAGGTTACGTAACACAGAAGTCTTACTAGCAAATTGCGGAACAAATTTTGCATAGAGCTCCACCAAACCCAGATAGGATCTGAGTTGATCCTTGTCCTTAGGTGATGGCACATCTTAAATGACCTTTAAGATCTTTAATTTGGGTCTCACTCCTCAGCAGATACGTGGTGTCCCAAGTAATCAACACCCGACTGCGCAAATCTGCACATGTCCTTCCTCAATGTCATACAACTTTTCCTCAAAATATCCAAAACCATCCTTGCAAGTGCATCATGCTCAACATTATCTTTGCCGTATATCAAGATGTCATCTTGAAAGCACGTTACCCCTTTCATTCCTTTGAATAAAAATGACTCATTGAAACACAGAAGATGCCAACGCCTACCCGAATGGCATGCGTATATAGCCGAAGGCACCTTCTGGTGTTACAAATGAAGTTAAGTGTTTGGAGTCATGGTGTAACTAAATTTGGTGATATGCTGCTGACATATCCAGTGAAGTGAATACTGCAGCCTGATCTAAAGTGGCTAACATTTCATTATTATTTGGCAAGGGTTGGCGATCCACCCAAATATTACAATTGAGATTGCGGAGATCCACACATAAGCGCAGAGACTTGTCCGCTTTACGCCCCAACACAATTGGGGACAATCATTCTAATCCTTCGATGGGGTTAATGATTGACATTGCACACAACTTATCAATTCCTGTTTCAACTCCTGTCTCAAACATAAAGGTACCTTACTAGATTTGTGAATCACAGGAATGGCATTACTTTTTAATACAATGCGATGTATCTCGCAGCTTACCTAACTGGTCACAAAACACCTCCTTGAATCCATTGAACTACTTTAATCTTTCAAGATCACGCTCCCTCGCAACAGCACTCAAACAAGGATTCACTAACCGATCCTTAGTTAACACTACTTTAGGATGGTTGGGATCCAAAATGATGTTGAGTTCTCCGTGGTCATCCCAACCCAATATATTCAACCCATCTTTCACTACAAAAACATCAGTATTAGTACAGTTGTCACAAAACTTCAAATCAGCTCTGAATGTGCCAACAACCTCCACTTTTTTCCCACCATAAGCAAACAGCGGGGTCACTGGAGAACCAGAATCCGCCATTATGTTGACACTTTGGCCGTTAATTAAGAGGTGACAAAATGGTGGTTTCTTTTTTCTCATTTTCTGATGACCACACAATTGTCGTCTAGCTGTCCTGGCTCCTCTTCCTTAATCATTACGATATAGGCTTCACCCCCCAAACTTTCATTGGCGCTATTATCTTTGCACACGGCATTTACAGCTTTCTTCTTTTGACTACTCGCTCTGCAAAAATGGGAAAAATGACCTCTCCTGCCACATTTGAAGGACGTCTGATTTAAAGCTGGACAATGTTTAAAATTACCCATGTGTGACCTACTGCTTCACCAGAAACAAACAAAGTCTCTATCCGGTTTCCATGAGGGCCCTTTGGGTTTGCTCGTGGATTTGAAATTCTGACTCTTAAATTTATCAGTTCCTTTTTTTTAGCAACTTCACCCCCACATTTTTGTGCACATTTCACCTCCTTACATTCTAAATTAGAACGAGTAATAGATAATTCTTTCATGCAAACATGTAATTGTTCATTGCTTCTAGCAATTTTTAATGCTAGCTCCAAACTAAGAACTTCAATGGCTAGCAGTCCTCCTTGGATTTTCCTATTACTAGTTTTTTTTTAATTAGCTGTTCATGAATAATCTCCTCCTTTAAGTCACGATAGTTAAAGTTTAAAGAAAAAGTATGTAGCGCTGACACAAAATCGTCAATGGATTTTGCAGGTAGTTGTGCCTGTTGCAAGAATCTGTGTCTTTCCAATAACACGTTCCTCTTTGGTGAAAATCTTGTGCTCAGAGTTTGAATTAATAAAGAATATTTGTCTATTATTGGGTCAGCATAATTCTCCCTACTGGAAAGTACATGTACAGTTTCAATATGCAACGTCTGCCCTCATAACCTAATTTGTATACCAACAAAACTTTTTTCTTCTTGGACGTGGAAGTATCCCCATCTATTGCGTCTAGATATGCCTCAAAAGCTTCACGCCATTAAACCCAGTCCAACGGTGGAGAGCCAGGATTTGCTAGAAATGGAGGTGGCGGAGATATTCCCTCCATAATGCTGTATGCACTCAAGGTGAGTTGCTGCCACCAATAAATGCCAAAGTTAATCAACACAAAACTGAACAATGCTAAAAACAAGGTTGAAATGGTAACAGGACACAACAGGGATTGTTGATATACAAGAATGAATTTTGTCATAATGCGCACCACTCTATGGGGCAGGTAAAGTCAATAGGTGCAGAAAACTCCAGGTGTACCTATCGACGACTTTTGTTTTGAAGTGCATACACTGCGCACGATAGGCAAAATCACCCAGGTGTGCCTATAACCGTTCAATATTCAATAATGAGTGAAGTATTTTTGATTGACAGGCAATGATATGGGTGTGCCTATCACCGTAATGCCAATGTAATACCTCCATGATGGCCACCACACGTCCGAGGACGCACAGCAGCGGCGTCTGTTCAGCATGCAGAGACTTGCTGACGTTGATGGGTGGCACGCTTACAACCGTGCGCACCCGCTGCCACCACGCGATGGGATCGTGCACTGTTGAATCGGATTCTGTTTCCCAGACACCGCACCCACAATGGAGATGGACACGCTGACATCAGCTCATCGCCACTAAAAAGATGTCCCGGAGTCGTCAAGGTGAGTAGAACATTTCTTTATTGACCGTCACCCATCCACCTCAGCAGGAACTGCTGCCCACAGAATCCCCTGTCCCCAACGTTCCTATTCCATTCTGAACCCCACACAATGCTTTTCAACCATCAATAAATAATAAAACATAAACATAAAGGGTTATGGTCATGCAATGAAATAAAATCTCCCTCTACAAAAATGTCTCTAACCACATTAAAATGGCTCCCCTGTGCTAGGTAAGCACTTATTACCTAATAACAAGAGTGAAGCTCCCCTCATTATTTGAGATGTTGAAAGTCTTGGACTAGAAGTATTCCCAATATGCAGGAAAGATTTTTAGGGCCTAATTACGAGTCTGGTGGTCTTCCGACTGCTAGTCTCGGCATGGCGCAGCAGTGCCAGTCCATCATTTTGCCTATTATGACGTTCACCGTCATATCGGCGGTGGACTTCCGGCTGCGCTAGGGATCACTCATTCCCTGGCGATGGCTCTGCTGCACCACAACGCAATATGGTCAGTGTGTATTGGCGCAGTCCTGCTCAATATATTACGAGTTCCTGCACCAACAGCCATTTCATGGCAGAGCCCCGCCATGAAAAGGCTGGCAGTGCAGGAGCCTCATGTGCCCCCTGGCATGGGGATACATTCAAGGTGGTACAACATGCACCCCCCCCCCCGTCTGTATCCCCGGAAAGTTCCAGCACAGCTTGGTGGTCCACGTCCATGCCGGTACTTTTTGCCGTACTCATTGTGGTGCCTGTTTTGTAGGCATCGACATGGGAACTGCAAAGGACCGCCCACCATATTACAAGTTGAACTCTTTCAACGATCATTGGCCAATGGCATTATTAAGACGAGGAGGTGGTGGATAAAGGGATCAATTTAGGTTGAGAGGCCAGGACACTCTCCAATGTCAGTCAGCCTTCATTGCTACATATCTCCAAAGCATTACAAGCAATGGAGCTTGGCATGCCAAATAATGACTCCCTTTTGGCAAGAGTTCCAGGTGGCATGGGTGACATCAGACAACTGTCCATTCTAAATTCAGCTTGGAAGGAGACAAAAGCGTATAGAATTGCAAAAATTCTGGAAACAATGAAGAAAAGGATCAGGGACGTTTGTGAAAGTAAGCCTAGAGCATCGATGGACATATGCTTATTGAAAAGGTTAGGCAAATGTATACTATCAGAGTTCGAGCAATAATCCTACGCATGCTGCTGTCAATACCCACGTACACTGTATCCTAAAGTCTGTGGGACAATTAACTGTTCAGCCATTATTGTTTCTTTTCTCTCCTTGATTTTAAGGTGATCAACATCACAAATAAAGGAACAGCATTTTCGTGCTACTTTTTCTTATGTGCCCCTCCAGTCTGAATCATGTCTGACATTTGCTCGTCTGTGTATTATCTGAAATCTGTGCCACTCATTGGAGCCTGTGAGTGAAAGTTGTGGAAGATGCTCCTGGGATCTGCTAACTGAGACAGGGAAATAAGAAGGAAGAGATGAGGAGAATGTTACCCCCAATAAACACATCTTTTGCAATATATTTCAATAGTTTAACAAGACGAAGTTCTTAGAGAGACCACACACAGATGGTAGCACACGCATTTTTTTGTGGTTTCACTGGGTGTGGAGAAGGGTGGGGAGTCTATCTCTGTTTCTGCATGCGCCTTGAGCGATGGAGGTGAGGGGCTGTCTTGTTTGCTCCGTTTTTTTCTGAAATGATTCATGACGCTGAAATCTGGTGCTTTAGAATACCTAGGCAGGAGATCATGGGAATTCGGTGGAAGGATCCGGAAGTGACCTAATTAGTCTATATTGTTTCCATTCGTGGTGGAAAAGATACACCATGTGTATGTAGCTCTACAGTTACTAATCGATGAATAAATAATTAAAAACAAGAAAGAACAGGCAGGCAGAATTCCACAAGTGGAGGCGCAGGCTGCAATATGGCGACAGCAAAAGAAAAAGAAATACATAACTGGAATTTTAGATGTTATTTATGTTTGGGTGGAGGTCTAGTCTGAACCTGTCTGTAAATCAAAGGAGAATTTTGTACCGAAAATATATAACTGGCTACTAAATTTATAATATTACTGCACATTTAATTTAATTTAAGTAATGTGATTTATAATATTACAGCACATTTTATTTAATTCAAGTAATGTGGCAAAACTTAAATATAGGGTGAAATAACCTGGAGACACTGGTGCCGTCTAGGTGCAAACTTGTTATTGATTTACTATTGAGGTGAAATGCAGTCATAGCAGATGAATATATTAAAAATTAATTGACAGCATTTGGACTGTTGGTGGGACGTACAAGTGGCAAATTGTGATGGGTATGTTGCAGGTGGTTGCATTAAAATGGCTAGTTTTGGTTTGTGTTAACTTCCTCGTCCGCTTCCCTCTGTACTCTTGGCTACATGAGAAGTTCTTTAGGGAGCAGTGCCTACAGGTTTACCCGATCGTGGGTCTACGAGGGTAGGAAGTAGGAAAAAGATCTCTCCCAAGAATGGCTGCCTCCAGGGCCTGCTTGAACTTTCCACGCTCCTTCTGGAGACAACTTGTGTGTTTAATATTTATAGGGAGCCACATGCCACACTAGGACTGCTTCAGGCTCTGAGAGCTTCTGCAAAGAAGAGCAGAAAGGCCGGCAAAGGTCAAGAGTACAGAAAGAAAGGGAACAGATTGTATTTTTAGCAATTGTTATTGTAATTGTATTTATATATAGCGCTTAATACCTCTGACGAGGCGTCAAAGCGCTTTTAGGCGGGTAGCACGCTACTCTGGAACTCAAAAAGGATTAGTGGTGAATTAGTATAGAGGAATATGAATTACTTTGAGCAGTGGACATGTGAGCCTGTTAGCTGGATTGAAAGGATAATGGTGGATAAGGATAATGGTGGGGTAGCAGAAGGAAGGGCATAGAAAGTGTTTATTTGGAGATCATAATATTAGGAGGAAGATTGGGCTGAGTAAAGAAGAGCTAGAGGGGGAAGAGTCTCTGGAAGTCGATTAGGGAAAAAAAGAGGTTTCGGATGAGTTTGCAGAGGGATATATGCTGGAATGATTTAGAAAGGGTTGTTCGGGAGATCTGAGTAGTAAAATGTAGTTTGAGGTGGTGCAAGGAGGGATAGAGGAGAGAGCAGTCTAGAAAGTGATATTTTGGAGATCATAGTAGTAAAATGAGGTTTGGGATGAGTCAGAGATTGGAGGATATATTGAGAGAGGTATATTGTGAGATATGGGATAGTGCATTGAAGAGGCTCAATTTGTAAAAATATTTTATTAAAATGTTATTTTTACAGTAGGAGTAAATTAATAAATATATAGAGACATAAGTACATGGAAGGCATATATGTATATACAGGAGGTAATATATCAGGATTTAAATTGTATATAATAAACTCAGACTTTCAAGAGTTGCTGCACTTTAAGCTAAATGTTTTTTTCCTTACAATAATTCAATGGTGAAGCAATTGTAGATACATAGTTTCGATAAGATTTAATACAATTAATACGTTTTTCACGTACACACTATTCACGGTATGTAAATATGAGACCTGTCTAAGTGGTCCCTGTTTGTTTTCTATCCTTTATGATATGTGCGGTTGTCCATGAGCCAGCTCTGTGTTCAGTATAATTGTTGATCACATATGTATCTGCGCTGGGGTCCTGCCTCAGTGGTCCCTATTTCTGTGTTTATTCTGTATACCTAGTATGGTTGATATGTGTGTCTTCTCACTGTGGAGCAGGGCAAAGCAGGAGTTCCCCATCTCTGTAATCTGCATCGCTGCCTGCTCATTTCATGGCAGTGATATCGCAAGATTATAAGGTATAGTGTGGTTAAGTAACTATGGAAACAGGCCAAAGCTAGAAGCTTTGCTCAGTGTTCGTTTGCAATTCATTGTTATTTCAGCTTCGACCTAAGCATGGGGGCATGGACATGCAGTAGAAAACATAAACATTCTGAAATGCCTGCTCTGCGACTCCTGCTTCATATGTGAGAGAAAATGCTTTAGATGTTTCACAGAACTTTTCTCTATGACTTTCTAACAGAAAATGGCTTGTAGTGCTGTAGCTGCAGTCCTATAGGCTAGCGATGCCTCCCTACCCAGTGCCACGCAAGATAGATAAGTAGAGCAGCCTGATCCCATAAACAGTGTACCTTAATAGAAACAGGAAATAGAAGAGTAGTATATTCAAGGGGTCGATCTAAATGAAGCCCTGGAATATATCAAAAATACTTATGCTTAGTCCAAACCAAATTCAGATGATGGGAAAGATGATTTCTTTCAACAATATCAGTGGGTAGGACTAGAAAATTGCCCACTTTCCAACTCTGTTCACAGAGTATTATCTAGGAAATCCTAACTTTCCTAGGTTTTCCAGAAGATACCATTGCAGGGATTCAATGAGGAATGTCCACTAGTAGCAAAAGTGTACTCTCTTATGGCTGGTCTATTGTTCAGAAAATCCATAATATTAGAGGACACTGGGGTCCTTATTATGAGTCTGGCTGTCCACGGACTGCCAGATTCATGATGGCGGTCTCCCATCAACTCTATTACAACTAGAGTGGCCGGGCCGCCATGGAACCGGTGCAACCGCCAGGGAACTGCCATTCTCCATGTGGTTGTGCAGCGGTCCTGAGGCCACAATATGCTTTACAGGATGACTGTGATCCTGGCAAGCGTATTACCAGTTTCCTCTCTGCCACGGTTCTTATGACGGTGAGCACACCATGAAAACAGTGGCGGACAGGAAACAAAGGGGGCCCTACAAGGCCCACTGGTGCCTCACACCATGTGGATGCACACAGGGGGGTCAAACATGTGCCCCCTTTGTGCATGCACCCTGGTACCTGCATGGCATGGACTGCAGCAATCCATGATGTGCAGGTACTGCCTTTGAAGTCCCTATTGCGGTGCCTATTTCATAGGCACTGCCCTGGGAAAGCCAAAGAACCACCCGTCAGAGAAGGAGAAAACTCCTGATCTGGTGAGGGGTTCGTACATGGGTTTGGCAATGCGGGAGCGGGCCGGTCCGGCTCCCGCTCCCGCACCGCCAACTCATAATATAGCCTTTTATGGGCAACTTTTATGGGCAAGAAGGTGGAGGTAGCTGTGATAAGGTCGTAGAGTGCTTCTAATTTCTCAATTTCTGAAAACATGCTATTTGTGCTTGCTCAGTTCCTCTTCAGAAACGTTTAGCCTTTGGCAGACAATATGCTACGAGTGAATAGCTCCACATCATCTTGTTACGATGGAGCAACAAGTGAGAATTCATTAGGATGTGTCTTTCAACTCCTTCTGTGTAGCAGCGTCTGAATAAGTGGTGGCAGCACAACATTGTATCAGATCAGGTATGAAGAGATCATTTTCAGAAATCCTTGTTACTGTTTTTGCCTGTCTTTGGAACAAAGTTATTTATCGCTCAGTTCAAAGAACTGATCAAGAGGTCCACACAAACTATAAAATCATTATTAGTATAAGCCAAATGGCAGAGCTGATTGGTAGAGGGCGGGGCATAAGGTCTAAAAGATCGCTAGGGCCCCCTCCACCTTCTAGTGCTCGGAACCAACCATTCTGAGGAAAGTTTTGAAGCGATAAGACCCCTCTTTTTGACAGGTTCTGGCTACAGTCAAGCATTGATCCCTCCCCACCTCCCCACAGGGCAGGACTCTCTGTGCGAAGCTCAATTGGAGGAAGGTCCAGTAGGAGGTCACCTACATAATTTTCACACTCTCAGGGGCTCCTCAATTTCAGATGTCTGGGTTCTACATATAATTCATCAAGGCAGCAAAATTCAATTAATGGAACGTCCTCTTGCTTCGACCAGCTGATCCACCCATGCTCATCGATGTCCTTTTGCTGGCAAGCTCTCCTTCAGGACATTCAAGATCTGCTTTCAAAATCTTGAGTACCTCTGCTTCCAGAAAATCAAGGACGCTACTCTATGCTATTTCTGGTACAGGAACAGACAGGGGAATTTCAAATGGTTTTATATATGAAGGGAGCTAACTTTTGCATTCACTACTTTCCTTCGGGTGCCTCTTTGGACCTCAGCCAGTCATAATTCCAGATTTCAATGCACACAGACTTCCAAAGATTCCTATGTTTCTACGTCCTTAGACAGCATTATTAAATCTGAGTGTTGCCATTCAGATTAGCATCAACCCAAGGACATTTGGAAAAATCTGCCTCCTTTGGGTGGTGTTCCACACTATATGGGCATCATATTCTTTAAACATTTAGATGATTGGTTGAACAGAGCCTCCTCTTTCTCCCCTCAGATGTGCCAGATGACCAAGTCCTGTGGTTTCACAATCAATTGGAGTAAGTCCCATCTGAATCCATTCTAGAGTCTTGAATTCATCTATACAGTATTTCACAAAAGCCTGTGTCCTGGGTTTCTTCCCCGGTAAAGGAAAGTAAAGTAGAGAGACCACCATAGAACATTATTGGACAAACCACAGACAGCAACAAGAGACAGGTTGAGGGCACAGTGAGAGATAGCTGCCTCATTGCGGGTGGCACCTTGGTCTAGGAACCATTTTCAACCTTTGGTCCAGCACCTTCTGTCTTGCGGTGTCCACTAGTGCATATTGTTTTTTTGTGTGGCAGAGTCAAATCTTCTCTGATACTAGTTTATCTGCTAAGAAGGAAGAATTGGCTGGGGGAGTTTAGTGTGCACACAGCCTGCTCTCTCCAGGCACCCAAGCACCCTTAGGTGGGCAAGCCTATTCTATACAGAGCTTGCACTCTCTGTGCAGCTCTTCACAGAAAGCTACTTTCCACCACAAACGGAAGCCTCCTTACGTAGGTAAGGGCCTACTATCTACAGTTAGGTATGTTAGTAATATGTTAAAAAAACGAGAACTTTACTGAAAAAACAAAAGGGTTATAGTGACGGTATGGTTAGACATGATAATTATTTGGTACTTTACTTTTAAAAATATACCTTACAAATTCATGGAAAAAAACAAAGGTTGAAGTGAGGTTATATTTAGGTGAAAATTTCATTTGAAAACACTGTTTTATACTATAAAATCGGCAGTAATAGTTTACTGAGCTAAGTATAACATGCACTGCTTAAGACCATGCGTATTACATCACTCATGCAGTTCAATGACATCATTGATGACATCACTGATGACATCTCAAATTACACCATTGATAACATCACTGGTGGCATCATTCACCATACTGATGTTGAATTTAGTCTACAAACCAGTACAGCCTTTGAAATATGTAAATAAGTACCAAATGGTGCAGAATGGTGTAAAGCATAAATTACATAAACACAAGCCCCGTTAGGTGGCCGAGCCTTACTATGTACATCCTTAATAATGTGCTCCAATTTTTGCAGAGAGTCTATTACCTCCAGACATCCTTCTATGTACAGCCTTCACAGAGAGCCCTCTCCCTCCAGGTACCCAAGCACCCATTAGTTGGCCAAGCCCCTACTTTGCATAGCCTTCACCCTGTGGACAGCTTTTCACAGAGAGCTCAAGCCCTCAAGATAACCAAACCTTACTAGGTCACTTAGTCCATAGTATGCACAGCAGCCACACTACGTAGACACTTTCAAACCCTGATAGGTAGTGAAGGCTCAACTATGCACAGCCTTTGTCCTGTTGACAACTCGTCACAAAGAGTCCACACCCGCCAAACATGCAAGATCTCTTAGGAGGCCAAGCATTGTGCAAAGGTTTACACTCATTATTAGTACAGAAGCTAGAAAAAATTTGCTCCAGATGTTGCTCACTTGAGGCCAGATGTATGTAGCCTTTTTGTGGTCGCAAAAGGTCTTATTTTCAGAATCGAACCATTTGCAATAGCAAAAAGGCCTTTTCTTATGTAGAAAATGAAATTGTGATTCAGTAATACACTACCAAATCACAGTTTAGGTTATTATCGTTTCGGTATTTGCAAGGGGCACATCAGGGTGTCCCTTCAGAATACCAAATCGGATTGGAATTTTTTATTGTTTTTCGACTGAAATCCGGTTACAAAACATGAATACTTTACCGACGACAAAAATATAGTGAAAAACCATTTGTAAATGGAAAGAGGTCCCTTAAAAATATTTTCTAAGAGTAGCCTGTGAATCCATGGACCACTGAGTACTCTTGAAAAATGTTAGCAACATTTTTATATCTTTTTTTGCACTCCTCCCATTTTCCTTCAAGGAAACGTCATGTGTCACGTGGCTATGAACGAAATGTCATACTGTTTAACACAGGGAAAGAGTGTGTATAGCACTCCACAATGTTAGTTAACCCTTTCGATGCTGATGACGAGCTCGGCTCGTCATCAGCCATGGGTGGCGTGTGCTGATGACGAGCTGAGCTCGTCATGTAAAGCGGGATAATGAAAAACGCCGCACAGCGCAAAAATCGCCGCAGCAGCGATGCGGTTAAAAAAAGAGTCAAAATGTCAGAAAATAAATACATATTTCTACGATACCATTGAAAGCAAGCATTGGCATTGCCAATAGGTCTTGCCTTTGGGACCTTATAAGTGTTTAGCCAGACCTATCGGCTTCGCCAATGTATTCAAACTATGCAGTAGAGCATTGTGGCTGCTGTGCAGCATGTTGAAAAGTTATAATAAAAAAAGTGTTATAAGCATTTTTGTTACCTTATATATAACCAAGAAGACATTATGTACAACTGAATGACCCTATTAAAAAATAATTAACATACAAAAAATGTCTTCGAGTTTTTTTGTCCTTGCAATGCTGGCAACTTCTTCCTGCCTGTTCTAATGCTTGTTTGTTATAGTTTGAGAAGTATTCAGAAGGTGGTTCATTTCACAGCATTCTATAAAAAAAAGAAAGCATCCTTGTTAGCAGCCTACTTGTGGATACTTTGATTTGAATTTGAGCGTTTATGTATTTAGAACTGTTAATGTAAATAATTCTTGTTTCATGCCAAACACCCATGTGAACCTATATATATATATCTTTTTTCCCAGCTGCACAGACACACTCAAGAACCATCTTTACCAGTACAAACAGTGGGTGGGCCACTCCAGGGTCGCAGTTTTCACACTCCTGAATGACCCCTTATTTGGCAGTGATGTGGAACATTTGGGTGGTTGATGCTCTGTAACTCACAAACACTTAGGGGGCACGCATTAAAACACAAACAAGCCTGAACAATGTAAAAGTGCACATTGTATTTTTGGTGAGGGGGAGAGAACAGAGATGATGGATGAGAGAAGGAGAGAGGAGGCCGACGAAGGATGGATAGACGAACGGACGTTGGATGGATGAGAGGAGAGACAAGGGGATGGATGGAAAGGTGGGCATTGGGTGGATGCGAGACGGAGAGAGAGGTGATCTGAACAATTTTCAGGCACTGGTGAAACTGTCCTGTGAGCCTAGCTCCCCTCTCATGAGACAGGAGTTTACGAGGGAAGTTATCACCCCAGGAAAATCAAGTAAGAGAGCACCAGTATTGTCCAGGCCATCCCGGGTGCAGTGTCTGGAAAGTGGTAGCACACCACCCTCTACCACTCGACCACAGCCTGTCCAATGAACACAACATGTACCATAACATTCACATTTGTTTACTCTTAAAGAGAACTTGTGATATAGTGGTTACCCACTTACCATTCACATCTGCTGCAACTCACAGGCGGGAGGATAGACAGGGACCGAAGTGCCAGTGCTGGGGCTTGCAGTGGTGTGGCGGCAGCCGAGGTAAGCTTGCAGAACTGCGGAATGTGCAGAAGCTTGCGGCATTGGGAATAGAATCCGGTACCTTGAAGTGGTGTAGGGGCAGCCAAGGGAAGATTGCAAAAGTGGGGAACGTGTTGAAGCTCACGACATTCGAAGTAGTGTCAGATACCTTAAAGTGGTGTAGAGGCAGCTTGGGAACGTTTGCAAACAAGTGGCAGCTTCTATCGTTAAATTTAGAGTGAGTTATCCCGTAAGATCAATCACTGATGGAGCAAAATAAGAGCTCTACGAAATAAAATCAGACCATTGACAGTAAGGAATGAATTGGAATACTTAGTTCTACCATGACTTCAAAGCTTAATGCACAAGCATGTGCTTATGGAGTATAAGGCTCACAGTCGACCCACCCACACCACCCAGGCCAAGGTTACAGAATTTAAAATGAGCCTTTTGTATCTTTGTGCAGAAGGGCAAGCAAGTTGCTGTGAACTGCATAATTCAGCTGCCAAACATGTTGATGAAACTCCCATTGCTGGGTGAGTGTGTCGGGCCTCCAATAACATTACCCACTGCCCAAAAGATCAGCAGGTTGCCAAACGCAAGGAAGAAGTACGTGGCCTCCATGAATAGTCGGTGCCCTGAAGCCACAGGGTCAACCAGTCGGAAAAGCTGGAGCACCCGGGCCCAGGTCTCCCGTAGCCCTGCCAATCACTACGTAAGGACAAGCTTAGCAATTCCGTCACCAAGAGGAGGAAGCAGGGTGTCCTGGTTCTCAATAACCTCATCGTAAAAATCAGGAAGGTAGAATTGGAGATCAGGGGTCGCAACTGTCTAGAGTGAACATCAGTGACTTTGGAGCCAAGCAATGTAATGTCGCCATCGATTATCGATAACAGCCTAGATCCTAGAAAACCGTGGCACCAAAGACAAACAATCTGTGTAATCTGCTCTACAGGGCGACCCGGCCACCAAAACAAAAACAAGGGAAGCGCTGACATGCAGCTCCCATCCCAACTCCCAGTGCTGAGGAAAGAGGCAACAGGCAGGAATCAAGGGGCGAGGACAAGGGAACGAGGGGAGAAATGTCAGGCGTGTTTGATGGAAGAGACCAGTAGCGAAGAGAAAGAGACTTGCGGGAAAGAGGGCATTGATTCCTAATGGTGAGTGTAGGAGGGAAAACAGGAGCAAGTCTATGAGAAAACGAGGCAAAGCAGCTTTTGTGAGAAGAGCAGCAACACCCAGTGGCATGAATAGAAAAGTGCTGCAGAGCAGGGAGGGGAGAGCAGCATGTCAATCCAAGCAGCAAATTGGAAACGTCAGCGAAAAAAAAACAAGACCGTGGTGGTGCGTGCGCGCGCAGTCTTCACTTTTCAAGCACTGCACTCACGCTTGTGGCGCGCCACTGCTTGTTCCCACCAGGTGGATGCCGCCACAAGCACGAGTGCAGTGCTTGACAAGTGAAGACCGATGGCTAAAGGCCCTCCTAGAGCAGAGCATGCGCGCTGCCTAGGTGAGACCTAAAAAACGGGGAGAATCAAAATATTGTCAGTAAAATTGCATCAACATTTCAGTGTAATAGTCGGGTGCAAATATATGGGCTCCTGAATATCTAAGTCATTCTTTTTAAAAGGAACGCATTATATTAAAGGCATGTCGCTCTGTATGTTAAATATACACCATTAAAACCCATTATAAAATCTTGCAATTAAAGTGAAATGGGTGTTGTATTCACAAACACTCTATCACTTTTATTCCTTTTGCTTTTTAAAGATAGAATTCAATGGGATATCATCATTCAGACTCTCCCTATGTGTGGCTTATCTGTAAATCCAATGCTGTTCTCTCTCAAAGAAGATGCATTCAGTATTGAGTCCCACGTTGTCCAGTTGTTCAATGATAGCCCCTCTCAAATCTGATATGGAGTGACCTTGCGTGATATAATGATTTAGCATTTTATTTGGCATTCCGTCTGCATCTCAGGTTACTACTGTGCTCACATATGCACGTTTTTACCTTCCTACATGTCATGCCAATATATCTCAAATGGCAAGGACATGTAATCATTTAAAATACTCTCTGAATTGCAATTTGTGTGTTTCCTTATTTGCCATGAAGTATCTAAAACAAGATACAGGCTCTTTGTGTGTGATGTTAAATTACAGACACTGCAATGGCCACAAGGGTAGCGACCGATTATTTTTGGACAACACCATAGTTTAGGTGTTATTACTTCATTACTTGGGTGGGTTCTTTTTTACTACATACTTTTTTGTGAGAACATGGGTCATCCAAATGTAAATGTTCCTGTGGTAAGTAAACATCAGATTTTTTAAATGATATTCTTTACATGATTAGATGCAATATTGTTGGTAGCGAAAAATATAACAATCTATTATGGTTGCCTTCTCTATGTATAGTTTCCAGTAGACTTCCCCGTTCTGATTTCTTGTTCTTTTCTTTGATTTGTGTGTGACATGCTCTGGGTATCTTCGTTCCTTAAATTTGTGATAGAGCAGATTCACCTGTTTTTTTGAATTTGTGATTTTACTGCAATTGCGTCGGAGGCGTAGTGGTCTTGGGTGGAAACAAAAGGTTATTGCTTGCTTTTGGTTTATGGTAGATATCCATACGTAGACACCCTTGTTCCAGGAAAACCCACACATCTAGACAGATAATTCCGCATTGCTGACAGTGTGGGTACATTTTAGATTTTAACCCGTTCAGCGCGGCGCAAATTCCTGCGCTGTGCTTAACGTTCCATTGGGCCTATGGAACCATGACAGAACAGTTCCGTCATGAGCACAGGCCAACCGAAGCTCATGACGGAACCGTTCCATCATGAGCATGGAAGGGGTTAATCACAGTGCTTCAGCCATTGAACTAATGATTCACTGGAGTTATTGCCACTCTCTGAAAATATTAATATGTCACCTGTACATCTCTTCCAGAGTAC
Organism: Lissotriton vulgaris; assembly: GCF_964263255.1. Lineage (NCBI taxonomy): Eukaryota > Metazoa > Chordata > Amphibia > Caudata > Salamandridae > Lissotriton > Lissotriton vulgaris. Next base: position 649,603,315 of record NC_141700.1, on the reverse strand, counting down.
AATCCTGGATCTAAATGAATTTGCATCTGTCAGGATGAATTTCTGTTCAAAATTATTCACATAGAGTTCTATTCCGCTGAGCGCAAAGGTGCTTCCTGTGAAAGCCCCATGGACTTGTGGGTAGAGAGTTTCTTCAAATTTGAAATAATTCCTGTTCAGTGCTACTTTTGCGCACTCCTTTGAGGAGATGTGGGGTCATATATTCCCAGCTACCAGAAAAAAAGTATTCCCTCTAATACCGTCAGTGTGTCATCTAGAAGCAGGCTCGTATAGAGACTTTCAAATTCGAGACCAACCAAAAGATGTTTTGATTGGTCAAACCCAACATCCTTCAAAAGGACCAATAAATAGTTAGTATCTGTAAGATAGGTTGTTGTGTTCTGAACAAAACTTACACAAATGGGACAATGGTTCAGGAACGGAACCTATCCCTGATATAGGAGCCGCAGGGGAGGGGTCCTGTTTTGGTGGATTTTGGGAAGGGTGTAATAGAGTGGTATCACTGGATCTCTGTTCCCAAGGAACAAAGCCTCACGACTTGAGATCCCCCACCCCCTACTTCAACTTCTTCTGTCATCACAATGATCTCTTGCACAAGACCCAGAGTTGGGTCTGTGTTTATGACTTCATAGTTTTTCGCATCTACCAATAGCCATTTACACTCTTTCCTGTAGTCAGAGATTGATTGGATGACTATTCCCCCGCCCTTGTCAACTGGTTTAATTGTAATCTCAGGATTTTATTTGATTTCCTCTAAAACTTGTTTCTCCTGATGGGACATATTGTGAAATGTTTTAATCTGTTTTGTGTCTATCGCCTTTATCTCTCTCAATTCTATATACATTTATTTTTCCATCACTCTAAACCTAAAAGAGCATTTATTGGACTTATACGGGGTGCCCCCTTGTGTCTGGACAAAGCTATACTTCTCTGTCAAGCTCTCATAAAAGTGAAACGTGTGTCAGGAGCTGCTCTTATTCATTTCGGGTTGGCTTGACTGGTATTTTGTTAATCCAAATCTGAATTACTGTCACTGGAATAGTAAAGGGTTTTTCTTATTTTTTAGCAACGTGTGAATGATAGTAGGTAATCCTATGCTTAAATAATTTGCTGCAGGAATGGCAAAAAGCATTGTCATTTTCTAGCTAGGCATGGATTGCACTGTGCAAATGCAGTGCTTAAAAACACTGCTGGAAAAACAGACATTTGAGGTGAGTATTTTTAGTGTGTCAGTAATGTTGTAGACTACTCCTCATAAAGGAGCTGCTCTCCACCTAAAACTTGTGAACCACCCAGCTTTGCCAACTCCTTTTTAACACCCACAATGCATGTACATTTATTATATTAATTAAGAATTACATAAATTGTACTGTGTGTGATTTTAAGTTAAATAATTTCATACCGTTAAGCATAGGATGTTGTACATGTTATAATTCGGTATATTTTAAAACATAATTGGTGTATATTATAAGAATAAATACATTTATGTTACAAATTATATCTTTTTTATATCAGGCTCAGCCATACAATAGTTGCATACCCATAGCAGCGTAGGCGTGGTCATAGGGCATTACAGCTACATGTAATGCAATATAAATTACAAGACAATAAATCTTTTAAAAAATGTCTGCAAATAACAATGAATAAGAGACATTGATAAATGATCCACGGCCCAGTTGATGGACTTTCAACTCTTGGATAAGTTGGATATTTGATGTATACCAGCTCTTCTTTCTAAATCTGGGACATGCTATGCCATCCTCCAACTGCCCTTTTGACCCCTTGTGTCATTTTTAAAATGCCACCATGTCTTTTCAAATTGGGAAACTTATTGTTAAGCAAGGCTGTTAAATTGTCATTGCAAACAGTTGCCATATTTGTGACCAGCAAGCTTCCTAGGACCGATTGTGAGGTTTTACCCCTCATCAGGCAGGCTAGCTTGAATCCAGTGGCACAGTGAGGAAGGAACCCAAGTCTGAGCATACCCATCCCACTTAGGGTGAAAAGTGTTACACAAACAAATGATGGGCGGAATGCTGAATGAATCATACATTCACCCCCAGTCAAGAGATCTGGGTTAAATCCATTGTTCTTCTGCCCACCATGCCATCCCACTTTAGACCCAGCCATATGCAAATCAGTCTTGACCTTGTTCCTTATGGGAACAGTCCAGCCCGAACAGCCAAGAAGGTTCCTCCCTGGACCAGAAACAGGCATCCTGGGACCGGATGTGGGCCTTACCCCTCATCCGCCAGGCTAGCTTCAATCCAGTACCACATTGAGCAAGAGATCCATGTCTGGGCACTACATTCAAGCCAGCCTTACTGATGAGGGTTGTTACACCGAAACTGGTAATAGGATGCTTGTTTTCGATGCAGGGAAGACCTGACTTGGCAATTCAGGCTGGACTGTTCCCATTATTTTTCTAATTGTGTAACTGTGCTCACTGTGTGTCACTGGTAATTGTCTGTGCTGCCCCCTCACGCTTCTCCCCTGTTCCCTCCACTGCAGCCCTGGCCCCTTCCCTCTGCCGGTGCCCATTTTCCCACCTCCCAGATGAGCCTCTCTCCCCTCCTCTACCTAATGCAGACCACTACGGGGGAGCACTGGTAAGACCTTGGCGCCGTTCACAGGCCTGCATTCTAACCACGCTCCTGCTCTTCGCCGCTGCCTGTGGAGTCCCCTGCCCTGGGTGTTGGAGGCTGCTGCCTCTGAAGTTTTTCTTCCGACTTCATTGGTCACATTGTGATATTTTCCTAAATTGTATAACTGGGCTCTCTCCACCGCTACCGTTCTGTTTTGCTGTTGTCATTGGTCAAAGTGTGATCTTTTTCTAATTGTGTAGCTGTGCTCGCTGTGTGTCACTGCTAATTTTCTGTGCCGCTCCCTCGCACTTCTCCCCCGTTCCCACCACTGCAGCCCCAGGTACTCCCCTCCAACTGCGCCCATTTTCCCCATTACCAGCTGGGCCCCCCTCCCCTCCCCTACTTAAGTCAGACATCTGTGCAGTCGCACGCAGCGGGTGTGCCGCTGGCATGCTGAAGGCACACCTAAGGTAAGCCCGTATGTGCCTGGACCACTCCCAGTGCCAGACCCCTGGCCCCTTCGAGTGTCATGACACCCGACCCCGCTTCGACTCCAACACCCTCCACGCACTCAACACCAGCCGATCCTTCACCTGACGAGACTGCAGCTACACCAGCCAGTGCACACCAGCACATCCTGCCCATCCCACCAAAGCAGGCCACAACAGACTCAGATTCATACTACTCAACACCCGCTCAGTCGACAAGCACGCCGTCGAACTCTGGGACCTTCTCGATTCATCCTCCCCGGATGTCGCCTTCCAGGCGGAGACCTGGATAAACACCTCCTCAGCACCCGACATAGCCATAGCCATCCCGGACGGCTACAAGATCACCTGTAGGGACCGAAACAACAAACCAGGAGGAGGAATCACCATCGTCCACATGCACACCCTCAGAATTTTGACCAACATCGAAGACTCCCTCAGCATGGACGAACACCTACACTTCCAGATCCATGACAATCAAAACACCACCCTCAGAGGAACCCTTGTCTACAGAACCCCGGGACCCTGAACACAGTTTATCGACTCTATGGCCGACCTCATCAGCACGCACGCCCTCGCCTCCACAGACTACATCCTCCTCGGAGACCTGAACTTCCACCTCGAGAACTCCAACAACAGCAACTCCACAACCCTGATCGACAACCTAGCCAACCTCGGACTCAAACAGTACATCACGACATCCACCCACTCTGCCGGACACACCCTCAACCCCATCTTCTCCACCAGAAACCATGTCACCTTCAGCCACACCACAGAACTCCACTGAACCGACCACCACTGCATCCACTTCTCCTTCGAGAAACACACGCGCACATCCAACTGCAGCGAATACTACACCACAGCTGGAACAAAGTCACCGAAGACCAGCTCCTCACCACCCTCACCTAAGACCCTCCAACCAAGCCCTCTGACACCAACGCAGCGGTCCACATCTTCAGACAATGGATCGACGACTGCGCCAACACCCTTGCACCAATCAGGAAACCCTCTAACAGGTGCACCGACGGGAGAGCCATCTGGTTCAACGCGGACCTCCAGACTTCCAAGCAAACTTGCCGAAGACTCAAAAAGCAGTGGCGTCAAGACCGGATACCAGACAACCACGCAGCCCTCAAGAACGCCAGACACAAGCGCCACCAACTCATCTGATCCACCAAAAGGACCTTCTTCAAGGAACGCATCAACAACAACACACCCAACAGCAGAGAGTTCTTCAACATCGTGAAAAAACTCGCCCACCCCAGCTCCAGCACAAATGACATCCCGCCGTCACAAGAACTTTGCAACTCCCTGGCCACCTTCTTCCACCACAAGAACGCTGACATCCATGACAGCTTTGACACCCAGACACCGACAACAGACGCTAACACTCCTGACTCAACACCCACCAAACACACCGACCTCCTGCTCTCCTGGAACCACGTCAACGACGAAGACACCATCAAAATCTGAACACTGTCCACTCCGGCTCCCCTTCCGACCCATGCCCCCACCACATCTTCAACAAAGCAAGAGTCATCATCACACCCTAACTCCGAAAGATCATCAACAGCTCCTTCGAGACAACCACCTTCCCGGAGAGCTGGAAACATGCAGAGATCAACGCCCTTCTCAAGAAACCTAATGCGGACCCAAAGGACCTCAAGAACTTTCGACCCATCTTCCTGCTCCCTTTCCCGGCGAAAGTCATTGAGACGACCACCAACAGACAACTAACCCACTTCCTGGAGGAGAACAACATGCTGTACTCTTCCCAATCCGGCTTCCACAGCAATCACAGCACAGAAACCACCCTCATCGATGCCACTAACAACATCAGGACCATGCTGGCCAATGGCAAAACTGCAGCCCTCATCCTCGTGGACCACTCGGCCGCCTTCGACACCGTCTACCACCACACCCTACGCACACGCCTCCATGGCGCAGGGATCCACAACAAAACCCTGAAATGGATCACTTCCTTTCTCACCGGCAGAACCCAGAAAGTCTGTCTCCCCCCCATTCAGAAACGAAGCCACCACGATCACCTGCGGAGTACCCCGAGTATCATCCCTCAGCCCAGCCCTTTTCAACATTTACATGGCACCACTCACCACCATCGTCTGACCGCACCACCTGAACATCATCCAAGGACCCGGCCACCGCCAAATCCAACCTCCATGAGTGAATGAAGGCCGTCGCAGAGTGGATGAAGGCCAGCCGTCTGAAACGGAACTCCGACAAGACGGAGGTCCTCATCCTCTGCTCCACCACCTCCACATGGGACGACTCCTGGTGGCCAGCAATATTGAGAGCTGCCCCGACACCCACCAACCACGCACGCAACCTGGGCTTCATCCTGGACTCAACGCTCTCCATGAACCAACAAGTCAACGCTGTCTCCTCCTCCTGCTTTAACACCCTCTGCATGCTCCGCAAGATCTACAGATGGATCCCCACCAAAACTAGAAGGACGCTCACCCAAGCCCTCGTCAGCAGCAGACTAGAGTACGTCAACGCCCAAACTCCAGAAAAGACTCCAATGCATACAAACGCCTCCCCACGCCTCATCCTAGGAATACCTGGCCAGAGCCACATTACTGCCCACCTGAGAGACCTGCACTGGCTCCCGGTCAACAAGACAAGGAGAGGTCAGCTCCTCACTCACGCCCACAAGAACTCCACAATGCCGGACCAGCATACCTCAACGAACAACTCACCTTCTACACCACGAACCACCAGCTTCGACCACTGACCTTGCCCTTACCACCATCCCCCACATCCGAAGAGCGACCGCCGGTGGCAGATCATTCTCCCACCTCGCCGCCAAGACATGGAATACCCTCTCCACCCACCTGCGGCAGACCCAGGACATGCTGACCTTCAGGACACTTCTCAAGACCTGGCTGTTCGAGCAGTAGCAGCACCCCCCAGCGCCTTGAGACCCTCATGGGTGAGTAGTGCACTTTATAAATGCATGATTGATTGGTTGATTGGTGAGAAACAGGGCCAAGACTGATTTGCATATGGCTGAGTCTGGCTTGGGGTGGCGAAGTGAGCAAAAGAACGATGATGGATTCAACCCATATCTGTGACAGGGGGTGAGTGCCTGAAACATTTCAGCGCTCCATCCATCATCTCCTTGTGTTTATTTTGTTAGCCCTAAGTTGTCAGGGTATGCCCAGACCTGGGTTCCTTGCTCACTTTGCCACTGGATTGAAGCTGGCCTGGCAGATGAGGGGTGTTACCCAGAAACTAATCCCAGAATGCTTGTTTCAGATCAAGGAAAAACCTGGCTTGGCAGTTCAGGCTGGACTGTTCCCATGAGAAACAGGGTCAAGACTGATTTGCGCATGGCTGAATCTGACCTGGGGTGGCGAAGTAAGCTAAAGAACGATGAAGGATTCAACACAGATCTGTGACTGGGAGTTAGTCACTGAAAGGTTTCAGCGCTCTGTCTATCATCTCCTTGTGTTCACTTTTAGGAAGGGGGCATTTCTCTGCACTGACTGCTCAATGTGCCTGACAGCCTGACTACTATACACGTCTGGGTTGGGCTGGGTGACAGCTACATTTGTGCATTCCCTCTAGATCGCTACAAAACAGGACACTTAACTGCATCTGCATTTATCTGTATTGCAGTGGGTCTTCCTGGGCAGGCAGGGATGGGAGCGGCTCACACTTCACTTGAATAGGTAGTGTCCTGCCAACACACAAAGTGCTGATCACCCACCACAGATAGCCTGGCAGACAGGACTGGATTGAAAGAGAGCCTTATGCACTTCAGACGCCTCCTTTGAAGTGACCCCATACATCAAAGGCAATTTTGGTCTCTGAACCCTTTAAATCAGATACTTTTTGTACCTGTAACCAGACACTGCTGGCTCTACATTTACCCATTACCAGAACGACTGCTGTGCTGCCAGGAGGGACAACCACTCTGCTAACTGCTCAGCTGTGTTAGCCTACTGCTTTGGGAGCTGCAGGAGAGACTGCCACTTTACTAAATGCCTTGTTGTGCTGGCCTGGGGACTGCTACCTTTGTGCTGTGCTGACCTAAAGCGTTCTCCAAAGCTTGCTGGCTTGCTCCCTGTTCTTGAAGTCTTAGGGCCATCAAAGACGTCACTTCAGAAAGATCAAGCACTTCGTTCTACAAAGGTCCAGCGCTTGCTTTTGACCTGCAATTTCAAGCTATGATGGGCTGCACTCAGCGCTGGTTAAAATCCCTATCTCTGTTGTATCCGGCGCCACTGCGCAGAGAGAAGCTGTTGGAAATGGCCCTTTTTACAGGGTTATCCCCAAACATTTTGCTTCTTCCTGCCTTGTTTTTCCTGACCGGTGGTTGTTGGCAATAGGACTCTGGGCACTTTACCACCGCTGATCAGTGCTAAAGTGCATATGCTCTATTTAAATTGTTATTGCAATGGGTTATCCATGATTGGCATATTTGTCTCACCAAGATGTCCCTAGTAAAGTGCACTGAGTATGCCAGGGCTGGTGATACAAATGCTACTAGTGAGCCTGCAGCCCTGATTGTGCCACCCACATGAGTAGCCCTACAATGGTGCCTTTGTGCAGTCTATGAACTGCCATGTCCTCCTTGTTAGACTTGGCCCTTCTGGCAGGTTCACCCCTGAACTTTTTGCATTGAACTTTGAGATAAGTATAGTGATTTCTGGTCTTTGCGCACTTTAGCACGGTGGTGCAGTGTAAAGTGCGTGCACTCTCTGAGTGCATTGGTGAGATTGGCCTGCCATCCCATTAGAATGCATGGGGGATATGTGTGTCCATGGTAGTTCCTGATGCGTGGGGAGTGCAGGTGCGAGTTTGGTATGTGCGGATTCGTGTGATTAAATGTTGCGCGATGATGTGTTCGGCGTTAATGTGCCTAGTGTGGATGTGCCACTTCTAGAAGTTGGCATGTCTGTGTAATTTAAGTGAATTGACTGTCTGGCTTGTGATTGGCTGGAGCTGGCTGGTGTGCCTGGCTCCAGAAGTCAGGATGGGTCTGCCCCGGTGGTGAATGGGGAGATCTGCATTTGATGGGAAGGAGGGGTGCACCTGGGACCTGAATAGGGCTGGGATTTCCCTCCACAATGCTGGCTCCGCCCCCTGTGGTGCGACTGATGACCCTAGCCTGTCCAGTGAACGGGGAGAGGGGCTGAGCAACAGAGTGCTCCAAAACCAGCTGCGTCTGTTTTTTTCCCCCACCCTGCACCCTAGAGACAAAGGGGTTTAGTGTATAAAAAGAGGATGAGACCTCATGTTAAATGTTCTTGTTTCCTGACTTCAATCTACCAGGGCCGTGCTGCTGCTGAGGCCCAGGGGAAGGATTGCCTCCCTGGGCCTTGCCCAGCCCCTGGATGGCTGATGGACTTGGATGCTGGAGGACTTTCCTTTTTCTTGGGAGCTGCTTGCTCCATCTTTTCATGATCCAGGACTTTGTGGGACCCTCCAGCCCTCCTCACCTATGGGGGCTGTGTTCCTGGGACCCTCCTGGTTGTAGGGGTCCTTTCTGGGGCCTTTGGTGCTTTCTATGGCCCCCTAGCGCCCGGGAGCGCTGTGCTCCTTTTCCTCATGGCCCCTTTATAGCAGGAGCCCACCCTGCTTTATGGTCCCATTCAGAGGGAGCCTACCACTAATTTTCGCTCTTTATCCTAGTTTATTTACAGAACGGGTGCCCACCCTGTGTTTGTGTGCCCTAGCGGGTGCCACCCCGCTTCTACATTTTAATTGCCTACCGAGGGTGCCCACCCCTCATTTGCCGATACGAGAATCCCCGCTGCAACCCGAGTCACGTTAAAAGATGGCCGCCATGTCCGCGGCCTGCCTAGTTCTGGGCGGGGCCTCTAGACGGGTGGAAGTGACGTTGCAGCACGCCGATGCGGGGCTCCCAAGCGGAAGGGAGAGCCCCGCGGTTGCTACTGGTGATGCAAGAGCCCTGGGTCCCCGGAGGGGGGGCCCGGGTGAATAGGAGATGGCAGCCGAGGCCATCGACGGTAATGCGGGGCTCCCAGGAAATCCAGGAAGCCCCGCAGAAGAAGTGCCACTGCCTAGAGGAGCCCTCGCCAGAAGAAGATAGCCCGGTGAGTAGGGCTCCGGGGGGAGGCGACAGATGTCATACCTGCAAGGGCCCAGAGTCGAGAGCAGCCCCGGGTGCTCAGAGGGCCGCTCCCACGGGGAGCACAGAGCTAGGGCGTTCCCGGATGGCAGTGGGCCGCCCCACCATTTGTACCGAGCCCCGGCGGTTCTCCAACGATGGCCCATGTTTGTTTAAAAGTCCCTGTGAGGGGCTTGGGGGCATGGTTATTTCGAGCCTGCGGGCTCCCACGCCTCGGGGGCATTTTGGGAGTTAGAGCGGCCCCGGCTGGCATGATTTGTTTAGAGTATGCAGGGCTCCCAAAAATGAACATGGGTGCTCAGAGCCTAGAGGGCTCCACTGTTTGAGTCATATGCATTTTCAGAGCCCCGTGTGGCTCCAGCAGTTGGCGCAGACTTTGTCCCAGAGTGCCAGGGAGAGCCCATGTCGCAGTTTTATCCCAGCTGCCCAGCAATTGGTGGTTTTGCTTCCTAGGGACTTGCTCTATGTGACTCAGGAGTGAGACGCACTCCTTCGCCCCCTACTTTGACCTTCCCACAGCTGCGCAGCACTTAGTGCCAGCTGCAGCGTTTAGGCCCCTTGCTATTGTCCCTCAGCTGCCCAGCAAGTAGTGGGCAGCTGCTACGTTTAGGTTTTGGCGCAGTGGCGCAACCTGGACCCTAATGTGATCTATGTGCTATGGTGATTTATGTGCTGATGCTTTTGGGTGTTAGGAAATGTACTGTGTGTAGTATGTTTTGCGCACCCTGTGTTCTGATACCTCTAGACATATGTTGATGCTTAGGAGGTTGTTTTATCTAGTATAGGTTATGCTAGTGTGTTCATGGTTCCCTGCGTGATATTCTCCTAAGGTGGTTAGGGTTGCGTAGGGGGTACTTACCTTTTGCCAGTGGTTACTGGTTGTGTGCTACATTTGCAATTTGGTGCTACAATTGCTATGTTCTAAGTGCTATTTCTACAAAGTGCTATTTCTAAAAAGTGCTAGTTCTATCAAATGCTCATTCCTGACAGTGGTCCATGTGGCCCTGTCCTATTTACATAATCCCATGTAAATATTGCCCGTGCCAGTTAGCACAATGTATATGGTTGATCACTATCTGATGTGTTTTGATAATACAAAGGCTATTTTTGATATAACTTGTGTGGAGTTCCTTTCGTGGGGGGGGCCTGGGATGTTGTTGCTGGTGGGTGCGGGCGCAAATACTTAACTTACTTTGCCTCCAGGATCAGCCTTACTGCTCGTGTCACGTTGCCAAGGGGGTGAGCAGGGGTTACCTTTGGAGTGTAACTTCCTTGCCCTAACTAGAGTGGTGGTTTCTGCCTGGCTTTGGCGCAAGCCTCAGCCAACCAGAAATCCCATTTCTAACACTCCTGGTCAGTGTCCCCACTGACCAGGCCTAACCCTTCACTTTCTGTGCACATTGGTCATCCCTAGGGAAGGCCCAAGGTGCCCCCTTGGGCAGGGTGCAGTGTATGTGAAAGGTAGAGCATGTACTAGTGACATGCTCTGGTAGTGAATGGCAGCCATTTTCGTTTGTAACTATTGTAAGGCTATCTTGCCCATAGGCTATCATGGGGGATGCTGGCTACCGTGGCTACCAGCATATCTTCCCATAGGAGCAAGATAGGACATAAAAGTCTGGTTTAATAACACATCTTTTAGGTAAGGTGGTTTTTAAATCCTGTGTTTGAGAACAGCACTTTTAGAAAGTGGCTGTTCTCTTGTCTGACCTTTCTCTGTGCCTTGGCCTGTTTGTGAATTGACTGTCTGGTTTGTGAGTGACATGGCTGGGGGATTCCAGGAGACAGAATGAGTCCGCCCAGTGGTGAATAGAGAGATCTGCACCTAGATAGGAGGGAGGAGTTGCAACTGGGACCTGAATAGGACTGTGCCTGCCCCCCACAGTGCTGGCTCCACACCCTGTGGTGCGTCTGATGTTTCTGCCCTGCACTGTGAAAGGAGATAAGGAATCATGTCAACAAAGTCCTCCAGGGCCGTGCTTTCCCTCCACACTGCTGGCTCCACCTCCTGCTGGGCGGCTAACGACCCTGCCCCGCTCTCTGAAAGGAAAGGAGAGGCCAGGAAAACAAAGTGCTCATGTAACACCCGGAACTGGTTCACACCGGGCTCAGAGCCCTACTGCACAAAGGGAACAAAGACTTTTAGGGGTATAAGTACAGGACCCCTGACTACAAAAAATTAGATCATCCTGGAATCAAGAAGGAACCTCTGCCAAGGAGAAAGCTGGAAGACTGAAGAGGGAAGACTGTCCTGCTGTTGCTTTGCTGGACTGACCTTCAGTTGCTTTGCTGCCAAGGAAAGAGGAAGGACTTTGTTTTGTGCTGTGTCCCCTTGCTTGAAGGAATCTCCAAGGGCCTGAATAAGAGCAGGCTCCCTGTTAAGAAGACCCAGGAACAAAAGTACTTCACCCCCAGCTTCCCTGATCTCTGCTTAGAGAGTTCTGTTCTTCCTGAAGTGCTTGGCCCATGTGTGGTGCCTCTGGAAGTTGTACCGGTGTTGGGAAGCTGGAAACCAAGATTTTAAGGAACTTTCTGCAAGTTTTATCGCATCCCCTGCTGAGCAAGAAAATTCCGGCCGCTATGAAGACCAAGATCGTCGCAGCGCCTGTCGCCGCTGCCTGAAGACGTCGCATCCCTTTGTTTGCGGGAAGATTTCCATCGCTGCGAACATCGTCGCAGAGCCTGTCGCCGCTGGGTGAGATCATCGCATCACGTCGCTGCGAGAATCATCGCAGAGCCATCGCACTGAGGAACTGCGAGTGAAAGATCGCCACTGAGCCACACATCATCGCCCCACAGATCGTGGCAGTCCCTAAAGATTGTCGCATCGTGCCTTTGTGAGCATTTTCCTACAGAACCTCTGCACCGGAATCCATACAAGGTATCGCCTCCCTCCCCATTTAGACTGGATTCATCGCAACACACCCGCTAAGCCCAGCGGGGTTGTCGCATCGCCTCCCCAAGGTCTCAGGAGTGACATATTGCTTGTTTTCCACCACACCAGCTTCTGTTTTGGAACTTTTGTTGCATTGAAAGGTACTGTTGGCAAAACGTGACGCAAACTGTGGATTATTTTAACGCTAACCCTAAGAACTCTTTTGCAACCATATTCTTGAACTGTGTTTGTTGGATTTTTGTCGTTTTGGCCTAGTGTAGTTTAGATTAAATACCATTATTTTTCTAAACTGTTGTGGAGTCAGTTTTGGGTGTTTTCACTGTTACTGTGAGCGTTGGTACAAAAACTTTACACATTGCCTTTGATAAGCCTTGACTGCTCGTGCCAAGCTACCAAGGGGGTGAGCAGGGGTTATCTCAGAGGGTTTCCTCCTTACCCTGACTAGAAGCAAGGGTCCCTATTTGGGCAGTGGTACCTACCTCTGCCAACTAGAGACCCCCAGTTCTAACAGAAGCCTTCTAGTGAGACCCCCTGCATTGCCTTGGTGGCCAGAGATTCTCCATGACATCACATCGGACCAGCCTGCCCCCATCAGCCGAGCCTGTGCTGCATGCCGGCGTTGGCATTCACCACAACCCCAGAAAGATGGGCTCAGCTGAGAGCAAGATTGGCACATCAAGGCCCCTCTTTTTCTCTCTGGCAGCTAAGTCTGTTCCGACTCCTGTGTGCTGCGAGATCCTATTTGCAGATCAGCGTGGTGTAGGCGGGTGAGAGGGCCTAACTCCTCCGGCCCAGAGTGACCCCTGAAAAACTCCCATATGGTTCCTGGCTGAGCACTAGGTTGCCCCATAACTGCGAGGTAGTAACATTTGAAAGTAAGCAAATGATTGTAAGTGTGGCTAGCACTGTGTTTACTTTAATGACTAGAATATTCATAACTTAAAACATACCCGTTGGATTTTTGTTATTTGGCCTCAATGTGTTTATAATATAACAAACTATTTTAATAAACTTGTATGGAGTCTTTTGTGGTATATTCATTATGTTACTGTGTGTGTGTATGTTGCACAAATACTTTACACATTGCCTCTTTTGATCAGCCTGCCTGCTCTGCGCCAAGCTACCAGAGGCTGACCACCAGAGATCTCAGTTGTGTATCTATCTTACCCTGACTAGAGGTGTGGGTTCTGCCTGACCTGGGTGTATATCTTACCCAACCAGAAACTCCATTAACAACACTGTTGACACATATGGAAAGCTTGTATACCCTTCCACCTGCATTTCTCTTGATTCTTGTAGCTGCCATTAAGGATTCATTAAGCTTACAAAAGTGCACCTTAGTGAGAATATGGGGGTGTGCTTTCAATGAATCTGATAGGCTGATTAAACTGTATGTGTTCTATTGAGTTCAGTTTCAGAATCCTTGGCTTAAGAGCACATTAAGATGACCTTCTATTTCAGCCCCAGTCACAACCGGGGTTCAGACCCCAAGACCTGATATTGTTTCAACATGAATGCTTCTCACTGAGAGTCCAGAGATACAACCCTCTCTGACAAATCATCCTGTTTATGAGCCTTCCCTGCCATACATGGTTCAACTTGATAAGTCTAGATATGGTGTTGTGTAAATGATGATGAAGATCAGATATGGATTTTGTCATATGTAACATGTTTAAGCAGCCTGAACATGTGTTTATTGAGGACTTTTTTCATGTCTTTATTTTACTTAGAACTATCATGTTGTATGCTGTCAGAAGATGTGTGAGTCTATCTTGCATGAACTCTTGCGAGCTTGAAAAAACGTGCCCTGTATGACTGGTACGGGTCTACAGGGTCTATCCACAGTTAGGAATGCACAGGGGGTGACACTGCCACAAGATGCACTCAAGTTCCTTTAAAAGTAACTCTGGGAATGTTCTGTTGCTTTCCCTAATTACAGTAGTCCAAGCCCAGTCAAATCCTTGCCATGTCCATCTCTCAGAACTTTGTCAGATCCTCCACATGAACACAAAAGCCACTTCCACGATGTCCTGAACTTTAGGGTGCTAGTTTGTCAAGTTGCAGCTCTCCTCGCAAGCCTCTAGATCACTCGCCTCAAGGTATGAATCTCCTTGCCAGACTAAATCCGATCCTGAGGTCAACACAGATCCATTCATCACCTCATGGCTTGCACTATGTTGGTGCACCTTTCGATGTGAGCATTAGACGCTCAAGCAACCTTGTTTTCCGCAGATGTTCAGCAACTGTAATCTTTGATAGCCAGACTGCAGTTATACTTTCAAATGAAATAAGAGGTCTAGAAGGCACAGCCTTACATTCAATTGTTTTAAGTCCAGGCTGAACGTTCAACACCCATCAGCCCCATTGAATCTCCAACTCTTTTTTCAATGTCCGAACTCTTAATTTCTCGCTGAGCGGCCTGGATAAACCCTGCTCAATCATTGGGTGCTTTCAGGGCACAGAAGTCACACTGTGTGTTGTCAAGTCCAAGACTCCTCCATAGTCAGCCTCTGCGGGCCTTACTGGGGCAGATGTCATCTTGAAAAACAGAGTATTGGTTCCCTTGACAGCTGCAAGCCGCAGGGAATAATGTCCATTTACAACTAAATTGAGATTTTAAAACTTCTCCAAGGACTGCTTTGCTGTGTCCCCTACAGGTCTCAGCAATCAGTGGTTGATCTGCTTCATACAACATCTTCCAATGGGACAACCCCAAGCCCTAGGCTGGATCTCAGAGAGGACACATGTTGCCAGGTCTTCCCTGACAACGGCCTTACCATCATAATATATGAAATATATTTTTAAATATTTCAAGTTTTACTTTAAGTTAAGATACAATACATACTTTTATAAATGTATTACTTAATATTTTTGTACACTATAGTTTCGTTGCAGATATTTTGCTTAAGTCTAATGTTCTTATGTAAAATATGTTTGTGTATGAGATTATAATTACTATACATTTTTCTATCAAGATCTTCGTACTTTAATTTATAGGGATGTAAAGTCTATTTTTCAGCATCGGTTTTTGGAAGCACAGTAATTTTCCGGTGAATATTGTGACATACAACCGCTCATATCAGCTACCATCCAGCCTCCCTCCTCCCTTTTTCCTCTGTAAATATAACCAACTGGTCTACATTCAGGTCTCTCAAAACCATGAGTCACAGATTTATTGTCTCACTTTCATCCACTGAGACTTCTCTAGTCTCAGACAAAAAGTCATACACTTCTGTTCATGACTCAAAACTATCTTTGCATCATGGTGCATTCCATACAGTGAATCACTCTCCCCTGTGATTCACATCTCTTTTCACCATCTTTTCTCTGTTTCTGCCCATTCATCACTCTCATCATTGCAATCACTGGATAATATGCCCCAATGTTCTGCTCTTTAAAGGCGTCCTATTCCTTCATGTCTCATATGTTACTTTCTTTCCATCGTCTTCAAATGTATCCGGGTCTTGACCATCCTTAACTTTCTTCCCTCGTCATTAACTATGCTCATACACAATTTAGTTTTCACTCCTTTCTTCCCTCACTCCACAAAATTGCCCATCAGTTTCCCAGTCTGCATGGCACATGTGTTGCGACTAGTTTATCTGCTCATGCAAGCACTGGACGTCAGTCAGCATCTGTCAATTCAGAGTCGTAAGATGTGCGTGCTGGCTGGTCAAATAGTTGTTGATGCCACATTAAATCGTTATAATTACAAGACTCATCAAAGAAAAGTCATCATGGCAATGAGGTCGACTTTTCTGAGTGGTGCAGTGTGGAATGATTTAAATTTACATGCATGGAAAATATATGTAGGGCCTCACCAGACAGAACATTAAGAACCGCTGCTGTAGGGAAAATTCATTGTGAAGTCACATTTCCAAGAGATGATTTTCAGGTTAGAGTGTACAGGAGTTTTTCAGACAGGTGATCTTTGAAAACGTCTGTTTTTCTGGAATTAATACAAATTTCGCAATTTAGCAGAATACATTGTTATTCCTACCATTGATGTTTTTTTTTAGTATTTTGTGTGTGGGCAGACAAATTTGACTGGGTGTTACAGTTTACCGTGTGTATTTGCTTGTGAGTATGTGTGTGTGTGTAAATAAACGTGTATACTACATAAAGTGGCAAAAAAAATCCCATTATACTCCCATGATTCATAACCATTCAGACTACCTTACTTTGGTAACCCGAAAGGACCATTAGACATCCTAGAAACAGTGAAAGGAAGAATTTTTAAAAGGATTAGTGGCCATATGTTAAATTATTTTCTTATGTGCTTTTTTGGGTGACAAATTACTTGTGCAAGTTTTTTATTTTAATGATGTATATGGTCATTACTGATGAACTAAGCAAGATGCACTTGAAACAACTTCATTTGGGGGGTTAGAAGTTTGGTTAATAATTCAATATAGTTATGCCACATTTTCGTGCAAGGCGCAATTTTATTAGATTGGATTACGTTTTTGATCTTTTGCTTGTGTTGCTCCTGCTCATTCCCCCTCCCAATTAGAGACCTGCTGCGAATCTTCTCTCCTCACACTTTCCGCAGAGCGCAGGGTGATATGACGTGAATGCTAATTGGCCCTCTGAAGCACAGTTGCTGAGGAGGCAGGTGGAAGATTTTCTTTTACCTCAAGAAATGGGTTAGTGCTAAGAGTTTTAATTATTGCAAAGTTGCTTTTGATTTGCCAATGTGACCTAACCATGATCATGTCATGCTGAATCTGCAGTTTTGCTAACTCTTTATGCGTAATATGTGCATAAAATTCCTAGTTTTGAAGATTTGGAGGGGGGGGGGGACTTCTCATTTTCCTCCCGAGACTGATATTTTTGTAGACATTTTTCTCCTCCCGTAGACCTCTGTTATTACTCTTTATTAGTTTAACACTAAGGGGGTCATTACGATGTTGGGTGGAATCACTTCCGCCTGACACCGCATCGGTCATGGGACAGACCAATACCCGGTCGGAGGTCTTGACCGCCTCATTAGGATACGACTGAACACTATTTGGCCGCATTTCTACATTTTACTATGGGAGCATGCATTCCGTCCATAAACCTGCAGTAATGCATGCTCCCATAGAGAAATGGGAGGTGGTGTTCATCCAAGGTGCCTGCCACAAGGTGCAGGGCTCAGCATGGGGGCACCATAGGTGGTCCCTCGACCTCCAAACGGAGGCCGTCCACCAAAGGGGGCTCTGCTGGGGGCCCCCAAACACGCTTTCCGACATGCTTTCCATGTCGGACATACCAGTATGTAAACCATGTGGGAAACCGTGATTGTAATCTCAAGGGCGGAAAGAGCTCCCCTTGAGATTACAGGTAGGCTTCCGACTGGCGTACGGGCTCTCTGAGCCTGTCGAATGCCAGCTGGAATGACCGGCTGGTTTACTTTCCGATTGCCTATACCTTAACGAGTCACTCGGAAAGGAAACCAACAGGCCTATTCATCCCATTAGAATCTTGCGAGATTTAACTGTTTAAATAGGGATTTTTTTTATGATTTTATGATTCTGTGTTCAGAATCTGAGCCTTCATGAGAAACTATGCATTTCTCTGTATTATTTATATTAACAATTCTGTAACAAATCTTTTATCCGTATTTTCGATCTAGAGCTCAGTTAATGACTGGTCCCAGTTCCAATTTGAAATTTAGCCTGGTAATTAGAGGACTTAATGTTGGGGCGGGTGGTGTCTCTTGCCACTAGATAAAAGAGAACAAAGGAGCTGGATGGCCTGAGGTAAAAACTGGGATGCATAAAATATTAGGGTTCACAAAAATATTGGGGATCAGCTCCCACTCATACATGGCCTGACATTAAGTGCCAGTAAAAAAAAAAAGAAAACATGCATTGTATTTGCTTAAGAAAGAAGTATGAGTGTGTATACACTTACCAGTTATCCCACCTGATGATGAGGAAAGAGATTTTGCTGTGCTTCGAGAAAATGTCTGGGGCCTGAGAAATGACGCATCGCTGCGTGAAAGCAGCGATGCATCACTTCTCAGTGCGCACTCCTTGCGACATTCCTGATGCGTCATATTTAATGTAGGACGCATCATGTCGCAAGGAGTTACAGATACGTCAGTATTTCTGACGTATCTGTAAGCGCAAAAGTGACGTATTTCTGGAGTGTGTCACAAAAGTGACACAACTCCAGCAATCCATCCTTTCACATGGGGCAAGCCCCATGTGAAAGGGCCTGCGTCAGTCTTACGCCTGCTGTGAGGCAGGCGCAAGATTTTGTCGCAATGGCGACCTAAAAGTGAGGCAGTGAAATCTCATAGATTTCACTGCGTCACTTCTACGACCCTTCCTTGCGTCAATACGCCCACCTTGCATACATTATACCTGGCGCAGATATAATGTGGCGCAGGGGTTTACAAAGTGACGCATCTACCTATATGCGTCACTTTGTAAATATGGCGCAACAAGGCACATTTTTTACGCCATTGCTGCGCCACAAAAAGTGACCAATCGGCGGCGTAAAAGTGACGCACCGCCTCATAAATGAGGCCCCTGGAGATTAGGAAATACAGAGGGTCTCATTTACAAGAACTGACACATCGCAGCGGTAACGCAGCTATGCATCAGAAATACTTGCGCTGCGGTATGACAGTTTAAAACGCCATGGATGTGCCGTATTTATGGAACAATGCACAATGGCGTACGGTCACATGGTGTGTCAAAAAATATTGCATCAGATTACTAGAATTTCTTCCCAGCGCAATTTACCCTCACTCACCTGTCCTTTTTGTTGTAAGGTCACATGGCGTGTCAAAAAAAATGACACATCCATGGGACGACTGCTGCAAAGGAATGTGAAGCAGATGCAGCAAATGTGACGCTAGGCTGCTTTGTGGCATGTAAAAGTAACGCAAATCAGCCTACCGTCACTTTGGAGTGCATCATTCGCTGCCTGAGGCAGCTCAGAAAAATGTAAAATTGATGCCTCTTGCAGAAAAGTGACAGAGTTAAAAAGATATTGGCGAGGTGACCGAAACCAGAGTTCAGATTTTGATCCCGTAAGGTTTAAATATGTGATACAAGTTGTCCATAATAATAGAAATTCTGGTTAATGTCCATAATTCCGAATACATTTCAGCCACTATTTTTGTAAGTAATCAAATCAGAGGCCAGAGAAGCAGGCAGAAGAGTGGCCCATCATGTGTGACTCAGTCTCTCCTCTGAACAGATGCATAGTACTTAACCCTCGGGTGATGAGCTTTGTTTCAGACACCCTCTGTCATTTAAATCATTTGCTCTTCTGCAGTGATGATTCATCTGTAAGAGTTACAGAATGGGAGAATAGATTGTCAGACTCGCTCC
This sequence comes from Lissotriton vulgaris, assembly GCF_964263255.1. NCBI lineage: Eukaryota > Metazoa > Chordata > Amphibia > Caudata > Salamandridae > Lissotriton > Lissotriton vulgaris. The sequence continues at coordinate 649,583,894 of NC_141700.1, read as the reverse complement.
ATCAACTTGTGTCATGCTGCTAGCAAGGAGGTGATCCTGGACTCAAACCAGCTATTCCTGGACGTGTTTAAACTTGGGAACTGAATGGATTCAGACGAGGGTGCCCTCAGTCCTAATTCAAGGAAGGAAACTGCCCCCCCCCCACCCCCTGGTATATATTATCAAAACAGCAACAAGAGGGGACAACAGCTGACAAGGGTTTTCACATTTTACAAGCCTTTAGTTGAAGACTTCTTTAACTCAGACATGTATGACTATGTAGCAGAGCCACTGCGTCATTTCCTATGCCTGGGTTTTAGAGGTGTAGGAATTCTGACGCATTGCTACTGCAGCTGCCCTCTTCCCGACGATGAGTCATGTTCGCAAAATGTCATAAATACCACTGCGTCCGTTTTACTGGGGATTTTCCAACGGAACGGTTACCTTGCATTTATTGAAACAAACGCGACGCGGCCGGTTCCGACTCATAAAAAACGGACGCATCCTGTCATAGTGGAGCATCTGCCTCGATGTGTCACTTTGTAAATATGGAACAAAGAAAACGCTGCTGGTGCGTCAAAAACAGTGACTCAGCGCAAGCTCCTTGTAAATAATCCTCATTGTTTCCAAAAGTTAATGGGGTGATAGAGAGGTGCACATTTTAATTATATTATCAAGGAGCTATTATAAATATTGAGGACTATGCTGTACATATAAGGGAATTGACAGCCCATTGTGAATTTGGGCGTTTAGTTAAATTGCGTTGTGATGAGCCATACAAATAATAAACATTTGTAAAAGTATCTGAAAATCGAGAGCAATAACCACTTCTCCCATGTTAGGGATGGAACAACTGTTAATAAAGATGAAGGTTTTTTCTGGGAATACAAAAAAGGGAACATTTCTGCTGTTGGAAATATGAGGAGGACAGGAACAGGGCAGGTGAGCCCAACAGGAATAGAGACTGAACGCATTAGTAGTGGACATTTATGCCACCAGGATGCTTTGAAAGGTTGTTTTGATGTGGATAAAACAAGCAGTTGATGCAAACCTATACATTAAAGTATATGTTTTGTGCAGCTTGAAGAGGCATTTACCTAGTGCGAAAGTGAGTAAGAAAGTGGTGAGATGAAGGTTTTCACTCTTGAGGAGAAGCAAGAAATGCATTTAATTTGGATGGACTGTGCAAATGTGTGCTGACAATGACCAGTGATAGGTTCTATGTTAGTCATCTGTATTGTGATATCAATGTACAGAGAGTGGAAGTGCAGGTAACGTTCAATTATGGATTTGAAATTACAAAACATACATATGTAAATGAGTACCAGAAAATTTAAAGAAACCTGATAAACACTGACTGTATATATATATATATATATATATATATATATATATATATATATATATATATATATATATATATATATATATATATATATATATATATATATGTGTGTATTATATCCAAAGTTCAGTACGCTCTCAGTGAAGACTCCACACACCACACCAGCTCAAATTCCAAGGGTTTTTAATCCAAAAAACAACATGTTTCGGCTTCCCTAAAGCCTTGTTCATGTTCAATGGAAAGTGCCCACAATTGTGTTTAATAAAGCATTCGGCAAACAACAGATCACGTGTGAATTGTAAACATAATGAAAGGACTGCAAAGGCATCATGCCTAATACCAAAGTCGAGCCGCCATTATGGAATGGGTCAATTTGCTCATGTTTAACAGAATATGTGCGTAAATGCATTAGAACTAGGGGACGAACCGATTTGTAAAATAATCACCATCGAGTACATATGGGAAATCTGATGTTGATAAAGTGACTTGTGCTAACTCAAATTACCACGGTGGAACCCACTGAGATTCATTCATATAATCAATGGGACATAACTTAGTCTTGTTAAATGCATTGCCCCCTATTTTCTGTTCATATATTCAAAACCAATTCAAATAAATTAATATAACATCTCAACTTGCTGGCAAGTTTAACTCAACTTCGTGCACACTCGGCGTGAATAAACTTGAATTCATTTCATTGGTATTCGTGATATACTTGTTAAATACATTACGTCATATTGCTTGACTTTGTGGGTTTATCTACTGTCCGTCAACCCCATCATGCTATGTACGGTCATCAGTTCAATTGAAATAGTACATATGTAAAATACATGTTAGAATGGTTTACTGTCCACAAGCGGCATTGGTTCCATATCCTATTAAGAGTACTGGCGCTTCGTTCGCCAAAATGCTGATCATGCGACAAAGTGCTCATGTGGTAGGAAAAAGAGGATGGTGTAACCCGTGCTCAAAAAGATAAATTGTTCAATCAAATATTTTCCTGTTGAAAGAAAAAGCATCTATTGATAATAGAAAATACAATCACATAAGTACACCCATTAAAATCAATACATTTTCTCTTATATGCACTGCACAATGAGGGTATTTATGATATTCTAGGAAAGGAGGCAGAAAAGGTATAACATTGACAGAAAAGTTGCCAACTGGTCATGTTAATCTAGACGTTATACCTCTATATAGGTCAATGGTGTCTCCATCGATGGTATAATACACTTACAGAGAAATGTAATAAACTTAATCCTTCAGGTGTATTGCCAGTTCTTCATCCTGGTTGAGCCCACCAGGTTCTTTGGTCTGAAAATCAATTATATACTTAGATTCTCTTTGCCTTAGCTTCAGCATTCTGTTACCACCTCTAGGATTTTGTTTTATCTGTTCTAGAATAAAGTATCTGACTTTAGAGGTGTCATAGAAATGTTTGTCCCTGTAATGGCGGACAACTGGATATTTTTCATCGTTATTTTTGATTGCCCGTAGATGTTCTAAAACACGTTTTTTTGCAGCACAGGTTGTACTCCCTATGTACCATCTCTCACAGGGGCATACTATAACATAGACAACATGTGTGGTACCACATGTCAAGAATTGTTGAACCTCCATGCGGTTCCCATTGTACTGAATCTCCTTTGTGAAGACACTATTCTTACAGGCTTTGCAGTGGCCACAAGGAAAAAATCCCTTGAGGCCATGTTCGGAGCCCACAGCATAGGTGGTTACATCCCTGTGGAGAAGAAGATCTCTTAGGCTCTTGCCTTTCCTGTAGGTGACACTGGGTCTATTAGGCAGTTCTTCACCTATAACGCTATCACTTTTAAGGATGTTCCAATTTTTCGCAACAATCCTCTGTATATTTTGTGATTCAGCATTGTAGGTGAGAATTAGTCTGATCTCATTGGCTACTTGCTCGTCTTTTTCTGTGGTCTTATCACTAAGAGTGTCAGGTCTAGTTATCTTGTCTGCCCTGTCTTTGGCTTTACGAAGTACCCATTTTGGATAGCCTCTGGCAGAGAACCTGGTCAGCATGTTCTTACATTCCTCCTGGTAGGTTTCTTCAGCGTTACAGTTTCTTTTTGCCCTCAGCAGCTCCCCATAAGGGATGCTCCACTTGAGAGTATCTGGGTGGCTGCTGAGGGCATGAAGAATACTGTTCCCGGTGGTGCTTTTTCTAAAGAGGGTTGTCTGTAGTGTATTTTGTACGATGTTGATTTTGACATCTAAATACTCAGCTGTTTTGTTGCTGATGTGACTGGTCAGCACTATGTTCCTGTCGTTTTTGTTGAGAGTGTCAATAAAGGCAATGGCATCTTGTTCATTGCCATCCCAGATCACAAAGAGATCGTCAATGTACCTCCATGGTTTCTCCATGGTTTCTCAAGAAAAGTCATAGACCGTGTCCGTGGATCATATCTGCCCAAACGTCGATATTCGGAACGATTGAAAATGACTTTTCTTGAGAAACATTTGGATTTGGATCATCATGTCCTATACTTTGGAATTTTTGAAAGACTGACTTTGAGGATGCTATAAATTACTCAAGTCTGCCCGAATTGTGTGGGTAAAATTGATACCTAGTCACTTTGAATAAGAATGTACTTACGTCTCGTCTAACATTTGGAAGAAATATCTAGTTATATGACAACAGGATACCGACATAACTTGAAGGAAATAAGAACTCCCTGAAGAAGTTCTGTTGTACAGAACGAAACGCGTCGGCTGGCTGTGGTACATAAACTTAAGGAAAATAAAAGCATTTGAATATACACCAAGATTCAGCGCTTCAATAAGGACTCTAAGTGATATGATTTGATTGGACTTGTTGTGCAAGTGGTGCTGTGCCAAACATGGGAATATTCTCCACTACTCTCTACTACTCACTTTCTACTACTCCACTACTCTCTACTACTCACTCTCTACTACTCATTCTCTACTACTCTAGTACTCTCTACTACTCTCTCTCTACTACTCACTCCCTACTACTCACTATCTACTTCTCTCTACTACTCACTCTCTACTACTCTCTACTCTCTACTACTCACTCTCTACTACTCTCTCTCCAATACTCACTCTTTACTACTCACTCTCTACTACTCACTCTCTACTTCTCACTCTCTACTACTCTCTCCTACTCATCCTCTACTACTCTCTCTCTACTACTCTCTACTACTCACTCTCTACTACTCACTCTACTACTCACTCACTACTACTCTCTACTACTCTCTCTCTACTACTCTCTACTACCCACTCTCTACTACTCTCTACTATTCTCTCTCTCTGCTACTCACTCTCTACTACTCACTCTCTACTACTCCCTACTACTCACTCTCTACTACTCACTCTCTGCTACTCTCTACTACTCACTCTTTACTACTCTCTACTACTCACTCCGTACTGCTCTCTACTACTCACTCAACTACTTACTCTCTACTACTCTGTACTACTCACTCTCTACTACTCTCTACTACTCACTTTACTACTCTCTCTCTGCTACTCTCTCTACTGCACTCTACTACTCACTCTCTACTCTATATTACTCACTCTCTACTCTCTAGCTCCCTACCTCTCTCTACTAGTCTCTACCTCTCTACCTCTACCTCTCTACCTCTCTCTACACGCACACATATACACATATATATATGCATATATATGCATATGCATTTATATATATGTATGTGTGTATATATATACATACACATATAAACATATTTAATCTGCATATCTATATAAATACAAATATAAATGCATGCATATACATATATGCATACATATGCATGTTATTTACATGAAAGTTTGAAAAACACTAATAAAAGCAAAGCTAAAAAGCCACCTCATTACAAACAGAAAGGCTTTAACTTAAACGAGGGCGAGATCTATTGCATTTTTAATGCTTGTTTACTTTGGTTCCATCAAGAAGGCATTCAGATGTGTCACACATGTGCCATTAATTCTGGATGTTAGCACTCTAGTTGCTCATTAGATCACTGTAGTAAAGCTACTGCTCACCAGGGAAGTCTGCTGCTGGTATTCAAAGTGCATGTTTCAGTCTGCATGTCAGAATTTTTTTAATGAAATAGTAGAGGTTTTGAGAAGTCACTCAAAATGTGCCCTAATTTTTCTTTCTGAAGCACTAATCATACTTTCTATGGCAAAATGAACCCCCTCAATTTGTTCCTTTTTAAATTAAATGTTTTCAGACTTACCACTTCATTCCAATCAAGATGGCTTCTGGTGTGCCATACTTTTGTCATAAGTAAGACTGTTAGCGCTCTAGTTGTTCTTTAAACACTCTGGGACATTCTGTCATTGGGCTATACTTGAGCTACATCTGGGTGTTATTTGGGCTACATTTGGGCTCTTTAGTCTCTGGTGGCCATCTTGGGAGACTGCATGTCAGAATTTTTGTATTGAAAGAGAAGAGGATTTGAGAAGTCACTCAAAATGTGCCCTAATTTTTCTTTCTGCAGCACTAATCATACTTTCTATGGCAATACGAACCCCCTCATTTTGTTCCTTTTTAAATTAAATGTCTTCAGACTTACCACTTCATTCCAATCAAGATGGCTTCTGGTGTGGCATACTTTTGTCATAAGTAAGACAGTTAGCGCTCTAGTTGTTCTTTAGAACACTCTGGGACATTCGGTCATTAGGCTATACTTGGGCTACATCTGGGTGATATTTGGGCTACATTTGGGCTCTTTTGTCTCTGGTGGCCATCTTGGGAGACTGCATGTCAGTTTTTTTTTTAATGAAATAGAAGAGGATTTGAGAAGTCACTCAAAATGTGCCCTAATTTTTCTTTCTGCAGCACTAATCATACTTTCTATGGCAAAATATACCCCCTCATTTTGTTCCTTTTTAAATTAAATGTTTTAAGAGTTTCCACTTTATTCCAATCAAGATGGCTTCAGGTGTGCCATACCTTTGTAATAAGTGGGGCTGTTAGTGCTCTAGTTGTTCTTTAGAACATTCTAGGAGGCTGCAGTAGAACACAAAGGAATCAACTGACAGTCTCTGTCCTTGTTGGATGTACATGTTTTACTGAGAATGTCAGACTTCATTATCACATGACTGAGAAAGATAATGTGAATTTACAGAAAATATGCTTTCAGTTTAGCTTATAGATCCCCTTCCAAACCACTGTGGGAAAAGCATTAGATAATAGTTTTCTTTCAAACATGATTCATGATATCCCAGCAGAAGGCTTTTTCACATGGTAAAATCACCTTAGAACACACCACAATACCTAAAATGAGTATGGTACCATCAACAAATGATTTATAATGTAAATAAAGTCTTAAAACCTTCTATTCATAGCAATGCTTTTTAATGAGGTGCTATCATGTAAGTGTACCCCGCGATTTAAAAAAAAAAAAAACACATTTTTGGGCCCAGGGGTTCCTTGTGGGACCCCCCGAGCAGGCCTAGGGGGTCAGGGTGCTTCTACCCTGCTCCCTTTGCGTGTTTTGCACCTTTGTTTTTCTGCTTTCCTGTGCCTCAGTCTACCGAGGCACAATATGGCTGCCAACACTTTCTGGTTTTGAGTGTTGACAGACATTGGCAGCCAATCAGCATGCAGCTCGTGCTCGGAATGGTACAGAGTACAGTAAGCTTACAGTAAGCTTACAGTAAGCTGCTATAGATATATACATTTTTTCTCTTTTGATTTTCTCAGGAACTAATAGAGGGATTTACACCATTTAAACAAAAGGCACTTCTGCGTACCGGTCCCTACAATTTTGCCAAGTTTGGTGTAATTCCGTTCAGCGGTTCAGGCAGTAGCCGTGTCTAAGCGTCCTATTGAAATTAACATAGGGAAAACATGTTTTGGGACCACCCTTTTTATCTCAGCCCCCGCTTGACAAATCCCCCCAAAACTTTCAGGGAAGGAGCAGCACTGAGCTGGCCAAAATGTTAGAAAATTGCACGCACATTCCTCAATCGACGCCAAAGTTATTCCAAATAGAATGTTGCGGATTTCCTATGGAAACTAGGTCCTAACTATATAGGTTATATATATATATATATATATAAATATATATATATATATATATATATATATATATATATATATATTCCAGAAGCTTGGCGAAGTTCATGCCTGCGCCTCCTTTTCCGTGGCGGGCCTCAACGGGGTTTCGCCTCGCCCCATTAAATCCAGAGAAATTACCGTCATAAATCACTGACAGAGAGTCGAGGCCCAGATCAGCTTTGTTCAAGTGCTATTTATTTTGCAACATCAACACCCAACGCGTTTCGCAGCCTTCGCCGCTTTCTCACGAGTATATATATATATGAGACACAAAGTACCCTCTGCATTTGAGAAGGCACACATCAATGCTTTGCCCTCCAGCCTTCATATGCTTCCTGCTTTCCCTCTCTGGCATACGATCAATTTTGCCGACGCGTTTCTGGGCACAGAGCCCCTTCTTCCTGGGCACGGAAAAACACACTAGGTGCCTACATTGATTGTTTCTAGCTTTATTTAGCAGCTTCTCCACTTCCCGTGGCCATGTGATTCGTTGATATGACCGCGGGGCATTATGGGGCATGAAGTTCTGCATACAGGTGATAATTTCCTTGCAGTCAATTCAAGTGTGCTTTTAATTAAAGTTCCATTTTTTCTCTCTAAGTGAGTTCCAGAGATGGATATGCAGGAAAATGTGCAATTATGAGCATTGCACTGTTCAAGGTTCGGAAAGGTTCTGACCTTCAGCCTTGTGCAGCCGGTGAGTGACGTTACCTCCGACTCTCGATGGTGCTCTTCTCCACGGCCGGGCCGCCGTGCAAACTGTATGACACAAAGTACCCTCTGCATTTGAGAAGGCACACATCAATGCTCTGCCCTCCAGCCTTCATATGCTTCCTGCTTTCCCTCTCTGGCATACGATCAATTTTGTCGACGCGTTTCTGGGCACAGAGCCCCTTCTTCCTGAGCACGGAAAAACACACAAGATGCCTGCATTGATTGTTTCTAGCTTTATTTAGCAGCTTCCCCACTTCCCGTGGCCATGTGATTCGTTAAAATGACCGCGGGGCATTATGGGGCATGAAGTTCTGCATACAGGTGATAATTTCCTTGCAGTCAATTTGAGTGTGCTTTTAATTAAAGTTCCATTTTTTCTCTCTAAGTGAGTTCCAGAGATGGATATGCAGGAAAATGTGCAATTTTGAGCATTGCGCTGTTCAAGGTTCGGAAAGGTTCTGACCTTCAGCCTCGTGCAGGCGGTGAGTGACGTTACCTCCGATTGTCGATGGTGCTCTTATCCACGGCCGGGCCGCCGTGCGAAATGTATGACACAAAGTACCCTCTGCATTTGAGAAGGCACACATCAATGCTCTGCCCTCCAGCCTTCATATGCTTCCTGCTTTCCCTCTCTGGCATACGATCAATTTTGCCGACGCGTTTCTGGGCACAGAGCCCTTTCTTCCTGGGCACGGAAAACACACAAGATGCCTGCATTGATTGTTTCTAGCTTTATTTAGCAGCTTCCCCACTTCCCGTGGCCATGTGATTCATTGATATGACCGCGGGGCATTATGGGGCATGAAGTTCTGCATACAGGTGATAATTTCCTTGCAGTCAATTCAAGTGTGCTTTTAATTAAAGTTCCATTTTTTCTCTCTAAGTGAGTTCCAGAGATGGATATGCAGGAAAATGTGCAATTATGAGCATTGCGCTGTTCAAGGTTCGGAAAGGTTCTGACCTTCAGCCTCGTGCAGCCGGTGAGTGACGTTACCTCCGACTGTTGATGGTGCTCTTCTCCACGGCCGGGCTGCCGTGCGAAATGTATGACACAAAGTACCCTCTGCATTTGAGAAGGCACACATCAATGTTCTGCCCTCCAGCCTTCATATGCTTCCTGCTTTCCCTCTCTGGCATACGATCAATTTTGCCGACGCGTTTCTGGGCACAGAGCCCCTTCTTCCTGAGCACGGAAAAACACACAAGATGCCTGCATTGATTGTTTCTAGCTTTATTTAGCAGCTTCCCCACTTCCCGTGGCCATGTGATTCGTTGATATGACCGCGGGGCATTATGGGGCATGAAGGTCTGCATACAGGTGATAATTTCCTTGCAGTCAATTCGAGTGTGCTTTTAATTAAAGTTCCATTTTTTCTCTCTAAGTGAGTTCCAGAGATTGATATGCAGGAAAATGTGCAATTATGAGCATTGCGCTGTTCAAGGTTCGGAAAGGTTCTGACCTTCAGCCTCGTGCAGCCGGTGAGTGACGTTACCTCCGACTGTTGATGGTGCTCTTCTCCACGGCCGGGCCGCCGTGCGAAATGTATGACACAAAGTACCCTCTGCATTTGAGAAGGCACACATCAATGCTCTGCCCTCCAGCCTTCATATGCTTCCTGCTTTCCCTCTCTGGCATACGATCAATTTTGCCGACGCGTTTCTGGGCACAGAGCCCCTTCTTCCTGGGCACGGAAAACACACAAGATGCCTGCATTGATTGTTTCTAGCTTTATTTAGCAGCTTCCCCACTTCCCGTGGCCATGTGATTCATTGATATGACCGCGGGGCATTATGGGGCATGAAGTTCTGCATACAGGTGATAATTTCCTTGCAGTCAATTCGAGTGTGCTTTTAATTAAAGTTCCATTTTTTCTCTCTAAGTGAGTTCCAGAAATGGATATGCAGGAAAATGTGCAATTATGAGCATTGCGCTGTTCAAGGTTCGGAAAGGCTCTGACCTTCAGCCTCGTGCAGCCGGTGAGTGACGTTACCTCCGACTGTCGATGGTGCTCTTCTCCACGGCCGGGCCGCCGTGCGAAATGTATGACACAAAGTACCCTCTGCATTTGAGAAGGCACACATCAATGCTCTGCCCTCCAGCCTTCATATGCTTCCTGCTTTCCCTCTCTGGCATACGATCAATTTTGCCGACGCGTTTCTGGGCACAGAGCCCCTTCTTCCTGGGCACGGAAAACACACAAGATGCCTGCATTGATTGTTTCTAGCTTTATTTAGCAGCTTCCCCACTTCCCGTGGCCATGTGATTCATTGATATGACCGCGGGGCATTATGGGGCATGAAGTTCTGCATACAGGTGATAATTTCCTTGCAGTCAATTCGAGTGTGCTTTTAATTAAAGTTCCATTTTTTCTCTCTAAGTGAGTTCCAGAAATGGATATGCAGGAAAATGTGCAATTATGAGCATTGCGCTGTTCAAGGTTCGGAAAGGCTCTGACCTTCAGCCTCGTGCAGCCGGTGAGTGACGTTACCTCCGACTGTCGATGGTGCTCTTCTCCACGGCCGGGCCGCCGTGCGAAATGTATGACACAAAGTACCCTCTGCATTTGAGAAGGCACACATCAATGCTCTGCCCTCCAGCCTTCATATGCTTCCTGCTTTCCCTCTCTGGTATACGATCAATTTTGCCGACGCGTTTCTGGGCACAGAGCCCCTTCTTCCTGAGCACGGAAAAACACACAAGATGCCTGCATTGATTGTTTCTAGCTTTATTTAGCAGCTTCCCCACTTCCCGTGGCCATGTGATTCGTTGATATGACCGCGGGGAATTATGGGGCATGAAGTTCTGCATACAGGTGATAATTTCCTTGCAGTCAATTCGAGTGTGCTTTTAATTAAAGTTCCATTTTTTCTCTCTAAGTGAGTTCCAGAGATTGATATGCAGGAAAATGTGCAATTATGAGCATTGCGCTGTTCAAGGTTCGGAAAGGTACTGACCTTCAGCCTCGTGCAGCCGGTGAGTGACGTTACCTCCGACTGTTGATGGTGCTCTTCTCCACGGCCGGGCCGCCGTGCGAAATGTATGACACAAAGTACCCTCTGCATTTGAGAAGGCACACATCAATGCTCTGCCCTCCAGCCTTCATATGCTTCCTGCTTTCCCTCTCTGGCATACAATCAATTTTGCCGACGCGTTTCTGGGCACAGAGCCCCTTCTTCCTGGGCACGGAAAAACACACAAGATGCCTGCATTGATTGTTTCTAGCTTTATTTAGCAGCTTCCCCACTTCCCGTGGCCATGTGATTCGTTGATATGACCGCGGGGCATCATGGGGCATGAAGTTCTGCATACAGGTGATAATTTCCTTGCAGTCAATTCGAGTGTGCTGTTAATTAAAGTTCAATTTTTTCTCTCTAAGTGAGTTCCAGAAATGGATATGCAGGAAAATGTGCAATTATGAGCATTGCGCTGTTCAAGGTTCGGAAAGGCTCTGACCTTCAGCCTCGTGCAGCCGCTGAGTGACGTTACCTCCGACTGTCGATGGTGCTCTTCTCCACGGCCGGGCCACCGTGCGAAATGTATGACACAAAGTACCCTCTGCATTTGAGAAGGCACACATCAATGCTCTGCCCTCCAGCCTTCATATGCTTCCTGCTTTCCCTCTCTGGCATACGATCAATTTTGCCGACGCGTTTCTGGGCACAGAGCCCCTTCTTCCTGAGCACGGAAAAACACACAAGATGCCTGCATTGATTGTTTCTAGCTTTATTTAGCAGCTTCCCCACTTCCCGTGGCCATGTGATTCGTTGATATGACCGCGGGGCATTATGGGGCATGAAGTTCTGCATACAGGTGATAATTTCCTTGCAGTCAATTCGAGTGTGCTTTTAATTAAAGTTCCATTTTTTCTCTCTAAGTGAGTTCCAGAGATTGATATGCAGGAAAATGTGCAATTATGAGCATTGCGCTGTTCAAGGTTCGGAAAGGTTCTGACCTTCAGCCTCGTGCAGCCGGTGAGTGACGTTACCTCCGACTGTTGATGGTGCTCTTCTCCACGGCCGGGCCGCCGTGCGAAATGTATGACACAAAGTACCCTCTGCATTTGAGAAGGCACACATCAATGCTCTGCCCTCCAGCCTTCATATGCTTCCTGCTTTCCCTCTCTGGCATACGATCAATTTTGCCGACGCGTTTCTGGGCACAGAGCCCCTTCTTCCTGGGCACGGAAAACACACAAGATGCCTGCATTGATTGTTACTAGCTTTATTTAGCAGCTTCCCCACTTCCCGTGGCCATGTGATTCATTGATATGACCGCGGGGCATTATGGGGCATGAAGTTCTGCATACAGGTGATAATTTCCTTGCAGTCAATTCGAGTGTGCTTTTAATTAAAGTTCCATTTTTTCTCTCTAAGTGAGTTCCAGAAATGGATATGCAGGAAAATGTGCAATTATGAGCATTGCGCTGTTCAAGGTTCGGAAAGGCTCTGACCTTCAGCCTCGTGCAGCCGGTGAGTGACGTTACCTCCGACTGTCGATGGTGCTCTTCTCCACGTCCGGGCCGCCGTGCGAAATGTATGACACAAAGTACCCTCTGCATTTGAGAAGGCACACATCAATGCTCTGCCCTCCAGCCTTCATATGCTTCCTGCTTTCCCTCTCTGGTATACGATCAATTTTGCCGACGCGTTTCAGGGCACACAGCCCCTTCTTCCTGAGCACGGAAAAACACACAAGATGCCTGCATTGATTGTTTCTAGCTTTATTTAGCAGCTTCCCCACTTCCCGTGGCCATGTGATTCGTTGATATGACCGCGGGGAATTATGGGGCATGAAGTTCTGCATACAGGTGATAATTTCCTTGCAGTCAATTCGAGTGTGCTTTTAATTAAAGTTCCATTTTTTCTCTCTAAGTGAGTTCCAGAGATTGATATGCAGGAAAATGTGCAATTATGAGCATTGCGCTGTTCAAGGTTCGGAAAGGTACTGACCTTCAGCCTCGTGCAGCCGGTGAGTGACGTTACCTCCGACTGTTGATGGTGCTCTTCTCCACGGCCGGGCCTCGGTGCGAAATGTATGACACAAAGTACCCTCTGCATTTGAGAAGGCACACATCAATGCTCTGCCCTCCAGCCTTCATATGCTTCCTGCTTTCCCTCTCTGGCATACGATCAATTTTGCCGACGCGTTTCTGGGCACAGAGCCCCTTCTTCCTGGGCACGGAAAACACACAAGATGCCTGCATTGATTGTTTCTAGCTTTATTTAGCAGCTTCCCCACTTCCTGTGGCCATGTGATTCGTTGATATGACCGCGGGGCATTATGGGGCATGAAGTTCTGCATACAGGTGATAATTTCCTTGCAGTCAATTCTAGTGTGCTTTTAATTAAAGTTCCATTTTTTCTCTCTAAGTGAGTTCCAGAGATGGATATGCAGGAAAATGTGCAATTATGAGCATTGCGCTGTTCAAGGTTCGAAAAGGTTCTGACCTTCAGCCTCGTGCAACCGGTGAGTGACGTTACCTCCGACTGTCGATGGTGCTCTTCTCCACGGCCGGGCCGCCGTGCGAAATGTATGACACAAAGTACCCTCTGCATTTGAGAAGGCACACATCAATGCTCTGCCCTCCAGCCTTCATATGCTTCCTGCTTTCCCTCTCTGGCATACGATCAATTTTGCCAACGCGTTTCTGGGCAGAGAGCCCCTTCTTCCTGGGCACGGAAAAACACGCAAGATGCCTGCATTTTTTGTTTCTAGCTTTATTTAGCAGCTTCCCCACTTCCCGTGGCCATGTGATTCGTTGATATGACCACGGGGCATTATGGGGCATGAAGTTCTGCATACAGGTGATAATTTACTTGCAGTCAATTCGAGTGTGCACCTTGTCAACAACGGGGCACTCTTAGGCGGGTGCCGAGAACACTGTGGTGCTCCGTGTCAATATTACCGCTCCTGGACTCCCATCTCCCAGCCGGGAAAGAAGCACGGCACTCGCGGGGTGGTTGTCAATTATTTCTTTATTTTCAATGCTCGCACAGACGCGTTTCGGGAAACCCCCTTCTTCAGTGTGTTCACAGAATGTGAACCCAAAAAGCATGTATTTAGGAAAACACTCTCGGTCATGAAGTACAAAAGATAGAGGTAGACTGGTCACCCTGAGTATTTTGTGGGCGCCATCTTAGAACGTGCAAATTCAACATTATTATTTCAAAAACAATGTCCAATTATTATCCTAGTTACTTTGTTGTTGTTGTTATGTATACCAGAACTGTAATTAGATATTACGTTGCACATTATATCAACAATCTTGCCGTGGAACCGATTTTTGCGGTTCTGTGTTTAAGAGCCGCCATTTTATGTATATATATATATATATATATATATATATATATATATATATATATATATATATATATAAATATATATATATTTCCTACTGGCAATAGCCAGTAGGTATATATAGTTAGGACCTAGTTATCATAGGAAATTCCGAACATTCTATTGGGAATAACTTTGGCGCCGATTGAGGGATCTGCCTGTAATTTTCCTTAAATTTGCCTCGCTGCGCTCCGCTCCTTTCCTGAAAGTTTCGGGGGGATTCGTCAAGTCGGGGCCGAGAAAAAAGGGGGGTCCCAAAACATGTTTTCCCCATGTTAATTTCCATTGGGACATTCTGACAAGGCTACAGCTCGAACGGCTGAACGGAATTACACCAGATTTTGCAAAATGGTAGGGACTGGTATGCAGCAGTGCCTTTTGTATGTTTGGTGTAAATCCCTCCAGTAGTTTTTGGAAAAATTGAATGTGAAATGTAGCCCAATGCAATTTTCCATAGGACCTTTAGACACGGCTACAGCCCGAACGGCTGAATGGAATTACACCAAACTTGGCAAAATGGTAGGGGCTGGTATGCAGTAGTGCCTTTTGTACATTTGGTGAAAATCCCTTCAGTAATTGTTGAGAAAATCACCTTTTTTCGAAATATTTATATATGGGCGGGACACGGTGCTCGCACGGGCTTGCTCTGTCCTTGCACTGTTCTTTTACGTGTGCGGACCTTAGCGTGCGCGCGCGGAATTCTGATGTCTGTCAACATTCCAGTCAGCCGAAATGAGGAAGTGTTGTCCGCCATCTTGTTTTTGTGGCAGATGATAGTGGTTGTAAACAGAAGTGTAATAGTTAACAAGGAGGCAGAATAGAGATTCCTGAGCCCCCTATGTTTTGTCATGGGGTCTGTAAAGGACCCCGAAGGTTGAAAAAAATACCAACATTTTTTTTTTAAATCGCGGGGTCCGCGCACCGTGCGCGGACTTTGGCTCAAAAAGACAAAAAAGAAATACATTAAAATAACACGTTTCAGTGTTTAGATGTTGGTTGGGTGCAAAATTGAGTGATGACTCTTTCACCTTTGGGTTTAGGTAGGTGTTTTGTGGAGTATGGTAATTGGTAGAGAGCATTGGGGGTAGGTTGAAGATTATGTGATTTTGAAAGTGTTGATAATTTGAACCAATTAAAATGTTACTTTGGTTTTGATTTTGTGTGTGATAAAATTTGATTGGCTGTGTATCTGAATACGTATGAGAAATGAGAGGGAAACACAGCCATTTTGAGATTTTAGTTTTTGAGGTATACTTCTGAGGTGTGAGATTGAGACAGAATTTACTGTTCAACAGTTTTCTAGAAGGTGAGTTGTTAATTTGTAAGGAGAACTCTGTTGTTCACTTTAAGTTACACAGCCATTTTGAGATTTTAGTGTTTATGGTATACTTCTGAGGTGTGAGATTGAGACAGAATTTACTGTTCAACAGTTTTCTAGAAGGTGAGCTGTTAATTTGTAAGGCAAACTCTTTGTTCACTTTAAGTTATTATGAAAAAAAATTCTGCTAGTTATTTAATGTTTTTCTGTTATACGTATGGATTGAGTAGGGCAACATCATATGCAGTGCTTTATATTTCTAATTCTTGCTTGATACTATACACTGTCCAGGGAAACACGGCCATTTTGTGACTGTAATGTCTGAGGTAGTTTTGTGAGGAAGTTTTGGTGTTCAATTTCTGGTGTGAGATTTACACAGTAGTGACTCTTCTAATAGAATTTAATAGTTTTTCTCTGCCCTATCTCACTCTTCCTAAGCGCTGTTTCTCTTTCTTTTAATAGTACACTAACATAAAATGATGACTGAAAATGAGGAGCCTACCAATGTCTTCTTTGAAATATCAGCAATATTTATTGAGGCAACTTATTCTGTGGTGGATATTGATCCTATAGATGAAACAAATCATGAAGAACATGAAGGAGATACCATGGCAGATTTTTTGGATGAAACACTAGACATGGAATTAATGGAGTGTGTAGACATTGTTGAGTTTGACGAATCATTTTCAGACACTTTGACGGATGAAATTCCTGATGAAGAAATGCTACAAGTTCTTTTAGATTTTGAAAATTCTGATAAATAAATTTTAATTTATTAATGAAACATTTGTTTTGATTTTTATACTTATTTAAATGTAATTTATGAGGTAGTAGCAAAGTGATACAATTT
This sequence comes from Lissotriton vulgaris, assembly GCF_964263255.1. Taxonomy (NCBI): domain Eukaryota; kingdom Metazoa; phylum Chordata; class Amphibia; order Caudata; family Salamandridae; genus Lissotriton; species Lissotriton vulgaris. Next base: position 649,567,305 of record NC_141700.1, on the reverse strand, counting down.
TGTGTTCTTCATGTCCTGCATCCTTTCTTTCACTGACTGTCTCTGATTCACTAGTTTACAATATAAGTAAGTATATAGAATATCAAGTGTGTTTCACCAGAGTAGGAACTCATGACCTCCTACGCCAATTCTGACCACACATTGAGAAAGGAAGGAATCATGTGAACAAATCTGTTTCTGCTTTCCTGAAAGACTACAGTATGGATTCAATATACCACAATAACTTGCATTACAACATACAAGGTATAAACAGAGGAGACAATGTCCATTTCCATTTAGTTTAGTTTTTTAAAAAAAAATTTCCATTAGGTCCGCTCACCGTGAGTGTTCGGTAAATGCACGGTGCGCGAACCCTATCGCCGTCATTTTGTGGTTTCAGAAGAGAGTGAATAATATAACTTAAAAACGTGGATAGGGGGTAGGGTAGAGTGTCCCTGACCCCTTAGGCCTTCTCAGGGGGTCCTTAAAGGACTCCTAAGGTTAAAAATAATGTTTATTTTTGAAAAAAATAACAGAAAACACGATATGTCCGCGCACGGGGAGTGCTCCGTGAGTGCTCGGTGCGTGGACCTCGGTAAAAATTAATAAAAAAATAAAGTTAAAAATAATATTTGAGTGTTTACATGTTAGTTGGCTCTAAAAAGAGCTGTTGTGTTCATTGTGTTTTTTTGGTACCTACAAGTAAGTACCAATGCAGAGTCTGATGTTACAGAGATAGACTCTGTTCCCTTCATCCGTGAAATGTACACCATCTGTCCTATAGATGACTTGCATGTTGTAACGCAAGTTGTTGTGGTATATACAACCCATTCCATAGTCTCTCATGTATGCAGAAACAGATTTATTTACGTTTCCTTGCTTTCTCAATCTGCTGACAAAATTGATTGGACCAATTCCATTTTTGCCTTTGGCATATATTGGAATAGACAAAGGCAGTTTTAGGAAAAAGTGACATCAATTGTCCAAAGATGTCCTTCAATAGCATTTCCAGACCAACCCCAGTCAAAGTGCATAAGTCATTTCCACCACAGTGCACAATTATGAGGTCAGGGTGTGGAAGATGCATGAAGGATTTTGCCAATGGTATCAATTGGTGACATCTCAATCCTCTCTGGCCAATCCATAAAATATCCACATTTGGTAAATCAAGGTTTAAAATTCCTCTGTTTGTTGCATACCTTTTAGACCAGAATACAAAGCTGTGTCCTACAAACTATTCTGAAAGCATGTTCAAGGCAGATCTGGTTGTACTCAGATGAGGGCTGTAAATGAAATGGCAGTTGGAAAGATTGCAGTTTAGAAAAAAAGAGGAGGACATTGACTGCACTTGAAGCTTAAGAAATGATTGGTGCTTTCTGAAAATGCAAAAGAGCATATTAGGGTGCATAGTTTTGTTTTTTAAAAGAAGCAATTCTAATGGTTCAGAAAAGGTCATTGAAAGGAACATTGCACATGATTAGCAGTTATATTGAAAGCTCTAACAACCTTGCTGGATTCATTTGCAACATAGTTTGATGAACTTTTAAACTCTGTTCTTCCTTAGGTGGGAGTTACCATAGTAACAGGTTGAATGAGAAGTAGGGAGATGGGTGAATATTATGTGAGTTTGAAAGTGTGGAAATGTAGAACCAATTGAAATGTTAGTTTAGTTTTGAAATAGTGTGGGAAGACACTTCATTGGTTATGAGCAGAAATAAGTGAGAAGAATGAGTGGGAAACTGTGCCCTTTCTGTTTCCAGTGTCTGAGCTGCAGTTCAGGGATTCTGCTTAAGAAAATCTGGTGTGTGTTTCACACTGCTCTACATTTTCAAAAGCGATTTTAAAGGTGAGTAATATAGAGAGAGTGTTGTTTGCAGTATTGGGAAGCATAACAAGCATATTGGGCTTCATTACTGTTGTATTTTGAAAATGAGTCAGGTTTCTGCATTGTAGTGTAGTGCTCATTTAAATGGGTTGTGCTCTGTGTGCAAAATGATTTACTATGCTAAATGTTTTTTGATCAAATATGTGGCTTAAAGATTTTTCACAAGGATCACAGTGCGTGTCTGTGTGAATTAAGGAATTATATTTTCACCTTTTTCCATAATGTTAACTGTATTTTCTGACAGTTTGCATCTCTTAGCTAATAGGGTATTGTTTTAATTTGGATTGTGTCTTATGTTATGTATATGCCAATGAAACCATTATACTATCTCTATACCAGCATTAATGTTAAGCTTTGCGAAAGGGGCTTGTAAATATGCCTCTCTTTTTTGTATATTCTATCTCAATTTATGCCATTAGTAAAATCCTTTACGCATCTCTCACAGGCATTTCATATTCTTGTCTGTGTGGCAATTTTATTACTCTGCATGCATTTTCTGCTTGCACCCATGTCAAACATTGCGCAAAGGGCTTGTAAATATGCCTCTCTTTTTTGTATATTCTATCTCAATTTATGCCATTAGTAAAATCCTTTACGCATCTCTCAAGGCATTTCATATTCTTGTCTGCGTGCCAATTTTATTACTCTGCATGCATTTTCTGCTTGCACCCATGTGAAACATTGCTCAAGGGGCTTGTAAATATGCTTCTCTTTTTTGTATTTTCTATCGCAATTTATGCCATTAGTAAAATCCTTTACGCATCTCTGAAGGCATTTCATATTCTTGTCTGTGTGCCAATTTTATTACTCTGCATGCATTTTCTTGTTGCACCCATGTCAAACATTGCGCAAGGGGCTTGTAAATATGCCTCTCTTTTTTGTATATTCTGTCTCAATTTATGCCATTAGTAAAATCCTTTACGCATCTCTCAAGGCATTTCATATTCTTGTCTGTGTGCCAATTTTATTACTCTGCATGCATTTTCTGCTTGTACCCATGTCAAACATTGCGCAAGGGGCTTGTAAATATGCCTCTCTTTTTTGTATATTCTATCTCAATGTATGCCATTAGTAAAAACCTTTACGCATCTCTCAAGGCATTTCATATTCTTATCTGTGTGCCAATTTTATTACTCTGCATGCATTTTCTGGTTGCACCCATGTCAAACATTGCGCAAGGGGCTTGTAAATATGCCTCTCTTTTTTGTATATTCTATCTCAATTTATGCCATTAGTAAAATCCTTTACGCATCCCTCAAGGCATTTTATATTCTTGTCTGTGTGCCAATTTTATTAGTCTGCATGCATTTTCTGCTTGCACCCATTTCAAACATTGCGCAAGGGGCTTGTAAATATGCCTCTCTTTTTTGTATTTTGTATCTCAATTTATGCCATTAGTAAAATCCTTTACGCATCTCTCACAGCTTTTCATATTCTTGTCTGTGTGCCAATTTTATCACTCTGCATGCATTTACTGCTTGTACCCATGTTAAACATTGTGCAAGGGGTTTGTAAATATGCCCCTCTTTATCTTATATTCCATCTCAATTGATGCCATTAGTGAAATCCTTTATGCATCTCCCACACCATTTCATATTGTTTTCTATCTGCTATTCTTATCCCTCTCCATATATTCACTGCTTGCACCCATGTTAAAGGTTGCGCAAGGCGCTTGTAAAAAAGGAGCATATTTACAAGCCAAATTAAACTATTAGCACTATCTCTGTACCAGCATTGAATCAAAGCATGAGAAACACTTTAAAAAGAAGTGTACCCTGTAAGCTAAAAGATACAAACTGTGATCACACACAGCTAACATTATGGAAAAAGATGAAAATATAATTCCTTAATTCACATAAACACTCACAAGTGTGTTCCTTGTAAAAAAAACTTGAAGCCAGACATTTCAACCAAAAAAACATTTAGAATGGTAAATCGTTTTAGACACAGAGAGTGAGATAAGACACACACACAAACATACAGATGGTGTAGGCAGAGATTGAAATGACACACACATACAAACAGAGAGATGGCGGAAGGAGAGAGTGAGATGAGGCATGCAAAAAGGGAGATGGTGCAGGCAGAGAGTGATATGAGACACACAAAGAGAGATGTGAACTAGTGTTTATATTGTTTAGTTAATGGAATTGCTATGTGATCTGTTAGTAGGGTCTATAATATGTTATGTTTTTCTTTTCAACAGATTGTAAATATCTACAAAGTCATAATAGATTATTCCTACCAAGAATCGCAAACAAAGAGTTTATAAGCAAAATTTATCATTCAAGGGGACTGAATTAGAAGATTCATCCAGAAGACAATGTTCAGAGAAAAGTAAAAATGCTCCTGGTAATGCACCTGTGCTTCCTGTTTTTTTGCAGGATAACTTGAATGGACTCTTGTGCAAAGGTTATTAGTTTCTGGCAACGAATGCATTGCATCATCAAATTCTTAAGTTCAGGTTGGATATTTGCAACCATTGATGCTTGCATTGGTGGTGCTGTTGCTTCAGAAGAAGTGCTGGGAGCAGAGCCCTGCTCCTCTGATGATCTTTTTATTACAACTTTACTCCAATTGTTTGGGTGTATATTCCGGACATGGCATTCCATGCTATAAGTTCCAAAGCTGTACTGTTTCTGTAGATTCCCTCTTGAAAGTACTGTTTGACAGATTTTACATGTGACAAAAGGCGCATTTACTATTTTCTCTCTTTCTGGGTTTTTTTTAAATTTCCGTACTATGGACTCTCTCTGTGTTCTAGGGGTTTCAGGAACAAACTCTTCTGAAGATGAAGTAGAAGAATGAACTTTTTACACAAAACAATTGTTGCATCTGTCGTTCCTGTTCTTCTCCAAAATTACAATGGATTGTTGTCCGAAGGCGACTAATTTATTGATTGCAATGTATGCAATGCATCATTACAGTTTGCATCTCTTAGCTAATAGGGTATTGTTTTAATTTGGATTGTGTCTTATGTTATGTATATGCCAATGAAACCATTATACTATCTCTATACCAGCATTAATGTTAAGCTTTGCGAAAGGGGCTTGTAAATATGCCTCTCTTTTTTGTATATTCTATCTCAATTTATGCCATTAGTAAAAACCTTTACGCATCTCTCAAGGCATTTCATATTCTTATCTGTGTGCCAATTTTATTACTCTGCATGCATTTTCTGGTTGCACCCATGTCAAACATTGCGCAAGGGGCTTGTAAATATGCCTCTCTTTTTTGTATATTCTATCTCAATTTATGCCATTAGTAAAATCCTTTACGCATCCCTCAAGGCATTTTATATTCTTGTCTGTGTGCCAATTTTATTAGTCTGCATGCATTTTCTGCTTGCACCCATTTCAAACATTGCGCAAGGGGCTTGTAAATATGCCTCTCTTTTTTGTATTTTGTATCTCAATGTATGCCATTAGTAAAATCCTTTACGCATCTCTCACAGCTTTTCATATTCTTGTCTGTGTGCCAATTTTATCACTCTGCATGCATTTACTGCTTGTACCCATGTTAAACATTGTGCAAGGGGTTTGTAAATATGCCCCTCTTTATCTTATATTCCATCTCAATTGATGCCATTAGTGAAATCCTTTATGCATCTCCCACACCATTTCATATTGTTTTCTATCTGCTATTCTTATCCCTCTCCATATATTCACTGCTTGCACCCATGTTAAAGGTTGCGCAAGGCGCTTGTAAAAAAGGAGCATATTTACAAGTCAAATTAAACTATTAGCACTATCTCTGTACCAGCATTGAATCCAAGCATGAGAAACACTTTAAAAAGAAGTGTACCCTGTAAGCTAAAAGATACAAACTGTGATCACACACAGCTAACATTATGGAAAAAGATGAAAATATAATTCCTTAATTCACATACACACTCACAAGTGTGTTCCTTGTAAAAAAAACTTGAAGCCAGACATTTCAACCAAAAAAACATTTAGAATGGTAAATCGTTTTAGACACAGAGAGTGAGATAAGACACACACACAAACATACAGATGGTGTAGGCAGAGATTGAAATGACACACACATACAAACAGAGAGATGGCGGAAGGAGAGAGTGAGATGAGGCATGCAAAAAGGGAGATGGTGCAGGCAGAGAGTGATATGAGACACACAAAGAGAGATGTGAACTAGTGTTTATATTGTTTAGTTAATGGAATTGCTATGTGATCTGTTAGTAGGGTCTATAATATGTTATGTTTTTCTTTTCAACAGATTGTAAATATCTACAAAGTCATAATAGATTATTCCTACCAAGAATCGCAAACAACGAGTTTATAAGCAAACTTTATCAATCAAGAGGACTGAATTAGAAGATTCATCCAGAAGACAATGTTCAGAGAAAAGTAAAAATGCTCCTGGTAATGCACCTGTGCTTCCTGTTTTTTTGCAGGATAACTTGAATGGACTCTTGTGCAAAGGTTTTAGTTTCTGGCAACGAATGCATTGCATCATCAAATTCTTAAGTTCAGGTTGGATATTTGCAACCATTGATGCTTGCATTGGTGGTGCTGTTTCTTCAGAAGAAGTGCTGGGAGCAGAGCCCTGCTCCTCTGATGATCTTTTTTTTACAACTTTACTCCAATTGTTTGGGTGTATATTCCGGACATGGCATTCCATGCTATAAGTTCCAAAGCTGTACTGTTTCTGTGGATTCCCTCTTGAAAGTACTGTTTGACAGATTTTACATGTGACAAAAGGCGCATTTACTTTTTTCTCTCTTTCTGGGTTTTTTTTAAATTTCCGTACTATGGACTCTCTCTGTGTTCTAGGGGTTTCAGGAACAAACTCTTCTGAAGATGAAGTAGAAAAATGAACTTTTTACACAAAACAATTGTTGCATCTGTCGTTCCTGTTCTTCTCCAAAATTACAATGGATTGTTGTCCGAAGGCGACTAATTTATTGATTGCAATGTATGCAATGCATCATTACATTTTTCAGTTCTGGTTGAATGTTCGCCACCATTGAAGATGGCATTGGTGGTACTCCGGTTCTTGCTGTAGATGTACTAGGAGAAGAGTCCTGCTCCTGAGATCTTTGAACCACAGCTCTACTCCAATTGTTGGGGTGTATATTTTTTACATGGGGTTCCATGCTGTGGGTTCTGAATGAATATTTCTTTTTAGGATTTCCTCTAGATAACACTGTGTCACAGATCTTGCAGGTGACCAGTGGTTGGTGCATTTACTTTCTTCTGATGTTCTGGAAAGCTGAAAAACTTCCAGACTATGGACTCCTTCTTCTTACTTGGGCGAGAGACCTCTTCAACAAAGTCTTCATTAGAAGAATGGTCAGACTCTGGATGTTCAGCCATTTGGAGTATTTTTCTGTAGCTAGGAGCTGTAGAAAAAAGGTGTTGCTTCTCTGAAAGCCAAAGAAGAATGATGAACATGGGAGGGGTCTTTCAACAATTGGAGTAGGACATATTATAAATCAATTAAATTTTTTGTTTTAAGGTCACATTGTTGGACGTAAGCTTACGGAGCGTTTACGGAGCGCTTACGTAAGCTTACGTTGCGTTTACGTTTTATTTACGGAGCGCTTACGTCATCTTATGATAGATTGCACTGTTGACAGTGCTAGAGGCGTCTAAGAATTCGTTATTTACTACCCAATATAATTGGGTGGTAAATAAGGAATTCCTGTGTACATGCACATCTGTGCATGTACACCTGTGCCATGTGGCCCACATACATGCCCTAAGGGCATGTATGTGTGTCACATTGCACACAAGCCAAAAACAGGGGTGCTACAGGGTGTCAAAGTGACACCCTGTTCCCCCTGGCAGGATTCGGTATTTACCGATTCGGTAATTACCGAATCGGTATTTGCCATTGATTCCTATGGGCTTCAAGGCCCATAGGAATCAATGGCAAATACAGATTCGGTAATTACCAAATTTTACCGAATCGGTAATTAATTCGGTGAAAATACCAACATCTCCATCTCCAGTTCTTAAATACTGAATCGGTATGATTCGGTATTTAAGAAGTGGCAATCTGGGATTACCTACATCGGGCCCTCAGTATTTATGGGTAGGTAAATCGAGATTACGTACATCTGGCCCATAGAGTTGTAACATATTTATATAGATATGTTACATTTCAGTGCTTTGGAAGTAATACAGTATACTATAGGTAAACACCTTATAGGTTTATGCTGTACCACATCCTTATAGTTTTGCACTTTGACATTCACTATGGCAAACTTTTACATACAAACATAGAAATGTAGTTCTTTCTTCAACCAGTAGAGGTAGTTCTAAAAAGAACTGGTTTTTTGGGGGGTTTTTGTTTTGGTGGAAAAACGTAGAAAAATGAACTTTTTACACAAAACAATTGTTCAACAGGAACAAACTATGAAATTGAAAGAAAAAAATTATTTGCTGAATCTGTGGTTCCTGTTCTTCTGCAAAATTACTTCAATGGACTGTTGTCTGAAGGCTACTAATTTATTGCAATGTATGCATTGCATCATTAAATTTTTCAGTTCTGGCTGAATGTTCGCCACCATTGAACATGGCATTGGTGGTACTCCGGTTCTTGCTGTAGATGTACTAGGAGAAGAGTCCTGTTCCTGAGATCTTTGCACCACAGCTCTACTCCAATTGTTGGGGTGTATATTTTTTACATGGCGTTCCATGCTGTGGGTTCCGAATGAATATTTCTTATTAGGATTTCCTCTAGATAACACTGTGTCACAGATCTTGCATGTGACCAGTGGTGCATTTACTTTCTTCTGATGTTCTGGAAAGCTGAAAAACTTCCAGACTATAGACTCCTTCTTCTTACTTGGGAGAGGGTCCTCTTCAGCAAAGTCTTCATTAGAAGAATGGTCAGACTCTGGATGTTCAGCCATTTGGAAGTATTTTTCTGTAGCTAGGAGCTGTAGAAAAAAGGTGTTACTTCTCTGAAAGCCAAAGAAGAATGATGAACATGGGAGGGGTCTTTCAACAATTGGAGTAGGAAGTATTATAAACCAATTAAATCTTTTGGTTTAAGGTCACATGGTTGGACGTAAGCTTACGGAGCGTTTACAGAGCGCTTACGTAAGCTTACGGTGTGTTTACGCTCTATTTACGGAGCGCTAACGTCATCTTACGATGTGTTTACGTAGTACGCACCCTCGTGAGATTTATAATTGCTTAAATAAAGTTACATATGGTCTTTAAAAGTTTAAATTAACATGTTCTTTATTATCCCAGATAATGTGTACCTTTACATTGTGCAATGAATACGTAGATATAACGATTTAAAGTTTATAAAACTTTCAGGGGTAAGTGCTCGAAGCTTTTACGGTGTGCGGATGGAGCTGGTGTTAAAAGTTTAAAAAAAACATTTTCTACATTAAAGCAGATTTTGTCTACCTTTAAAATCTACATTAAAAACGTAGATATTATGATTTAGAAATTTAAAAAATTTGTTGGGGTAAGAGCTCAGAGCCTTTACGGTGCGCGGACCCTGTAATCATATACAAAAAAAACTTGAAAGTAAAAATTATATATATATTATATTAAATATAGATTCACTGACAAAACCATAGGTTTCAAGCCTTACATAGTTAGATATTAGCATTTAAAAAACCTTGCAAATTCACAAAAAAAACCATAGGGTACAGGTCATATATAATTAGGTATTAGCATTTAAAAAAACGTGCAAATTCACTGAAAAAAACATAGGTTTCAGGTCATATATAGTTAGGAATTAGCATTTAAAAAACCATTGAAATTGCTCCTATATAGTTAGTTGTACTAACTATATTTCATGCACCCGCAATCCACTGCTGATGATGTCACATATTACATCATTCATGACATGGTCAGTGACATCACGAATGACATCACTGATGACATCTCAAATGACATCACTGATGACATCACTGATGATATCATTCATGTGATAATATGATGCACCTCTTCACACTCTATTATAACCTTTGATACACCCAGTGTTAAACACAGACTACCATTCTTGAAACCATTGACACACCAATACCAGGTACTACATACGCACACACTGATTGCTAGGTCTATACACACATCCAATCATTTACCCATAGAATCACTCATACATACAGTCGCTCATCAACACAACACTATCATCTGCACTCAAACACCTATACAGACACTCACACTCTGCCACTCATCCATGGAGTTACTCACACATCTAGTCAGTCATGCAAAGAATCAATCACACTTTCATTTCCTCAACTATACAGTTATACACACAACACCTTACTTATTCAAACATATACTAACACATACTTACTTTGTTATAGAATTACTGATACAAGTACACAATGATCCATACAGCCACTCACACAATCAGTGGCTCTTATGTATAGTCATTTAAATATGCCAGCTACCCACACACACACTCCCATACAAATACTCGGGCAACCAATCAATAACACATATAGCCACTTATGTAGCTACTGATCAACACATGCAGTAGCTTACACAATAACAGACATACTGATGCACACATTCAGACAGTTTAGTCACTAACCCATGTATTCAGTAAGACACATATAATCACTCACTCATACATTCAGTCATGTACCTACTAAACCTTTCATCCAGACACTTATACATCCACTCATTCTTCAATATGTAAAACATATTTAAACTTTACAGAAACACACAGTCACTGGATGATGTCATCAGTGATGTCATCAGTGATGTCATTAGTGATGTCATCAGTGATGTCACTGACCTTGTCATGAATGATGTAATATGTGACATCATCAGCAGTGGATTGCGGGTGCGCGAAATATAGTTAGTACAACTAACTATATAGGAGCAATTTCAATGTTTTTTTAAATGCTAATTCCTAACTATATATGACCTGAAACCTATGGTGTTTTCAGTGAATATACATATATTTATATATAGGTATATATATATATATAAATATGTATATATATATATATATATATATATATATATATATATATATATATATATATATATATATATATGTTACAATGTTTCTTTTCTAGTGGAAGTAAATGAAGCTCTGTTGTACACAAGGTTTACATAGGAAGAATACTTTAGAACATCCATGGTTGAATTATATGAAACATGAATTATTAATGCAAAAGCAATTACATCAGACAGTGACAAATTCCTCAATCCAATATGTAATTTAATTACTGCTTAATTGTTTACCATCAATTTGGTTAACATTGATATCTTTAAACATAGTTTACCCTTTTCTATGGTATGGGATAATATGTTACTACAAATGCAATAATAAGACAGTTGCTTCCATTACTGAGCGGCTGATGTTAAATGCAATGTAGACCAAACATTTGGATGGTTAAGCATTAGAAAAACATTTGATTGTGGCATGAAAAATAAGGAATTTTTTAATTAACAACTAGGAATGATGGGTATAATTTTAGACAATATAATTGCAAAAATTTTTATTGCTTTGTTTATCAAATTATTTTGTGCAAAATATGTAAAGTATTCCTAGTTTAGCTTGGTGTCCCCCTTATTTAGTGGTAATGACTTTGGACCTAGAATAGACACAGTAGATTTGTACAAGTTTGTATTGTAAATATATAGTAAATGAAAAGCAGTTACCTTTTTTTACATTTTATCGACCCCCCACATTTGTCTTCCTCTAAATTAGACAACCTTTTGGGAAAACACAGTCTTTTATGTTTAATTAAGGGCAATGTGATGGTACTAGTTGATTTTTATCTGCGGTTGGAAGCCTTAGAATGTCCACCAGTACTCTTTAAAGAAGGATTTGAAATGGTTGGTCTAAAACTTATTTTAAGCACAGCAACCCATGTGGTTAGTTGTTTGGTTAGTGAGCCCTATTTATTCCATTTTGACTCTCTTAATATTTATGACCCTTTGAATTTAACAGCATCTTCAATTACCTAAAGCTAAACTCAAGTAAAACAAAACTTCTACTTCCATCCACAAATATCAGTGTCGGGAATCTTAGGCAGCCTTGCTGCACAGGAATACCTCCTCTTCCAGCAGAATATGTGCATAATCTTGATATCCATATGGATTCAGACTTAAGCACAGCTACACAGGTTGCTCATTCACCAAAAGTATGCGTTTTACTTCTTAAGGCACTTCGTCAAATTCTCTTTTTTTAGCATCCACTGCAAGATTGTATATTGTCACTGCCATCATACATTCAAAAATTGATTATATCTATGCCATCCTCTTTGGAGCCCACAAGTAACAGCTAGGCCACCCCCAAATAGTTACAAATGCTACAGTGCATCATATATGTTGATTAGAAAAACAAGACTAAAAAACAATAGGCTGGTATTTCCTCCAATGGCTTCCTTTCCATTCATTTGTGATGTTTAAAGCTCTGTATATTGTCTGCAAAGCCGTTTAGCTTCAACAACTGTCTTTTTGACAAACAAATTTCAGTGATACACCCTACAATGAAATCTCAGATCCAATCAACAGTTCCTCCTCCAAGTACGTAAAACCCAGACCTTGAGATACAGAAACAGAGCTTTTTCTGTGGCTGCAGTGAAAAGCTGGAACTTGCTCCCAGTACATCTCATCAAAGAGGCTCACCCTTGTACACCCAGAAGGGCCTTAAATGCCTTTCTGTTTGATCAGTAATAATACTTTCATAAAATGTTTTTGGTCTACTGCCAAGAAACCTAACTATGTGAACCCTGCACTTTATAAATACCACTGTCTTGCTATTGTGAATGCTGTAGCTAACGAGATTTCCTAAGATGTTTAAGGACAAGTTAGCTAGACTCTTGTTCCCTAACATATAGACTCAAGGGAAAAGGATTGCTTATAACCACTAGGACCCTCATTCAATTTGCAAGTACAGGCGGGGTGCAAACTCTGCACCCCTTAATCATTAGTACCATGCGTCAACATTCCACCAGTACAGTGCAATTACAAGTTAAATCCCATGGGATGGGTCATAACTGTGAAGACCTGGTTTTACTGGGTGTAAAAAGACACAGAATTTCCTATTCCATGGGATTTAATGCTCACGTGAGCCAGGGGGGTAGGTACTGGACTGGTTTGGGAGAATTGTAAGGTTATGAGAGGAAGGGGAAAAAGGAGCCTTGACATGGGAGCATGTAGTTCCACCCCTCTCCCTTTGAAGAAAAAAAAACTTGGTAAAAATGGACACAGAGGCTTGGCTGCTGTTGCACTAAAAGCCTCAAGTGATTTTATCAGCCAGTATTTCCAGCTGGTAAAATTGGGTTTAGTGTTCCTACACCCGGGAAAACTGGTGAAAGAACAATGGATCTGTTGTGATTGGGCAAAGTGATATTCCATACATTAATTCCACTCTTCCCGACTTGTATTGAGGGCTATAGTGAGTAGAGTATTTTGGTCATCATGAGTTAATTGAAAAACATTTAAGGATACATGAACAGTAATTTTGTTATCAAAATAATGTTAGTTAAAAAAAAAGAATAATGAGCTCATAGTGCCTGTGAATCTAAGAGGTTTGAATGATTATGTAAGATTGACAGTCACACAATAGTTAATACTGATGGTATTAACTATTGTGTGACTGTCAATCTTGAATGAATGTTGAATCATATTACGCTAATGTGCACATGATTGCCTAATGGGATATATCCTTCTACCGGACTGGTTATCATCTCTAGAAACTGAGCTCGGGTCAACCTTATGGCCTCTTGCAGGGAACTAAGGAAGTCTGTGCCTGCACCTAAGGAGGACATTGAAGTACGAGCATGAAGTCATGAGCTGGCCGAGGGAAGTCTGGGATGACCATGCACCATTCTATAGAACCAGTTCTTCAGAGGCCACCAGGCCGATAAATGGTTCTTGAATGACCTGAAATTGGCCAAACTTAATCCTCGACGAGCAGAAAGGAAATGGCAGGCTAAGTACTCACCAGACCTTAAAATAAGGTATATCCAACAACTCAAAACATATAAATCTCTCTTAAGGCAAACCAAAGTGAGCTATTTAACAAGTAACATTTTGAACGCCCTCAAGAAAGCCAAAGAAATATTTAAGACTGTCTCAGACCGCTCCAGCCCGGATAGAGTCAATTTCCCGGTTATACGTTCTCAGAGTTTTTGTGACTCTCTCAATGCCTTCTTTGTGAATAAGATTGAGGCTATTAAAAAGAGCATTCTCTCCGGCCCCTCTTACAATAATTCACCTTCAGGCAATATGAACAGTCATACGATCATCTGCTTCCCCAATATTTCGCAAGAGGAGATAGCGAAATTACTGACTAAAGTTAAGTCAGGTTAACCTAATGATATTTGCCGCCCGAAGGTCCTAGGAGCAATAGCAACATCTTTCGGAGACATCGTATTGTCACTTCTCAATCAATCCATTAATACTGGATTATTCGCCAGATCCTTCAAAAACGCGATTATTGTACCTCTTCTAAAGGAAGCGGGAGCAGACCCCAGAGATATGAAACATTTTCGTCTTGTCTCTCTCCTACTATATTTGGCAAAACTTCTTGAGGCACATTTAGCCCACCATCTCTGCACATTGGTAGGGATTTTGGCCCGCACACTCCACCAAAGCAGTGATTATGTCAGTGGTAGACGACATTCGCAAGGAAGTAGACAATGGTAACACTCAAGCTTTGGTGCTACTAGACCTGTCTGCGTCTTTCGACATGGTCCACCACATCATTTTGGCTAACCGTATTAGGGCCGCAGGTCTATGGGGTGCAGTGCTGAAGTGGATCATTTAATTTCTGAGCAACAGATCCCAATCGGTTAGGTTACCCCCTTTTAATTCAGCAGAGGTCCAACTGAACTGTGGGGTACCACAAGGCTCCTCTCTTTCCCCTCACCTCTTTAATATCTACATCCGCCCCTTGGTCAACTCCCTCAAAAACATGAAAGTTAATATTTTTAACTATGCCAATGACATGCAATTGTAATTTACAATCAACGACAGCTCCACATCCAGAAAGCACTTCCAACATACTATGCTGTTCATCCAGGATTGGATGAACAGCAACCATTTGAAGCTAAAATCTGACAAAACAGAGATAGTCAGTACAAAGAATAGGGTGGACCGCTGGAACCCCCCCCCCCCTTCTGGCCCAGCGAGATGGGTCCTCCCCCACCCAAAAAGGCAGTAAAAAACCTCAGTGTCATCATTAATGTGGAGCTTTCATTCAAGCAGCAGGTTAGCGCAGTGACATAAGCTTGCTTCTGCCATCTGCAACATACCTACCAAAATGAATGTGTCTGTCTAATGAAACTGGTGCTCATGTAAAGCACTCTGATACCCAATTTCTCGGATCTAGTTCGTGCTGTATAAAACAAAAAAAAAGGATAAAAAAGATAAAGAAATTACTCACGAGGGAGGCTCTAACCCAGGTAATAATAGCCTTAGTCATGTCCAGAATTGATTATGCTAATTCTCTTTATTTGTGTCTTCCCAAATACCTTCTGCACAGGCTCCAGCAAATTCAAAACCAGGCTGCACAGCTGATATCCCACCTACCTAGATATGGCCACATTTCTCAGGTGACCAAGGACCTCCACTGGTTGCCAATAGCACAGACAACTAGGGGCATATTAGAAAGAACCTTGTTAAAATTATTGCCATTTTAGCTGCAGGAAACGGCCGCTAAAACAGTGATAATGAGCTTGCTAATATGCGTTATAGAATTCCAATAGAAGCCCAGGTTAGATGTGCAGGACATCTAACTTGGGCTTCTATTGGAATTCTAAAATGCATATTAGTAAGCCCATTATCGCCGTTTTAGCGGCCGTTTCCGTCCGCTAAAACTGTGATAATTTTAACAAGGTTCTTGTTAATATGCCCCTAGGTTCAAGGTGTGCTGTACTGTCTTTAAGGCCTTGTATTTGAATTGTGCTGGCTTCATAAAGTCACAGTTTATTAAATACTGCCCCACCAGAGAAGTGAGATCCAGTCACCTACATCAACTGATCATCCCCTCTCACAAAAAACAAAGGACTGGAGAGTGAAGGTTCTCTGTCATTGCCCCTCGTACATGGAATACATTACCGTTGGATAACAGGACTACTTCTAACTACACCAAATTCAGACAACTCCTGAAGACATGGCTCTTTAAACAGGCCTACCAGTAACTGTGGATTAAGGCTGCATCAGGAGACCGTCCGGTGAACGTGTGCTTTAGGAATTGGCAGTAACATAAAATAAATTATCTTCATAAAGGGCATATCAGTTTTAAAGGCTCTGTTTTAAAGGCTGTGTTTAGTCATGCATCCATCTCAAGTCAGGAGGTCTGGTCTTTTTAACTACCATTGTAATGTATCATTTTTTCAAGAATATATCAATCAATCAATCATATCATTTGTAAAGCGCACTGCTCACCCGTGAGGGCAATGCTGCTACTGCTCGAAAAGCCAGGTCTTGAGAGGTTTTCTGAAGGTCAGCAGGTAGGTGGAAGAGAAGGGTGTTCCAGATCTTGGCTGTGATGTGGGAGAACGATCTGCCACCGGAGGGTGCTCTTCGGAAGCGGGGGACTGTGGCGAGGGGAAGGTCGGCGGAGCGGAGCTGGCAGGTGGGGGTGTAGAAGCTAAGTCGTCTGTTGAGGTATGTTGGTCCGGTGTTATGGAGTGCCTTGTGTGCATGGGTGAGGAGCTTGAAGGTTATCCTCTTGTTGACCAGGAGCCAGTGCAGGTCTCTCAGGTGGGGTGTGATGTGACTGCAGCGAGGGATGTCGAGGATCAGGCGTGCAGAGGCATTCTGGATACGTTGGAGCCATCTCAGGAGTTTGGCCGAGGCTCCTGCTTAGAGGGCATTTCCGTAGTCCAACCTGCTGCTGACGAGGGCCTGGGTGACCGTTCTTCTTGTTTCAGTGGAGATCCACTTTTAGATCCTGTGGAGCATGCGGAGGATGTTGAAGCAGGAGGAGGAGAAGGTGTTGACCTGTTTAGTCATGGAGAGGGTGGAGTCGAGGATGACCCCTAGGTTGCGTGCATAGTCGGTGGGTGTTGGGGCAGTTCCCAGTGCGGTCGACCACCAGGAGTTGTCCCAGGCCGAAGGGGTGGATCTGAGGATGAGGACCTCCGTCTTGTCTGAGTTCAGCTTCAGTTGGCTGATCCTCATCCATTCAGCGACGGCTTTCATTCCTTTGTGAAGGTTGGTTTTGGCGGTGTGGGGGTCCTTGGTGAGGGAGAGGATCAGCTGGGTGTCATCGGCGTAGGAGGTGATGTCGACGGGCGACATGGGTGAGCGGTGCCATGTAGATGTTAAACAGAGTTGGGCTGAGGGATGAGCCCTGGGGTACGCCGCAGATGATCTCGGTGGCTTCGGAGCGGAAGGGGGGAAGGCAGACGCTCTGTGTTCTGCCGGAGAGGAATGAGGTGGTCCAGTCCAGGGTCTTCTCTTGGATCCCGGCATTGTGGAGGCGTGTTTGTAGTGTGTGGTGGCAGACCGTGTCGAAGGCGGCTGACAAGTCCAGGAGGATGAGGGCCGCCGTTTCTCCGTTGTCCAGCAGGGACTTGATGTCATCGGTGGCGGCGATGAGGACAGTCTCTGTGCTGTGGTTGCTGCGGAACCCAGACTGGGAAGGGTCCAAGATGTTGTTCTCCTCGAGGTAGCGGGTCAGTTGTTCGTTGATGGTCTTCTCGATGACATTTGCTGGGAACGGGAGCAGGGAGATGGGCCAGAAGTTCTTGAGGTCCTTGGGGTCCGCCTTGGGTTTCTTGAGTAAGGCGTTGATATTGGCGTGCTTCCAGCTCTCCCAGAAGGTTGCTCTCTCGTAGGAGGTGTTGATGACTTTCCAGGGATGGGGTGCGATGGCTGTGATGACTTTGTTGAAGATGTGGTGTGGGCATGAGTCTGACGGAGATCCGGAGTGGATGGTGTTCATGATCTTGATGGTGTCGTCGTTGTTGATGTTGGTCCAGGAGAGCCGATGGTTGGTGCGGATGGTGGTCGTGGGTGCGGAGGTCTCAGTGGTTATCGGGGCAGTTGTGGCATTGAAGCTGTCGTGGATATCTGCGATCTTGCGGTGGAAGAAGGTGGCCAGCAAGTCGCACAGGTCTTGCGAGGGTGGGACGTCACTGGTGTTGGAGCTGGGGTTAGAGAGTTCCTTCACAATGTTGAAGAGCTCTTTGCTGTTGTGCGTGTTGTTGTCTAGGCGGTTGTGTTTTGTACAAAGGAAAGGAAACGTATTTCATATTTCTCGATTCAGGGTCAAATGATTACAAAAAAAGAGTCTGGAGTTGCACAAGGAGATAAAAAATGCAAATACTTAAAGTAAAACTATGAAAACCATAATCATCTGCTGTCATCCACTGTTTCTGCAAATACTCTTTTGAATGTGTTGTCCATTTTACAAATATAGTTCACCTTATATGTTGTTCACATTTACTGTTTTTACGGGACAGAAAGAAGACTTTAATTAATTTTGTCAATTTACATAGGTATTCGACCCAGAAGAAAAGTGTATAAATTCAGTTGCAAATGTGCACAGCTCATATATTGTATTTACTCTTTGAAAGAAAATGCAAATCTACAATGGGTTTTCTCTCCAGGCATTTATAGCAACCAGAATACAGTAATAGCGTGTGAGGCATTAACTTGGGCTTTGGTTGTATATGGATTCTGGGCATGTTTATACAGTTCCACTTTGATCGTTTACATGAATCCCAAATCCTAACTGATATAGGTCAAGCAAGCAAGACATCTTCTGTTGCAAGGTTGCCACCAGATTATAAGAGTATTGGTGCATGTACATGGTATGTACATGGTCAGAGTGATGTTATAGCAGAATTCTGTTTCAGGCATCTGGAGATGTGTGATGTTGTGTTCGAAGGATCTGGTGAGGTTGATCAGATATTGTCTATTTTGGTGGATGTGTGTGGAGTTTTAGGTGATCGTATTTCTAAAGAGGACTGTGGTGCCTGTTCCAAAGATGCTGTGCTAGCTAAAGTGAAAAAATACCTTAAGAAAGAGAGTCTTTTTATGAGAAAGGTTGAATATGCGGTATAGCCGTATGGTCAAATGGCTGGGGAGTTAAGGGTGAAATGAGGAACAGCAGCAAAGGAAAAATTATGTCTCCAAAAGATTTTAGGATACTAATAATGGATAGAAAGGGAATATGAAATATATCAATATTAAAAAAAATGTTAAGAGATAACTTTGTCTTTCATGACATTGACCAGGATGGAAAGAAAATGAGTGGGAAGGTGACTAGAGTTTAAAGATTTATGCTGATCTCAAAAGTGGTACTTTTGGTGTTGCTGTTAGAGATTACCAATAATGAATTAGGAACTGCATTGTGTTTTCTGGAATTTATAAGTATATGCTGGTCATTACTGACTCGTTTGTGAAATGACTAGAGGCAACATTTGTCGATTTGTAAAAATACTTCAAAGACACCTACATTTTTAATTAATTTTTTTCAGTGGAGCATTTCTCAGGAGTGTGTTTTCGTCACAATTGTCCGACTCGGCTCGGCAATTTGTGCCGTTGAGCGGAGGGCGGACAGGTAAGGGCCAGACACACTTCCGTTTGGAGCAGCGGTTAGAGTTCAAGGCTTTTCTTAGGAAGGGCTATTTAGCCCTCCTTCTGCTCTGAGCGCGCAGCGGTCGCGCGCAGGGGTGTGCCTAAGGACGCGCCTAAGACAAGCTGAAGAGAAGCCCGTCTGCGCTCGTCCGTGACCGGCCGGGGCCAGGGGCCATGGGCTCTGTCTCAAAGCACCTAGATGTAATTATGAGACATAGTATCCGGTACTCATCCCAGGCGCTTAAAGATCTGCAGCCAGAACCTCTGATAGGTTGTGCCGTGTGCTCCCTGTCATGCCCCGAAGGCCCGTTTTCATGCCTACATTGTTGCTTTCAGGCATCCTTTACCAATCCGGGTATTGGTAGTAATGTCGGGAAAATCAAGGTACCTATTAGGCCTTGCTTCTAAGCATCTCTTACCAATCCCTCCACCAGCTTGAACACTGAGGAAACTCCGGCATTGAATAGTTTAAAAAGTTTTCTTTTAAACATTCGCTCCCTACCAAAGCACCATCTTGAATTTTGGGATCTGGTTTAACACTGTAAATCCAGATATTTGTTTCCTCACAGAAACTTGGTTAAAACCCCACACAGTTCCCGCCATTACGTTGGGGGTCCCAATGGGATATAAGGTCCTTAAACTAGATCGCCCTATCAAAACCGGGGGACGTATTGCTATTGTATATAGAGAAGAAGGTTTGAAGATTACTCTACTAGAACAAAGAAGTTGTCCCATGATGGAAATTATGGTCTTTAAGATCAATTCCACCTCAAGAACTCACTGGAAGGGAGCGTTAGTATACCGTCCCCCAGGGCCAAGTGCCGGCTTCTCACTTTCTTTAGTGGAATTTCTGGCTCCATATTTAAAAGCCAAAGAAGATTTTATTCTCCTCTGACATTTTAATGTTCATGCAGATCTCCCTAGCCACCCCGATACTGCATCATTACTCTCAGATCTCATAATATTAGGGTTAGAGATTCAAAATAAGGGCCCCACACATATTGGTGGACATACTTTGGACCTAATCTTCACCAACTGTCCCAAAATTAAATTTTGGTCAACGTCTCAAGTGTGTTGGTCTGACCATCATATGGTCGAATTTTTTTCTCTGATCTTGCCATACCACATCAAAAATCCCTTCCCGCTATTTTGCGGAGACCGTGGCATAAAGTAACACTAGATGAATTACAGAGGGTATGGAAGGAACCCATCATCACAGAGACAGACAATGTTGAGTCCGGCTTAACCAAGTTTAATAAAGCTCTTTTAGAGGCAGTGGATCTACTGGCCCCTCTGAAGCTATACAAACAGTATCCAGCATTTAAACAAGAGATATGGTATACTGAAGAGCTTAGAGGGGAGAAGCAGAGGTGTAGAAAGCTCGAAAAAGCTTGGAGGAAATCACACACGGAAGCTAGTAAGAAAATGTATACTGATACCCTGGCCTCCTATCACAAAAACATAAAGATGGCCAGGAGGAGTTGTCTTGCTTCACAATTGGCTGAAGCAGGCAACTCTTCCAGAGAACTCTATAAGATCCTACAGTCCTTTGTAAAACCAGTGGCCTGTGAGAGCCCTGATGACTTTTCCCAAGCCCTGTGTGACGATATATCCTTGTTCTTCGAGAATAAAATAGAGCTTATCTACGAGAAAATTAAACAGGCAGTGATTGTTGGGAGCCATACCGCCAGCTCCTCCCCTATATCACCTATTTCACCTCTGCTACCCGTGCGTGATAATATTTTATTTACCACGTTCCCGGAGGTCAATCTTCCTGATGTCATCTCCCTGGCCAGTCAAATTAAAACAGGATCCCCTATGGATCTTCTGCCAGCGAAGATGGTGGGCTCTCTAGGGAATCTGCTCCTACTTGGAATTCAAACTGTGATCAATCTCTCCCTTAGAGAAGGGCATGTGCCAGGTAAATGGAAGAAAGCGGTAGTGAACCCTATTCGAAAGAACGCAGCCCTGCCATGGTCAGACCTTTCCAATCTCCGTCCTATCTTCCTCCTTCCTCATATCAGCAAGATGACCGAGAAACATGTGAACACCCACAGGCAGCGGGTGGTCTGGACCACTCTCAATCTGGGTTCAGACCTAACCACAGCACCGAGTCAGCCCTCCTCTCCGTGACCAATAACATCAGGATGGCAGAGGATAGAGGGGATTCTATGATCTTGGTGCTGTTGGATTTGTCCGCTGCCTTTGACACGGTGTCTCACGATATTCTTTTCGATCGTCTGCGGAAGGTGGGGATAGGCGGCTCGGCTCTGGCCTGGCTTAAGAGCTTTCTCTCGGGCCGATCACAAACTGTCAGGTTGAGCTCCCATCAGTGGATCTCTAGGGAGCTCACTAAGGGGGTTCCACAGGGCTCATGCCTAAGCCCCACACTCTTTAATGTGTATGTGGCCCCCCTGGCGGGCATTGTGAGAGAATATGGGTTCACTCCAGTATCGTATGCGGACGATACTCAGCTTTTGTTTCCCTTCCATACCCTGACACCGGCAATTAAACCGGTATGAGAGCAGTATCTGACTGGATGGCCTCCAATTGCCTACAATGTAATGTGGGCAAGACGGAGGTCATGCTTTTTGGAGAGGCCCCCCTCTTATGGTCGCCTGAATGGTGGCCCCTGGATTTAGGATCTGCTCCCTGTCCTAAGCAGACAGTAAAAAACTTAGGGGTACGGCTTGACCAGGCGCTACTATTAAAGGAGCATGTGAATCAGGTAGCGGGAACCTGTTTCAGGATTATTGGACTCCTGAGGCGTGTGTTCCCGTTCCTGGATGATTGCTACAGGAAAACGTTGGTTCAGACACTGGTTGTCAGTAGGTTGGATTACTGCAATGGACTGCTCTTATCTGCCAATGAGGAACAATGGAGCCTTCTGCAGGTGGTCCAGAATACTGCAGCCAGACTGGTTCTTGACGCTCCTCCTAGGTCCTCTTCACACCCCCTTCTGTATAAACTCCATTGGCTGCCCATTCGCCAGCGGGTTGAGTTTAAAGTGTGTTGTGTAATCCATAGATGTCTCTATGGATCTGGCCCTAAATATCTGGCTGAACTATTTCAGTTGTATATTCCGACCCGCTCGCTGCGCTCTAGCAACCAATTATTGCTTCAGGTTCCTCGTATCAAGAAGGCAAGACAAGGGGGTCGTGCCCTGTCCTACAAGGGCCCTACCCTGTGGAACACTCTGCCCCTTATCTTGAGACAAATCACTAACCTTTATGCTTTCAGGAAATCCCTGAAGACACACCTGTTTCTGGCTGCGTAAGATCTAGGGCACTCTATGATTATGATTATGATTTTGAACTGGCATCTTGGAACATCACAAGCGCGGAGATACCCCTCCGGGGTCGATTCCTGCGCTATAGAAGCATATAAATAAATAAAATAAATATAAATAAATACATTTCAGTCAGAATAAAACTCATTTAGGGAGCATGGTACAGGATTGAGGGAGAGTCTCTCAACTGTTGGTGAGTGCAGGATCCATCAATGATTTTAAGTGCGAGACACTGACACTGACTATCTTGTGCAGATATCCTCAAAATCTGAAACGTATCTTGACCTAATTGGCCATTACCCTAGTGTAGTCCTTTCCATGGAGGCATTTAACATTCAAGAAGTCTACATTAAATGACTAAGGAGAGCGATGAAAGATCAAAGTTCATGATTTGTTTTCTCGATTAATTAAAATCATTGCAAAACATCACAGAATAACCAATAAAGATAGCAAACAAGGAATATAAAAGCGAAGAAATATTTAAAAGTGAAGAGTACCATTAAATGCATGTTTTAAATATCAAATCTTAAGAATATGGACATTTAAAAATATATATATATTTTTATTGGGGTTTTCATATGCTAACAAAGACAGTATCACATGCCATTCATACTATTAAGAACCAGTATAGAAACACAGTTCTTGTGATTGCTTAATGATAGCAGACATGTAGGACAGTGAGTCAAGTAATACAGCCAATAGGACATTTCAATACCGGATGAGAATTGTAGGTGCACTAAGTAGTTGCTTGGCAATTTGTCAAATCAGTTAACTAAGGGAATGCCACCAAACTAGGAAAGGGGAATGGCGATCCAGACTTAGGGGAGGTGGCACTGTGATGTACAGTGAGTGTTCGGGTAAGGCTGGGGCGGGTATTCAACTGCGCTGTGGTTGGCATGGGGGGTTGGATAGATGGCAGGGTGGGTTCCCAGCTGCTCTGGGTTTTAATGATGAGTGGTCACACAGCTGGCGTAGCCCATAGGGCTTGTGGGTCAGTTAGCAGGGGCTGGGTCAGACCTGTCAGGGGAGAGGAGTAATGTTAAAAACGGGAGGAATGGTAGATGAGGGCGAGCAGTGCCAACTTTCATACCGGAGTTCACAGTGGTAGATAAACATTCCGAGTGAGTTGCAGGAAGTGATGTAGGAGAGCATCCCAGGCACATAAATTGGCCTCATGAATGTGTCGGACCACTTCATAGTGCAGGACCTCACTCTCGGCTTTTCCCCACTTCTGCAGTGCTTTGTGCCATGTAGCCACTGTGGTGGGGCACCTTCTGCTCTCCACTGCAGGGTGAGGACTCTTTTGGGGGGTTGGAGAGCCATGCCGACAAAGCGTGTCCTCACCTTGTGATGCTTACTCCACTTGAAAATTCAGAGGGTGCAGGCCTCCCATGTATTGAGATCAGTGAGTTCAGGGATCTCTTGTAATGTGTTACAGAATGCCAATAAGAGGACAGGGCTGGCCAACACCACAACATGTGCTACGAATCGACAGAAGCCAAATCGCAGCGGGTCAGCTAAATTGTGCATCGGGGAAGTAGCAGCTGAGTTGTATTGGCATCAAGTCGGCTTGGTGTAAAATGGAGAATTGTAAGCTTTTAAACCGGGCATATCGAGACACTCGTTGGGGTAATTCCAGAGCCCGCTCCCATTCGGTGTCATGTAATAACGAAGTGATGGCTTGCATTGACAATAACAATTTGCTGGATCATTCGAAATATGGCTTAAGAAGGATCATAGCACAGAAACAGCCTTGATTGCCGCCGCAGAGGAACTCAGGTGGAACATGGATAATCGCAGTCAAGCCGTCCTGATATTACCTGATCTCTCGGTGGCCTTTGACACGGTCAACCACACCATTTTAATCAACCGACTAATAGAGTTGAGAATAAGAGGCGCAACTCTGACCATACTCAAAGACTTTCTAACTGACAGAAGAAACCATGCGGCCTTGGGCAATTTTACAGCAAAACTATTCAGCTTGCCCTGTGGGGTACCGCAGGGCTCTTCAGTAAGACCCACCCTTTTCAATCTATATGTCACCTCCCTGGTCAAACTAATAAAGTCCCTAGGTTTTTCAGTTGTGACCTACGCCAATGACACCCAAATTGTGGTGTCAATCTCCAAAGAGCAAGAAGAAGTTGGTCATATATTCAGCTCCTGCATGGTCCAAATAGATCATTGGATGAAAACAAATTGTCTATAATTAAACGCTGGTAAAACAGAGGTCCTACGATTCAGAAATGATAGATCCTTTTGGTCACCAATTTGGTGGCCTCAAGATATGGGACCCTTACCAACACCAGTACATAATGGAAGGAACCTGGGAGTTATCTTTGATGATAAACTCCACTTTGACCATCAAGTAAAAGCACTCTCTTCTTCCGTTTTTCATACACTAAAATTAATAAAGATCTGTCCATACGTCCTGAATGAACTTCCCAAAATTTTTTGTCCTTCCCTGCTTCTAGCCAAGTTGAATTATGGAAATGTTCTCTTTATTGGCATCCGAAAAAAGTCATTGCAAAAAATTCAAACACTGCAAAATGCGGCATCCCAACTTCTTTCTGGAATTCCCAAACATATGTCAGTGGCTCAGACACTGGTCAATCTGCACTTGCTACCTATAGCAAATCGTCCAGAGTTTAAGACCTTATGCATCACCTTAAAGCACTGCATAACTCAGAACCAAGGTACTTTCGCAAGAAATTTGGTATTCCCCAGGTAGAAAGCTCAGGCCCTCAGGCGTAATGCTGTTACCCCTCCCAAGAGCAAAGCGCGCTACCTGGCATTGCAGGAGCTTTCTACTGAAAGCAACTACACTGTGGAACAGCCTACCATTGGATATAAGGAAATGCCCTGACTTCCTGACCTTTCGGAAGTTGATAAAAACCTGGCTGTTCACATACTATTGATCAGCAGCTACCATTCTTCCTTCAGCACTGCACACAACTGCAGTAGCACCAAGACGCCGCTGGGCATTCGAGCACTATACAAAACCATAAATCAAATCAAATGTAGCACCTGTCCGGCTTCATCTTCACAGTTGCCCCATAGGGCCGTCAGTGGGATTCCAGTGTGTTCCCATTTAGCTCTTTATATCCATGTTATCAGGTGACATACTGCCTCATGTGTAGTAGTGACTCTATAACAAAGTGTTTTTGAGGTTCTATGTCCTGTGTGGACCAGAGATCAGGGCACGTATTACACAGCTGCTGGTATGTTCAGTATTGCCCTCATGGAATAGCGTAGTCACAGACAAGTTGATAGAAGGTAAGGAGGTGGCCATCTGCAAAGAGGTCTCCTGCCAAGACCATGGATCGCTCGTACCAGCTACACAAGTCAGCAGCTGAGTAGGATACGGAGAAACGTGGTAAGCCCTGCAGCGAGAGCGCAGGAGTCTTATTGTGGAATGTGGCATGTGAGGCGGGACACCTTTGCCAGAAATTTGCAGCCAATCATGGCTTGTTACGTACATGGGGTCTGAGGAGCAACTGGTTGGAATAGGAAGCCTCGGAGTGCATACAGTGTAAGGGTCTAAACCCGTTACATGTCTCCCATGAATCGCCCTGCTAACCACTGTGTTGCCCACTGCAGCTTTGTTGCTAAATAGTAAGCCATGCCTGATGGGACTTCGAGTCCACCTCTGCCTATGGTGTAAAGGTCCTGGAAAAAGCATCCTGAGGGGATAACAGGAACATTTACGAAATAATGGAGTAACCCAGGCAACATTATCATTTTAGATAGGGCTATTTCCTCGTAGTTGCTGAGAATACATTTTTCCAGAACTGTACCTGTAATTTTAGGGCAGAAAGGGCCGTCCTCCGGTTTTCTTCTTACAGATCAGCTGGGGAGTGGTAAAGGTGAACTCCCAGGTATCGGACTGTGTCACCCTTCCAGTTCATCAGGGTTCCTCCAAGCCACACCTCAAGTGGGGCTCTGTTGCAAACCTAGCGGGTACATGCATGATTCGGCCCAGTGACCTGTAGGCCTGCTGCCTATGCAAAAGTCCGAAAAGTGGTGTGTATTGGAGAGAGATCTGAGCAGACATTGTAGATACAGAGGAGAAGGTTGTCCGGCTACAGAGACACTGCATGGTCATACCATCTAAGGGGATCTCCCAAGCCTCACCCACCAGGCAGAGCCTAGCTGCAAGGCGCTCCATAACCATTACGAACAGCAGGGGTTTTAGGTGGCAGCCCTGCCTAGTGCCTCTGCCCACAGAGAATTGCAGTGAAATAAGCCTGCCCAGGCAGGCCTGAAGATGGGGTCAGTGTATAACAGTTTGGTGAATGCTTTACACACAATGAAAAAGTAGTGGTAACAATCATAGTTTGTATATCTTAATTGGGTTCCCTTATGGTATTTATTTATTTTAACATTTCCATCTGTATTTATCCATATTTATTTTTTGGCCATCTTATCCATAATTATCTATATTTATTTTGTGTTCTGTGAATAAATGAAGTTGTATTATGGTATATTTCCACATTTATTTAACGAATAAATATTTTGACGCCTGTCATGCTTAAGTAAATGAAGCAGCCAAATATAACATAACAATATACCCAGAGGTAAATATTGGCATTATAATACAAATTGATGTTGACATATGTTGTTATTTAATGGCACGTCAGGCTCATCCTATTTTTTTAACTCTCCATGACCTCTATCTGCTCAGCTGTTGGACTGGAATTAATGAACGAAAGTATGGAAAGGCACTCAATATTTCCTGTATTTTTCCATTTATAAAAATTAATTTAGACAGGAAACCTATTGTTTTCTGTTTGTATTTATCTGTAAAAATCAGTAAGAATAGAAAACTGGGAGCTCATAATCGTAATCAAGTGATCAAAGTTCAAAAGAGAAGAAATCCATATGCATATGGCCATGTCTGAACTGGGGTGGTGTGGAGTGCAAAAAAACGATGGATTTAGGCCCAGATCTCTGTACGGGGGTGAATGTATGACATTGTTCTGCATTCTGTCCATCAACTGTGGTTTTTGCATTTGTCACCCCGAGTGGGATGGATATGTTCAGACTTGAGTCCCATGCTCTCCACACCACTGGATTCAAGCAAGCCGGGCTGAAGACGGCTGGAATGCCAGAAACCGGTCCTCGGAAGCTTGTTTCCGGTCCAGGGAAGGCATGGCTTGGCAGTTAGGGCTGGACTGTTCCCATGAGGCACAGGGTCAGACTGATTTGCATATGGCCATATCTGAACTGGGGTGGTGTGGAGTGCAAAAAAACGATGGATTTAGGCCCAGATCTCAGTACTGGGGTGAATGTATGACATTGTTCTACATTCTGTCCATCAACTGTGGTTTTTACGATGGGCTGTTTTCCTACTACTTGTTTAACTGTATTGTCCAGTTGTAAGATTTTCCCATTTTTTCTCAGTATGCCCACTACTTGTTTGCTCTCCACTGAGAAATCCGTTATTAAGCAGATTGGTTCCTTGTCCATCGTGTTCTCTTTTTGTTTCGGCATTAGGCACTCATCTTTTGATTTTTGAATTGGTTCTCTCCCAGCTTTTCAGAACTGTTTTCTTGTTGTATTTTCTCCTTTTAAAACGTTCTGCTGTTTGTCTCCCATGTTTCCTCCACTCATCCTCTTCACTGCATATTCGCCTGATTCTCAGGAATTCCCCATATGGGATGCTTGTTATTAAGGAATCCTGATGGAAGCTGGTTTCTTCCAAGGTGGAGTTTGTAGCTGTGCTCTTCCTATGTAAAGTTGTGTGGATTTGGTTGTTTATTATATAGATTTCTGTGTCTAAAAACACCACATGTTCCTTGCTTGTTTCAAACGTGAATTTAAGTTGTGTTACACAGTTGTTTAATGTAAATGTAAATGTAAATGTACATGTATTTATATAGCGCAAATCACCCACACCGCAGGTATCTAAGCGCTTGCTTAGG
This sequence comes from Lissotriton vulgaris, assembly GCF_964263255.1. Taxonomy (NCBI): domain Eukaryota; kingdom Metazoa; phylum Chordata; class Amphibia; order Caudata; family Salamandridae; genus Lissotriton; species Lissotriton vulgaris. Next base: position 649,538,742 of record NC_141700.1, on the reverse strand, counting down.
GAACCCGTCCTGGTATTCCCCTGTGAGATAACCCCCGCAGGGTATCCACAAGGTGAAAGCCAGGCATCCCGCCGTGAGGGGCCGTTGTGGAGATTAAGCAAGCTATTGCCCAGAGTCGCAGAGTGTGAGCCCGTGAGTCGAGTAGGGACCGGAGCGAGAATTATCGAGTCTGTGGAATTATTGAGCCCAAGCCCCGTCGAGGCGGGGAATTGAACCCTGGTCCAGGGCCGATCTCAGCTTCCGGGTCTGCCGCCTCTAACCCCTGAGCCACACTTAATACCTCGAAGTATTCTCCGAAGTCCTCTGCTGTTCCGTCCCATATGATCAAAAGATCATCGATAAATCTTTTCGACCTTATGATCTTATTCAGAAAACTGTCATTTTCTTCCTTCCACGCAACTTCTCTTTCCCAATATCCCATAGCCAAACAGGCGTAACTTGGGCTAAAAGAAAATCCCACACCTGTGCCATTCCGTTGCCGATACACTTCCTCACCAAACAGGAATTTATTTTTGTTCAAACAGATTTCCATCATCTGTCTAAGCATGTTGTTATGTTCTTTATATTCCATGTTTCGCTCTTCAAGAAAAAAGGTGCATGCCACTATGGCAAAGTTATTCCCTATGGTGGTATACAGGGATATGGCATCCATTGTTACCAGCAGGTATGTTTCCTGCCATGGCGTGTTTTGTAACATTCTCAAAATGTCCATTGTATCTCGTGTGTAGGAACTCAGTTGAGTCACGTAAGGTTGCAGGAAATAATCAATGAAGTTTGCCATAGGCTCTAGGAGTGATCCTTTTGCTGAGAGAATAGGTCTGCCTGAGGGTCTTTTTTGGTCTTTGTGCAACTTGGGCAAGAAGTATATAGTTGCCGTTACTGGATGAGTCACCGTTAGATATTTCTGTTCCTCCTCATTTATTTGACCATTGTTTGTCCATTCTTGGAGTTTCCTATCCACTGATCCCTTTATTTCCAGAGTTGGATTCTTTTTCAATCTTTCATAATAGGCATTGTTCCACAGCTGGCGATGAGCTTCTAGAACATATGCCCCTTTGTCCTGGATAACGATGATCCCGCTCTTGTCTGGCATTTTAATTTCTATTTGTGTATCATTTGTCAGATTTGTTAGGGCTTCTCTCTCTTGTTTTGTCAAATTGTCCTTGTGATCTCGTCCTTTCAATTTGTATAAGTCCTCAATTACGGCTCTTGAAACAGGTCTATTTTGTTTCCCGATATCAATTGTGGATAGAATTTAGACTTCGGCTTAAGGCCGCTCAAGCAACCGCCTTTTTGTTCACAAGCTACTTCAAGTGCGATATCCTCCCCTTCTGTTGTGTCTAAATTCAGTAGTGTCAGATAACTCTCGGAATCCTTAGCCAGTAAGCCATCAATATTTTCAAGTGGTTTTGATCATTTTGTCAAATGAGGTTTTTCCCAAAAATATTTTGCCAATTTAATTTTGCGCAAATACAGGTACAAGTCTATTTTCATTTAAGCCAAGTCCATTCTTTTTGTTGGACAACATTTTATGCCCTTTTTCAGCAACATAATCTCATTATCAGTTATGATACAATTAGACAAGTTCACCACCTGTAATTCTTCCATTGCTTCCTCTTCAGGCGCATGCTCCATGTTTCTGCTCCTATTTGCTCCGTACTTGCACTTGCGTCTTTTGCCCCTTCTCGTGGGTTTCTTTGTGTTCTCTGACGCCCTCTTCCTCTTCTTCCTTGTTGTTGGTATGTGGAGTGATTTTGCTCCAACTGTCACTGTTGAAGTACGAGCCGCATGTCCCCTAAAAAAGACAATTTGCTTTTGTTTGATCCATCACCTTCTGTTTCCTCATTAGAGATTAAGGATGACACATTGCTGGATATACTTGTGGTACTGCTCCAGGTTATTTGTTCCTTTATAGCGTCAAATTTACGAGCAAACGTAAAAATTCGACCTTCTGCGTAATCATTGGCATCTCTTATAAATGTAGAATTTTTCCTCTCTCTTACTACATCTTCGTGTTTTTCCACTTGTGCTTCCAGGTCGTCCTTAAATTTCGACATTTCACTAGTTAGTTTCAGTGTAGCTATTTCTTTTTCTGTCTCATTCAGTTGTTCCTTTATTTTATTTAGACCGATTTCGATGTGTTTCACTAATATTTCAGTCAAGCCCAGTGATGATTTTAAAATAAAGTCACCCCATTCTTGCAAAAGTACATTCGAAGTGTCTTGGTGACTTGGCATTAAGGGAATCCTCAAACCCCTCGGCACTCTCTGCACTTCTAAATATTTTTGCAGTGTTATTAATTCCCATTTATTTCTTTGCGACTTAGCCTTTCCCAGGTGCACAATATTGACTTTGCATCCGTTTTATTTGCTGCCCCACTTGATGGTCCTGCAATGGCAGTTTCACCTTCTTTTCCTTTTTCAAACATCATGCTCAGCATTTCACTCTGTTTGGCTTCCCTCTTTTGCATTTTTCAATCGCTTTGCCACATTTCAATCCGTTGCCTTTTTCAAAATTGGTGCACGCCCAAGATATTGTGTTGCTGACTTCAGTTACTATATTTTCCCCGCTTGTTTCTCTGTTGAAACTACTATTGCCCCGGTTACTTACCGGTAATCTTCATTACTCCGAGTCCATGTCTTCCTCGCCACAGTAATCACATATGAGCCTCTGGCTCCACACAGAACTCCAAGTAAAAACAAAATAGCGCTCTAGTCTCCCTCTCTCTCCTCCAATATGGCCCCCAGTGGCTCCAGCCAATCCCATAAAGGGACACAGAAGCACCAACACGACCTGAAGAACCAAGCCGCAGACATGAAGCCACCACCAGGGCCGGGAGGGAAGGGAAACTATACTGTGGCGAGGAAGACATGGACTCGGAGTAATGAAGATTACCGGTAAGTAACCGCGGCATTACCTCCTCGTCCAGTCTTCCTCGCCACAGTAATCACATATGAGCCGATACCAAAGCAATCAGCTTCATGTAAGGAAATAGACCACACCAGCAGTGCAGTGAAAACATATTTTAATATACAGAGGTATAGCAACAAAAAGGAAACCTCCTAAGGAACCCCCGCCGATAAAACAGAAGAGGCAAAAGAAACAGAACCCCCACCCCCAACCTGGAGGCGGTAATGGGACATGAAGGTATGCCGGGAAGACCACGTAGCAGCCCTGCAAACATCCTCCATGGACACCCCTTTGAAAGAAGCCCAGGATACAGCAACAGATCTGGTGGAACGACCCTGAACAGGAAGGGAGGGGACCTCAGAAACCGAAGCATAGGCCAACATAATGGCCTCCTTAATCCAACGACTGATCGTGGAGAGGGAGGGTTTCAGGCCCTGACGCGACAAACCAAAATTGACAAACAAGTTGTCCACTTTACAAAAGGAAGACGTGCGTGACAAATAAATCAATAAGGCACGACGAACATCCAATAAGTGCAAAAGGGATTCCTCAGCCGAGGACGGATCAGGACAAAGAACCGGAAGAACCACCTCAGCAGACCGGTGAAAATAAGAATCCACTTTAGGAACAAAGGTAGGATGAGGGCGCAAGACCACACAGTCCGACAAAACCAACAAAAAAGGTGCAGAACGAAGGAAAGCACCCAACTCACCCATACGCCTGGCAGAAGCAATCGCCACAAGAAACACCACCTTGAGTGTCAAAAATTTCAAGTCCACCGACTCCAAAGGTTCGAAAGGAGCCAACTGCAAGGAACGTAAAACCAAAGGAAGGTCCCAAGGAGGTGGACACATGATAGGACGGGGGCGTTGGAAAGAAAGAGACGTAAACAGTCTAGCAACCAATGGAGAAACAGAAACCAAAGGGAGGACATGAAAAGCCCGAATGGCCGCCCATTGAGCACGCAGAGTTGAAATGGCCAAGCCCAACACAAACCCATCATTCAGAAAATCCAGAATGCGAGCCGGATCCAAAGACTCCAACGACAGCCCCCGACCAACACACCAAGAAGCAAAATTATCCCAGTGCTTGGCGTAGGACTTAAGCGTAGAAGGCCGTCGGGACAGTTGAATGACACCAGCCACAGTCACCGAACAACCCTCTCTAATCAGGGAATCCCTCTCAAGAGCCAGGCCCGCAGACCCAGGGAACGGAACACAGGCAGAGGAAGAAGAGGACCCAGCAGAGGATAAGGAACGAACGGCAATGCCCATCCCGGAAACACAGCCAATTCCAACAGAAGGGGAAACCAAGGGCGAAGTCTCCAACAAGGAGCAACCAGAAGCATAAAGGACCCCTCCCTCCTGATCTTCCGTAGCACAGCAGGGATCAGGGGAACAGGGGGAAATGCATACAACAGACCCTTCGGCCAAAGGAACGAAAGTGTGTCCACTTTCCAGGCATCCCGGCAAGGCATAATCATGCAAAAGCATTGGATCTGGGCATTGTCCTGGGAGGCAAACAGGTCCACAATCGGATACCCAAACATCGTCCGCAACCTCCTGAACATCCATCGCGTGAGGGACAAGGACCCCATGGAAGGAAAAACCCGGCTCAGACAATCCGCCACAGAATTCTCTGCACCCGGCAGGTAAATTGCAGACAGGGACTCCAGATTCAACTCCGCCCAACAACAGATCTTGCGGCTGAGGCAACTGAGGGAGCGAACCTTGCACCCCCCTTGATGGTTCACATAAGACATGACAACCCGATTGTCCGTCCGGATCTGCACGTGGTGACCCCGAACAAGATCCGAGAAATCCAAGAGACCCAGAAGGACAGCCTTCAACTCCTTGTAGTTGGAGGAACATGACAAACACCGACTGAGGCCACACCCCCTGAGTCGTTGAAACCCCCAGAGTAGCACCCCACCCCAGCAGGCTGGCATCGGTAGTGACCACTCGGGTGGGAACAATCAGAAAGGGACGGCCCTTGGACAGATTCCCGTCGACCAACCACCAACTCAGGACCACCCGAACAGCGTCCGACATAGGAACCAGAACACCCATATCGAGGGAACAGGGGTCCCAATGCGACAAAATGTGGGACACCACCGGGTACATGTGGAGGCGAGCCCACGGCACCGTCAACAACGAAGCAGACATCAGACCCTGAACCCTCAACCACAGGCTCACTGGATGAGAATGCCCCACCAACAGGGCACGGACAGCAGACATTAGGGATAGAATTCTGGGAGGGGGCAGGAACACCATCCCCAACTGAGTCTTGAACAGAGCCCCAATGAAAGTCAATTCCTGCGCAGGAACCAGGGAGGACTTCGGTACATTCACGAGGAACCCATGATGCTCCAGGACATGGCACACCCTCTGGACATGTAACTCCGCCTTTGGAAGAGAAGAAGCAGAAATTAAAATGTCGTCCAGATACGGAAAAACACTAATGCCCTCCCCATGTAAAAATCCAATAAGAGGAGCCAGAATCTTAGTAAAGATCCTGGGAGCAGAGCAGAGCCCAAAAGGCAATACCTGGAACTGGTAATGACGACCCATTACGCAAAACTGGAGAAACTTCTGAAAGTCCGGATGAACAGGAATATGCAGGTAAGCATCCCTCAAGTCTATTGACGCAAGGAAATCGCCCTGAAACACCAGAGGAAGAATCAACTGAAGTGAAACCATCTTGAACTTCTGGTGAGAGATGAAAGTGTTGACCCACTTCAGATCCATCACAGGCCGAAGATCCCCGGTGCACTTGGACACCAGAAAAAGTATGGAATACACCCCCTTTCCCACTTGATCGCAGGGCACAGGAATCACCGCCTTTTTGACCACCATGGAATCGATGCCTTCCTTAAGCGCCAACTTTTACACAGGATCTCTGGGACAAGGAGTGGCCTTGAAACAGTCTGGGGGCGTCTGGGCAAATCCAATGCGCAAACCCTCTGAAATCACTTGAAGCACCCATTGGTCTGACACAGTCTCCCGCCAAGAGTCCATGAAGCAAGACAGTCGACCCCCAACCGGACCTACACCAGGAGCGATCCAGTCAGGATTTGGAAGCAGGAGCGGAGGAGGCAGATGTACCGGAGAACCGGGATTTATCAAAGGAAGGAGCACCCCGGCCACGCCCCCTACCACGAAAGGGCTGACCCGCCCGACCCCTCTTAGAAGGACCAAAAGACCTCTGTGAACCAAAGGCCCGGAACCTGCCAGGACGTTCAGGAGCAAGCAGCTTACGATCCTCCGCCGTCTTCTTCACCATATCGTCAAGAGGCGAACCAAAAAGTTTAACCCCCGAAAAAGGGATCTTCATAAGCAAGTTTTTCTGCGCAGCATCAGCCTTCCATGAACGGAGCCATAACTGACGTCTTGCAGCCACAGAGGACCCGGCCGCTGAAGCAGCCGCCCCCAGTGAATCAAAGGAGACATCCGAAAGCAGACGAACCTGCTGCTCCATCATCGCTAGGGTAGAAGAAACATCCTCTCCCTGGTCCAACAACTCCGACAGAGATTGAAAATCCTTGAGCAACGACTGGATAGTGTAAGACGAATAGGCCGCAGCCCTGATAGAAAAATTTGCAGCCGCAAAAGTGCGTTTCACAGCACCATCCACCTTACGGTCAACTGGGTCAGCAGGGGAAGAATCCTCCAATACAACAGTCCCATGGGAAGACATGCTGGCCAACAAAGAGTCAACCTTCACAGAGGCAGGGTAATTCACAGCAAAATCCTGCAGAGGGTACCTTTTACTCAAAAAACGAGGATATGAACCTTTGTCCACATCCTTCCATTCATTCTCCAGGACCTTCAAAACAGAAGAATGGAGAGGCAAAGAATCAGGCTCAGGACGATGATGTTGCGAAAACAGATCGTCTTCCAGAGGCACCACAGAAGCAGGAAACACCAAGTTAGCGCGAATGTGACCCAGCACCTCCTTTAGGTCGGCACCCTGCACAAAGCGACCTCTGACATCAACCTCCTCCTCATTCTCAGAATCATCAGGAGCAGCAGCGCCATCAACCTTCGCCTTCTTTGCAGGAGGGACAGGCACCTGACCGCTTAATGCAGCAGATACAGTAGAATTGATCATCTGCTGTAAAAGTTCCATCGAAGGAATTTGCACCCCAGAACCAGAGGACACGGCCAAAGAATCAGGAGCACCATCAGAAGAAACATCCATGACTGCCAGCCACGTGAAACAGTGCCAAAACAAACACAGGCAAAAAGGCAGAACAGCCCGGTAAAATAAGGACCAGGGGTTGCTAAGCAACCCAACAAACCCCTCCTCGATGCATGTGCAAAGAATAAATGCAGACGGAAAAGCCGCGCCAACACATAGGAGAGAGCAGCCTCAGACCGAGAGTGCGCCGAGCCGAGCCCTGAATGCGCCCCTGAAGTAGCAGAGAGCGAAGAGGCAGCAAACCATGCCGACTCCAACCGGCAGCAGGTAAGAAAATGCCCACGGAAGCCTCCGGCCCCCACAGACAACGCCCCCGGCCGCGCAACGTCCGCTCAGCAGGACGCGCAGCCGTGAAATGGAAAACAACCAAACGGCAGACAGGACCCAAGGCGACCCGTCCATACAGCAGTCACACAGCCGCAAATAAACGCCACGTACGTCCGCTAAGCAGGACACGAGGCACATAGGCAGAAGAAGGGGGAAAAAAAAAAAAAAATTTAAAACCAGATACACATGCAAACGAAAATTAAATTACATCTCAAAAGTGAAACAAACACTACTTTCCCCCAACTAGATACCAACGGACTAAGGGAACCGCTAAAGCAGGAACCCAGCCCCACTCACCTGACCAGCAGGGAACACAGCACTCGGAGAAGTGCAGAAAAAAAGAACAGGTCGTGTTGGTGCTTCTGTGTCCCTTTATGGGATTGGCTGGAGCCACTGGGGGCCATATTGAAGGAGGGAGAGGGAGACTAGAGCGCTATTTTGTTTTTACTTGGAGTTCTGTGTGGAGCCAGAGGCTCATATGTGATTACTGTGGCGAGGAAGACTGGACGAGGAGGTAATGCGGTATAACTCTGCAGCTTGCTTCTTGCAAACAAAACTGGCTTCCTCGCGCTTGTGTGATTACCTTTTCATCACCCGCTCTGGCTTTGTTGATTCAAGCCTTTCACTCACACGCTTACCTCCCTACGGAAATTTCCCACGTTGTGAGTTGCTGCGGTTAGCATTTTTGGCCAGCGGTCACTGCTCCCGGCATCCCAAATCCCTTCACTCGGTTCCTCTCCCGCCGGGTATTGCAGCGCTCTTCACGTCGGTTCGTATTCCTTGAGGTAGAACCACGCCGCTTCCAATTTAGACAGAATTCACCCCTCACAGCGCGAATAAATAGGACGAACTCTCGTGGTCCTTCAATTTTTTTTCTTTTTATTGCATTTTACGCCTTCAGATAGATGTTGTGGCAAAGCAAAGCAAACACAGATCAACGTGTTTCGGGAGCCCTCTCCCTTGCTCACGATCAACCTGGTCACAGGGTGAATACACATTTAAAGGATCCTTGCATCACTTCCTGCTCACTGTTCATGTTGCCTCTAAGCCTTCTGGAGGTTGTAGTTTTTCCAAAGTTTTAGTTTTATCATCAAATTGCTTCAATATACAAAGTTCTGATGTCCCAATAATATTTGTCTTTTTTTGTTTTGGAGTTACATCTCCTTCTTATCACGATTTCCACTTTTAAATTCCTCATATCGTGTGTTTATATTTAAAATGAGCAATTCATTTTCTGGGCTTCATACTCTTCCATTGCATCTTATAATCCATATCTGATTTTTGGTTCAATATTTTTATGGTTTACTCGCGATGTTGCCCACTATGAGGGGTAAATTGGGCACTGACACATGAGACAGTTGTATGGTGCTTTGCAGCGGCACCAAACCATTTTGGTGAGGGTGAATGAGGTCAGGTAGTACTTGAGTGTATCTGTCATCCAGGATCTTCTCAAAATCTAATAACCACAATGAAGATTGCTATTGGCCTGTAAGGTGTAAGAGGGGCGGATCCCTATCTGGTTTTGGAATGGCACCAGGAGGGACTGTCAGAGGGACACGGGTAATACCCCAAACCGCAGGGTCTCGTTAACCCCTTCGATGCTCATGACGGAACTGTTCCGTCATGACCACACCCGTTTCCATTAGGGCTCAGCACCAGCGGTAAATCTGAACCCCACGGAAGGTGTTAAGCATCTCCGCCAGTCTGGGTGCAAGGATTGCTGTAAAAGCGCTGTAATATTTTATCAGTAGCACATCGAGGCCTGGGGGTTTTATTTTTGGCTAACTCATGAATGTCCTCCTTGCTTTTGGGAATCATGATCTAGGCATCTATGTCCTCCCTGGCAGCATCAGGGATTTGGGGAAGAGTAAGTCCTACATTAATAATACCTATTGCGCTTAGACTATGTAATATTTAAAACCAGATATCCACTCGCAAGTTTCCTTTAGTCCTTGGATGTGCATTTCACATGTGTGCTGGTGTCCTTCATACTGAATGCTCCGTTTAAATATTTAAATATTTCATGGACATTTTCGAACTGTTTGGAACATTCCTTTCACTGTTACATTTATTTAAATGTCATATATGTAATGCAGTATCTGCACTGAAATCTGACAAGGTGAACTTTATCAACATAGTCTAAGCGCAATAGGTAACATCGTCAGGGAGGGCGGGGCATAGAATTGTAGGGCCCGAGGAACATTATAAATGAAACTGCAGCACAGTAAAGATCAACTAGAAGTACGGAGGACACTAGATCTCAGTCGAAAGGAATTATGGGAAGTGTAGGCACGAGGGTTAATAAGCAGGGTAATTGAAAGGTTGTGATAGGTTAAGTTTTATAAGCGGGGCAGTTTCGCAGGTGTTTTATCAGCAGCAACACGAGACGTATTGTGAGAGGGATTTGTGAGTGAAAGCAACAACGAGAGCAACACTTGACCAGGTACGAGAGAAATTTGATGTAACCTGAGTTGCGGATAATTGTTAGACTGAAGGCAGAGGGCATTGTATAATAGTGTCAAAGATCGGGGATGATACAGCTTGTAAAGGAAGGTTAAAAACAGATGGAATAGGTTGATAAAGGTTCAGGTAGGTTTAATAATGGGGGCACTCAGTTCCATGTTTAGAGGGAAAGCCCTGTTGAGAGGTTAAACCTAAAATAAAGTACGGATTTGTTGAAATGTAAATGTAAAGAGCATATGTTAGTGATTTGAAATCAGATGGTAATAGCAATGTCTTTTATTTTGTAGTGGACCCCTGATGAAGGATTTTGAATAATCCGAAATGCATTGGGCAATATAAGATCTTACAACCAAGGATGTTTAATGTTGTTAAACGTGCACAGAAAAAGGCCTGATGGGCATATCCGCGTCATGAGAAGTTATTAACACAGGAGCAAATCACGTGTGAAAAGAGTTTGGAAAAATAAAACTTAAAGATGAATAATTTGGGAGTATGAGTAGTAATTATCGAATAAGGTGCAAAGTTACTAAATACGACTAACGCTGTGTGCCTAGGTTGGAGTGGAGTTCCACTCCATTATTAATATTGTATACGTCAACGTGAAAAGGGACGGATCACGTATTCCATGGTGCATGCATTCAACGGAAAAATTGTTAAACAAGGAGCATACGGAATTTAAAAAGGTGTGCACAGCAAAACTTCTGCTTTGATAGAAGAGTAAGTCCTGTCATGAATTTGCTGACCGCATCTGCGACTGAGGATGGGGATACTTTGTATATTGAAGAGTAATGCATAAAGAATGCATTTAGGATGTCCCGCTGTGTATATAGTGTGTCGCTGATGAGCAAGGATATTTCCAAGATTGGGCCCGAGTGGGCATCTTGCCAGGCCAGTCACTCGAATAGGCAGCCAGATTTGTCTCCCTCCCAATGTGTCTTTGCTATGTGGGCGTTGAGATTGAAGCAGTTACTCTAAAACAGCAGCATGTCGAGTTTTGGCCTCTGTCAGCATGGGGCCCTTGTAGGAGTCTTGGGTCACAGCTTTTTCTAGGGTGGGTATATATTTCTCAGTCTCTTTGATCTCCCTCTTGAGTACCCTGCAATTCCCTGCCACTTCCTGTAAGCACCCTCCCACCTCGTAACTACATTGAAGGGCATCCCATTTGAATGCCCTGTTGAATGCCATGGCTTGGTTTTCCTTAATGTAGTGCCTAACATGTACCTTTTGCGATTTTTGGAATGTCTGGTCTTCTAGGTTGTCCTGAGAAACACACCATGTGGGCACCTGAAGGACCAGGGCATTCCACACTATGTCTACTAGGTGAGCATCATGATTGGAAATGATACAGGCAGGTAGTCAGCATGCCTGACAATGTCTAGGATGGAGGTAAAGCATAAAATATGGTTAAGGCTTACAGAAAGGTCATGCACTGCAAAATAGAATGAGTAGACTCAGGAGTGTGGGTGTACTGCTCTCCAGGTATCTGTGAGTGCCAACTGGCGTACTCACCCTGCAAACTGGCCTACTTAGGTGTATGAGGGTATGTGAGGCAATGGGGGAGGGACTGATCCAGCTGCAGGTCAAGCATGTATTTGTAGTCCGCACCAGAATCCACAGTGTCCCAGTTTTTTGGGCTAATACCCAGTACAGCACAGCCCAGAAGGCCCCCTGATCAGTCTTTGGGGTGTAAATACTTCCCAGGAGAATGCATGAGCTGTTAAGTTACCCTCAACAAGCCATACTGCCCCTCCTTGTCTTTAATGGTGTTGTAAGGGGACACCCAGGTGAATCATGGTCCGCTCTAGATTACAGCTTCTGGTCTACACAGGGTTCAGCAGTGGGGAATGAAGGGGGGGTGATGGCCGCTTCCCTCCCCAGACAGCTGTATACTAAGGGTTAACATTACCATAGTCCCCAGGACCTCTTGCGATCTCTGCTGTGATAAATGGCAGTCAGAGATTCAAGTCCAGTTAGCTGCTTCTTGTAACTGGTCCTTGGGTGTATTGATTATATTGTGTCATCTGCCAGCTGCAGGGTCACCAACAGAGGAGTTTGAGAGCCTCATCTGGATCCGTTTGTCATTGTGGTGTCTCTCTCTGGTGTGAAGATGTACAAGCCTTTCTTCCCCTTCGATGCGTTGACGCTGTCCCCCAGAGATGCTGCAACCTAGAGGGTCTGGGGCCAGTCTCCTCTATCATTTGTTCCAGTGCAAGGTATCTGGTCACCAGTGACAGCAGAGAGGGGCTCAGCCAAGTCCGTTTTCGCCTTCCCAGGATCTGCAGGTATCTCTCTGTGGTACCTGTCAGCCCAAGCCCATGCATTTTTTTGGGGTTAGTCTAGGAAAGCAATTCATGCTCCACTAGAATTTTGAGGCACGCTGGGTAGTATTGGATGCCTAGTTCTCATACCCAATTCCTCACTCCAATGAAAGAAGCACATTGGTGCTGGACCACCTGAATATAGTTTGGAAATAACATGATTGTCCTGTTCTCACGTTTCATAGGTCCGGCTGTCAAGGCAGCCTTCAGAATTGCATCGCGGTCTTTGAAGTGGAGGAGCTTGGCAAGCAGGTGGCTCTTGGGTGCCCGACGCTTGCACGGACACCCTTTGAGCTCTTTTCAATGAGAAGAACAGAGTTAAGTTGGATGTAGCGATTAAAGACTTGAACCAGTTCTCCAAGAAGGTTAGTAGATTGCGGCCTTCCATCCCCTCCGGCAGGCCTAGGATGCAAATGTTGCTCATGCCAGATTGTCCCTCCGCATCCTTTGCCCTCCCCGCAAGCACTCTCACTCAATCTCGGAGGTCACATGGCGTGTTGTTTGGTGATGGTCTGTGGTTGCAGCATGGCCAGCACCCTTTCCCCCTCCCAAACTCTGCCTGTGAGCTTACAGTAACCATCTCGGATACAACCGAGCTCTGGCACAAGAGAGCCTATCTTGTTCTCCATGGAGATTCAAGAACTTTTGATGGCCAAAAAGACTTTGTCTAGTTTGTCATCAGGGGGTGCCGGGTTGCATATGGGGTCCTCAGGCATAGAGGTTTCCGGTACTATGGTTGGGAGATCAGCCGCCAAGGGTGCCTGTTTAGGCATAGTTGGTCTCATATGACCCATCACAGGGGCAGGTCGGCAATGCCGAGTGGGGTCCAATTAAGGAGATCAAGTGAAGGAGAATATGTAAGGACGCCCTTTGTGTACATATGGTTCCAGCCCCAGGAAATCCCACACAAGCACAAGTCTGTTGGGGCGGGAGCTCTCCACCCCGAGTCGGTACGGCCTGCACAGGTAGTTGCCAGGAAATCAGATCGGGTACTAAATGGGTTCCAGTATAAGTTTTCAGACAACCTACAGATCCTTTCCAGGTGAGCAGGCATTGGGACAGAAGATGTAGATCAATTCTCAGGTGTTAGCTCCTGTGTCCCAGTCCTCTGTGTATGCCAATGTGCCTGCTGTCCCCCAGTGTGTCGACGCATTTGTTGTGGCCATTGCACAGTGGTCAATAAAAGAAGGCATGGGTCCCCTCCCTCATTTGGGCTACATAGTATTCTGGATGCTGCAGGGGATGTCTCAGTATGTTGGGCTCTGAAAACTGAACTAGAAACCGTTAGGGGGAGGGCAGGACAAACTCCCACTGCAAGGAGATTCTGCAGCGGGTCCCCTCAGGTCCTGGCTCATGCGAGAGGTACACCCACTGCCAGGCAGTCCCCCATCTTGGCAAGAGTCCAGTCGTCTCCATTGTGCTAGCTTAGGCTGGTGTGGGGCACCTCACCCCCGCAGCGCCACAGTCCATACCTCTCCAGGGGACACAATTCTTTGGCGCTTAATCCTGGTCCCCTGACCTGCGTCCGATGCCCCGGAGCAGGAGGATGAGCAGACCCTGTTGCACTCTTGCTCCACATTTGGCTGCATGTGGTAAGGACCCTAGGTCACAGGCAGTCGAGGAATCCACTTTGCATGAGTCGAGGCCTCACAGGCAGGCTGCAGATACCCGTCAGAAGCTTATCACCTGGTCCGGCTGATCGCTATCTCTGCTTCGTAGCCTTTCTCCCACCATTACTCCCTGCAGTGAACAGGGCATGCACAGGAGCAAGGGGGGAAACAGAATGCAGGGTCTGCAGACCGAGGGAGATCCTTCTCCTTCTCTCTTCTCTTGGCCCAGGCCTCTCTTGGCAGGTCATAATCTTCACGCGACCACTCCCCTCTGGATTTGGCGAGCATCTCTCTCTGTAGCATGGCTTGGTCTCCCTTTGGCGCTGTCCTCAGTGGACAGGTACAAAAGGGGGTGGTGATGAATGGAGCATCTGAATCAATCAAACACTCACACCCAGTCCGATTCGATTCGATATGTCTTTATTTCGAATTAAAAATTCATAAAAGACAGGAATACAGTCATACACAATGTATAAAAAAAGACACTCCAGCAATATAATATTATACACACAATATTCCTAAAAATGAAAAGATTATTTAGACATATGTATATAAAAACAGATGGGACAATGATAATTTGCACAAAAATTAATACCACTAAGAACAATACAGGGTGCTATGTACAAGTTAATAGAAGGACATTCAACATACAGGGATACCCAATTTCTTAGAACGGATCAGCCAGGCCCATCGTAAAAATTTTGCAACACCTACCACTACAGTTTCTGATCTGATAACACGAAGTTTGTGGAGTGCGTCTCGAAAGCCACCACTGTTCAGAGACAAGCAGATCGGCCTTAACCACTTACTTCTTGGTGCACGGTAGGCAGGGCAACCAAAGAAGAAGTGGCCAACACTTTCCTCCTGGTCTGCACACCAGTGGCATTTGTTTCCTGTAGACATGTCCCATTTTGCTGTAAAAGAATTGATGGGCAAGGTGCCAATTCGGAACTGGTGGTATAGTTTGCGATCTGGTACTCTTGTGATTAGGTCCCAATACTGTTCTAATGAGGGAACAGCCTTAAACACTAAAAAGGAGCCAGTTATGTTAGCATCCAGGGATTGGTTTACAAGGATAGATTTTCTCCAGGCCCAAAAGAGTGCCTTAAACTCAAGTTTAGAGGGAAAAGTTGCCCCCCCCGGGTTGGACCAAAGCTCCGGAAGACCCATCAATTTCAATACATTTTTAACTACACAAAACCATTGTATTTTGTTTGCCCCCCACATGAGTTTTACCTCCTCCAACTCTTGGATAAACAGGCCAAGCTCAGGAGTGGTCCAGATGCGGCGCCAAAAGGCCACCACCCGATACAGGGCCATCTCGTCGATTGGTCTGCAGCCAAGATCCAATAATAGAGGTTTAGTTGGGGTGGACTGAGGGAGACTAACCAGATTCCGTAGGAACCTGTTCTGCGCAGTTGACAAACTGGAGAGATTCTTATGACCCCAAACTTCTGCTCCATAAAGGGTTGCGGGGATGACTTTCACCTCAAAAATTTTTAACACAGGGCTAACACACCTAGTAAGGGAGTTCTTCTGTTCATGAAGCAAACAGCCAGCCAACCTATTAAACTTAAGTTTGGACGTTTCCACTTGGGGGTTCCAGCTGAGTTGGTGGTCTAGGGTGACACCAAGATATGTCATAACCCTAACCTGCTCGATATGAACTCCGTTTAAAGAAACGGTACACTTAGGGGGAGTTTTCTTGCAAAAGACCATAAATTTTGTTTTTTCCACATTTATTTGCAAGTCGTTCTTGCTACAAAACTCGGAAAATCTGTTCAGGGCTATCTGAAGCCCGGCTCTAGTTTTAGAAAGCAGGAGGGTGTCGTCTGCAAAGATCAACATGGGGTACTTTCGACCACCCAGCATGGGAGCATCCGACTGTGTGTTGATAAAGTATTGTGTGACCTGATTAATAAATAAGAGAAACAACGTGGGGGCCAGGACACAGCCTTGACGCACCCCACGTTGTACAGGGAATTGCTTGGTCACCTGCCCCTGGCTGCCCCACCTAACCTGGGCATAATTGTCCTCATGAAGTCGCTGGACTAGGATCAAAAGCTCAGGCGGAAATCCCATGTGGTTAAGGGCCTCCCACAACTTCTTCCTTGGCACCAAGTCGAAAGCCGACTTGAGGTCAACGAAAGCAGCATATAACGTACCACCACCCAACAAAACCACCTTCCAAAAGAGTAATGTAAACCGGAAGACTTGGTCAACTGTGCTCGTCCCAAACCTGAAACCCGCCTGCATAGGGGAAAGTATGTTATTTGAATCGATCCAATCCAGAATTCTTGCTAGAATCATTCTTGACACAATTTTCTGGATTGAATCGATCAAACTAATGGGCCGATAGTTGTTGGGGAGGGAGCGGTCACCCTTCTTGTAGACTGGCAGAATTTCTGCACCCTTCCATGAGGGAGGAATCTCGGCCCCTGCAGCTATGTTATTTGCCAGTAAGGTTATATATGGGATCCAAAGGTCAGGTTTGAGTTTAAAAACATCAGCAGGAATAGCATCAATGCCAGGAGCTTTGCCCGGCTGAACTGACTCGAGAGCGAGTGCAGTATCAGATTCCAAAAATAAAAGTCTGTCTCCAGTATGAGGGGGTTGGCACATCAGTGTAGTTTCCATCGAAGGAACTGCCGCTATGTTTGGGTCATTAAACTGTGCGGAGTAGAATTCCACCCACAGTTGGGCGGAGACATGATTTACTGGAACCTGGGCTGCAGGGTCCTTTCTCCGCCTTATAATAAACCAAAAATCCGTAAGATTAGGGGAGTCGCATGCACCTAGGAGATCGAGCCAGTAAGAGTCATCCCATTCACGCTTAGCAGCCTGAATGGTACGCTTATAACATTGCCTTGTCGTCCTTATGGCATCGGAGTTCCGGGCCTTCACAGCAGCTAATAAGCTGCTGTGGGCATCTCTACACTTCTTATTGTACCATTTTTTGTAAACTCTAGTTTTAGCAGGCCTAAATGGTTTCGTGAGAAGGTTTTTAAGGGTCGAAAAACACTCCTTGTGAAGGTTGGTGATTATGGGGTCCGCTATACCAGCAGAAGATAACAAAGCCATCCTACTCCACACGTCCCTTACCTCTTCCTCTATCTTTGAGGTAAGTACGGGGTCCTCCAGAACTCTAGACCATTGTACACGGCGCCTGTTGTGGCACAGAATAACATCAGATGTTAGGATATTAGTCCTCCTAGCTGGTGCCCCCATGCCTGGGACCAAAATCCCAAGTGAGAGGGGATTATGGTCGCTCTCCGGGCGGGGCTCTATCGCCATGTCTTGTACAATGGACCAGCACTCGATTTTAATCAAAATATAGTCGATACGGCTTGAGCACAAGCCGTTATCGAAGGTGTTGGACCCAAGGCAATCGGATCGTGTACGACCATTGGCCGCCCGTAGGCCCCATTCTAAACAAAAGCCCAGCCAATGAATAGCTGCCTCAGTACCCTTAACACCCTTTGCAATAGTAAGCGGGGGGATTGCCCAAGCAGTGTCCTCCTCAGACCCCACATCCTCTGCCAAGGAGGAGATGGGCTCAATGGAGGTATTTAAGTCTCCCGCCACAATTACAATCTGGTCGGACCCGAAGTTCTTAAATAAAAGGTCAAGATCGTCCAAGACGTCTTGTTTTTTCCCACCCTGACAGCCACGGGCATAGACATCAACTAAAATAATATCTGGGGTTTTGGGTTTACACAGGCTAATACATAGGAGATCTGCACACGCCACCGGTGTTTCCCTACCATGGAAACCCAAATTATTTTTTATCCAGATAGTAAGACCACCAGAGGCCCTACCCTTGGGGCTCTTAATTGCGGGTTTTGAAAAATTTAAATAACCCAATTTATACAATGGGACGGTTGACCAGGTTTCCTGGAAGATGACGATATCATATGAATCAATGAAGTTGGCCCAGTCGTCATTCTCCAGACGTCCCCTAAGCCCAGCAATATTCCAAGAGATGACTCTTAAAGGGCAATCTGTAGTTAGTACACATGGTAACTGTACCACGCTCTGTACTTCATCCATTGCCAAGACAGGAGTGTGTGCTGGATCTAAAACTGTGCCCAGATTGTTAGGCGACGAACGGCCGACAAGAGAAGGACTTGGGGATGGAGGACTCCGTCGGGGAGACGAAATCTTAGAGGGAGATATGTCTCCAGACCACCCAAGTCAGTCCACCTCCTCCAAGCAGCCGAACCTATTAGAGGTTGAAAACCCTTGCCACCAGTTTGGTTGGTTCTGACCAACAAAACTATAAGTTGGGCGACTAACATTCCTAGCGGTGGTCCATAAACCCTCACTCACTGGTTGATGTCTGGGAGGGTAGAAAAAAGTGAGGGGCCTCACTACTATTGCGGAATTGGCCTCAAAGGATGGCCATGCACATAGGTGCTGAGCTGTGTGGGGATCAGAAAAAGAAACCACCACACAGTCTCCGGCTATAGACTTGTGAGTGCGGCCGATCCAAGGAACTCTCCGAACCATAAGTACACTGCTTCTTTGCTGGTCGGGGAGCGGTTTGTTGGAATTCAGCCAGTAAATAACTTTATTTTTTAATGAGAGATCGTTTTCCTGGGATTGTTGATCCAACTCTGGGACACCGGCTAATATAACAACGTACGGCCCTGCTTCAGGCGGGAGGTCAATGAATCCTCCTCGAAAGTTGTTGCGACTGGCCTGGCGTGGTGGATTACGCTTAGAGGGCGGCCTGAGGGGGTGGTTGACTGGCACCCTGGAGTCAGTGTTCGGCCTGTGTGCTGGTTTGTACGGAAGAGGGGGTTTAGGTGCTACAAGGCTAGGGGTAGGTACAATAGTTTTAGCAATGGTGGTACGAGGTTTTGGGATGGGTTTGGATATTGGCAAAGTCTCGGGAACGATTGGTACTGGTTGTAAAGGAGATTGAGCGGGTTCTGTAACTAAGGGCTGGGGAGTAGGTTCAGTTGCACATAAAAGCTTAGCATCCATTTCCTTGAGGCTCAGGCTAGCCAGGGTGACAATGGTCCTATCCATTTCAAGGAGGTTATTCTCTATACGAGAAAGCCTTAGTTCTAGGGGGGAGAGTAACTGCTTAAGCGTGTCCCATACTAGGTGCAGGAATTCACTATCACCCTCCCTGTCAGACACCGGGCCAGTCACCCGACCCTCCAGAATATTTGTACTGTTCTGACTAGGAGAGATGATAAGAACATCATCTACCACCGAACTATGTGTTTCCATAGTAGCTTCCCCATTGAGAGCACTTGGAGACGGTTGGGGGGTAACATCCTTCACCCCAAGAGATCCCATAGCCCGCCTGTTATTAAAGAATTTTAATCTTGCTATTCTGGCTTTTTTCTTTGCGTGCAAAGTTCTCGCAAGGCATTTCTTTTTGTGTGCTGCCGCTTTCTTATCTCTGCAAAGACTTGCTACTTGGGATGCTTTAGGAAGAGGGAGGGAAGTTGCGATGCTAAAAAGGGGAGCAGGGCCAGTATTTAAATGAACTGGGTTGGGTTGGGAGATTGGAGGGGAATGTAAGGGAATGATGGGGGGAACAGGATGCATCACTGCCGTTGCTAATAACGGCCGTGGAGCGATTGAACGGTCAGGGGTACGGGCAGATGCAATATTTCCCAGAGATGATTTTTTGGAGCTAGCAATGTGTGCTGACAACCTACGTGCAGCATCAAGTTCTAACGAGACCTTGTGCTGCATTTTACTGATTTCCTCGTCAATAGCCAAATTGGTTTTGACTAGGAAATCTTCTATGGACCTGTTGGAATTGCTAGCTGCCATGAGGGTCTTGCTCCGACTACCCCGTGAACACATATTACAGAGTACAGGTCAATAAATTAATATACACACCACAATAAAACTATAAGATGTGCCACACAGAGGTAAACCCAGAAACAAATAAAAATTAAGGGAGGGTGGCCCAGCCCAGCCCTCTTAGACCTCGAACGGCCTCTAACGGCCCAGTCTTTGTCCTGTCTTCGTCCGGGCTGCGTCCCGCGCTGCGGGAGTGCTAAAGCTATAAATAGGGGGGGCGTGGCAGCAGGGAGAGCGGACCGGAAGCTGTAGAAAGGTCTCGCAGGGGCTCCTGGGCAATGGAGTCCCCTGCACGCTCGCAGCCCCGCTGACCGCACTCACCCAGAAGCCTGCAGCCCCTCAGCAAAGTCCCGATGTGCAGGTAGGCGAAGCGGCACCCGCGGAGCGGGTGCGGCGAGATGTGGCGCCTTGTCCTCTGTTAGCCGCTGGGTAGCGAGGTCGAACCCAAGAATGCCTCCAATAATCCTCTGTTGCCTGGAAAAGCGACCCGCCAAAGGTAAGGGTGAGAAGGGTTTTAAAGTGCAGGGGGCGGGGGGCGGCAGCAGGGAGAGCGGACCGGAAGCTGTAGAAAGGTCTCGCAGGGGCTCCTGGGCAATGGAGTCCCCTGCACGCTCGCAGCCCCGCTGACCGCACTCACCCAGAAGCCTGCAGCCCCTCAGCAAAGTCCCGATGTGCAGGTAGGCGAAGCGGCACCCGCGGAGCGGGTGCGGCGAGATGTGGCGCCTTGTCCTCTGTTAGCCGCTGGGTAGCGAGGTCGAACCCAAGAATGCCTCCAATAATCCTCTGTTGCCTGGAAAAGCGACCCGCCAAAGGTAAGGGTGAGAAGGGTTTTAAAGTGCAGGGGGCGGGGGGCGGCAGCAGGGAGAGCGGACCGGAAGCTGTAGAAAGGTCTCGCAGGGGCTCCTGGGCAATGGAGTCCCCTGCACGCTCGCAGCCCCGCTGACCGCACTCACCCAGAAGCCTGCAGCCCCTCAGCAAAGTCCCGATGTGCAGGTAGGCGAAGCGGCACCCGCGGAGCGGGTGCGGCGAGATGTGGCGCCTTGTCCTCTGTTAGCCGCTGGGTAGCGAGGTCGAACCCAAGAATGCCTCCAATAATCCTCTGTTGCCAGTCAAAAGATCTGGGTTTAATCCATCACTGTTCTTTAGCCCACTCTGCCACCCCAGTTCAGACATGGCTATATGCAAATCAGTCTGACCCTGTGCCTCATGGGAACAGTCCAGCCCGAACTGCCAAGCCATGTCTTCCCTGGAACGGAAACAAGCTTCCGAGGACCGGTTTCTGGCATTCCAGCCGTCTTCAGCCCAGCTTGCTTGAATCCAGTGGCAAAGTGAGCAAGGGACTCACGCCTGAGCATACCCTGCCACACTTATGGCGGCCAAAAGCGGTACAAAAGGGGGTGGTGATGGACGGGCAGGCAGTATGAGCCAGGGAGTAAGATAGCAAAGGGTTGCGCCACGCTCTAGTCTCTCTGGGTGTTCCTCCCTCATGGTGAGGCCCGATCGGGGGTAAGGTGTAGCCGCTTGATGTTTGGCTACTCCGGGCCCAGAGCCTCAGGAGCGGGCCTCCACTGCATTGGTCCCCTCCAGTCCAGAAACACCCCGCTGACTGAGCCAGGGTGGAGGAAGGAGGATTCCCATCTTCAAGGGAGACACAGACAGTGGGGTGTCTACCAATGATGATCCCCTCTATTGGATTTGGGCGGATTTAAGTCTGGTGGCGCTGAGCTCTACCAAAAAGTGACCGCCGTCTCAAGAACACAGACACTTTTATCAAAAAAAGTAAATAACAGATAAAACAGGCACTACTAATTGATCCTCCACATGCTATATTGCACCTAAATAGAATATATAAAAAGAGACTCACGTGGTGACTTGCAGACCCAACATACATTCTTGTCTTTGTAGTTCATATGTATTAGACCATGCGTGCCATAAGATACATGTCTCAACAATTTAAGAACATGGACACTTTTGAGGTTCCGTGACAATTGTAAGTGATGTTTTCGACTCGCACGAATATAGTCGAGTCTGGTATCTATGAACCGCAAATGACGAGTTTAGTGGGTGTGTGCAGTTTCGCTGTGCTAACCTAAACCGTTCGTTTGTTACGTGGGTTTTTCTATCTGTACCCACGGGTCCCATCTTAGATACGGCATCCATTTTGTCTCTTGCCCTCAAGTAGCCAGCGAACGGACGTTGTCCGCTTCGCGACCCTGGGACTCCCAAGATACTTGCGGAAGCCACATGTCCTTTGAAACTGTCTTTATAACGAGGGGGATGATACTGTAAGGCAGATGGCCCCGCTCGAGGCTCATCTTGCCGTGCCGGTCTATTGTCTCAGCCGTGCATCTCATTAGGCACGTCCCTTTTGATGCTCGTAGCTCGCGTTTCCCGATACCTCCCTTTTTACACCCTTTCCAATCCCCCACTGTCTCCATCTTCCTCCACACCTGTCCTTGTTCCTTCTTCGATCTGTTTTACTGCTGATTGGAATGTACTAATGGTGGGAAGATGGGTTTTTACAGTTGGGAACCGCCAAATGTTTCCGCACTTATGTTCCGGACCTTGTGTGTATCAAAGTGACCGAAACGACCCCTCTGGGGGATAACTATGGGAACCAAGCCATAAACCTTTGTGCACCATGTAAACCTATGGGCGAATTGTGTATAAAAGGAGCGATCCACAGAACCAATTTGAAGCAGTCTCCACAAGTAGCACATGTTGTACTTGCCGTGACTTCTGTGTTCCCTGCAGTAAATAAAGCTCGAATCTTTGACGCCAAAGGAAGTGTCCCGTGTCTCTGTCACTTGTACGCCGGAGCAGGTTACCCACGAAGGTTTCAGGTGTTGTTCCCTGGCACCGCTGGGTCTTAAATAACCCAGTCCTTCAGTTGGCGCCCAACGTGGGGCTGCATCAGTGGTACCGGTCCAAGCCCGACGATCGTGAGGAACTTCGTGTGAAATCTCCGAGGGAAGGTGCACTCCGCTTCATCGATTCTGTTGTCGAAATAAGTGGCCCGAAGACTTTTCCCGCGAAGATTCCCGCCTCCTGACGGCTGCGACGGACTGCTGCCCTGACTGTAGACCTGTTTTGGCGCCTGGCGTAGACCTTGGTATAGCGAGACGATTGACGGGCCTTCCTGGTGACGCCATCGATCTTTGAGTTAAGTATTTGTGGGTCGCTCCCAGAGTTCTTGGTTGTGGTTCTTAGTTGTTGCATGGTTCCATTGCATTTGTGGTTCTTGGTACTTTGTTGTGATATTTGACGACTGCAGACGCCAAAAACCGAGGGTTTTCGCTCTTTGCTGGGACTTGGTAAATCCCGTAACCCTTGAAGTTTGTGAAACTCGGCTAGTGTGCAAGATGCCTGGTCGTAGTACTTTGTTTAGTTGTTTCAGACGTTGTGGTACGGATTCCCGACTGGAGGACTCGTGTCCGATACCTCCGGTTGGAACTCCCACTTATGAACTGTACAGTAAGCACGGATTGGGCCCGATTACTTTTAATGATTACTGGATTCGGTATACTAAGAAGGATGGTGTCCTTAGTTGGCCACCTCATGGTAGTTTTGAGACTCCAATCTTAGATAATCTAGAGGCTAAATTATTTGCGAAAAAGTCAAGGCCGGCCATGTTTGATGCCTTTCGGTTGTGGCGTAAAGAAGCCCGACAGAAAGAAATCAGACAGACTAAACGAAATCAGAGAGATGGTGTTGCTACCATTGTAAAGAAAGCAGAGCAGTTTCAGCGTGATAAGGAGGATAAGGAAAAGGAAGTGTTCGATAGGCTACAGCGTATGTCCATAGATAAATGCTAACCTGCTTTGCCTACGGAGTCGGATAAGAAGGAAGAACCAGTTGAGGATCCTTTAATGTCTTATCTTCTGAAGTCGCCACCTCCGTATGTACAGGGTACCGCTGCTCCAGTGGTTCCCCCTGTACCTGTTCCACCACCTATTCCTCAGCCTGTTCCTCAACCTGCACCCGTTCTCCCGACTGTTCCTGCTCCTTTGTCTGTTGCTATCCCTACTGCTCCTCCACTTCCACATACTCCTGCTCCCGCTACTGCTCCTGTTTTGTTAACTCCTGTTGTTGCCTCTGTTTCTACCTCTTCCCTTGTTAGTCCTGTGTCCTATACTTCTCCCTCTGTTCGTAGTCGTACTTCTCCTGTTGCGGCTAACTTCTTTCATTCTCTCGGACCTGTTCTTGGGTCCGCTGGTTCAGAGGGTCCTCAGAGACGTAGTCAGCTTCCTGGTAACAGGGAACGCGCTTCGCTATATAATATGGCGATGGGTTGGATGACACATCCTCTTAGAAATCCGCCACGTATTGTACTCGATACGTTCTGTCAATTTAATATACCAACCCAAAGATACGTGTTCGAAGAAATGTGTAAGGTCCTTCGTGATCAGATATCTGCCGATGCACCTGACGAGGTGTTGTCCGCCTTGTCTGATCTACAGCTCCAGTTCTCGAATGGACTGATAGTGGATACTAACGTTCGACGTGCTGTTGAGCGATTGCTATCTTTCCGTCCCACTCCTATACCTCAAGCCCTGTTTGTTGAGGACGTTGAAAGGCAGCCAGATGAGTCTGGTCAATTTCCTATGCGCGAAGTTCCACCGGTATGGATGCCAGGTAATCCTGCAGCTGCTCCACCGATCTTGCCATATTTCCAGAGAGTGTGGATACACCTCCCATGGAAACGTTCAGAAGTGTTACAGGTGAAGCAGTCTTTGCCTGACCCTCGCAAAAATCCTGCAGGGTATTATAAAGAGTTATCGCAGCTCGTAGATGCTACGATAATGAACCTTGCTGATATCGATCTGCTGTTCGGCAATGTCGTACCACAACCAGTATGGGCTAAAATCCGTCAGGAAAATCACCCGAATGAACTAGGTGGTGATTGGGCTGCCATTGTAGCGGCGGACGGTCGACAAACTGGTGGTGCTAAACCCGAGCAGTTGATTGCTGCTCTCCCTCAGAGAATAATTACGCTAATGAAAACTCTTATGCCAGCTATGAGGGTGAATTGGGACAAATTGTCGGCTTGTAAACAGAAGAAGGACGAGAGTGTCTCCGACTTCTTCACGAGATTCGAGGAGGCATTCATCGACCATAGTGGTCAGGATATGGGTACTGAGGGTGGCCAACGGTTGTTTGTGGATAAATTTGTCTCTAACTTATTGCCCGATTTGAGCAATAAATTGAAGAATTCAGAAAGTGCATGGGCCGTTTCTACCTCAGCTCAGATATTGGCTACAGCCCAATATTATGAGAATAGAGAGAAAGAAGAGAATGACCGCGCTGATAAAAAGACGAAAGAGCTTAAAACTAAAGTGTTGTTGCAGCAAGCGTATCCTCCACGTTCGAATCAGAATGCTTCGCAACAAAATAGATCGCAGTCGCAATCTAATCGACCACAATCTAGAAATGACTCCTCTTCCCAAAGATCCTCTTTAGGGTACAATCAGTGTGCCTATTGTAGACAGGAGGGTCACATAAAATTTAATTGTCCTGTTTTGAACGACCGTAATAGTGGTAATTCATTTAGAGGAGGTCGTGGTGGTTCGCAACAGACCTCACGCGGTAGGGGTCGCGGTGTGCAAAATGATCGTTCAGATAATCAATCGAACTCTAATAACTGTTTTGATCAGCGTGGATCATCGCAAGGACGATCCGCGCAGTACAATGTAGACGATTATTACGTCGATCAAGGAACTGACGACAGTAATTACTAGGACAGCCATAGACAAGGAGAGGGAGTGGTATCAGTTCCGGTTGATCAGAGAGGGCCTTACGTCGCAGTTGCTACATCGGGCGTCGTTGAGCCTTTTCTGTTGGACACTGGTGCAGCGAAAAGTTCCATTATGCATTCGAAACTCCCTGGCGCACCTTTGTCTGGCTTAACAAATGTTTCCGTTGGATTCTCTGGCGCCCCCGTTAGCAATCCAGTTTCACGCCCTTTGCCTCTTACAATTGGGCCACGTGAGCTTGAAGCTCCGTTGATTTTGACTACTGGTTGTGGTGAAAACCTTTTGGGTCTGGATTTACTAAAACGTTTGTATGCAACTCTATATTGTTCTCCTGCGGGAGTAAAGCTTACGTTAGGCGAGAGGGTCGTCTCTCCTATGTACTTGTCTCTCGATAAGCTTCCACCGGAATTGAGTTCTCTTCCTACATCTCTATGGGCAACAGGTCCCAACGATGTGGGCCTGCTTGACATCTCCCCTTATGTTGTTCAGTTGAAATCCAATGTGCGATTGCCACGTATTCCCCAGTATCGTATTTCTCTTGATGGTGAACGAGCACTGTTGGCGATCATCTATGATTTGATCGACAAAGACGTTATTGAAGAGACTCGGGGAAACGTGTGCAACAGCCCTGTACTGCCTATTTTAAAACGTACTGATCCTTCGAAACCACCTGTTTATCGTTTTGTTATCGATTTACGGGAGGTTAATAAAATCGTGATTCCTCAGTTCCCTGTTGTGCCTGACATCACGGCACTACTGACTCTGATTCCAGCATCTGCATCTTGGTTTTCGGTGATCGACCTGAAGAATGCGTTCTTCAGCATCCCGATCGCAGAAGAGAGCAGAGACCTTTTCGGTTTCTCTCTTGGTGGACGCAGCTTCCGGTTTAAACGCGCTCCTCAAGGCTACTGTGAGAGTCCATCGATTTACAGCCAAGCCTTGAAGGGTCAACTGGATGCGTTTACGTTGCCGGCTGGTGCGGCCTTAATACAATATGTTGATGACTTATTGGTGGCTGCGGATACTCAGGACATTTGCAAAATTGCTACGGTGTCGTTGCTGCAACATCTCTGTGACTTACATCACAAGGTGTCACCTTCTAAACTCCAATATTGTTGTCAAGAAGTAACCTATCTAGGTCACTTATTGTCAAAGGAGGGAAGGCGGTTGACCCCAGAAAGAATTGCAGCAATTGCGCGAATGACTGTGCCAGCAACACAAAGAGATGTGCGTGCCTTTCTAGGTATCACGTCGTACTGTAGGCAATGGATTCCAAATTTTTCATTGCTAGCGAAACCGTTGGTGGCCCTTACGTGTAAGGATGTTTCTACTCCTTTACCATGGACGGAAGAATGTCAGAAAAGTTTTTCTGAACTGCGTGACTCATTGTGTTCGGCTCCTGTGTTAGGTACTCCTGACTACAGTAAGCCATTCACGTTATATGTTCACGAGAGGGAAGGTTGTGCTTTGAGCGTCTTAACGCAACCTTTTGGTGGTAAGCAACGTCCATGTGCATATTTTTCCTCGACCTTGGACCCGGTAGCTAGAGCATTGCCGAGTTGTCTGAGAGCAACAGCGGCAGCTGCGGTGTCCATCCGACAATCAGCAGGATTGGTCATGGATAATATGCTTACGGTGATGGTTCCGCATGCAGTCGACACTCTTTTAAATCGTACGAAAACTCAGCACTTGACAAGTGCGAGGTTGTCCGGATACGAGTTGACGCTTCTGGCAAGTCATATTCAGATAAAACGTTGCAATGTTCTGAACCCGGCAACTTTGTTACCAATTAGTACAGAGTCAGATGAAATAGCAGCCCATGACTGCTATTTGCGAACAGAGGAGGAAACAAAAGGTCGAGTGGACCTTAAAAACACTCCTTTAGAAGATCCAGATGGAACACTGTATGTAGATGGTTCGTGTTTTAAATTGCCGAATGGTGACGTGACCACTGCGTATGCTGTTGTAACTTTGAGTACTGTTGTGGAAGCTGCGAGATTGAATCAGAATTCTGCCCAGGCTGCGGAGCTGATTGCCTTAACTAGAGCGTGTGTGTTAGCAAAAGATAAACGTGTGAATGTGTATACTGATAGTCAGTATGCATTTGGCGTCACTCATAGCTTTGGACGATTGTGGAGAGAGAGAGGTTTTCTGACATCGCATGGTACGAAGATTCAGCATGGCCAGCTTGTGAATGATCTTTTGGATGCACTTACGTTGCCTAAGCAGGTAGCGATTGTTAAATGTAGTGCACATCGTAAGGTGACGGATGATGTTGGTCGTGGTAATGCGTTTGCGGATGAGACTGCTAAGGAGACTGCCCGGAACCTTAGCACTCGAATGTATGTGACGAGTTCAGTTAGGTGGCCTACAGAGTCAAGTATGTGTGAGGACACTATTGAGAGTGTGAAGGCGATACAAAATGAGGCCACTGAGACTGAAAAGAAGAAGTGGAATGAAAGTACGGGAAAGTTGGATGCGAATGGTTGTTGGATTGATTTGTCGGAGCAGAAAAGATGGATGTTACCAGATGCGTATGTGCTGGCTGTTGTGACAATGGCACACGGGTTAGCACATATTAGCGTGAAAGGTATTTCCAAGTTGTTGTCTCCTGTGTGGAAGAATGATGGTATCACGAAATGTGCTCAACGCTTGGTTAAGAACTGTATGGTATGTATGTTGTACAATCCTGGTAAGGGAACCCCAACTCCTCCTGGTAGTTTTGCTCCCCCTTCGTGTCCCTTTGAGGTGATTCAATTAGACTTCATCCATATGGAGAGATGCAATAACTTGAAGTACATTTTGGTTGTGGTTTGCGCGTTCTCCCGATGGATTGAAGCCTATCCTCTCAAGGACAACACTGCTTTGTCAACGGCAAAAATCCTACTGAAGGAATACTTTCCTCGGTATGGAATGCCTCGGGTCGTGTGGTCTGATAACGGAAGTGAGTTTGTGGGGAGTGTAATGAAGAGTGTGTGCAAAGGCCTTGGAATTAATCAAAAATTCCACAGCGCCAATCATCCCCAGTCAGCTGGTTTGGTTGAAGGGTATAATGGCACCCTTAAACTAAAATTAGCGAAGATTCAGGCTACGACTGGTCTTTCATGGCCTGACGCTTTACCCTTAGCTTTACTATCAACAAGGGCAACCGTACACTCCCGAGTAGGGCTCAGTCCCTATGAAATAGTGTTCGGTCGTCCTGCAAATGTTTGGGGGGTCCCTAGACCGGCTGTGTTCTGTGATCTTGAGTATCCAATGTTGATCGATTACCTACATGACTTGACTGCTAAACTGAGGTTAATTCACCAACAGGTTTACGAAGCACTGCCGACGCAGATTGAGGGTCCAGGCCACCAGCTCCAGCCTGGAGACTGGGTGGTTACCAGAAATTTTTCTCGGAAGAAGAACTTGGAGCCCAGGTTCACCGGACCCTACCAGGTCCTCCTTGCCATGAGAACTGCTGTTCGTCTTGAGGGGCGGAAAAACTGGGTGCACGCCACCCATACGAAGAAAGTCCCTATTCCGTTGCCGGCAGACTCGTGGGTGAGGAGAGGCATTGCATCAACTGAAACTGAAGGATTGTCGGCGTTTATTCCTTTCAGCGACGCACAACCTGTTGGAGAATCCTCGGTGCAGCAGAAAGACACTGTTGAACATTTGTCATCAAAGGACTCAAGACTAGAACATTCGACTGATCAGCAGGACGCTGTCTCTTCAACGGATCCTTTGTTTGACGAGCAGACACGTCCTGGGAAAACCCGATACTTTTTGCGATCTCGCACTAAAGACTAATAAAAATATCCTGTTCTGTCCCTTGACAAACTGCATTATCCCG
Organism: Lissotriton vulgaris; assembly: GCF_964263255.1. NCBI lineage: Eukaryota > Metazoa > Chordata > Amphibia > Caudata > Salamandridae > Lissotriton > Lissotriton vulgaris. Next base: position 649,509,497 of record NC_141700.1, on the reverse strand, counting down.
TTTTCCATGATCAGTCTGAACACCTATATCATTGTAATTATTCTTGTACATATTGAAGGTTTTACCTACGAATTTTTTTGCTTCCACAGCTGAGAGACATTGCATATGTATTGTAAATAAAGGCCGTAGGGCCGCGCGCGTACTTCTTTCTGGTTAGTAGGTCTTGACACTAGGTTAAAGACCGTCGATTCCTGGGAACTCCTGGGAATTGACTACTGCTACACAGAACGAAGTGCGTCAAGAAACGTTGCGGACGGTCATAGGGGATGGCGTTTTCAAAGCTGATGGATGTGGAAAGAGCACAGGCACAAAGATTTGAGCTGCAGCGACTTAGTCGTACGAAATGTTTCATGTTTCAGATATTTGTATTGTTTTTGATTGTTTCTGCATTTTTGGCGGGTGGGGTGTACTATATGATGTCGTACTTCTTACCTTCTGCCATACCTACACCTATTCCTACTTCTGACTCTAAATTCACCTCTACTGTATCTCCTCATTCCTTCCATATCTTACCCGAACACGAGCAGGCTAGACGTGGAGAATTTCGCAATAATTCCTTTATTCAGCTCCTTCACCAGCACCAGTTAGTGGTTAACACTACTAATTGTTGGGTGTGTGGGTTGATGCCGCATACCACAGATAAGGGAATTCCATATTTGGTTTTACCGTATAGTTCCCAGGGTTCTGCTCGAGCATTCCAAACAATGTTCCGAAGCGCACTAGGTTTCCACCCCATTCGAGAACCACGTTCTCCCTACTCTGGCCCTGGCTCGTATCAGAAGCCTTTGTCTATAGCGATAGAGGATTTAGATAGCGATATCTATGATCCCTCGCTTATTCCCGAAGAAGAGGTACAGGCCTATAGGGTTTTGAGTAGAGGCGAGTATAGTGTGTTCACTAGTGAAAAACAGCTTAAAAGCTCACCCCCGATATGGGTCGTACCCCACATTGGTAATTTTTGTCTCATAGGTCGTGGCCGAAGATCGAAAGCCCGACTTGGAGAGAGTGCTTGCACTGAAAATTACATATTGCCGATGGTCTCGTCCCCTGTGTTTCTGGCTGCCAAGGGTACATACTTTATCTGCCATGATCGTGCGTATGCATGGTTGCCCTTTGACTTTGTGGGCTCATGTTTTATCGCAAATTTGTTGCCTCCGACGTTCACTGTAGATGCAGATTATCACAAGACTAGAGTTGTGAGAGGCGTAATTAGCGAAGAAGACACTGCCGGTCAAGAGGCAGGAGACTTTTTCAAGGGTTTCCTCCCGTTTTGGGGGCCTATGGTTAATAGTAGGAACCTGAGACAGTTGACTCGAGTGGTGGAATCGACGGCTAATATTACTGCCAGTGCCCTTGGTAATATCACCACAGAACTTCAGGCGGATAGACTTATGACGTTACAAAACCGTATGGTTTTAGACGTGATCTTAGCAGATCGAGGTGGGGTATGCAAGGTGATCCATTCGAGCTGCTGTATTTTCATTCCTGATAACGCTCCGACTGTCTATCAAGCCATCTCAAAGTTGCATAAAATCTCTGAGTCCATACACGTGGACGTAGGGGGTTGGACGCTGCTTGGGTGGTTTTGGGGCCTGATGTCGACTTGGGGTTGGAAGATTCTGATGATTGTCGGAGTTGTTGTGGTGTTCCTGTTCACGTGCTGCCTTTGCGTGCAGTGTGGTCCTGCCTTATGTGGCCTCTGCGCTACAACGTGTATAAGACAGCCGCCTGTTACCAAAGAAGCTCGATTGGACAGAGCTATGTTACAGCAACATCTAGATTGTCTGATGAATATCGAGTATGATTCCGACTAGTGCTTGCCTACATGAGGGCAAAAGGAGCGTCTGAGGTTCCGTGACAATTGTAAGTGATGTTTTCGACTCGCACGAATATAGTCGAGTCTGGTATCTATGAACCGCAAATGACGAGTTTAGTGGGTGTGTGCAGTTTCGCTGTGCTAACCTAAACCGTTCGTTTGTTACGTGGGTTTTTCTATCTGTACCCACGGGTCCCATCTTAGATACGGCATCCATTTTGTCTCTTGCCCTCAAGTAGCCAGCGAACGGACGTTGTCCGCTTCGCGACCCTGGGACTCCCAAGATACTTGCGGAAGCCACATGTCCTTTGAAACTGTCTTTATGACGAGGGGGATGATACTGTAAGGCAGATGGCCCCGCTCGAGGCTCATCTTGCCGTGCCGGTCTATTGTCTCAGCCGTGCATCTCATTAGGCACGTCCCTTTTGATGCTCGTAGCTCGCGTTTCCCGATACCTCCCTTTTTACACCCTTTCCAATCCCCCACTGTCTCCATCTTCCTCCACACCTGTCCTTGTTCCTTCTTCGATCTGTTTTACTGCTGATTGGAATGTACTAATGGTGGGAAGATGGGTTTTTACAGTTGGGAACCGCCAAATGTTTCCGCACTTATGTTCCGGACCTTGTGTGTATCAAAGTGACCGAAACGACCCCTCTGGGGGATAACTATGGGAACCAAGCCATAAACCTTTGTGCACCATGTAAACCTATGGGCGAATTGTGTATAAAAGGAGCGATCCACAGAACCAATTTGAAGCAGTCTCCACAAGTAGCACATGTTGTACTTGCCGTGACTTCTGTGTTCCCTGCAGTAAATAAAGCTCGAATCTTTGACGCCAAAGGAAGTGTCCCGTGTCTCTGTCACTTGTACGCCGGAGCAGGTTACCCACGAAGGTTTCAGGTGTTGTTCCCTGGCACCGCTGGGTCTTAAATAACCCAGTCCTTCACTTTGATCAAAATAAGTAAATAACAGAAAAAAACAGGCAACACTAATTTAGCCTCCACATACTAGTTTGCACTTAAAAAGAATAAATAATAAAAGGAGTCTCCCATGGTGACTTGCCGGCACAACATACATCCTTATCTGTGCGTCTCATTTGTGGGAGTCATCCATACACTTTAAGCATGCCATTTAGACCATGCAGAACTAGCTTAATATCTAGGGCCAGATGTAGGTAATTCTAATTTACCACTTCTAAAATACCGAATCATACCGATTCGGTATTTAAGAAGTGGTAAATTAGAGGGGGGGAAATGTAGGTAATTCAGAATCGGTAAATACTGAATCGTTAAGATTCGGTATTTACTGATTCTGTAAATACCGAATCGGTAATGCCCATTGATTCCTATGGGCATTGAAGCCCATAGGAATCAATGGTCATTACCGAATCAGTATTTACTGATTCGTTAAATACCGATTTTTGCAAGGGTGCAGGGGGTGTCACTTTGACACCCTCTAGCACCCCGAATTCAGGCATGTGTGACATGTGGCACACAGACATGCCCTAAGGGCATGTCTGACTGTCACATGGCACAGGTGTGCATGCACACCTGTGCATGCACACCTGGATTCAGTATTTTACCACCCAATTGGATTGGGTGGTAAAATACCGATTCGGTAAGACCTGTGGGAATCAGAAGAGTCCCACCTACATGTCCAATTTACCGATTCGGTATTTTACCGATTCGGTAAATTTACTGATTCGGTGAATTTACCGAATCAGTAAAATAGGGCACCTACATATGGAATGACCATTTACCGGTCGGTAACGGCAAAATCGGCCGTTACCGGTCGGTAAATGGCCACCTACATCTGACCCTTAGTCTTACTGACTTGCATAGTGCTTCTTCTATTAAAGTGCAAGTGCCATAAAAACCTGCGACCTCATAAGACAGAGAGTCCATACCAAAAATAATATCATGAGCAGCTGTTTTCTGGAGGAAATGAAAAGAACTAGTGCTATTTAGCCACTGCATTCAGCATGGAAAATACAACATTCATGTATTTTATGAATCTTCAGACCAATTGGCCTGAATTCCCTTTTAAACACTCCTCCACCGCATCTCTACAGGTTCTAATATTTAGCTGTCTAAAAATTGGAAGCAGCCAGCAACATCTTGGAACCGTAAATGTAGTGCATATACAAATAATGTGCTGGAGAGCTTCCAATGCTGCTCCTCATCCCCTGGATAGCGTTTCTTGAGTGCCTGTCAGCCGGCCATGTTTGTACACTTTGAGTGGAATCAGCCCCAAATAAAAGCGAAGGGGTTGGATTTTTGTAGTCTGAGGAAACGAACAAGAAAAGTAAGCTGGCAACAACAAGAGCTGGTACAGGTCGGTCAATGATATGACAATGGCTCTTTCCCAAGATTGCCTCTAGGTCATCATGGGCAGATTGCAGCCTTGCTTGCTTCTACAAAATTCTAGCTAATAGGCAGTTTCATCAAATCTTTGGCTTGCAGAACTTTAATAGAATCTGAGCAAAAATGTATAAAGATCCTATTCTTTGTTCTGAATGATATTCCATAAGAGCAGCTTGAGCTAGCCATTATCTGCAGTTCTCATTTTTGCACAAAGAAAAAGGAATTGCAAACAACTGATGTAATACTGCCTAGGCAGGTTGAACTGTAGACGAATGTGGGTCTGTGATGTGTACTTCGTAAGATGAAAAAAACGACTGTAGCTATGGCATTGTGCCCTATCAAGCCAGGGAAGCAGTCGATCATTATATACAAAGGATCCACGCGTCAAAGTAGGCGTCAGTTTGCTTTCAATGACTTTGCAGATAACTGACAGGTCTGCACCAGACAGGCAGCCATCGAGCCACTGGAAAGTAAAAGTGAGAGAATTCCCTACTGTTGTCAATGCTTCATGTGAGGCTGGTTGGCCGCAACTGTCCAGCCATACACCCAAGAATGTTATTGAATTGACTGTTTCGATTATCTTATTGTTTACATACCAGGAAGGAAACTTGATTTTCCTGTTAAAAGACCAGAATAAGTTGTTTCTTAAAGCAGCCAAATATAGATTAAAAAGTAAGGGTGTCAGGATGCAGCCTTGCTGCAGGCCTCTGTATAAATCTTGCCAAAGTGGCCCAATTTCAGCATACCCCCACCCTTTCCCAAGCTGTTAATATGTGCCACTGCCATCCCCTGTCTACCTTGTCAAAGGCTGTAGCAAAGTCACTATATGCACAATATAGGGACGTTGCACCTTTATTCGCAGCTTGTTCGAGTAATGCCGATATACATAGCAGATTAACCTCTGTCCCACTGCCTCTATGGAAGCCCGTTTGGGTGGAAGGAGTGATATTTTTATCATTCCTCATTCCTGGAGTTCCTTGTTCAAGATTTTCACAAACCATTTTCCCTCCACATCAAGCAGAGCGGTTAAACAAAGTTCTCTGGCTTGTCGTAGTAGCCCTTGTTAGGCTGAGCTACAGCACATGTCCTGTCTGCAAGACCTGCTGTAATCAGTACTATGAGTTTTTTCCAGCCTGCTACTCACCATTGGTTGAATCCCCTGTCCTTCTTCTTTGCTACCTTCTAATGTGTTTGGTTTGCTGGAACGTCACTTCCCTTCAAGGGTGAGATGCACCGATAAAGTACAGTTTCTCTGCGCTTTGCTTCTTTGGCTGTTATGTGGGAGAACTATTTTTTTTAATTCTTTACTTTCCGCTGTGGCCGCCGATCGTCAGTGCTTGCTCTTGGGAGTGCTTATGTGTAATTGTTCTGCCGCTCATCAGTGCATGCTCCTGCGTGCACTTATGCTTATGCGTAATTGTTTCCTCCTGTAGGCGTTCATCTGTAGAGTTTGCCTCATAAAAGCATTTTGCATTCCACTTTATAATGTAGTGCTACTGGCAATGCTTACTTTGCCAATGCTTGTTTTACTAAAGCAATGCCATTATGCTTATGTGTAATTGCTTACTCCTGTAAGCGGTCATCCATAGAGTTTGCCTCATAAAAGTATTTTGCATTCCGGTCTATATCGTAGTGCTATTGGCAATTCTTGCTTTGCCAATGCTTGTTTGACTAAAGCACCTAGCGAAAGAATCACATTTTTCAACACATTGAACAACTGGCCCACTTGAAGACTAAGGAGGAAGGGAAGGTACGTCAGAAATCCATACAGCGCAGGAAGCATGGCGGAGACAGGGTGGCAGTTAGCGTGTGTGCTATTACTAGAGCTTTTCGTCCGTTGTCTTCCACCGAACGAGCGGCTACCAAATACTTCAACTTTGCCAAAACCCTCATTAACGAACAGAACACATTTTTTTCTAATGTGAATCCACCCCCATACAATATATGAAGTTCATGCTGAGTATAGGTTAATGTGTGTTCGTGAGATTGAATAGTCTGAACACATAAGGATATACATACCTCCCAACCAGTAAAGATGCAGTTGATTGCTCTTTGACTTTACAGTGATGGTTTTTGGTTCCTAAAAAGTCAATGCTTTTTAACTTTTATTGCAAGTCAAAAGGGAAGACGCAGGTCTTTTTCCTGATGCAAAGGCTTCCTACTTGATATGATTATATATATATATATTACAGCTCCTCGTTACGCCGGGTCATGCACTCATGCACGGGTGCGTGTTGCGAGGGGCGTGCCTCGCTATTATCGTAGCTCCTTTCCTTTCGTATTTTTCAAAGAAAAACAGCACTCGCGGGAGGAGGATCAGCGTTTTTATTTTCGACCCTCTGAGCACCAGACGCGTTTCGGCTCCTGCCTTTGTCAGTGGTACGAAAGGAAAGGAGCTAATATATATATATATATATATATATATATATATATATATATATATATATATATATATATATATTAACTCAACCTGTTATAGTAGTAAGTGGACCAATAAAACAATTATCTGTAGGGAAAAACGTGCATTTATTGCCAGTCAGGAATGGCTTAATTGTGAATGTTCTCTAACTCGAAAAGTACTGTAAGTGAAATATAGAAAGGCATGGACGGGTTTGAGGATTCCAATCATTTGCTGTAATAGAACGCTTGTACTGCCAGGGCCCCTCTGGGATCATAGGAATCTTTCAAGGAGCAAAGGGGAAGGAGCAAAGTGACATGATAAAATAGTGTTTTTGTGACTGCTGAGGGAAAACTTCAACATTGTTGGAATATTTGATGCCTGTTGCTGATGTTAATCTACCTTTGCATTGAGCAAGATTTATAATTTCAATATTTGTGTGACAGAAGTTAGTATTTAAACATGCTATAACTTTTCAATGTATGAACTGTAAATACATTAACATTCATAAAGCAGCTCCAACAATAAACAATAAAAGAGCTATTGGCATTGTAAATGATAATGCATTCTTGTGTTGTGTTTAAAAACCTGCAAGCAGCAGTGCGAACACAGGCACTTTGTACTTTGAAGGTTTTCTTAACACATAAATAAAGGCATTGTCAGTTACAATGCCAATAGCTCAAACTCGCGTGAATGCGAGACCTATTGCATTGCAATTGCTTGTTGTGTATTGGTACTAAAAGAGAACCACTCCAGCTCTCCGAAATTTGTTTCCTTGTTAGTCATTCTTTGAAGAGCTGGATAAGGTGTGGTAGCCACTCGGTTTATGCAGCCTTAACCCCTTCGATGCTGATGACGAGCTCAGCTCGTCATCACCCACGGGTGGCGTGTGCTGATGACGAGCTGAGCTCGTCATGTATCGTGTTAATTTAAAAAATGCCGCACAGCGCAAAAATCGCCGCAGCAGCGATGCAGTTAAACTGTTTAGCTGGAAGGCCTGTTGGACCAGGAGCACCTGCCCCCCGCAACTTGCATTGGGCAGGGGGACGTGCTGTATTTCTTTTTGTGGGTATGTTTTGTGCAGGGAGTCATGCTGTATTTCTTTTTGTGGGTATGTATTGTGCAGTAGGTCGTGCTATATTTCATTTTTATGGGTATGTATTGTGCAGGGGCGTGCTGTATTTCTTTTTGTGGGTATTTATTGTGCAGGATGGGCTGTATTTCTTTTTGTGGGTATTTATTGTGCAGGATGGGCTGTATTTCTTTTTGTAGGTATGTATTGTGCAGGGGGCGTGGTGTATTTCTTTTTCTGGGTATCTATTGTGCAGTGAGACGTGCTGTATGTCTTTTTGTAGGTATGTATTGTGCATGGGGTGTGCTGTATTTCGTTTTGTGGGTATGTATTGTGCAGAGGGTGTGCTGTATTTCTTTTGTGGGTATGTATTGGGCAGGGGGACGTGCTGTATTTCTTTTTGTGGATATGTATTGCGCAGTGGGGACGTAATATATTTCTTTTTGTGGGTATGCATTGTGCAGGGGAGGTGCTGTATTTCTTTTTGAGAGTATGTATTGTGCAAGGGGGGTGTGCTGTATTTCTTGTTGTGGGTATGTATTGTGCAGGAGGTGCTGTATTTCTTTTTTGTGAGTATGTATTGTGTAGGGGGATGTGCTGTATTTCTTTTTTTGAGTATGTATTGTGCAGGGGGCGTGCTGTATTTCTTTTAGTGGGTGTGTATTTTGCAGGATGTGCTGTATTTATTTTTGTGGGTATGTATTGTGCAAGGGGATGTGCTGTATTTCTTGTTGTGGGTATGTATTGTGTAAGGGGAATGTGCTGTATTTCTTGTTGTGGGTATGTATTGTGGAGGGGGGATGTGCTGTATTTCTTTTTGTGGGTGTGTATTGTGCAGGATGTGCTGTATTTCTTTTTGTGGGTATGTATTGTGCAGGGGGTGTGCTGTATTTCTTGTTGTGGGTATGTATTGTGTAAGGGGAATGTGCTGTATTTCTTGTTGTGGGTATGTATTGTGCAAGGTTGATGTGCTGTATTTCTTTCTGTGGGTATGTATTGTGCAGGGGGGATGTGCTGTATTTCTTTCTGTGGGTATGTATTGTGCAGGGGGGATGTGCTGTATTTCTTTCTGTGGATATGTATTGTGCAGGGGGGACAGCCTGTCGCCTGGGTGTGATGGAATGGAATGGGATAGGAGAAGGAGGAAAGATGAAGTGAACGAGTCAAGTGGGTTGGTAATGCACAGCTGGAACAGACATGGGATGGAGATGAACCACCGCGGGGGTGGTAAAAATATGAACCCATCATTTAGGGTGACCAGACGTCCCCGTTTTCCCAGGACGGTCCCCGTTTTTGGAGAAGTGTCCCCGTGTCCCGACACTTTTCTCCAAGTGACTCAAATGTCCCCGTTTTCAACCAGTGTCCCAGGTAAACACAGAAATGACCCTGTTTGTCATTGTTCTAGTTGAGAATGCACGCATATGCTCTCTTTGCACTGGCATTTGCTAGCCTGTGATGTTTTATTGATTCTTGGCAAATATATGCTGTAGTCCTTAAAAGTGTAAATGTAATAAGAAGTACTAATGCTGCTGTGTTAAGGAGAGGGGTGCCAATAAAAGACCTCCGATTTGTTGTCTGTAATGCTTCATCTCGGTCTGTGGAGGGAGCTGTCGTTGTTGCACCTTTTCTATGTCTATGACAGCTGTCAAATAATCCTACTTTGATGTCGATGGTTACTGCAAACCGTAGTCCTTCTTCTATGTCTATGACCTGTCCCCGTTTTTTGTTTTGAGAATCTGGTCACCCTACCATCATTGCACACAAAATATCCCTCCTGGCATACCTTCTTTCTTTCCGAATCTGTTGACATTCCTTCACTGAGGCGCCAGACTCAACATTTAAGAACCTGTTGTTTTCCTTGTAGGGATAGCAGTCCCAGAATGAACTCACACAGTGCAAGCACTAAGATTCAGCATCTGCGCATGCTCAAGTGATGTATGTATTTACGTATTTAATGTGCATCAAGGTGGCACATGCCATTAAGTTGTATATTAATGAACATTTAAATTGCATTAATATATATTATTTTGGCCACCCTTGGTTTTGTACATAAAAGCGAACAGTCTTTAGTTGGCCACTGTGTTATTTTTTTCAATTTTTGCATACCTCACCCACCGGCTCCAATCTGCCTTCCTTTCAGCCTCACTCTCGTATTTTGATTAGAAGACAGAATACTTCCTAGCCCGCAGAAAGGAGCAGGTGTGTAATCATTCCACAAATGGCAATTCCGCGAGGCAGGAATCTCCGCGAGTTCATTAACTGGTGGCACAAAAATATGCCTGAAAAATGAGCCCATTTAAAGCCGCGCTCGCCCACTGAAGCCTCACTGTGGATGCCCCGCCAGACTAGAAAGCTGCCATTGTTCGCCGCTGAATACACAGAAGCATCGCTGCTCCCAAAACCCCTAGCTGCTTAAGTCATGCATGTTTGCATATGTTAAAAATATTTAGTCCGCTGCTAAAAAAAATATTATGCCCCGAGATCAGGGGCCAGATAAATATAATGGCATCTATGTGTCTGACGCGCTGGCAGGCCGGAGGACAGAGGCGCAGTATATGCGCCCTAAACTCAGCTAAGGCCACGCTTTGTCGAAAGCTGTCTCATTCACAAGTTACTACGCCCGTCTTGCTGCAATCCACGTGTGTGTCCCGCGCCCATAACTCATGCCTGCCGGTACCTTTCGCTCGGACGAGTCGCCATTTTGAATGTGACAGGCCTCAGAGGTCAGAGGTCAAGGGTCAGAAGCCGCAGATGGTTTCTGAGCCGCATGTGTAATTCTTGGTTTTCCTGTGGGCAGTGCTTTAAAAGGAAATATAAAAGTGCAGGCACTCACAGAGAGTACCTGCTTGCTAGTGAAAAGTGCCAGTACTCGCCCATTAAAACTATCGTATTGTAATTGCACATATATAGCATTTACTATCTCACCGAAGTGCATTTTCGGCGAGCAGCACGCTACTCCGGAACCCATAAGAGGGAAAAAGGCTTGCATTTGTATACCGCTTGCTACCCCTGATGAGGTGTTGAAGTGCTTTTTCGGTGAGTAGAACGCTACTCCGGAACCCATAAAGGATTAGTGGTGAATTAGTATAGTGAAACATGAAATTAATTTGAGTGGTGGACATGTTAGCCTGGTATTTCGATTGAAAGGAAAGTGGATGGATAGAAAGGAAGGATTTAGAATTTTTTTTTTTGGTTCACATAGCTTGCAACAATGGTGAGAAGTGCAGGCACTCTCCCTTTCAAATAAAAAAAAAGTGCAGGTACTCAGAACCTGACAGTGCCTGCCCATTTAAATCATGGCCTGTGGGAGGTTGCATGTGATAATTGATAATAATCTGAATACCTCAGAAGAGTATGCATATGTGTTAAATGTTTCCTTGTATATTCTGTCCAAAGTGCTGCCTTTATCATGTGTTGTTTATATTGTGTTATTAATATATTGGTATATAAGTTGTGGTAATTATAAAATGATGAGGAAGGTTATGTTTTTCACTGTTGTGATAATAAAATGATGATGTTGCTTTTGTGGTATATGATATATATGTTTTATTTCTATAGCTGTGCGTTACTAGCTTAGTTATAGTGTTTTGGTATTCAAATAAGCCATGTCGTGCTTGCACACAAATATTCTTTGCATAGTGATATTGATTTTGTGGTTGTGTAAAACAGTATGCATCTTAGGTTTGTGGTGTTATGGTGTTAGTGGAATGATAGTGGGTTTGTGGTAGCATAAGATATATTCAAAATGTTGGCTGTTTTCATGGTGTTGTGTTATACAAGGGATGCTCTTGTTCTTGTAATGCGTTGCTATAACCTAAAAAATGATAATGTGGTAATGCATAATATATATGGTATCTTCGGGGCATCATTTTCAGAGTGATGCTGTTTTTGTAGCAGTGTGATGCTTGTATATCGAAAAAAGAGATCAGTAGTGGTGTTCCCCAAGGGGGACTGATCGCACGATCACAAGAATAGTAAAGAAACTAGAAATTGCAGGACACCAATACAACAGTACTTAGACTGTATAAGCGGAGTGCAACAGGGACCCACGTCACTCACCACCGGGGGTGACCATATGTTAAGTCAAAAGATTTAACACATACATATACAACAGAATTGGGTCAAGCGTGCACCATCCTAAATTAGGTAGCAGAGCGGTGATGTATTAATCACAATATCTCTAAACAAGCAGGAGTCACCGGACGTAAAGCAATGTTTAGAAGAATAGGTGGTCCAGTAATAAAAAGGACTCCATCAAAGTTCAACACAAACCGAATACGTTATGTAGAAAACAACACCATGAAAAAATCTGGTGGGAATTTAGCTAAAGAAATCGATAAGTGCCTAAAAGTCTGGGTCACAAAATCAATGGGCAATTCTGTAGTTAAAGGATTAGTCTTCACAGCATCTCCATGGTAAATGATAAGTATCATAGAACTCAAGTTAAGAGCAACGTCCGTATAATAACGTGACAAAGGTTATTACTGGACCACCTACTCTTCTAAACATTGCTTTACGTCCGGTGACTCCTGCTTGTTCTGTGACAACATCTACAATACTTGGCCACCTTGAAACATACGCGCTTTTGAGGTTTTTATTGGAACAGGACGTTCATTATTTTTCACATTTATCATCTCACTACATTCCTGAATTCTTTCTTTTCAGCCTTACGGAAGTTGTGGTACCTATTAGTACCAACGAAACACGTGTCGGCTGTTCCCATTGTGATGATAAAAGATTTTATTGAATAAACTGAACAACGGTTTCCAAATATAAGAAGATTGATTTGATTTTCCTGTCTCAAGCAAAGGATATTGTTTAATTCAAATGTGTGACATATGTTTAGAGATATTGTGATTAATACATCACCACTCTGTTACTTAATTTAGGATGGTGCACGCTTGACCCAATTCTGTTGATGCTTGTATATCGATGCTATGTTCATGCTGGTCTGTTGTATTGCATTAGAAACAGTGGCATTTGTTTTGTATTAGTGTAGATGTCATTAGTTCTGTGCTATATTGATTTTGTGATTATATCATATTAATCAATTGCTCCTAATCCTATTCATCCTCTTCATAGTTCTTACTATGAGATGGACACACCTAACCACAGCAAAATGCTGTTGCTGAAACAAAAGACTCCTACATCTCAGCCCACCCACCACACAGAGGGAATAAAGGATACACTCTACACATGATTTTCCTGTGCAATCAGTGGCAGCTCCTCCGCTGAGGCAGAGGAGAGTCACACCACAGCTCTTGGAGCAGTGAAAAAGGGAAAAATAAAATGATCTTAACAGCGTTACTTCCATTTTATTTTTAGTTGCTGTGAGGCTGGGTTGGGGCGGGCGGGGCTCGTTGCTCAGAGGGAGGGGTATTTTGTGCCGTCCGTCTTGGACCGGCCAAACAGTCATGCGCACTTTGCATATTCCCTACCAGGCAGTAATGCATAGCCGGGTGGTGAATATGCACAGGCTCCTTGTCCCCATCTGAGCGGCCATCTATGGCACTCAGACCAATCACAACGCCAGAGTCCGGAAGAGAAGAGCAGCAGAGACGGAGGAAAGATGGCGGAAAAGGTAAGTGAGCTTTAAAAAATATTTTTCAACACCCTTCCCCCTCCGCCCTGTTCTCTGCCAGCCACCACTATGTGCAGTTCCAAGTACCAGAGGTCAGTGACTACACACCAGTACAATGATGGTGGATGTGACAAAAGAATAATGAAGGGAAAGAATATGACTAGAAGTCGTAGTGGTTATAAGCAAGTGATCTATGCATGACCCCCACATCACTCATCATTGTCCCCGTTTTTATGATGAGGAAAATAAAATAAGGTAGAGATTGCCAACAAAACGCACCGCAGTCTAAACCTGCTACAAATTAATTCCAAACATTGTAGAATTTACTTGGATCCCTTCCTATGTGAACTGCAAGGAATGTAATTGATTCTTCCAAAACTAATCTAATATTTCACAAATGTGTTAGGAGCAGTCCAAGTGGCAGCCCTACATATGTCTACCAGTGGGACACTGTACGTGAGCCCAAAATGCAAAACGTCCACCAGTTGGTCTCACTTGAATCGTCTTGGAAAGAGAAACGCCTGCAACTAAACAGGCAATGGAAAACATGCAGCTCTATGCCAACATCCCGACGCACCAAAAATGATAAACAGATGATTTCCATAAGACAGTCGACCTGTCCAGAATGGAAAGCCCTTTCATCCAATAGCTTAATTGTCCTTCCGTAATCCCTCAACATGTGAAGGGTGTTCTGCAAAACAGCAGAAAACAAACTTGAGCCAAGAAATTGGGTAAGAACATTCGGTTTAAAGGAAAGATTTGCTCTTAAGGCCAAAAAGTGTGGTAGAATCAACCAACAAGCATTGGCATACCAATTGGCCTGCCTTAGCCAGCTTGTGCAATAGTTACTTTTTTATTTTTGATTGCAAGCATACTGCACAAAAATTAAATAAAAAATAAAACATGCCTGTGAATAATTGTGTGGGTGATATCCTTGCAATAACAATTTAAATTAAAAAAATATGTATTGCATATTATTTTAATAGAGCAGTACACATTCCTACTAACAGGTATTTTTACTTAAAAATGTTTTGTAACCTTTTCTGGTTTTATTGCACATACCATTAAAATATGATTCTTATTTTCACAAAGAAAAAGTACAGTTGGTTTTGAATATCTATAACCTGAAGACATCATTTAAACACACTAGGATGTCCAACAAAATAAAAAAGCGAATGAATGGAAAGAAAAAAGCATTGACAATGTAAAATATTGACCACCAGCCACAGCACTTAAGTGCATTACCTTTTAGGTGGGTGTACACACATGCTCATGAAAAACGCCAAAACTCAAAGCACAAGCAATATTTAACCTGTGTAATCTCAATTGACCTGAGAAAATCTGCCACCCAATTCCCACCTCATTTTGCAGCACTTCCTTTTAGCTCTACTGTAAAATTACCAAAAGGCACTGTCACAATTTGCTGCCTGCACTCTCGTGCCCACCAACAGGGGACCTACCTGTGAAACTTTTCAGTAGTCAAATAAGCTTCTGCACCTTCCACTATATTCATATATTCACTTTAAGCCTCTTGGGAAGTCATTCTAGATTCATGCTGGGTTTTGTGGAAGCTTGTCTGCTTTTCTTGAAAAACTCCATTACCTAGAATTCCCTACTCACTGCTTTATCTCCACCCAGCAGTCCAAGGATGGGTGGAGGAATTCAGCACACATGTGTCTGGAAGGTGCTAGCATGTTCACATCTGAGGCATGATATCATAATGAGCTCTTCTAAGTCCTAGTTTCTTTAAGTTCAACATTGGTCATTGTAGCAGTGTTCTTGTTTGGCTGAACCCTTGTTTCTTGAGTTCCTGAGCTGTTGTAATCATTGTTTCTGGAAAATTCCAGCGCTTAGCTTATCGTTGTTCCTTGAACTAGCCCTGCCTGCAGTGCTACCTTGACTCTTGATTCCTGAGCCAGCAATATTTTAGTGCATCCTTGATCCTTGTGCTTTCCCACTTCCTGCAGTTTCCTTTTTTCCCAGACCCTTCCTTTCTTTCCCTTTCCTTTCATTCAAGTTTCTAATTTGCTACCATCCTATTCCTGCTGCCTTAGCTTCCAAATTCCGTTTGTGGAATGCTACTTACTTTCTGCTAAGTTTTCCCTTTGGTTTCCCATCTTTCCTGTAAAGCACTATTCTTTTCTAGCTTCGTGTAGTTCGTGGCTAGGTATTTTGGTTCTCCATTGACACCTTAGTTGGTGTTTCTCATCCACTGTGAGTATTGTTTTCTGTTTTTTTATAACATCACCAAAGGTATCAGCTCCACAGACCATCAATTTGCATGTATTTCCTCTATGTGAGTATATGCAGTCAATATCTATAACAGCACATGTGGGTGGGAAACCTACGGAGCTTCAGTCTTACTGTTTGGAGCTCCTCAGTGCTTAACACCACAGTTCCTCTTTTGTTACTGTTGTGATACCTATGGTTTATACATCCTGGGTGTTTAATATTCTGAATGCAGAATTGCCTCTTGAGATCCTGCTTTATCAACGTTTTGACTTCCTTATTCTCATGTGCAGAGCTTCCAGATTGGTTTCCTTTTCTTCTATGATTCCCTGTGTTATCTTGGGAAGATGTGTACCCAGTATTCTGTTTACTTTGCCTGCTCTGCTACCAGTCCTTACCAGAGTCCCTGACATGCCCGTTTCAGTATGTCAGAATGTTTCTGCTTCCAGGAAGACCTGCCTTCAGCTCCTTAGTCATTCCCCTATGAGCTCTCCTCCTACCTGACAGAGTTTAAACTAGTTCTATTCCCACTGAGACCATAGTCTCGCTGCCTACAAGGGTCCTAGGAAGGAATAGAAGGTACCCTCTCTGGCATCTGTCAGTCAAAAGAGGGTGTTAGGGACTCCTATGCTCTACCAACAGATCCTGTCCACTCCCAGATACCTAATTTCTGCTATGTGGTTAACAGGGAATGCCACTTTAACTTTCCTGGGCTCAGAGGCAGGCCATTGTCTTCTGAGGCTGGGTCGTTACCTCTCTCAGCCAAGGATGAGCATTGCAGCTTCTGAGGTGGGATGAGCAGGCCAGCTCTGGCAGCCTAAAGCACATATTTCTAAATTTACCTTTTCTCTCAAGCCATCTTGAATCTGATTCCACATTTAAATTTGAATTTTAAAATTAATTTGGGAATAACTTTAAATGACTTTGCTAACTTTTCCCCAGGCGAAGGTATAAAATTAAATATCACACCTAGGCCTGTCCTATGGAAAATGTATCTGAACCTAACCAATTAAATACTTTTTAGGCCTTCATTTACTAGGATCGCACTTCTTAAATATACATTGCGTCTTTTGTATAAATAGCAAGCAATCCATCTTGTGGGCTTACATGGCAGTCTTTATGAATGGCTTATTGAAATACAAAATAGATTTTCCTACATGGTGGCAAAAACCCTTATCCTTGTCATTAATGTTTGATTTTTGTTACCAATGTTGTTATACAGTAACTAAATAATCAACTTTATTCAAATGATTCCTAATAGTATCTATTCTTTTGTTTTATGTTTATTGCCCGGTCCTCATATGAAATATTGCATTAGGTTTGTCATTTAATCTATCTATCTATCTATCTATCTATCTATCTATCTATCTATCTATCTATCTATCTATCTATCTATCTATCTATCTATCTATCTATATCAGCGGTCTCCAACCTTTTCTGTAATGAGAGCTACTTCTGATCAGTGAAAATCATGGTGTGCTACGGAATGCCAAGCCACTCATGCAGTGTTACCAGACACCCCCACAGCAAGCTTCATTGACTTTAACCCCTTCTGTGCTCATGACGAGCTGAGCTCGTCATGAGGCACAGTGCTCGTGTGCTCATGACGAGCTGAGCTCGTCATGACCAAACCCATCTTCATTGACTTCCAGCACAGGGGAGGAATATCGTGAGCAGCCAAGGTGTTAAGTGTGATGTCCATAAAGGCAGATACTATGCTTTGAACAAAACACTTTGACTACAGGGACTATATGACAGGGCTGCCATGAGTGTCAGTTAGAGCGTGGCCTTTGGGGATGTATGAACATGTATGCCTATGAATGGGTGAATGAGAGCATGTGTCATATGTACTTGGGGCACAGGACATATCTTTCACCATATGTGGCACCATTACTTGTATAACACAAACGTACAACCAATTGTTTTTAAATGGGATACATTTAAAGTGCAGAAATATGTTCTGCGAAAATGTTCATAAGTAGAAAAAAAAATCTGTACTGTAAATTTCTCCCACATATCTTGTCATATATAACTGAATAATAAAGCCATTATTATGACACTGATCCTGCCAGCGACTGGGAGCAAGACTCTTGCTGTGTGTAGGCACTATCACTTTATTGTTAAAAGCACTTTTTATTAGAAATATGAATGAGCACTATCACTTTAAGAAATTAGGAATTAAGAAATTGGAAAGGAAAAAAAAGGAAGAAAAAAGAAAAAATCTAAAGATCCTTCTTCTCTTGTTGTAGAAACAAAATGAGGATGACATTGAAAAATAGAAAAATAAAGTTAGCACTGGCACTTTATGTAAGGGAGACGGATACTGTGAGATACACTTAGACATGTTTGATGTAAATTGGCAGCTAAAGAACAATAAGCACAAATGCACTTTAAACAATTAGGAACTTTCCTTTTCTAAACTCCTTTTAAAATTCATTAATTGATATGGTACTGTCCAAGTCAAATGTATTTTAATGAAGTTATTATGTATTGGCATTGAAAATTAAGAAACATCATGTACAATATGAAGTGTTCTAAGATGGCGCCTATTGTAATCAAGTGTACTGCCTCGTCTTGCAATGGTAACTGTCCTTTGTCTATGTCGACTCTTTTTTACAATGTGTGTGTATTAAAATGAGGCTCAGTATCGTGACCATGGCTGCGAGCAGCAGCCAAAACGCGTGGATGCCATCACTAAAAAAAAAAAAAATAGAGTGAAAAACCCCTGGAGTGCTGGTTTAATCTCTGATCGAGTAAGGGGTTGTTATTTTGAAATATATATATATAGATTTGGACTGTATAAATCCTTTTTGTGGCTGCACATAGGGGGCTTTGAAATGTGTTTTTAGGGGCAAATGTGTGCGTGAGTCCGATGGAAGATGAGGACAGCATTGACAATCCGTCAGAGATTGAGTACTTACTCTAACCTGTCAGTCCTCTTTAATGACTATGCGGCACCCTCTAGTGGGAGTCAACGAATGTGGTTTGAAAAGCCCCTTGGTAAACAAACTTGTAATAAGGAACTGGCATTGAGGAAAGCTAACAGCCGAAACGCGTCTGCCAGGTGCTTGTGAACTGTGCCGGGAAATTTCTGTGCGAGGCATTGGAAGTGAAATAAAGCTTACCTCAATTGAACCAGAGCTGTGTCAGAGCCTGTTTCTATTGGTGAGGGATTTGGTACATATATATAAAAACTCGCCAAACTCGTAATATTTATATAAATAGCTTGTATATATATATATATGTATATATATATATACTAGCAGCCCGTCGCGACGTTGTCTGGGTATGAATTGCTGCATGCCAGTAGTATATTGTTTTGTAGGAATTCGTTTTGATAGCATTTCTTATCTGTGACAGGCCTGTGAAACGCTCTGATTCACAGTGCACTGCTGATGCACTTAAGAGTGCGCGTTCAGTAGAGTGTGAACTCGAGTTTCCCTACTTTATTTTTCCTTGCAATATTATATAGCGCAAACTCGACAACATGGCATGAGCACAATTTACATTACAGAAGAACACACTCATTTGTGGTAGGCACGGGGAGACAAAGAGATTTACCTGGAATCACAGGATGTTGAGCTGATGCAGAGATTCAAACGTAGCTCCCCAGCTCTAAAGTTCGCAATTTAGAACTTGTGGCAGGAGGTGTGTCTAAAAGTGTATGTCGGTGCTGGCCATCAATGAGAGTGACCTGTGCATTTTTCAAATGGGTGGTAAAAAATAATGAGTATGTTTCTAGAGATGTGGGCCGCCGTGCCACCAATGTACTTACCGGGGGAGGGTAAACACCCATTATTCCGCAACTTTCTTTCCGCATACCATCACTCCGCATACTTTCATTACGAAAGTACCATGACTCCGCAATGCCATTATAATGCATGGCATTACATTTTATATGCTTTTAGCATGCATACATTTACAACGAAACTCGTTGTAAATGCATGAATGGTAAAAGCATGTTTTTTAAAAAATATTTGGATAAGGTAAGTATGGGTATAGGGGTATATGTTGTGGGGTACTGAGGTATATGTTTTGGGGTGTTTGGGTATTTTAAGGGTTCAGATATAGTTTTGGGTTATGGGGTACAGGGGTAGTTTTAGGGATAGGTATGGGTTTTAGGGTACAGGGGTATTTTTAGGGTTCAGGGGTAGGTTTGGGTTTTGGGGTACATGGGTATTTTAAGGGTTCAGGGCTAGGTTTGGGTTTTGGGGTACAGGGGTATTTTTAGGGTTCAGGGCTAGGTTTGGGTTTTGGGGTACAGGGGTATTTTAGGGTTCAGGGGTAGGTTTGGGTTTTGGGGTACAGGGTTATTTTTAGGGTTCAGGGCTAGGTTTGGGTTTTGGGGTGCAGGAGTATTTTAGGGTTCAGGGGTAGCTTTGGGTTTTGGGGTACAGGGGTATTTTTAGGGTTCAGGGCTAGGTTTGGGTTTTGGGGTGCAGGGGTATTTTTCAGGTTCAGGGGTAGATTTGGGGTTTGAGGTACAGGGGTATTTATAGGGTTCAGGGCTAGGTTTGGGGTTTGGGGTACAGAGGTATTTTTAGGGTTTAGGGATAGGTTTGGGTTTTGGGGTACAGGCTATATTTATAGGGTTAAATGGGTTAGTGTTTAAGGGTGTTGGGTTATTTTAAGGAGTAAGGGTGGTTATGATTATGGGGTGCAGGGGTATTAAAAGGGAGCAGGGTGGGATTAGTTTTTAGGGTGTAAAGGGTAATAAAATAAAATAATAAATAAAAATAATATAAATAATGCAATTTAAAAGAATAAATGTTTTAATTAAATAAAAAAAGTGTAAAGTGTATATATAAATATATATATATATATATATATATATATATATATATTTATATATATATAAATACACATATATACAAACATATATTTGATGTTTTAATAATGTACTTTTACAATGTATATGACTTAACCACACATGCATTTGCATTATAATGGCATGCGTGATAAAGTCATATGCGTTGTAAAAGTTTTAGAAATGATGTCTTTGCGGAGTAATAGTCCTGCGATATAAAAATTGCAGAGTGATGGTATGCGGGATGTTGGTTTGCAGAATATCATCACATATTCCTGGGGGAGGGATAGTCCCTTTCTTTTTATTTCCGTGGAGGCAGGCCTTGTGTCCGGATGTGCGTGGCCTATGCGCAACAGAAGTGGAAAATCTCCAGTGTGCGCTTCAGGCGTCACCGGAAGTTAAAGCGAGATTACATTTCCTGCACAATGGCCCCTGTTTGCGCTCCTTCTGACCCTTGGGAATGGCGCCCTGCCTGACCTCCATACAGTAAAGCAGGTGCACGTCACTGGGAGCGCGGGGCAAACACACCCGGAGCTGGAATGTACAGAACCTGGGAAGAAAAAACAATGAAATATTGGGCACAACACTCGCTTTTTTTTTCCCGTAATCCCGCGCCCCGCACACGCTCACACCCCCAGTACACGTCCACAGCACACAATATGAGACATGGCATGAAGGGCGGAACGTACCACATGCCCCCAGCGTTTGTCACGCCCCCAGCATACGCCCACAGCACAATGCAGACACGCCCACAAGGGACTACTTTGCTGGCACGGTTCGTTTACCTTTTAAATGTATATGGTGGGCATCTGCATAGCCTATGTCCTTCTGCTGCATCTGCCCTTTCCAACGCTGTATTGGGTGTTGTGATTGGTGCTGTGGTTCCTGAGATTACCTGCCTCAAAGGTTTGGGCTCTCTCTTTATTATATTAAAATATATATATATATATATATATATATATATATATATATATATATATATATATATATATATATATATATATATATATATATATATACATACATACATACATACATACATACATACATACATACATACATACATACATACATACATATATATATATATATATATATATATATATATATATATATATATATATATATATATATATATATATATATATATATATATATATATATATATTGCAAATCCTGAATTAGTACCACGTCTTGAATCACGCGCAGGAACCAAACAGGACATGGACCCGGTATTTTCTCAGTACTTATCTCTTTATTTTAGCCATATGTCAGAGACGCGTTTCGCAGCGCCAACGCCGCTTGTTTACTCGACAATTTTGTTTGATCATGAAGGCTATTTAAAGTGACAGTGCTTTCAAAGTTGTGAATCACGTGATTGCTTTTTGCAGTAGACATGGACGAAATACTACAATAACAGTAAAATACATTGATTTATAACACCGGTTAAGAGCTTTTAGTTACATGTGCCTAATATAAGTAAAATACGCTTGCAACTTGATAATTATTACAAGTTTACAAATTATGCAACTTTTTAAATTCTTTTGAAATTTCTGTAAAATACAGTAATCCTTTAACCTGTTACATTAGTTATATTTTCTTGTATATATCTCTCACTCCATTCGTCACTGCAATTAGATAGTAAAGTGCTCATATGTGCTAATGTCATTAAAAACTTCATTTCATTTACTGTTCTCCTTTTTGTACTAACCAAATTTTTATATGTATTTATAAGTCATATTATACATTCCATAAATGATCTTACACAAGTTAATTTCATTATTTACATTCTTCCTTCATAGCGCATACTTTTATCTACTGAACATTTCATATTAACCTGGCCCATTGTATATCTGTTACATTAGTTGTCCCTCTAACTTGGAATCTAGCCATCTGTGTTAGAATTTTCCTATATCTCCTTCAACATCGAGTTATTTCATTCAATCACCTTATATACATTTGTGAACTTTGTTAAAACACAATTGTAAAACATTTACAGTTTTTAAAACCGTTTATACCTCCATTGGTCATAAAAAATGCATATATACACTATTTACAGCTTAAAACACCGTATTGTATATTTATATGTTGATAGTGATTTGATTTATATGTATTTTTCAAGGGATATCTTACAATCTGCTTATTCTGATTGAACAGGTGACCAGTTCATACTTCTTTTGTACGGTCATTATACCTCCTAATTTGTTAGGATAGACAAGTATACATGTCCTCTGTGAGATTCAATCCATTAGGATGTTTTGAATCCAACAGAAGAATATATCTCGTCTCTAACCTCCTCAGTTTATTTTCTCGGTCCCCTCCTCTCCTATTTGGGGGAATTGCATCTATGAGGTAATATCTTAACCCCTTGTTGTTGGCTCCATGACAAGTTTGAAAATGCCGAGCCACCGGATAAGTATTATCCATATTCGTGATGGCTCGGAGATGCTGAAGTATACGTATGTGTGCCTGTAATTTACTGGATCCCACGTAATTCAACCCACAAGGGCATGTTAACATGTATACAGAGTATTCAGTTTTACAATTTAGCATCTTATTGATCATGTATGGTTTAGCCTTAAACGGGCTGAGGTATGTTTTGGTATTTGTACCATGTGTACAAGCTTTACATGTGGGACATCGTTTAAAATCTTTTAAGCTTTGATACCAGGTAGGTTTACCAATTATTTATGGATCAGATACAACTAGACAATCTCTCATTGAGGGACACCTACTATATGTAATGGACACCCTCTGCGGTAGCAGGGGTCCTAATACTGGGTCGCTCAATACTATAGGCCATTCATCCTGAATGATTTTCTGTATCGTCTTATGTTGTTTGTTGTATCTTAGGATCAAACGAAAATTCTTTTCATCCAAATTTAATTGGCTTGCCTGATGTTCTTTATTTTGATTTTCACGCTTATCAGTTTTTCCAGCCAATAAAGCTTCCCTCACAACTAATTTAGTTTTTGCTATGGCTTTATTTATAGTTTGTTTAGTGTAACCCCTGGCTAGGAATCTTTCTTTGCTCAGTTTGTGGGCTAGCTGTAATTCCTCTTGGGTACTGCATATCCTCTTTATCCTAAGCATTTCCCCGTAGGGAATGCTGTTCACTAAATGATGTGGGTGTGAACTTGAGGCATGCAATAAAGAGTTTCCTGCTGTTTATTTCCTGTGAAGTGTTGTTTGTAAAGTATTGTTATTCACAAACACTTCTGTGTCCAGAAAACTAACCCTTGATTCACTTATCTCTGCAGTGAATTTTAGGTTCAATTCATTATTATTCAATTCTCCCAGGAAGTTTTCAGCCTCCCCCTTTGTTCCGTGCCAGATTACAAATAAATCGTCTATAAATCTTAGCCACATCTTGACTTTCGTTCTCACAGTGTCACCATGTATTCCACAGAGGACTAGCTTCTCCCATTTGCCCATATGTAGGCAGGAATAACTCGGGGAGAAGCTAGCCCCCATGGCTACTCCTTGTGTTTGGCAATACAGTAAATGGTTAAACATGAATACATTATTATGTAGACAGACCTTAATCATTGCTACTATATTCACTGAAAAAACCATAGGTTTCACACCAGTTATAGTTAGCTGGAAATTTTACTGACATAAAACCATTGACATTCCCACGTTATAGTTAGTTGGACTCACTATAACTTGCGCGCCTGCTGATGATGTCACATATTACATCACTCATGACATGGTCAGTGACATCACTCATGACATCACTGATGACACCATCCAGTGAATGCGTGTCTTTCTGAAAAATAAATATGTTTTATATATGTTTTGTAAAGGTCGATGGAAGAATAAATTTTTAAATAAGTGTCTTAATGGATGTTTTAAAAAAAAAAAATTGATTGGTTAATTGGCTTATTACGTGTATCTTTGTGAATACATATATTAGTGAGTATTGTTTAAATATGTAAATGTTTGTATCAGTGTTTCACTTTGTGTATAAGTGGCTGCATGGGTTGGTGACTGACTCACTGTTTGTATGTGTTTTGAAGACAGCATATGTGCAGGACTGTATGGGTGGATGAGTGTGTATATGTGTGTGTTAGTGAGTGAATGCCTGCCTCACTAGTGTCTTTATGAGTAAGTACATATATTTTAATGTAGAATAAGTGAGTATTGATGTATATAAGTGAGTATATGTGAGAGTGAGAGATTGAAAGAGTTCCTGTTTAAATAAGTATGTGTTTCTATAAGTGATTGTTTAAGAAAGTAAGGATGTGTAAGTTTCCTTAGAAGTAATGTGCTAGTGTGTGTATTGCTGTATATGCAAATAAATGGATATTCAATAGTTTATTTGCATGTGTGAGTATGTGTGTGAGTAACTTTTGGATGACTGTCGGTGTGTAACAGGATGTATATGTGTATCACTACATATGATGAGAGAGTATATGTATGAGTGACTATATAGAATTGTTGCTGAATGAGAGGGGGTGTATATAGATGGTGGAATTACTGAATTGGTTGTTGTAACTGGTATGGGTATCTCCATTTTTTTGAAAATGTTAGTTTCTATTTTTGAATATATGTTTCAAGGGTTTCATTACACTGAAAGGAGGTCTGTCAGTCTGTCACAAGGATGGTGTCATCAGTGATGTCATGAGTGATGTCACTGACCATGTCATGAGTGATGTAATATGTGACGTCATCAGCAGTGCATTGCAGGTGCGTAAGTTATAGTGAGTCCAACTAACTATAACGTGGGAATTTCAATGGTTTTATGTCAGTAAAATTTCCAGCTAACTATAACTGGTGTGAAACCTATGGTTTTTTCAGTGAATTGAATAGGTTTTTTAAATGCTAATTCCTAACTATAACTGGTGTGAAACCTATGGTTTTTTCAGTGAATTTCAAAGGTTTTTTAAATGCTAATTCCTAACTATAACTGGTGTGAAACCTATGTTTTTTTCAGTGAATTTCATAGGTTTTTAATTGCTAATTCCTAACTTAACTGATGTGAAACCTATGGTTTTTTCAAGTGAATTTCATAGGTTTTTTAATAGCACATTTCTATAGCTATGAAATATAATATTTTTTTTAATGAATCCTATATTGTATATTTATGTAATACTATTTTTTATATGTATATTCTTCATTTTTTTTTCTTTTGCCCTGGAGCGCTCCCAGTGCGCGTCCCAGTGAGTGCACTGGTAAGCGCAGTCTTGCGGCGCGCCCCGGGGCGCGTACCGGTGAGCGTCCCGTTAGTGCTATTGCTGCGAACGAAAACATCATCGTGACGTATCGCTTAGCCGCGTCCGCGTGATACGCACGGCGTAAGCGCACCCGGAAGCACCCACGCGCATACAAACACGCTACGTAAGCGCCGCCGGGCACGCCCCGGGGCGCACCCCCGGGCGTGCACCGCGGCGCGTAGCGTAAGCACGTTGGGTCATGTGATCTGAAAATAACACTTTTCATTGGTTCAGAACAGTTTTGGTTTCCAAATGATGAAATCCCGGCTCATGTGACCTGAAAATAACACTTTCATTGGTTCAGAACAGTTTTGGTTTCCAAATGATAAAAGCCCCCACCTTTTTTCCTCATTCTCACTTTATTCTTTGAGTGAGGAAGACCTGCTTCTATTGATAGAGAAATGGCTACAGTAGCAGCAGCAGCTGGAGCATCTGCACCACCACCACCACAAGGACCACCACAACATCACATTGGTGGTGAAGAAGAAGAGGAGGAGGAGGAGGAGAGAAGGCAGGTCCTGCCTGAAGACAATCCCCCATATAAACCTAAGGAGCACTTTATATGGGAGTTTTTTAAAATCCCAAGGGGTGCAAAAAAAGTTAATGCTGCAAAGGTGACCTGTCTAATCTGTGGCGCTGAACTTTCCAGGGGGAACCCTGCAAAAAAATATTCATTTGGGAATCACACAATGCATCGCCACATGCAACGAAAGCACCCCAATAACTATTCTGCAGCAGAGGTCAGAGAACTGACCAGAAACCCTCTCCAATCTTCTCCGAGCACCTCTAAACAACCCACTTCAACAGGTCCTGAAACTAGAGAGATGGTCCCATGCAACCAACGCCAGTTTGGAGAATACAAGATTACTTGTATATTTTGTGGGACTACCATTTCTTATGGGGAGCAGAGCATCAAACTCATAAACCGTGCTGGAGACAACCACCGGTGCTGAAAGAAGCCTTGATTTTTTCCTGTTTTCTTTGCTCCAGTTGAGCTGTTTACAATTCCCTGTTTTTTGTTTGTCCCCATAAAAAATAAAAAAAATATATAAAACTGTTCATAAAAGCCAAAAAAAGTATAAAATGTTCCAAAAAACAAAAAAAATATATAAAACAACAAAAAGAATAAAAAAAGTTCTTTTTAGAACTACCTCCAATTTTTTTTAAAAATGCTACATTTTTTAAAAAATCTGTCATTCTTTTTTCCCCATGGTACGCTCCCCGGTAAGCTCCCTGGTGCACGTACCGGTCGCTTCCCCGCGCACAGCGAAACATTTTTAAAATTTTTTTTTGCCCCGCTGGGCCCTTTTATGGCCCCCACATCAAACCTAGGGGGTCAGGGGGTATATCCTGCCCCCTTTTGGTCATTTCCCCCTTTGTTTTTGCCACCTCTTGTGTCTCTATCCTCCGAGACACAAGATGGCGGCCGCTCCGGACTGTTTGGAATGTTTACAGACACCCGAGAGCCAATCAGCTTTCAGCTCGCGAACTCGCGTAGCGCGCTGGTGCGCACCCCGGTGCGCGTACCGGGGCGCGCTTATAGATATATATTTTTTTTTTAACCTAAATTACTCAAAATCCACTGGAGCACATATCTTGAGATATAGCAAAGGCACATCGGGCTACCAGTCCCTATAATTTTGCCAAGTTTCGTGGAAATCCATTCAGGCGTTCGGGCTAAAAGTGAGGTTGACCGCCCTATGGAAATTAACATGGGGAAAACACGTTTTGGGACCCCCCTTTTTTCTCGGCCCCCGCTTGATGAATCTCCCCAAACTTTCAGGCAAGGACCGGAGCGCCGCGAGGCAAACTTGTGGACATTTTCAGGCAGATTCCTCAACCGGCGCCAAAGTTATTCCCAATAGAATGTTGCGATTTCCCTATTGAAAATAATCCTAACTATAACTACCTACTGGCGACCGCCAGTAGGTAATATATATATATATATATATATATATGTATATCCATAAGGGGTTTTAGCCAGCTTTCTTCTTCCTCTTCTATACTTACAGCAAGCATCATGAGCAATGCGAGTGCCTCTCCACTGTTCACTCTATTGCCTTTCTCTTTCTCAAAGACATTTCTGGGAAAAAAATGATGGGTAAAGTACCCCCTGTCGTACATTATAAGAATATTGCAAGTCACTGAGGAGTTCCATGACTATATAGAGGAACAAGGCAGACGGAACTCCAAGGTGACTTGCAATATCCTTATCATTTATGACAGGTGTCAGGAACTGAGTAATTAGCGCCTGCCTAGGTGTCTGGACTACAAGTCCCAGAAGGCCTGTGGTGGCAGGAGCGGTTAAAAGAAGCAAACGCGCACGGCCGCGCCTGTGTAAGTCTGATTTAATTTCTGGGAATCTCCAGCGGGAAGTGTTGCGGCTGGAGAATACGGCAAAAACGGATGTTTGCCGTTTCCTTCGTTCGTGTGGAGCTTTCACCCGAAGCGGAGCAATTCGGATTCAGGACTTCGGCGGAGACACGGTAGGGAGAGTAGAGTCGGGGATCCGCTCTATCTCTCGTAAAACTTCAGTGTGAACAGGCAGCGGTCTCGGAGCAGCTGAGAGGAATTACCGTGACCCTAACGGATCCTCACGGCGACTCCACAACAGTTAAAAGCACAATTTGAGTTGGCAGATACCTCTACGGATGTAAGGGGGGGTTTGCAGTTTGTACTGAGTTCTGGTATTGTTTATAATCGCTTCTTGGAACAAACAGCGTGTTGATTCCCCGTGAGGAGGAGCGCTCAGCGAGACTAATTGCTAAAGGGCGGCGGCGGTTAAGTAATAACCATGGAAGCCAAGGCGTGGGGATATTCCCAAACCAGGAGAGGGAACTGTGAGACTTCTTTGCAGGTTATTTCTGGAATTCCACAGTAGTGTAGGACTTACGAGACTTTATTCAATACAGGTTTCTGGAATGAGTCATATCACGCCAGGGCTTGGAGCTAGGTTTTTTTTTACTTCTGATTTATGACATTAAAAATAGCTGCTTGGATTACCGCCGGAAGGCGAGAAGTTATGGTTTCATTTGGTGTTTGGGTCTGAGTCTAAGGTAACCAGGGTTAGCGAGAATTGATGAGAGTAGAATTAATTCCTGTCTGTGGTGTGTTCATGTGTCTGCTTTTGTATTTCAGATCCTTTGTCCTTGCAGTCCCCATCTGTCCTTGTCCTCAGTCTGATCTGACTTGAACTCAGTGTTCTGTGTTCTGAGTTCGGAACGATCTGGAAGTGGACCCCTTATATCATCGGCCTGATCCTGAGGAGACTTAGCACCTTGACAACAGGGGGTATTCTTTTTCTTATAATACATGATCACAACATCGCCTTTCCCATAAACCGCCCAAATCTTTGTTGCGTAACTCTTTCCTATGTAGGATAGAGCATGTTTGCAAACATGAAGAATACAAATAGAATCTCTAGTGCAAAATTAAACACATCAAAACAGCTGTTGGATATTTGTTGAAAAAAGATATTAGAAGCAGTTTAATACAAGTTAGTTCTTTTAAAAATGTGCAGTAGATGTATGCAGAAAAATTCTAACTTTTCTATAATTACCCAGGGAGTGCACAAAATAAACATCTTCCCTTAAATATCAACAGTCTTCTTGTCAATGTACAACTAGAAAAACAGAGCAGAAGAAAGAAAAACAACGTCTTGTTTTTTGTTTCCCCTTAGGTGCTGGCTCTGGCAGCAGGCATTGTGACATCAGAACTCAATTTTGATAACTTATTACAGTTAATATTGTACATCATTTTGTATATAATCGGCGACTGGGTGCATCAAAAATCAGAGATTATAAAGAAATTAGAGGTGTGTTTTTTATACACAGGTTGCAGAATCCCATGATGGGTGAGTGTGTTCGTATGTGTGTGATCTTGGCTAGCACCAAACTAAAAAGCATAGAACACAGATGCCTTTGAGAAAGGGGAAAAGGCGTAAGAGCCAAGCAGGTGTAGGATTGATTTGTCTAGGGAATGGAGCTGGGGGTTGGATGAAACAATGTATTAGTTTGTTGTTAGGACAATAGTAGCTTTTTACAGTAAATTGCAATGCAGATGTTTAATTGTGAGCATTATCCTGCCTCCATAATGAAGCAGCTTTTGTCAACTTTAATAGCAGTTCCATATAATTACTTCCAGTATCTCAAAGGCTACATCGTGGTGTAGGTTCTGGGTCCCCAAAGAACCACTTCACTGACGCACTGTCACTCATGTTGTCCACTCCGATTGCTCACCAGTGCCTGCAACGCTGTCATCTGTTCATAAGGGCACCATTTTCCCACCACTCAGAGCACGTCCAACATACAAAGAACAAGAATAAACAAATTCGGAAAAACTGTACGCACTAGCTAACTCTCTTGCTTTTTTGCCTTTAACATACATGGCTCAATTCACCAGATATGTGCATTTATTACATTTACTCCTGGTCCCTTTCAGTATCTAGGCGCCAAATTTAGACGAAGGAGGACATACAGAGAGAGCTTACTGGGAATAGAGCAAGGCTTACACAGGCAGCAGTATATCTGGAGAATTAGGATTTACAAGAACCTAACTCAGAGTGGCACAGCAAGTCATTTTGCTGCACTGCGTTAGTTTCGAAGCACAGGGATGTGACATATTTACAACAATATGTCATATCTCTGTACTTCCCCCTGCTCTGCAGCACAAACTGCTGCCATGGACCGGTACAGGCACCCTTACACCATGGTGCAAGGATGCCTGCGTTGTGGGGCGATTGTTTTTGTGCATACTTTCCTGCACAAAAACAATAATTTGAGGCGATTTCCTCTTCCAATGTGTGCTGAAGAATGCAGCACGCATTGAAAGAGGAAAAAAACGAGGAGAAATGAAAAAATTTCTCCTTGTGTCACCTTGCTATGCCACCGCTAGGGTGACGTAGCATTTTGACCCATTTCCAGAATTACAATTCCTCGTAAATCTAGAAATGCATCAGTGGACAGGGGTGTTGCGTGGAAAAACCAACTACAACACCCATTTCACGCCCCTAACATGCAAAGCATTGTGTGAAAAGGGGGCGATATTTGCATGCACATGTAAAGTCACTCAGGGTTTATTTATTTATTTATTTTATTTAATGCGATTTTATATAGCGCAAACTTTACCTGAAGGTGTCAGAGCGCTTTACATAAGAACCAGTTGCAAAACATAAGGACTTAGGATTACATGCGTTACATAAAAGATACAAACAGAAAAAATTGCAAATGTACAAGATGTAAAGTCACACAAGGAAGAGATACAAACAGAAAGAAAAATTGCAAATGTACAAATAGTAAAGTCACTCAAGGAAGAGATACAAATGGATATACTCTAAGAGTCACATAGGAATGGTAGAGTACAAAGGTCTACTGCATATACTAGTGATTAGAGTTATCTCTATATACATAAGGAAGGGATATGAATGGATATACTCTAAGAGTCACATAGGAATGGTAGAGAGTACAAGCGTCTACTGCATATATTAGTGATTAGAGTTATCTCTATATACATAAGGAAGGGCTACGAATGGATATACTCTAAGAGTCACATAGGAATGGTAGAGAGTACAGAGGTCTACTGCATATACTAGTGATTAGAGTTATCTCTATATACATAAGGAAGGGATACGAATGGATGTACTCTAAGAGTCATATGGGAATGGTAGAGTACAAAGGTCTACTGCATATACTAGTGATTAGAGTTATCTCTATATACATATAAACAAATAGTAGATGTTCTTAGGTCAAGACCCAAAAAAAAAAAAAAAAATCCCAGAAAAGCAGAGTTCCATTAAGTGGGGTCGGAGGGGGATGCCGTCACAGCACCAAGGGTGGATTTATCTGTGCTTGTAAATATCACTCAGCAGGTTGCGCCGCCAGTGCATCACACAACGGGATGCACCAGCGGCGCAAGAGGCATTTAAATCTGCCCGTACTGTTTTTCAAAATTATAACTCTATGACGCAGGTTGATATCTTTTTGTCTGAGCCAAGCTTTCTCTTAGATGGTAATGTGAAAGTGTGGTTTATGGCCATTAGTTCTAGATACTCTACATTGAGAAACCGTTCTAAGAGCAATGGATATAATACAGTGAGAATCTGCTCCAAGAGTATTAGTTATAAACTACATGGAGAAACTGTCCTAAGAGTTTTTGATAGGGTACTCAATACATGTACAACATTGAGAACGGCTCCACAAGTAGTGGAAATGCAACACACTCGCCGCAAAGCGCTTCAGCTCCTCATCAGGGGTAATAAACACAGTATAATTACAATTAAGAAACTGTTCCAAGAGTACTAGATATGCTACAATGGAAAACTGTTTCAAGAGTGTTAGAACCTGGGATGTCAGGTCACCTAGGGTAGCCTGGCCTAGGGGCAAGACCTACAATTTCTAGAGGCACAGTGTGAAGGTTGCAGACCACCCAGCAGTAAATCCACGCAATAACACTTAAAAAGGACGCTACACCAATTGGTTAGGAAAATAAGTACTTGTTTATAAAAATAATATACTCTTTGCGCTCTTGGTACTAAAATTTACAGTTCAATGAAATGCATTCTGTCAGGGAAAGAACCAGTACTTTAAGAATTGCCAAATAATGTCAAAAAACACAGTACTCTTAAATTATCATCACATTACATTTAGATGACAAGTAATCAGTAGCTCTACTTTCAGGGATGTCAACTTATCTCAATATTTATCATTAATAATATATTTCATCAGTTCACAACATTGACCAAATCTGGTTTCAGTGAGGAATTCCAGGTTACCCCGAAGTTTAGTTAGTAACCAGCAATCTTTGTAAGGAACTTATGCCTTCAAAATGACCAACAGGTTCCTTTATGCTACTCCCCCACCTGAGTTGAGTAGGGATTGAATGACCAGTGCCTAATTTGCTCCACTGTAGGCACTAGCGCCACTTCCCCCTTCAGTGCACCTCCTTACTTGAAAATACCTCGTTGCTGGGTCCTTTTCTTGTGCCAGAAGCAAGGGGGAATCCACCACCGGTATGGCCAGGGAAAACGAGGGTGGTAAAGGCTCTCAATCAATCAATCAATCATTGACACTTATAAAGCGCGCTACATACCCGTAGGGTCTCAAGGCGCTGGGGGGGGGGGGGGGGGGTGCCGCTACTGCTCGAACAGCCAGGTCTTCAGCTTCTTCCTGAAGGAGAGGTGGTCTTGGGTCAGGCGCAGGTCGGTCGGGAGGGAGTTCCAGGTCTTGGCGGCTAGGTAGGAGAAGGACCTTCCTCCTGTAGTCGCTCTTCGGATGCGGGGGACGGCGGCGAGGGCGTGGTTGGCTGATCGGAGGTGGCGTTTGGGAGCGTAGAAATTGACTCGGCTGTTGAGGTAGCTCGGGCCTTGGTCGTGTAGGGCTTTGTGTGCGTGGGTGAGGAGGCGGAAGGTGATTCTTTTGTTGACGGGGAGCCAGTGAAGGTCTTTCAGATGTCCGGAGATGTGACTGGTTCGTGGGATGTCGAGGATGAGTCTGGCTGAGGCGTTCTGGATCCGCTGGAGTCTCTTCTGGAGCTTGGCGGTGGTACCCGCGTAGAGGGCGTTGCCGTAGTCCAGTCGGCTGGTGACGAGGGCCTGGGTGACGGTCTTCCTGGTCTCGGTGGGGATCCACCAGAAGATCTTCCGTAGCATGCGTAGGATGTTGAAGCACGCCGAGGAGACGTTGTTGACTTGCCTGGTCATGGAGAGGGAGGAGTCCAGGATGACGCCCAGGTTTCGAGCATGGTCAGTTGGTTTGGGTGCGGTGCCCAGGGCGGGGGGCCACCAGGAGTCGTCCCAGGCGGAGGGTGAGGAGCCCAGGATGAGGACCTCCGTCTTATCTGAGTTCAGTTTCAGGCGGCTGGTCGTCATCCATTCGGCTACCTCTTTCATCCCTTCGTGCAGGTTGGCTCTGGCGGCGGCGGGGTCGTTGGTCAGGGAGAGGATCAGCTGGGTGTCGTCGGCGTAGGAGATTATGCTGAGGTTGTGTTTGCGTACGATGGCCGCGAGGGGGCTCATGTAGACGTTGAAGAGGGTGGGGCTCAGAGATGATCCTTGGGGGACGCCGCAGATGACTTCGGAGGCCTCTGACTTGTACGGTGGTAGGCGGACTCTCTGTGTTCTTCCGTCGAGGAAGGAGATGATCCATTCCAGCGCCTTGTCCTGGATGCCGATGTTGCTGAGGCGCCGTACTAGGGTGCGGTGGCAGACCGTGTCGAATGCTGCGGAGAGGTCTAGGAGGATGAGGGCCGCTGTTTCTCCATTGTCCATCAGGGCTCGGATGTCATCGGTGGCGGCGATGAGGGCGGTCTCGGTGCTGTGGTTGGCTCTGAAGCCGGACTGTGAGGGGTCGAGGGATCCGTTCGTCTCGAGGAAGGCGGCCATCTGCTTGTTGACGGTCTTCTCGATGACTTTGGCTGGAAACGGGAGGAGCGAGATGGGGCGGTAATTCTTGAGTTCGGTGGGGTCCGCTGTGGGTTTCTTGAGAAGAGCGCTGAGTTCGGCGTGCTTCCAGCTCTCGGGGAAGGTGGCGGTGTCGAAGGATGTGTTGATGATGTCTCGCAGGTGGGGTGCGATGACAGCGTCGGCCTTGTTGAAGACGTGGTGAGGGCAGGGGTCGGTCGGTGATCCGGAGTGGATGGAGTTCATCGTGCGGATGGTGTCTTCGGTGCTGATCGGGGTCCAAGCGTGGAGGGTGGTGGTGGGGGGTGGTTGTTCGGTCATGGTGTGCGTTGGTTGGTTGTTGAAGCTGTTGTGTATGTCGGCGATCTTGTTGTGGAAGTAAGAAGCGAGGGAGTTGCAGAGGTCTTGTGATGGGGTGATGTCGTTGTTTCCTGCGCTGGGGTTGGAAAGCTCTTTCACGATGTTGCTCGGGCCAGCTCCTCAGTGTGGCGCTCGAGCAGGGAGGGAGTGTTCAGAGGCCCGGTAGGGGCCGGGGAGCATTGTGGAATCTGCCTTAGTTGTCCTTCGCTCGAGGGCCTCACTGAGGAGTCGGCCCGAGCAGAGGAGCTTTGTGAGGCGAGAGAGCCTTTACCACCCTCGTTTTCCCTGGCCATACCGGTGGTGGATTCCCCCTTGCTTCTGGCACAAGAAAAGGACCCAGCAACAAGGTATTTTCAAGTAAGGAGGTGCACTGAAGGGGGAAGTGGCGCTAGTGCCTACAGTGGAGCAAATTAGGCACTGGTCATTCAATCCCTGCTCAACTCAGGTGGGGGAGTAGCATAAAGGAACCTGTTGGTCATTTTGAAGGCATAAGTTCCTTACAAAGGTTGCTGGTTACTAACTAAACTTCGGGGTAACCTGGAATTCCTCACTGAAACCAGATTTGGTCAATGTTGTGAACTGATGAAATGTATTATTAATGATAAATATTGAGATAAGTTGACATCCCTGAAAGTAGAGCTACTGATTACTTGTCATCTAAATGTAATGTGATGATAATTTAAGAGTACTGTGTTTTTTGACATTATTTGGCAATTCTTAAAGTACTGGTTCTTTCCCTGACAGAATGCATTTCATTGAACTGTAAATTTTAGTACCAAGAGCGCAAAGAGTATATTATTTTTATAAACAAGTACTTATTTTCCTAACCAATTGGTGTAGCGTCCTTTTTAAGTGTTATTGCGTGGATTTACTGCTGGGTGGTCTGCAACCTTCACACTGTGCCTCTAGAAATTGTAGGTCTTGCCCCTAGGCCAGGCTACCCTAGGTGACCTGGCATCCCAGGTTCTAACAGATTGGTGCCTAGCGGTGGGATTCTGACTTGGTTGCAGCTACTCAGTAGTAATTAAACGTAATACACGCGGCCTACACCAGGAGTTTTCTCCTTGCAGCCCTCCTAATTTGTCTTTTTTATTTTTCAAAATTTGTTCCTGGTGGTGGGTGGAGGTAGCTTTAGGTTGCCCTTGCAACTCTAAAATTTCGGGTGTGTAATCTAGGTTTGCCTATCTCAAAATGGAGTTTGCCTTGGAAAACCTAGAGGTCTATTCTGTGGCTCAGCTGAAAGTGTTCTGCCAGCAAATGGGGGTATTTTTCAAGCATGGTGCCAGGAAGGGGGAGCTCCAGACCAGTCTCAGGGCTTGGGTGGAGGCACACCAAGAAAGGAAGGAGGAGGATGAAGGGGTAGACCAGGACACGGTGGGGGAGATAGATGGGTTATTCCACTCTGAGGGGGAAAACTTACTCCCAGGACCAATGTCCTACTCCAGAAGGGGCAGTAGCGCCTCTGGGGGAAGCTTAACTGAAGCCGAGCTCACTGATAGGAGGGAGAAAAGACAGTTGAGATGGGAGTTGGCTAAGTTGGAGCAGGAGAAGGAGGAGAGGAGGATGGCCCATGAGTTCAGGCTGAAGGAATTAGAACTCAGAAGCCTGCAACGGGGGTCCTCTCCTGAAATGAATGGTGGCAGCGAGACAAAAGAGACAGCCAGGGAGTCCAGAGTGTAGGAAAGACTGGAGGACACAGGAAGCTTGATGAGAAGAGAGTTTAATGGAAACACGTCTGGAGTAAGTCCAGTCTAACAGTTAATGCCACATCATTCTAATCCCATGTCAGACATACATATTCGAAAGATGCAGTGGCTTGTGCATGTGCATAACAGAAAGCGACTGACACGAGATGTCACGAGTAAAGCCACGTGCCATCTCGTGTCAGAGATAATATATACAGTATAAAACACACCTCCCTTCCTGTAAATGAAAAAAAACTATAAAAAAAAAAAAACATAATAACAAAACTTTAAAGAATAATCCCATACAATTCTATCTTAATTCATGACAAAATCCTTGTATCTTACAGGAAGACGGTGAGACCTATGGTAATTTTTTGAGGGTACCATAGATGGAGTGGTCCTTACAACCCTAGTATTGGCATTCTCACTCAAAAGATTCCCAGAAGTGATTTCTACATTTCCAGGGACCCCACTGTCAGATTCAAAGTCAAGAAAAACGTTGCTATCATCCCTTGACACAACAACATCCTTGCCTTTAAGTAAAGCACTACTGCCATCCTCTGACGCAAACGTATCTTTGCCTTTGAATATGGAAACTCTGTTCAAATTCCAAACACTCCCATCCTCAATTCTGACAGCATGCTTGAAAACCTCAATAACTTCCTTGGGACGTGACCAAATTTGACCACCTTTCAAAACACCTTCCTTTCTTTTAATACGAACAAAATCACCAACATTAATGACATGTTTACTCACTGATCCCTGCTTTGCCTCCATCCTTTCCTTCATCTTATCCTTATATGCGCTAACCCTGTCTCGAACCAAATCATAATCAACTTTTGAAAAACCACAATGGTCACTCAAACTTCTTTTTAGCCACCATGGAGTTAAACGAGTACTGGGTTTCCGACCCCTTAAAAGTTCAAATGGACTAACCATAGTGACAGAGTTAGGAGATGTTCTATAAGACAATAACATAGACTGAAGAGCGTTACGCCAATTCAAATGACCTTTAACAGAAAGTTGGATAGCTTCCTTCACAACTCTGTTGAATCTTTCAACCTGGCCATTGGCTTCAGGATAGAACACAGCAATCTTGTTGTGCGTAATCCCACATTTGGTGATAAAACATTGAAAATCCTTGCTGGTAAATTGTGGTCCATTGTCAGTCACTAGTTCTTCTGGGATTCCTTCTCTACAAAAAACCTCATCCAAAAACTCCACTACATTTCTAGTTGTAATCTCCCTAACCATTTTTACCTCTGGCCATTTTGAGAAATAATCTATCAAAACCATGCCAAATTTCTCATGTTCAGGTAAAACAGAAAATGGACCAATGAAGTCAAGACCTCACTTTCGCCAAGGACCGAAAGGACATTCCACAGGACAAGGTTCAGGACGTAAAGGGACAGCAGACTTATCACTGTTGGCGCATTCTGAACATTTTTGGATATAGTGTTCCACACAACTGTCCACTCCTGGCCACCAAAAGAAATCTTTTATGCGTCTCCTGGTAAACGAGATTCCTAAATGCCCCTCATGGGCAATGCTAATGATAGTATCTCTCAAGGAAAAAGGAGGAATAAATGTATCACCTCTCATGAGAACCCCATTTTCGATTGCTAACTCATCCTGAACTTTGGCGTAACTCATCATCTCGCCTGAAAACTTCCTTTGTTCTGGCCATCCTTGTAAAATGTAATTTTTAACCTGAGTTAATTCAATTCTCTTCTCCATTTCTCTTACCCAGGACTCCTTACTCAAATCAAACTTCTCCCCATACACTAACATAATGTCTTGCGAAGTGAAGGCTACTTCACACTCATCATCATCACAAGGAACATCACAAGATGTGTGCAACCTGGACATGCAATCAGCATGAATGTTAGTTTTCCCTTTTACATATACCATCTCGAAATGAAAGGATTGTAGTCTGGATGCCAATCTGGCAAGGCGAGCCGATAAAGTTCGACCTCCACCTGGTGCCATCATGTAAATAAGAGGCTTGTGGTCAGTCTTAATAGTGAATTTTGTTCCCCACAAGAATGTTTTAAAGTGTTCAGCTGCCCAAACTGACGCCAATAACTCTCTTTCAATAACTGAATAGTGTTTTTCAGCATCCCTCAACGCCCTTGAAGCATAGGCAATTATCCATTCTTTTCCGCAGTCATTCTGCATGAGCACAGCTCCTAACCCTGTGCTACTTGCATCAACCATGATGGTGCATTTTTTCCCAATAACAAAAGGTCTTAAACAGGGTGCATTCACAACAAAAGCCTTAAGGTTCTGAAATGCCTCCGTCATTACATCAGACCATAAGAACCTTGCATTTTTCTTTAGAAGTGGTCTAAAGGAGTCAACTTTAGAAGAGAAATTTGGAATAAATTTGGCATAGAATTCCATTAATCCTAAGAAGGCTACCAATTGTTCTTTTGAAACTGGAACTGGGGCTTTAATGATGCTCTCAATGTGTTTTTGCTTCGGTCTAATTCCAGCACCACTTATGGAATGTCCCAGGTATTCAACTTCTTTTTCTCTAATTTTACATTTATCAAGACGAAGAGTAAGACCTTTAGAGGATAATGCGGATATAACTTTCCTTAAATTATCATCGTGCTCCTCTACATTTTTCCCAAATACAAGAATATCGTCTTGAAAGGCGATTGCCCCTGTCAACCCTTCAAGTGTCTCTTTCATTAGCCTTTGAAAGACGGAAGCGGCACTAGCCAATCCAAAAGGCATGCGTTTATATCTGAAGAGACCTTCTGGCGTAATAAAAGCTGTCAGATTTTTGGAGTCATCATCCAAAACGACTTGATGATAGGCACTTGCCAAATCTATGCATGAGAAAATCTCAGCACCTCCTAATGTTGAAACCATCTCATGAAGATTTGGCAAAGGATGAGCATCTACCCAAATTGAATTATTTAAACTGCGAAGATCAACACAGAGCCTCAATTCGCCGTTGGATTTAACCGAAATCACGATCGGGGAAACCCACGGCGAGGACTCAATGGGCTCAATAATGTCCTTGTCACACAAGTCTTTGAGTAGAACTTTAAGTTTATCCCTGTAGGTAAGAGGGACGTTCCTGACTCTGTGCCGAATAGGAACAACACCATCATTGAGTTTAATAGTGTGTTTGAAACCCAAAAACTGACCAAGTTTCCCACTAAAAACATCTGAAATTCAGATTTCAATTTATCAAGCATGAGATTACGATCAGGATCATTGGTGTTAGCAACGGAGTAAACAGGAGGATTGGCTCTTGGATCTATCTTAATGCCCAATTGATCTTGGTGTGGCCATCCTAACAAAGGTTGCCCAGACTTAGCGA
Source organism: Lissotriton vulgaris (assembly GCF_964263255.1). Taxonomy (NCBI): domain Eukaryota; kingdom Metazoa; phylum Chordata; class Amphibia; order Caudata; family Salamandridae; genus Lissotriton; species Lissotriton vulgaris. The sequence goes on along the minus strand of NC_141700.1, from coordinate 649,470,238 downwards.
CATAGATTTTCCCCCAAAAGTAACCTACCAATTCAATCCTATGTCCAGTATAACCCCCTGGGGAAATGTCAGATTCAAGTAAAATTTTGTTTGGCCAATTTTTTTTTACAACATCTAAACCCAATAATGTATACCATGCACAAGTGTCAACAAAAATGTTAATTGTCTTTCCATCTATAATCACATCGCAAGATGGAAATTTACTTACACCTTCACTACCACAAATATTGATAACAGTATTGATATCATTTTCATTTGAATCATAGTCATCAAAATCTTGAACAATATTAACTTTTTTGGTAGTGGATTTACAAAACTTTGTTAGATGCTCTTTCTTATTGCATTTCAAACACATTTTATCAAGGGCAGGACAAATTTTAGAATTAGCTAAATGATTTGAACTTCCGCATCTGAAACAAATCCACTGAGTATTGCTCTTCTTATCACTTTTAGTGTACTTAAATTTTGAGTCACTCTTATTGTTAGCAAAGTCATTTTTAAAAGTAAACGGTTTCTTAAATTTCTCTCCTTCTTTGGAAACGCTAAAGACATCTCATTTTTCACTTCCTCTTATTTCCTTTACAAACTTCTCGGAATGTTCAATTGACCTTGCAATGTCAATGGCTGCATTTAGAGACATATCCGAGGTTGTCCAAAGTCTTTCCTGGACCTTTTTGTTATTTGTTCTCATGAGTATTTGATCTCTTAATACCTGTTCATAGTTTATATGTTCAAAATCACAAGTTACGGCAAGAGATCTGAGAGATGATACAAAATCATCAATTGGTTCATCTGCAGATTGTTTGCGGGAATAGAAAATAAACCTCTCCATGACAATGTTCTTTTTCTTTCCGAATCTAATTTTTAATTTTTCTGCTGCACATTCATACACATCTTTTTCACCAGGATTGGTCAAGGCTGGAAGAGTGACGAATTTTTTTAGTCCAATCCCCCCAAGGCAATGTTTTAAAAGGGATAATTTCCTCTCAGGTTCGCATTCAGTGCCTTCCATCACCTCAACATAGGCTAGGAAAACAGGTTCCCATATTTCCCATTCCATGGGAGGGTCACCTTTATTTGCCAAAAACGAAGGAGGAGGGACAATTCCACTCATGTTGAAATGCTTATTGTTAAAAAGTTATTAGATGTGTAAGAAAATAAATATTAAAGACAATATACAGTTGATGAAAGAAATAGTGTAGAATCAGAAACAGTACCTTTAAATGAAGTCGAGTTGAGAAGTAATCATGTAGAGTAGATTTCACGAAGAAAAACGGACTTCAAAGAAAAAAAAACGAAGAAAGGAGACAAAACTCGATAAAGTTTACCAATCTAAAATGGCCGCCATGGAAATTGCTTTGTTTTTACAGGCGATGGCCTTGTTTTGAAGGCGTATGACGTAGTGTTTAATTCCACGTAGTTCGCGCATGCGCGCGTGCAAGCTGAGACTCGAGCAGGCAGAGACTCGCGCTGACGATAAACCCTCCGAAAACTTCGAGGTAATTGAAAATTAACCAAAATACCTCTGAGAGCGGGAGCGAGTGTCGCTTGAGTCGTTGTAGAAATCTGCCTGAGACGCTGTGTCGCTGTGGAATTCAAGCGGTTCCAGTAGGTCAAAAATAAATTAAACGTTAAAAAAGTATCTTTTCCTTTTAAAATTCATTGAAGAAATCTTCTTAGAGCAGAAAGATAAAGTCTTTTTTCCCTCGTCGCCAGTGTAGGAAAGACTGGAGGACACAGGAAGCTTGATGAGAAGAGATTTTAATGGAAACACGTCTGGAGTAAGTCCAGTCTAACAGTTAATGCCACATCATTCTAAACCCATGTCAGACATACATATTCGAAAGATGCAGTGGCTTGTGCATGCGCATAACAGAAAGCGACTGACACGAGATGTCACGAGTAAAGCCACGTGCCATCTCGTGTCAGAGATAATATATACAGTATACAACACAGACCCTATTTGCCGAAAGACCTTACAGCTAGCTTCAGTCAGGGGGATGACATAGCTAAGTGGCTGGCTGCTTATGAGGTCTCCCTAAGAGCCCATGGGGTGCAGGAAAAGCACTGGGGGGGTGGTTTGTATAAATACATGCCTCCTGCTGGTCGGGACACCTTGCTGGCCCTGGAACCAGAGGAACAAACCAACTACCCCACCATGAAGCTGGCGTTGTTAAGGAAGTTTGGGCTTACCCCGGAAAGGTACCGTCAGAAGTTCAGTGGGAGCCACAAATTAAGCACCCAGAACTGGGTGGACTTCCTTGACTACGCCAGAAAGGCCTTAGAGGGTTGGGTCAAGGGCAGTGAGGTGAAAGATTATGAGGGGCTGTACGATCTATTTTTGAAAGAACACCTCCTCGAGAAATGTTTTCCCGAGCTGCGCCAACACCTGGTGGACAGCAAGCTGACCAATCCCCGGAAGCTTGCAGAGGAGGCGGACATCTGGGCAAGTACCCGGGTGTCCTCAAAGGGGACTGGAGGGGATTCTCAAAAAGCCGGACAGGGCGCCCCCCAGAAGAAGGAGGGGGGAGAGAAAAAGAAGGAGTTCTCTGAAGGTCCCCAAAATAATTTCCAAGGGAAGGGAGCAGGTTTCACCCCTAGGGCAAACCCGCCCAGAAACTCTAATCCTGGCCAAAGCCAGCAGCCAAGGGTTCTCCACTGTTTTGAATGTGGTGGTGTTGGACATTATAAGGGGGATGTCAGATGCCCAAAGAGACCACCCCCTCCCACCGGAGGAAAGTCACCGGGAGTAGCTAGTGTAGCGCTCGGGGAGGAGTTGCCCTTAGATAAGGGGGGTGAGTGGGCGGGTGTCACCTTAGTGTCCCTGGGAGAGCGGGAGATGGTTCCAAAGATCCAGGTGCCCCCTAATACTACAAAGTATGGGCAATGGGTCACCATCAATGGCCAGAGAGGGGAGGCTCTGAGAGATACAGGAGCCAGTGTGACTATGGTGAGAAGTCAACTGGTGTCTCCAGAGCAGGTTGTTCCTAATGTACTCCACCCCGCCGCGATGGCTGACGGCAGAATGGGCCACTATCCAGTGGCTGAGGTTCCCTTTGAGTGGGAGGGGGTTGCAGGTTCACTTCGAGTTGTCGTAAGCCCTGCAGTGCCAGTCGATTGTCTGTTAGGGAATGACATGGAACACAACACTTGGAGAGAGGTGGAATACCGGACGCATTCTGCGATGCTGGGTACACCTGACTGGGCCTGTGCAAGCACACGGTCTGCGACTGCCCGGAGAGGGAGTTCGTCTGGGTTGGAGCCTGGAACAATGGCCCAACCCGCTGCTAAAAAGGGACAGACCCGGAGACAGGGGGAGCCTGCTCCGGCTTCCACACCCCATGTGACAGATCGGCCACCTGCGGTGGTGGACCAGGAGTCCGTGGAGGGGGAAGTAGACTCTCTGGAGGATTTACCCATCCCTGCTGAGTGGCATGTGGAGGGAGGTCCTACCAGAGAGGAATTCTGTAAGGGGCAGAGGGAGTGCCCCACCCTTGAGGGACTGAGGCGACAGGCTGAAGCCCAAGCAGCAGGTGATGTTACGGGACACTACCATATTTACTGGGAGGATGGACTCCTCTACAGTGAACCCAAGGTACCCTTGCCTGGTTCATCAAGGGCCTTGGTAGTCCCGCAACAATACCGAGCCTTTCTTTTGGAATTGGCTCATGCCATACCCCTGGCAGGACACTTAGGCCAGGACAAGACCTTTGCATGGCTTGTCCTCCACTTTTACTGGCCTCAGATGAAAGTGGCGTCCAACACTTACTGTCGGACATGTGTAACCTGCCAGGCCAGTGGGAGACAGGGGTGAAGCTAAAGGCTCCCCTGGAACCACTTCCCGTCGTTAGCACACCCTTTGAGAGGGTGGGCATCGACATTGTAGGGCCTTTAGATCCACCAACAACAGCTGGTCACAGGTTTATCCTGGTTCTGGTGGATCATGCCACACGGTACCCAGAGGCAATTCCTCTGAGGACAGTCACTGCACCTGTAGTGGCGAGAGCCCTAATGGGGATCTTTACCCGAGTGGGATTTCCCAAGGAAGTTGTGTCCGACAGGGGGACCAACTTCATGTCAGCTTACATGCGGGCAATGTGGAAGGAGTGTGGAGTGACCTACCGGTTCACCACTCCTTATCACCCCCAGTCGAATGGACTGGTTGAGAGGTTTAATAAGACCTTGAAGGGCATGATCAGAAGTCTGCCCGAAAGCCTGCGGAGGAAATGGGACGTCCTCCTACCCTGTTTGCTCTTTTCCTACAGGGAAGTGCCACAGAAGGGAGTGGGCTTCAGCCCCTTTGAACTTCGGTATGGGCACCCTGTACGCGGTCCTCTCAGCCTGGTGAAGGAAGGTTGGGAGAAATCTCCCAGGAAACCCCCCCAGGATGTGGTGAGCTACATGCTGGCCTTCAGGAGCCAAATGGCGAAGTTGTGGAAGCAAGCTTCTGACAACTTGGAGGCCAGCCAGGCAGTCATGAAGGAGTGGTATGACCACAATGCTCACCAGGTGGAATTGGAGCCTGGCCAGAAAGTGTGGGTGATGGAGCCTGGAGAGCTTAGTGCCCTCCAGGATCGCTGGACAGGCCCCTTTGAAGTGTTGGAGAAGAAGGGTAAGGCTACATACCTGGTGGACCTTAAGACCCCTCGACAGCCCCTACGGGTGCTGCATGCCAACCGTCTCAAGCCCCACCATGAGAGGCCCGAAGTCATGTTGATGATGGTGACTGACGGGGAAGAGGAAGCGGAAAGCGAACCTCTCCCAGATCTATTCTCGTCTCAAGAGAAGGATGGGTCAGTGGAGGGAGTGATTCTCTCTCCTACTCTTACTCCTGAGCAACGGGAGGACTGCCGCCAGATCCTGGAGCAGTACTCTACGTTGTTCTCCCTTGTCCCGGGAAGGACTCACCTGTGTACCCATGACGTGGACACAGGGGACAGCCCACCAGTGAAGTCGAAGACCTACCGGCTGTCCGACAAGGTGAAGGCTAGCATCCATGGAGAGGTTGCCAAGATGCTAGAGCTGGGAGTTATTGAACCTTCCAACAGCCCTTGGTCCAGTCCGGTGGTGCTCGTGCCAAAAGCCGCACCACCAGGCACCACACCCGTACTGAGGTTCTGTGTGGATTACCGAGGACTGAACTCAGTCACAAAGACTGATGCTCATCCGATCCCTAGGGCGGATGAATTAATTGACCGGCTAGGAGCTGCCCAATATCTGAGTACCTTTGACCTCACTTCAGGGTACTGGCAGATCTCCTTGACAGATGGAGCAAGGGAAAGGTCAGCCTTCTCCACGCCTGAGGGACACTTCCAGTTCTGTGTGATGCCCTTTGGGCTCAAGAACGCCCCTGCCACATTTCAGCGGCTTTTGAACCAGGTCCTCTCTGGAATGGAGAGTTTCTCTGCTGCTTACTTGGATGACATTGCTGTCTTCAGTAGCAGTTGGGAGGACCATTTGCAGCATTTGCAAGCAGTTCTCCAGGCCCTGGAACAAGCTGGATTGACAATCAAGGCCAGCAAATGCCAGATTGGGCAGGGGTCGGTTGTGTACCTTGGACACTTGGTGGGTAGGGGGACTGTGCAGCCCCTGCAGGCGAAGATTGAGGCAATCATGGCCTGGGAACCCCCCAAGACACAGACTGAGGTCCGAGCTTTCCTGGGCCTCACAGGCTACTACCGTCGCTTTGTGAAGGGGTATGGCACTATTGTAGCGCCCCTCACAGAGCTCACCTCAAAGAAACAACCTCGACGGGTAGTTTGGACGGGAGCTTGTCAGCAAGCTTTTGAGAAATTGAAGCAGGCAATGTGTGCGGCACCGGTCCTGAAGGCCCCAGATTTCTCCAAGGAGTTCATTGTCCAAACAGATGCATCCGAACATGGCATTGGGGCAGTGTTATCGCAACTAAATGAAGAGGGCCTGGATCAGCCTGTAGTCTTCTTATCCAGGAGACTGCTTCCCCGGGAACAGAAGTGGAGTGCAATTGAGAGGGAAGATTTTGCGGTGGTGTGGGCTCTGAAGAAGCTGCGGCCATACCTCTTTGGCTCACACTTCCTGGTTCACACTGACCACCGACCCCTTCGTTGGCTGATGCAAATGAAGGGGGAAAATCCCAAGCTGTTGAGGTGGTCCATCTCCCTACAGGGAATGGACTTCCGGGTGGAACATCGGCCTGGAGTGGACCACGCCAATGCAGACGGTCTCTCCAGGTATTTCCGCCTTAGTGATGAGGACTCCCAAGGGGTTGGGTAGTTCTCCCCACTTTCAGCTGGGGGGGACGCGTGTTAGACCTGTCTGGCTTTTTGCGTAGTCCCTCCAATTTATTATTTATTTTGTCCCCTTTTTGCCCCTCATACCCTTAATAATTTTTGTCCACTGAGTTTTTCTAGGTGTTGGTCAAGGGGATAGGTGTTCTTTTCCCCCCTCATAATTTTTCACCTCAGGCCCAGAGGCCTGTTCTGACAGGAAAAGTTGGAACCACACAAAATGGTGGCTACCAACTGCCCTAACTGTCAAACTCAGAACTTGGCCATAGCCTAGCATAGGGCGTTCCAGAACCTTCTGGTCCATTCTGGACCACTGAGGGTCAGCCTATATAAGGCGGAATGCGGGGCAGCCATTTTGTCTACCTGTGAGAGTCAGCTGGAGGACAGGCTATCTTGGAAGGTGGGGGGAGGCTAGTGAGAGGGTTGATCTCCTGGACTGGGAAGCAGCCTAATTAATCCACTTCTCTACTCCTCCTTTGGGATCCTTGTCTTGTCCCCGCTGTGGTTGTTTAAGGGAGACCCTGGGCGCCTGACTGACCCCTAGCTTCAAAATAGTGGGGTGTAAACAGGAGAAGGAGACTGTGGCGCTGCGGAGCGCAGTCCTCTGCCCAGTGAAAGGAATTCTGCTGTGATTCCCTCTAACAGAGGAGGGTTAATTCTTGTGGCCCCCATCCTTTTATTTAGCCCTCAATACCATCCTGCCCTGGTTTCAGCGACTGTCCCCTCGTTCAATCACCCCACAGAGAGTCAACTCTCACCTGCTGTGGAGTGAAGCCGGCGCCTGGTGAGCTGTCCTAGCTCAGTGGTTGAGCGCCATCTGAGAGGGGCAGTGGGCGCTGAGGGAGCAGTGGCCAGGAGAGATCGGCGCCGGATTGTGACTTAGGAGGCGCTTTGAAGGTGAAGGGTGCCGGTTTCTCTGAGGCAGCGCCGCCTCGGCCGTGACCGGGACCCCTGGGGCACCGATCGCGCACTGTGATAGCACCCCCCGGGATCCACTGAGCCTGTGAAGCCTTGCGAGGCTTCCCTTCGTGAGCGGGACCCCGGGGGCGCCTTCCGCGTTTTAGATGCGTTGCCTGCAGCGACCCGGTTGAGGAGAAAGTGAAGGCGCCTTCGCGCATGCCCCGTCTGATGCTGATATCCCCGGAAGGAGGGGCACAGAAGTAAGCAGACCCAAGAGAGAAGCGACTTCCCTTCGAGCGGGCGCAGTGGGAGGCAGCCTCAGCTCAAGCGCTACTGCGCATGCCCCTCTGGAGGAGTGTCTGTGAAGTCCGACGCTGAGGAGAGGCGCAGGGGACTTCCACAGCTCGCCGAGAGATCCGACCCTTTTCCTCCTGCTCGAGCGCCACACTGAGGAGCTGGCCCGAGCAGGGAGGGAGTGTTTAGAGGCCCGGTAGGGGCCGGGGGAGCATTGTGGAATCTGCCTTAGTTGTCCTTCGCTCGAGGGCCTCACTGAGGAGTCGGCCCGAGCAGAGGAGCTTTGTGAGGCGAGAGAGCCTTTACCACCCTCGTTTTCCCTGGCCATACCGGTGGTGGATTCCCCCTTGCTTCTGGCACAAGAAAAGGACCCAGCAACGAGGTATTTTCAAGTAAGGAGGTGCACTGAAGGGGGAAGTGGCGCTAGTGCCTACAGTGGAGCAAATTAGGCACTGGTCATTCAATCCCTACTCAACTCAGGTGGGGGAGTAGCATAAAGGAACCTGTTGGTCATTTTGAAGGCATAAGTTCCTTACAAAGATTGCTGGTTACTAACTAAACTTCGGGGTAACCTGGAATTCCTCACTGAAACCAGATTTGGTCAATGTTGTGAACTGATGAAATGTATTATTAATGATAAATATTGAGATAAGTTGACATCCCTGAAGGTAGAGCTACTGATTACTTGTCATCTAAATGTAATGTGATGATAATTTAAGAGTACTGTGTTTTTTGACATTATTTGGCAATTCTTAAAGTACTGGTTCTTTCCCTGACAGAATGCATTTCATTGAACTGTAAATTTTAGTACCAAGAGCGCAAAGAGTATATTATTTTTATAAACAAGTACTTATTTTCCTAACCAATTGGTGTAGCGTCCTTTTTAAGTGTTATTGCGTGGATTTACTGCTGGGTGGTCTGCAACCTTCACACTGTGCCTCTAGAAATTGTAGGTCTTGCCCCTAGGCCAGGCTACCCTAGGTGACCTGACATCCCAGGTTCTAACAAAGAGCATTGAGAGACTGTTCAAAGAGCACTAGATATAGTACATGGAAAAACTGTTCCAAGAGTACTAGATATACTACATTTAAAACTGTTACAAGAGTACCAGTGTACTAGATATGCTACTATCGGAAACCGTTCCAAGAGTTCTAGATATAATATACTGAGAAACTGTTCTAAGAGTGCTAAATATACAACATTGAAGAACTGTTCCAAGAGTACCAGCAACATACTAGGTGCTACTTTGGGAAACTGCTCCAAGACTACGAGTGGGCTAGATATGCTACTATGGGAAACTATTCATAAGAATACTAGATATAAAATATCGAGAAACTGTTCCAAGAGTGTTAGAATATCTGCACTGAGAAACTGCTCCAAGAGTACCCGAGTACTAGTACTGCTTCTATGGGAAAGTGTTCGAAAGTACTAGATATACCACTCTGAAAAACTGTTCCAAGAGTCATAGATATGCTACTTAGGAAACTGTTTCAAGTGTACTAGCTATACTACATTGAGAAATGGTTCCAAGAGCAATAGCTATACTACACTGCAAACCTTTTTTCAAAAGTACATATATACTACTCTGAGAAACTGTTGCAATAGTTATACATATACTACATTGAAAAACTATTCTAAGTATAATAGATATACTACATTGAGGCACTGTTCTAAGAGTACTATATATACTACACTGAGAAACTGTGCCAAGAATACCCATATCATACACTGAGAAACTCTCCCAAGAATAGTAGATATAAAACATAAAGAAACTCTTCCAAAAGTACTAGATTTGCTGCATTGAGAAACTGTCCAACGAGCACTAGATATACCACATCAAGAAACTCTCTTGGTCCTTATTCCCATAATGTTTCTAGATGTATTAAAATGTTTATAGTTTTGCATGACAAGCTGTAGGAAACCGTTTTATTCTTTTAAAAAAAGTAAGATTTGTACACAAAGAAAAAACACATAAAGAAAAATGATTGTAATCTTTGCAGTTTCCAAATAAACAGAGAAAAAGAGAATTCAACAGTATGGAAGAAAGAAAAGACAGGAAAACAGAAAGGAAGGATAACAACTATGCAAATTAAAGTCTGCCAGTTTAACCGGTAAAACAATGTTTCCGGCACAGGATGCCATTGTTTCAGAGGGGAAAAAAGTAACCACCCCCTGTTACCAATGGCTTGCCAATAGGAATTCTTTATTAAGCTGTAACTACCAGATAGTCTGACAACATAAGTGTCCAATTCTATTACAGGACCGGAGGCTCCGTATTATGCTTTTCTTTCTTTAATATGTTACACACAGCAGCCAATGAAATTTAAGTTGTACCAAAACAAACTACATTTCCCATGATGCTAAACACACATCACTTCCTGCAATAGTCCATAAGACCTGGTCACTCCCGGATATCCTCCTCTTTCTATGCTGCTGACGCAGCCAGTTAAGTGCCATTTATTTGCCTTGTCAATTTATGCTATAATGATTGTATGCTGATTTTGTACTTAGTCACGCTTGTTTTACTAAACTATTGTATGTGCTCGCGCTGTGGCACGTTATTCTCCTGCCCTTGTTGCAGACGCTTACACGCTCTCACTTTGGCGTCTGCCGGGTGCGATCGCGCCTTTCCTGCCCTGCGGGGGGATCGCGAGTGCACCGAGACGTCGCGTGTGCGATTAGGAGCAGCGCTCGAGCTCGCGCTGTCAGAAGAGAGGCTATAGTCTTCTGCCTCGCGCGGTTGTGCGCGACGATCGCGGCGGTTGCCGCATTTGTGTTTCAAGCATTTTATCCAATTGGGGGCACGGTATCCACTCGCCGACGGCGAGGTTTTTACCTATTGTGAGCGCGTGGCCCCCCTCATTGGCCTTAGACGCTCAGGAGCCTTTAGTTAGTTTTGCTTTCACTGGTTTCGACGTGCGTAGCCCAATTGGGCTTGTTTTTGGTAGGATTGGGCTACGCATGTCGCTACTGCCCATTTTTCGATTAGTTTTAGGGATTTTGGTGCTGCCTTCCACCGGAGAAGGTTCATTGACGCTTTGCTGGCTGAAATAACTGCTGGGCCTAGAGGGTACTCACATCTTTGGACTTTTACACTTTGGTCTACAAACTTTAGCTCCATTCTACGCCTGTGGGCTGCAATAATTTCATACAGCCTTTGGCTGAGGAGCTAGGTACCGATTGCCCTTGATATATTTATATATCTACCTTGTGCTGTGGGTTGGCTCCCCCTTTTACTCCTCTGGTATTACTTTGACTTATTCATGAGTAAGTCTATGTATAAATTTGGGGCCACTATGGAGGACTGGGTGACCTATGATGAGGATAATGTCTATGCAGAGGAAGTGGTTAATCCTTCTGTTGAGGAAAAGATTGTTGAGGCTCTGGATGCTTCCGTTCAGGATTCTGTCAACAAGGCCCTGGAGAAGGCAGTTCCTGGAACTGTTCAGCAGGCTCTGGCTAGTGCTCTGAAGCCAATCACTAAGCAACTGAAGAAGTTTGCGAAAATGCGTGGTTTTACCTCGGCTGATTCCGCAAAGAAGTACGCTACTGCCTCTCAGGCGCCTTTGGAGACTTGGCCTCATTCCTATTCTATGTCCTCTCTGCCTGCTCCAGATTCGGGTAAGAAATTCCAAGTTCAGGACACTGATACCGACACGGACACTACTGCCACTACTGATACTGATGAATCTCCCCCCAGGAAACGAGCAAAGAAGTCCAGGAATGTTGAGTCTTCTCAGTCTCTGTCCACCCCCTTTACATTTGATCCGGCAGACATTGTACATCTGCGCTCTTCTGACTGGCTTCCAGCGCCAGAGGTTGCGGCATATATTCATGATAATCTTCACAAGAGCTTCGACAAAGAGGTCAGAAATAGATTGCGCTCGGAGTGCCCGCGTCCAGACATATCGGACAAGGTGGCGGAGACTCCTGACATTGATCCTAGTATGTTAACTTTCCTTAAGAAGTTCGCAAAGGACCCTAAGAAGGGTATAGACCGCGCATGGAGGGGCTGCCAGGACAAACTCCTGGACATGGTCGGCCCTCTGGCCAAGATCCTGGAGATGGCATTAGAGGCCCAGGAATCCAACTCGGCCATGGACCCGGATGTGTTGGTGGGCTGGACCCAGAGGCCATTTGCCTTTTGGGCAATGCAAACTGTGCAATTTCAACTGAACGACGCAAGTCCCTTCTCATGAGGATGGACACTAATCTCACTGAACTTGCCACCGCAGAACCAGGGCCCTTGGCGGATGGCAACCTGTTCGGCGACCGTTTTGTGAAGGATGTGGCAAAGTACGTCGGTACTTTTACCACTTTGGATAAGGCTATATCCGGTATCAAGCGTGCCCTGCAAACTGGTGTTTTTCACAGGGCCGGACGAGGCCGGGGACGCTCGTTTGGCCGTCAGCAATTCCAAGGCCCCCACAGAGGTGATTTTGGACGTGGTAGAGGAGAGTGGGATTCCACCAGAGGGGGAACCTTCTACCCTACCAGGCAGCGGTTCAACAAGCGACGGTTCAACAAGGGTTCTTACCGTGGCAGCTTCCAGGCCTCAGAATCAGGAGGTAAGTACTCCAGATCCTTACCCGTTGCCTTTGGGGGGTCGTACTTATCATTTCTTTCACAATTGGGTTCAGTTATCTCAGGACGCCTGGGTCCTAGAGACTGTTCGAGGTTTTCATCTGCATTTCTTTCAGGTCCCCGTTCAGGATGTTTTTCCCAGACAGTTGTTTTTTTCCCAAGCAGAAGAAGCTTTTATCGTTTCAGAAATAGGAGAATTGCTGCGGAAACGCGCGATAGCACGCTGCAACGCGGGCCCTCACGGTTTCTGCAGCAATATTTTTCTAGTACAGAAGAAAGGTGGAGGTTACAGGTTGGTACTCAATTTAAAAACCTTCAACCAGTTCTTAGTTTACAAGCACTTCAAGATGGAGGGCATCCATCTTTTGACGGATCTGTTGAAACAGGGGGACTGGATGGTCCGTTTGGACCTGAAGGACGCCTACCTATCCGTTCCGATTTTTCCTCCCCATCTGAGGTTTCTACAGTTTCAGTGGAGAGACCAATGGTACGAGTATTTGGTCCTGCCTTTCGGTCTCTCATCGGCTCCTTGGTGCTTCACCAAGGTGTTAAAACCGGTGATTGCATATCTTAGGGAGCAGGGGCACCGTATGATAGTGTACTTAGACGACATCCTGATCATGGCACAGACGCAGGATATAGCTTCTCAGCACCTGCGCTTGACCATTGCTACGCTGCAAAATCTAGGTTTTGTCGTCAACAAGAAGAAGTCGGTTCTCTGCCCAACCCAGAAGATAGAGTTTCTGGGCTTTGTCATAGACTCACAAAAGGCTCAGTTGAGTCTCCCGCGGTCGAAACTGCGCGACATTCAGAAGGAATTGCGCGTCCTGTTGTCCAGACAGACGGTGACGTTGCGAGCGATTGCCAGAGTAGTGGGTCTCCTGGCATCTTCTGTGCAAACAATATTTCCGGGGCCCCTGCATTATCGGGCCCTTCAGAGGTTGTAGATTCGGCACCTGCAGGAAGGTCTCTCCTATACGGATCTAGTTCCTCTGTCGTCGGAGGTTCGGCAGGAACTCCAGTGGTGGTTAGGTCACGTGGAGGTTTGGAACGGTCGAGCCATCTTGGCTCCGTTCCGGAAGTCATCATAGAGTCCGATGCCAGCCGTTGGGGCTGGGGAGCGCGTTGTGGAAGTATTTTCACCGGCGGCAGGTGGTCTCTGCAGGAGCTAGAGCTGCACATAAATTGTCTCGAGCTGCTCGCCGGTTCGTTCGCAGTCAGAACCCTAGCACCCAAGAAGGTGTCTTGTTGCATCCTACTAAGGATTGACAACGTATCGGCGGTGCGCTACATCAACAAACTAGGGGGTACAAGATCCTCCATGTTGGTCGAGATAGCGAAGGATTTCTGGCATGACTGTCTGACCCACCAGATTTCTGTCACGGCGGAGTACATCCCGGGTCAGTCGAATGTGGTGGCGGATTGGCACTCACGCCACCTGAAAGATTACAGCGATTGGCAACTCAACCCGAAGGTGGTGCACTTGTTACAAAAGATTTTGGGAACGTGTCTGATCGATCTGTTCGCGTCCCGCCTGAATCGTCACATGCCTCTGTTCTTCAGTTGGAGACTGGATCCGTTGGCTCTAGCGACGGATACCTTTTCTCAGGACTGGTCTCAGTCACTGAATTATGCGTTCCCCCCTTCATTCTGATTCTCCGATTGTACTCTCGGGTTCTGCGTCAGAAGGCGGAGTGGATTTTAGTGACTCCCCTTTGGAAGTCGCTGCCGTGGTTCCCGAGCCTTCTAGAACTGTGCTGCGACCTTCCCAGGAGGATCCCGGATTCTCCGACGCTGCTCCAGGGCCCTCAGGGAGAGATGCACCCGATGGTACTGTTGGGGCATCTAACACTGATGGCCTGGAGACTTTCAGGAAACGTTGGCAAATGCCAGAGTTTTCGGAACAGGCTTCAGCCTTCATTGATCAAGACTGGGCTCCCTCCACCAGAAAGCGGAATACTTTCGCTTGGAAAGGCTGGGTTCGTTGGTGCGTGGAACAACACGTGGATCCCGTGGGGGCAGGACTACCCTCTGTCATAAATTTTCTTTCTTCGAAAGCGTCAGAAGGGTTAGCTTATCGTTCTGTTAATAACTTCCGCTCCGCGATTTCAGCGGGCCATTCTCAGGTCGATGGTAAACCGGTAGGTATGCACCCTATGGTCTGTAAACTTTTGAAACGGATTCGAGTTGCGAATCCGCCTAAGCCTAAATATACGTCCTTGTGGGATGTCTCTAAGGTGCTCGATTTTCTCGCTAATTGGCCTCATAATGATCTTTTGTCCAGGAAGCAACTTTCAGCTAAACTCGCTATGTTACTCTGTCTGTCGGCTTGCCGGCGTTCTTCAGACGCGAAGGCCCTGGATGTTACGGGTAGAGTATTCACCCCTGAAGGGGTTTCCTTTAATATAACGGCCAGAACTAAGACTATGTCTAGATGTGTTGATTACTATGCTTTTCCTAGCACTGCTAAACTTTGTGTGGTTCAATGCCTTAAAGTATACGAAGAATGTACAAAGAATGTAAGACCTCAGGGGGTTTCGCAATTATTGATTGCTTTGCAGAAGCCCTTCAAGCCTGTTACTGCGGCTACTATAGCCAGGTGGTTGAAATTTATCATGCAGGAGGCTGGCATTGATACTCAAGTGCTTGGGGCACATTCTGTTCGGGGCGCCATGGCGTCTAAAAGTTTTATGTTGGGATGTACCATTCAAGATATCATGCATTCAGCTGATTGGTCTTCTGAATCCACTTTCAAACAGTTTTACTATAAACCGGTGGGTGATATTTCCTCTGTGGTGTTTCAAGAGCGTTAAACTAGCATAATACGACGCCTCCGGTCCTGTTATAGAGTAAAAAATTAGCTAGCTATCGTGCCAAGAATTTTCAATTCTATTAAGGACACGGAGGCGAGGATTATCCCACCCGGTTATATTACATGCATTGTAATATTTGCCCACCCATGTTTAGGGTCTGTTTTACAGATTTTACGGGCATTATTCTCTCTCATTCTTCCAGGTTCTGAGAAGAAGATGGATTGAGTACATCTCTGGTTAAGGAATTCTTTCCTGTTGCTGTTCTTCCACGTTGGAGGCTGTTATGTTGGACTTCAGTTCTTTATGGACTTCTGTTCAGAGCAAAGAAAGAGGAGGATATCCGGGAGTGACCAGGTCTTATGGACTATTGCAGGAAGTGATGTGTGTTTAGCATCATGGGAAATGTAGTTTGCCTTGGTACAACTTAAATTTCATTGGCTGCTGTGTGTAGCATATTAAAGAAAGAGAAGCATAATCCTCGCCTCCGTGTCCTTAATAGAATTGAAAATTCTTGGCGCGATAGCTAGCTAATTTTTTATTCTCACACTTTGTACTAGTAGATGTGAAATTCTGGATCCTGTGACACAGCTAAGTCATGAGTGTGTGAAATATCCTTGTTAAATCACAGCAGGAACTCATATGCTTACTGGCTGGTATACCACATTGACACATATATATTCTTACAAGGTGCAAGAAATCAAATATTCTTTGAATTAAAAGATTGTATTATATTATAATTCGATTTATATCATGCTTATTGATGATTAGCTGTTAATCCATTGGTTATTGTTTTTTATTGATTATTGGGATTTCTCTTGGGCTCTCAAGGAAATCATTCAATGCATTTGCTCCAGTTTCTTTTATGATCATTTTGGGTGCTATGAGAGCAAATTGTTGGGGGGAGGGATAGGAAGGAGGACTTAGCGGAGGAGCTACCACTGGTATCAATGTCACACACAACACTTGAGGGACCTCCTAGGGATTTTAGAGCTTTAGTAAAAACAGAGTGGATTGGCTGTTTAGCCTCTCGAATCTTTGATGAGTTCGAGGTGTTTGTTTTGAGGTCGGGATGGTGAATCTACACTAAGTCAAGATTTCTTTGCATTGCACATTACACTCTGTTGCTTTTTGGTCAATTTGCCTTAAAGGTTGTAATGCTTGCAGTATTTCCATTAGAGAATTAGTTCCCTGGCTTTGTATTTATTCAGGTTAGGTCTAGGCCGTCTAATATGTCTAATATAACTCTATATATATATATATATATATATATATATATATATATATATATATATATATATATATATATATATATATATATATATATATATATATATATATATATATATATATATATATATATATATATAGCCCACCAGGTACCTCCAGTATGCGCCAGAGAGCCGCGTTGCAGAGAGGTGTTCAGAGGCCATGCCCCTTTTTACAACACTCTGAAACGCAGCTCCATGGTACTTACTGGAGGTACCTGGTGGGCTAGTTGGCCCCCAGGGACCCTCAGGATTGACGAGGAATTATTTCCCCAACTTAAACCTCTCCACAGGGTGAGTTTGCACATATGTCAACTCAGGCCCCGCCCCCTCCCTTCACCACTGTGCAAATGCGCCCTGTGGCGCGTTTTAAGTTGGGGGATTAATCCCTCTTGAATCCTGAGGGTCCCTGGGGTGCAACTAGCCCACCAGCTACCTCCAGTAAGCGCCACAGAGCTGTGTTGCAGAGAGGGGGGCATGGCCTCCGAACACCTCTCTGCAAAACGTCTCTGTGCCCTTCCGCATCTAATTTACATGTGACATTAAGATCCCCAGTCCTACAGAGACCCTGCAATATAATAATTGGATTGGCCATGGAACATTACCCACCCACCAGGGGCCTAATTTAGAAGAACGGGTGAGACCCCGCTTTTTTTTCTCTCCATTTTTACCATCTGCATCCCCTCTATTACAGCGATACAAGGTTTTCCTCCTCTCGCTTCAAGTAGTCGAACAAGTATTTGCTATTACAGGGTGGAAGCCATGCACCACCCTCTAATAGCAAACACAAATGTCCAACGAATGCACACCCCGGGACATTGTATGAGCTGCACATGAGAGGTCGCCCTCCCTACACCATGATGCATTTGTTAGTATAAATGCATACTGACACTACTTACACACGTGTAGTACAGCGACTGGAATGCAGTGAAAAAGAAGAGGAAGCCCAAATCTAAAAATATAAATCTTACCAGAAGTCAGATGACATAGTTCAATGAGCCGACGACCCTGGTATGAGTAGAAACAGCTACACGAAGAAAACGTTTCTTCAGCACAACGTAAGCAATTTTGAAATATTGGTGAGTGGTGCCTTCTTTTTGCCTTCTCCCGCTCATCACCAAATTTAGGTAGTGAAGAGGCAGACAGCAGTGGATCGAATAAGTATATTTATTACAAGTAAACAAGACACCTGAAACAACCACCAACAGGAGCAGACAGCAAAGCAACAGTCTGATCCATCCACTGTGTACAAACTCAGCAAGGTTCCCATCATGACAGCCCTACATTCTAACATTACATACTGAGGGCCATATTATCAAGGAACGGCGTTAAAATTATCGCTGATTTGGAAGTTTATGGTTGGCAAGATGGCAGTTGCAACTGCGGCTGAGTGAATGGCTTGCAGACGCTCCTAGGAGATCCCCCCCTTACCTGTGTGTTACCCGAGGAAATGGATACTTTGACCGTGTAATGTTGTGGCGATATCTGCCCTGGAACCCGCTGAGTGCTGCATACATTGGCCTCGGCAGATTGCGGTGTCCCGCCTCGAGTCTTCAGCGGAATTTGCTTCGGTGGAGGCTTAGGCTTGTGAGGCTGGACGAACTGTCGGCACGGTCATTGGTGATTTCAACGGCCCCGAAGACAGCAAGCAAGGGTGCTAAGACCCGGGGAGCTGCAGTGTTAATACCTGTGGTTACGTCTGGAATTCCGGCATCTCCTGCTTCCTCTCCCACGGAGAAAGGAAACAAGCTGGTAGGCCGAGGCGGGGACGCCGGAGCACACCAAGAAGGCAGCGGCTCCTCTCCCGGTTTTTTGCAGAAGGGTGGCGGCATTGTGCAAAAGCCACGAACGGTACCCGGGATCTTTAAGAAACAATTGGGTAGAGGTATGGCCCTGGTGGATACAGAAACGAGTGTACCCCCTGGGGATGTGGCAATGACTGCTTCATGTAACAATGTATCTGCAGATGTATCAGGGCAGAAACATTCCTCACTGACTTTGCCAAGGGCAGAGGTATTGTCAACAAACAAAGAAATGGCTTCACAGGGCATCAGGGATCTGTAGAGTAATGTAGGCAAGTTTGTGGGGCCTGTTGCTCATCCAATTTCCTCTACCCAGGGTGAGGCATCTGGGGCTGGTAACAAAGCTCCTGGCAATATAAAAGAACCGGGAGAAGTACTCGAGACACTTGAGACACCTGAGATACCTGAACTACACAATACCTTACAAGTAGTAGTGCTATCTGCTCAACCCTCCCTGGTATAAGGCTCAATTCTGGAGAACAGGAATCAAAGTTTAGACAATCAAAATTCTGGCATTAAACACCAGGAGGGGGAGGGCAATTCTAGGATCTCTCAGAACACTGGCTATCCAGATAAAGAATTAATTAAAGATTCAGATTCTGGGGATTCAGGAGGAAAATTGTATTCAATGTCAGACCCCTCCAACTCTTATGAGAATGAAAGTGAGGGGGGGAATTGGGCAGATGATAAGAGCGACACGAGCAATTGTCAGCGGAATGACGAGGGGCTGAATTTGGAGGTATCCACTAATAAGGGGACAGTGCGCAAAGTAAGGGACACCACTAACCCTCTGTTAAAAGAGATGTCTGGCACTGCTGGATCACTAGTGTGGGATTACTCGTTTTCCCCTCAACTTGAGAAGAATGGTGGTTGGGGCAAGAACTCTGGAGAAGCATCCGGTGCAGCTGCATGCACAGAAAATGAAAATATCCTCAGTACAATTTATCAAATAATAATGGCGCATCGGGAAGAGACCAAGACTGAGGGATTGCGGACCCAGGGTGCTGTTGGCAAATTACAAAACACTGTGCGCCGAATTGCAAAGACTTGCACAGAGATATCCACTAGAATTGGGGAAGCTGAGGAAAGGATATCAGCAATGGAAGACGAAATAGTCCAACAGAAGGCCACGATAATATCTTTGCAAGCTCTAAGAGATGACAACAATTGGAAACTTATTGACTTGGAGAATCGTTCCAGAAGGAACAATTTATGTATTTTGTGTATACCAGAGAGACGGGAGGGCAAAGAGGTTAGGCAGTTTGTCATTGAACTGTTTTCAGAAGTCTTCCCCGAACCCAAGCATTGGAACTAGGAAGTAGAACTTCAGAGAGCACACAGGTTCCCATTTAATCAACGTGGCAGAGCATGGGGACTAAATGAAAAACCTAGGGTGATATTGATCTGTTTGAATAATTTCCTGTTGCGGGAATCAATATATGATTTGGCGAGGCCTGACAGGAAGAGAGGTGGTAAGGGCTGCACATTTTTTTGTTCGTCCGGATTTCTGCCAGGCCACTGTTCAAAAGAGATGGCAGTTGCGACAAATGATTCTACTTTTTCAACCTAAAGGGGCACAGGCCATTCTGCTCAATCCTGCCAAGCTAAAAATTATATATAGGGAAAAAACAAACTTTTCTGTATCAGGCATACTAGCAAAGTAATTTTTGAGTTCAATGTGAAACAAATTTAGAGATAATTACTAGGGGAACTCTTCTTATGGATTCAGGGGGGAGCGTCTGTTTTTTGCTTTGCTTTTTTCTGGGGAGGGGGGTCTGGGGAAGTGTTATTAGTCCACTACCCATCACAGAGGACCTAGTCCTTATGCCTCGTTTGGGAGAAGGAGGGGAAGGGTGTGGGGTAGCCGTGGCGGGGCAAGGGTGGGGGGTGGAGGGAGGGGGTGGGGGTGGGGGAAGGCACGGTTGGTATTTGGTGTTCATATGGTATCAAGATTATGGAACTCACGTTTTTGAGAGAGACAATGTTTTTTAAAAGTTTTTTGAAGAGTAGTTTAGGTGATGGGCAGGGCAGACAAGGTATGATCAATTTAATTGTATAACAATGATGGATAGATTATCCATATGTTTGTGGAATATATGTGGATTAAACAGTAAAAAGAAAAGGGGGTTATGGTTCAAATTTTGCAGGTGATGCGTATTGATTTGTTCGGTGTGCAAGAAACTCATATTGCGTGGAATAATCGAAAGTGGCTGAATGATTTGGGCATGGATATACTCGGTTGCACCAGACAGAGCTCGACTACAAGAGGGGTTGCGATTCTGATGAGATATGGCCTGGGTGTTTGTAATTGGGTAAAAGAGGATGTCTTGGGGTGTTGGGTCATTGTGGAAATAACTGTTAATGGTTCATCATTGACGATATGCTCTATCTATGGTTCTAATCAGGACGACCCGGAGGTGTTGCATTATTTGTTGAATTAGCGGCATGGCCAGCCCCCCTAATCCTTTGTGAGGATTTCAATCTTCATTTAGATGGTAGCTTTGATATTACTGGTGACTGCCCATATACGGGGAAAAAAACTAAAGTTTTTAATGCTACCCAAGGCCTAGGTAAAGAACTTGGGCTGATCAATATATTGCACGATCATAAGAAAAAATGTTTCAGGAGATACTTTTTACTCGGCTCCCCATAAAAAACATGTGCACTTACATTATTTCTTTATTTCTGCCGAAAAAGCAACAAATGCTGAAGTAGAGATTATACCGAGGATAATTTCAGATCATAATCCGGTCGTATTAGAAATTGACATCAGTTCTGGGGCCCAGTCAAAGGCGTGGATCTTTAAATGCAAACTACTATTAGATCCTGAATACTGAGTGATTGGATAACGGATTTTTTTTTAATAATCGGGGAACTGTTTCAGATCCTATTGTCTGGAATACATTCAAGGCCGGGGTTCGGGGGGAAACACTTAGTTATTCTATAGCTAAACAACGTAAAAGTTTGCCAGAAATTAAGGATGGGATGAATCAGTTGAGGATATTAGAAATAGAGTTTATGGGGGAAGTAATCCGGCAACAAAATATGGAAAAAACGTTAAAGGCTATTGCAATTTTAAAAATGAAAATCCGCCAACATTTTGCTATGAAAATTGCAAAGAAACTGGCTATGTATAGGGCTCAAATTTATGAAGCAAGGACAAATTCTGGCAGGATATTAGCGAAGAGATTACAGCAGAAGGGAGTACTTAATAGAATCTATAGGATACAGGACCATCTTAATCAGATACAGGATTCCGCAGGCAAAGTTTTGAATGTTTTTCGCAAATTTTATGACAACTTATATACAGAGGATGAAATAGTAGATACAGAGGAGAAAATGATGGAATTTAGTTTTGACATTGAAACTAATAAAGTTACACAAGATCAAAATGAGGAATTAGCAGTCTATATAACTTAGGAGGAAGTGGAGGGAGCAATATTGTTGCTAGCTGTAGGAAAAGCTGTAGGTCCGGATGGCATCCCTCTAGAATTTTACAAGACATTTCGTCAAGTCCTGAGACCGGAACTAATGACACTGTTCCTCGCTGCTCAATGCGGAACTGCACCAGATTTGTGGTGTAAAACTATCATTATTGTTTTTTTTAAAATGGATAAACCTGAATTGCAACCATCCTGGTATAGACCAATTTCATTGATTAATTCAGATTGTAAGATCTTCTCTAAAATCATTGCGCAGCATCTAGGATCGGTCATCACCCCTCTTGTATCCAGTTTTCAGCATGGGTTTATCCCAGGTAGGGATACTGCTGATCACGTGAGACGAGTAATAGCTCCCCTGGACTGGGCTCAGGCAACTGAATCTGTATTGGGGGTGATCCTGTTGGACGCCAAGAAGGTGTTCAACAGGGTCTCCTGGCAATATATGTGGGAGGTTTTCAGATGGAAAGGTTTTTGTTCTCAGTTTATACAAGCAGCTAAGACCCTATATATACGCCCGGTAACCACTATACGTATATGCGGACAAGAGTCTGACTCATTTAATATTAGCAGGGGCAAAAGGCAAGGGTGTGTGTGCTCCCCTCTTTTATTTGTATTATATATTGATTTATTTTTGAACAAACTAAATCAGCAGATAGGTATTAAACCAGTTTGTTTTCGTAATATTGAGTACAGAGCATTGGCTTATGTCGATGATATAGTCGTAGTTTCTAGCAATATTGTTACCTCCCTTCCTGCAATTAAGTTATTGGCTGTTCAGTTTGGTTGTTTTTTGCTGGTTATAAATTGAACATAGAAAAAGCCCAGGTATTTATTCAGGTAAAGATCCCCCGGCAAATATGTCAATTGTTCCTGAAGCAACATATTTGGGAAATAAAATCACATCTGTGGTGGATAAGATCCCTGATTTGAATATTCTCCCTGTGATGGAGAATGTGAATGTAACCCTGGAAAGGTTAGAGCATCTTCATCTATCCCTTCACGGTAGATGTAATGTATTACAAATGCTGGTTCTTCCGAAATTTTTATATATGTTTAGAACAATCCCTTTAGAGTTCTCCTCGTCGAGTTTTATTGAATTAGAGAGGATATGTTCCAGATTTTTGTTGGGGTATCGAAGACAGAGAAGGGCATATAAGAAAATGGTTTTACCAAGACACCGGGGGGGCTGGGGTCTTCCACATTTTATAATGTATTATTGGGCAGCTATGATGCAATATATGAGGCCCTTAGTAGTCGGGACTAAAGCTGAGAGCTCCTTCTTTCATAGACCATCAATCTACGAATTCGGGTTGGGAGAAGAGATGAATGGTTGCTTAGTTAAGGTAATAGAGCCCAGTTACTTTAAAAAACAAACAAAATTTAGGGTACTCAAGGCAGCTTATGCAGTCTGAAATCAAAGTAAACGGTAGTTACAGGTTTTAAATTTGAATGCTTATACCCCATTCTCGGCTCCCGGGCAATTGCCCATAATTTTTTGGGATCAAGTAACAATCAGATGGGGCCTAAAAGGAATACGATGCGCAAGGGATCTCTTTGATAATGGCCATCTTTTAGCATTCTTAGACCTACAGGAGAAATTTGGTTGAGGCAAGCAAGACTTCTTCAAATATCTTCAAATACTTAACTTTCTGGCTAAGTTGGGGTCAGGAATAGGACAACAATTTGCGAAACTCTCTTTAATTGAAAAAATGATGAAGAAAACACCAATAGGTCAATTTTATCAACAATTAGTTAAAATATTTCCAGATGATTTGGATGTACGTAAAACAAAATGGGAAAACAAATTGGAAGTTGAGGATATTAATATAATTAAATCACTGGAGCTTGCTAACCAAGTTTTAATGACTGGAAGTATACGTAGTCAGCATTATATGGCCCTTTATGATCTATATTATACATCTAGTAAGGTGGCGCAATGGAGTGTAAAAGTGGGGGACAAATGTAATTGGTGTGGATTATTTGCAGCGGATTCGTCTCATATGTTTTTCTCTTGTCCTAGACTGGGGGAGTTTTTTCAAGAAATTGAGAATTTCTTAGGTATAATATCCCCCATGACAATCACAGGAGAATTAGTCATTATTGGTGTAGGGTCTGATAGGGCGGCAAATTTAAGATCGGAAGCTATAATGCTCCTCTAGTCATTATTATGGAAGTGTTACGGGCCTGTATTACCAATGAGTGGATTAGTCCTGATCCACCCACCTTTTTTAATTGGCGTTCCAGACTCTTAGCCATGTATAATTTTGAAATATCAATCTATAAGACCAAAGGGAAAAGGAAAAGAGCCATGGCCCCCAAAATCTGGTCTCCAATATCAGATTGGATCCTATAAATTAGGTTTGGTTTGTAAGGATTTATAAGGAGATAGCTGGTTTGGATTGGAAAATCCTTAAACTGCAGGTAATGCTCATTTGTGATGGTTAGCTTAATTTAGATGTGGGGGTATAAATATGTTGATCCAGGAAGTGCTTATATAAATAATCCATTGTCTGGGAAACCCTGTCCATTGAATGTTTGGCAGCCTTGCTTCTTTTATGTTTTCTGTCTCTTTTGTAGATTCTGCTTTTTCTATCAACACTTATCAATGTGTTTGAAATGTATCATAACCTTGTGTTGTTTTCTGTGTACATTGCCTTGGACAAAAAAGGATAAAAAATTCAATAAAAAATATTTTTAAAAAGAAATAAATTATCGTCTCTTTGGCAGCAGGAAACTGCTGCTAAAACGGCGATAATGGGCTTGATAATGTGCCATAGAGAATTCCAATAGAAACCCATGTTCTGGTGTTAACATGGGCTTCTATTGGAATTCTCTACGGCATATTATCAAGCCCATTATCGCAGTTCCTTGATAATATGCCCCTTAGATTCTAGTAGAATTACATACTAACATTCTACTATGATTTACAATGGAATACTACACAGAGCACATGACTTTACAGCAATGAGCTCATGGTTTTATCCACGAGTCTTGAGACCAGTAGAGGTAAGATTTCCGTTTCCCACTCCCTATATTGTATAAACGTAAACTAACACTTATTCCACAAGTATGCTATAGCGGCCAGAGCACATCACTTTACAGCAATGAGCTCACAATTTAGGCTCACGGTTTAATCCCCAAGTCTTCACACCAGTAGGGTTGAGTAGTTTGTTTCCCACTCCCTATATACTATAAACAAATGCTAACACTGCTTACACACTTACACTACAGTGGCTGGTATACTACAGCGCCCAGAGCCCATCACGTTAGAGCAATCAGCTCGGTTTCATACCCAAATCTTCACACCCGTAGGCAAAACTACTTTGCTTCTCCCTTCCGGTATACTATCAACACACAGTAGCGGTCAGGAGTTCGCTTCCCAAACCCTGTATGGTATAAACGCCTACTAACGCTACTTACACACGTATGCTACAAACACCAGACAACATCACTTTACAGCAATGACCTCACGGTTTACACTCTCTGTTTCATACCTGAGTGTAGCACCATATCATATCACCACCATGCCACTCTAAGCAACACTGCACTTTCAGACCATTAAGAGTGATAACTACCTACTGGCGACCGCCAGTAGGTAATCAAGAACCAA
Source organism: Lissotriton vulgaris (assembly GCF_964263255.1). Lineage (NCBI taxonomy): Eukaryota > Metazoa > Chordata > Amphibia > Caudata > Salamandridae > Lissotriton > Lissotriton vulgaris. Next base: position 649,445,261 of record NC_141700.1, on the reverse strand, counting down.
TTACAATAGTTCCTGATTATTTTAGCTTTCAAAAATTCTCTTTATTACTGTCTTTCTACTTTTACATATAAATAGTTTTTTAAATATTCAAGTACACATCGTAGTCAGAAATGCAACGTATTCTATCAACACACTTTCTAGAACATTCCACAACATGTGGAGGTTAAAAGTTCATCAATTTTTTTAACACCTAACAATATTTTTTGCAACATTTTCTCGAACATTTAACGGCACGTGCAGGTTAAAAGTTCACAATTGTTTTCAGTTCGAACAGTGCCTTCCAAATGCAAGTAGCAGGTGTGTTTGAGTTGAGCCAATTTTATCCTATAATATGTACTCCACGTGCAAACTGCTTTTTCTTAACCAATCACAAACATACTTTTCCACAAAACGAATGTGCATCCTACTTTTAAAAAACAATGCTTTTTATTTCCCAATCAGGTACAATTTGTATGTGGAAAGAAACTAGTTCCCCATCTTTAAACATGTCTCATATTTTATGAAGGAACTGCATGAGCTACAGACATCTTTCCATACCTTTCAGCCATACCTTCAAAATGCTAGTGTGGATAGTAGGACATAGTTATGTTTTCTGGTGCAAGAGGTATGCAGAACAGAGACGTATTGACTTAGACCTAGGTTTACAAAATGTGAACATTAAATGGTTGGGACAGAGAGGATTGAAGTGGCACAAATTGTTGCCTTTGGTTAAAACCTGTTTGCATCTCCAACACCCTGACATCATGATTGTGCACTGTGGTGGAAACGACCTAGGCACATTGACTGGGGTAGATTTGGAAATGCTCATGAAGGACACCTTTGGACAATTGATGTTACTTTTGCCTCAAACTGCCTTTGTATATTCCAATATATGCCAAAGACAGAAGTGAAAATGGTCTAAACAATTTTGGCCTCAGATTGAAAAATATCAGAAAAAAAGTCAACAAAGTTGTCTCTGCATACCTCAGAGACCACAAAATGGGGTCCATATACAACAACAACAACATACGTTTTGATATGGCGGATATATGCAGAAGTGATGGAGTACGAGTTTTCCTGAATAACTTGAAGCTGTGCATCCGCACTTATCTGTAGCTCCAACTAATAAACACAAGGGCTCTTTTTAGAGCAACCCTATAACTTACAACTTAGGCGAGCTATTTTAGGGTCATATAACGCCAACTTCCGCACCCTCGCCAAAATGTATTCTCCACTCAGCTGTGGCGCAGCAGCCAGACCATCTCACTTTGCAGCACAGACCTCTCGCTTTGATCCCCAGCTCTGCTCACCCATAGGAGTGAGTAGTTTGTGCTTTAAAAATACCATATTGATTTACCTTCACACTCCCTATACAACACCACCTAAGCACCATACACAAGCTACAATATTCTAAATAAAAGTTTATCCTAGTATCTATAACTACATGTTATGTTATGTTAATTTCGATTTATATATGTTATGTTATGTTAATTTTGATTTATATAGCGCCAAATCACCGACAGGTCTCTTAGCGCTTGCTTTGGGAACCCGTCCTGGCTTTCCCTGCGAGATAGCCCCTACTGGGCATCCCCAAGGTGAAGACCAGGCATCCCATCGCGGTGGGGCCGTAGTGGAGATTAAGCAAGCTATTGCCCAGAGTTGCAGAGTGTGAACCCATGATTCGCGTAGGCACCGAGGCGAGAATTATCGAGCCCGTGGACATTATGAGCTAAAGACCCTGTCGCGTCGGGAATTGAACCCGGGTCCCGGGTCTGACCTTTGCATCAGGGTCTGCCTCCTCTAACCAGTGAGCCACACTTCTCCACCACATGCTGACACTACTTGCACAGATGTGGCACAGCGGCCAGAGCACATGACTTCACAGCATATGACACACAGTTTAGGCTGCAGTTGTAGCAGCTCAGCTTAGCAGCATGAGACTCTAGACACTACCTCACATATTTTCCATTCCCCAGGACATTCAGACCAGTACGGGTCAGTAGTTTGTCCTAGTCGTTATAAAGACATCCGGATACAACTTCCACAACTGTAGTACAGCGGCCACGGCAGACAACTTCACAGCATAAGACACACAATTTGGGCTCACGCTTTAATCCTGAGTCCTGCACCAGCTCACCTTACCTGCATCAGACTCTACACAATACCTCACTTAATTTCTGTAGCCCACCACTTACACACCGGTAGTGGTAAATACTTCGCTTAGCACCCCCTCTATAGCACACCTTAAACACCCCACAGAGGTTACAGTGCTCCTACCCTCCTATTTCCCCATTTTTTCACCTTACTCGCTTCAACTGAATCACATAATGGCGGCCAACACTTCCTAGTTGCAACCGCTTGCAGCCAATCAGCAACAAGCTTGTACTCCTAACGCCTGAGCCTTCAGATGGCAGAATTCCCAAATATCGATATCTGTAAATTTCGATATTTCTCAAAAACTACTGAACAAATTTACACCAAATAAACAAAAGTGTGTTTTCTAGACCAAGACCCTTCTCCCTGCCAAATTTGAGGTAATTCCTTTCACCCGTTCAATCTGTAGCCTTGTCTAACGTTTCCTATGGATATTAACATGGAGAAAACACATTTTGGGTCCCCCCTTTTTCTTAGTCCCCCCTTGACGAATCACCCCCAAACTTTGAACATATGAGCTGATCTCAACAAAGAATTAGTTTTGAACATTTCGCAAAGATTCGTCAATCGGGGCCAAAGTTATTGGGAATAGAATGTTGCCATTTTCCCAAGGTAACTAGGTCCTAACTATAACTACCTACTGGCGACTGCCAGTAGGTAATATATATATATATATATATACACACACACACACACACATATATATGTATATATTTATTTATTTATGCCATATGTAGATGTTTCCTTTCTTCAAAGCACTGCATTGAACAAAAGATTTTGTGAGGAGCCAGAGGCTAAATCTGTTGGACAGTCACTGATTAAGTGTTCCCAGGCACAAAGATGGAGAGGTTTGGTCTCGTTGTGCTTGGAATGTGTCTTCAGTGACTTCTTTTTTAGTGATTCCAGCTCAGTGGTCTACAAAGAACATGTTTCTAAGGAGGATGGTGTTAATTGTGAGTGGCATGGGCCTTAAAGGAATTGCTGCTATAAACACTTAATAAAATGAAAGGTCTGGCTCAACGGCCAGATCGGCTGACTCTGGAGTGGGGCTCATGGTTCGATCCCCTGCACTAACTCAGCTCAGCCTCATGCGAGTCTTAATCTCCCCAATGGTCCCCGTAGTGCCTGGATACCCTAAGGGGTTTTAAGTTGCACTTTGCAAATCTAGAATTATTATTAAAAAGGCAAACAGTCACCACATTGAGCAACAACGGGGTGTGTGACTGTCAGGAGTCCATGGGAATAGGAAGTAACATCTATTGTCTCTCGTGCTGTGTGGTTGAATCCTTCTACCAGTTGCTGCATACGTTGCATTTCATGAGTTTGTGATTGCTGTTTTGCTTGATTGTTCCAACCAGCCATTTGATTCACCCAGAATAGTGAGGCGAGAGAGTTCAAGAATAATAGCTGATATGTCATCAATGAAGATGTCTATGTATGTGTGCATGCAGGAGCGGGCCGGTGCAGGTAAGCGGGCTGGGGTGGAGTTGACAGACAACACGTGAAAATAAAATTTAAAAAAGAGAAAATACCTTAACTTTGCGCTAGTGACATTGCCGAGTTGGTGAGGCGGCGAGCGCAAGGTACATGTTTTTCTTTTTTTAAATTTCCCTCATCGTCATCTGTCGACTCTCCACCCACCCAGCTCAACTGCGCCTACCAGCACCAGCCGCTCCTGTTTGAATGTATGTTGTATTTGTATAGCAAAACGTGATGTTACTGCATCTGGATGAATCTTTGAATGACTGCTTTGGGTTTACAGATGAGGAAAATGGTGTGAGTGATGCTAACTACCAATCTGGAGATGTAGAGATTTTTAGCCAGATGTGTAGACGTGCATGTGGATGCTGGTGTTAATATATGTATTGTAGACTTTAGATATCCAGTATTCCACTATACTGTAAAGTCAGATTATTTGTAGTCTCAGGAAAGCAGGTGATGAATGTTGGAGTGGTGCTGAGATGGTCTCTGTGCATTGATCAATATGTACTTGAAGCCTCGGGGGGAGCTTCATGCAAGTGAATAGTGTGGTGGTGATATAGTCGTATATGTTGAACAGCATATGTTTGCATGTGACTTGTTTTTTAATGCATTTATTTCGTGGAGCGGATAAAGTAGTATGTTGAGAGGATTAGAAGGGCTGTGTTTGGAAGGTCGTTGCAAAGGATGCCATCTGGAGACCATGGCCTTTGTACCATGCAAGTGTCTTTAGTGTCCACACATATTTTCAAAAAACAGAGGTCCTTAGTAAAGAAGAGGAAATTCTAACAATAAATATAGACTAAATAGAGCTATATTTTTAAGAATGCCCAGCCGGACACTTTAATTTCTTGGTAGCAATAATATAAAACAAAGGGAATAAAAGTATAAAACACAGAGTGCGATGGACGTGGGACACCAGCCGATGTCCGACTAACACACTTGGGGAACAAACACAAGGGAAGGAATATTCAGGCAAAATCGGGTTATCTGACAATCAAAATTACACAATGATAATCCTCAGTATACACATATGCATGTTCAAGTTGTACGTTAACTATGCATTTAGTGCACTTGTTGTCGACGACGTTTCGAACCTCACAAATTATTGGCTCATCCTCAGGACAAAAATGATTGCCTAAAGAGTTAATAATTAAGCTTGAACCCCCAATCAAGACAAGTTGAATATCGCTTTGGTAAGGAAAGGTAATATTTCCAGTAATTTTCTAGGGATAGAATCTACGTTAATGCGAAGAATTCTGGAGTCAAGAAGGTGCAGGTCCACAATGGGGGTCCTTGCACAGCGTGAGGCAGCCTTCACAACCCGTCGACAACAAGTGCACTAAATGCACAGTTATCGTACAACTTGAACATGCATATGTGTATACTGAGGATTATCATTGTGTAATTTTGATTGTCAGATAACCCTATTTTGCCTGAATATTCCTTCCCTTGTGTTTGTTCCCCAAGTGTGTTAGTCGGACATCGGCTGGTGTCCCACGTCCATCGCACTCTGTGTTTTATTCCCTTTGTTTTATATTATAGCTACCAAGAAATTAAAGTGTCCGGCTGGGCATTCTTAAAAATATAGCTCTATTTAGTCTATATTTATTGTTAGAATTTCCTCTTCTTTACTAAGGACCTCTGTTTTTTGAAAATAAGTTTCTACCCATGGTCCTTAGCTTATTGCGCCCTGGGTTCCCTTGTATTGTTTAAAAGAATTTAGTGTCCACACAGCAAACCCCTTTTTTTGTTTCTCAAGCAGAGGGCATGGTCTGGTACCTTCCCTAATGCTCGGCACATGGGTTCAAAGGCCTTTGCGAATAGAGCATAGCAATAACTTTAGAGGGCCCCCCAGGTTCTCCACATAAGCCATGTTCACATCTTGCCAACCTATAGACCGATTTTTCAGTCCTCTGACTTTAATTCTAGAATCTAAGATTTTTTGCAAGGTCTTTAATATAATTGTGTGACTTAAAATGTAAAAACTGGGATAGTCACTATGTAACACCGAAGGGCCTAGGGCATGTGAGTAAATAGAGAAGGTAACCAGGAATCCAAGCTAAAGCTCACACAGTTTAAGGCATTGCTCAGAACAGAATTTACTATGCCATAATCCACAAAATATATTCAATCCGAGCAGCTCTTGACCCACATGGACTTGCCCAATGACTGATGAACATTGTGAGGAGAAAGTGTTGATGCAGCTATGTGAAGCGGGGCGAGGACACCTTGACAATTCCATTAAACATGGTCTGGTCATGGTGCACCAGAGATCTGAAAAGAGCAGGATGCCAATGAAGGTTGTGAGGGAGGTTCTGTCCTTGGCCAGACACAGAACTGAAGTACTCTGGCTGCATACCCCCAGTCCCCAGATGCACACCAGCAGAAGATTTACATATGTCTAGGACCAGGCGTGATAGCAGGTTGAATGAAGACATTGACGCATGGTACAATATGGTGACAAATTTGATGCACCAGCCTCACGCGCTATCGCCACCCATCTAACGTGCTTTACTAAGTGCTACCCCTTTACTTGCAAAGGAAACAAGACATTATTATAGTGAGTGTGATGTCTGCTTTCGGCTGGCCCATTGACCCTACTTTCTACCTCTTTCTGTAGACTGCAGAACATTTATATTCTTTATTGTCCTTCTTTTTTGTTAATGAAAATAATACAGGGTTTCATAGAAAGAAAAATAATAAAATTGAAATCTTTGCCAATACAGAGCTGTATGTCACTATACCGAGGTAGATAACACCGAAGTTCCAAAATATTGCATTCAATACCTCATCTACCACTACTACTTACCTACACTTACCTTGCAAGTAGTGGCCAGATCGATTTAGAAGATGTGATGTATTGGTCATGACATGTAAAAATGCAATTCAGTTAGAGCATATACCAAGTAGGTATTTCTCATGTAACAAATCCAGTTCGTGCAACCCACATGCCACTTTAAACGTCAGGTTTAAGTCAGAGTTTTATAATTTTTGAAAGATAAATTAAAGAATTAAATGCTCCACTAGTTAACTTTCTTTATAAATTACACCCACAGTGCCACCATATGGCACAGTCTCATTAGTTGGTGCAGATGTTTACAAATAAGTGCCTGTGCCGAGCACGGGAAAACACCAGTACAAATTAAGCACTGTGTAAAGATGCGGAGGAGGCAAAATAGGGTTTTAAAATATGGATTTATTTAGCTCAATCCAAGGACCCACCAGAGCACAGAGCAAAGCGTCTAAATCAGATAAGCTCCAACCGCTTCTCTGATTTAGAACACCAAACATGAAACATTCTCAATAACATGGGCAACACTCTACAATGACAAATTAAAGTTCTACAAAAGAAAGAGAAGAAGGATATACCACATGTATCCTTTTTACAGAAAACAAAAAAAGGAAAACAAAAGAACAAAAAAAGGTAAAACAAGAGAAAGAAAATCAATCCAAAACATAGTCATCAAATTTCTTAGGCAACTTAACAAATCTTTTAGCAGTAACATGAGAATCTAGAACAGGTGAACTAGAAGCAGCCTCATCAACAAGTACATGTGAATCCAAAACTGGGTCAGGACAAGGACTAGAAGACGAATCACATGAATCCTCAGGTGATTGACTGAGGGACGAGTCACATGAGTCATCAAACCAGACATCATGCTCACCATCCCCCTCTTTATCAAAAAAAAATTCTTGGCCAGGTTTCAAAACAACCACAGAACTTTTACACCACCACCCTCTACCCTTGAGGAAAACAGAGGAATCAGAAACTCGTTCCACCAGGAATGGCTTACTGAACTTTGACAAACCCTTAGGAGTATGAGAGGGATTAACAATCCTGACCTAATCTCCAATATTTACAACTTTGCTCTTACAATGATGAAACTTGTCATGATAAGATTTGCCAGACAGCCGTGCAGAGGTGATATTATCCCTAGCTTTAGAGACAGAAGTCTCAAAATTCCCAGACACACAGTTCTTGTTTGCAAAATGAGGTAGAAACAAAGATTTAGCTTGTCTGCCTCTCATAAGACAAAAAGGAGAGACTCCAGTACAGGTATTGGGAGTAATGTGATAACTCCAAATTTTGTCTTTTAAAAAGTCAAAAACATCCAAATCACTCTCCAATGCAGCTTGGATCCCCTCCTTAAAAAACTTGTTGGCCCTCTCAACCTGTCCATTAGAACGTGGACTATAAAGAGGGACCCTCTTAGTAGACACACCAAACTTTTTTAAAAACGCTCCCATTTTACTAGAGGTGAACTGAACACCATTGTCAGACCTAATGAAGGTAGGTGCCCCTTCAATTCTAAAGACATTGTCCAGAAAACCAATGACAGCATCAGTACTGGGATGCTCCACAAAAGAATAATGTAGCCACTTGGAAAAATCATCAACAAGGACAATGAGAAATCTGTTCTCCCTGCCAAGACAATCGTAAGGTCCGGAAAAGTCAATAGAGAGGCTTTCCCACGGACCAGTAGGAGCTTCACAAACAGACAGAGGTTCAGTGGACACCTTCCAATGTTTGTCAGACCTGACACAAACGGCACAGTTGTTGATAAACCTCTCAACAAAGGAATCCAGCCCAGGCCACCAATAGTGACACTTAAGTATCCTTTTAGTACCAGAGATACCAGGATGACCAAAATGAGCCAACCTGACAATCTTCTCTCTAAGGCTACCAGGTGGAACAAATAAATCATTCCTCAACAGAATATCATTTTCAATGGATAACTCACTTGCTACCTGCGCAAAACTCCTCAAAGAAGACTCAATATTCTTAACAGAAGGCCAACCACTAACCACATAAGATTTGACCTTAGCTAAAACATTGTCCTTAGAAGCATGATCGTTCCATTCACACGCATCAATACCAGAATTGCTAGATTCCAGCGCATCCACAGCAGCTACAACACACTCATGCAGATCAGTGACTTCATCATGAGTATCACCAAGTGGGGGCAACCTGGACAAACAGTCAGCAGCAGAATTCTTCCCACCAGGAATGTGCTGAATCTCAAAATTAAACTCCTGCAGTCTTGCAATCAACCGAACCAACCTAGAGGAAGTGCTACCACTCCTGACCCCATCCATCATATAGACTAACGGTTTATGGTCAGTCACCAAAACAAAGGGCCTACCCCACAAAAAATTCTTCAATTTCTCCACAGCCCACACACAGGCAAGGGCCTCCTTTTCGATCGTGCTATAATGCACCTCAGCACCTCTAACAGCCCTTGAAATAAAAGAGATGACTCTCTCCTTGCCATTAACCATCTGGGTGAAAACAGCTCCTAAACCAATAGCGCTGGCATCCACAGTAACAAAAGATTTCCCCTCTGGATCAAAAGTTTTGAGACCCGGGGCATTGGCAATAAGCTTGATGACACCATAAAAAGCAGAATCATGAACATCAGTCCAAACGAATCTAGCCCCTTTCTTAAGCAGTTGCCTGAGAGGCTCAACAACCAAAGCATAACCTTTAACAAATTTTGCGTAGTACTCTCCTAGCCCGAGAAAGGAACGTAAAGCATCCTTGTCCTGAGGTTTACTGGCATTCTCTAGACTACTGATGATATCCTTTTTAGGAAAGATCCCTTCTTGAGTGATTTTATGACCCAAATAGTCAATTTCTTTAACAAGAAATTTACATTTCTCTTTACTCACAGTCATGCCTTTGCTGCTAAGAATTCTCAAGACTGTTTCTAAAGTGACATTGTGTTCATCAATAGACTTAGCAAAAATTAAAATGTCGTCTTGAAAAGACTGTACCCCCTTCACACCACGAAACAAATTTTCAATTAATTTCTGGAAAACGCTGGCCGCTGACGCCAGGCCAAAAGGCATTCTCAGGAATCTAAATAATCCAAACGGAGTTATGAACGCCGTCAAATCTTTAGACTCCTGATCCAGAGTGACTTGATGGTACGCAGCCTTTAAATCGATAATAGAAAAAAATTTTGCTCCATTTACAGCAGCCAACATTTCCTGTATTCTGGGCAAAGGGTATGTTTCTACTACAATATTTTTATTGAGAGATCGAAGATCAACACAGAGCCTAATCTCTTGGTTCTTTTTAAGGGCAATAACGATAGCCGAAACCCATTCGGAGCTATCAGTAGGTTCAATGATCCCCTGGGAACAGAGACCATCCAAATGCAACTTGAGTTTGTCTCTCACCCCCAATGGTACCATGCGAACCTTGTGTTGCACAGGTAAGGCTCCTTTTTTAAGTTTGATCCTGTGCGAAAAGCCTTTGACCTCCCCCACAACATCCTCAAAGACATTCTTATATTTATTGAGAATAGGAGAAATAGGATAATCCAAAGAAATACTGTGTACAGGCATTTCCCTCAACTGAATAGGATAATCAGACCCAGGACATAGATTAACGCCAAGTTTACCCAGGTCATACCAACCAACAATGTTCTGCCCATCAATTGCGACATAAATTTTGGTAAAAATGACACGAGACTCAAATTTTAATGAGTCTTCAAAGAAGCCTAGCATTTTGATCTTAAAATTACCAAAGGCTTTAGGGTTAATATCAGATTTGGCCAGTTTAACATCCTTCCATCTCTCATAAAAGAAAATATCAGATAAAATGCTCACAGGCGAGCCGGAATCAGCCATAGCCTCAAAGGCAATCTTCCCAACCTGAACTATCCCTAAAGGAGCCTTGAAGGGAAGAGAAACACTATTTATGTAACTGTCAAAGGAATCATCATAAATGGTAATGACTAAATTCTCCAAATCATCATGAACACAAGAAACACTGGAAACAGCGGTATCAGGTTTACCACCCCTCCTTTGAATTCTACAAGAAGATGCAAGATGACCAATCTTACCGCACTTGGTACATTTCCTTTTGAGAGCAGGACAATCTGGAGAATTCGCCAAATGTGCCTTTGAGCCACACCTAAAACAGCTTAAAACTTTACCAGGCTGAAAATTACTTTTACTGCGCATTTGAACAGCACAAATCGGGGCATCATTGGTACACTTGTTTTCATTAGCAGAAATGACTTTAGAAGACTCAATAGATCTCTCAATCCCCTTGGCCAAATCAATTACCTCAGCCAGGGTGGGATTGCGACAGGCTAAGAGTCGTTCTTGAACTTTTTTAGCTGCGCAATTAAAAACAAATTGATCCCTTAAAGCAGTATCAACATAGGCACCAAATTCACAATTAGCAGCTAGCACTCTTAGAGCTGCTATATAATCCTCTACAGATTCATCTGGAAGCTGTTTTCTCTTATGAAAGGAATGTCTTTCAATCATGACGTTAGGCTCATCTTCGAATTGTTTTTCCAGTCTAGCAACAGCTTCGACAAAAACGTTCCATCCATCACCACCCTCAAGAGGAGGTGCAATGGGCACAAGGTTCTTGAAGATCTCAATGGCAGCTGTACCCAAATAACTGAAAAGGATGGCCTTCTTCCTCTCCGCTGAGAATTTAGTACCATCAATAGCAACTAAATAATTATCAACAGTATCAAACCATTTTTTCCAGCTAAGTTTGGGTTTGCCAGGTATCTGTAGAAATATGGAAGGTTGATTGCAGATTTGAGATGCTGCCATTTAAACAGTAATACAAACAAATAAGTGAAATTGCTATAATATGTGTGCAAATCACAGTAGAGATAAGATAGCAAAATGCACTTTCAGCAAAAGTAAAGTGTGCACATCACTGTAGTAAGGAAAAGATGAAATGCACAAGCTAATGACTGAAGTAAGTGAACTCTTTTCATTTAAAAAAATTGTGTGCAAATCACAGAAGTAAAGACTGTAACCAGCACAAGTGAAAACGACAAAAGAAAATTAAGAATTGCCAGTTTACCACACTTGCGCTGTCATCAAGAACACTAAATGAAATATGAAATAAGCATGAGCAAACCACTGAATTCGCCAGCAGAAATCTTCAACAAGTCGAAATAAAAGTGAGCGAATCACTGAATTCGCCAGAAGAAATCTAGAAGTAGTCGCTTAACAGCGTCGCGAAGAAAACGTAGTTGCGCTGTGAAGCAGCGTCGCGAAGAGAATGTTGCTGCGCTGTGAAGCCGATTTCAGAAAACAGCTGACAGGTTAAAATGGCCGTTACGTAGCGTAACGTGCGCTGCGTTTCAATGAAGCGCGCTGCGTCTCAGTGATGCATACGTTGCGTGCTGAAAGCCTTGCGTTCTACCAGAAGTCCGTTGAGATTCACGGACATCATCAGATGGGAGAAAGGCAGGAACGCGTGATGACCAACTGCCAAAGAGGCGCTTAAGCAATAAGCGAGTGGAAATCCAAAATAGATCAAGAAACACAGTACCTTAGAGCTTCAAATTGGCATCACCTTAAGCAGCATCACGAACAGCGCTTGAAGAAAATTGCAGCGTAAGTCCGAATCTTAAAATGAATTCGTCAAAAATTTAAAATGTGCTCAAAATCATAGTGGGTCCAATTAAATATTTAAAAAGAACCTCGTCGCCATTGTAAAGATGCGGAGGAGGCAAAATAGGGTTTTAAAATATGGATTTATTTAGCTCAATCCAAGGACCCACCAGAGCACAGAGCAAAGCGTCTAAATCAGATAAGCTCCAACCGCTTCTCTGATTTAGAACACCAAACATGAAACATTCTCAATAACATGGGCAACACTCTACAATGACAAATTAAAGTTCTACAAAAGAAAGAGAAGAAGGATATACCACACACTGTCTACTCCGTTCCCTGTATGGACCTGTTGGTGGGCTCGAAACATGACTCACCTTAAAAGCACTCCTATGGGATCGAAAACAGCCAATCGGATTTCACAAGCCCATTTTTGCAGGATTGCAAAATCCAAATCTGTAGGCAGACGGAATGTTTACATCATGTTCCATTTCCTTTTAAGGATTCCTCCCTATCCGAAGAATGGACTTGAACTATACCAGAAAATTGCAATTATATAGAGTAGCCTCTGAGTTTAGGCCAAACTTAGAACTCACCTATCCCACGTTTATTGCGCATCTGCTTTAGCATAATTGTAGGAAGTCTGCATGGAAATTTGGAAACAAAACTGTTGAGACTCCCCTTCCCCTCCCTCTCCTTGGCTAATCCGCATCAAGCTTACCTTGATTTTAGGTGGACAGACATTTTTCAAGGGACAATGAGTGCAGATTGGGTAAAGCAGGCCAAAGTTATAAGCAATAAAACAAGCATTTGCAATGCAATAGGTCTCGCATTTTCGCAAGTTTAAGCTATTGGCATTTTGAATGGCAATGCGTTTTATTTATATTTCAAAAAACAAAACATAAATAAAAGGCATTGTCATTTAGAATGCCAATAGCTCAAACTCTCGTAAATGCGAGACCTGTTGCATAGCAAATGCTTGTTTATTATTGTTAAAGGATGGTTTTCAATAATTTTCGAGCACAAAAATCTGCCTTACATTATTTATGAAGCCCTGTCACTTGCCCACATGTAGCGAGACCTATTAGCTTTGCCAATGCTTGTTTTATTAATCCTCTAATGTAAAATTTCCTCGAGGGGCATTTGAAAAGCTGCGGGGAGCGGGTGGCTGGAACTGGCCTGTTAGTTTCAGATTCGTGTTGACTTAGTCCAAGTTGAGCTCTGTCCCGATGGGATACCCACAAATACGGGGTTTCGTGTACCACACTCTGCATACCACAACCCTAATTGAAATAGTTTTTGTTGGGCATGTACTGTTTCTCGTCAGCCCCTGCAATTTGAGGGAACGTTATGTTTTAGTCTGACACCTCCAAATAATCCTGCAACGTGTTCCGGTAGGGATTGTAACGCCAAACTTGCACTTCAGCACACACATCTTGTTGCAGGCAAAAATGCCAACGCCGCCCTAGTGTGAAACACTGTTTTTAACAGACTAATTATTTCTGACCAATGCCATATATCTACTATTTAGATGTTTGATCTACTTTACATTTACCACTTTTCTGCTGTGTTTCCTGTTAAACTCCTTAAAGTGGCGCTGGAAAACATTTACAGTAGGTTACTATGGGGTAACCCAGTATCCCTCAGAACCTGGGCAGTATATACAATATAAACAATGGTTCTGTTGGGCAAACGATTTCTTCAAGTTTTCATATATTATGTCATAAGTTTTTCAAAATACAGTATCAATTAGCCTTCAATTTACCAAACAAAAAAATGCAAATCCAAAACACCAATAGGGTATAAGTAGATTATTTTATGAATTCAATGTCATTCATAGTTACCCTGCATTCAATATATACATTTATAAATTTTACAAAAGCGGCGCACCCTAATGACACCTGATTCATGGGTCAGAGCGGGTCTTCATCAGGACTGGGGGGATGGTGGTTGAAGGGGGGCTGATGTCGCCTCTGGGGTGCCCGTGTGTGGGCACACACCCAGATTCCTCCGGTTCAAAAGGCAGAGTACTCTTGTTCCGTTGGGGATCCTAGTTCGTAATTATGTGACGCAGACTCCTCATGCCTGTGTCTTCTTTCGCGTTTGTCAGAATAGTGTTGCAGCGACCCGTTTCCTTCTCGCTCGCAGCGCAGAGCATCTGTCATTCAACTCTCGGCTTATGTAACCAGTCTGTTTACACAAGCCCAGTCCTGATGAAGACCCGCTCTGACCCATGAATCAGGTGTCATTAGGGTCGAAACGTCGTCAGACAAAGAGGACCAACACGGAATATTCCATAGCAATTGCCAACTGTAGTGGCACGAGGGAATATTTCCAATCAAATACCGTTTTGGCCAACTTCTTTTAAAACCCCAATTGTCCCTTCACTTGTACATAATTCACTGTTTCTATTTTCTTCACTGCATGATAAATCACTGCACTACTATATCACTATCACTTTATCCTGATGCGCCGCTTTTGTAAAATGTATAAATGTATATATTGAATGCAGGGTAACTATGAATGACATTGAATTCATAAAATAATCTACTTATACCCTATTGGTTGTTTTGGATTTGCATTTTTTTGTTTGGTAAATTGAAGGCTAATTGATACTGTATTTTCAAAAACTTATGAAATAATATATGAAAACTTGAAGAAATCGTTTGCCCAACAGAACCATTGTTTATATTGGAAAACATTTACAGGCATGCATTATGAATGTGATGACATCTGACATGGCAACATAATGACGAGACGATTAGGCCCAGCGTCGCTCAGCCAGCCCTTCTTCTGCAGCTGCATTTCATGCAGACCGGTGGCCTTGTGTGTTTGAATGTGTTTTCAGCTTGAACCTTATAATCGCACCACCACGAATCTTCGCAGGACAACTTGACAAAAATAGCCTTTGAGCGCTGCAAGCTCGTGCATTATTGTGTTTGGAATATGAGGAAGAAGACCAGGGTCATCAACAGGCATGCAGTGGCACACAGGTTCAGATCTAGCTTCTTTCATGGTCTCAAATAACAGTTTAGAAGTGGTAGCGTACCGTTAAAGAGCGATTCCTTAGCAGTGGTGTTTTGTTTAAACTAGTAGGTTTAATACCTACGTAACCTGTCAAAATAGATTTGTTTAGCGAAAAATGGTTTATTACTTCGAGTCTTGTGCTGTCACTTGGATGTTAACAGTATTTTTTGTTGAAGAACCATCCCATGTTTTCATTTCAAGCCCTACGGCAATACCCGTGTGCCAAGCAATTGGCTTGGGCACAGTAGAGTAGTGCGCGGACTGTGTCCCTTTTCTACACCACAGAGCGGGGCCTCATACTCCCGAGCGGATGCCGGGTGAGGTGAGGCCGTCACCTACACAAGGCTGGGTGAGTATCACCGGGAGGAAATGCCTCCAGGTGATTAAGCTATTATGCTTTTTTCTATATATGCAGAATGTCAATTATTCATGCAGGTGTGTCTGTTCTATACGGTCTCTCTGTATACAGGTGGATGTGACTGTGAATTTAGTGTTGTTTTACAATTAATTTTTGTTTGTTGATAGGAAGAAGACGAGCTTCTCTCCCGCCAGTGGACGTCTAAGTATTAAAGTTCCTGGTAGATATGTATCTGTCTATTAGTAAACTTATTGTTATTCAATTTTTCACATCACTTGAAGTTAGGGGTGCAGTAGCTGTTTTCATATCTAAGGTCCTGAAGAAAGCCGGGGTAATGCCCCATTGGCTGAAACATGTCGACCGTCCTGCACAGCGCCATAGGGTAGTCTTTCTACCAGGCGTTTTTAACCTTTGACACACAGACTTCCTCATGTACGCTCTGTTAGAATCAGTGTAGTCAATTTTAATTTTCACCATCATTTGAGCACTGCACATTATCTAGTCCACTTTGTGGTAAATACCATGGCTAGATTTCTGACATCCATCTTCCACACCGGCACTATATGGTCGGTCGTGGTATGGTTTGATCAGTAATTCCCACGTGACGTTAACTCCACCATGAGGGTGGTCTGATGGGAACTTTTCTAGCCTTGTGTTACCATTAACATTCAACAGCACTGGCTCGCATTCGCATCCCACTGGTGCATAGTCACAGGTATAGTTGCACACCATCCTTTAGACCTGTTCTGCTCTGTTGTGTGTTTTGTATTGACAACAGGGGAGTGAGCAGACAGGTCGGTAAATATTCCCCTTGACCCTCCATATACGTTTGTATTTATTAGTTAGAGCAACTTTTTAGTTGCGGGTCTACTCAATATGGATGCGAACACTGTTTGTTTGCACCTTTAAGCTCACCCAACCTAATTGTGTGTGTTACCCCTCTGTCCGCCTGGCCACTGCCACGGTCCCTCCTGGAATGACATTAGATGATAATTTTATTCTTCATTTACATGCGAAGATACTCTATGACACTGAACTGTATAAATACGATTATCCTTCATGGAGTAGAGTCATGGAGTACTATTAGCAACTCCTGCCAGTATATTTGCTTTTTAAACTATTACTGGTCTCACTTCGGATTATTACCAGAGACACTTTTTGTGCTCTCCTCTCCATGAGCACCCTTATGTGGATACAATGCCCCTTACACTTAAAGTACAGTTAATAGACATTTTTCACCATGCACCATGCACTATATTCACTGTGATCGTTCTCACAGTGAAAGCGTACATTACTTTGGATGTTCTATGTCTTATACTTGATGGTAAGATCGCAGTGGTTTCTATTGCCACAGCGTACATCGATGGTATTCCGATTGGGAAATACACGTTAGGAATATCGGCCTTATAGATCTTCTCATAGGTCGGGCGCATGCCCAAAGGACCAGTGTTCCCTAGCTCACGTTTTTCATCTGCGCGCGTAGCCAGAGGCAGACACTAATCTAACAATAGCTTGATAAAAGGCAAATAACGCTACAGATATAAAGACCAGCATAGAAACCTCCCGTATGTATGAAGTAATATTTTCCAAAAAACAAAATGAGTAAAATCGCTGTCTTTGTTTTCCAACCTTCTGCGCATGCGCAAAGGAGTAGTGTTTTTCTCCTCACAGTTGCGCTATGTCGTATGCCCCAGACGCCCCATCATTCACTGCTTGGCGGTTACTTAAGGGTAATGGGCGTTTTTGTAAACACCTCCACTTCCGCTCGACGTATGGATGGGGGCACCGACGGATAGGTGAGTTTCCTATTGTGCTCTCCCCAATTCAGCCAGCTTCTACAGTTGAGAAGGTTTATTTGCTGACTAAACGAGATTGGCAGCAGCCTGAATGGTCCTCACTCTCCACATTACTGTGTTGTCAAAAAGAGGACTTTTTTGTCCATATTTTCTTGATATTGCAAGGGGCCTTTATTGTGGGCCCCCTTGTTGGTCACTTTTGGGCTTATTAGCTCCTCCCACTACCAAACTGGGTTTCACATTAGGCTTCCAGTTTATTATTTATTGTATGAAGAGTTAAGGAACTGCCAATAGACTGTCTGGAGGCATGCTTATAGGCACATACTATGTCTTTTAACATGAGGTATGTCGCACTATTTGTGTCATATGGGATGTAGCGTGGGGGCTCTGGCGTGGCAGTCGGGTACCTATCGCACGTTCGTTGGGTTAAGAGTGTAGAGCAATTGGCTTGGGCACAGTAGAGTACTGCGCTGACTGTGTCCCTTTTCTACACCACAGAGCGGGGCCTCATACTCCCGAGCGGATGCCGGGTGAGGTGAGGCCGTCACCCACACAAGGCTGGGTGAGTATCACCGGGAGGAAATGCCTCCAGGTGATTAAGCTATTATGCTTTTTTCTATATATGCAGAATGTCAATTATTCATGCAGGTGTGTCTGTTCTATACGGTCTCTCTGTATACAGGTGGATGTGACTGTGAATTTAGTGTTGTTTTACAATTAATTTTTGTTTGTTGATAGGAAGAAGACGAGCTTCTCTCCCGCCAGTGGACGTCTAAGTATTAAAGTTCCTGGTAGATATGTATCTGTCTATTAGTAAACTTATTGTTATTCAATTTTTCACATCACTTGAAGTTAGGGGTGCAGTAGCTGTTTTCATATCTAAGGTCCTAAAGAAAGCCGGGGTAATGCCCCATTGGCTGAAACATGTCGACCGTCCTGCACAGCGCCATAGGGTAGTCTTTCTACCAGGCGTTTTTAACCTTTGACACACAGACTTCCTCATGTACGCTCTGTTAGAATCAGTGTAGTCAATTTTAATTTTCACCATCATTTGAGCACTGCACATTATCTAGTCCACTTTGTGGTAAATACCATGGCTGACATCCATCTTCCACACCGGCACTATATGGTCGGTCGTGGTATGGTTTGATCAGTAATTCCCACGTGACGTTAACTCCACCATGAGGGTGGTCTGATGGGAACTTTTCTAGCCTTGTGTTACCATTAACATTCAACAGCACTGGCTCGCATTCGCATCCCACTGGTGCATAGTCACAGGTATAGTTGCACACCATCCTTTAGACCTGTTCTGCTCTGTTGTGTGTTTTGTATTAATACCTACGTAACCTGTCAAAATAGATTTGTTTAGCGAAAAATGGTTCATTACTTCGAGTCTTGTGCTGTCACTTGGATGTTAACAGTATTTTTTGTTGAAGAACCATCCCATGTTTTCATTTCAAGCCCTACGGCAATACCCGTGTGTAAAGTGTGATATTTACTTTTAAATGTTATCTTGCTCATTGTTCAATTTATGCATATCTTCTATGTCTATTCCCTTGACTGTGTTCTATATCTTATGTCATCACTTTAACATGCGCAGCCTTGTTCTTGTTTAGTTTCGAAGCTGCATTGTTGAAGTACTCTACTCCGAGGCTTCAACTGTTGAATTAGCCATTTAACAGTTGCGCTTCGGTGTGGACAGCTGTACTCCCGTGTAGCTGCTGACAACATGGAATAAAGCCTACTTAAAGTTACCTGAATCGTCTTCCTCTTCATTCTGACCTGCACTTTACATTTGGCGACGAGCAGGGCAGCAGCTGCACCAGTTTTGTGCAGATTTTCGTCTTCCACCTCTCATCTTTACCAAGTGTCCTACAATAGCAGATCGGGAGAAATTCGTCGGATCAAGTACCCTCCGAAGTTACTCCGGTCCTTATTCTGAGGGAGATGTGACTTCCGCTTCACTTATTATTCAATTTTGAAGCTTTTGTTAACCTTCGAGGGACTCAACGTTGACTGCTGTGACGTCGCCTTCAACACGTCACACACTCAAGTGAACGTGATGACCTAATCACGCAACGTGCCGCTATCTTTAATGCAGTTCTTACGTGAGCTCATTGTTGTTTCTCCAGTCTTTCTGTGACAAATTCACGTTTCAAAGCTGGCAGACATATTTACTTCAAAATTCAACGCGCAATTGTCCACTGTTCATCGGAGGCAACAGCTGTCCTTTCCCTGCACGATTGTTTTCCTCACACAATCGGCATTTGGTTTTAAAGGTGATTGTTTCACACCTTCACTTTCTCCAACTTCAAAACGGGAAATACAAGGTATTTAAATTGACATTTTTAAAAATATTAAATTTTCATTTCATTTTAACAATATTGACTTTACTTTCATTCAAGTGGTCTTACAAATTATTCCTTAACACTATAATTAAACATGGCATCTAATCAACAAGTTGTACCACTAAACCACTTTCTTCCGGTCTCAGGTAAACCGAAAGAATAATGGAAAACGTGATTTCGCAGTTTTGAAAGTTGATGCTGAGGAACACTCACCAAAACGCAAAGTAGCCATATTATGTAATCATTTGGGAAGTGCTGGTCAACAAATATTTGACAATTCCTCCTCCAGGAAACGGTGATGGTTGAAATGTCTACACAGATGCTGTACAGAGACTTAATAAAAAAAAAATTGGAACAACCCCACGTAATGCTGGAATGGTTTAACTTTATGAAACGCAAACAAGGCCCAAATGAGACAGTGGAGGAGTTCATATCAGTACTTAGAAATTTGGCTGCAGAATGCAATGTTGGTTCATCACTTAACATGTACATTAGAGACCAGTTTGTGTATAGTTGTTATCATAAGAATATACAGGAATGCATTCTTAGTTGTAGGGACCCAACTTTATCAGAGGTTAACGACATGGCTAAAAGTATTGAAGGGGCCATCATATCTTCGAAATGTATTTCAAATGATGATGTTGCTTCTGTTAATTTAGTACAAAATGAGTCTATGATTAATGCTATAGCTGTTAAAAAAACATGTGTTAATCCTTTTCTAAAGAAAACTAATACTATTTGTTACAGGTGCGGTACAAAGACACATCTGGGCAATAGTCCCATTTGTGCAGCACTTGGTAAGAGGTGTACCAATTGTCACAAAGTGGGGCATGTGTACACTGTTTGCAGGAGCAAGTAATTGGTTTATGTTAGTTCAATTTCTTCAACTGAACATCCTGATCTTAATGTCTCTTCTCTTGATTCACTCTTACAGAGTCTTGACATTAATACTGTGGATTTAGTTTCTCAGAAAGATAAACAAAAGATTCTTTTATCTATTGATACTAGTGAAGTCATGGCTAATTCTGAACACATTAAAGATCCCACTTGTGAAGTCTTTATTGATAATAAGTCTCTGTCAACATGATGGCAGACTCTGTTGCACCTGTGACCATCATCTCTGACACTCTTTTTGATTTTCACTGGTCGTCGAATGTTCATTTACAACCTTTAGATATTATTTCAAAAGCCTTATGGTGACAAAGACATAGATGTGCTGGGTTTCTTTCTTGCCGACCTAACTTGCTTGGGTAAACATATTAACACAAAAATGTACGTTGTATTGGTTGGAGAGATCTTGATAAAATAGGTCTGAAATTGGTACCGGGGTCAAAAAACCCAGTCCAGCTCAATGATGTGTCTATTTCTCTAGTTTCTGAAGATTTGAAGCCACTTCTTATTAGTGGTATAACTTCTGAATTTCCAGAGGTTTTCAACACTTTCATTGGTAAAATCAAAAAAGTTGAACACTTGATTAAACTCAAGCCTGTTGCAATACCTAACACACACAAACTTAGATCTATTCCTCTAAGTGTGAGGGAGGATTTGAAGAATTTACTGGACAAAATGGTTTTAGAAGGTATTATTGAACTAACCCATTCATCCCAATGGGTCAGTCCCATCATTATTGTGAGAAAAAAAGATTCTAGTATCTGTGTGTGTGCTGATCTCTGCTCTCTTAATCAAATTATAATTGTTGATTGTCATCCCCTTCCCAAAATTCAAGATTTATTAACTGGCATCAGAGGTTCAACTTACTTCACTTTGCTTGATCTCTGCAGTGCATATCAGGAAATTCCTTTATCTTCTCAATCCTCAGACCTAACTACTTTCATTACCCCATTCAGAGCTTTTAAATATTTGAGGTTGCCATTTGGCCTGACCTCTGTAGCCAGTGTTTTTCAAAAATGTATGGATTGTTTATTGAAAGACATTGACTATGTGCAAGCTTATCAAGACGATGTACTCATTTTTTCAAAGAATAAGGAAGAACATATTCGTACTTTAAAAGAGGTTCTGTCTCACTTCAAAGATGTTGGTGTTACCCTCGGCAGGGATAAATGCTAATTTTTTAAAACAGAAGTTGATTATTTAGAACACTCTATTTTTGCCAACGGGATCAAACCAACATTGTCCTTAACACAAGTAATTTTTAGTGTTGCAGTTCCCCACAACAAAGATTCTCTGAAATAATTTCTGGGAATGACTGAATATTACTCGAGGTTTATACAGGGTTACTCTCAAATTGTTCAACCTTTGCCTGTCCTCTTAAAAAGAAATGTTACATTTATTTGGTCTTCAGAAGTTGATATTGCGTCTTATCAAAAAAAGGTATTATCAAAGCACCTGCATTGTCTTCTTTCACTCCTGGTATTAAATGTTCCATCTCTGTAAATGCCAGTCAACATGGTTTAGGGACGGTACTTTGTCAGTGGATTGGTGCTAAAGAGCACACCATAGGTTTTACCTCAAGAGCTCTCTCTACCGCTGAAATGAATTACAGCACTATCAAGAGAGAGTAAGTAAGTAAGTAAAATTTTTATTTGCACAATTAATTAAAATCATTGCAATATATACACTCAAGAATGACCGTTAAAGAAGAAATGATATTTATGTCTGTTAAAAACGAAGAGTTTATAAATTAAAAAAAAAGGGCAAGGAAAAGTCACTAGGAGGGGATGGAACTCAGACTTGGTCCAATGGTAGGTTCAGGGAATTGGTTTCCGTAATGAACTTTACAAAACGTGTCGCCAACTGAGGTGAGTCTCCTCTCATACATGCATCTAGTGCTTCCTGACATGTCCTGATATTAAGAAGGAGCCAAATTGGTCGCAGCCAGAAATTTCTTTGAGCTTGAAGATTTTGGCAGATGCATAGAATATGGATAAGATTTTCCTCATCCAGGTTACAGAAGCGGCAATGGGAGGATGCTTCTTTCTTGTATCCTTGACCAAGCTTGTATGCCTTCAGCGGAATTAAGCTGAAGCGGAGTCTCATTAATTGAAGTTTTGTGTGGACTTTTATAGAGGACGTTAAGGTTTTCGGGGCATATAGTTCGGAGGCCCAGGAGCCATGAAAGAGCTGAAGTACCCGTTGCTCATCGAGGTCGTTTGATAAGATTTTTGCTTGCTTGGTAAAGAGTTTTGTTTTCGCCTCGATGGGCAGCAGGGTTGACCATATGTCCTTTGCTTTAAGGGATTCGAGGCAAGATGTCAAATATTTATTCCACGATGTTTTGGGGTTGCTGAAGACTAGCCATATGCAGCTTTTTAAGGTGTGAGGGCTAGCTTGTTTGGTTTTTAAGCAGCAGCTGATGTATCTTGCACTCATAATCTATTGCTGGGAGGATAGAGAAAATTATTTCCGAATTTGAGCATGGGCGGTCGAATTTAGCAATCGGATGACCCTACGGTAACAAGACGATTGCGCTCTGTCCAGCCAATTGTTCATTTTATCTTTGAAGATTATTGCACCAAAAGAAATTGTGGGAAGTAATTTTGCAGTGATCAATTTTATTAACGGTACTAGGTCCTGGGAGTGCAGAGCACTTTTAGTTTTTATAAAGGCCCCTTCCAGGCTGCGAGCAACAGCCTGCATTTCGGTTATGTGCACAGACGGTCTCCCTTTATGGTCAATCCACACGCCCAGGTACTTATATGCAGTGACAGTTTCCAATGGCTTCCCTTCAATAAACCACAAGATCTTTTTGGTTTTTGCGGAAGATATTACCATTGTTTTAGTTTTGGGGACATTTATTTCAAGCATATTGATGTTGCAGTACTGAGCGAGGGAGTCAAACAGTCTTTGGAGACCCACCTGGGTTTGATCTAACAGAATGGTGTCGTCAGCGTATTGCAGGGTTTGAATTTTTCTTAGTTCGATTCCCGGAGGGACGGCGGGGGTGCGTGACAACCATTCGGGGAAGTCTGCGAGATACAAGTTAAAGAGTAGTGGTGCAAGGGTGCACCCTTGTTTTAGACCTCTAGTAGTATAAATTTTGCTAGAGGTAGACCATCTCGATGTAACTATTATTTTGACCCAAGTGTCGGTGTGTAAAGCTATTAATGCATTCAGTAGCGGCCGCGGAATGCCCCATCTTGCCAGTTTTTCCCACAGTTTAGGCCGGCTCACGCTGTCGAAGGCTTTACGAAAGTCGATAAATCCCAGATGTAACGATTTACCTTTTGCGGCTAAGGTGGATTCCATCAGGTGGGCTATACAGATCAGATTGTCTTCAATGTGACACCCTCTTTGAAAACCGGTTTGGGTAAAAGGGACTATGTTGTTATTTTCCGCCCACTTGGAAAGTGCAGTTAAAAGGACGCTAGCGTATGCCTTCCCGTCCACGTCAAGGAGGGATATCATCCGATAGTTATCGGGATTAGATCGCAAACCCTTTTTATGGAAGGGGACGAGGAGTGATCCTTGCCAAGATGCCGGGATGGGGCCTCCCAGTATTGCGGCCTCAAAGACAGGTGTCAGTATCTGAGCCCATTTTCCGGCAGAGGCTTTAAATACTTGAGTGGGAATTCCGGGGGCGCCGCCTGAACGCATTTTCTTTATTATTCCTGTTATTTCATCTGTTGCTATGTTAACGGGAGGGGTTGCTCCATCCTGGTTTATTAACGGATCATGGGTGGGCACACTACTGATGTTCGCGCCATGCGATGCTGTGTAGAGCGTTTTAACATAGATCTCCCAATCTGCCGGAGAGATATTAGTTGCAGTAGGGGGTTTAGTGGCTTTAGTGGCCTTGTTTACCCAGTTCCAAAATTTCCTTTGGTCTTTAGATTTTATAATCTCAAAAGCTATTGCCCAGTGGTGCTCTTCTTCCAGTTTCCTTAGGATAAACCGAGCCTTCCTGTAGTCTTTTCTCGCGGCCAGAATGTCCCCCTTCAGAGATTTATATTCACTTTCGTTGTTTCGCGTTTGTTCGTTGCAATTTGTTTAGTTTACTTTTTGCAGTGGTTGTGTATCGTTTTTGCTCTGATAAGATTGTTGTAGCCAGTATGTCCTTCGGAAAGCTGTTTGTTGATTTTGAGGCGAAGTGATCTCTGAAGTTGGTCAATATAGTTTCCCACATGGGGGCTGTCACGTGGCTACTGCCGGCCGAGGCCCATCTGGTCATGAGATTGTCCACCTCCATTTCAATTGCTTCCTGGTTTCCTTCTGACCATCGTAATTTCCTTACACTCTGTAAGTTTGATGCCATCCCAATCGGACTGGTGGTCGGGCGATGTAGTGACCTGAGAGCAATACTGCATGTTAAAATGGAATGATCGCTGTCTGCAGACGGTGTTACCAAGAATTAAGGTACCTGATGGAAGGCAGTGAGTGATATCCATATGTAGTCTAGAGTGGCCATTCGGGAGGAGGATACATGGGAGTATGCGGCCGGTTGATCCGAGGCAATCCTTCCATTAAGGATGCGCAGTCCAAGGTGATTTAATTTTGTGGCTAATTTTATTCTGTTCACATCCTTCCGTTGATGCTGGGATTTTATCTCCGGTATTGCCCACATTACATTAAGTGATGTTACTTGAGAGGATTGGGTGGGATCAAAATCCATTAAGTTGGCGTTAAAATCGCCCATTATCAGCCATAGGTCATTTGGGAATTGAACTTCGAGATTATTCATAATGGGTACTATGTTACTCAAAGTAGTCTCTCGTCTTGTTTTTAAGGGGTGCAAATAGACACAGCCAAAGATGATTTTTTTTTCCTTGTTTTCCCCTTTTCATGGCACTAAATCTCAATGCTGATGATGAGATAATCGCCATCGCCGTTGTGGAGAGTTTCTAACTTTGAGACCAGTGTATTCTTCACAGCGATCAGCACACCCCCAGATGCATGGCCACCTGCTATAGATGGAGTAGCGATAGATTCAATAACAGTGAAGTCTTCCCAGATAGTGTTCTCCAGGGCCCAAGTCTCTTGAATAGCAAAGATGTCGTAGGTCTTCTGCAGACCTGTGGTTAAGCGTTCGATTTTCTCCTTTGTTAGGCCCCGGATGTTCCAAGAGCATATATTTAGATTGTGGACTGTGCCATAGTTAGGTTCGCTTACATGCAAGGGTGTCAGCACACTACCCTAAGGCCTGGGAGAGCCAGGACCAGTCTTGGGATTTATGCGGTTTTAGTACGCATTTGCGTGGTCCTCCTGGTGTAGTGGCTATTACTTGAAGCGTATTCTCAATCCAAGGAGCTGTTTTTGGCTCCTGTCGGAGGCCGCGCAGCATCAGGGGTACCTGCTGGTTATGCTTGTCTTGTTTTAGGTCTGGGCTGTTTTTGTTGGACATTAAGGATTCAGGGGAATTTTTTAGGAAGGACGGGTAGTTGGTGATGGTATAAGGGCTAGCCTGTATGCCCCATTCGTTCAATTGTTTTTTGTTCTTCATTAATATTGCCCCACTATCAAGAGAGAAGCGCTTGCTTACTCTTGGATCGTTGAAAAGTTTAATAGTTTTATTTGGGTTCTCATTTTATTCTTTTGACTGACCATAAACTCCTCCTAAATTTACTCAATGACAACGGCACTGGCAAAGCATCCGCAAGACTAGTTCACATTCTTTCAACATTGCATGAATATCATTTTAACATTCAACATATTTCTGGTGGACACAATGTTAGGGCAGATTGCCTTTCCAGATTACCTTTGACTGATGATTCCTGTGATTCAAAATACGATGATGTAGAATGTGTTGTTGCTTCCATTGAAGATTTTTCTAACACTCTCTCACATTCAGATTGGAATCAGGCATTTGTTAATGGCCTCACACTTCAAGCTGTCAAGAATATGATAATTTCAGGTTGGCCCAAAGAGCATTCACTTCCAGCTCCTTTGACATCATACGTTAAGATTTCAGATGAACTTTCTTTTGTCAACAATGTCATTATGCGTGGCGATCAATGTGTTCCTCCCACGTCCCTTGGCTTCGAGCTTTTTCAAAGGGCACAGGAAGGAAACTTGGGTGTAGGTGCAACCTCAAGGAAACTAAAGGAGCACTTTTGGTGGCCAGCTTTAAAGAAGCTTTTTTGTTACTAGCGTGCAACTTGGTATATTTTTAAACGACGGATTTTAAATTGTAAATTTACACTCTGTTTGCACTCAGCATACTTGGCACTCACTTGCCATCACTTTCGCCTTATTCAGACGGTCCCAGCCGATCTTAGGGCTGTAGACCGAGTGTTAGGGATAACATCCCCTATGGCGGCCATCTTGAGTGGGGGGCGAGAGCGGTGAGAGCGCTCTAGTGTCCTGTATTTAAGGAGCCCCAGGGAAAGCAGGCGCGAGATCCTAGCGCTTCTACCAACATTCTGCTCAGACCTCTGATCACGCAAGGAGCATTTTCGAGCTACTAGCGTGCAACTTGGTATATTTTTAAACGACAGATTTTAAATTGTAAATTTACACTCTGTTTGCACTCAGCATACTTGGCACTCACTTGCCATCACTTTCGCCTTATTCAGACGGTCCCAGCCGATCCTAGGGCTGTAGACCGAGTGTTAGGGATAACATCCCCTACGGCGGCCATCTTGAGTGGGGGGCGAGAGCGGTGAGAGCGCTCTAGTGTCCTGTATTTAAGGAAACGGTTGCTCTCCGCGCTAGCGGTCGCGCCTCATCAGCGCCGGAGTCACGCCTGAGTCAGCCCGTCTGCGCCCGTCCGCGCCTCGGACGTGCCTCAGGCCATGGCATCACCATATGGTCCAGTCACCGACATTATACAGGTACCACCTACAGCTGATGCAACAATAAATTCAATAGCCTCCTCACATATTAAATACACGTCTGCCTATTTGAAGGCTTTACAACCGGCGACACTACCCTCCTGCAGGTTGCTAAAGTTGGGGTGGGAGAAGGACACCTGTCAAACCTGCCAATTACACACTGACCCTGTAGGAATAAAATCCACTCGGATTGAATCCAATAAGAACCATCTGAAATCAAAGTCAAAATCTTTTTCGTTCCTCAGCCTCAATAGTCGCTCTTTACCAATGCATAAAACAGAAATATTCAACTTATTACTAGATGAGGCACCCAATGCATTGTTTCTAACTGAAACATGGCTCAAAGAGAGCTCGGGTCCAGACATAGCCATGGCACTTCCGGACACTTACGCTATCACTAGACTCGATCGTGATAAGAAACCCGGTGGCGGAATAGCAATTATTTTTAACAAAACCTTCAGCTGCGAATTTAAACCTCTCTCATGTGGTGGTTGTGAAGCCACGACCTTCAAACTTACGCTAGCCCCTAATTTCACTCTATCCGGAGTCCTTATTTATCGGCCCCCGGGGGCACCATCCAAATGGATGACAAATATGTCAGAACTCATTGGACCGCTAGTTATGAGAACTGCCAACTTCACAATCTTAGGTGATATAAACTTACATCTAGAGGATGAGGACTGTTCCCTTGCCAAA
Source organism: Lissotriton vulgaris (assembly GCF_964263255.1). Taxonomy (NCBI): domain Eukaryota; kingdom Metazoa; phylum Chordata; class Amphibia; order Caudata; family Salamandridae; genus Lissotriton; species Lissotriton vulgaris. The sequence goes on along the minus strand of NC_141700.1, from coordinate 649,417,315 downwards.
GATTTTACAACTGACTTAGCATCTCTTAATCTGATTCTAAAGAACTCAGGGCCAACACATCGTGCTGGTCACCTGTTAGATCCTATATTTTCTAATCTCAACAACATCGTCACGCATCCTGCCCTGCCCCTGCCCTGGTCTGACCACTACTTGATTAAATTCACCCTTAAGGTTGATTTAACAAATAAAGACAATACACCTATACCTACTCAGTACATAAGGAAATGGAAACAACTTGACACGGAAAGTCGTAATGCCCTCCTGGAAAAGCATAGCCCTTGCACCAAGACAACAGTCCAGCAGCTTTCCAAATACAAAATACCCACCGCTGCCCTGCCCCCTGGTTCAATGAAACGTTAAAAAACGAAAAGACCAGATGTAAAAATTTTGAACGACAATGGAGAAGGAATTGCTCACCAGCAGACAAGAAAAAATATAAAACTCAGTTAATAAACTACCAAAAGCTGTGTGGCAAAGCTAAAGCAGAATTTATCTGCACTAAAATCACGAATGCCTTAGACCACTCCAAAACACTTTTTAAATTAGTAAAAGAGATGGCTGGCTCTAATACGTTACAACCTCCGCCTGAACTTAATAAAATACAATGCGACCTCTTAGCCGCTTTCTTTATTAACAAAGTTGACAAAATCCACCAAGACATTAATCAAGCTTCTAACAAACACCATTCAGCCTCTGAAGCTACATCCAACTGTGCATCATTTATTCCAGACAATGATACAAGTATTCCTGACTGCTCCATCTTGTCCGATGCATCTCTTGCCACACTTGATGAATGGCCCTTACTGAACCCTGACATGGTTCAAAGGTTGCTCAACACAATTAAATCAGGCTCACCAAAAGACCCACTGCCATGCTCAGTTTTAAAGCAACTTAACAGCAATGTCCTTGCAACCATCACTGATCTTCTAAATGCTTCGCTATTGGAAGAATCTGTACCCAGTGAATGGAAGCATGCAATGATCCATCCGCTTTTAAAGAAAGCTGGCGCAGACCCCAAGCTGCCAGCTAACTTTCGCCCTATCTCCTTGCTGCCCACCTTTGCAAAGATATTAGAGAAGCACGTACACCGTTGCCTTACTGATTTTATTACCATTTACGACCTGTTACCTTCCCATCAGTCGGGATTCCGCGCAGGCTTCTCTACAGAGACTACCTTGCTGGGCGTAACCGAAAATATCCGTCGTATGGTGGATCAGGGCGAAACAGTGGCACTTGTGCTGCTCGACCTCAGCGCGGCATTCGACACCGTGTTGCATGCGGTCCTCGCCCAGACACTCCACTCCATAGGCATCCATGGTGCGGCTCTCAACTGGATCAAGTCACTACTGAAAATTCGCACGTTCCAAGTCTTCTCACAAACCGCATGTTCTGACACTATGACATTCAAACACGGAGTACCACAAGGCTCTATTCTCAGCCCGTTGCTTTTCAACGTTTATATGAGTCCCCTTGCCAAAATAGTGGAGGAAACAGGACTCCTAATGTTTTCTTACGCTGATGATTCTCAGCTGCTCTTTTCTTTATCAGCTGCAGACTCCGACAACTCCTCTTCTCTACAACTCGGACTCAGTAAAATCGCTGAATGGATGCATAAAAACTTCTTAAAACTCAACGGCGAAAAAACCGAGCTAATCGTGCTGGGAAAAAATAAAGAACTCTGGGGACCCCAACATTGGCCATCTGAAATGGGCACCCCCCCTACCCCTGTCACGCACGCTCGCAATTTGGGCGTCATCATCGATGACTCGCTCAATTTGCATCAGCAAGCGGTAAAAACCTCGGCTACCTGCTTCGCCATATTAAAATGGCTAAAAAAAATCTGTTGGATGCTACCTGAAAACACCAAGAAAACTGTTGTCAATGCTCTAATAACATCGAGGTTAGACTATGGCAACGTTCTGTACCTGGGGGCAAATAAAGCCACTGTCCGCAGGCTACAGACAGTACAAAATGCAGCAGCTAGACTACTATGCAACATTCCCATCTCCCCTCCAACTACTAAATATATCAGGAAGCTACATTGGTTAAAAATTGAAAACCGAGTCAAGTTTAAATCTCTATGCTTTATGCACAGGATTGCCACCAATACCGCTCCAAAATATCTGCAAAACCTGGTGCGCCCCTATCGTCCCTCCAGGTGCCTCCGGTCTTCCATGGCCAACCACTTTGAAATTCCTAAGATCAAGCTGTCACGCATGGGTGGCAAGTCCTTCTCATTCCTTGGACTGTCACTTTGGAATTCAATGCCACATACACTGCGGTCTGAGCTGAGCTACATTAAATTCAGAAAGGCCTTAAAAACGTGGCTGTTTAATATCTAAGATTCTGAAGCCATATTAACAATTGGATCTACTGCGCCGGGAAACCCTTTGTTGGGTAGCTGTGCGCCCTATAAATGCAAGAAATAATAATAATAATAATAATAATAATAAAGGATGTCACTCAATGGATTGACAACTGTGATACCGGTTTACTTTCAGACAAACATTGGAAGACCACCAAAGTTCCATTACATTCTGTACCCGTCCCTGAGGAAGCTTGGTTTAAACTTGCAATTGACTTTGCAGGACCTTTTGACTTGTTATCTCATGATAAACATTACATAATTGCTCTCATTGATTATCATTCAAAGTGGGTAGATTTTGACTTTTGCGAAACACCTAATACTCCCTCAGTTATCAATTTCCTAAGCAGAGTGTTTCTATCAGAAGGTTCACCCCGAGAAATTGTTTCTGATAATGCCTCTCATTTTTACTCAACATTAATACAAGAGTTTTTTGCCATTCATGACATTAAATACCTCAAGGTTGCTCTATTTTCACCGTCTTCAAATGGCCTTATCGAAAGAATAAACAGATTTATTAAGGAAGGCATACAATATGCCTTGGCCTGCAATATTGATGTTGAACTTTTTCTTTAAAAAAATATGGTCCTACCTTGTCACTCCACATTCCACTTCAGGGATTTCTCCATTCAGATTATCAAAAAAGGGGATCCCAATGGAAACATATGTCCCTCTGGATCAGGCTCCTTAAGAAGAGTAATAATAATTCCTGTTCAGCCTGTCAGGACAAACTTCTTTTAAAAAAATGTTTTGAAACAACAGAATGTACAGAAGAAACATTTTGATTCTTCTTATTCTTCTCTTTTTCATGATTTTCAAATTGGGGTTTTGATTAAGAATCCCAACAAAGTAAAAAAAGGTGCCTCTAAATTTTCTGTTGCCACCTAGAAAAACTTCCAAAGGGTCTCTCTTTTTAGATAAAAAGGGGTGGTGAAACAAGAGAGCTGTAGTCAAATTATTACCTGAAAAAGCTAACAAAATTATGTCATCTAAGCAGACGTTTGAAGATGTTTATGATTGTTTACATTTTCCTGTAGGTACCTCTTCTGACAATTTTTATCACTCTGACCAATCTATCTCTACACCTCAAACCTCCACCTCGATTCCTTTACCTTCTCCTCCAGGGTCAATTATGTTAGGTCGCAATTGTTCAATCCAGGGCACAAGTCCTAAAAAAAGAAGTGGGGGGACTCTCCAAGTTAGGTAGCGTCACAGGAAGTGACATCACAACAGGAAGTGACATCACATGTGCAGCAGATCTATCATTTGTACGTATTGCAAGATTTAACAATTGAAGCTGCTCAGTACTTAAGCCTGTGACTTAAGGTCCCTGTATGGAGGAATTGACAGTCCAAATGTGGATGAAGTTTGGCGTACAACTACATTAGTCAAGCCACAATATTTTGAAATTGCTGCAAAACAACTGAAATAAAAAGTTGCGTTTCATACCATGTTCACACATTCAAATGCAATCTATAGTTGTGAGAAATTGGAGAGCAAATACTGATTAGCCTACACATGCTTCAAGCAACGAAATTGTAACTTTATGAAAGGCAGCCAATTAAAAGCGATGGTAAAGTACATATGCTTCATGGGAGCGTTGAACAAGATTGGAAAGTCGAGACACAAGTACTGACCACACATCTTACTCTTCAGATTTGTGTTGCTTTCTCCGTCATGTGCTTTCTTCGCCTTCTGAACACCCCTGCACTCTGTGTTGCTCTCTCTCCTGTGTGCTTTCCCTTGCAAATCCCTGTCTTGCTCATTTCTCCCCTGTTCTTTTACTGTATTTCTCTCCTCTCCTGCGCTTCTTTCCCCTTCAAACCTCCCTTGCCCCATGATCTCTGTTCCTCCCTAGCCGTTCTGTGCTTCTCCCCCAGGAAGATGCTCCGTCTGCTCTGTGTTGCTCTCTTCCTCGCGTACTTCCCCTTGCAAACTCCCTCCATGCTTTGTGTTTCTCTCTCCCCCCTCTGTATGCTTCTCTCCCCTGAAAACACCCCCTGCCCTGCACTCCTTGTCACTCTCTTTCTTTTGTGGTCCCCCAAAACCTGGAAAACGCCTCCCCTGCTCTGTGTTGGTCTCTCCCTCATGTGCCTCACTCCTCTATCCACCTAAACCCCTGAAACATCATTGGCAAAACCAAAGCCCATCTTGTTGGGGGTTTCTTAGTTTTGTGCAAGGAAGCGTCAGGAGACTTACAAATACTGGAACTAACATATGGCGAAGACGTGAAAAAGTTTAGAGAAGCTTGGCATTTGAGTAACATTAATCCGAAGTACAGCAACTACACGCCATGGGCAAACACAGGAGAAGAGCCCAGGAGAGTGACAGAGATAACACAATCAGGCAAATCAACGGAACCTAAGACAACATTAACAGAGGATCAAGCTGGCCAAAAGAGGCACAGCTGATGCTTCCAAAATGTAAACAAAATGATATCGATAGAGACATGCCACAAGGTACCCAAAACAAGGACTCAATACATGGTTATTGCACACACATTGGCGCCACTGGAAGCAACTGCTCAGAGTGCAGTGTGCTTTTGAACAACTGGAGTGGCATAGAGAAAACAGTGTAAGGGAAAACTGAGGAACACTCAATTTGCGGGAAAAGAGGACCTAGCACAAGAACTGCTGCAGCTGGATACCACCATGGACCATGTCTTAATATTCTGTTTCCTTTTCTGTGCCCTCTGATGTGTGCTGAATTTTTTCTTTGTTTTCTTCCCTGACACTTCTGCCGCCAGGGAGCGCTCTCTGTTGACATTCCAGTGGCCTCTGTGCATTTGTCCATGCACCCTCATCGCCAGTATGCCTGCCACGGGGTGCAACTAGAGCCAAATTTCATGGGGGGGAGAGTTGCTAACAATTCCGGGGGGGCTGACTCTTCCAGCAATATGCAGAGTAGAGATGCAGGGGCTCTAAGAAGTGGTGAAAGCAAATGGTTTTTTAAAGAACTCTGAAGTACTCGGTGCGGCTGTGTGTGCGCCCGGGAAGCTGTGTCAGCACGGGCTGACATACACGACAGGGGGGGGGGCTGAAGCACTTTGAGCACAATAGGCGTTGCGCGCCTGGCCTGCCAATGGCAAATTATCCCTGCTCTGGCCCGGCCTCCGTGCGGGCCAGTAACTCGCCATCTTAGATAGTCCAGCTTTAGAGCAGGGAGGGACAGCGCCCACCCTGTAAAATAAGTGGGGGGACACCATCCACCCGCGTGGTCTCCCCATTTGTGCCCTGGTAATCGGGTTCTTTTTCCCTAAACTGGAAAGATCTCGAAGCCCCCTTGGTCAGTCGATACATTATTAAATACTGACTATAACATTTAATAAAAATCTTCTCTTCAAGTGTAGCCAATGTTACTCACAGGTTTACAGATATTAATCAACTGGTTTTAGCTCAGAGTGGCTTTTGCTAGAGGAAATTATGCATGTGCAGAGACCAGCATGAAACCATTAGCAGAGCGTTTGGGTTTAGAAGCAGAAATATCACCTAATCTAGAGTAATTTAACAGTTTAGGAAGGACCGGTGTTTCCCATCCCATGTGACTGCAGTGATTTTATCAAATTACCACTGAGGAAAAGCAGAATTAGTATTCCAAGGAGCAAAAGTGAGTAATATATTGCAGTACAACAGGAAACCAAGCAGGGCCGCCAACTGTCCTCATTGCTTTTACGGATAGTGAGGGATTCTTTAATTTGTGCTATATGTGGAAGAAATAATTACGGCTGCCCTAAAATACCGGGGCAGCGACAATACTATTATTTGCAGAAGATGCTGCAGTTTTTCTTGCATCCAATAAGTAAAGTGTTTAAGAATGAGTTGCCTGTAAAATATTTATGAATTCCGAGTCAATGAATAAAAAAAAACACACTCGTGTTTTTAGAATTTTGCGGGATGGGAATTAGTCAATGGAATTGGAGTGAAAGGTAGCAGAAAAACAGCTTATCTGGGCACATGAATCTTCAGAAAGGCATTGGGAAAGTAAAGCTTAAATGCACAGACTTACTACAAAAAATAATGAAGGGTCTTAAAATATAGCAGCCTATGGCCGTACTTCCACAACTGTCATGCTCTGTTTCAAGGCCTTGGAATCAAGAGGAGGGAGGTAGAGTACTGATCCGTTCAGTCTGCTAGGGATAGTTAAGATATCAATGGGGAAGGATCACTGGTCCTGCATAACCAGGGTATGCAGGTTGGTTCGTTGTGTCTCACAAAGTAAAAGACCCTCATGCACGTGTTCTTTGGTAGGAATTCGTAGCGGTATATGTTGTCTCCCCGCTTTTAAACATGTGTGTGCATAATCCTTGGGTCAGTTTTTATGCAACCTCCACCCGGAGGATTTACCCATGGTTAAAACAGTAGTGATCGTGAATAAGTGACGTGAAGGGGGATTAAAATGCCCGTACAGCCAGAAAAAGGTTTTATTAGGTCTGGATTCGGGTAATAGTACACAATAATGGAACGTGTTGCTCTGGAATATTAAGGAATTCAAGCCCACTATTGAGTGAGTGATTAAAAAATGGTTGTAGAGGTCGTAGTGAATCTTAGTTTGAATGTCTGCTGAAGTTATATAGAACATCCAGGTCACACTTTCCAATGCTAGTAAGAGATGTATTCGTTCAACAAGCTGCCAGTCCATAATGGATGCTCCCTCGATGAATTGCATGAAACTCACAGAAAATGAAGAATGACTATGCGCACCTCTGACTACATAAGCCTTTGAAAAAGAGACAAATCGAAACGCGTCAGGCTGTTGTCAATTTTTTTTTTTTTTTTTTTTTTTTTTTTATAATTTTTTTTTTTTGTCCTCATTAGCCAAAAAGTCGATCCAACAATACTCTTGTCCTCTCAGACACGAGGACCGACCCCCCCGTAGCCCCTCGGAGCCCAATGTTGAGCTCCAGGTGCCCCGAGAGTCAGCCTCAGTGTCACCAACAGAGCTTGGACGGACATACTCCCTTCAGACCAGTTCGGCCAGATGTCCCGTAGCTATACGATACCACCATATAGGACAGAGAGATTTTAGGCCTAATCATCGGACCCGGGGAAAAAAAAAAAAAAACAAAAAAAAAAACCAAAAAAAAAACCCCGGGTTGTCTAACTATCCCTCGTCCAATCAATCAAAAAGTCCCAAAATTTAAGCGATCGAGGGCTGCATGTTCTCGATAAATCCAGCCTTGATGTTGCATAAAGTGAAGACAGCCACTCTGCATGTGTTGGGGGATTTATGTTGACCCAATTTTTACAAATTTCTCTTCTTGCCAGTAAGATGGCATAAAACAGGAAATCTCTCTCTAATCCCTTAATATTGTGGTTTAGTCCAAAAATTATTAAAGACCATGTGCACGTAATCGTGATACCCAGAATAGATTCAAGTGTTGTTCTGACTTCATGCCAAAAAGTGGCTATATTTGGACACTCACAAAACATGTGAAGGTCTGAAGCTGCTGGTAAAGAGCATTTACAACAGCACTTCCCTGTTTAAAATTTCGACAGTCTTTTAGGGGAATAATACGCTCTGTGAAGTGTGAAGAAGTGGTTGCGTCTCAGCCATGCTGGCTTGATGATTTTGTAAAGAAGGGTGAAAGATTCCTCCCAAATAATCTCTCTATCTGGTTCTCCCTCCACACCCCAAAGTTTTTCCGGGAGGTTAAAATCACGCTCACCATCCTCTATAATATGCCAATAGAAGAGTGCAACTTCCTTTTTCCCCGCAATTTTTTCCACTAGGATATTTTCTAAAGGACTCTCCTCTCCCATCATTCCTTTTTTCTTAATTTGATTCCGAAACCAGCTTCCTATTTGTAGATATACTATCCAGGAGAGTGATGATGTTACTTTTTGCTTGAAAATTTCCCAGTCAATGATTGATCTTTCCAACAGCAAGTCTCCCCACTTTGTGATCCCTGCGTCTGACAGGACTCTTTTGACTATGTTGACTTCTTGTGATGCTAGCCCAGGTAGGTCCCAAATTGGTGCATGTTCAGATAGGTATCCTATTCCGGCCTTGGACTTTATTTGAGACCATTCTTTCAAGATGCTCAATAGTGTCTTTAGCCTGATTTTTTTGAAAAACTTCTGGTGGCCGAACTTGAAAAGAAAACCATTAACCGGTAGGTCCGAACCCAGTAGCATTGCCTTGTACATAAACCCATTTGCATTTCCCCAGGGGAGCTTAAGTAACATCCTAGAATGGGTTAGATGAAATGCCCAAGCGTAATATTCCAGGTCTGGCAATGCGAGCCCTCCCTTTTCTCTTCTCCTTCTCAATTTTTTCCAAGCTAACCTGCTGGATTTATATCCCCAAATGAAGGAATTAATGTTCTGCTGACATTTTGCAAGCTGTTTGGTATCAAAAACTAGCGGGATGGCGTTGAAAATAAAAGTAAATTTCGGGAGAATACTCATTTTTATCAGGCTAGTTCTCCCATAGATATTAAGTGGGAGGAAGGACCAGGCTTTCATCAAAATTTGGGATTCTCGCGAAACACGTGCTAGGTTATTTTGCGTCAAGTGTTCTAAGTCGTTAGTTATTGTAATTCCCAGGTATCTCATTGACGATTTTACAGGGAGTTGAAGATTTGGAATATTCCAAACCATCATCTCGGTTTTTCCTGCATTCATTTCGTAACCCGAGAATCTCCCAAACATCTCCGCCTTCTGTATAATTATGGGAAATGCCAGTGTGGGGTCAGTTGTATAAATGAGTATGTCATCGGCATAGAGACCAATTTTCTTTTCCCAGCCCGAAAAAGTAAAATGTGGAATATTGGTATCCTCCCTGATGGATTATGCAAACGGTTCAACATATAAATTAAAAAGGAGAGGGGACAAGGGGCAGCCCTGCCTTGTTCCTCGGCTAATTTTAAAAGGAGTTGTCTGTGTACCATTTATTAATAGGGATGCTCTAGGGTTGTTATATAATAAACCTATGGTCCTACAAAATTTGGGTCCGAGCAGAAATTTATTCATTATTGAATTTAGGTATGCCCAATTTACTCTATCGAACGCTTTAGTAGCGTCAAGGGTCATGATGGCCAGGGGTAGACCAAAAGTTGAGGCAATGTCCGTGGCTCCCACCAGATCGTAGGTTAGATCAGCCAACTGCCGGCCTCTAATAAACCCCTTTTGATCAGAGTGGATTATCGACCCAATCTCGCTTCCCAATCTCGCAGCCAAAATTTAGGTAAATATCTTATAGTCACTATTGAGAAGCGAGATTGGGCGATATGAACCACATTCGGCTGGGTCCTTGCCTGTTTTTAATATTAAGGTTATATTTGCCTCCCCCCAGGAGCTTGGTGGTGTCTGCCCTCTGATCATTATGTCATTAAAAAGGTTCGTAAGGACTGGGGTAAGCGTAGTATTGAGTACTCTATATAATTCTCCTGGGAGGCCATCTGGTCCCGCGGCTTTGCCCTGTGACAATTGCTTGATGGTGTTAGAAACTTCTAGTTCCGTTATGTCTTTATCTATTTTATCCGTTTGGGAGCTCTCCAATACCGGAAGAATTATGTTATTCAGCCATTCGTTCCTTTCCTCTACATTAACATTCAGTTCCTCAGTGTATATATTCTGGAAGAACTCATTGAAGGCTTCCCCTATGGCCATGTTCGTTGACCTACTATTAACTTCTCCAGCGACCCTCACTTCTTTGATAAAATTTCTAGATTGATCAGCTTTAATTTTCCAAGCCAACAATTTTCCTGCAGATTCACCATATTCGAAGTGGGCAAGTTTGCTTGCCTGCCATCTTTTATTTATCCTCTCCTGTAGTAGTATGTCTAACTTGGCTTTTAATTCTGTCTTCTCCTCTTGATTGTCTGAAGGGAGCTGGTCTAATGCTTCAAGATGTATTAATTCTTGCTCAATATGTCGGATTCCCTCATCATATTTCTTTCTCCTGTATGAGGCCCTTCCTGTAATACACCCCCTTATGAAGGCCTTCCAAGCCTCCCATACTGTAACCAGAGAAGTAGAGCCTAAATTTTGCTCTAGAAAGGAGGCTGTTTCATACATCAAATAATCTTTCTCCTCTTCCTCCAATAAAATTGTTCTGTCGAACGACCAGGAATGGTGAGTGGGCTTCTGATCTAATTTTACAGAGAAAGAAATAGCAGAATGATCTGACAGGTGTAAAGGGAGGTATGTTATATTTTTAACCCGATATTTAATAGAGCGACTGAATAGAGCGTAGTCAATCCGTGATTTATGTCTGTATTTGTAGTTGTGGTAGGAGACTCCCATAGCATTGCCAGACATTTGTCTCCATAGGTCTATTAAACCAAGATTCGACATACATCTGAGTAGTGTGCCCCTCATATTACTATGCGCAACCGTCTGGAAGTAGGGGATTTATCTAGCTTTGGGTCTAGGACAAGATTAAAATCTCCCACCCATATTATGGGATCGGAACAGGTAATCAAATGGTTCTGCAGGGTGTTTAAATAAGAAGGATCGTCCTGATTAGGTCCATAATAGCTGATAATAGTAGTGTCCTTCGAATGTAATTGAACATTAGCTATCAGCCATCTACTACTCACATCCATTTCCCAACTCGTGATCTGGGCCCTAGCTGCTTTTTTGAAAATGATAGCTGTGCCGCGGATACTGGTATTGTGGTCCGTGGTTATAAATTTATCAACCCATTTGAGCTTTTTAAGTATATCTGTAATTTCCTGTTTATTCAAGTGTGTTTCCTGGATCGCAATGATCTGTGCGGGTGAGTCCCTTAGGTATTGCAAGATTCTATTTCTTCTAGCCCTAACACGCAGGTCATTTACGTTCCAGGATATGAATTTAATGTCTGCCATTGATATTTAGCCAAGTTTCCCGCCCCCCTCCTCTAATTCTTATTGTTTTAAAAAAAAGCCTGTTGTTAATTTTATCTTTAGCTATTTTGACCAAACAGCTGCTTTGAGAGACTGATGGATCTATATTCTTCATAATTATTGTATTCGGTTTATGAGGACTTTTATTTTTTGCTTTTCCCTTCCCATCCCCCCCTCCCCTGGAATACCCCCCCCAACTTACTCTGGCTTGATGTATTGCCAGCTTGTCGTCTCTGACGTTTTCCTGCTCCATGCCCTAATACCTATTTTGTTGGTCTCTATATCTAAGATAAAGGTGGTGTTAACTCCTTAAGTCCCAATTATATTTCTTTATGTATTCTGCGTTATTATTATTTATCTTTTTATTCCCAATGAAGATTATCGGGTGATCGAGGGTGGATTTCAGGCGCTAATATGGGGATTGAAAAAAGTCCCAATAGACGTTATACCTCGAACTTTCAAGAATAAATAAGTAGATCTATAGTAAGGTTCTGAGGTTGATTAACTAATGTTTATCTGTCACTCGCTCCTGTTTAGTTTTCCTGGATTTAAACTCGAAATTATATATCCAGGCCCAAATTTAGATACTTTGTGTTTTAGCATTTCTTTATTTGTCCCTTGATTTTCCTTTTCTTTTTTTTTTTTTTTTTTTTTTATATTTTTTTTCCCCCCATTTCCTATTTCCTTTTTCTTTACTTCCTTATTTCCTTCCCCTTCTTCCCTACTACTTTTTTTTTTTTTAATTTTTTTTTTTTTTTTTTTTTTTTTTTTTTTACCCTCTCCCTTCATGAATTTTGTTCTTTTTCTTGTTTCTCAATCTATTTTATTTTCACACCCCCCTTTTTTTTTTTTTTTTTTTTTATTTAACTCCTTTTCTGATATTATCTCATTTAACAAATTGCTCTGTTATATATTTATATTGTGTTATATTATTATTATTTTTATTTATTTATTTATTTTTTTCACCCTTGATCCGGAGGGTTCGCATGTTCGCTAATAGTAACAAGTAACTCTTCAGCTTCAAAGGGGGATTTGACATTGTACATTTTGTTATTGTACATTACCCTTAAAAAGGCAGGGAATCTCATTTGAACCGTCGCTCCTAGGCTTCTGAATTTTTCCATCCTTTGGCCTAGCTCCCACTGTCTATCCAGTGTAGTTTTGGACAGGTCCGACCTCACTTCAAAAGAGAAGTCTAAAGCTTTCAAAGTCTTGGCTTTGAGGGCTGAAGTCAAAATCCTCTCTTTTAGAGAATATGTTAAGAAGTTCACCAGGATCTTCCTTGGCTTATCTCTCCCAGGTTTAAGGCGGAATGGGTCCCTGTGTATCCTCTGAATATCCGCTTCTATCTCGGACACAGATTCATCCATATTTAGAGAGTCTTTTAATATAGTTGCAACAAAGTTCTTTAAGTCTCCACCTTATTTCCCTTCCGGTATTTTTAGGAGCCTTAGGTTATTTCGTCTAGAAAAGTTTTCTAGGGATTCCACCCTCTCTTTTACTGTATTACCTTCTCGTCTTAATGTTTGAATCTTCCCCTCGGCAGCCTCCAGTTTTGCCTTGAGTTCTTCAACACAATTCTCTAGACCTCCTGTTCTTAGTGAGAGACCGTCCACCTTAGACTCTAGATTTTCGCACATTGCACGGATCTCTGATTGCGTGAGTCTGGATTCCTCGAAGCATCGCTTTGATTCCTCAAATCCGTTTCTAATTTCTTTCCTCATGCTAAGAAGTATGGCTTGAATAGTATCATCACTTCCATTATCCTCAGCGTCATCTTCGCAGCCCCGTCTGCTTAGAGACAAATCATTTGTATTACTTCCCGCTGCATCGGTGAAGGCTTGCTGTTCCTGTGGGAGGGTTGCATCCGCGACTCGGTCTACTGGGTCTTCCATCTCTATACCTCTAGCTGGGTCTCCTTTAGCTTCTAGTTTTTTTTCCTTATCTCCCAGATTCTCGAGTGTGGCTGTAGGTGTTGCAAGGCCGGCCAACACCCCTGACGTAGATGCAGATTGTGCACAGGGAGGTTTTTGGGTCTCTTGATTTATGTTTAAGACCTGGGGGAGGACCTTAAAGTAAGACTTCAGTGAGGGTGTGATTCGAGGGATATTTTTAGCTTTTGTTTTGGAGCCCCCTTTGTTTAGACTGGCCTTATGTGGCAGCTCCTTTGGAGCGGTATAGCGCAGCTGACGTTCTTTCCCCCTCTTCGATAACCTTTGGGCAGGAGGTTGTAATGTATCAGTTGCCAATTCGGCCTCAAATTCAGACTCAGATTCAGACTCAAGCTCTGCGTGAGGCTGCTCCCCTAGGCTTTTTTCGGTCCCCTGCACTTGGGCTATATCACTGGAACCTTTAGCAGCAACTAATTCTTTGCCTTTATTACTGCCTTTTCCTTTCCCCCTAGCCTTTCGCTTCCCCAGGATTCTAACTGTAGTTATACTTGAAGTCTCACTTGATACCTGGCTAGAAGTGTGTTGTGCGTTGAATCTGAAGGTACTAGATATGGGGTCTGGTTCTTGCGAGCGGTGATACCCCTGTATATCTATGGGGTCTATAAGGCCCTGGCTATCCAAAGACTGTAGCTCGCCTCTCAAGGCTGACAACCCCCTCCCCCTCTGCTGGTCCCCTTTGCCGCACCAAGTAGATGTTGCCCCTTTTCTTACTGACACCGCTGCCCTTCTGCTCCTACGAAGCTCCACGGCTGCGTCACCCCAGCGGTAAGGTGCGGGGGAAAAAAACGTACCCCAGCACATTGGTAGTTCTATCAAGGTTTGCCTTTTTACGCAGCACTAGTACTTTTCCTATGCTTTCTAGTTTTCAAACTTTTCCTAGGTATAGCAAGTGTAGCAGAGTAGCAACGTGGAGTAAGACAATCAGACCCTGTGCCAACTCGAATAACCCCCACAGGCAAAGTCTCTGTGACAACACACTTGAATCCAAATTGAAAATCAGAATTAGAGACCCTTTTTTTTTTTTTTTTTTTTCCCTACTCGACAATCTTCAGTATCACAAGTGCTGCTATTTCTTTAAACTGTGTTTGTTCTGTGTGCCTTGTGCTCACTTCCTGGAAACATACATCGCCTAAAGTAACAATGTCCCGGAGAACATCTATCAAAACCAGCGTTTTTTTTTCCTTTTTTACACAACGCTCTTACACTGTTCACTGTTTACTGTTCACAGCTGCAGTTCACCGTGACCTTAAAGCTTAAAGCCCCGACCGTCTTTACATTCCCTTAAGCTCTGAAGCCCTCTCCCGTCCTTCTCCAGTCCACCGCTACAATACCTAAGCTTTCCCGGTAGTTTTCTAGGGGTTTTAAGGGCTAGGGCTTAGAAAAAAAAAAAAAAAGCACGTTTTCAGCCCGTTTCCACTCGCCGCACAGAACACTGCAGCCCTGCAGGTCAGGCGGCTGCAGCACGCCGCGGAGTGCGTCGCGAGCCCCGAGAACTCGGAGCTGCACTGGCCTCTCCTGCTCACTCTCGCTCCGATGTGGGGATCACAATCTACTCACAGATTTTTCCGCCGAACCATTTCAGGCGGACAAGGACACACGAAGGAAGAAAACCAGCCCTGCTGAATCGCGCCCGGGCATATCTTCAGGAGCTCCGTCAAAGACGAGCGCGCCGCTCTAGTTCGCGGCCGCCATGTTTTCCCTCCTCAACAGCTTGCCCAGGCTGTTGTCAATTGTTTTAATTTACCGGAAATCACGCTGCCTGTACCAAATAAAGCTACTGGGGTAAAGCTACTTGTTTCGAGAGTGCGGCTCGATTTTGGACACTCCCCCACGAGCTTGATGTTGAAGCGGTAGTCCAGCCGCTGAGCCTGCACCACCTCAAACCCAGGGGACCATGAGCTCGCAAAATCGGCAGGTTTCGCAAATGGTGGAACAAGATGGATTAAGGCAGCTTGTGTTTTTGGGGCTCATCTGTGAGTTTCATGCAATTCATCAAGGGAGCATCCATTATGGACTTAATTGCAAAACTTCATTTCCCACAAGGCAAAGTGCTTAATGATATGCAGCCCATCGGGGCAAACTATATGCGCCAAACTAGAAAATGAAGAATGACTATGCGCCCCTCTAACTACATAAGCCTTTGAAAAAGAGACAAATCGAAACGCGTCAGGCTGTTGTCAATTGTTTTACTTTACCGGAAATCACGCTGCCTGTACCAAATAAAGCTACTGGGGTAAAGCTACTTGTTTCGAGAGTGCGGCTCGATTTTGGACACTCCCCCACGAGCTTGAGATATATATATATATATATATATATATATATATATATATATATATTTATATATATGTGTGTGTACACAGACACACACACACACACAGATATAGATATATATATATATATGTGTGTGTGTGTACATATATATATATTTTTTTTTGTATAGAACCTATGGAGACACCAGTGGGCCGTAAAAACAAGGCTTACTCTTTAAACTGTTGGGTGGATATTAGGTTATTTTCTGCACAGCTACATTAAAAGACAACCCCCACGTGTTCCTGCCTCCCATCAGCCAGTTCTGATGGCACTGTCTGTAAATAAAGAAAGAATTGCTCAGTTATATATGCCTATGTGTCTTTTCATGTATTCCACCTGCTGACCACAGGTGTGAAGTACTTGGATTCCGCAAGCCAAGCCTCCCTTTCAGCGCCCGGTTCGAGACCGCAGAGAAAAGCCTCATTCATGCTCCCCATGCAGCCTTCTTCAGGTTTCACACACTGGGCTTCCTCCACTGGTCTGGCTCTGTTTTTTGGTTTTATTAGCAGCCCTCTGTTTGATGCGTTGCTGAGTCGGGAAAGAGCAGGAGCTACCCCCGCTTGAGCTTAGTGAAATGCTAGCCACTGTTTGCACAGCGTGTGCTCGAAGGCAGAGAGCTTTGTCATTACATCTCACCTACTAGACACAAGCTGTCTGTTGGAGAAAAGACCTATCTCAGCTTACTGTAGACTTAGAAACGGCCCATTGCTTATCATTGGTTGGCTTTATCGTCACTGCCATTTGCTTGCTTTTCATTTGTCAGCTTGTGTAGTCTTTACTTCCTTTTCTTATGTTTGTCCCTCCCATGGAGCTTGGATGCATTAAGTATCTCCTTCCACTGCTTAATTTTGAAGCAGTACTGTTTAATTTTTGTTTATGCACTCCACAACAGTGAATGTGTTTTCCAGCTGTCTCCCTTGCGTACTGCTCTTCAGTCTTCCAACACACACCATGTTACTCTCTCTCGCCTATGCCGTCTCATTACCTCCTCCATGTTGTGCTTACCCTCAGATGCTTCTCCACTCATATTGCTTTCTTTGCCGTATGGTTCTCCCCGAAAGCTTCACATTTCTTTCCCTAGCTCATGTGCTTCCCTTCTCCCAATGTTCCACATTCCTCTTTCTCGTTGGTGTTGCTTACCCCCACACTCCCTATTGCTCTGCCCACCCACGCCCTCCGTGTTGCTTTCACCCTCTGTGTTGCTTCGCCCATTCTCCAATGCTAAAGTCTATTCCTGGCTCCAGTCCTGGACAGCAGCAGGAAGCACCCGGGCACACAGGCTCCCCTGAGACAATCACAACTGCAATGGATCCATTTCACAGGGAAGCAACTAAATGAAAGAAGGAAAGGTTGGTTGTGAACTGTTTCTTCAAGTCACGGTTTTTAGTAAGTGAGGAGCAAGACAGAAAAAGAGGGAAAAATAGGAAGAGAGGGGGGCAGCTGCCAGCACAGAAAAGAAGAGGACATTGTCCGTGTCTCCTCTGGGCAGTAAGGAAAAGACAGAGGGTCTTATTTATGAAGGCCTTGCGCCGCCGGTGCATCACTTTTTCCCATTTTAAAAGTGACGCACCGGTGGCGCAGGGCCTTCATTAATAAGGCCAAGAGTAATTTTCTTTCTCTGCCCATCCCCGACGTCCACGAAAGCAAGCCGAGCCTTATCTGAATGCCTTCGCTACTTCTGCCGTCCTGGGACACAGTTTTGAAAACAGAAAGTAGGGGAATGGAATCTTTTTGATAAAACAAGTAGGGGCACGCCGTGCCCTTCCGATCCCGCCCACTTCGACAACTGTTTGCTGGAAAGTTAGGGTCAATCAACATAACCCCAGCAGCAAGGTGCTGTACCTGGAAATGGTCCTCACACGCATTCTTCTCCGCGGAAGCCATTTGTGGAGATCACAGTGTTCACAAACCTTTTGTGAGGTCCACAGAGACGAGTAGGCAGCAGAGGCAAGAATCACCTCGTCTGTGCGCTTTGACCATTTTCAGTTGCACCGTGCTCAAGTACCAATAAAAGTATTTAAGAGGTAAACTGTGACTTGGAGGCAAACTTTTGACTTTGCAAGCTCTGTATGTAAGAGATGTACATGCATTTTCAGAATGTCACATCTAGTTTCCTGTATGAGTAATTGAACTAATAACCATTTATGTAGCATATATTGATAAGTTGTTATTGCCCCACAAAGGAACATTCTTTAGCATACTTTAAAAGAACAAAAGAATGAGAAAGAAATCAGTAAGGTTCTAAACATGCCCCTTGTGGTTTATATATAGCTCTTTGCTACTGGTTCCTAACTGGTTCAGCTATAGTACAAGATTGTAACTTGTGATCTGTAGAAAACACAATGCTGTAACCATACCAGTAACCCGGTGTGCAACCCATAAAAAATATCAATGGTTGTTTCCCTGGTCTGCATTGTGTTGCCAAACAATGCTAATGTTGATGGTGTAACAAATTAGAAATGAATCTTTGTAGGAAAATGCATTGAAATCATAGGCGGTTATGTCTATCTGGGTAATACCTATTAGGTCTGAAAATTGGCAACCAGACCAATCTCTAAAACTCTGCATGGGGTGGTCTTTAAGCCTGCCAGTTTCAAACATTGGCTTGCCACATTCGGACTTCTTCATCCATGTTCATGAGACTTTGTCAATCATGTCTGGAAAACCATGTGGGGCCAGAGGGACAGGACAACCTCATCCTGACTATCCTGATGTGTAGTGTAATCACGCAAAATACCCTAAGAATTCTGCAAGATTACGCTTGACTTGAATTGAATTCTGCGTTTAGTGAATTTTCTTAGTGCAAAAAGGCCCAATGCGTCCAAAATGGATGCAAGGATGCATGCGTAATAGTGCTAAATGTAAGAAAACGTGACTAGCAAACAGCCGCTTGCACTCGCTAAATGTGCTCTTGGAGCAGGATTTTAGCCCAATTTACTACTAGCATGTACCACTATTTTCTTAGCACAAAACGCACCCTTGTGTCCGAAATGGATGCAAGGATGCATTTTGCTCTAAGGAACAGTGCAAAATACAGCAGAACATGAATAGCGAGCATGACAGGCCGCTCGCACTTGCTAAATCTACTCTTGCAGTAGGATTTTTTTCCCCTAGACTACTCTTAATTTCGTGAGCCGGAGTAATTATCGCTAATTCCACGTCATAGAGTAACGCGGAATTACCAAAATTACTCCGAGTACTCCAGCGTATTCTAAATTCTTCCCAGGTCTAATCCTGACAGACCGGACAGGAAGGTGAAGGCGTAGGATCTGATGCTGATGGGGAGTGAAAATAGAAGGGTACACGTAGGCAGCGATTGTCATTGTTAGCCGGTGACTGACTAATGGGGCGGCCAAGAGGCAACCAACAAAGCCACGTGTAGCCAGATAAGAGGCCCAACGCATGAAGCTAGGAACTCCTAGGATCGGTAGGGAACCGAGTCATAACAGTGGGAGGCACTGGATAGCAATGGTCACCTGACACATGGTGACCAGAGCAGGAACTAGGGAGTGTGCCGCATAAGTGGAGAACCAGAGGACACCAGCACATGCAGTGGTCTGTAACCATCAGTGCTTAATTTGAGCCGGTGGTTTCCGGTGCACCGACACTTAATCACCAGCACCTGCACTTTTCATAAGCACCAGTTAAGGGACACATTCATTTATGGGGAGATTATTAAGTGATTTGCCCAAAATCACAAGATGTTGAACCAAAGAGGCTAGAACCTGGCTCCCCAGCTCTTCAGGTCTGGCCATTGCGCCACATCCTCTACCCAGTTTCATAGTTAGTAGTTGGTACTGTTTTAGGCGGCACTAACAGGCGAAATGGGCTGGTGCAAGCTGCCTCCTAACAATAGCCCCAGCACTTATGCTTTTTTACAAATTAACCACTGGTAACCATGCCACGGAAAGGGACTGACACCCACAAGCAAGTATCAGGGCCGTGAAATACTGGTGCACGGGGCCTATCGTGTCCATGAAGGGAGGGAAGTGGCGTCCAGGAAACATGGGAACGGAGATATGTTGCAGAGTGTTTAGTGTTAAAGACATAACTGGTACCTTCTGGGAAGAGTCCATGGTGTTGCATCAGGCAGGTAAACAGTCGGATTAATATGGGGGGGCTGGTAGCTTTTATCTGCTGCCACTCTTTCGCTGCGAGCTGAAACAGGTTCAACTCTTTTCTTGCAAATCTGCTCTTGGTAACTACTTCATGGACTATATATACATAAACCATTCCAGACCCCAACAACCCCCCTCGACGGTATGTCTGCTCTGTTTTAGCTTTGTATTTTTCAAGGCCGCTCTCAAATGATGCACACGCCACATACCAAGGCGTAACACGAACAGTGAAGCGAAACGTGTGTGGAATGCAGCAAAATAAAAAATAATCATCATCATCAGATTAACATAAGGTTTTTGAAATGGAGAGCTAAAGCTCTCTCACGCAGACCTAAACATGATTAAGAACTCCTGGGCTCAGAGCGCGCAAGAACTGAGGTAGAGTTTAAATTAATATCTTTCCCATGTAAAGCACGGTATTCCCCAGGGTAAATGGTTCAAACGTGGTCTTGTAAAACGCTTTCTCATTTCCGGTGGAATCATATCTAAAATATATGCTTCCGGTTCATTTCTTCGGCTAATTTGATTTCACAATAGAGGGCCTATGTGTTTAAAGGAGTAACATTTCCCAAGTTATTTTCCAATCACAGCTCTTTTTCCGCCTCAAATATCAGACTCCTGGTCTCTTTCAAAGTGAGTCTCTTGTAGTGCGATGTAAGATTTGTCAAATGTAATCTAAAAGGCACTAATGTTATATTTTCGGAGAGAAGGGGAACACGGCTTACTTTATTCGATTGGTCCATTCCTACAAAGTAGCGCTGTTGAAGGGTGAACACATTGGACTTTGGTTTATTGGAATGAAAAGGGAAGGGCGTAACAAAGTCATGGTATTAATTCTAGTTTTAATATTGAGAGCACATCTCCTGCGATAAATATTCCTATTTCACTACTTTAACTGGTCTCCTGACACCTCAGATCTCTGACTGTCTGTCAAAAAATGGCAATCATCTGCCAGATTGTTTTTGCGATTGAAAAGCTTTATTCGAGTTATACACTCATAAAAGCACTGGCATATAAATTCATACATTTTAAAACATCAAACATTCTGTTACAGCAATTTATAATTGGAAATACATAATACAAAGGCATTAAAATTGTTACCGATTGGAATAAGATAAGCTTTTTCATACTATGCGAAAACTAAATGCATGTTAAGATATGGGGACCTCCGCGTTACGGTCCATTCCCAAAGTTTACACAAATAAAAACTCATACCATACATGTTACCCGCATTTTGTGGTTTAAAATTCATATACAACTCCCCGTAGATATTTGCAAAATTTAGTCAGACTAATATAAAAATGTAAAATTCAAAACACATTGGAGAGTAGAGCCCGCCTCCTTATGGACCATGCCCACCCCAGATATTTAGCTGTTCCAACTACGATGGGCATTTCAGTGGAGGAACAGATAATTCTCAACCCCTCCACACCGCTTCGGACACCAAGATTCCTACATACTGGGGCCAACCATGATTTTCTTGGGATTGCATAGGACTCACATATAAACAGGAAGTGTGCAATATTTTCATTGGGGGCCCCACATGACGGGCAGCACGAACTACTACTAGTTCTCCAGCCGGACGTCAAGCACCTCAGGGGGAGAGAGCCCGCCCTTAACTGGAAAAATAGTTTCCTGTCTAATGGGACAGTTATGATTGTTTTTATACTTATGAGAAGCAAGTTACCTTATGTAAGTGTTTTTGTAGAATTTCACCTACAGACTAAAATAAATATTCTGTGATTTGCCCTTCATGCGAAAACTGCAAAGTCATTACTTCAAAAATCAAGGGGTAGTGGACGTCACATGCACTTTCACATGATGACATCACAGGAAGAGATGTCATATGAAGTTTAACTCCTGTGGTGGACCAGTGTAATTGTTTTTAAAACAATCACTATTGAAAACTAGCTGCTTCAGTGTGTTATTCACAAATATTATGGCCCAGATACTCAGTGATAACATTAATTTCTCTTGGTCCTACTCACCCCTCCCCAAGTTATTTTTGAGACCCTCGGCAGCGTAACACTTTGAGTCCCTTATTCATGCAATGGGGCTCCGTTGTAGATTCCAAGGTTGTCTGACACTCATTATTGGGTTCTCTGAATATAGAATCACAGTACTGCTTTGCCCTAAAACTCACCCTGAAGAAGGGAGAACAACTGGTAAATCTCCTAGTTGTGCCTCTCTGTCATTTATTTATTTGTTTATTTTTTTATTTTTATTTTTTATTTTTTATTTATTTAGTTATGTATGTGGTTTAATGTGGTGTGGACCTAGCCACATGGCATGAGAACTCTTTAGATGGAACACTGAACTATGAATGGTTATAAAGGACACTGGGGGGAGTTAGCATAAAGTTACTCAGGGAAGTACAGTCTAAACTAATAGGTTTTTTAATCTTTTCTAAAGGTAGGATCGAGTATTACATTGTTCGGAACGGATTCACCCTCTAGCAGCGAGTCATAGGAATGCCTGTTTTGTTGGTTGGGTTTTCTTGGTTTTAAGAATTTAGAAATTCAGACGATCTTTTACTGTCATTTCTCGTAGACCATCTCTTAGATTGAGCTTTTCATTCAGGTAGAACAATGTAGATTGCTTTATGTATGCACTTCAAGAGTTAGCCAGTGAAGGTGCTTCAAGATAGGTAAATCTGATTATATGTGTCCGGCTCCTGCAACTAGACCAGCCGCAGGCTAGGAGCAGTGTGGTTCGAAGGGGTGCGGTAGTAGATTTCGTAAGGGTTGCTAGAATAGGATTTCACCATCTACCCAAAATAGAGTTGATACCTATGCTACTATTGCTCTGTGCACTCTGCCAAGAGGCAAAAGACTGGCTAGGTATGTAGCCTGAACACTTTTATGATGAAATGAAAAGCACTGTAATTACAATTGACACATATGTGATCATCGCACTGGGCGCTCTGCAGAGAGACCAAAGTCTG
Organism: Lissotriton vulgaris; assembly: GCF_964263255.1. Taxonomy (NCBI): domain Eukaryota; kingdom Metazoa; phylum Chordata; class Amphibia; order Caudata; family Salamandridae; genus Lissotriton; species Lissotriton vulgaris. Next base: position 649,394,796 of record NC_141700.1, on the reverse strand, counting down.
TGAGCGAATGGTAAATCAGTGAAATTAATGGTAGATTTAGTCTCTAGAGTCACTGTAGTAATTTATGATTAATGCTGAAATTGTGTAGCAACCAGTTTTCATCCACTATAACTATCAGAGTGTAAAAAAGGAGATAATGTTTAAATGTGCATGTGGCAAAGCGGGGCTTGGACATTCTGGATTTGTGACATTAGGCAAAGTTTTAAATGGGGTTCACTCCAGGGTAAAGGTTCAAGTTTCATTAGTTCAGGGGAATTAGTGTAAGTGGGTGCAGGAGAATAAAGGATTATTTAATGGTAAACTCAACCAATCAATCGGTAGACTTGTAGAGTGCTATTGGTCACCAGTGAGGGTATCCTGGGCCAGGTAAAAAATGTGTAAATAAAACCAAACTTAAGGAGGGTGCAACAGAAAATGAGAAATATTTAATTCATTCTGCATGGTTAATGTATCTAAGATAGCAAGGCCATGTATGATTATGGCATCATTGGAACCCTGGAGCCTCCTGTGTGGTTATCACCTTTTGTGATGTTCAAAAACAGGTGCAATTTGGTTGTGTATTGACTTTCATAGCCTGCACAAGGGGAATTGGGAAAAAGGTCACCCATTACCCTTTGATGTGGAGCAAAGGCGAGCTGGTTCATTAAATTAGACTTGAGGGCAGTGAATATTTTAATTGAGAGTTCATATCATCTGAATGTATTCTTCACACATGATGGCATGTATCAGTTTTCTTGTATGATGTTTGGTCTTGCGTTCATGATGGCTCTTTTCCAGTGCATTAGGATATGATTTTTCATGAAGAATGTGGTTACACCCAAAATTAGTATCCTGGTGTGTCACAGTATGCAGATGGAGCATGATGCGACAGTAAAGAGGGTATTGTAAATTCTGCCTGAGGCTCCAACGACTGTGTAATGATGCGTGTGTTTTGGTGCCAGAGAAGATGAATACAAGGCCATGTTGTGCACGGTGAAGGGGTTGAACTGAAAAATTAGTTTGGTGCATAAATTATGAAGGAAATACCACCTCCGAAAATACAATAGATTGTGATAAATAGATGGCCTTTGCAGGGGTAATGGGACGTAGCAGATGAGTTGTCAGAGGAAGCATACATATAGGTAAGGCAGGATATGCTTATTATCCATAGAAATTTGAGAGGGAGATTAGTGAGTCATTTCGTGTGGACATTTAGGTATGGCATGGAGAAATGTTGTGGAAATCTTGATGGATAGCAGGATATTGCTCCAGATCGTGAGTGAATAGATGGGGAAATCCTGATGTCTGGCTTTTTTTCTTTTTTTGTATTTCTCCATCTCCAGACTAAGGGTACCCTTGCAGAGAAGAAGAGAGAGAGGATAAGAAGGCAGAGAAGAGACCCTGCAAAAACCAATTTGTTTCAGGGGAAACAATGAAAGAGTAAGTGCCAAGTCTGACAGCTCAGTTGAATACGGCACCAACTGCATGGATCTGCGTGTATCCATTGCCAGCATCAAGAAACCCTAGACAAATATGTCCTTTACAAATACACGTTATGGGATGGTGTAATTAAATGCTTTAGCATTTTTCCACAATTTTGCGATTTGAATTTTAAAGGCTTAGCATCAAATGCAAGTACCTTTCAAAGACAAGAAACAAAAACATATTAACATTTGATAAACATAAGGTCAAATCCAACTCCTTACATCAGATCACGAAGCAGAAATATTTTAGAAGTGTAAGAAGCACTCCCGAGCATCTATCTTTAAACCCAATTATTATTTTCCTTTTATTTCCTTTCAATAACAGGTTGTAAGTTAATTCTTTTAATATTCGATTAACTCTTATTAATCAGGACCATTTACCTTTAAGCCTACTCAATTTTATGTAATAGAAGTGCTCCCTTTAATTTTTCTTTTTACAAATTGAAATTCAGGAAAATAGAGAGAGGTAGAGAGAGAGACCGCCAAAGAGCGTGTGTGGCAGGTATATGTGCTTGTGGCAGATTGTGTGTGTGATTGTATGTTTGTGTGTGTATGTGTGTGTGTATATGTGGCAAGTGTATGCATTTGTGTAGCGGGGTATGTGTGGGGGCGCAGGCGTGTGTGGTGATTGTCACCACTAAGGACTCTGTATCAGAACCTCTGCCCTTCAGGAAGGTATTAAAAAGCTATTAATATTTTTATACAGAAGTGGGTATGCACTGCCCTCTGCTAAGCGGCCCATATTTCCATTTCAATGTATCATTTGGCACTGCCGCGGTTGGTTGGCATCAGCAGGTGACCTGAATAATAACAATTAATGCTCTTTTGGTAGCCCACACTGGGATTCATAGGCCAAGAGCGACGGTACTTCCTCAGGTTCATTACCAGAGCTATGTTCAGGTGATAGGGCACCTTCCATGGATTTTGGATGACTTGAAAGGGGGCGAAGGGGGCACAAGCAGACCTGGAACTGAGATGGCAGAAGGTGTGAGCAGATACTCAACCTAGTGTTCTGAAGAACTGCTTATACAATAAATAATAGTAATGCGGGAACACAATTAACAATAAAGCTTGTAATAAACTATACTCCAATGGTTGTAAGCAACAGTTATTATTATCTACAAAAGGGGGAAAAAGCATCTTGACCAAACTCTATTCATGTTGACCCCATGTCTGTTCATCATATGTAAATGTTACAGAACATTGACATATCAATGCAAATGTTAATTAACATATAAAGTAATGATAAAGAAAAGTTCCTCGGAAATGAAATTATCACCAGCACCCAACCCCAAAGTGCACTCTAGAAATGTGCCCTTGGCAGTGGGGCCCACTGACGCGTGTGCTTTCTTGTTGTAGAGTGTGGTACCCCTACCCACAGCCAGATGCTGAAATAAAAATGAAGAAGCAGATGTTACTCAGTGGGAGACGAGATGCTGATGGAAACTGCACCACTCGAGGATCATTTCACAAGGGTTGCCTGGTCTTAAATGACTAACTAAGCTGTTAAGACCATAAGAAAGGCGGTGATCGTAGGCGTTGTGAAGACAAAAACATCAGGAGTTGAACACATTATCCCATCCCACTGAGCGATGGTAACTTGGGGATGGGGTAAGGTGGAGCAATCATTTTTAGGACTGCTCTGAAGTAGGTTAAAACACAATCTCTTGATACTCCACAAAGCAGTAACTCTACTGGGAAATTCTCCCGAAAAAGCCTTACACAATCAGGGAGTTTATGGCAAATCAGTCTCTGGCTGTAGGGAAAGCTTGAAGAAATTAAGTTAAAAAAAACTGTTCTTTTCATTCAAAATTGACCTCTAAATAATGACAAAGCATAAGCAGAACAACCTGGTGTAACTGCAGCTCAAGGTTTTCAAAGAAAGTTCCAACTATAAGAAAAACAAACAAAAATGGAGGGAAATCCCTCCTCTTCAGTCCCCTTCCTTGGTTGGATGGTCAATCCCACACAGGGCTCCTCATTCCGCAGGATTTAACAATTTTGAGTGGCAAAACATAACATGTTTTTACATTTTTCAGATTTGTCTACTTAGCAAACGCTCTTTGGTTTGAGCCACAAAGAAAGAGGTGCTCTGGTCTGTGGCCTCTTCATTCGGAGAGCGGCTGCAGCAACTGTTGTCACGTTGGAGGCCTGTATAAGCTGGCTCTTCCTCAGGCTCCTTCCAGTACAAAGCAAAAAGGTTGACAAGATTTCACACCTGAGGAGCGAACTCCTCAGAGATAGGTTCTCTCCTCAGGAAGTTGCATCAGAAGAGCACCGAGCCCTGTCAGCTGGTTTGAAGATCTCACCTGCACTTCAGAGTGACTGACAGGTGGACCCTGAAGATGGAGGAAAGATTATCACAATCAGTACAGAATGTACCCCAGGGAGTGGCCACTCCTCTGGAGGTCAGGGTGATATCCCCTACTTCATTTGATCAGGAAGATCCCAGGATTTTATTCCATTTGACTTTCTGTAGGATATTCCTGCTAGGAAATTTAACTTGTCTCCCTACCGCAAGGAAGGAAAAATTTCCTCCTCTCCGCATCCCTGAAATGTGATTATAAATATTAGCTGGAATACATGGTGCGGGCTCTACCCGGCCTGATGAATCTTCAGGGCTGTGCTGGAGGTGAGCCTCGGCCTGCTTTACTGGTCGCGCTCATCAGAGTTCAAGTAGGACCGCCCTCACGTGTTATGGACCCTTAGCCACGAGAGTGGCCTGGGCAAGAACTTAAAGCATCTTGGCGGGCGTTGCAGAATTCCCCAGGGCTGGTAGGCTCATGCGCTGTCCAAGCCAGTCTTTCTTCAAGTTGTAGTTCAGAGGGGGCAGATACAGGGCATCAGTGGGTCCTTCTGGAAGGACCAGCCAGTCTGAAGCAGCAACCTATAATATCATTGTAGTATCTCACCGACATCTGCGTCTTGGGAGGATGGAGAAAGGAGCTATGCTCAGCTGTGCAGGGGGTGGTAAAACGTGGTGGCAGCGGTCTTCGCTTCTTCATCTGCCCAAAGCAAGACCTATTAAAAAGGGTATTTGCCAGGCCAAACCCCATGCTTTGTGCAGCATTTATATACAGATATGTCTGGTGTGGTCTCTTAGCGTATGCTCTGATCTGAGGCCTTTTTTTGACCCGAAGTATCCCAGCAGGGCCAACCCTTCATCCTTCCAAGGTCGATTCAATGAATGCAACAGAGATATGTAATATTAACCTTTATTGTGTGATCATCAACACACATAAATGGTGTAGTGTGTCCTACGTAGAGCACAGCGCCACCCCTTCAGTGCGGAGGATAAACTTACTTCTGGAAGTAGGAACAGACTGCAGGAAGCGTGAGACCAATAAAAGGCATTGAATAGAAGATTGGAAAGATAACACAGTGCAGGTGGTAGTTCATGCCTCCCTCCTTCGGTGACCATCTGAAGGGGAGGAATCTGAGCTCATCATTGGTCATCCCAAGGATTAGTATCAGCCTGACGTTTTAATAGAGGCTTAGGGAATAGTTTCAACCCTCACTCCCGAAGCCAAGACCCAGCTAGACAGAACAGGGCGGGGTCTGTTGTAGGTCAAAGTCTTGCAGTGGAAGGGTGGGGAGCAGGCTGTGGCCATGAGCAAGCCAGAGGGAGTCCAGAGAAACAGCAGGATTTTCAGTTTGCTTTAATCATGTGATTCATTTTATATGTGCATTTTATACGAATATATTTCTGATGTCTCCTGTAACTGTCCCATTTTTAAGGAGAAGAGTCAAGAAAGCAGCACTAAAATGTTTACAACGCTGTATTAGATTACAGATTTCTAAATTGTATTGTTACATATTTTATAGTAGTTTCTATAACAGGGTCGGCTTTCGCTGTGGTGGCGCCTGGTGCAACAGCCGATTTTGACCCCCCCCCCCTTATGTTCCCCTCCTCGGATTCACTCACTACCACCTGGTAAAAGTGCCCCTCAACTCCCCATAGTCCTTCTCTCACATACATTTCACTTGCTTGATAGGGCTGGTAAAGGCTGGCTAATCGACTCAGCTATCCACATAAAGTGCAGATCTGTTCTTTGCAGCAGGCACATTAACCCTCTGCGCTACCTTGTGGAGATTCAAAACTACCACTAGACAAAACTATGATCACTCTCTCTAGTAAGAACATTAATCACAAGAGTAACTTGACACTTTTATTGCTGCCAGAAAGTTGGACTCACAAGGAACTCTGCAGCAGATGCGTTCAAATCGTAAGTTATTGCAAAACAGCGCCCCCCTGAGGTCAGTGCCACCCCTCCAGGTCAGCGCCCAGTGCAGCTGCACCGGTCGCACCGCCCTAAAGCCGGTCGTATTCTATGACATAAAGCAATTGTGTCCCTACATATGGTCTGTATTTTACCTCGTAGCCATGTGGTATATATTTAACATCTATTTCGTTTGTATACATTTCATACAAGAGCAGCGTGTGGCAAATCAGATAAAAAATAGTTAGTTGATTGGTTATTTTTGTTCAATCAGGGAATCATCTGTTTCTGAGAATTTAGAAGCCATACTTGACAGCTGTAAATACTAGGATTGGCGGCTGTGAGAGTGCCCAACTCCAAAGGTTGTTCTAAGAATCTTCTTTGTTGAGTTTTTGTTAAATATTGATTCCTTGATGCGCCTAAAAACAATTAAAGAAATACATGTAGTCATATGCCAAGGTAACATATGAATTGTGTTATGTTATAAACATTTTAATAGCGTTGTCTACCATGATGATTGTGGCTTAACCGCTTTCTTCATCTGTACACCTTTGTTGTACCATTCTGGGTTTCCATCAAGCGGTATTGTGTTGTTGTATGGTTGTGTGAGCATAAGCATTGTTGTTAGTAGACATTTCTTTGCTAGAAGTTTTGTTATGCTATTATGTTACTGGATATTTGTAGAGCAAGCTGGTGATGGGTGTCGTTTGGCAGTGCTGTGGGGTGGCTTGGTCTTGTTAAGTAGGTGCAGCATCATCCTGCTGTTGTTGTGGCGACCTAAGCCTGGTTGTTTGCTGTTGGATTCATAGGTGAGTGTTGGGCTGAAGCAGAAGAAACGAGGGCCTTCACAGGTGCAGGCGAGGTTAGTGGAAGAAAGGGAGGTAGATGTGCTTTGTTGGTGAAAGTGGGAGGAATTGGTATCTGCAGTGCATGTCCTTGCAGTCCACACTGGATCCTCAGTTCGATGGCAGCGAATTACTTTGGAAAAGAAGGGAAAATAAAGGAGATTGCTAATTGGTGCAACATTGTCCCACCAACCATGACCACGAAGGTCCACCTGACCTTGATTTTTTAAATCTCACATTAATTGTGGGGAGAGGATGTGGCTTAATGGCTAGGGCTGTCGATCTCAAATCTGGGGAACCAGGTTCGAGTCTCAGCAATGACGCTCAACATCCTGTGATTCTGGGCAAATCACGTAATCTCCCCGTGCCTACCAAAAATGAATGTGTCCTTGTGTAACGCAACTGGTGCTCATGTAAAGCCCTCTGACACCTGATATCTTCGGGTCAAGTTCGTGCTATGTAAAACTCCAGGGAAAAAACTTCTGATTGAGCACCTCCATGGCTCCTTTCAACATGTTTCTAAATTACTTTTTCTACTGCCTTTAGATTATCAATTCTGATGCAGACCTTAGCATCACTTAAAAACTACTATAGGTCCGAATTTCAAAACGTTTGTGAGTACTACCGTAGCACTCTTTTATATACTCTGACATGTCTTTGTGAATTTGCCCTGAAACGTCCAACTGCCTACTAGTAAAATTGCAGAAAGGGGACAGTCCTTTCTGAGATGTAGACAGGAACACAGCAAAAAGGTATATTTCCCCACATGAATGTAGATCAAGTATCCAATAGAACATCTACATCTCAGGCAGGTGTGCCAACATTCTTCATATTTAAGAAAGATGATACAGCATTGAGTCCCAGTGTGGACTCCCAGAGACAGACATCACTACAATGAAAGTTAGACACCTGTTGTCTCTGTTAAATAAATTAATATACCCATTGTCATTCTATAAATAAATGAACCAGATCCATGGACCCAGTTTGTATACATAACACCTTTACTATAGATTATCTGACCTTTATCTTATTGACAAACGTACAACTGATTCGCTTTCCGTGTTTGATAGGGTTCGTTTGTCTTTGAGAACCCTCTGAAGTGAGCCATTTGAGAAACTCTTTATTATTATTCTTGAAGAAGATTAGCATGAAATGACCCTTAGTTTATTCCATGCTATGAAACATATTGTTGTCTCTTCATATCAGTGCCACTCACAGTTTTGTATTTGGCAAACCACGGTGGCTCAGTGGGTTTCACTGGTGATTATGTCCTTCTTGTGCATCCTGGGTCTCCTGTAATCTCCAGGATGTATGACTGAGTTGTGGGTCTCCCCTTCAGTTTGAGGGTCTTGTTCTCTAGCACAGTTGGGAGTGTAACCTGACACAATATGACTTATTCTCTGGTACAGCTTAAAGTGTCCTTTCTAGCAATTAGTCTTCTCCACAGGCAAACTTAAGATGATTGTTGACACAGTTAGCCTGATTATGTTATGCTATGTTATGTTATGTTATAAATTGTTTTATAACGCGCTCTGTTACTAACTAGTATCCTGGTGCGGGGGAGAAATGTGCAGTGAGCAGAGGGGGAGAGAGGGGAAGGGAAGTCAGCCAGATTTAAGAGGTTACATTGAAAAAATGAGTTTTTAAACCTTTCTTGAAGCAGGTAATAGACTGGGTTGCACGGAGGTAGAAAGTGCATTCCAGGCTCGGGCAGCCCTCACAGAGATAGCCTGGCCACCCAGCCTGGTAAACTTAAATCTGGGCATAACCATCCTACATTGGTTAGCAGATCGGAGACAGCGATTGGGGATATACAAAGAAAACCGTTTACTCAAGTACAGTGGCCCGAGCTGATGGATCGCTCGGAAAGAAAGAACTAATACTTTAAACATGATCCGCTGTGCCACCGGAAGCCAGTGGAGGCTGCGTAGGTGAGGGCGGATGCTGAACCTCCTGGGCAAATTGAACAGGAGTCTCACAGCCGCGTTCTGAATCACCTGCAGCCGTTGGATCAAATAAGATGGTAGACCACTGAACAGGACATTGGCATAATCAAGCCTGGAGAGAATGAGGGCACGCAACACTGTCTCCTTGGCCGCTCTCGGGAGAAGGGGAAAGAATCTACGCAAGGCTTTGAGAGTGCCGAAACAGACACCCGCGAGTCTCATAATATGGTCCTCAAACTTCAAGTCACTTTCAAACCAGACCCCCAAATTCTTAGCTGGGCCACACATGGACTTGGGGCAAGGAATGTCCGGTGGCCATAGAAGGTCTTTAAAGTTGTCGGGGAAGGATCCATAAAAAAGAACCTCGGACTTCGCTTCGTTGCACTTAAGCTGAGCAAGTGCTAGCCAACGAAAGACCGAAGTGAGGCAGTACTGGACTGCCGATGTATCCAAGTTGCCCCCTGGCCAGGTAAACAAAAGTTGCGTATCATCGGCGTAAGCCATAATTTTTGCCCCCAGATGTTCGGCCAGGTAGATCAGAGGAGTCAGGTAAACATTAAAAAGCAGGGGGCTTAGGGTAGACCCCTGCGGAACTCCAGTGATAAGTTTCCTGGGGAGAGAGGCATGCGGTGGCATCCAGACCTGTTGCGTCCTCTCATTCAAAAATGACGTCAGCCAATCAAGAGCCGATCCAGCAATGCCGATGGCAGACAGTCTGGTAAGGAGAAGCCCATGGGGCACCGTATCGAAGGCGGCAGAGAGGTCTAGTAAAATCAGAACCGCTCTGCTGCCCCCATCAAGGCACTCCCGGATTGCCTCCGACACCTCCACCAGAGCAGTCTCAGTGCTGTAGGCAGCCCGGAACCCTGATTGAGCTGGGTGCAGGGCACCAGATGACTCAACAAAATGATCCAATTGGCGAAAAGCCATTTTTTTCGCAGACTTTAGCCAGTGCCGGCAGCAGAGATATGGGCCGGTAACTTGATGGGGCGGCAGGATCCATTCCGGCCTTTTTTAGAAGCGGCAGGAGTTTGGCCTGCTTCCAGCAGGACGGTACAGTAGCAGAGGAGAAGGAGATGTTAACAATCTGGGTAACCTCTCTACACACTGTATCCGCCACCCCTCTGAGCACCCTGGCCGGACACATTCAGTAGGCGACCCCAACTTCAGGGACTTAAGCACAGCAAGGATATCTGCTTCAGCAGAGGGGGAAAAGGCAATGAACTGATCGATAGGCTTAGGCACAGGTAGGGAAGGTAACAGGAGTGAAGTCTTATGACTGTCACAGACAGCGCGCAGGTCCTCCTGAATCCTAGCAATTTTCTCTATAAAAAAAGAAGAAAGTTATCTGGTACAGTTGTCCTTATTCTTTGGCACAGTGAGGGTTAGTCACTTGCAATTGGTACACCTTGGCTTAGACTCTGGTGCAGTAGAATATTATCTCTGGCAAAGTTGGATTTATTCTTTGGCTGGAGATTACTACAATAACATACAGATCTAATGCATGAAATAATTGTCCATACCCAAGGAACCAGTATGTATATAAACTCCTCAAGCTACAGCTCAAACCCCAGGATAAAGATCTTATTTACCACTGTGGGACGGGCTCGCGTTGTATGTTTAATGGGTTTCATTGTATGGGCGCGTGAAGATAACGAAGGGCAGATCCAGATGCACATTGCTCTGCATATTGTGTGGCAGTGAGGAAGATACTGTGTAGAGCAAGTGCATGCATATTTCAAATCCATTCCCAATCTCGTATGTCCACTCTGTGACCTCAATGATAACAGGGTCAGGTCAAAGAACACTCCTTGGTAAATTCAGTACAGAAGTCATTGCCAAGCTCATCACAAAGCAGTGCATTCATCGTTTCAAAGCGAAGCAAGAGCTGTTGATGTTATTAATACGTGTTTATTGATGCATTTTATAAATGCCTTTTTTAATCATGTCTCCACGTACTGTCTCAGTTGCAATATTGAAACACCGTATTGTATGTCTTATGGGTGTTTAACAAGGTGCTGCTCTTGGCCCTTTACTTTCTCACTTTATACCACCTCTTTGGTCATATTATTACCATATTTGTATTCTCGTATCACCTTTGTGCACGCTATGGACAAAAAGGTTTCTCCTTTCTCATTCTTACAGTGCACATGCAGTCTCCCATCTCATACTGATTCACTGCTACCCGATGTTGGAGCCCGGTGACCACTCATTTTGAATTAGTCTGAAAAAATGTTTTTTTTAAGTTGAGGACATTTACTTCCCCCTTTATCAGCACCCAGCACCCAGCTCCTTAAATGATGGAATCCACTACTCCGTAGAACCCCTAAACTCTGATCCTTCAGCCAAAAGCCCTAAGCCTGGGCAAAGCACTACGCTACGCTCGCGTAGTGTGCAAAGTTTGCGCTACTTCGCACTACGTGAATTGTACGTAGCACAATGCAAACACGAGTAGTGTAGTGCAGCAGTCATTTTTTGCTTGCTTGTGGTCCTCAACGTCAGTTTGGCGACAGTGAGACTTTTTCCTCGTCCGCGATCAGCAACATCAAGTTGCCAATCGCAAGCGTGGAAAATAAACCTCCCGGCGAGATTCTAAATGCGGGGAGGTCAGGTTTCTCATTGCGAGTGGTCGTGTCTGCTCGCGACCGCTCGCGATGGGAAACTACCAGTCAGCGTTGAGAAAACTGTGCGCTCGAGTAAAAATCTACTCGAGTGGCAGAAAACAACAGCTCTCACTGTGCAAGATGCCGTGTTCAATGATTGCACAGTGCGGACAAGCATCCGGCACTGTGCAATCATCACGAACAGGGTACTACGCAGTTCACGTAGTGCTACACGTAGCTCGCGTAGCGCACTTCACGTAGCTACGTGCAGAGCTGCTTCGCGAACTACTCCCAGGGTTAAGAAGCCCTGGGATTCTCCTCTGCCTGTTGATGGTAATGCGAGCCTTCATCCCCAACCTGGCGACCTCGGTACAATGTAGTTACTAAACATACACGCGGTGCATTCACAAATACCACTGAATGTAGATGAAACACTTATCCCATGGTTATCCTTTAGTCGCCTAGGGTAGTGCCACAGCCTCACGCAGGCTTCCCAATCCCTCTTTTGTTGCATTAGATTCATAACCTCTGATACCCAAACAGAGTGCCATCTGCCCAGACCCACCAGAACTCAACCATCCCGCCAAGCCAGCTGGCTCAGTGCCAAGAGTGTAACCGCATACAAAATATTAAGACTAGTATTCAAAGGCCCCAAACTTAACCCCTTTGCCGTGGTGCGAATTCTGCCGCGATGCGGGGGGGGGGGCTAGGGAGTGAGCGTGACGCTGCTGTGCTCATGACGGCTCTCGGCCGTCATAAATCACGGTGGATGTGTGCTCATGATGGCCGGGAGCCATCCGAACTCCCCCCAATAATTAATTCACCCGCACAGTCGGGGAATTAACAACACGTGGGAGGAGTGGCAACGTTCGGACGGCTCCCGGCCATCATGAGCACACGCCTAGTCAAGTCAAGTCAAGTCAAGATATTTATATAGCGCGCTACATACCCATAGGGTCTCAAGGCGCTAGAGGGAGGGTGGGGAATTACTTGTCGAATATCCAAGTTTTAAGTTGCTTTCTGAATGCTAGGTGGTTCTGAGTAAGGCGAAGGTGAGTGGGAAGTGAGTTCCAGGTTTTAGCTGCCAGGTAGGAGAAGGATCTACCTCCCATGGTGGTTTTGTTGATGCGAGGTACAGTGGCAAGGGCTTGGTTGGAGGATCGCAGCTGACGGGAGGGGGTGTAGAAGGACAATCGTGTGTTGAGGCATTCGGGTCCAAGTTCGTAAAGTGCTTTGTGTGCGTGGGTTAGGAGGCGGAAAGTAATCCTCTTATTTACGGGGAGCCAGTGGAGGTTTTTCAGGTGACCAGAGATGTGTTCTTTACGCGGGATGTCTAGTATGAGCCTGGCTGAAGCGTTCTGGATGCGTTGGAGTTTTTTCTGGAGTTTTGCGGTGGTACCGGCGTATAGTGTGTTTCCGTAGTCCAGGCGGCTCGTGACCAGTGCGTGGGTGACTGTTTTTCTAGTTTCAGTGGGGATCCAGCGAAATGTTTTTTTGAGCATGCGAAGAATGTTGAAGCAAGATGATGAAACGGCGTTGACTTGTCTGGTCATTGAGAGTGAGGAGTCCAGGATGACGCCCAGGTTCCGTGCGTGGTCCGTCGGGATGGGGGCTTTTCCAAGGGCTTCTGGCCACCAAGAGTCATCCCAGGCGGAGGGGGAGGTGCCTAAGATGAGGACTTCTGTTTTGTCTGAGTTCAGTTTCAGACGGCTGTGCTTCATCCACTCGGCTACTTCTTTCATTCCTTTGTGTAGGTTAGTTTTGGCTGTGTTAGGGTCTTTGGTGAGTGATAGGATCAGTTGAGTGTCATCCGCGTAGGAGATGATGTTGAGATTGTGTTGGCGAGCGATGGCCGCAAGGGGGCTCATGTATACGTTGAAGAGGGTGGGGCTGAGTGACGATCCTTGTGGCACGCCGCAGATGACTTCAGAGGCCTTTGACTTGAATGGTGGGAGACGGACTCTCTGTGTTCTTCCGGTGAGGAACGAGGTGATCCATTCCAGTGCTTTTCCTTGGATTCCTACGTCTCTGAGGCGCTGAAGAAGGGTGCTGTGACAGACTGTGTCGAAGGCAGCGGAGAGGTCGAGGAGGATGAGGGCGACTGTGTCTCCATTGTCCAGTAGAGTTCGAATGTCGTCTGTTGCTGCGATGAGGGCGGTTTCAGTGCTGTGTTTGGCTCGGAAGCCGGACTGTGAGGAGTCGAAGGATTTGTTGGTTTCGAGGAAGGCGGCGAGCTGGTTGTTGACAGCTTTCTCAATGACTTTGGCCGGAAATGGAAGAAGCGAGATGAGGCGGTAGTTTTTGAGTTCGGTGGGGTCAGCTGTGGGTTTTTTCAGAAGGGCGCTGAGTTCTGCGTGTTTCCAGCTTTCCGGGAAGGTGGCGGAGTTGAGGGAGCAGTTGATGACATCTCGGAGGTGTGGTGCTATGATGGAGTCTGCTTTGTTGAAGATGTGGTGAGGGCATGGGTCAGTTGGGGATCCTGAGTGGATGGAGTTCATCAGGCGGATGGTGTCCTCAGTGGAGATTGGGTTCCAGTCGTTAAGGATGTTCAAGGGGGGTGAAGGTCCTGCAGAAGATTGGGTGGGTTGGTCTTCAGGACGGTTGTCGAAGCTGTTGTGGATGTCTGCGATTTTGTTGTGGAAGAAGGAAGCTAGGGAGTCGCAGAGGGCTTGGGAGGGGGTAATGTCGTTGGAGTTGGCTGATGGGTTGGTAAATTCTTTGACGATGTTGAATAATTCCTTGCTGTTGTGGGCGTTGTTATCTAGACGGTCTTTGAGTGCGGTTTTCTTGGCAGATCGGATTAGTTGGTGGTGTATGCGGGTAGCGTTTTTGAAGGCGTCTCTGGTGCTGGTGTTAGGATATTTTTTCCAGGCCTTTTTGAGGGAGCGACAGTGTTTCTTCGATTTCTTAAGATCATCGTTGAACCAGGATGCGTTTTTGCTGCTTAGCTTGATTTGGCGTTTTTTCAACGGTGCTAGGATGTCGGCGCTGTTGGATAACTATTGGGTGAGGTTGATGGCTGCTTGGTCGGGGTTTGAGGAGTGGGCGGGGGGGTTTAGTAGGAGCGAAGAGGAGATCTGGTCGCTGGTGATTTTGTTCCAGTTTCTTCGCAGGGTGGGTTGAGGATGGTTGTGGATTGTGGTCTTATTGTAGGTAAAGTGAACGCAGCTGTGGTCCGTCCAGTGAAGAGCTGTGGTGTGACTGAATGAGATATGTTTGCTGGAGGTGAAGATAGGGTCGAGCGTGTGACCTGCGATGTGGGTGGGCGTAGAGACAAGTTGTTTGAGTCCGAGGTCGGCGAGATTGTCCAGAAGGGTGGTGGTGCAGCAGTCGTTGTTCTTTTCCAGGTGAAAATTGAGGTCTCCCAATAGAATGTAGTCCTCGGAGGGGAGGGCGTGTGGGGTGATAAAGTCAGTGATGTTGTCACTGAATTGTGCACGGGGTCCTGGAGGCCGGTAGAGGAGGGTGCCTCTGAGTGTGGTCTTGGGGTCGGTGTGGATCTGGAAGTGAAGGTGTTTGGTGCTAGCGAGGTTGACGTCTGAGCTGGTTGAGATGCGGATGGAGTTCTTATGAACGATAGCGATGCCTCCTCCTGTATGCTTGATGCGGTCCTTTCGGATGATCTTGTAGCCTTCCGGGATGGCAATGGAGATGTCTGGGGCTGAAGAAGCATTCATCCATGTTTCTGTTAGGAAGGCGACGTCCGGTGAAATGGTGTCTAGTAGATTCCAGAGGTCGATGGCGTGCCTGTGGACCGAGCGGGTGTTGAGTAGGATGCATTTAAGGTGGTTGGTGTCAGATATCTGGTTGGTGTTAGTGGATGAGGAGTTGTTCTTGGTGCCGTCGAACTTGCAGGAGTAGCAAGAGAAGGGTCCATGGGTGTGTCCAGGAGCGGCTTGGACGCAGTTGGGGGAAGTGGCCGGGGTTAAGGGCTAGGAGGGTGGTGGCATCGTAAGTGATGCGAGTGGGTTGGGCATTGCGGGAAACAGGGGGTCTGGCGCTGGGCGCGGTCCAGGCGCGGACGGGCGTAGACGGGCTTACCTTTGGCGCACCTTCGGCGCGGCCGCAGCGCGTGGACGCTGCACGTTGGGGCATCTGACATAAATGGAGAGTGGAGGGGGGCGGAGGAAGGGAGGAGCAGCTGGGGAGGCGGGTGCGGGGCGGAGAGGAGGGGCTTGCTCGAAAGCACAACAAACAAAATGGTAGAAGAGGGAAATACGAGCTGGGCGAGCTTGGGGCCAAAAAGTGAAATAATCAAAGGAGATAAGGCACAGGTAAACCAACAGCAATATATACGTAAGAAGCCTAACAAAGCGAGCGCAGTGCGAAATCAAATATGCAAATGTAGTAGGCAAATGCGGGCGGTACAATGAGGACAAGCGCTGCGATGCAAGTAGAGAATAGCAGTGCTAATGTGAAGCGCTACGATACCAGCCGTCCGTTTTCGAACAGGGAATCACTCAGAGGATGAGGATAGCGCTGAGGGAATCGCCAGAGAGCGAGTGAGCGTCCGCCTCTTACAGCGTAAGGGAGGTCACAGCGCTTCAATCTACGGGGCAGATGTAATCGTCATGGGCACCGAAGAGGTCAAGGTCTGATTCCGAGTTTGCCGGAAAGGGATACTCAGTCACAAATGTGATGGATATCCATTATATGCTATGGCACTTGTAATACAGCAGACGGTATATACGTCACGTTTGTGTTGGGGTATCCACCATACTTCTAATCAGACTCTAAGTCTCTGACATTTTATCCCCATACACTCAAGCAGAACCTAAGATTCACCAACCACGACTCTCTACTTACACTCCAGCCTTGTTGTGGTACCTCCAGATTCCAGTGTATCTCCCTCCTGGGGCCTCTACACTGGGACTCCCCAGCACCACACATACCTTGTCTCCAAGAGTTCAAAATACCATTGAATGTTTTATTTATTGAAACTTGAAAGACAAGAGTGACCAATGCCCTCCTTGTTTGCATTTATGTATCATTTCCTGATGTTATGTACTGTTAGATAGGGAAATGTGTTGTTTTACAGGTGTGTCTTCGCCAATCTCATCCATACTAACAGCACAATTAATCCAAACTTTAACCCCTTGCATGCTTGTGATGGAACCGTTCCGTCACAAGCCTCGGGTGAGCTGTGCTTGTGATGGAACGGTTCCGTCACGGCCCGCTCGCCGCGCCTGCGCGGCGCGAATTCCACGCCTGCGCTGACGAATTAATGGGCGGGCGGGTTCGTGACGGAACCGTTCCGTCACAAGCACTGCTCACCCGCGAGCCGTGACGGAGCGGTTCCATCAGAAGCACGGAACCGCCGCGCGGCCGCCCCACCCCCTTAGCGCTGCGGCGGAATAGCCGCCGCAGCGAAGGGGTTAAGGGCCACGTTTCTGAGCTATGTTAACCACCGATTCCTCATCGATCAATCTAACATCACTGCTCGATATAAAACATTTCCAGTCAAGAAGATAACTGCAAGTTGCATTTAATAACTGTGCATGCTTACAGAAGATAGTATTCTACACATTTTTTAAAGTCTATTTTTTGGGTAATCTACCCTCTTTTTTTAACCTCTCTTTTATTATATTGGTTCGGTTTTTTTCTGAGCACATTTTTCATATTCCTAGACTGCTAAGCCTTTCTGGCTTTTAAGTTTGGCTTTATAAGTGGGCCTCGATGCATTTCCAGGCCAAATTATTGTAAAGATCTCATAAAAGGGATCAGGGTGTGGTGTCTGGAGTTTCTGGCTTTTTGCCATTGAGATGTTTGCACGCCTCATGGTTCTGGAGTGAAGAATTATCTCTGCATATTAATCTTTATTTTGCATCTGTTTTACTAATGGTCTGGCACTAGTAGAACCTTCTGGCCTATCAGTGTACTTGCATCACTCCTGTAGCAAGATAGCTGTCTTCCACCCCTAGAAGTCCATGATGTATTGCAAGATGTGATAGAAAGCTAACGTGTAACAGCCCAGGACTGAGAGAGCATACATGTATGTTCTACTTTGAAATTGCTCATGTATGTTCTACTTTGAAGCAAAAAGCCAAAACAAAGATCTTGCTTAAAAGCAGCAGAAGAGGTCAGGTAGTAAATATCAATTTTATTTTCACTATAGTAAATAAATCGTGGCACAGTTAATGAATGCAAATTGCAGTGATCTGCTTGGATTGCCGGATATACCCGTGTATGCTAAACATCATGATTCTTGTCCCGTGTTTTCTTTAGCAAATCGGTGCTGCCGGGAGGGGGGGGGGGGTGATTTTTCTTTCTTCTTTTGACTAATGTGCCTAATAAACTCAATAACCTTGAATTATTAAAGGGAACGTGGGACTGGACACATGTTGTTTGTGTACATGGAGTGAGATAATCAATGTGACAGGGAGATGCAGGTACTGAGTTGGCCATATTTTCAGCACAAAGGCCAAGGATGGAATGGGTACATAGATTGTGCTGTATTGTCATCTACTGGTGATCATTCGAAAGAGGCCAAGGAATGAATGGACATTAACACACCACTTGTTTCTTCATCTTGAATGTGATTTATTCTGCAGATAGGTTAAATATTTTGTGGCTGATAAAACTGAATCTACACAACACTAATTAAGCATTTATTTTTCCTCCTGTCCCAGTAAATGTAGGATTATAAAATGCCTTCGGAGCCAAGTGGGCAGTGGGGCTAGTGGTGCCAATGGTAGGAGCTTCTCCGACTCTGTTCCTGTTGGCTTCGGGTCTTCTGCAGGATTTTTTTCTGATGGCAGGGGCCGGGGGCAACAACAGGTTTTGCCAATGCTTAATTTGTAACAGAATAAGTGTAAGGGCCCAATGTTTTGCTCACAAGCCCCCGGCTGGCACTATTGTGTGTCTGCCATGCTGAATACCAAGGCTTACTTAGTTAATTATGCCTCCTACCCCTCCTGGGGTATAGGCCATCAACCAGGTATCTCCAGCCATCTCTGTTCTGGGCTTTTCTTTCAAGCTGGCTCTAGGTGTAACTCATCTCTTTGCAGTCAGCTTTAAGGCCTCGACACAAGGTGTTTCTTGGCCTTCCTCTTTTACTTGTCCCTTGAGGATTCCAGGTGAGGGCTCGGCTGGTGGTGTTTGATTCAGGCTTGAGGAAGGTGTGACCTATCGAGCCCTGGCATCTTTTCATGATTTCATCATGAGCAGGGAGTTGGAAAGTCTGCTAACATAGGTCATTGTTGCTGATGGTGTTTGGCCAGCAGGTTTGGGTGGTTGAGGAAGGTTTGGACTTTGTTGGTGGTGGTCACTGTTGTTCTCCAAGTTTCTGCTCCATACAGAAGGACCAATTTTACATTGGTGTCCCAGAGATTAGGCGTGAAATGGAGATTATTAGTATAGTATATACACAGGTGATGGATACATGGGTTGGAAATTTCTTTACATGCCGTGGTTGCTCAGATGTGTTGTCATGTGACCTTATACTATACTGTGTTACATATGCAGAGGTATGGTGCAGAGAGGGAATATCGACGGAAAAATATCGTGTGACATAAATATCCCCGCAGAAATATCGAAAAGAAGAAATATCGAAAACAAAAATATAGTTTGACCAGAATATCGACTGACAGGTAAGTAATATCGATAACAATAATATAGTTGTATTAAATATCGTTTACAAAAATATAGTTTACAAAAATATCGATTTTGTAATAATGATATGTATTTTAGTGTTTTTAATAAGAATTGTTTGTCATTTTATTATATGTTGTAGAAGATTCTTAGTTATTAATGTATTTTATGTAGAATTTTGTGTTATTAGTTCCGTAGCGGGTTGTGGGTTTATAGGGGAATAGGGTGGGAAGTAATTTAAATATATAAACTTAATTGATTAATTAATGTGTTAATTTAATAATAATTGTTTAATAATTATTTGTTAATTAATTTCAATTAGTCAATTATTAATTAATTATGTTAATTGTTTAATTAATTTTAGGTGTGTGTAGTGGAGTTTATATGTGAAAATGGTGTGAAGTAATTACATTTCTATAGAATAATTATTAAATACTTTATAAATTAATTATTATTAATTAATTATTAATTGTACAAGAGTAAATAATTTTAGGTTTGTGTTGTGTTTATAAGTGTATATGGTGTGAAAGCTGTCAATTAATTAATTAACTAATTAATTTAAAAAATACATTAATTTTCATTGATTTAATAGTAAATATTAAATGTAATTGAATAATTAATTTTAGGTAAGAGGTCTTTGTTAATAATAATATATTTAAATGTATATATTAATTATGTTTATATTTAAAATTACATTTAATAAAAATGTTGATAGTTTGTTTTTTATTGTTTTGAGTTCCAGCGCTTTCCCTACTGTTGTACCCTGTGGAGTGGGAATAGTAATTTTTACCCCTACGTGATCCAACGCTTTCCCTACTGTTGCACTCTCTGGAGTGGGAATAGTAATTTTTACCCCTACGCTATCCAACGTTTTCCATACTGTTGCACCCTTTGGAGTGGGAATAGTAAATTTTACCCCTACTCTATCCAACGCTTTCCCTACTGTTGCACCCTCTGGAGTGGGAATAGTAATTTTTACCCCTACGCGATCCAACGCTTTCCCTACTGTTGCATTCATTGGAGTGGGAATAGTAATTTTTACCCCCAGGCTATCCAACGCTTTCCCTACTGTTGCACCCTTTGGAGTGGGAATAGTAATTTTTACCCCTACGCTATCCAACGCTTTCCCTACTGTTGCACCCTCTGGAGTGGGAATAGTAATTTTTACCCCTACGCTATCCAATGCTTTCCCTACTGTTGCACCCTCTGGAGTGGGAATAGTAATTTTTACCCCTACGCTATCCAGCGCTTTCCCTACTGTTGCACCCTTTGGAGTGGGAATAGTAATTTTTACCCCTAGCCATCCAACGCTTTCCCTACTGTTGCACTCACTGGAGTTGTAATAGTAATTTTTACCCCTACGCTATCCTACGCTTTCCCTACTGTTGCACCCTCTGGAGTTGGAATAGTAATTTTTACCCCTACGCTCTCCAGCACTTTCCCTACTGTTGCACCCTCTGGTGTGGGAATAGTAATTTTTACCCCTACGCTATCCAGCGCTTTCCCTACTGTTGCACCCTTTGGAGTGGGAATAGTAATTATTACCCCTACGCTATCCAACGCTTTCCCTACTGTTGCACCCTCTGGAGTGGTGAGGTTCCGTGACAATTGTAAGTGGTGTTTTTAACTCACACGAATATGGTCGAGTCTAGTATCTATGAACCGCAAATGACGAGTTTAGCAAGTGTGCGCAGTTTCGCTGTGCTAACTTAAACCGTTCGTTTGTTATGTGGGTTTGTCATCTGTACCCACGGGTTCCATCTTAGATACGGCATCCATTTTGTCTCTTGCCCTCAAGTAGCCAGCGAACGGACGCTGTCCGCTTCGCGACCCTGGGACTCCCAAGATATTTGCGGAAGACACATGTTCTTTGAAAGTGTCTTTATGACGAGGGGGATGCTACTGTAAGGCAGATGGCGCCGCTCGAGGCTCATCTTGCCGCACGGGCTTATTGTCTCAGCCGTGCATCTCATTAGGCACGTCCCTTTGATGCCTGTATCTCGTGCATCTCGACACTCCCCTTTTACACCCTTTCCGATCTCCCCACTGTTTCCGTCTTCCTCTGCACCTGTCTTCGTTCCTGTTTCGATCTACTTTACTGCTGATTGGAATTTGCTAATGGTGGGAAGATGGGTTTTTACAGTTGGGAACCGCCAAATGTTTCCGCACTTATGTTCCGGATCTTGTGTGTTTCAAAGTGATCTAAGCGACCCCTCTGAGAGTGACTTGTGGGAACCAGGTTGTAAACTATTGTGTATCATGTTATCCTATGGGTAGAAACTGTATAAAAGGAGCGATCCACAAATACAATTTGAAGCAGTCTCCCCGAACTACACTCGATGTACTTCCTGTGACTTCTGTGTTCCCTGCAGTAAATAAACCTTGACTCTTTGACGCCGAAGGAAGTGTCCCGTGTCTCTGTGATTTGTACGCCGGAGCAGGTTACCCACGAAGGTTTCAGGTGTTGTGCCCTGGCACCGCTGGGTCCAAAGAACCCAGTCCTTCAGTGGGAATAGTAACTTTTACCCCTACGCTATCCAGCGCTTTCCCTACTGTTGCACTCACTGGATATATTTAATATATTAATAAAAATAAATTAAATATCAATACCAATAAAAAATTAATTAAAAGTAAATACCAATTTAATATAATATAATAATTAATCAATTAAAAAAATAGTAAGTATTAAAATTCACTAACTATTAATACAAATAAATTACCAATTTACAATTAATTAATTAAAAAATACAATTTAATTACCAATTAATTCAAAATAAATACCAATAAATAAATAAAAACTTTTAATTAATTACAATTAAGTAACTTCCCACCCTATTCCCCTATAAACCCACAACCCGCTAAGGAAAATAAATTAATAAAATTCACATAATTATCAATTAATCAATTAATAAAAATGAATTACCAATTAAAAATTAATTAATTATCAATTAAAAATAATTAACAATTTATTCGAAATAAATACCAATATATAAATTAAAATATTTAATTAATTATAATTAAATTACTTCCCACCCTATTCCCCTCTAAACCCGCACCCAGCTACAGAAAATAAATTAATAAAATTCACATAATTATCAATTAAATAATTAATTAAAATTAATTACCAATTAAAAATTAATTAAAAACCAATTAAAAATTAATTAACAATGTATTCAAAATTAATACCAATAAATAAATTAACATATTTGATTAATTACAATTAAATTACTTCCCATCCTATTCCCCTATAAACCCACAACCCCCTACATAACTAAAATGCAAAATTAAATTAAAAATAATTGATCATTTTCAAACATTAATATTTTCTTTAATATAATTAAATTACTTCCCACCCTATTCCCCTATAAACCCACAACCTGCTACAGAATTCAATTATGCAAAAATTCAATAACATAAAATTCATTACTTAAAATAGATTACAAAAAAATATACACTTTTCACATATATACTAATATACAAAAAACTTTAAAAAATTCAATATTATTAAAAATTCGATATATATTAATAACCTATATTATATACTATTATATTTTGACTTTCTGTATTTATAAAAATCGATATTACATTACTTACCTTAAATTCAATATTTTTGCTGACTTTATTCTGTCCATTCAATATTTTGTCCATTCTATATTTTGAAGTCGATATTTATGTAATTCGATATTTTTTACTCGATATTTTGTCTGTATACCCTTCCCATAGCACAACCAGCAAATGTTTGCTGAACTGACATCCACAATGCACACGTTTTCAATTATAAGAAAAGTGGACCACTCCTAGGACTCCAGCAAAAGAGGGCTTACTAGCCCCTACACGCAGCAAATGCTGCCTCTGTGCCATAGGGTGGTGAGTCGTAAGTTGAAGCAGCAGCAAAAGTCCTTGCCCAAATGCTCACTGAGCACAGTGATGGTAAAACCTAAAACGCGACATAGGTTTTTGGTCTGTTTCAAGTTACGACCAAATAATTACATTGTAATAGGTACATTTTTTACATTAATTGGGATAGGTTTGATCCTGCAAAACAAATATCAATATTTTCTAATGGAGGATCTAATGAACTGTCAACAAGCATTGTAGCAAGAGCAAAGTTTAATGAGAAACAACAAATTAATTATGATATTAATATTTCGACCCAGCAAGAGAAGTGTGATGTACCACCTTCCTCCAAATACTTCCTTTCTGCAGGCAATATTGATGTGGAATTACCTGAATACATCTGTGGAGCATGAGGTTGGTAAACCATGGATTGATTAAAGGTTTGGTACCCGCCACTATGCCAAACAAAAGGGTAAGGCCCATGAGGATGGGAGGAACCTCTTCGGGGGTAAGGCATGCATATAATAAGGAAATGTTAGATAGGACAGGTATTTGGAGATAAAAGATGTAGAAATTCAGAATCAGAATAGGTGAAGTAACAGATGGAGCTAACTTAGAAGTGAGCTGTTTGGGGCCAGAACGATTCCTGTGATGGAGATGTTGGATGAAAGAGGATGTGGTGTACCCCTACCCCACATTTGTTGTGGTATATGTGAGAAAGAATGGCTTAATACGATTGACATGGTAGAAGTTACTTAAGGAGATTGAATGGGTGTTGCCGGACTTGACCTTAAAATGATCTTGATGCATCTACAGCTGGGTGAAGTGTTGTTTGAGCTAGAAAGCCATCAGTTATTGATTAGGCTAGAAAAGACGTGTAAGGAAACATTATGAGATTCAGCAAGCATAACCAAAGAGGATGTGGTCTGACGGCTAGACTGCTGACTTTGGTGCTCGAAACCAAGGTTCGAGCCTCGGGGTAGCGTCCACTTCCTGTGATTCTGAGCATCACTTAATGTCCCCGTGCCTGAATGTGTCCTTGTGTAACGTAACCGCTGCTTATGTAAAGCGCTCCAATACTTTCGGGTTCAGTTTGCACTATATAAATTTGCATAAAAAAGAAATGGAAAAAAAACAATTGTTTTTTGGCAAACTTGAAAACACCGTTTTGTATATGCTGATTTATTATGCCAGGATGTTTTGCTGTTATGTCGTTTTTCTGAGGGACCAACATTTACTTTAATGAAAATTATGGCAATGGTTGTTCAGCATTTGAAAGACATGAAGGAAATAGATTGCTTTTAGATTCTTCAGCCAGCCAAGCTGCTCACTCGACCAGTGCTGCCATAACTAACTTTACAGCGTCTATATTCTTAAAAAACTCAACTTATTTAATATTCAATTTTAAAAACAGCATCCAAGGGGACTTCACCTCCTAACTAGCAGTGCACCAAGAAGGGCCTTTGCAGAATGTTGGAGCAAGGGGCGTGTTCTCAGAAAGACCTCTCAGTAATCCCACTGTGTGAGACATACTGGTATCTGGAGGGCTTGTTGTCCCCCAAGGACCCTCTAGACCTAAGGGGACTTCATCCCCCAACCAGCAGTGTGCCAGGAGGCGTGTTTGAGAGTGATGAGGAATTGGGTGAAGTCTCCGGTGACTTGCGGGTATATTTTTCTTTTTTATGGAGGGGGGGCTGTTTCGCCTCAACTTCCCAGAGCCAATTTTGGCCCTGGGGATCCCATCCCCTGGGGAAGGCCTATTTTGAATAGGGAAGGCCCCATCCCCAGGGGTGCAGCATTTAAAAAAAAAAATTAATTAAAGGCTGGGGGGCCGAGCTCCCCAGCCTCTTTTTTTAAAATGTAACATAATAATAATATTAATAATAATGGGAGGAAGTCTGGGTGGCCCCCCTTCCGGCCGATTTCAGCCCCAGGCACACCATCCCCCGGGGCCCAGCTTCTGTTGTGGGTGTACAAGGAGGCTTCTTGATGATCAGTCCAGTTTATTCCAAGGAGACAGCTTACACAACCACCAAGAACAGATGCACAGCTGTAACTGATCTTAATAGAACACTACATTCCCAAGGATCCCTAAGAACCCTCAGGCAGTAAGAACCAAAACAATTCTGAATGGAACATAGGAAGGGAAATACAAGGATGAGGAGAGAGTGAAGCACAGAATAGAATACTACACACCTTCCCCCCTAAAAAAAAAACAAAAAAAAAAACAGCAAAAAAAAACTTAAAGGTAGTAATCATGCAACTTTACAGGAGTATGCTTTACACGAATGCTTTTCCTAAGAGAGGAATTATCATCAATAGAAGTCATAGGACACGGTATGGGAACATTTCCAGTAACAGGATCATTGACATGGCAAGGGGGTGGTTCAGTGATCAGGTTGTCAGGCATGGATGTACTGCAGTTATTAGGTACAGAAACAACAGGATCAACAGTCTGGTTCTCAGAGTCAAAAGAGTTAAACAAAGGAGAAAAAGATGCATCATTTTGATCACACAAAGTCTTGGCAGTGGTAAAGTCATTAGAAGAGGATGGTGCAGAGTAGGGTTCCACATTAGAAGAATTTGGACCTTTACACAGAGAAATCCTTCTAAAATTCCATATTTTCCAATTCCTTGAGACCGGCACCCCCTAGACAATTTTTTAGTAAGGCGAGTTTCCTTTTGGGAGAACAACCGTCTTCTTCTACCACATCTACATAAGCTAAGAAGGTTGGATACCAAAGATCCCATTCTACTTTGGGATCGCCCGCAGAAGGTAGGAAATGTGTGGGTGAAGTTATGTTGTTCGACATTATTTTTTTTTTAAAAATATTGTTAAAATACCCAAAAGAAAGAACAATAGAAATGAAGTCACAGTTGTATGGTTACATAAATATGGTTATGTAAATTGTCAAAAACACATTAGTATAACAAAAGTATCAACATTCAGAGTACCTTCATGAGAATGAATGTGCTGAATACAGTTTCCTCGTGACAAAACAATAGGCAGGAAATAAATTGCGGAGGGTAATGTTCAAACATACACATATAACTGTGGTAAAATCGATTGGGTGATTAAATTATATAAATAGTTGTGGCGTTGAAAGAATTAAGAAAACGGGGCTCCGATCGGCGTTTGTTGCTATGGTGATCCAAGATGGCCGCTGAAACGCTGAAACGCAGCGCTGTACGTGAAAGGAGAGCGCTGATCGATGACGTAGATACGCGCAGAGAAAGCGTGTAGAGATGGGGCGTCTGATCCAAGAGAACGGTGAGGAAGTTCCGGCAGCGGGTGCAGCGCACGCGAAGATGCAGGTGAGTCTCGTGTGCTTTTAAAAGATGCGCTTGAGTAATAAGATCGTAGAAAATGCCCAAAAGTTCCACGAAAGCACAGTTGAAAGCAAATTTCACACGGGAAATAGATGAAGTGAAAAATGAGATGAAAATCTCGGGATTGTGAGCGTGGACCGCTCGAAGGCTCAGATTAAAATGCAAAATACAGAGAAACAGCCGCAGGTGCAATCAAGGCACGTCAAATAAGGAATGCTGCCGCTGGTGTTATAATTTAACACATAAGAATTTTTAAAGAGTACCTTAAGAAAGTTCACGCTGCAAACGGTGAACGCTGTCTCCAAACTGGATTTTCTTCTTTTTTTTTTGAGAGAAAAAAAAAATAAGTGAAGAATAAATACGGGTCCTGTTGAGCTTCAGGCTTGATATCCCGCTCGTCGCCAGAATATGTAGTAAGTACAAGGAGGCTTCTTGATGATCAGTCCAGTTTATTCCAAGGAGACAGCTTACACAACCACCAAGAACAGATGCACAGCTGTAACTGATCTTAATAGAACACTACATTCCCAAGGATCCCTAAGAACCCTCAGGCAGTAAGAACCAAAACAATTCTGAATGGAACATAGGAAGGGAAATACAAGGATGAGGAGAGAGTGAAGCACAGAATAGAATACTACAGGTGCCATGGTCCCATCCAGTGGTACAAAAGGGGGTGGTGATGGACGGAGCATCTGAATCAATCAAACACTCACACCCAGTCAAAAGATCTGTGTTTAATCCATCACCGTTCTTTAGCCCACTCTGCCACCCCAGTTCAGACATGGCTCTATGCAAATCAGTCTGACCCTGTGCCTCATGGGAACAGTCCAGCCCGAACTGCCAAGTCATGTCTTCACTGGACCAGAAACAAGCTTCCGAGGACCGGTTTCTGGCTATCAGCCGTCTTCAGCCAGGATAGCTTGATTCCAGTGGCATGAAGAGCACGGGACTCACGTCTGAGCATACCCGTCCCACTCGTGGTGACAAAAGCAAAAACAACAAGACTGGGTCAAGACTGATTTGTATATGGCCATGTCTGAACTGGGGTGGCTTGGTGAGCAAAATAACGATGGATTAAACCCAGATCTGTGACTGGGGGTGAATGTTTTGCCATTGTGCAACATTCCGTCCATCATCTTGTGCATTTTGCTGTTCACCCTATGTGGGAAGGGTATGCCCAGACGTGGGTCCTGTGCTCACTAAGCCACTGGAGTCAAGCTATCATGGCTGAAGACGGCTGATAGCCAGAAACCGGTCCTAGGATGCTTGATTCCGGTCCAGGGAAGACATGGCTTGGCAGTTCATTCTGGACTGTTTCCATGAGGCACAGGGTCAAGACTGATTTGCATATGGCCATGTGGCCATGTCTGAACTGGGGTGGCTAAAGAACGGTGATGGATTATACCCAGAACTTTTGACTGGGTGTGAGTGTTTGATTGATTCAGATGCTCTGTCCATCACCACCCCCTTTTGCACCGCTTTTGGCCGCCATAAGTGAGGCAGGGTATGCTCAGACGTGAGTCCCTTGCTCACTTTGCCACTGGATTCAAGCAAGCCGGGCTGAAGACGGCTGGAATGCCAGAAACCAGTCCTTGGAAGCTTGTTTCCGGTCCAGGGAAGATATGGCTTGGCAGTTCGGGCTGGACTGTTCCCATGAGGCACAGGGTCAGACTGATTTGCATATAGCCATGTTTGAACTGGGGTGGCAGAGTGGGCTAAAGAACGGTGATGGATTAAACCCAGATCTTTTGACTGGGTGTGAGTGTTTGATTGATTCAGATGCTCTGTCCATCACCACCCCCTTTTGTACCGCTTTTGGCCGCCATAAGTGTGGCAGGGTATGCTCAGACGTGAGTCCCTTGCTCACTTTGCCACTGAATTCAAGCAAGCCGGGCTGAAGACGGCTGGAATGTCAGAAACTGGTCCTTGGAAGCTTGTTTCCGGTCCAGGGAAGATATGGCTTGGCAGTTCGGGCTGGACTGTTCCCATGAGGCACAGGGTCAGACTGATTTGCATATAGCCATGTTTGAACTGGGGTGGCAGAGTGGGCTAAAGAACGGTGATGGATTAAACCCAGATCTTTTGACTGGGTGTGAGTGTTTGATTGATTCAGATGCTCTGTCCATCACCACCCCCTTTTGTACCGCTTTTGGCCGCCATAAGTGTGGCAGGGTATGCTCAGATGTGAGTCCCTTGCTCAATTTGCCACTGGATTCAAGCAAGCTGGGCTGAAGATGGCTGGAATGCCAGAAACCGGTCCTTGGAAGCTTGTTTCCGGTCCAGGGAAGATATGGCTTGGCAGTTCGGGCTGGACTGTTCCCATGAGGCACAGGGTCAGACTGATTTGCATATAGCCATGTTTGAACTGGGGTGGCAGAGTGGGCTAAAGAACGGTGATGGATTAAACCCAGATCTTTTGACTGGGTGTGAGTGTTCAATTGATTCAGATGCTCTGTCCATCACCACCCCCTTTTGTACCGTTTTTGGCCGCCATAAGTGTGGCAGGGTATGCTCAGACGTGAGTCCCTTGCTCACTTTGCCACTGGATTCAAGCAAGCCGGGCTGAAGACGGCTGGAATGCCAGAAACCGGTCATTGGAAGCTTGTTTCCGGTCCAGGGAAGATATGGCTTGGCAGTTCGGGCTGGACTGTTCCCATGAGGCACAGGGTCAGACTGATTTGCATATAGCCATGTTTGAACTGGGGTGGCAGAGTGGGCTAAAGAACGGTGATGGATTAAACCCAGATCTTTTGACTGGGTGTGAGTGTTTGATTGATTCTGAGGCTCTGTCCATCACCACCCCCTTTTGTACCGCTTATGGTCCCACCCAGGGCATCCACTTAGCAGTGTTTTGTACTGCGGGGGACCCTGAAGGTCCCTGCGGTCCCTGCTGGCTCCCCGCCTCCTGTGGGAGCCGGCATTGCTTTTACTTATAGGGAGATGCTAACATGCAGCTTCCTGTGTGGAGAAACAAATTGTGCTCCACTTTGATCAAGCAAGAGCAAAATGCTCAAGATTGCTGAAAGTCGGGCACAGTGTGCTTTAGCTTGGCCAGAGCATCAAAGCTCCCGCCAAGCCATAACAAACCGTAATGTCGTGGGGGTAGGCACCCAAGGACATAGCACCAACCGACCCTGGGGTTGGTGGCCCCAGGAACATCTTTGTCACCAGGAGGGGCGCTGCGCAGCCTCCCTCCAATCTTCGCTTTAGCCTTGGAGAGGAGGTGACCCCTGGAGGCGGGGGCCGAAACAGGCCCCCTCCATTATATTATTTGAGCCACCGGGATGGTGGCGGTCTCTGGAGCTGCGGGCGGGCCTTGCAGGCCCCCCCCCCATTTCTATGGTAATTGCCCTCGGGAGGTGGCGGTCCCCGGGACTACGGGGGGGGCTAAGCGGGCCTCCCCATTTGCATTCTAATTGCCCCGGTGAGGTGCCGGTGCCGGTGCTGGGGGTGTCTGTGTGGTCCATCCATTTTTTTATTTAAAGCCCTTGGGAGGAAGTGGTCCCCAAGGCTGCGGGGGTCTGTGCCCCTACGCATTTATTTTAACTAAAGCCCTGGGGAAGTGGTGGTTTCTGGGGCTGTGGGGTCTGTGCGCCCCTCCTGCTTTATTTATACATAAAGCCCCGGGGAGGCGGCTGTCCCCGGGGCTGCGGGGGAGGCCATATTGGATTCCAAAGCACTAATTCAATAAATAGCCCTTGGGAGGTGATGATCCCCAGGACTGCAGTGGGGCCCCTTCACTGAGTGTCAATAATTATTCAATCTTTTATTGCTCATATATCTTCACAGATGCGTGTGCAGATCTTCCTCCATGTTAAGACCCCATGGATTCTTAGTATTTAATTCAATAATATATCTTGACCACATTTGCCTTAACCTTTTTTCGTCTCCTCCTTGCACATTTGATGGAACAGCATCCAGCACAAAATCGAATAGGCCTTTCGTCTCACCATTATGGCATTCCTCAAAATGTCTCACTACTGGGTAGCACTGATCATGATTTTTAATAGCACTAAGATGTTGAAGGGCTCTCCTGTACACTGGTAGAATTGTGCTACCAATATTTGCCAAATGGCATGGGCACCTCATTAGGTACACAGCATGCTCAGTCTTACAATTATACTGCCCTTTGATGAATTTAGTGCGAGTCATGAGTGGGGAGATGTATTGTGTTGTATTTTTAACATGTTGACATGCTTTACATCTCCCACATTTTTTAAAGCCCTTTTTCGCAGTCATAAAAAAGGGCTTTAAAAAATGATGTTTGACCTCTTTCCTGTTCTCCGGGCTGCTGCTCTCCATATATTGTCTCATTGATATAGCCTGCCTGAAAATAATGCCCAACCTGCGTGGGGGACAGTACTGAATATTGGGTCATCCTGATCAGTGTCAGTACCTATGCATGATGGCTCTTATTGCTGCCTCCTCTGTGTTATAAGTGGTAATGAGCCTAAAGTGGGAGTCAAACTTCTTGTGTTTCACTTTACCATTACTTTTGAATAAAACTTGTTCTCTAGATTTAGACATAGCTTTCGAGATGGATGTTTGAATGCAGCCTTCTGTGTAACTTCTAGCTTTCAAGCTGTTTCTCAGGTCATTAACCGTCTTCTCCTCTTTTGCTTTATAGCTACAATTCCGTCTGACCCATAGGTCAGACGGAAGTATGTTGAGTGCTGAGAGGTTGTTGTCTAGTGGGAGCACCAGCAAGCCTTGGCAAAAGCAACCCACACAGGAAGTCAAGAAAGTGTACTGGTGTTGGAATATAAAATTATAAGATTCCGAAATCCGCACCCTCCAACGCAAGTCGTTGTAACGACTTGCGTTGTAAAATCTGCGATGTAAAGTACCGCATTAAAAAAAACGCGTTGTACTGACATACATCTGTGTTCCATTAATCCGCTTGCTTTTGACCAAGGCATGTGTGATGGCTTTCCAGGTGCTGATTAGGAGCCATTTGAAAATATTCCTCAGCATCTTCAGGGTATGGAAGCACTAATGTTTGTTCATCAAACTTTGACTTGGACAAGAGAGTGAAATATACAAAAAACAGAAGAAGTAGGAGGAGAAAGAACAAAACCAGAGACAAAGACAACAAGGATGAGAAACAACCAGGAAGAGTGAGCTAAAGAGGCGGGAGTCTATGGTGGTGAATTAAAGAAGCATGGGGTGGAATCAAGCATATTATGCACCCTTAGTATTTGGAACCTGGGTATTTGATACAAACGGCCCCAAGCTTCTGCGCAAAAATTTACTCACCAGCACCTATTCTTCTACAAGTTAAGCACTGAATGCACCTCAACTGAGGTTTCATAAACAATGGTATGGCCAGGTAGGTATAATGGGAAATAGTGATCCAGAATAGAATTTGCTAGTGTGATATGCATCTGCATAAAAGACACAAGTATTTGGATGAGGACCCTTAACCACTATTAGTGGCATGCTTCAATATTAGTTCCTGTCCACATTCAAGGCAAATCATTGCCTAAATAAGCTTGAGCAAGAGTGCCCGACCTTCATTGAATGAGGCGACTTTGGAGAACAACTTTGGATATATATATACATTTAGATATATATATATAAATTTCCACAGCTCCTTCCACAAAATAAGCTTGAGCAAGAGTGACCCACCTTCATTCATTTTGTGGAAGGAGCTGTGGAAATATATATATATATATATATAGGTGAGTGTGCACCACGCTTTGTTGTGTTCTGAGCGTTTGGAGAAATATATATATATCGTGAAAACGCAGGTTTCACCTGCGAAACGCGTCGAGGAAAAGCCGTTTTGAAATAAACACGCTTTGCAAACTCCAAAAGTGGCCCGGATTTCTTTCTTTTACCAAAAAGAGTGTTTGGCTGGATATATATATACATGCCACACGATAGCCTTCTTACAAGGAAACCCAAGGACTCAGCGGGGTACTTGTTGGGAGCTTTTTATACACCAAACTGCACAGCATAATGCATTTTTAGCCGTAAGGCCTTCCTCAGATGCTGAATTGTTCGTGGATGTCACCTCCTCCCTCCTTTCTAATTTCCAAGGCACTCCCATTGGTGGGAGTTCAGCTGATCCTGCCGCCTGGGAGTACTGCAGTGCAATAAACCACTACAACTCCCAACATGCATCAGTTCTAATCCATCTGGCAGCTGGATTGCTTGCACGAGCGCCGAAGTTTGCCCTATATATCGGAATCCACAATCCTGCAGCACGGGGGACTCGAACGGACACCAGCACAAAAGCAGGTACAGACCACAGTAAAAAAAATATGTGCTTTATTCCAAAATGGGCAGCAGCATGACGCGTTTCGTCCGGCAAAACCGGACTTGATCACATAATCTACCCAGAGACACAGGTGGTTTAAATACTCTATGCATTGTGAATAGCTCCACCTATTGACAATCATAGAAATTGAAAACATACTTCATTCAATATTCAATCTAGTCTGTTTTCACTGAATGCTGTCAAAAGATATATACATTAAACTCTGACAACATAATCTCAGTGTAAAGAAAAAAGTAAAATGCGCATTATAACAACATTTAGCTTCTTATACAGTTATAGAGGGCAAGTGCCCTAAATCAACAGAGTGAAAGTATGTACAGGTAATAAAATCCTGACGTGGTGGACAATTATTCAATGCCGTATTTAAAAAGACCACCCACAAAAAGTGAATTTGTGCTAATAAATAAAGTGCTAAGCATATTATTGATCGTTTAACGAGCAAAATTACTACATATGTAAACAGTAATAGCAGCAGATAAAGTGTAAAGTGCTTGAAAAAGTGCATTAGTGATAACAATCGACTGGTAGTTCTCAATTTGAATAATTGCTTATGGATAAATATAGAAGATCAACTATTTAGGATCTGGTCGAACAAATTCATTTCTATGACACCAAGATTAATTTCATACATTATGATTAGGCTGTCCGGTTTTCGGTTTAAACCGACTCTGAACGAAAAAACACTACCGAATGAAAATCAGCCGACACTGTTTAAACCGAGTGTCACTGATTTTCATTGCCGTTGCACCACTTGCCCACTTGATGGAGCCAAAGCATTGCAGACCAAACTGCAATTAAGGCACCAAGAAGGAAGCAGCCCAGAACGTGCGTCACCCCCATTAAAAGCGGGGAGACACATTGGTTGGCAAGGTTACTGGGTGTTTTAATTGTTATTCCATTGCAAAATCGGCCCGTGAGCAAGCCCCCCCCCTGCCTGGCTAACGTGGGGTGGGGGCGACGGGTAAGGAGGCCGCATGCTTCCAATAACTCCCTCGCGCTCATCACCACACACAGCGCACTCACAAATACACACACCCTCTCACATTCATCAACACACACGTAATCACACGGTTTCTGATTGTGCTTGGAATCGGGCCACAGTCATAACTCCTGCAGAAATTTTTTTGTCAATATTTGCGCACTTCAGTGTCGAAGCCACGTTACTGTCTCTGCCGTCAGCTTGTCTGACCCACCATTTTCTGTTGGCCCTACAAGTTTCACTTTTTTAAATTTTATTTATTTGTGTTTTTTTAATAACCAGGCGGCCCACAATCGGAGGCGCCACATGAATACTGTCTCTCCTGCCCCCCCAGAAGATACTCGGGGGGCTCCTGCCTCCCCCCCCCCTCCCCCCCCCCCTTGGGTTCAGGAGGGCCTACTGAGTGGCAGCGTTTTTAGGAGAGCAGCCTGGCTGCACCAGAGAAGACACGTGCACCCCCCCCCCCCGTTACTGGGGACCCCGCCCACTCATCAGTGCATTTGCTAGAACCCCACCCGGGCCTGCTTTACGTCAGGAGGTGACCCCTGACCTCGCTGAGGGTCCGTGTTTCCACCCAGACACGGCGGGAGGGGAGGTGGCTGGACTGGGTTAAACCCTGACCCTGACCCCCCGGGGTCAAGCTGTCAGTCACAGGTGCCTCCCTCCTGTAGGTGTTCCATGGCAACGGGGTGCAGAGGGGCCCTGTGGCCCCGGGGGCCTGGGTTGAGGTGTTTCTGGCTTCTTGTGGAGATCTGTACATGGGATGTGGGGTTGGGTTCAGAGGTCAGGCGCATGATGTGGGGACCGGTCGCATGATGTGGGGGCTGGGAACTGGATGTGGGGCTGGGCACCGGATGTGGGGCTGGGCACCGGGTGTGGGGCTGGTCACCGGGTCACTGTCTCTGCCGTCAGCTCGTCGCTCGGTCAGAGGCGCAATATTGTTTCATGCGGTGGGGGAGAGGACCTGTTGAGATCTGCCGTTTGTTAGCCTGCGGCCGTGCCCCATTACTTCACAGGTCGTTAAAAAGACCATTTACATAATGAGGCTTAAATGCTTGCAATGGCTAACGTGGGGGTGGGCATTCTCTCTGGCGGTCTGGTGACTCAACGATAAAGTGCAGGGGTGCGGTTATTAAGGAACCACCCTGGGTATGTCTACTACCTTGATGCTAAGACCTAAAAGAAGGAAACAAGCAGAAAGTTTATCATCCTCAGTCTTTAAAATGGTGTATAGCAATGAACCCTCTCACATTCATCAACACACACGTAATCACATGGTTTCTGATTGTGCTTGGAATCGGCCCACAGTCATAACTCCTGCAGAAATGTTTTTGTCAATATTTGTGCACTTCAGTGTCGAAGCCACGTTACTGTCTCTGCCGTCAGCTCGTCGCTCGCTGCAGTATGTAATCTCTGGGACAAGGGGCCACACACAGGCTCTGTTTGTGGGCCGGAATGTGTGTGTGTTGGGGGGGGCGAGATAATTAAAAAGAGTTCGGGAGGAAGAACGAGAAGGGAGAACTGCGAGAAGTGACATGTGAGTGTTAAAGAGAGGGCAAGCTACGGTGGAGTAACAGCCAGAGCTGCTAACTAGGGAACCGGGTTTGAATCTGAAGGTGGGCTCAACATCCGGAGATTCGGGCAGATCACGTAGCCTCCCACCACAATCTGCAGCAGCCGGTGCTACAAACAGGCTCAGCGATATATATATATATATATATATAAATATATTTATATACATTTATATCCCCCAGAACTGCTTTCATCTCGATGAGCATAGCGCCTGCAATGCCTGGGGGTGTCAGATTATTGCAATTAACTTGGCGCAAAATAATTTCAAAGAGGAGAAGGCATGTGTGTTTGTCAATTGAAAATGGTGTTTTATAAAGGTCAAAAATATATAAAGGGATGATTACATCTTTTTTTGTGATGAACTAAATACTGACATTAAGGTACGAATACAACATTCCATGTCCAATTATCAATATCTTTTTGTTTTGTCATTTTATTTGAAAGCAGATACATAACAAAAAAAAACATTATTAAAATATATCCAGGTATACAAATCAGTCCTACAGTAAACGTGACTGTCAGTGTAACACTGTTATTAACATTTTGCAAAATCTTCTACACCGATAACCACGTTCTATTTAAAGATTTCTATTGTGTTTCTGAATTGCTTGCAGCTGTAAATATAGACAGGAGATCGTTAGCAAGAAAACTTTATTTTAATGTTGGGCAGCCTTTCTCTGCAATTCACTCTAAAGAAGCATTTGCAATGCAATAGGTCTCGCACTAATTAAGTTTGAGCTATTGGCATTTCTAAATATTGCAACACCATACTGCGATTGCTACATCAGTTAATTGTGGATGCGTTAACAATTGATGTGTGCACTGATGGCTGGTGGTGTGTGTGCCTGTAGAAATTATGCACTGATGGCTGGTGGTGTGTGTGCCTGGTTGAAGTGTGCACTGCCGGCTGGTGGTGTGTGTGCCTGGTGGGAGTATGCACTGATGGCTGATGGTGTGTGGCAATGACGCTCAACATCCTGTGAATCTGGGCAAACCACGTAATCTACCCGTCCCTAACAAAAATGCATGTGACCTTGTGTAAAGCAACAGGTGCTCGCATGAAGCGCTTCAAAATCTTCAGGTCGAGTTGTATGGTCTACTACAATAAATTTGACTTGTGAAAATGTATTTGAACTTCATATACACGTACATGCACTGTCTATATGCCATGCATCAATTAAGAAAGCCAGCAAAATAAAAGCAAAGCGTTTCATAAACACCGGAAAAACACCGTTTCAGTTGTTTTTTATGGCGCGAAAATTTGAAATCACTGAAAAGCACTGTTTTTTTCAGGTATTGAAATCACTGGAAAACACTGACAAAACACCACCAGAATTTACCCAAAATAGAAACTGAAAACAGGGAAGCCTAATTATGATGCATCTAGATTCAGCAATGATTAGGTATATAATCCTCAAAGCATTCCAGAAATTTGGGTACAACCATAAAAACAGTAAAACCCGAACTTTTATAAAAAATGCTAAAACAAGGTATTAAAAAAAGCTCAAAATCTAAAAAGCTGATTAAATATCCATTGTATATAAGAGGAAAGATTGAATTAGGGACCTTCACACTAACTACACAGATAAAGATATGTTTTTCCCAATAAAATAGGCAGATTACAAAAAGTTGTGGAGGTCCTCACCATGTTGAGCCCATTCGGGATTTTACTATTGAGTAACACTATATAATGGCTTTCCAACTGTCGAAGTCTCTTCTCCCTATCCCCTCCTCTCTTGGACATGGGGACTGCGTCAATAACAAAATATTTTAAATCGTTCAAGTTAATATTATGAACCAATTTAAAATGACGCGCAAAGGGATACCTAGGGTCGGAGTTGACTATTGCACGAAAATGTTGTAAAATGCTGTTGAACACCTGTAACTTTGTGCTCCCAATGTACTGGAGACCGCAAGTACATTGTAATACCTAAACCGCATAATCAGTCTTACAAGTGTAAAGATTGTTAATCTTGCTAATAGTCTCAGAGAACGCTGGTTTAAACTCTGTAGTGTTCACTCCGAATTTGCATGCTCTGCAAGAGCTGCATTTGAAGAATACAGATCTATTGGATAGCCAATTAGATTTGATAGTGACTTCAGGGCTAGATTTGACTAGCACATCCCTCATAGAAGGGGCTCTACGGAAGGTTATAGATGGATACTCCTCCAACAAGGGTGCTAAAGTGATGGCAGTCATTAGGATTGGCCAGTTAGATTGAACAATCTGTTTGATTTTACGTTCCTGGCAATTATATGTAGTGATTAATCTGATTTTAGATTTTTCAGTGTCCTTCACTATAGTATCCTCCAATGTAATGGAGGGGACCGGCAACACCGAAGGAATAGTTGGGGTTTTGGTCATCACCAATTTCAAAGACTTGGTGAGATCATTTATATTATAACCCCTGACTAAGAACCTTTGAAAAGATTCCTCAAGACAAATATTCAAATCCACCTCATTATTACAGATTCTTTGAATTCTTAAAAACTCTCCATAAGGAATGCTTTTAATTAAATGTCGGGGATGATTGCTCTGGGCATGTAAAATGGAGTTATCTGCCGTAACCTTTCTATGCATCTTGGTCATAATTGAATTGTTCAGAATGTATATTTCAACATCAAGGAAATTCACTTTCGAGTCACTGATGGTTGCTGTGAATTCTAAGTTCAAAGCGTTATTGTTGATAGTGTTCACAAATTCTTTTGCCGAACTTTCACAGCCCTGCCAAATAATAAAGACATCATCTATGAATCGCCCCATGTTGACAATACCAGTTTCTGTCGGAGTCAGGTTACCAGGAGGCTGCCCAAGGACATGCTTCTCCCACCAGCCCACATGTAAACATGCGTAGCTAGGGGAGAAGCATGCCCCCATAGCAACACCCCGAAGCTGCTGATCCACTTCATTATTAAATAAGAAGTAGTTGTTATTCAAACAGAATTCAATCATCTTAACTAGCATTTTATTATGTTCATAAAATTTGATGTCTTTTTTTCGCTTAGAAAGTGTTCAATTGCTCTCAGGCCATCAATATGATTTATAGATGTATAAAGAGAAGAGATGTCCATAACCAAGAATCGATATTCAGGTTTCCAAACCACCTTATTCAGTTTATTTAAGAAATCACTGGTGTCTCTTATGTAGCTTGGTAAAGCCTCCATGAACCCATGAAGAAAAAAGTCAACTTTGGCGAACAACTTTGGAGATATATATATATATATATATATATATATATATATATATATATATATATATATATATATATATATATCTCCAAAGTTGTTCACCAAAGTTGCCTCAGACCACTGAACTCCGCATGAGGCCAGGTAAACACAGCACAGCCAGAACCAATGCTATGTAAGTTTAAAATTTGTTTTTTTAAATTTTCTTATCACCATAGGGGCAGACATGAGGTCAACGCGTTTCAGCTGTACCCTTCAACAGGATCATGATATATATTTATATATATATAGAATCAGAGGCGGAGGCGGTACAGGGGAACAGAGGAGGTTTTATTGTGGACAGCAAAGCTGAGACCGTACCATCACTTTTTTTGGTTTAGGGCACACTTTGCTTTACCCCCGCACCAACGCACAAGGTGTGTGACATCACTCTACCCCCCGGCAACAACCCCAAGGACCTTCTACAGGGGACTCTGGGACTTGTAGTTTTCCCAGGACACACGGGATGCTACGCAGGTGTGCTGCTTCAAGGTACTGGAGGCGGTGCGGACTTGCTACATCGAGTTCAAATAGAGGCGGGATCTTGAGCAAAGTGCCTATTCACCCGTGGAGGCTTTGGGCGATGACGAAGGCAAACATCCGCCAGAAATGCATCCGCCATTAATTACATTAAAGCCTCCAAACGTCTCCCCTTGGGTCTCTGTTCTTCTTTGTTCAGAAGTAGTTTCTTTATATTTATATATATATATATATTACCAACACACAGTTTCCATCTGTGAACTGCTCCGCAAATAAGGACACTCCAGCCCAGTTTCTTGGTCTCCGCTTTTAAATTTATTTCCTGCGCACACACAGTCAACAAGCAAACGCGTTTCGGCGTTGCCGCCTTCGTCAGTGCTCGCTAACAGAGCCATTTTTTGCGTTTAAATAAAGTTAACATTCAAAACATCACATGTTAAAATGATAAACATAAAAGAGGCACACAAATTCATTCGCATTTGGCAGCCATCTTTGAATGGTTATATCACCATTTACAATCTAGTATTCTGCTACGGATTTAACCTCATTATCTAGAGTTGCATTATTATATACAGCGCATTTACTTTAATTACTATCGGTTGCATCTTTTATGAGACCATTTGTTAGTCTTGATCATTGTCCATATCTGCTGTATGTTTGCCTATATTACCTTGCCTAGTAATGGGATATTGTCTCTTCTATCCAGCCCTGAATGGGCTTTCTCACGCATTCTTAATTCAGAATGCGTCAGAAAACAATTCAAACAATGTGCCTCGGGGTATCCTAATTTTTATTCTGCCCTGGATGGGCTGATCATTGACTCCATTGTCCTAGAGGGATACCTTTTCATGGGATGGTGGGGGACAGCATGCAGTGTCATAATTTCTGAAAATCAATCATAAGTGAGTGATCAGTACGGGGGGTTCTTAACAATTCATGGCATAGTTGTACCTATTTCTATAGGTGTGCCCACATCTCCTCTTCGTTGTTCAGGCCTATCGGGTTCTTGGTCTGCAACATAATAATGTAGCGAGACTCCAACGTTCTTAATTTCCTGACCCAGTCTCCTCCTCTTTCTGTCCTCACCAGCTGATCTAGTATGAAAAAGGATAGCAAGTTGTTATTGCTTTGGTGTTCTTTTTCATAGTGGCGACTTGAAAGATCAGGCGTACCCAGTCCTTCTTATCCTCTTATCCCCCTCCCTAACCTTTCCTTCCTTTTTCTCTCTCTCCCTCTTTTTCTCTTTTCTTTTCTTATCTTTCTTTCTCTCTACTATTTTCTTCCATTTCATATTTTTTCTGAACCTTTTTTCATCTCCACTTATCTTTCATGATTATCTCATATTGGTTCTGTTCTATGTCATGCTGTTATATTATGCTGTACTATTTTTCTTAACCAAAATAAAAACCTTATTAAACTGAAAAAAAAAATAGAAACTAACATTTTCAAAAAAATGGAGATACCCATACCAGTTACAACAACCAATTCAGTAATTCCATCATCTATATACACATCCACTCATTCACCAACAGTTCTATATAGTCACTCATACAAATACTGGCGCAAACCGCGTGGGAACCTTGACAAGGAATATGCGGAAGAAATGGAATCATTAAATATGGATGACACCGTTGATAATCAAGAGCTACAAGTTATCAACTTATCCTCAAAAAATCTAAATGATGTGGAACCGAAACTATTAAAACGTGGCATGAATTTCTGTCCAACCAGCGGTATAAACCTAGCAGAAACACGCGTGGATTTATACAAATATGTCAGAAAAATCTAACTGGCCAAACTATTTATGGATAAACCAGACATGGCCAATTGGAGAAGAACAATTCCTCAACCAACCATGCAAGTATCACTACATGATGCAGAACATTTTGTTAATCTCATGGAATTGAGCCAAGACCCGCAACATAGTGGAGGAGAAGTACAAGCATACTGTGTTCAATTGGGTGCTGGTATTTCTAATTTCAAGCCAAAATCCAAATTTTATCCACAACTTCCCCCAAGAAATAAAATAGATTTCTTTCATGAATGTGTAGTAAAAGACATCTATCAGTTAAAAATCCCTCACAAAAAAGGCAATCTATCGAGGGAAGAACGTCAAATTCTTAATCGATTACAAAAAGATGACACTATCGAGATTAAAATAGCTGACAAGGGTGGGAATGTAATCATCCAAGATAAGGAGTCATACATGCGTGAGGCACATTCCCAGCTCCGCAATAAGGAATATTATGAGAAGTTGAAAGTTAACCCTTTACCAAAACAAAAGGAAGAATTAGACCGAAAGTTGGATAATTGGTTCAAATGCAAACTATTGGACAGTGATGAATACAAATACCTCCAGACATCCCATCCCAAAATGGCAACTATATACTTTCTTCCTAAAATACATAAGCACCCCACGAAACCACCAGGGAGGCCAATAATTTCGGCAAAAGGTGCATTGTTGGAACCAATGGCGAACTACTTGGACAGTTTCTTGTTGCCCTATGTAAAGGGTCTAACATCGTATGTGAAAGACACGGGGGATCTATTGAGAAGATTGGAAGATAC
Source organism: Lissotriton vulgaris (assembly GCF_964263255.1). NCBI lineage: Eukaryota > Metazoa > Chordata > Amphibia > Caudata > Salamandridae > Lissotriton > Lissotriton vulgaris. The sequence goes on along the minus strand of NC_141700.1, from coordinate 649,353,855 downwards.
CCCTTGGCAACCGTCCTATAAACTAGTGGCAATGGATGTAATATCTTTGTACTCCAATATTCATAACGAGATTGGCTTGGAAGCTTGCAAAACTTTTCTGATGGATAGAAACATTCAATTTGCAGAGCATAATAAGATGCTTCTTGAAATGATTTCGATGTGCCTGGAACAAAATGTATTTATGTTTGGAAAAGAGATGTATCGTCAATCAAAAGGCACCGCGATGGGTTTTTCCTTTAGTCCTTCCTATGCCTGCCTCACAATGGGTCATTGGGAAAGAACGTGGGCATGGAGATGTGAAAATGATGTACCAGTATCAAAAACCATAGCCTGGCTGAGATACATAGACGATTTATTATTAATTTGGGATGGAACTGAGGAGGAGTTTGCCAGTTATTTTGAAGAACTAAACAATTCCAACTTTGGTTTAAAATTTACCTATTCTATAAGTGATTCGAAAGTGATTTTTTTGGACACTGAAATCTTTATTCAAAATAATACAATACAAACAACTCTACATCGTAAAAGCACTGCGACAAACGCTGTGTTACACGCTCAAAGCTTTCATCAATCGAGTCTAATCCACAATATTCCATATGGAGAATTCTTAAGAATTAAAAGAATATGCTCGAAAGAAGAGGATTGGATTATCAATAAAAAATTGGCCAGTAAGAGATTTGAGAAACGCAAATATCATCCCGCCACGATTCAAACTGCGCTGAAACGTTCTGCCAGTATCAAAAGAACAGAATTGTTAAAAGTGAAACCTAAGCCAGAAAATGATGACCAGAAAATTCGATTTATAACAACTCACTCCACAGCGAATGCATCAATAACAAGAATCTTAAGAAAAAATTGGCACATTCTGCACATGGATCCCACAATAGGTGCAATTGTGAGGGATCATCCAAATATAACGTATCGAAGGGCAAAGAACTTAAAAGACCGATTAATTTCCAGTCATTTTGAGGATCAAAAGAAACCGGAGGCTTGGTATAAACCCAAAGGTTTCTACAAATGCTCTGGTTGTAAAGTCTGTTGTATCGCCAAAAATATCAAAGAACTGACTATGGCCAACAATAAAACCTGGACAATTAATCAATTGTAAAACACAATTTGTTATTTATGTTTTAGAGTGACCGTGCACGTTAAAATATATTGGCAGCACCAAAAAAGAACTGAAGATGCGCATTCTGGAGCATGTACGAGCTACAATCAACAATGACAGAAGTAACGCAATGGCTAAACATATGGAGAAGGAACACAAAGGGAATTGGAAAGAACTTAAATTTTACGGAATTGAAAGTGTTGGGCCAAATCAGCGTGGAGGGGATCGTGAAAAAATAATGCGACAGAAAGAATCAAAACATATTATGAGTTTCCGAACCCTCAGTCCTCATGGGCATAACTTCGATGAAGAGTTACATTGCCATCTCTAAACTCAGAACTAATTGAAATGATCATGAACTAACTCTCTCTCTAAAAACTGATTTTAACAATTTTCACAATTTTCACCTTTTTATGAAACAAATGCATAACACAAATTTAATTTCTTAATTTGTTTATTTGGATATATATGATTAATAGCAGGAATGGACAGGTCATATGGATGGATATATTATAGTTGATAATGGATTGCAATTCTGAATTGTTTGCCCACTAGAGGGCCATATCAAATATGAATTGAATGTTTGAAATATGGTAATAATTCATTATCCCACTAGAGGGGTTGAGTTGACCTAGGTTTCCTATGTATAATTAATTCGTAATGTCCTAAAGTCAGAAAACAACATTATGAATTGTTGGTTTAAAACTACATGTCCCATAATTCCTGTGTGACTAACAGGAAGTGATTTGTCGACATAGAAGATGCCTTGTTATTTAAGTTTTGTAAAAAAATGTAGTGACAGTTTACTGTGAGCAAGGTCTCCGTAGAGACCGAAACGTGTCAGGTGGTGCTGGTCTGCTGACAAGCGAAAATAAATCTTAACCGATCTACTAACTTTGGTGTATGATTATAATTGGCAAAAGAATATCCGGGAGTGCATGGAGACTTAACTCCCCCTTTGGGGGAAACTGGATTTGATTCAAATCGCGGCTTGGTTCTGCCGCGCTCCGAGTGCACCGCCATAGAGTGAGGAACTGGCATCAAGGTACAACAATATAGTTCCTATAATCGATGTGTTAGAATTAGCATGATGTATCTAAACCTATTAGTATATGCACATACACATTAGCATAATTCCATCTGTCACGTTCTAGAACCTTAGTCTGCACTGGCCTTTTGCATTTTACGTTTTGTTGTCCCGACCGACACCATTTTGTAGCCTCGCTCGGAGTCCTGTATTAACAGCCCCTGTTCACTTCCCTATATTCAGAAAGCATTCTCCTGAGAAATACGCCAACTGTTGCAGAATTGCTGTTTCAGCTCGTTAGGCCCGTCAAGGTTGTAGGTAGCAGAGGAGGGCCTGATAAGCACATTCCGGGAGGGGTGCAGGGCAGGCTGTTCAGAAACTGGCAGAAGGGAGTCACCCGGCCGACCTTGCTAATCTAGGATGAGCTAAACCAAGAGTGCTTTGTCTGCCATATATGGTCTTTCCTTTATGCACCAAACTGTACCAGCTTGTATTTTTCCATCTTGGGCAATGATTATGCAAATGCAACTGTATATACATGATGTTCTGATAATGTGCCAGCAGTCTTCTTGGCGGACCTCGTGGAGTTAGGTCGCAAGGAGCTCCGCTGGAAGAGTTTGTCTTTGTCTAATAAATGCTTGGACCTTCTACACTGCCAACCGACTGATTATTGGTAATGCAAATGTGATTGGTTGTGATGATAACTGTAATTGGGAGGTGGTGAATAATTTTCAGTACTTCAAGAGCGCCTGGTGGCCCGCCCTGTGAACCAAACGGGAAGGAATATATATATATATATATATATATATATATATATATATATATATATATATTATAACTTGCGCGCGTGCAATGCACTGCTGATGACGTCAAATATTACATCACTCATGACGTGGTCTGTGACATCACTCATGACATCACTGATGACACCATCCTTGTGACAGAGTGACAGACCTCCTTTCAGTGTAATGTAACCCTTGAAACACATATTCAAAAATAGAAACTAACATTTTCAAAAAAATGGAGATACCCATACCAGTTACGACAACCAATTCAGTAATTCCATCATCTATATACACATCCACTCATTCACCAACAGTTCTATATAGTCACTCATACATATACAGTGAATTTCAAAGGTTTTTTAAATGCTAATTCCTTTCTATAACGAGGTTCTAACCTACGATTTTTTTATAAATTTGCTGTTTTGAGTAAGTATTAATTATTATTTGTTTTTTTGGGGGGTTTTTTAATCATTTTTTCCTGGGGCGCTCTGGGTGCGCGCTCCGGTAAGCTCTCCGGAAAGCGCACCCAGAGCGCTACTTTCGCTCGTGAAAAAAAATATGAATGAAAAGTAAATAATAACGCAAGACATTTAGTACCATACATATAAAAGCAGTTTTTTTTAATAAGGAAATGAAAATGATTTTGCATTTCCGTGAAATTATCAAAACGTCAATTCGACGCGCCGCGTAAGCGCCCCCGGAAGCGTCTACGTTTGCGCCGCGTATGCGCCCCGGAAGCGCCTACGTTCGCGCCGCGTGTGCGCACCCGGAAGCGCTCCGGTACGCGCAGCGTCAGCGCTTCAAGTCATGTGACCTTAAAATAACACTTTTCATTGGTTGCTAACAGTTTTTTTTTACAAAGAATGAAATCCCCACCCATTTCCTTCACTTCTTCTTTCACTTTTGTGACTGAAAGACCTGCCTTTTTGCTCTTGCATCTTTCTGGGTTAATCATGGCTGCCAGACCATCCAGCAGTGAAGATGAGTCTGAATTCATCGATGAAGAGCCTCCTCAGCCTCAAGGTGAAGGAGCATTTCATTTGGAAATTTTTTTCAATTCCACCTGACCAGAAAAAGGTGAATGCTCCAAAAGTGGAGTGCAGGATCTGCAAAAAAGTCCTGTCACGGGGTGACCCCAAAAAGAAATATTCTTTTGGGAACTTCACAATGATCCGGCATGTGGAGAGGAGGCATCCCCAGAATTTTGCCCGGGAAAGTGTCAGGTCTCTGGCACAAGAGGTTCCCAGTGATGGGGCCTCTACATCCACCGGAGGAGTAACTTCTTCTGGGAGGGGGCGATCGCAGGAGCTGGTTCCAAATATTCAACCTGCTTTTAACAATGGTGTCCTGAGATGCAGATACTGCGATCAACTCCTTACCTATGGGGAGCAAAGTGTCCTGCTCATGGTTCGAGCATTGGAGAACCATCGCTGCCGTTCCCAGCCCTAATTTTTTTTGTTTTTTTTGCTCCTGTTGAGCAGTTTCCATTCCCTGTTTTTGTTTCTGTTCTTAAAAAAGAAAAAAGAAGAAAAAAAAAGTTCTTTTCAGAACTACCTCCAATTCTCATCAAAGAGCTATATTCTTAAAAAAATGAAAAAGAGTAAGTGAAGTGGAGTGCATTGATAATGGAAAGGAAAATAAGTAAGAAAGAACAGAAAGGTATGAGAGGAGAAAGGAAGTGAAGTAGGGGGGCTGAAAGAAGGTGAGTGTTGGGAAGGAAAGTAAGGAGAAGGAGAGTGAATATGGGGAATGTGGATATTCAAAGAAAATGTTGAAAAGGAACAGGGGTGTGGAAGGGTAAGAAAAGATGCATTGCTGGAGTTGCATCATTTTTGTGACACACTCCAGCAATGCATCACTTTTGCGCTTACAGATACGTCTGAAATACTGATGTATCTGTAAGTACTTCCGACATAATATGTCATATATTTAATATGACGCATAAGTAGAAGACTGAAGGCCTCATTTATGAGGCCATGCGTCACTTTTACGCCACCGGAGCATCACTTTTTGTGACGCACCAGTGCTGTAAAAAATGCACCTTATTCAGTCATATTTACAAAGTGACGCATCTATGTAGATGTGTCACTTTGTTAGCCCCTGCGCCACATTATACCTACGTCAGGTGTAATGTATGCAAAAGGGACGTATTGACGCAAGAAAGGGTCTTAGAGGTGACGCAGTGAAATCTATGAGATATCACTGCGTCACTTTTATGACGCTGTTGCGTCCAAATATTACGCCTGTTTCACAGCAGGCGTGCAAGCCCTTTCACATGGGGCTTGGCCCCATGTGAAAGGATGCATTGCTGGAGTTGCTTCATTTTTGAGACACACTCCAGCAATGCATCACTTTTGCGCTTACAGATACGTCTGAAATACTGACGTATCTGTAAGTACTTGCGACATAATGCGTCATATATTTAATATGACGCATGAGTAGAAGACTGAAGGCCTCATGAGGCCATGCGTCACTTTTACGCCACCGGAGCGTCACTTTTTGTGACGCACCAGTGCTGTAAAAAATGCACCTTATTCAGTCATATTTACAAAGTGACGCATCTAGGTAGATGCGTCACTTTGTAAGCCCCTGCGCCACATTATTCCTACGTCAGGTGTAATGTATGCAAAAGGGACGTATTGACGCAAGAAAGGGTCTTAGAGGTGACGCAGTGAAATCTATGAGATATCACTGCATCACTTTTATGACGCTGTTGCGTCCAAATATTACGCCTGTTTCACAGCAATATATACAGTTTTTGAAGAGTCTGTCATTCTTTTTTCCCCATGGTACGCTCCCGGGTGCGCTCCCCGGTGCGCGTACCGGGCGCTCCCCCCGCGAAAATCGAAAACAATTTTTTTTTTACCCCGCGGGCCCTTTTATGGCCCCCACATCCAACTTAGGGGGTCAGGGAGGGTGTACCCTGCCCCCTTATGGTCAATTCCCCCCTTTGTTTTTGCCACCTCTTGTGTCTCGATTTTACCGAGAGACAAGATGGCGGCCGCTCCGGACTGTTTCGAATGTTTACAGACACACGAGAACCAATCAGCTTTCCCCACGCAAGTCGCGTAGCGCGCCCGGTACGCGCACCGGGGCGCGTACCGGGGCGCTGCCATAAATATATATATTTTTTTAACCTAAATTACTCAAAATCCACTGGAGCACATATCTTGAGACATAGCAAAGACACATCGGGCTACCAGTCCCTACAATTTTGCCAAGTTTGGTGGAAATCCATTCAGCCGTTCGGGCTAAAAGTGAAACCGACCGCCCTATGGAAATTAACATGGGGAAAACACGTTTTGGGACCCCCCTTTTATCTCGGCCCCCGCTTGGCGAATCCCCCCCAAACTTTCAGGGAAGGAGCGGAGCGGGCCATTTTCTTGGAGAAATTCGCGAAGATTCGTCCACCAGCGCCAAAGTTATTCCCAATAGAATGTTGCGGATTTCCTATGGAAAGTAGATCCTAACTATAACTACCTACTGGCAACCGCCAGTAGGTAATATATATATATATATATATATATATATATATATATATATATATATATATATATATATATATATATATATATATATAAACTAATTGGAGTGCATATTTGCCTTAAAAGGTAAAGTCCAATATCTTGTTCATTTTTTCGTCCTCAGTGTTCATGCTTGGTTGCCAGATTCACTCACTACATTCCCTACTGACAACTTTAAACTCCTCTTAGGGTTTTGTGTTTTTCAGCAAACCAAGACAGCTAAATTTGGAAGCCGAGTATTTTCAGTTGTGGGCGCCCATCTCTGGAACTATCTGCCAGCTTCAATCAGTGATTTCAGTTTTAGCATACTGCCAAGTTTCCAACAGTGGGAAAACACTGCCTTGAGTTAATACTGTTCCCAACATAATGACATTGCATGTTGCTCCTCCAGTAGCGGATCCATTTGCTTGTGCTACTCCACCTGCTCTTCTCTACAGAACTCTTTTTCAGACATCAAAATATTGAGAGCCACACTGCAGGCAATGAAGTGACTCTGTCAATAATGGCTGGAGCAGCCATTCCAGTCTCATTTGTTTCTCTTTTTTTTTATGTAGAACTCTACCCCTAGTGGGTGGAATGTTCTAATATTTTAAAGGCATTCGCCATTGGCTGTAACAGTTGTTAAAAGCCCTCACAATTGGTATAGGGGTTGGGGCCATGAAAAACCTGCGACTCAGGCATACAACTTGGGATCAGGGCCGTTAATGACCATTAATACTCTCGGTAGTGGACCATATGCGTATGTGTACTCCTAATTCATATCTTGGTTCAGCTACTCCATTCAGTTTCACGTATGGCTTGCAGCATTTGTATAGCACACATAGGCCTTATGGCCTATTACTGCACCTAGTGGTTAGATATCCCTCCCAACTCTCCCCATACTTCTGGTGAATTTCTTACTCCTGTCGCTTCTATATTGTATGATGTTGTTGCCTCTGCAGGCATGCCCTGGTGTATTTTTCATGCAGCTCCTTCTGTTACATCTATTGCTGCATTGCATTCGGCTCCTACCACTGCAGCTCCTGCTCCAACCCTGGCGGCTTCTACTGTTGCACATCTGCTGCATTTATTCGTTCAGCTACTCCAGTTGTAACATCAGCTTCACCATCCTATGGCATCTATTTATGCAACCTCTATATTTTTGGTTCGGCTTATTCTCCTGTGGCATCTACTGCAGACTCCGACAGTGTTTCCTTCATGCAACACCTTCTGTTGCAGCTGCTACTTCACCTTCTGTTGCGTCTACTGCTGCCCCATCTGGAGTATTTCTTCCTTCTATAGCCTCTTCTGTTCCACCTCTTGCATTTATTGCTGCAACTCTTCGCGATTACTTTATTCAGGGCCTCCTACTGAATTTCCTGCTCCATCTCCTGCACCACCTATTGCAGCACCCCATCTGTATCTCTTCTGGAAGCAGCCCTGCACCAAATTCTGTTGTTCTGCACCAATTGAGTACGATATCAATAACTTGACAATAAAATTCTGTGGTACTCCTAGTACATCTGTTAGTCTTGCCCCTCTTGCTGCAGTTGCTAATCCTGTTGTTCATCCTACTCATAGAGTATCTTCTACTTAAGACCCTTGACGCGGTCCACAGGGACCTTAACCGGACAGACACTGGATATCTCAGGGCACAGATGGGTTTCTATGTTCCCTCCAGATGCCTTTGCTCTGCCAGTGATTTTTGGTCCAAAATGTTTAGGATCCGGCGCGCTAGCGCCAGAGGCAGATCCTTTACCTTTCTGGGCCCATCTTCTTGGAATAAATTGCCTCCTGAACCCCGGACCATCACAGACACCTTCTTCTTCAAAAAGAAACGAAAAACATAGCTTTTCAATCAAGTCTAAACTGCCTAGGTCCCCTGTGCAGCGGTGGCAGAAGTTCAGAGCGCCAGGACACTCTCCAGAGTATTAGTGTGCTATACAAATGCCCTTTCATTCACTCATAGAGCATCTCTCCCTACACACCTGCAACATTTCTTAACTTTACTATTTCTGCTGCTGCTCCCGCTCCTCCTCCTGAAACATCTATTGCTAACACCCCAAGTCTATTGCTAACACACCATGTCTATTGCTAACACCCCATGTCTGTTGCTAACACCCCATGTCTGTTGCTAACACCCCAAGTCTATTGCTAACACCCCCTGTCTATTGCTAACACCCCCTGTCTATTGCTAACACCCCATGTCTGTTGCTAACACCCCATGTCTGTTGCTAACACCCCAAGTCTATTGCTAACACCCCCTGTCTATTGCTAACACCCCCTGTCTATTGCTAACACCCCATGTCTGTTGCTAACACCCCATGTCTATTGCTAACACCCAGGGCTCGAGTCGGGGTACCATGCGAGTGGACGGCGTCCCCCCACATATTTTACCGGGAGCTCGATAACTATAAACTGCAACTGAGTGCAAGCCACCTTTCGTGACGTCACTTCCTGTCGTGACATCAGCAGCCCCCCACTTTTTTTTTTAGGACTTGTGCCCTGCTAACACCCCATGTCTGTTGCTAACACCCATGTCTATTGCTAACACTCCATGTCTATTGCTAACACCCCATGTCTGTTGCTAACACCCATGTCTATTGCTAACACCCCATGTCTGTTGCTAACACCCATGTCTATTGCTAACACTCCATGTCTATTGCTAACACCCCATGTCTATTGCTAATGCCCATGTCTATTGCTAACACCCTGAGAGAGCGTAAACTGAGTAAAATGTATGAGTATATCCGAATTACATGTAGTACGCACAAGTCATGAGGAGAAATGCCATGAGTGCGAATATTATATTCACCTATATCTGAACTGTGTAGCCAACGTAGAGAATATACATATAGAAGTGGAACTAATGTAGAAACGAGTATGAAATGTATAACCTTATTAGACGTGATTAATCAAGGTCCATGATAAATGTAGCTGCTAATGGGAAAATGTCGTGCTGCAAAGCACAGAAGGGAACAGGCCACATGGCCATGTCTGAAAGAGTTAGAATGGTATACCTTTCATTTACATGGACGGCACAAATGTTATAACTAATGTTGTTTGTTCGTTAGATTTATATTCCATAGATGTGAGTTCCTTTTTATTAATTCAGAAATGATGCTAACATGTTATTTTAGTTAACTGCTGCGAGAAGGATTGTAGGCCTAAAGGTTCTACTCTGCACGTAAAGGCACAGGCCGACTTGTGTCTAGAAATTGTTGCAAACTTCTGTTAGAAGTCTATGGGAATGGGGATCCAGCTACGGATGTCTGTCTGCAAATGTGAGGGGGTCCAAATTAATAATGAGATGAATAGAGAGCTGTTCAGGAGTTCGACGCAGACACGTAGGAGGGTTCAAGAATGTTGGGGTGTATCAGCGGGCCGGAGACGAGTCTGAGAAGCAAGGTCAACTCTAACGCACGAGGCCCAAACGAGGAAGATCATGGAAAAAGCCAGAAGAAAACATCACGTGGAGGGGCGTCTCTCAAGGGGCGTCTCAGAATGTTATTGTTTTGTATTAGGGACAGCACCCCTGGGTGGAGGCAGAGCAGATGCCTGAGGACCCTTCAGAGAGCGGATGGGTAGGCAGAGAGGGGTCATGACTGGCGAATATAGGTTTCCACTTAGAGATTAAGAGTGGGTGATCTTCTTAGGAAGTCATTCACAACTGACACCTTTTGGTAGGATGAGAGCTTGTTAAGTAGGGATACCATCCAGATCAGGGTAGGGACAGCCTAACCTGTATTTTCCCTCTTGCTGTCAATGACTGAGAGATCTCAATACGTGTCCATGCTGGTAGCCCTATTATTTTTAGAATTGGTACTTGTAGTTTTCTTTGCTCGTCTGAGGGTTTTCAGAGAGCACATGTATGTAGTTGGGCCCGTATATCTTGTGAATCTCATTTTGAGATGCCTGTACTTGCAACTTATATTGACTTTGTAATAAACCTTTGAAAGCTAGAAGTAGTCTGTGGTTCTTCCGAGTCTAGCCCGTTATTGATTGAACTAACCTGGTATTAGATGCACCTTCTTTCCTCAATGACAGGCAATAAAGATTCAGTCGACCAGAATCGGGGTTAGATCAAGAGTGATAAGATATTGATCGAATCTCGAGCCCCCGCAGTTGGTAGCTATAGAGGATGGTTGCCTTCTTGAGGACGGTGACCTAGGCCAGGTTAGCTTACCCCAAGGCCCCTAGAGATCGATGATCGGAAGAACCGCCCGCCGAAGAGGATCCGGATGACGTGAGACCAGAAAAGCAGCAGTATCGGTCGAGAGTGAGTATAAAGGGTCATGCGTGTTAGATTGCGGTGTTTCTGTATTGTATTTATGTTGTAATGTCTAGCGGAGTTGAATGCCTGTAGAGTGACTGTGAGACAGGTTGTGAGCGCGCGCAACCGGTGCAATTCTTAAGTTCAAGGAGAGCTTAAGTGGTTCGGGTGTATCGGACATCCAGAGTAATTGTCAACCAGAATGAAGGGGGTCATGAGGTACCATTGATCACCCGCAGGACCGCGATAGGGGGAATGAAAGAGTGAATGCGTGAGTAACGGACGCTAGTCGGAAGTTACTGTGTGTAAGCAACCTATCGGAGAGACGGAAGAAGTTTCGTCAGTTGTGGTGACAATTACAGATTGACTGTGGACGTACAGTCAAGAGAAGTGACGGCTTGGTCGGAAGTAGTCATTTTTCAGTGTATGAATGGGACGCATGCATGACCGGGAGACGAGCTGAGAAAGGAGGGGTGCTGCTGCGAAGCGGAGACTAGTGACGTCAGAGAGTGCCGCGCTGGGATTGGCCAGCCGGAGCAAGACCGCGCTGTGATAGGCCAGCTAGAAAAGCCGCGCTAGGATTGGTGGATTGTCATCAGGAAGTAAACAGAATAGCGAGGTTGAAAATTGTATGTTTAATCATGAAATGTTTTAAATGGCTAAGAGCGGCATTTAAGAGAGAAAGGCGGAGATCTTATGAAGGGGAAGAAGCCCCGCCGGAGGGTACGCCGGCTTATTATATGGCGGTGAATGTGGGGCTACATACAATAATGTGGATCTCAGAGTGGAGTAAGATTACGGAAGGAAATGAGGAACTGACGTTTCCTAAATACGGGACGTTCAGATTAGAGGTGCTACACCGATTAAAAGCAGTTATGACCTCAATGAGACCTATGCCTAGACCGACCCAGTTCGAAGCTCTCAATGCCTGGATTAGGGTGGCGCACGAGAGAAACCTGAATAGACGCCAAGAGAGGGTGAAACGATCGGTAAGAGCAGTACAGGATGCTAAGTGGGATGCGGATGCTAAAAGATGGAGAGTGCATAACATTGAAGTAAACAAACTGTACCCATTATTAGAAGTGACCCCAAACAAGAGTCCATGTGAGGAGGATGATGAGAGCGAGACAGAGGACAGCCTGATAAATAGGTTATTAACAGATAGGCCACCCCCGTACAACAAAGAGACAGGTAAAGAAGAGTCAAGCCGAGAAAGGGGGGCCAGCATAGGGGAAGATAGACCGCTTTCCATTACAGATTGGGATCCCCCTGCTAAGAAAGAACTGTCCCAGCCTAATCCGGTGCAGCAGGTAGTCGGAAGGTTTGTGGTACAAAGGGCCCCAGAAACAGTGTGTGCCACTTCCTACACACTGCCAGATGCCCTGCAAGTACCTGTTACTATAGGCCCTATTGTATCGATTTATGACCCAGTGAGAGCCAGAGGGGAGGAACAGGTAAGAAAGGGCAAGGAGAGAGCAGAGATGGTAAGGAGGAACGATACTATCACCTCCACAAGTCAGATGCCCAGGCCGAGGGATTGGAGCACCCCAGTACACACAACAGTAGATCCGACAGGAGATCCGGAGGGACCTAGATGGCCGACGGATCTAAGGGGGTCAGGACGCAAATCCTTCCAGGAGCTGAACGAGTACATGAAAAAATAGGATGAGGCAGTAGAGGCTCACAAGAGCATCATGGCAGCAGAAGCTGAAAGGGAAAGCCAGGATAGCAGAACCCGGACTCATTGCGGAGCGGATGAAAGTCGCCAAGAGTGGGACGAGAAGGGACAAGATAGTAGCAGAGACCCTTGCCCTACCAGAAGCCCTGAGTGTGAGGGGGTGTCTCGCCGGATTCACAGCGAAGAGGATAGGAGAACACAGGAGTATAGAAACAGCTTTAAGTGCACTCACCATGCGTCTGGACAGGACGGACAGAATGGGAGTCGCGAGAGACCTTGCCATAGCCACTGGGATCGCGGACAAGAACGCGGTCCGGGGGAAATAGGGAGCCGAGAAGGGTCTTACAAGATACTGAGTGACACAAGGCAGAGGGAGAATAGCGATAGGGTGGAGGACAGCAAAGAATCCTGTCGCGAAATGAGAGAGCCCAGGGAAAATGGACAAAGTGGGAATGAGGGAAACAGGCTCGTGTTTCATCATTCCCCGAGGCAGGATGGACGAGCATGGGACCTAGAGAGATGGGAACAAGGGAGGATTCCCCTTAATTCCCTTGAGCCTAAGCGTAGAGCCCGGAGCTGGGACGGAAGAGAAACCAATGGGCCACCTAACAAGGACATACTGAGAGCAGAGATAAAAGCCAAAAGACTTGATGTTGCCACCTTAAAGTCTGATTTAGATGATATGGTGGACGGTACCTTGCCCTTAGAAAGAATGGACATGTATGAACAGGATGAGATATTGTTCATGTCGAAAGATGTTACACGGAAGGCAAGAGCAGCACATGAGAAGTTAGTCGAATTAGCAGAAAAATATACGGTAGACCTGTCGAGGACCAAAGCATTACAGGGTAACCATAGGCTACATTATACGGATCGAGATTTAGATGAGAGAAGAACAATAGGGTTAAAAACACACATAAGGGAGCTGATCGCAGGAATAAGGACGTGGAGGGCATTGGACAAATGGGAAGAGAGGTGGTCCAAGAAAGGGACCGTTAGGAGAAGCATGCTTGGTACGACACCTGGAGGGTTGCAGAGCATAGAGGCATACCCTTTGCGTGAAGTTGCAAATGGGAACTACGTGCATGTGCCATGGAGTAGGGGGGACTTAGCGGCTTTTACCAACTCCTTCCCTAAATTGAGGGAGAACCCGGTCGAGTGGTACAAGCAAGTGGAGAGGTTTGTAAAAATCTCTAAAGTCCTATGGATAGATCTGAACACTCTGTTCGATATAGTGGTACCAGGAGACTTGTGGACAGCATGCAAAGTTAGTGCTGAGTGGCCCACATCGGAACCAGAGAGAGATACACGGACTAATGGACCGTCCGAGACAGTAATGGCCAAATATGAGAGAGTGATGACTTGGCTGAAAGATAAGGTGCCAATGCAGGACATAGATTGGGTCAAAATAGATCGAACTAGACAAGAACCCAAAGAGACAGTTCATGAATATTATGAGAGATTGCTGAAAGCATTCAAGCAGTACAGCGGGTTGGACGTAATGGATCCTAAAGACATAGGGCAGTTTGTGTCTAAATTTGTTTTGGGTCTGAGACCAGACATTAGTCTAATGATTCAGCAACACTTGATTTGTTGGCAAAATAAACCTTTGGATGAAATCCTGAGATATGCTAGGTACTGTTGTGATGAAATAGATTCTAAAGCAAAGAAACTAAAGGAGAAATTGATGGTGGTACAGATGCAGTCAGCTAAAGGGGGACCACAGCAGCAGCAACAGGGAGCAGGTACTGGGGGTAAGAAACAGTATAACCAGAACAAGGGCAATGAAGAGAACTCCACCTGTAAAAAGGGGTTCAAAGACAACCAGTAACCAAAGACCCTTTTCTGTTGCCCGGCGGTGTCGCCTCTATGACCCACCAATATTAATCAATGAAGAAGCAGGCGCTGGAGACTGGAAGGCAGGAAACGAGGATTTTATTCTCTCCGGAGGAGAACACATCAATTCAGACAGCAAGTATCGTCACGAGGTGCTCTAACCACATTTCTGAGGCCTGGCCTCTTATACTAGGGTTTATGACCTTTATTGCACGTAACACATTCTCGCAACACTTTGATATTTGAAAGAACATCCTCGGAATCTCCCCTACAGGCCCGTTCCCACATACATTTACAGTTGAATTCCCCACCCCGGTCACAACAGGTGATGATTGTCACGCAGCAGGGCATTCCGCCGATTCACGGAATGCATGGGGTTGATCGGATCTCATAGGGTGGGGGCTTTGATCGGCTCGAGGGTCTTTTGATGGGGAGGGGAAGCTTCCTACTGTACGGGGTAATAAACAGTATCCGCAGGGCCAGGTGGCGGCCTGGGAATAAGGAAGACAAACGGGGACACAGGAAAAGGGGGTTTGCATCAAAAGGATCTGAGACCATGAAAGGAATGAAGGGAGGTGTCGCGCTGGGGACAGGATGGGATTCTGTGGCGGAGCTGCGCTGAAGAGGGGTTTATGACCCAAGGCATGAGAGAGCGGGGGTTGTCAACGTGCGGGGGATGTTTGCGAGGTTTAGGAGAGAGAGAGAGAGAGAGAGAGAGAGAGAGAGACGCGCTGGCTATCAGCGAGGGGCCGGGAGACCATGATGTTCAAAAATGGCTGCTGCCTATGCGCAAGGCATATGAGAGTGGGAATGACCGGTGTGGGGGGGTCTTACGTGAGGGTGATTCTGATCGTGACGGCTAAAATATGGCAGATGTGCATGACGGAAAGTGTGGCATCGGAGAAAGGCAAGATGGCGTAGATAATGTTCACCAAAATTGTATTAATTTTCCACAGTCCTCCCTTTAACATTTCCAAGACATCTTGCTGGCCTATTTCTTATCTATACCTATTGCAGCGGTCATAAATAAGGGAGAGGGGACTTAGGCAAATGAACTGTACATAAACATCACATTATAACCATCACATCGTCTAGTAGGTGGGTTCATCGTTAAGTTGGTTGCAGAAAAAGTCATCGTAATGCAATATCAGACTAGAATTATGTAGCGAGGGCGTTGGGTACAGATCATAGATACTTATAGTCATTTGGAATAGGAACTGGTAAGTTATCATATAAGTAAGTCCTTTTTGTACTCGGCGAGAGCATAGTCAGTCCAATGGTGGTTGGGAGAGAAATGAGATATAATAAAAATAAAAATCAGAGTTCACAGTGTCTTTGTCGTCTTCTGTTGGCACTGTTAAGCACCCGGATTACAATTCGTTCTGTCAACAGGAATGTTCATGTGGATTGAGCCGTTGGAGGTCTGCGGGCAGGGGTACATTTTGTTTTGTTTCGCCAGACCTCATAGGAGAAATGCGTTACGGTTTTGGAGCAGGTGCATTTTCTTCCGTGACCCAGAGCATAGTTATTAGGAGGCAGAGGAAGGATTGTGATGAAAAGTGCAATTGTCTTTGAGTTGTGGGGTCTGTTTGTTTCTTGAGTCTCTGTGGTGGGTATTTCCTGTTGCTTCCATCATCATCGAGGCGTTCAGCAGCGGGTAGAACCACATACTTCGTTCATCTTCTCTTTAGGGGCGACCCTTGGTGGAGTTCTAGGTCACCGTTCTGAGATTAACATAGTTCGTGGTCTACTTAGTCGGAGCTCCCTCCCTTTTGACGCAGGGAATACCCTTCTCTGGATAGCTCAGTAGGATT
This sequence comes from Lissotriton vulgaris, assembly GCF_964263255.1. Classification (NCBI taxonomy): domain Eukaryota; kingdom Metazoa; phylum Chordata; class Amphibia; order Caudata; family Salamandridae; genus Lissotriton; species Lissotriton vulgaris. Next base: position 649,337,831 of record NC_141700.1, on the reverse strand, counting down.
TGGAGGAACTTGGAAGTTCAGGTGGAGAGGTGTGTGTGTGAACAGTCCTTATGGTAGGTCGGAGGAGGAGGGGATGGAGCAGGGCCAAGTCGGGAACAGATCAGGGGGACGGAGAATTTGAGACAGGCGGGTCCATAACCAGGTTCAGAGAGCGGGGACTTTTTGGCACACGTCGATCATAGGGCAGGGGCTTCAGGTCAGCCCTTTCCTTAGCTTTGTCTGAAACAGTGCCTCATCCTGCGACTCTTTACTGCTGTGTTCTCGCCTTGGCCTCCGTCGCTGAGGTTCCACGATCCGCAGTCAGGCCGCGTGCTCCCACATCCGGTCTCTTTTCTCCTCCGACAGTGGTACCCTTAAATGAGTTTGAAAAGACAGTCTTTAGAGATTTTGCAGAAGAAGGTAATTACATAAATCTATTTCTCTCCCAACACCAAGCAACTGGGGTAAACACCCGCTACATTTGAGATTTGCAGTCAACGTATAAACAATTGATGATGGGTTTGCTGGATTTCCTACAACTTCCCTTTGTGGCTAATTCTTTGGCGTTTTGTTGGTTATCACATTCATTTGTCGTGGTATGAGGTCTGGTACCCATTCATTGCATTTGTCTATTACAGTAGATGTCAGTTCTTCTGGTAGAGACCCATTTCCCTAGTACGAGTCTTGCAAGGCTAGGCCGGTCTTCAGGGCTTTGTATCTTACGAAAAAGTGCAACGTGCTATTCACCATAGTCTGATAGGCATCCTTCTGAGGGATGAACATAGGCTAAATGACTCTCCATTACATCAAAACATCCTATTTTCAACAAGGTTTACTGCAACAAGTTCTTTCGGTTTTCGATCTAATTTTAACTTTGCACACATCTTTCTAACTTTCTATATAAATTCTCGCAACCTGGTTACTACAAAAACTCGGGGGGGCTTGCGATCATTATTAAACTTATCCTTGGGGCGGGTGGGATCTTATGGAAAACGATAGGAACACAGCGAATTGGAGCAAGGGGCGTTTTTCAGATTCTCGTTCAGGGCAGCTGATACCAAACTGGGGGCATTTTGGGAAGACGGGGGTGTCTCGATCATTTCTTACTGCTTGGGGTATGGAGACAATTTGGAATGAGGAAGGTCGCATTACCACAGACACATTTTTATCATAGAAGCCACTGACAAATAGCTCCCTGACTGTGGGTCAAATTTAGGGAACCTTAGTCGTCTTACCTGTCCCTTTCCTTTTGGCCAATTTAAATTTCATCCATATTTAGCAGAAAAGGAGAGGTAGTAACGTGGTATCGATACAGTTTTATTTAGGACGAATTTGTGCAAATACTTGTGGTATTTGGGGCCAATCAGGAGGTGCACCAGGTTCGCCAATTAGGTGCCCGTCGCTAGGAAGAGGGAAAGTGTGGAGGGGTGAAAGAGAGAGAGAGAGAGAGAGAGAGAGAGAGAGAGAGAGAGAGAGAGAGAGTGAGAGAGAGAGTAACAATAGGCCAAACAGTACACGTGTGACATGGAGAATGACCGTGTATTGTTTGGGCTATTCAGTGCGTTACCCAACGTTAGTCGTTTCGGGTCTGTGTTAGGATGTAGAAAGCATGCAGTTTTGGGACGGAAGAGCATTAGGTCAGGTACAAAAAGGTCGCGCATTGGGTAGGGCGTCTTTTTGTGTCGTCTTGCAGCGTTAGTCCGTTTTCATGCATCGGACGTGACGCGGCTCCAGATCCCTTACGATACCCTAATCGGGACTCCAATGTAACCTGCAGAGGGAAAAAAGGAGGAAAAGGGAGGGGGACAACATTCGAGCACATCAAATGTACGGGCACGAAAGTCCTTTACTTACCGCATACTCGTACTTATCTCCTCGGGATATAATCCCTAGGGTCTTGGTTTCTGAAGTCGAGGGGGCGGACAGTGTGATAGGTGGTTCATGGGGGGGTTCGAGGATGGCATTATGGATCGTGTGTAGGGAAACGCTAAAAAGAGGAATCAGAGGTGCCTAGCGCGAGGTACCCGGTTTTGTAGATGTATCTGGCCATCGGGATCCTTAAATCATTCCCAAAGCTGTGATGTTCTAAGGCATATCAGTTCTTCGGTCAACCCTGTCCCTTAGTATTTTCGACCACCATACATTTATAACATTTTAACAATCACACCGCATTACTTTACCCATTCTCAGAAGTCGAGGTCCTTCTTCATACGTTAGTTCACACATCTTAGTTGCATATTTTGGAGGCAGCGTATCATGCCTTTTGATTCGATCATCAATTCAGGGTCGAACAACCATTTCTCAGATAAAAAAAGAGCAGAACGGTTGTGCACAGAAAAAGCCCTCCCACCAATCCCCACATTTACAAAAGCATGTGATGCCTATTCATAGTTTGGAAAACCTTTATTTGCATAATCGTTCAGTACGTAAAATGTGAGACCGCAATCATATTCTGGTCGGACATGTCGACGATGGAAGCACATACAGTAGGGGGGTTATTTTGCGGCACAAGAACATGTTAAAAAGGCCTAATTAATTATTTGCAAGTAACTAAAAACGTTTCATTGCGTGATGAGGGATCAGGGGCATTTCAGTCCATAAATGGAAACACAGTCAAGCTCATTGTAATCACATTTCCTAGATGTATACCATGGGTGTGCATCATAAGCGACGTTATGTACCAGTTAAAATAAATATCAAAATAAATCGTTCATTGAAATCAACATTTTTACGGGACCCCTTTCAAATGTTCGTCAAGTGAACCCTCCTCCCTTTTTCATCAAGTGCGCAAAGGTTCGTATATAAATCTTAGTACATCAAGTTTCAGTGGCTAAGGAAAACCACGAGGCATCTGTTAGTTCCTATTGATACCGGCGCCATTTTTGGGCGAAGCCGGTTTAGTCCGGAAGTAGCATCAGGGGCAAAAATGTCTCCGACGATTTGGCGGTTGGACCAGGGTCCCTTTCGGCAGTTCAAAAAAAAAACCCGTGCTAACAGAGGGGCTGGTGGTGTGGACCGTCAATCAAGAGAGGGAGGGGGGTAGAGTCTTTCTTACCGGGTCATGTTGATGTTCAGCCGGAACTTACTCGAGTTCGTTAGCCCATAATGTTCCTGGGTGGTTCAGACGGAAGCTGATGCAGACACGAGAGCACCGCCATCTTGTTGCTGTGCCGTGGTTATTTCATTTGTGATCAATGCAGCTGTTCCCCACCGGAAGTCTGAAGGGGCTGAGGGCTCTTGGGACTTTGGTAGAATCTTCAAAGTCGAGGGGATGTTTGTCGATGGTGGGGGCTTGCGCCCAGGTGGGCAAATGCCCGAGTTGCAATTTCGGACAAAGTTACTCCAGAGGCCTAGACCCGCCTTCCGAGGGCCCAGACGCCATTTTGAGACCCTGCGGCAGCCGCCCTCCGTCGTATCTTTCAGGAGTGGAAGAAACTTCTTGTGGCGAAAATGACAGAACATCATGCTGTTGGAGCAGGACATTTTGGTTCGGGGCGCCAGGGTGCAGCAGTGGAGCCTTCATCTGGGGAGGTGAGGGAGGCTCGTCCGTGCCGCCTCCCTCTCCCGGCGCATCCTACGCCGTCCCTTCGAATCAGGGGTGCACATGATGACCACCCTACACCCCTGATTCCGACTCTTGGGGGACCATTGTACGTCCGGTGCTATTCAGGTATGCCCGTCGGACATTGTATGTCCTGTGCTGCGAAAATATACCAGCCGGACATTGTAAGTTCTGTGCAGCGCAGGTATATGGCCGTCGCCCGGCTGGAGGACATCGGCGCCGGACCAGGGCAGGGAGGCCTCCTACCTGCGGAGGCGGGAGAGGGCTCGTCCGTGTCGCCTCTCCCTCCCCGCCCACCCTGCATCCGTTCGATGGAGGAATTTGTGATGGCCGGACCAGGAGATACGAGGGAGGGGGTCATTTGCATCCGCCCCCTCCCTACTCGCGGCCCGGGGGACGCCATCCCTGGAAGGGTAGTATGGGAAGACCATTTCATTGCCTGCTTTGTGGAGCCTCCGGTACCTTCTCGCCGGTGATCTCTTTTGGTCCATGGCTGCTGGCAGGCCCCGCCCCACACGTGCTATGTGTTTCAGGTGGGCGGGACCATCGAACTGTTACATTTCGAGGACTTCCGGAGTGAGCATAATATGTTTTGTATTTCTCCTATTAGTACAGTTTGTTTTAGAGAGAGTTCTACTAGTTATTCTATTTACCGTTGGTTGTGTGTTTTCTTTACCGTAATTAAATCCTAAGTTATATAATAGACGTTTGGCTTCCTTGAGTCCTTTCTCTAACGGGGGTTGTTTACACTGGCCTGTAATTGTGTTTGTTTTTCAGAGTGGGGGGAGCAACAGAGAGCAATCAGTCCCAGAACTCTAACATGTCGTTAAAATTGGTCTGACGAAACCTATGCCATCGAGCATAATCAAACGGGGTGGTTCTATCTGTTCCGTCTGCACTAGTCTGATTGGTTTTTATCTCGCGCCTTTTCCCTTTCTGTCGGCCTGTTCTTTCTGTCGACCCTTCGTTCTTACCTATGCTCTGCAGAGTCGGGCATTGGGCTTTCCAGTGCCCGAGACGTCTACAGAAAGCACATTGGTTTTGTTTTAAATCTGTTCGTCCTGTGCATAGTGTCGGGGGATTACTTTCGGGTCGTCGCGTCCCGGGGTTGTCCTGTCGACACATCCCTTTACACCGTCCCCTTTTCATGTCTACTCCTCGGAGCTGTGCCATCGCTGGCCCTTCCCTTTGCCTACTAGACGTTTGGAGGGTTGTCCGCCGTGTCCCTTCACCTTTTCTGAATTCGTCGCTTTCCCTTCGTCGTGTGGCTTCTTTGCGCCACATACCGAGACTATCGAGCATAATAGGTGTTGTTTCATTCCTACGAAGGGCTATTTCTACCGTTTCTATTTTGTCAAGATCGAAGGATCCTCTCAGTGGCCACTGACTTTCTCGATCCCTTTTCGTATAATTATGCCACAGCTCACTATAGGCTATAGCGATCAATCCATGCTTCATGAACATGTCCTTATTAGGGGTGCCTTCCAGCGGAGCCGGATGGTTCATCTCTAATAAGCGGTCCGGGCTAAACAGGCTACTAACCAGTGGGGAGAAGACAGGCATGACGGATCACAACGGGATAATAGTCAGCACTACCTATCTTATCACTGCTTGCAAAGACTAGACAGAATATTTCTATTCTACGTTGTTTGCAGGTAGTGAATACCTCATGAACCAATCTTGAGCAATCAATGTTAGGTCAAAAATAAAAAATCAATATGGTCAATGGGGAGAATAAGTAGGCTCGCAAAGGTCCGCGTCACCTACCCTTTCACTATCTGCAAAGAGGGGACCTATTCTTCCCTGTTTGCAGACAGAGAATCTCCAGAAAACAATCTATAACAGTTAATCAATGGGGGAGGGGCAATTGTTCAGTGGCGGAGAAAGATAGGTCCGACGGATGCGTACCTATCCTTCGCTGTTTATAAAGGGAGAGCCTGTTGTTTCTCCGTTTGCAGACAGCGAATCTCCAAATAAATTAACAAAAAGTAATACTAGTATTTTCTCATCAATTATCAATCACTTTCAATTATCAATCACTTTCGCAATTCGTCGTGTTTACACGACCTTACCGGGACCGCATGGACAGTTTCTTGTCTTCCGAATCCAGCGCCCGATCGTCCTCTTCTCTTCGTAATCCACGTGGCACTCCTGATGGTTCCCAGTCAGGACCGCAGATCACTCGGGAGAGGTCTGTTCGGAACCAGTGAAGTTCGGATGATCGGCTGTCAGACGAGGGTCTATCGGACAGGGTACCTTCCGATCGTTGCAGTCGTTCACTCTGTCGCCTCTCCCACTGGATCCACGAGTCGCTGATGGGCCCCACGTTTGGGACGCCAATTGTAAAAAGGGGTTCAAAGACAACCAGTAACCAAAGACCCTTTTCTGTTGCCCGGCGGTGTCGCCTCTATGACCCACCAATATTAATCAATGAAGAAGCAGGCGCTGGAAACTGGAAGGCAGGAAACGAGGATTTTATTCTCTCCGGAGGAGAAAACATCAATTCAGACAGCAAGTATCGTCACGAGGTGCTCTAACCACATTTCTGAGGCCTGGCCTCTTATACTAGGGTTTATGACCTTTATTGCACGTAACACATTCTCGCAACACTTTGATATTTGAAAGAACATCCTCGGAATCTCCCCTACAGGCCCGTTCCCACATACATTTACAGTTGAATTCCCCACCCCGGTCACAACAGGTGATGATTGTCACGCAGCAGGGCATTCCGCCGATTCACGGAATGCATGGGGTTGATCGGATCTCATAGGGTGGGGGCTTTGATCGGCTCGAGGGTCTTTTGATGGGGAGGGGAAGCTTCCTACTGTACGGGGTAATAAACAGTATCCGCAGGGCCAGGTGGCGGCCTGGGAATAAGGAAGACAAACGGGGACACAGGAAAAGGGGGTTTGCATCAAAAGGATCTGAGACCATGAAAGGAATGAAGGGAGGTGTCGCGCTGGGGACAGGATGGGATTCTGTGGCGGAGCTGCGCTGAAGAGGGGTTTATGACCCAAGGCATGAGAGAGCGGGGGTTGTCAACGTGCGGGGGATGTTTGCGAGGTTTAGGAGAGAGAGAGAGAGAGAGAGAGAGAGAGAGACGAGCTGGCTATCAGCGAGGGGCCGGGAGACCATGATGTTCAAAAATGGCTGCTGCCTATGCGCAAGGCATGTGAGAGTGGGAATGACCGGTGTGGGGGGGTCTTACGTGAGGGTGATTCTGATCGTGACGGCTAAAATATGGCAGATGTGCATGACGGAAAGTGTGGCATCGGAGAAAGGCAAGATGGCGTAGATAATGTTCACCAAAATTGTATTAATTTTCCACACACCTTTAAACCCAGAATAGACATAGCTGCCTTGAAGAAAACGACTAGGTGCCACCAGTGTAACGAGGTGGGGCATTGGAAACGCGAGTGTCCCTACAACGTAGAAATTGGAGAACAGGAGGTAGAGGAGGAAGAGGTCCAGAGTACGCCTGCAAGAGGGGCAACGCCATACCAGGGAAAGGTGCTCAAAGGGGGGACTCCACCTCCACGAGCCCAGTTCCCTCAGCCACCCAGAGTAGGGACTATGGGTAAGACATATAGACAGATGCCCCTGTTTGTAGGAGGAGAGGAATGCTATTACGTTGATCCACTGACTGGACAACGAGTGGAAAGGGAGGACTGTACCCTCGGGGCAGCCCTAGAGGTGGATCAAAGGGGACCCTATGTAGAGGCAGACGTGGCGGGGTGCCCCACGACATTCCTAGTGGACACAGGAGCCACTAGATCCACGATCAGATCAGCTGCAGTCCCAGGCTTGCCCATGTCTGGAGAGATGATACAAGTGGTGGGGGTCGCAAACAGGAGAATAAACAGCCAATTGACAGAACCAGTACAGGTGAAAATAGGGAAATACAGTGATGAGCATCAGTTTGTGGTTTGCGATTCTAGTCCTGTATGTCTGCTGGGAAGAGACCTTCTGTGTAAGTTAAACTGTACAATATACTGCACACCTAAGGGAGTGGAGGTATTGACCAATGACGATGACGCAGATTTCAAAGTCGCAAACTCGAGAATATGTGTGGAACTGTATCCCACCTTGACAGTGGATGAGCTTCCATGGGGCCTAAGGGAGACCGTGGCCCCGGAAGTGTGGGATTTCACTGGGGAAGAAATTGGGCTAGTCAAGGGAGTAGAACCAGTTAAGATAGTAGTAAAACCGCATGCTGAGTTTCCAAGAACACCCCAGTATAAATTGACTCCAGAAACGATTGCCGGTATAAAGCCCGTGATCGAGTCCATGATCAAGCAGGGGATACTGAAGGAAATCGTGGGTAGTCCATGTAACTCCCCGATTATGGGTTTGCAGAAACCGAATGGAAAGTTCAGAATAGTGCAGGACCTTCGAAAGATTAATAACATAGTCGTTTCATGTTGTCCAGTGGTACCGAATCCATCAGTGATACTGTTTCAGATACCGTTCCAAGCTGAGTGGTTTTCGGTGATAGACCTGTGCCAGGCTTTCTTCTCGATCCCTTAGGACGAGGAGAGCCATTTTCTTTTCGCATTTAAGCTGGAAGATCGCGTATTAACATGGTGTCGTATCCCCCAGGGGTATACAGAAAGCCCATCGATCTTTAACCAGCTGTTGAAGAAAAATCTTGAAAGTCTAGTGCTGCCCCAGAAGTCAGTTCTGGTCCAGTACATAGACGACCTGCTTGTGGCGTCAGAGACAGAGGAAGCTTGCAGGGAAGACTCCATTGCTTTGTTAAATCACTTAGCTACGAATGGCCACAAGGTGTCCCCGGGGAAATTGCAGTATTGCCTGACAGAAGTGCAGTACTTGGGACACAGAATTGAGAAAGGCAAACGAAAAGTGTCACCAGACAGGATAGAGGCGATCATGAAAATGAATGCGCCTAAAACACAGAGAGAGGTCAGAATGTTCCTAGGGATGGTGGGGTATTGCCGACAGTGGATAGCCAACTTTTCACTGAAAGCAAAACCACTGCAAAAACTGACGCACAAGGAGGTGAGTGATCCGGTACCATGGGACAAGGACTGTTTGATGGCGTTCCTGCAGCTGAGAGAGGACCTGTGTCGTGCTCCTGCTCTGGGAATGCCTGATTACAATAAAACATTCTTGCTCTACTGTTGTGAGAGAGAAGGTTGTGCTTTGGCTGTGTTAGTCCAAATCCATGGGAATGCCCGTAGACCAGTTGCCTATTTCTCAGCTACTTTAGATCCAGTAGCCGCAGCGTTGCCCGGATGTCTCAAATCCGTTGCCGCAACCGGTGTCAGTATTGAAAGGTGTGAGAACATTGTGATGGGGCACCCGTTAGAAGTGTATGTGCCCCATTCTGTAGAACTATTGATGACCAGGACCAAGACTCAGCATCTGACCAATAGCAGGCTCACGCGCTATGAGCAAGTCATTCTTGCTGCAGAGAACGTGACCCTCAAGAGATGCTCTGTCTTGAACCCCGCTACCCTGATGCCACTTCCAAATGATATTGATGACGACATATGTACAGACCATGACTGCCTTGATGTGACTGAACTATGCACCAAACCGAGACCCGACATCGTTGATGAGCCACTGACTGACCCCGATTAAGTTTTCTTTGTCGATGGCTCATGTGTAAGAGACGATGTTGGACAGTTGAGAGCAGCTTATGCTGTATGTACAATAATGGGAGTTGTGGAAGCCGGATGCCTGGAAGGAGTACACTCCGCTCAGGTAGCTGAAATTGTTGCATTAACGCGTGCCTGCCTGGCAAGCAAACAAATTCGAGTCACCATATACACCGATAGCCAATACGGTTACGGGGTAGTTCATGATTACGGGCAGTTGTGGTCTCAAAGAGGTTACATGACCTCTTCAGGCTCTCCTATTCGTAATGGAGAGTTTGTTCGATTGCTGTTAGAAGCTTTGCAATGTCCAGCATCCATCGCTGTTGTAAAATGTACCGCGCATACCAAAAATATGGACTTCGTGTCACAAGGCAATAGATATGCCGACGAAGTCGCAAGGTACTGCGCAGAACAAGGGTACTCTTTCACGGAGGTGGAAGTGGGTGGAATACATGTCAGAACTGAATTAGCTATGGTTTTGGAAACTGTTGACTCCTGGGACGATTTAAGGGGTATGCAAGAAAATGCACCAGACTTTGAAAAGCAAACATGGAAAACTGCAGGATGTGTGCTAGGTGAGGCCCACTTCTGGGTGTCAGCAGATGGAAGAGCAGTATTACCCAATGAGATGGTGAGCCCAATGGCCAGGCTGATTCATGGTCCGGCACATTTAGGAAGGGATGCTATGCTGAGAGTATTCAGGCAGACCTGGTATAACCCGAAATTTAGAGTAGCAGCAGAATCAGTGTGCCAGCGCTGTGTGACCTGTCAGCAGCTGAACATAGGGAAGAGAACACCAGTTGCTCTAAGCCACATAGGGAGGTCAGGAGGGCCATTCAATAGGATGCAAATAGATTTCATAGAAATGCCAAGATGCAACCGCCTTCGTTATGTCCTGGTGATTGTTTGCATATTTTCCCGATGGGTCGAGGCATACCCTACACGCAGGTGCGACACCCTCACAGTAGCCAAACTATTGCTTAGAGAGCTCATTCCGAGGTTCGGGGTGCCGGCCTCTTTGGAATCAGATAGGGGAACACATATTTTAACAGCGAGCTTGTAAAGATGATTTGTGCGGCTTTAAACATTGACCAGAAGTTGCACTGCAGCTATCGACCAGAAGCTTCAGGAATTGTGGAACAAATGAACTGTACTATAAAATCCCGGATTGCCAAGATGTGCTCATCAACGTCCCTGAGTTGGCCTGATGCTCTGCCATTAGTCCTTATGAGCATTCGTAGTACCCCAGACAGGAGAACAGGATTATCACCGCATGAGGTGAGCAATGCGATTGCCGTCTGTGCCGACGGCTGCACTGTTAAACATCACAGATGATATGATCCTGGACTATTGTAAGGGGCTGTCTGACGCCATTCATTCTGTGTCCCTTCAGGTGCAGGCTGCCGAGGTTCCATCGTGCCAGGGCCCGTGTCATGACCTGTATCCTGGGGACTGGGTCCTGGTGAAAAAACACGTGAGAAGAAGCTGCCTAGATGTTCGTTGGCGAGGGCCCTACCAGGTCATCCTGATCACGAACACAGCAGTAAAAGTGGGAAGTCTGCCCAACTGGATCCACGCGTCGCATACGCGGAGGGTTCCAGCACCTCTGGAAGAAACAGCTCCTCTCTCGGATGAAAGTCTGGAAGCGGACAGAGAAGCCACAGAGGGGGCTAGCCAAGCTGTAGAGGTGCAAGAAGAAGCTGGAAGTGTGTCTGACCAGGCTGAGGACGGTCAGTACAACAGTGAAACGGACGACGCTACAGAAGGAGGAAGTAGCTGGGAGGACGAGTCGGACTCCGACCCAGCCGACAGAGAACGCGAGTCAAGCCGAAGGAGAAGGAGCAGAAGGGTAAGGCGTGGAGAAACCAGTTGGCCGCCAAGAAGGAGTACAAGCCTGAGGTCAACGCCAGAGAGAACCCTTGCTCCAATATCGGAAGACTCAGATCAAGAAGAAGGTGCTCAGGGCGCTGCAGCACCAGATCCAAGAAGATCAAGGAGAATACGTGTGCCAAACAGAAGATATGCTACCCCTGAGTGGACATATCTGGAGACAGATGTCTTGGGAACGAGCGACAGGGAGGATCAGGGCGGTGCTGGTGTCCTGCTCTGAACCTATCATCAAGGTGGAAGTAAAGCTGTTAGTGCCCGGAGTCGAAGCAGAAGGGACACTAACTTTCACACTCCCCAGCCCTCCCCGCTTAAGCAAGTTAAAGCACATGTTTTTCACTGAACTGCAATTCCCCGACTTTGGAAACAAGGTAACAGACCATGAGGAGAACATCCTTCGCTTGGAAATATTGAACTATGCTATTCAAGCCGCAGGCCCAGGCCTTATAGTGGATGCTTAAAAGACTTTGTAAATAAGCGAGAAGAGAAAGAAGATTACCTAGCGCCCAGGAAGCAGAGAATTGTAGGGACTTCCCTATAAGTTGACGGAGAAGGGCTAGGGATGTCTGTGTAAAAAGCTTAAAGACTTTGCAAAAGAGGAGTGCCAGTTCCCACAGGTGGTTCTAAAGACTGGAAGATTAAAAGAGACTGTAAAGGAGCAGAAAGAAAAGAACTTTGTGTTACAGAAAAGAAAAGAATAGTACCATCTGAAGAAATGGAGACCGGCACCCCAAACAGGAAAGCCAAATGTATAATAGGCACACTAATAGTAGGAGTGATTTTCCTTATAGCCTTAGTTGTAACTGTATCTTATGTTATGGGACATGAGAGTGAGGCAAAAGTAACTGATGACAAGGCTGTAGTGACACCGAAACCCACTGTTGCTAGTAAGAAGGGAGAAAATGTACAGGGGAAAGCGTTACTAGCAGCAGAAGTCCGTAGGTTACACATAGATGAGTCCCAAGGCGACTATAGGTCAAACGCTTATGCTAAACTTCTGTATGAATACGTGGATGCCATGGAGGTTAAGGACTGTTATGTCTGCATGCAGTTGCCGGCGTCTGTAGATGAAGGCATTAGATATCATCACCTTCCGCTGACATATGGCATTACATGTAGCTTATTGCTTAGTATATTTTATGGGAGAGATAGTTTTGAATACTATTTCTCCAATTACGATTCTGTGTTACCAGAAGTCCCAAATTACAAACAGATGAACAAATGGGACTACTGGAAGAGTGAAGACAGATTGGCCAAGTTCTTCATTCCTTGGATTACCTTAGATACTTCACATGCCCGTAGAAATAATCTGACATGCAAGGTGTCAGAAGTCGAGAAGAAGTTTATAGGGCAGGTGGATGATCGATACAGAAGGCAAAAGATCCTGAGGAAATCAGGACAGGGGAAAACAGATTGGACCGAAGAAGAGAAGGCACACAAGAGAAAAGGTAGTAGCGGTCCAATAGCTTTAGATAAAACGCAAAGTGGGAAATTATGTCTTCACAGAGCCAAAACGTATTACGAAAATGTATATGTAGGAGAAGTCAGTTGCGAACATGCTTTCAATATAGAATACTATACAAAAGACTTCCTGAAAGGAATGCAAGTAATTCCAAATGTATACTTTGTGTGTGGGAGAAATGCCTACGTGAGATTGCCTGACAACTGGTATGGATCATGTTATCTGGCAATCATCTTCCCCAAAATATACCATGCCCAAGACTTAGAGATCATCGAGGGCAAAGCCTCAGTGAGGGGGAGAAGAGATCTAAGAGATGCAGAAATGGTCGGAGATGTATTTGGAGCTGTTTTTCCTCTTTTAGGACTGATTCTCAATGATGTCAAAATTAGACGACTGGCTACAGTCGTGGACAGGTTGTCTGCTAGCACTGCTAGGTCCTTAATGTTGGTGGAAGGTGAGATGCAATCGATAAGGGCCATGGTGCTTCAGAACCATCTTGCATTAGACGTCCTGTTAGCAAAAGAGGGCGGAGTCTGTAAGGCTTTGAAGGTCCAGGAATGTTGCACTTACATTCCAGACAATTCAAAGCCTCTGGAAAAAGTCATTATGAATATAACTAATATTCACAAGGAGATCGAAGACCTATCAAAAGAAAATGTTTGGGAAAAAGTGGGTCATGGAATGGGTGAAGTTGGAGGTTGGTTCGCCAACATAGGAAGGAGCTTTGTTTGGTACATACTGAAACCTATCATCATAATAGTGATCTGCGTGATCATGTTGTGGGGATTGGTGAGGTTGTATCAATGGTATAGATCAAATGAGTTGGAAAGATCCAGAAGAGAGCAGCTACAGAGATTGGCTGCTATACAAGACAATCAGTACAGGAGCTTGAGGGCTCTAGAAACGCAGAAACGAGGAGCACTAGCAATTACTTCAGTTTAAGTGTTGGTGATGACCCCGAGAGGTCATCAAAGGGGGGAACTGAGAGAGCGTAAACTGAGTAAAATGTATGAGTATATCCGAATTACATGTAGTACGCACAAGTCATGAGGAGAAATGCCATGAGTGCGAATATTATATTCACCTATATCTGAACTGTGTAGCCAACATAGAGAATATACATATAGAAGTGGAACTAATGTAGAAACGAGTATGAAATGTATAACCTTATTAGACGTGATTAATCAAGGTCCATGATAAATGTAGCTGCTAATGGGAAAATGTCGTGCTGCAAAGCACAGAAGGGAACAGGCCACATGGCCATGTCTGAAAGAGTTAGAATGGTATACCTTTCATTTACATGGACGGCACAAATGTTATAACTAATGTTGTTTGTTCGTTAGATTTATATTCCATAGATGTGAGTTCCTTTTTATTAATTCAGAAATGATGCTAACATGTTATTTTAGTTAACTGCTGCGAGAAGGATTGTAGGCCTAAAGGTTCTACTCTGCACGTAAAGGCACAGGCCGACTTGTGTCTAGAAATTGTTGCAAACTTCTGTTAGAAGTCTATGGGAATGGGGATCCAGCTACGGATGTCTGTATGCAAATGTGAGGGGGTCCAAATTAATAATGAGATGAATAGAGAGCTGTTCAGGAGTTCGACGCAGACACGTAGGAGGGTTCAAGAATGTTGGGGTGTATCAGCGGGCCGGAGACGAGTCTGAGAAGCAAGGTCAACTCTAACGCACGAGGCCCAAACGAGGAAGATCATGGAAAAAGCCAGAAGAAAACATCACGTGGAGGGGCGTCTCCCAAGGGGCGTCTCAGAATGTTATTGTTTTGTATTAGGGACAGCACCCCTGGGTGGAGGCAGAGCAGATGCCTGAGGACCCTTCAGAGAGCGGATGGGTAGGCAGAGAGGGGTCATGACTGGCGAATATAGGTTTCCACTTAGAGATTAAGAGTGGGTGATCTTCTTAGGAAGTCATTCACAACTGACACCTTTTGGTAGGATGAGAGCTTGTTAAGTAGGGATACCATCCAGATCAGGGTAGGGACAGCCTAACCTGTATTTTCCCTCTTGCTGTCAATGACTGAGAGATCTCAATACGTGTCCATGCTGGTAGCCCTATTATTTTTAGAATTGGTACTTGTAGTTTTCTTTGCTCGTCTGAGGGTTTTCAGAGAGCACATGTATGTAGTTGGGCCCGTATATCTTGTGAATCTCATTTTGAGATGCCTGTACTTGCAACTTATATTGACTTTATAATAAACCTTTGAAAGCTAGAAGTAGTCTGTGGTTCTTCCGAGTCTAGCCCGTTATTGATTGAACTAACCTGGTATTAGATGCACCTTCTTTCCTCAATGACAGGCAATAAAGATTCAGTCGACCAGAATCGGGGTTAGATCAAGAGTGATAAGATATTGATCGAATCTCGAGCCCCCGCAACCCCATGTCTATTGCTAACGCCCATGTCTATTGCTAACACCCCATGTCTATTGCTAACGCCCATGTCTATTGCTAACACCCCATGTCTATTGCTAACACCCAGCTGAAACTCTCCTCGCTGCTTCTACTACTGCTCCTTCTTCATTGTAGTGCGGCTTCTGCTTCAGTTCATGTTGCGCTTATTGCTGAAACTCTACTATATTTTGTTGCTGTTGAGTTCCTCCTGCTGCAGGGTCTATTGCTGCATTCCTGTTGCATCTCTTGCTTCGGCTTGTCTGCTAGCAGTTCTGTCATTCTTGACTCCGCTTCTATTGGAGATACAGCTGCACTGTTGGTTTGTTTGCTCCATCCCTCTTCCTGAAATTCCTGGTCCTACTGTTCATCTTGCTCTTGTGACATCTCTTGCTCCACACTGTCTGCATCTCTTTTATTCAGCCCCTCGTACCTCCTCTCCGGTAGCATCCATTGATACCCCTCCGCTGCATTTATTGGTTTAGCACCTATTGTAGCAGATTTGGCTTCACCTGGTTTTGCATGTGTTAGTGCAAAGCTTCTGTGTTCCTTGGTTGGTTCAGCTCCTCCTACTGCACCTATAGATCCACTTCCTTCTGCATCCAATGCTCCAACTCCAGTGCATTACTTAGCTCAGCTTCTCCGGCTACAATGATGGCTCCGACTCTGCTTGCACCTACTGCGGCGTCCCTGGTATATTGTTAGTTCTACTCTCCTGGCTGCAGTTTCTGCTCCTTGTGCTCACCCTGCTCTTGATTGATAAAACTGCTGTAATTCTTGCTACTGCTCCTCTAGCTGCACTCCCTGATCCACCTCCTTGCTCATCTATTGTGTGTCACTATTGTATTTCTTAGTTTGACTCCTCTTGCTGCAGCTCCCCCTCCTGGTGACTCTGGTTGCTGCACTTCAGATGTTTTGGTCCAGCTCTCTTGCTGTACCTCCTACTGGCTCTCCAGTGGCATATATTGTGCCAATCTTTTTATAGTTCTTGATTTGTTTCCTTTTGCTAGTCCTCCTCCTCGCCTACTGGGTCATTTATTGCTGCACTCTCTGCTGCATTTCTTGCCTCGGCTCCTCCAAATGCAGCTTCTGCTCCACCTCCTGGGTCTTCTTTTGCTGCATCTCCCGCTGTATTGCTTGGCTCTTCTGCTCCTGGAGTATTTCCAAGTACACCCCATGAGTCATCTACGGTTGTATCCCTCCGGAAATCTTAGTTTAGCTTCTCCTGATGCACCCCATGTGCTTCTTACCCCATGCCTCCTTTTGCTGAACACCCTTGTGAAAACCATACAGTTCATCCGGCTGCAGTTCCTGCTCCCCCTCCTGCAACATCCTGAATGTCCTCATGTGGTATCTACTAATGCACACTGGCTCCCTCGTGTTGCATCTCTGGCTGCATTCCTTTACATTTGTGGCTATGGCTCCCTCCGTTGCATCTCCAGCTGCACTCCAGTTATATTTGTAGCTACGGCTATCGCCCGTTGCATCTCCGGCTGCACTCCACTTACATTTGTGGCTACTGTTGCAGCTCCAGCTGCACTCCTTTACATTTGTGGCTATGGCTCCCTCCTGTTACATCTCCGGCTGCACTCCAGTTATATTTGTAGCTACGGCTCCAGCCTGTTGCATCTCCGGCTGCATTCCTTTGCATTTGTGACTATGGCTCCCTCCTGTTACATCTCCGGCTGCACTCCAGTTATATTTGTAGCTACGGCTCCAGCCTGTTGCATCTCCGGCTGCATTCCTTTGCATTTGTGACTATGGCTCCCTCCTGTTGCATCTCCTGCTGTACTCCTTTACATTTGTGGCTATGGCTCCCTCCTGTTGCATCTCCGGCTGTACTCCTTTACATTTGTGGCAATGGCTCCCTCTTGTTGCATCTGCGGCTGCATTCTTTTACATTTGTGGCCATGACTCCCTCCTGTTGCCTCTCCGGCTGCACTCCTTTAAATTTATAGCTATGGCACCCTCCTGTTGCAGCTCCAGCTGCACTCCTGTTACATTTCTGGCTATGGCTCTCTCCTGGTTCATATCAGGCTGCACTCCTTTCACATTTGTGGCTATGGCTCCCTCCCGTTGAATCTCCAGCTGCACTCCTGTAAAATTTGTGGCTATATCTCCCTCCTGTTAAATCTCCGGCTGCACTCCTGGTTTATTTAGGATAAGGCTCCCTCCTGTTGCATCTCCGACTGCACTCCTGTTACATTTCTGGCTATGGCTCCCTCCTGGTTCATCTCAGGCTGCAATCCTGTTTTATTTGTGGCTATGGCTCCCCCCTGTTGCATCTCCAGCTGCACTCCTGTTACATTTGTGGCTATGGCTCGCTCCTGTTGCAGCTCCAGCTGCACTCGTGTTACATTTCTGGCTATGGCTCCCTCCTGGTTCATATCAGGCTGCACTCCTTTCACATTTGTGGCTATGGCTCCCTCCCGTTGAATCTCCAGCTGCACTCCTGTAAAATTTGTGGCTATATCTCCCTCCTGTTAAATCTCCGGCTGCACTCCTGGTTTATTTAGGATAAGGCTCCCTCCTGTTGCATCTCCGACTGCACTCCTGTTACATTTCTGGCTATGGCTCCCTCCTGGTTCATCTCAGGCTGCAATCCTGTTTTATTTGTGGCTATGGCTCCCCCCTGTTGCATCTCCAGCTGCACTCCTGTTACATTTGTGGCTATGGCTCCCTCCTGTTGCATCTCCGGCTGCACTCCTGGCTTATTTGTGGCTATGGCTCCCCCCTGTTGCATCTCCAGCTGCGCTCTTAATATATTTGTAGATACGGCTCCCGCCTGTTGCATCTCCGGCTGGAATCCTTTACATTTGTAGCTATGGCTCTCTCCTGGTTCATCTCAGGCTGCACTCCTGTTACATTTGTGGCTATGGCACCCTCCTGTTGCAGCTCCGGCTGCACTCCTTTACATTTGTGGCCATGGCTCCCTCCAGTTGCATTTCCAGATGGACTCCTGTTACATTTGGGGTACGGATCCCTCCTGTTGCATCTCCGGCTGCACTCCTATTTTATTTGTGGCAATGGCTCCCTCCTGTTGCATCTCCAGCTGCACTCCTTTACATTTGTGGTTATGGCTCCCTCCTGTTGCATCTCCGGCTGGACTTCTCTAGATTTGTGGCTATGGCTCCATCCTGTTGCATCTCCGGCTGGACTTGTCTACATTTGTGGCTATGGCTCCCTCCTGTTGCATCTCCGGCTGGACTTCTCTACATTTGTGGCTATGGCTCCCTCCTGTTGCCTCTTCGGCTGCACTCCTTTACATCTGTGGCTATGGCTCCCTCCCATTGCATCTCCGACTGCACTACTGTTTTATTTGTGGTTATGGCTCCCTCCCATAGCATCTCCGGCTACACTCCTATTACATTTGTGGCTATGGCTCCCTCCCGTTGCAACTCCGGCTGCACTCCTGTTACATTTGTGACGATGGCTCCCTCCCGTTGCATCTCCGACTGCACTACTGTTTTATTTGTGGCTACGGCTCCCTCCTCTTGCATCTCCAGCTGCACTCCTGTTACATTTGTGGCTATGGCACCATCCTGTTGTATCTCAGGCTGCACTCCTGTTACATTTGTGGCGTGGCTCCCTCCTGTTGCATCTACAACTATACTCCTTTACATATGTGGCTATGGCTCCCTCCCGTTGCATCTCCGGCTGCACTCCTGGTTTATTTGTGGCTATGGCTCCCTCCTGTTGCATCTCCGGCAACAATCCGGCTTTATTTGTGGCTATGGCTCCCTCCTGTTGCATCTCCAGCTGCGCTCCTTTACAGTTGTGGCTATGGCTTCCTCCAGTTGTATTTCCAGCTGCATTCCTGTTACATGTGTGGCTATGGCTCCCTCCTGTTGCATCTTCGGCTGCAATCCTGTTTTATTTATGGCTATGACTCCCTCCCGTTGCATCTCCAACTGCACTCCTGTTAGATTTGTGGCTATGGCTTCCTCCAGTTGCATTTCCAGCTGCACTCCTTTACATCTGTGGCTATGGCTCCCTTCCATTGCATCTCCAACTGCACTACTGTTTTATTTGTGGTTATGGCGCACTCCCGTAGCCTCTCCGGCTGCACTCCTGTTACAATTGTGGCCATGGCTTCCTCCCGTTGCATCTAAGGCTGCACTCCTTTACATTTGTGGCCATGGCTCCCTCCCGTTGCATCTCGGGATGCACTCCTTTACATTTGTGGCTATGGCTCCCTCCCGTTGTATCTCCGGCTGCACTCCTGGTTTATTTGTGGCTATGGATCCCTCCTGTTGCATCTCCAGCTGCACTCCTGTTACATTTGTGGCTATGGCTCCCTCCTGTTGCATCTCCGGCTGCACTCCTGGTTTATTTGTGGCTATGGCTCCCTCCTGTTGCATCTCCGGCTGCAATCCTGTTTTTTTTGTGGCTATGACTCCTTCCTGTTGCATTTCCGGCTGCAATCCTGTTTTATTTGTGGCTATGGCTCCCTCCTGTTGCATCTCCAGCTGCGCTCCTTTACATTTGTGGCTATGGCTTCCTCCAGTTGCATTTCCAGCTGCACTCCTGTTACATGTGTGGCTATGGCTCCCTCCTGTTGCATCTTCGGCTGCAATCCTGTTTTATTTGTGGCTATGGCTCCCTCCTGTTGCATTTCCAGCTGCACTCCTGTTACATTTGTGGCCATGGCTCCCTCCTGTTGCATCTTCGGCTGCACTCTTATTATATTTGTAGCTACGGCTCCCGCCTGTTGCATCTCCAGCTGCACTCCTTTACATATGTGGCTATGGCTCCCTCCTGTTGCATCTCCAACTGCACTCCTGTTAGATTTGTGGCTATGGTTTCCTCCAGTTGCATTTCCAGCTGCACTCCTGTTACATTTGTGGCAATGGCTCCCTCCCGATGCATCTCCGGCTGCGCTCCTTTACATTTGTGGCTATGGCTCCCTCCCGTTGCATCTCCAGCTGCGCTCCTTTACATTTGTGGCTATGGCTTCCTCCAGTTGCATTTCCAGCTGCACTCTTGTTACATGTGTGGCTATGGCTCCCTCCCGATGCATCTCCGGCTGCACTCCTGTTACATTTGTGGCAATGGCTCCCTCCCGTTGCATCTCCAGCTGCGCTCCTTTACATTTGTGGCTATGGCTTCCTCCAGTTGCATTTCCAGCTGCACTCCTGTTTTATTTGTGGCGATGGCTCCCTCCTGTTGCATCTACAACAGTACTCCTTTACATATGTGGCTATGGCTCCCTCCCGTTGCATCTCCAACTGCACTCCTGTTAGATTTGTGGCTATGGCTTCCTCCAGTTGCATTTCCAGCTGCACTCTTGTTACATGTGTGGCTATGGCTCCCTCCTGTTGCATCTCCGGCTGCACTCCTGTTACATTTGTGGCAATGGCTCCCTCCCGTTGCATCTCGGGCTGCACTCCTGTTACATTTGTGGCAATGGCTCCCTCCCGTTGCATCTCCAGCTGCACTCCTGTTACATTTGTGGCAATGGCTCCCTCCCGTTGCATCTCCAGCTGCACTCCTGTTACATTTGTGGCTATGGCTTCCTCCAGTTGCATTTCCAGCTGCACTCCTGTTACATTTGTGGCAATGGCTCCCTCCCGTTGCATCTTCGGCTGCACTCCTGTTTTATTTGTGGCGATGGCTCCCTCCCGTTGCATCTCCAGCTGCACTCCTGTTAGATTTGTGGCTATGGTTTCCTCCAGTTGCATTTCCAGCTGCACTCCTGTTACATGTGTGGCTATGGCTCCCTCCCGTTGCATCTCCGGCTGCACTCCTGTTACATTTGTGGCAATGGCTCCCTCCCGTTGCATCTCCAGCTGCATTCCTGTTACATTTGTGGCAATGGCTCCCTCCCGTTGCATCTCCAGCTGCACTCCTGTTACATTTGTGGCAATGGCTCCCTCCCGTTGCATCTCCAGCTGCATTCCTGTTACATTTGTGGCAATGGCTCCCTCCCGTTGCATCTCCGGCTGCACTCCTGTTACATGTGTGGCTATGGCTCCCTCCCGTTGCATCTCCGGCTGCACTCCTGTTACATTTGTGGCAATGGCTCCCTCCCGTTGCATCTCCAGCTGCATTCCTGTTACATTTGTGGCAATGGCTCCCTCCCGTTGCATCTTCAGCTGCACTCCTGTTACATTTGTGGCAATGGCTCCCTCCCGTTGCATCTCCAGCTGCATTCCTGTTACATTTGTGGCAATGACTCCCTCCCGTTGCATCTCCAGCTGCACTCCTGTTACATTTGTGGCAATGGATCCCTCCCGTTGCATTTCCAGCTGCAATCCTTTACATTTGTGGCTATGGATGCCTCGTGTTGCATGTCAAGCTGCACTCCTTTACATTTCTGGCCATGGCTCCCTCCCGTTGTATCTCAGGAGTTCCTTTAAATTCGTGGCTGTTGAATCTATCGTGCAATCCTGCTATATTCCTTCATGTGGTTCCGCCTGGTGCATCACCTGCGCTCCCTCCTGTTGCATCTGTATCTCTGCTTGTATCTTGGTTCAGCGCCTCTTGCTGCAGTCCCAGGTCATCTCGAACAGCGCTACAAATCCTGTTGCTCGTTCAACTGCCGCTCCTCTTGCAGCACTTTCTGCCTCTCCTCGTGTATTTCTCGCTTTGGGTCCTCCTCGCCCAGTTCCAGCTGCTCCTATTGCTCCCCCTGCCGCTGCACTTGATGCAACTGCTGCCTTGTTGCTACTCCTTGAACCCTTGACTGTCCTGTAGTTGGTACTAGCGTGACGTCGCTAGCCTAGCGCTGTCACCGGTCCCGCGGTTCTCCCTCTTGCACCCCCGTTAGGCTGCATTTCCTGGAGCATCCCCGGCTCTCGCTGCAGCCCCGGCTCCCGCTGCAGCCCCGCCACTGCGCCGAGGCTCGTCAGCCGGCCTCCGATGCTGCTGTCACTGCCACGCTCCTCTCCTGCCAGCTGTGCGCGTGCCACTTCAAAAGCGCTCGTGCAGACAGCCTGCGGTGAGCGGCAGCCGGGCGTGGCCACGTGGGGCGGCCGGGGCTGGACGTGGGCGGGGAGCACCTGGCAGCGTGAATTCTCGGTCTGCCGTGGGCGCGGCTATGCAAGGAGGCAGGCGAGTCTACAGGGCAGTAACAGGGAACCTAATGGATGGACCCGAAAGCAGTGGTATGAGGAGGGGACGAAGGCTAAGAAGGGGCGTCCCTGGTGCCATTGTGGGCGCCTTCCTCAGGGTGTGGGGCAGCATTCTTGGTACAGTCTGGAGCCTGGAGGTCGTGCTACAGCCAGCGGCAGGCTGTGAGCGCCTGGTGGTGCCTGAGGCACGCCAGAGGCACTGCACATTCTGCAGTCGCCAAAGTTGTGAATAAGTTTACTATTGGGCGTGTCAATCCTGTTGGGCGTGGCTTAGTGGCTACTCATTCCCTTAATGGGCGTGTTCTTCAGCCATAGGTGGGCGTGTCTAAACTGTATTTGGAGGAATTGGAGTTAAGCCCCGCCTACTTATGAATGGGCGGGACAGACGGCGGTGGGTGTCTCCCTGTCTCGTGCCGCTCCCCTCGGGCTCGTGCCGGCCCGTCTTCGCTGCCGGCCGCGCGCTGGGCCCGCCCCCTGCCGGCTGCTGTCACCGGGGCTGAGCTCAGTATGTGCGGCTCTGCTGTCTCCAGAGTGGAGCTGCGCCCGAGCCCCGGAGCCGGCCCGAGCCGAGGCATCACGCGGGAGTACCGGCAGCAGGAGCAGCGCGGACCCAGCCACTCACAAGGGCCGTCCGGGCAGGATGAGGCAGGACAGCGGGGAGAAGGTAAGAAAACCTTACTGCCTGGCACTGTAATGTATGACTGAAGCTCTCACTGCCTGGAGGCAGACCATTGAGGAGCACATTGCAAAGATGTGGGATACTGTACTGCAGGGTCACCATGCACGGTCATTGACACGGAACTGATGGTTGGCATTGCTGCATGCCCAGATGCTGTGATCAATGAAAATACAGAACCAGATCAAACTTCGCGCACACACCGCACTGCATGACACTGCACTGGTGCATGGCATAACACTTCTAGATCAGACTGTATGGATGCATGACAGCACTTTGACAGTAATCTTTGACAATGCATTGTCACTTGCACACATGAGATATTACACTGCTTAAATACGCTGTGCTGTCATAATACCGCCTTTCATGCTTAAGATCACACGTTTGTGTTGTATGATGCTGCGCTCTTGTATGGCACGGTGAGATCAACGCTGATTTCTGAGGCCTCGTTGGCCAGTCGCACAGCACCGATGCACAGTCCTGTCACACTGCACAGATCGTTAATTTTGCACCACCAGGTCACATTGCTGTGGCACTGCACTATACTAGACCAGTATACCCCCTGGCCAATTTACAATGCTGCATGACTCTGCCTTGTCCAGTACTGACTGTACCTGTCCATAACGCTGCTCTGCTAGATCACACTGCACTGATCGGGCTAAGATGCTGTGGCCCAGAGTCCACCTACACTAGTGCATGGCATTGCAATTCTAGGCCACGCCCAACGGATCTGAAAACTGCACTGATGGATGGCACTGCACTGAGAAATCACGCGTCACTGGTGCAGCAGGGCAGTGCCTTGCCATATTGCCCCCCGTTGATGTGTAGTCTTGCCGCCCACGCTGCACTCGCGAATGCTACTGCACTGACAGAACGCACCGCACTGATTCGTCATTCTGCACTGTCACATATCACTGGACATTGTGACCCCGCACGACCAAGTTACTATTTTAGATATGTGTTTTTGTTTAGCAAACCAATGTGAGCATTAGTTTGTCTGCAGATGTACGTACCGTGATCTTCCTGACACTGCACAACTGATTTACAGTGCAAAACTCTATTACTCTCCAGTGGCACATTACATGTCAGTGTCAACTCGTACTGGACTTTTGTTTTCCCATCAGACACCCCAAGGAGAGCTTTCTGTACTGAAGTATGCCCCAGGGGTTCATACCACTGCAAGCGAGCCTTCTCAAAGTGCATGCAACTGACCGAGTCACGCCGCTGCCAGCGAAGCCAGCACTGATACAGAGCAGTGCACATAGCTCACTGCACTGTCAGAACGAGCGAGGAAGAGCTAATTGCTCAGAAATATGTAATGCACATCAGTGCGCTGAGTCTAGCCAGTGTGCGTAGCGCTGTCAGTCCATGCGTGCAGCGACATGCAGCGGTTGCACTGAGAGTCAGACTGACAGTGCAATGCAGTGGCGAACTTCGGCTCAGTGGGGGTTACTGCACACACTGACAGCTCTCGTCGTGCCTCTGATGCATATCACAGGCCACACTTCAAGAACTCGAGTGGGGCCATCTCAGCTGCACTACTGTATGTATCTGCACACGGGTGCGCGTGCACTGCACTACTGTGCGCCGCTGCCAGCTAACTGACGCGTAAAGACCGCTGCACACACGCGTTGTGCCGGTCCCTGCAGTGTGTGATCGAGTGATGTGTACTTCAGATGTTTATTCTCGTCCACAAGCACTTCCTGCAGATTGTTTAAATTAACATCCAGGCGGTGGAGCTGCGAGAAAACGTATGCCCGGCCGGCTCCAGGGCAATATATCTTAGTGAGCTGTACATTGATAGATAAACACACAGTGTTTTCATAATACTGGTAGGCGCGCGTATGTGTATTTGCATTCAGTCACCCACTGCCCACATGTGCTACGAGGCTGCGCTTGCTGAGTATGCGCGCTATACTAATACTACAGACACAGAATACGGCATCTGCAGCGATGACGAACCGATTAGATTATCTGCGAGTATTTAAAGTTTTTATTGAGTCATTTTAAAGCGCCTAGTATTTCCAGCGTTGAAACATCTGGAGAGGGTGACTTGTTGGACGTGAGCGCGAGCTCAAATCGTCATGGTTTTCAGGGGGAGTGGTCTTTGCTCATTTCATTCTTAAAGTTGCTCGCTCGTGCGCTCCTAGAAGCTAAGTGCTTAATGCCTTACTGCATTACAGATTCCCCAGTGTTACCTAGACCGGAGGGCGTCGGCCGCAGACCTCTAGATACGCTTGTTAGTTACACTGTGCTTACAGCATGACGTCATGGCATGACGTCGTTGTGGAAAGGTCACTGGGGATTTTCACCTCAACCCCTGTGTTTTATATCTGCGTCTCAGACCACCAGGGGGAATGTGAACTTGCACGTTCCTCATTTATAGCTGGCCTGTGGCTCCAGGGCATAGTCCCGTGCCCTATTGGTTGTAGCTCTAGTGCTTAGAAGCCCCGAGTAGAATGCACTACATGACCATCCCCTGTGCTATTGATGCTCAATTGTTGTCTGGGGGAATGTCTTAGAGGTCGAATTGGGGCTCCTTTCTTGAGTATTCATTATACCCAAAGCGCTTAGAAGCTCTGCATATTCGGCTTTATAAGTGCCAACGCGTTGTTCTCCGGCATGCTGTTTTCTAGTTTTAAAACCCCTGGACATGCACAGCTTTTTACCCGTCTTCGTCCGAGAGACAAAGAGTTAATACACATTTTTTGTCATCTGTATAAAATATGAACTCCAGGAAAGATCTGCTCATCAGCTGTGCAGAGAGCCTTTGATGTCTGCGCTTGAAGTTCTCTCCTCCTCCTTCCCTCCGCTTGCTACCTCCGAGCGGAGCCTCCCCTCCTGGCTCCGGGAAGGGGGCTGTACTCTCCGGGTACCCTTCTCCTCGCAGAGGCGTTCTCCAGAGATCGCGCTGGTGCCAGAGTGCTACTAGCCTGCATGGAAATCTGGAGATTTCACGGCAGGCCGGTGGCTCCCAGAGGCAGGTAGGGCTGGGGCAGGGACAGTTGCTTGACAGCCGGAGCCCGACGTGTGACTGACGCTGCTTCAGCTCTCACTGCCTGCCAGATGTTATGAAATCTTACTAACCCTCCATAGCTCGCCTCCCAGCACTGCTGTGCCCCCCTTTAACAAGCAAGAGGGTTACGAGCGAAGCCCGAGCCCTGCGTCATCACCGGGGACACCTTAGTGAGGCCAGCAGCAGTGCATTATGGGCTGTTTTGACTGCTTTGCTCAACACCATTCAGTGTATTTTTAGCGCTGCATTGCAACTGAAGTTTTTAGGGGAATTTCTGTGGATTTGTACAGCAAGCATCCTTGTCTGTTCTTGGCACTGAACCGTCATTTCCGTGTGTATTATGTTTTGGAGATTTATAATGATATACTCTGCCCACTGGGTAAAGCAGGAAACCATTGTGAATGCCCTTGGTTATACCCTGCAGAGACCCCATACTTCCGGAATGTGCTGCGCGTTATTTTATTTCGTATTTTTTTCATTGTTGGTCAGTTGTAGAACGATTGAGAACTGTCTCGAAAAACCTTTTTTGGTTCTTGAACCTATCTTGCTAATTCAAACGTTTGTACTTGCAGATGAAGAAAAGATCCCCCCTTTCTCGGGGCCCCCTGTGGCCCCTGGTGCTCAGGGGTGCCCCCAGTGGTCTCCACGTTTTTTTCCTCCGATGCCAGGATAACATTTGCCATCCATGGAATCCAATCACAGTGCGGCGCTTCTCGAACTTTTCCCAAAGCCCTGGGCAACCGGAAGAACACCTGTGTTAGCCACTCACCTTAGATTTTTTTATTCAAATGTAGTTCTCAACCCCATTTTTTCCATCCTATGTAAAAAGGTTAACCTCTGGAAGCCCAATCCACACTTTGTTGTAACACAAAGTTCTGGAAAACTACAAAAAAATTAATATCTCACCACAACAAACATTGGTAAAAACATTAGGTCTGCAACTGTCTGCCTTATGAAGTATTGTTTTGTCATGGTTTTGTAAAACATTATTGTTAAGAAAGCTGCCAGGCCCACGCCAGTAAAACAAAAACACTGGCTGCAAGTCAAAATATTGTTGCCAGAGCAATCTCTGGTATTCAAGGGAACTCGTTTGTGTGTGGATGTGCTGCTTGTGAAAGAACAGAATGCAGACACTAACATTGAACAACCATTTGCAATGCGATCGGTCTCGCCTTTGGGACCGTATATTTTTTTAGCTATGCAGCACATTAACCTGGGTGCTGAAACATATACTGTTCTTTAACATGGAGGGAAAGAAAGCACTAAACTGTGTGGCACTCCAGGTATGGGAACACATGGAGAGAAATATTGCCTTTCAGCGGGAAATGGTATAGTCCAAAGTTCTGTTTTAATATAAAATCAGGGCCTTCTGTGGTCATATCACTGAAAATACAAGATTTGACAAAAATATTATTGTCTACGGATGCTCATGGAAGACAATTTCTATGGACAGGAACCTAGAGAATGCTAAAGTGATTCTGGTATTTTACTGACCTCTGCTGTTCGTTTTCTATCAAGAAAGTTAAAAAGAGGCAGTTGCCAGAACAATAAAAAAAAGAAAGTCCCTCAGCAGAAATCAATTCTGGTATTTTACTGATCTCTACTAGTCGTTTTCTAGCAAGACAGTTAAATAGAGGCAGTTGAACAGAAAAAAAGTCCCGAAGCGGAAGCAGACAAGTCCTAGGGCTGATCTCCAGAGCCCACAAAGTACGTACACATATAAGTATGTACTAAAGTATATACAAGAGGTCTTGAATTCTCGGCCTAAAAAAAACAGTGAGGGAAGAGGGTTGCTCCGCTGCCCCAACTGCATGCTGTAGAGGGTGGAATTAAAGTGTAAATGACACAACAACAAACCAGGGCTGGCTAAAAGCCCTTGAAAGTAAATTATAGCTATAATTTTAGTAACATCAAGATGTCTTGGCCAATGCCAGAACTAAATATGAGCATATTCAAAGTATATTTCACCGTACATGCCAAAGTTCGTGCATTTCTGCTGCAGTAGAATGCAAACATTTCTGTGGTCATCAAAATGGAAAATGCTACTGTTCGGTCCCACCAAATAACTTTGCCGATTGGATTAATAGGCACAGAATTCGAAATAAAGAGCCTGAGCTGGGCATATCAAAAGCACGTGCCACATTTCCTGCAGTCGTTCAACAGCAATACAGTCCTAGGCAAATCAAAAGTAATTTGTTTTTAAAAGTCTCACTTATCCATAACTGAAAGGGACTATTGTTAAAGTATGTCAGATCTGGTTGTTGAATCAACTTCCGGGTTGGTAAGATAGTTCTATCAATGGGTTGAGAGTCTAATAAAAACGATCTGTGTGAAAGACATTTCTGCCTTTCATCTATTTACATCAATAACATAAGTGCCTTAGAGGCGGGGAATGATAACACCCAGTGTTAAAGTGCTATATAAACAGACATAAACACATCAGTGCCCATCCCCTTTAAGCATGCATTTTCACCCCAGCCTGGCACAGTACCGGGCTAGATAATGTGTGTATTTTTCACTATAATCTTTGAAGAAGTCCTTAATTCATCCTCTTTCCAGCTATTGGTTTTGATGAGATTTAATTTAAATTATTCATGGTATTTGTTGAACTATTGCTGGGGCTGTTTTTCAGGGAGTATTAAATATTCGTGTACAGTCCACAAAGAAGCCGAACCACCTCTAGCTGTGTGTGTGACTTCCATGTTCAGATTTAGTGTTGGTGAAAAGTTTTGAGCGGACAGCACCTAGGTCTTTACACTTTACTAGGCTTCACTCTTCTTCTTATACTACCCACTAGTGTATATCCGTCATACTAGGGAAGTGAAATTGTTTTTTTACAATTCTGCGCCCATACCATCTTTGATGTCTCTGCTGAAACTGCCACAGAGAATTCCAGCTTTTAAGTTCAGTTCTAAATAGTGGACCAGTTAAAATGTGTTGATAGGTCATGAGGGTTTCATGATGTTTTTTACTCATAAAAAGTATGTTCATAACAAGTCAGCTTCCACATGTTTTGCAGTGGGTTTCACAATTATGGTTTCTCTTCCAACACAATAATATACAATGTGCAGGCGTAATAAAATGAAAGCAGGTGGCAAAGAATAGGCAGAATGACTGACTGCTGATGTGGAATCAGGGAGATGACTGGCAATAATGGGCCTGTGCACACGTCCTGCAAGCTTGCAGCCTTGCTGATGCAGGTGGACGCAGATGCGGCCAGGCCAGCAGGCAGAGTGTTAATGGACTAAACAGGACGGTGCCTCCAAACGGCTGATGGAGAAATAAAGCACTGGTGCCACAAAGACTCCATGTCAGGTGCAATGTGGATCCCTCTAACCTAACTCCTTGGATTGAGAGATTATCATTGTGTATCAAGAGAATGACAACTGTGCTTCAGATATTCCC
Organism: Lissotriton vulgaris; assembly: GCF_964263255.1. NCBI lineage: Eukaryota > Metazoa > Chordata > Amphibia > Caudata > Salamandridae > Lissotriton > Lissotriton vulgaris. The sequence continues at coordinate 649,308,744 of NC_141700.1, read as the reverse complement.
ATCTTTTACCCGAGTGCCACCTATTTTGCATTGGAGTGCTGGGCCTGCCATCTTGTAATGGCCAAGCCTGCCTTCTAGTCCCTGCTTTGAAGTCTGGCCTGTCTGGCTTAGAGGCAACCAGCCTCATTGTTTCCCAAACAACATAACTATACACATGTAGGCCGTGGGAGTGAAAATAAATGTGGCCCAATAACACATTATTTAGAGCAACTGAACTAATAATCACATATTCACACATTTAGTGCAGAGTTCAAATTTAAGTTAATTGAGAAAAACGTTTTACTGCCTCTGAGATTGTTTGTAATAATTACGTTACGCATTGAAACAAGCAGGGCACGAGTCGGGGTACCACGCGGGTGGACGGCATCCCCCCACTTATTTTCGAGGTTTTTCCAGGGTGGATGCCGTCCACCCTGCTCAATCAAAACGCCGTCCACCATTTTGAAATCGGAAGTTTCTCGGACTGCCGCAGGACACCACGCCGGTCAACGCAAGCAGCAGGTTTCTAAATGTAAAAACACCTCGCGACACCTGAACATTTGAATTTGTAAATATCAATGTGTGTAATTGGTAAGAAGATCCATTGAGTTTGATGCCCTGTAGTGAGCAAACGGTGGGCGTGTAATTAAAAAGAAGAAACTCCCTTTCTGGAAAACATGAAAACCCAAGCGTGCAAGCAGCTAGCGCTTCCCGGACGGCTCCCGGGGAGCACGTGCCTCCCTCCTGGAGCCGGCGCGAGGCGAGCAGCTTACCTGGTCGATGTTCTTCCAGAAGTCGGAGGTGTGAGTGGCATTGTCCGGCTGGTCCCAGAGGGTGTAGTTCAGGAACCCCGGCTCCGAGGCATTGTTGCTGTTGCCCATCTCACCCCCTGCCCCAGTGACGCCCAGATAGGCAGGCGGCAGCGGGCATCAATGGCCATGCAGGGGCCCAGGCAGCTCCATTGGCACAGGAGGCAGTACGAGACCCAGCACCGCCGCCATGAAGGGTGAAGGACGCTTCAAACTAAGAATGTGTCGTGTATTGTCGGTAGAAATCTTGATTTGCTTCCGTGTAACGAGAAAAGCAGCTGGTTCCTAGATAATTAAACGTGTGTTCTGGGGTGTATACAATCAGCCCAATAGGCAAATCATGTGCCGACTGACCAAACAAAACTCTTTACTAAGGGCCTGTACAGTACACACTGTTCACAATGCTTTTGCTGAAACTGAACCGTACTCGTGAAAAACAAACAGCTCCCGTTGCCAGGGTACCCAATAGACGCCGAGATCTTCAACCAATGGATGGACGCCGTCCCCCCTGTGCAAAAGCGCTACACCAACTATTAAACACATACCTATTTTAACAGGTTTTTTCCTTTTCGTGACGTCACTTCCGGTCGTGACGTCACTTCACGTATTTGAGCGTCCCCCCACTTCTAGGTTTTTGCCTTTCGTGACGTCACTTCCGGTCGTGACGTCACTTCCTGTCTGTGAGCGTCCCCCCACTTCTTTATTTAGGACTTGTGCCCTGGAAACAAGGCTACTAATAGTCAAAATATCTCATCCATGTGATTTTACAGTACTGCACAAATGTAACCCTTTGTATTCCGATTTTGGTTAAATAACCTTGGTAAAACAAATACACATTTAAAAATGCCATGGCATGAATCAGTATGCAGGTGCATGGCATGTATATTTATTTCTATTTTTAAGGGAGAGGAGGGTCATCATGGCTCCTCCCCAAACACTGCAATGGTAATAAATAACGTTACACTCTGTGCATTTGTATATATAGTGTGTGTGTGTATATTGCACATTCACTTAAAAAGTAGTGGCATCATTGTCATGGCTGGTACATCAGTCTCTTCTTTTATTTCTGTTTTCAATTCATGTTTTTTCTTACATTTATTTTTCTGATGGATAATGTTTTCTTATGTTTTTCAAGTACATGCATACCATCTTTAGTTGACAGCATTTCTTCTCTTTATTACTTACATACTTTTAATTCCTGCTGCACAGGTTTGCAAAAACACTGCAGGCTTAACAAGGCCAGAGATGTTGGCTTTGCCAATGCTTGTTTGTACTGGGGTGAAGCCATCTTGCGACAAGCGTCATCCAGCTTTTATTGACATCTTGTATTGACAACCATCTTGTATTGGGGGAGTGCCAAATAATGTCTTGTTCTGGGGGCAATAATCTTGCATTGGGGGTGGTCGTCATGTACCCGAGGACAATTATCACGTGTTAAGGCAGTGCCTTTATGTATTGAGGGCCAGCCTTTTATTTACGACAACTACCTTGTATTTTAGCACTGTCACCTTTCATTGGTTGGACGCCACCTTTTATCGGGAGAGTGCATTCTTATTTCAAGGATGGATCATCTTAACTGGGCAAACAGTTTCAGGCTGACAAACAAAGGGCAAAGTCGAAGGGCAGAGTCCACGGAGTCTCCACACTTGTAACTTTACTACACTGAAGTACCTTTGTGAATCGTGTCCTCAGTCAATTAATAAAATTCATTACAAATGAACAGGTCCGAACTTGAATGTGGTTAGCTTTCAATTCTTTATTGTAGTATTCAATAGTAGAAAAAACGATCCAATATTACAGCAGATTTTTCTTTTTAGCCTCTTTTTTAGCCAACGCGTTTCGTCTCATAAATGAGACTTCTTCAGGGCTTATAAAACTGTCTTTGTGAAATTAATACAAACAGGAAGGTTTCCTTAGTTCAAGCATATTTTAGATGATCTGTCAATTCAAACGTGCTGCAGTACGTTTGCTGATCGAGTTTCCCAGGCTACCATGCCTTTTTCTGTCTCTTCAGGATATCAATCTGAATTGACAGATCATCTAAAATATGCTTGATCTAAGGAAACCTTCCTGTTTGTATTAATTTCACAAAGACAGATTTATAAGCCCTGAAGAAGTCTCATTTATGAGACGAAACGCGTTGGCTAATAAAGAGGCTTTAAAAAAAATCTGCTGTAATATTGGATCGTTTTTTCTACTGTTGAATACTACAATAAAGAATTGAAAGCTAACCACATTCAAGTTCGGACCTGTTCGTTTGGAATGAATTTTATTAATTGACTGAAGGACACTAAAGATTATGGAAGATACTTTTTGATGGGTGCTGATTCTACATTTTGTGTTTTGTATTTTGGGCTTTGTCCTTAAAGGAACAGACAGGGTTGTGTTCCTTGGTTTCTTGAGCACCATCGCAACATTTCAAAGTCACAGACTACAACAGGTGCAGGTCTCTTTGCCTCAACCCTCGTGTGTATAAGTGTATTACCTTTGTGAATCGGGTCCTTTGTTTTTATGGATTTGCCATCTTCTATTTGGGTGAGAACATCCTGCATTGAAGGGCAGTCATCAATTTTTCAGGCAGTGTCGTCTCTATTGACAGTTACCATCTCGTACTGAGATACTGCCATCTTGTAATGGGGTCAGCCATCTTGTATCAAAGGGCATGCATTTAGTACTAAGGGTTGGTCATGTATTTGTGGACTGTCATCTTGTATTGAGTGATGTACACATTGTAGTAGGTGATGGGTGTTTTGTATTGAAGAAATGCTATTGTGTACTGAGGGATACCTATTTTGTGTTGACGAAAGGTCATGTTGTAGACTACTAGAGATCATTGGAGGGAACAGTTGCCACCCACCGGGAGTTACGTGTTTGTGAGGTGTCACTCCAGACAGCTTTTGCTGTCCTTCACAAGCATCATGGTTAGCAGTACTTCTTGGAGTGGAATGGTGGGCTTTGTCTCTATCCCTTGCTCATGACTGGATGACTTGTATGTCGACCTCAGTTCCCTGCCCTTCATTCAATTTCTTTTCTCCCTAATCTGTGTTTCTCCCACCCCTGGATCATTTAGGTTTCACCCTAATGTTTGAATGGTTCAGTGTATCCTTTCATGCTATCAGAGATGTACTTTTTTGAAAGAAAAAAGTAAACATTTCTGACTTTGCACACTTTGTGCAATTCTTGCTACATTCTTTCTCTGTTACTCCCTCGAGCGTGTCTCTTTCTCCTGCACGTGCACTTCCCCCAGTACCTTACTTTGTCATTCTCTCTCGCTGTCTCTTTCTTGAGTGTGCGGAGTTCGTGCTCTTCCCCGAGCACCCTACTTTGTCTCTCTCTGTCTCTATCTTGAGTGTGAGGAATGAGTGTTCTTTCCCTCAGACCCTACTTTGTATTTCTCTCTGTCTCTCTCTTTCTTAATGGGAGGAGTGAGTGCTCTTTCTCCCAGTACCCTACGTTGTCTGCCTTTCTCTCCCTCTCTTTCTTGAGTGTGAGGATTGAGTATTCTTTCCGTCAGCACCCTGTTTTCTCTAAACCTCCTCTCCAACATCTTATGTTTTGCTCTCCCTTCCCCGTCCACCCTGCCCTGGTAATCCTTACTACGGATGTTGCAGGCTGATGTCTCTCTCAGCATCTACTGCTGCCCCCTCCCCCCGATACGCTCCACTGTTACATGCTTTGCCAATATATAGGGTGAAAAGGCAAAAGACACACAGTTGATGGACGGAATGCAGATCAAATCAAAACATTCACCCCCCAGTCAAGAGATCTAGGTTAAATCCATCATTCTTTTGCTCACCGTGCCACCCCAGTTTAGACCTGGCCATATGCAAATCAGTATTGACCCTGTGCCTCATGGGAACAGTCCAGCCCTAACAACCAAGCCAGGTCCTCACTGGACTGGAAACAAGTATCCTAAGACCAGCCAAGATACACTTGGGGTGACAAATGTAAAAACAACAATTGTTGGACAGAAAGCAGAACAATGTCATACATTCACCCCAGTACAGAGATCTGAGGCTAAATCCGTCATTTTTTTGCTCACCATGCCATTCCATTTTGAACCCAGGCATATGCAAATCGGTCTTGACCCTGCACCCAATGGGAGCAGTCCAGCCTGAAATGCCAGGTCCTCACTGGACTAGAAACAAGCATCCTAGGACCGGTTTTGGGGTTTCACCCCTCTTCAGCCAGGAAAGCTTGAATCCAGTGGCACAATGGGCCCGGGACCCACCTCTGGGCATACTTAGGGCGAAAAAGCAAAAGCCACACAGTTGATGGATGGAATGCAGAACAATGTCATACATTCACCCCAGTACAGAGTTGTAGGCCTACATCCATCGTTGTTTTGCTCACCATGCTATTCCAGTGTGAACCCAGCCATTTTCAAAACAGTCTTGATCCTGTGCCTAATGGGAACAGTCTAGCCTGAACTGCCAAGCCAGGTCCTCCCTGGACTGGACACAAGCGTCCAGTCCAGTAAGGTCATGATATATAAGAGGCAGCCTCTCTGGTAAATGTACCTCAGCATGCACACTTTCAGCCCAGCTCCCTGATGTCTGCATCTCACATGGGAACAGCTAAGGTCTCCGCCCCCAGCTCCACTTTTACAAACATTTGTAGATTTTCTCACTTGAAGTTGCCCATGACCTTGTGTCCCTGGATACGGGGAGTTATGACATCACATCAAAGAACTGGGCCATGACACGCATCCCGGATGTCACCAGGAACCCGCAACGCCGTTTTCTGGCGTTTTTAAGTGTCTATTTAGAACAATTGGAAGAGCGGTTCAAGCTGGGAGCACTCTGGTAGAGACAAGCACACATGCAGAGTTTGCATTCATTGTCAATAAATTCCGCAGTTAAATCCGGAGTCTTTGTTCGTGCTGTTTTACATTAAAGCATGTTGGACACTCCAGGAATGCAGCCAGACTAGGCCTCGTAAATGGAATCTAAATGCCGACACATGTAAAATACTAATACAGTAAATAAAACAGACCATGCGCAGTACCAAACGAGAATTTCTTTCATCCAAATGCACTGTGGGCTTCTATCAGTCAATCATGATTTATAAAGGGCGGCTAATCACCCGATAGTGTATCCTGGCGTTTGCAGGCCATGGAGGCTTATTGGAACAGCCAGGTCTTGAGGGCCATTTGGAATTCCGGAAGTGAGGTGATGGTCAAGAGGTGCCTGGGGAGGCTGATCCAGTTCTAGAGAAACTGTATTTAATTGATTAATATGTGTCCCACGATGGCTCAGCGCCTATCAAGGAACATCTCTGTTAAAGTACTGGCCGGGAGTGGCAGTCGCTTCTGCCAAGATAACTGTAATGGCGCAACCCCCTTTCCTCTCTCCTGATTGGCTGGTCAGGTTGACATTTCCATTGTGTTTGTTTCCCAGGGGAACAGGAGGACACAGCCGCGCCTTTGCTTGGCTCTCAGGAGTCTAAGCATAGCGTGCCTGCTTCTGTGTTTACCAGACCTACTGGGCTCATCTATAGAGCAAGTGGCCATAGACTGGTGCAGGAAGCTGGGAACGTGTCTGGACACACGTACAAATACCTCTGGTGCACCTTAAAGCCAGGTGTTCATGTGCACAATTAAAGGGTCCCAATTACCAGGCCGCTTTGAAGCCCTTGATGAATATTAATCCTTGCTTGCATTATGGCTCTTACCATCCTTGCCACACCACCGTGTGCCCACATCGATAGCATACCTGGCCTGCGTTTCCTCTTCCGGGTTGATGGCGATTGTTTGACGTTTTGTGAATATTTCCCTTAATTATATTTGCAGTAAGATTTAAAGTTTGGATCAACAGCTGAGCAATCGTTATTAAACAAGGGATTCTCGTCTTCAGAGACAGCCGGGGGCTGGTTGCATTTTTTGTGCAGTTTACTTACGCTTTATTTTTTTATGTTTTGCGCATTAGTTCCGGGTCTTTGACCCTGTAACCTGGTGCTAAATCGCCGAGGCCTCGAGGCACTCGTAACAAACGGGAGGATTATAAACGCATGTTTGATCTCTGAAAAATAATAAGAATGAAAGACTAAGCCTTCCCCCCACCCCAAACGGGATGGAACTTTGTGATTTGCAGTTTACCTTCCATTTTCAGCTGCAGAAACATTAACCAGCTGAGCTATCATCTCGGAATTTTAAACTGCAGCCTCTGCAATTTCAGCTCATCTCAGTCAGCTTTTTTATAAATAAAATCAACATGGTGTCGTGCCTCTTACAGGACTGGCCGGTACAGAAATCTAGAGATGTTATGACATGAAATGACCAACCTGCAGGGAAGCTATGAGCTCTTCAGACGTGCCGAATCATCAGATCAGCTGGCAGGGCTGGGGCTGTGTACGTCACTAGTCAGACATGGGAAAGGCATGTATGGTGGCAGGGCTTAAACCCTCCAATAAATGACTATTTCTCCCACCCCATGTTAAAGACAAAGAATTGGGTGTGGCTAGCCTTGATCAGGCACAGTCCTTGCGGAAGAGAACTTCGTCAGCAGAGCTATCTCTCGGGGCACAGTGCTCTCTGAACACACTTGAACACGAGAGATTGGTCAGCTGACAGCTCACAACTTTCCTGCATCAGCTGGGTGATCACTGCATACGTTTCACACAACTGAAGTGGGATTTCTGCAAAAGTTCATTTTCTTGCAAACAGACGAATGCAGCGCACACCCTAGTTCTGCTAAGGACTACTACAAATAAAGGATGAAACCTGATAGCAGACATTTTTTTGGGGGGTGGGGGCAGGGGTTCAAATAGTTCTGGTCTGAATCTGTGCTTAACAGAGCCTGGCCCCAGTTCGCCTCCCCTTGCCTCAGTGTAGCAGACCAATCCCTTCTCTCATTTTTCCACAGGCCCAAGGAAGTCTTCGTCGGTTGGCACACTGCCCCTTCCAGCTTGTTGGCAACAGATTTCACAGATAATTACTGACATGATTCCTCATGTAAATGCTTTCAGCGGCTGGCACGCTTCCTACAGCCCTTGTACAAGATTACAGTCACACAACTGGAGCAGGTACTCTCAGAAGTGGGTTTGCCTTGGTCAGCTGCATATGAGGGTATTGGACACATGGTTATTTTTTATACGGGTTTAGTCGCCACAGGTGCATGAGCGGTCGAAGTGTATGCCAGCTCGCTTGGCAGCAAGGCCGTAATGGTGCACACTCATTTTGCAGACAGAAAATGAATAGCCATAGTACTATAGTGACCAAACATATCAATGCACCGTTTTGCTCACTATATCGTATTGCACCATGCTTTCTGCATAGTGGTATAGGGACGCACATTATGCTGCCATGGGCAGGGGCGGCCTTAGGCATGTGCAAGCTGTGCACCTGCACAGGGCCACCAAACCCCAGGGGCCACCACGCCAATATATATCCTTAATATAATAATCCACTGAGGATGGATACATATTTGCGTGGCGGCCCCTGGCAGGGATTTGGCAGGCTCCGGCTCTGTTCCACTTCCAGACACCCTGACCCCCCCTCTTCACTGGCCTCTGCGCTCCGCCCCGCCCGGACCCCCTCTTCCGGGGCCCCCTACCTACGCTCCCTGCACACGGCCACCATGAGCCTAGAGCCGCCCCTGCCATGGGTCTCGGCAGCAAATTTCGCCGTATCTAATAATTGATGGCGTGACCACCAGCTGCGCTTTCACCGTGCATGTGGATTGGTTGCATCATTCCTTCCTCAGTTCACTTGGTGTGTCATTAAGATTTTCAGAGACCGCAGGGTAAAATCTTTTTGTGATTATCTGCAGTGCGCACTAGGGCTGTTTCAGTGGGGGTAGTGCCTAGAAATTGTTGTTTGCACCACTCGGAGAGTGCGTGGATCTTTGGGTTGAAGGTACAGGGTTTCGTGGAAAGTGAGGTCCGTCGAAGTGGTATGGGGAAGGGCAGCTCCAGATGAGTGGTTGGTGCTCACACTGACCTCCTCCTGCATTCAGCCACGCTCAGGGCAGCTCCATCCACTTGCACTGTCAAGACCGCTGGAGTTGGAACCTGGACAAAGAAGTTCCCACCAAGACTTATTTGCTATCACGGTCTCACTCGCTCAGATTCAGAAGTGTGTACTTGACTTAGTGAAGGTGTACAACCGCCTGGTCGACAGGATCCACGAGTGCTCGGAAACACTCAGAGGAAAACCTTGGAGCTGTGGTCAACAGTAGGCTTGGTTACTTCAGTGCTTTGGACTCTATGGTGACTAAGAGAAATACACTCATGTGACACCCAAGGGAGATGCACTTGAGGTGCTTCCGGTCCTCGCCCAGAGGTTGGTGGAGGCCTGACGCTATAGAAGAATTGAGGAGTAGGGATCGGGTCATGCAGGAGTCTCAATTTTCAGGAAAGCACCATTGTGTTAGATATCTGTCTGCGAGCGGCTTTGAGGTTATGGGAGGTGCTGAGAGACAAATACTTTTGATGGGCATGGCGTTCATAAGTTCACTGTGTTACAGCAGTCTTACCTGAGGGTGTAATTGTCACACTGTCCCAGAAATTGACCCGCTCACCCTTCTTTGAGGCAGGGCATGCTAGGACAGAGCAAATAGCTGAACACCAGTTCTTTTTGTCCTCTATATTTCCTGCTTAGCTTCCATTCCTCCAGATTGGCCGGCTGTATCTTACTGCTGGCAAAGGACCATCAACAGAGGTTACAAAGGAAGGAGTCCAAAGCAGGGCTTACAGTCAACTAACACCACACAGTAAGGTCTTCACTGAGCTATCATCATGGGGTGACAACATTTGGTGTTATAAAAATTCAAGACTGCCCAGTCCCCATCATACCCCCCAAATGTGTAATAGCACTTGTGACTGAGTACGCGTTTAGCGCATTCTTCTAGAGGAACCACGTATTGGCCCTATTCATTTATTGCTTGAATGTTTACATTATCGAGAATGCATACTCGTTAAAACATTAGGAAGCAGCAACAACAGTTATAAACATTATTCAAAATACAGATATTCTTTTATCACCTTCAGAAGAAGTAGTATGGCCACTTGATACATTTCTAAAAGGCGAGCAAATTGTTTAAACGTATGTGAAGTTCATTATTTCTGAGTGCAAAAGAGTATCTTACTTTACAGATACAATACACGTTCACAAACCTAAAATAGGGGAGGTTGGCTTGTAAGGATCTCACATTGGATGCTATTTGGAACTTGACGCTGAAGGAGGGCCCATTTGGCATGCATCTTTGCTCAACAGAAGTGATGTGGTTGGGTTGTCAAGATCTTAAGCTTGTTTCCACCAGCACTGGGTGTTAATGGAGGGTCCTGGGGGTGGAGGCTTCTGGTCACTAGATATGATCCAACAATGTTGTGTTGTGTTGTAAGGATATTACACTTGATGCTGTATGGTGATGGAACTTATTTGAGGGCACTGGGGGTGTTTGCCTTTGTATATCAGATGCTATGCACATATGACGTATTTTTATAGTCTTTATGCTTGAACTTGATGCCTTCTGGCACTGGAACATAATGGAGGGACGGATGGTGCATGCCTCTGTATATCAGATATCATGCGACAATATTGGGTTGTGTAAGAATCTTACGCTTGCGTCTGTCACTGGATGAAGTAAGTTTGCAGCTCGTGTTTGAAGGATCTGGACAGCCGATGTCTGTTAGGGGCTTTTAAGTCTCCCCAGGACACTGGTGGCAGACGGATACATTGTTCATATTTGTTCTCCTTTTTAAATGGGAAGGAAGGGGCAGAGTAGATGTCCCTTAGTGGCAGTGGTTGGCACAGCGCCCTGCCCCTCCAAGGCCACTCCCCCTCCGCACACAGTGAAAACATTGCAAAAGTTGGCAGCCTGTATGGGCCCAGATGTGATGCACTGACTTTGTGTTGTAAGAATCATAAATCAATTGCTGTGCTCCGCTGGGGCCTAATGGAAGGCCTCCGTAGCGCGTGCCTTTGTACACCAGATGTGCTGCACCAGTGTTGTGTTGTAAGCATTTATGTTCAATGCCAATGTCATCTGGCATTGAAAGTTAATGGAGGCACCCAGTGGCGGGCATCTTTGTACACCAGATGTGATTCACTGATACTGTGTTGTGAGCCTCTTACCTTTGATGTCGTATGGTACCGGAAGCTGATGGAGGGCTCTAGTGGCACATGCATTTGTACACAAGGGGCCGTATTATAAATGTGTCCGGGGGGGGGGGGTGCAATGAGAATGTGCACCCGCGTTCTATACTCCTGGGACACTTTGGTATTACAGAAGAAGTCACTGATGCTCGTCTGCCCCTTCTGTACTACAGATTGTGCTCACGCACATGTAGGTCTGCCTCATTCCCAAGGGGGTTTTCCTTCAATTGTATAGGGGAATGGTACCATGAAAAAGAAGAAACACTGCCTCAGTGTTTCTGCACTATTATAGACGAAGGTGCGAAAGTGATTATGCACATTCAGAGGGGCCCCTTGGAAAGAGTGAAAGGGCCATTCAGATACCACCTACAGTGTAGTCCGCCTCTACACCTGCCTGCAGGGAGATCTCTGCCCCTTTCATATATTGGTTGAGTTGCTACTTGCACAGTCAAGCCGGCTGCTTCAAAGAACTTATTTCACTAATGCACTTCCCAAAGGCATTCTCAAATATGTGGCTTGTTATAGGGCACACAGAGCTAGCCTGCGCCTAGAGTGCCCAATTGAAGATGTGCGATGATGCAGACCGGGTCAGTGCACACTATTTGTCATATAGGCCTAAATGTAATGAAGTGATGTTGTGTTCTAAGGATATTAAAACTGATGATGTCTGGCACTGGGAACCGAATGGTGCAAACCTTTCTGCATCTGATCATGTGTGCTAATACTGTGCTATAAGGACCCTAGAGTTGATACACGTTGCTTGCTACTGGCTGCTAAAAGGGAGCTTCGCTGGTGCCTCCCTTTTCAGGTCTCACCTGCCAACAGCATGCGCTGTCGCTGTGAGACATATTGTGCACTGTTAGGGGCTCGGAGCCCATCCATTGCTTAACACTTGTTGGTTTCATTGTCACTCTTATTTGCTCACAAAGAGGAGCTCAGAGGTAAAGAAAAGAACAGAGTTGCCCTCCACTCAAAAACCATCAACAATCGATAAACACTGTCCTTTGGGCGTAAAAAATGTGTCAGTATATTTTGTAACAGACCAGTCACATGGTCATGATCTCTGTTACACTCCCCTATCCACCGTCTTCTCTGCGGGGGTATTTACTGCAATACGTCCAATCTATTTTTCATTAAAGTTAAAAAGAAAGAAACTAAATTGGCCAACAACTCCTGACAATCACATAGAACACATAGAACAAAACTGTCTGAAACCTTAATCAATACAGAGAATCCACTGCATAGGATTAACAGCAGACACATTTCTGCAAAAAATGTGTAAAAAAACCGAATGACTTCTCACGGGAACACCACCCTCGGGACAACTGGTGTGTGATCACCAGACTAGGCCCCTTTCTCATCACTGGTCATCATTCAGTTCAAAAGAAAAAGTGTGTCCAAACAAAAACCAAATAGTGAAAAAGAAAGTGGTAGCAGATATAGTCTGCTTGTGACAAAAAAATGTGCTTAAAATCAACAGGCACACCTCTCCACACTTTTTTATTTCTAGATACTAGGTGTGAACTATTGAATTAAAAAGGCTGGTAGCTACCATCGCATACCATTACCTATCGCCAACATGGTTCTCTCCCTCAGTATATTTGGCAGATTCGTCAGGGCTGCACACCTTGTTGCCAAACCACTGTTGGACACTAGGTTCTATGTCAACTGTCAGGAAAAAGAAGGACAATAATGGAAACATTAGAAGCCCCGTCTGCCACTATTTAAAACCAGTACCCTCAGGCAACCCACTGCACTCATACCGGCTGCCGAGGCACCAGAGCATCAAATATTACTCCAGAGATGAATTTCTCTTGCTATGGTCACTGCGATTGTACTGACTGGAGTAATATTTGATGCTCTGGTGGTTCAGTGGGTTGCCAGAGGGTAATTATTGAGAATGCACTATACACACATGGTTTTAAATAGTGGCAGACGGGGCTTTTAATGTTTCCATTATTGTCCTTCTTTTTCCTGACAGTTGACATAGAACATATTGTCCAACAGTGGTGTGGCAACAAGGTGTGCAGCCGGGCAGCCCTGACGAATCTGCCAAATATACTGAGGCAGAAAAACATGTTGGCGATAGGTAATGGTATGCGATGGTAGCTACCAGCCTTTTTAATTCAATAGTTCACACCTAGTATACAGAAATAAAAAAGTATGGAGAGGTGTGCCTGTTGATTTTAAGCACATTTATTTGTCACAAGCAGACTATATCTGCTACCACTTTCTTTTTCACTATTTGGTTTTTGTTTGGACACACTTTTTCTTTTGAACTGAATGACGACCAGTGATGAGAAAGGGGGCCCAGTCTGGTGATCACACACCAGTTGCCCCGAGGGTGGTGTTCCCGTGAGAAGTCATTCGGTTTTTTTACACATTTTTTGCAGAAAATTGTCTGCTGTTAATCCTATGCGGTGGATTCTCTGTATTGATTAAGGTTTCAGACAGTTTTGTTCTATGTGATTGTCAGGAGTTGTTGGCCAATTTGGTTTCTTTCTTTTTAACTTTAATGAAAAAAAGATTGGAAGTATTGCAGTAAACACCCCCGCAGAGAAGACGGTGGATAGGGGAGTGTAACAGAGATCATGAACATGTGACTGGTCTGTTACAAAATATACTGACACATTTTTTACGCTCAAAGGACAGTGTTTATTGATTGTTGACACTCTTATTTGCTGCCTGCTAATAGGCCAGCACTTGCTGATCGCATTTTCTGTTATCAGTTTGGAGCATTGACCAACTACCAATTGATTTACTTTGATTAGTATCCTTCCACTGCCAATCCACTGCTTGCTGTCCTACAGGTACTATTTTACTTAATTTTCCCATCATTGTTGGTTCTCCCCCCCAACCCTGTTGCTTTTTCCTCTCCCCACCCATTTTTCGTGTTGCTTCTTCCACTCCCACCCTTGTCCCTGTTGCTTCTTTCCACCCACCACCAACCTCCCATTGTCATTGTAGCTTCTTCCCTCCCACCCTCCTGTTGTCTGTGTTGCCGCCACCGGCCTTAAAATTTAAAAAAAGTGCTATGACGCAGCCAGTGCTGACTGCGTCATGAAGCTTTTTTTTTCTAACTGTAGATTGAGCAGCCACGCGGCTGTACAGCATGGCTAGAAGACATTTACAAAGCCAATATTGGCTTTGCCAATCCTCGCCGCCACAGATGTGATGATGTCAAGTGGTGTTGCGAATTATCTTAAACTTGATGCAGTCTGCTACTGGAAACTAAAGGAGGACCACGGCGGCGCGTGCCTTTATGGAACGGATGTAGTGTGCCAGTGTCCTGGCAACATATCTTTTAGCACGAGGCTGTGAAGAGACTCACTTTTATCGGCGCTGATACCATGTAAGGTTTATTTGCGGTTTGCTTTTCTGCACGTTACTGGCATCCCTCGCCCGTTCATAAACGTGTTGCGATCATTCATCCAGGGCAGCCTTGCTAAGTAGGTGAAGATGTGGCTTGGTTTGCTCTGTGGTGATGCTACAGAGAGGATAAAGGCCTGTCGGTCTGCACGCACGCTTTATGAATTTTCAGTCACGTGACCCGGTGCCTGGGAAGCAGTTTTGCAGATGTTTGCCTGGAGCCCTCGCTCGCCTCTTGATTGCAGAGACTCCTTCGGGTTAACAAGGTGCCTCGGAATTCCTAGCTCAGTCCAGCGCTGTTTGATCTAATTAAGGACCCGTGAAGGCCATTATCTGAATGGCAGTGTGGGGGCGGGGCACTATTGTAGCATGATGCGTAGAAGTAATAAGAATATTACAAAGGGCTCCCCCCCAAAGCACATGCTGAATACAGCAACCAAACACCACATGAGCACACAAGCCTACCTTAAAATGTCACTGACTACTACAAACAGACATTTGCACACTTTACTCTTAAACCCCAACGTGTTCTTTCTAGGGACCGTCTATTTCTTTTATTAATTGCTGGGCTAATAAAGTAACTGTAGTGACAGTACTATCCACCACTCAAATTACTTTCATATTTCAATACTAATTCAACACTAATCCTTATGGGTTCCGGAGTGGCTCGCTACTCACTGAAAAAGGCCCTTCGACACCTCGTCAGGGGTAGTAAGCGCTACAAAAAAGGCCATTACATTACAATACAATACAATACAATAATGGCAACAACACAACAACAGTAATCTACTACTAATGATATGGGAAATTTTGGGTGGGGTTGTATGTTGGAACCACGCAGGCATTAATCACACATGCCTTAAAAGCGCATTCCGAACATCACATGCGTCTTTACAGCGCATTCCGTTACCACACAAGTCGCTGCGACGACTTGCGTTAGGGAAAGCACTGGAGTAGGAATAGTATAATTTACTATTATGACGCCAGTCTGTGCATAAGTAGGGAAAGTGTTGGACTTCACGTCCAACATCAATCCAACAACGCTTACCTCAAGGAACGACTTGCGTGATAAAGGATTGTATTGTAAAGATGCATCCGTGGTTCGGACTGCGCTGTTATGGCACAGCATGGTACGAGCTACAGTATAAAGGATGTTTCCTGTTGCGTGGACAACATATTGTTATTTTATATTGGTAGTAAATGAGGGCATCCTCATCCTGTGACCATAGAGTAGTAACAGATGTTTTTGGGAACCCAACCTAGAAGAATTACTTTTATCAACCTCCCAAGTATGAGCAGACCTATTGGGATTGGAACCTGTGACCAGGAGCACAAATGCAGATTCTTTGATGGATGCATTAGTCCACTGGGTCACTAGATCTGGCTCACCCTGCATGACCGGGTGGTTTTACACAGCTTCAGCAGCGGGGCCTGTTTCAAACTAAGATTCACAGTGGGCAAATAGGCTGTTTGCCCACTGTGAATCGCACATATCGCCAAATCTAGGAAGTTCTTCTTGACGTACCACTCACGTAAGCCCTAGAACCTGCAATGGCACGCCTGCAATCCTGAACTTCTTGAATGCAGCCTGCTAATTATTGTGACCACTTGGTGTCCCTTGAGGTTTTCAATGTTTTCTTTTTCTTTTCATGAAATGCCCTTCAGTCTAAGGTGCCAGGTTTGGATGGGAGGACTGGAAGGGTAGCTTGACCTGGCATAAAGCGCGTCTAGCTTTCAGTGATGAGTAATGGCGTGCGCACACACGCGGTGGCTTTCTGCAGTGTTCGCCACAGGGCCAAGTCCGATTACAGAGGAACCTTTTTGTGGGCATCACTGTGTGTCTCTCCGACTTAACCATCTGAACAGCCCAAGACTTCAGAAGTCAGCCGGCCAGCCTTCAGCGGCATGCGGAAATGCCTTCTCACACACCGCGCAGAGCAGTTGGCATCTCGCGAATGGAACACCACAAAATCTTTTTCAAGTGACACACTCTTTTTTTCACCATCTCATACTTTCATAGATTTAACCATTTAGTAGGTGTAGAGCACTTGAGAAGTTACAGCAGCAGCACTACTAGTGGAGGCGAAGGGTATTGTAGGCTCGCCAACCAAAACGTCAAACCTCCACTCCTGCTTTCTATTACAGAAGCAATCCCCTGTAGGGGGCACCACTTACAAAACCCCCTTGGAAGACGGTGAGCATTAAAGGTGGCATTGGATTATGGATAGAACATTTTATTTGTTTTTGAGTCAGATTATTGCCCATTGTTTTGAATACTCCTGCTCTCTAGGTTTATGTGTTTATCTGGTAACTTGTGGATTTCATGTAAATCATTTGCAGGATTCTGATCGATGTTTTGGGGGCTCGCCTTCCATTTATTACAAGGTAATCCAAGGTGTTTCATGTTCCTCAAGTTTATCATGATCCTCCATTGATTTATTTCATATAAAGATGTGCTTGGATAATGCCATCAAAGCTGTTGAATAAATGTAAGTTCACCAAAATTCCAGGGTTAGGAAAAGGAACATTACATGCCCTGTGAACCTCCAGTGACATGATGGGTAGACCCGTTGTTCCGTCCTTATGCCTTCATCAGGTTTCAGTTTGCTGCTAAGGAGCTAGGAAAAGGACATGGATGGGAAACTGGGCAAAACACCCAACTATCTCATAGCCCTGGTCACTTTCAGTTCCAGTGGATGATTGTTTACGGGTGAGATTAGGCCTAGCAAAGGACCTGTCAGTTGTACAGATAGGCAAGCCAAGGAAAGAGTCCGGCGCCACTGGGTACCCCTATGTGACGTCCTGAGTCATATGGCAATATCAGGGCTACTGCAGAGTGCTCAGATAGCGTTTGTGAAAATACGCACATTCAAACTGTTACCTATGTTAAGAAAAAGATAGTGTATGCAAGGAGCTGTGCAGGGAAGTAAGGTACGCAGGCAGGTGAGGGTGGTTTGCTGGAAAAAAAACTGTCATGAGATCTTTGTGAACTTTGCCTGGTTTGTTCTAGACCTTGCTCAAGTTTCTTTCAGGCTTCTGGACCGGTTGACAAGTTGGATTCGACTTTGGAGGGGATTTTGTAATCAAAGAAGTAGTTTGTCGGGAACGGGCATTTATTCAAGTAGATATATTTAAAGTGGGTTTTGGGTCAACCTATTTCAAACAGTTGGCATTTTCGGTTCTACTTCTTGCAGCAATTGGCTTGACGCATAGTCATTCATACTATAGGTCTGCTCAAAGGTGATTGGCTCTCTCACTTTATTCTCTTGGCTGTTTTTGTGTCCTTCCCCCTCTTATGGAACCCTTGCATTCCAGTCCCCTAAGGACTATTTGTCTCCACAATCTCCTTCAGCTTACTACTGCACTTATTGCCAACCCTGCGCCCCTTACCATCTCTTTTTCCGCTGTGGGGGGCACCCTGGGCTATCACTTTACATTTCGTAGTTCTCCACCACCCACTCGGCTAATATTGGTGGGTAGCTGTCTTTGAATGGTATGTTTTTCATAAAATCATTCAAATATGGCTGCTCGCGCTTACAAATGCACACACACATAGGAGTCTATCTCTGAGTTTTTATGGCAAAAACATTCAAAGATGGATGCCAGTGAGTTTCCATGCATTGGTGGCCATGTTTGAATCATTTTTGGTATATTAACCAAAAACGGTTCAAATCCAAATAAGCACTGGCAAAGCCAACTGGTCTGTCTGTGCATATTGAAAGTGGGATCAATTGGCTTTGCCAATATTTGTTCTTAAAAAGATTGGGTCGCTGCATTGAATTGGAGGAGAAGTGAAGCACTTGAATAAAATATATTTCTGAGGTTTCGTAGTTTGTTGGCTGGCGGCAGTGGGCCGCCGAGGAAGAGTGTCCAGTCAAGGTGTGGCTTCTTGACGCTGCTGCTTCTTAATTGTTGCACATGGCAAGTGTGGTGTTCCTTGACTACACATCTCTAATCCCCAATATTGTCATATGGGACCAATACATGATACGTTATAAGCATTGAGAGCATTTCGACAAAATTAGAAAGCGTGAATCTCACTATTTCAATTTAAATTGATATGGCCCATTTGTAAATCAAGTGCAGACCAACATTTTTATTCCGGCCACTATGGCATACAGCAACGGGCAGGGTGTCAGTCCACTTCAGCCATTGGCTAACTTCACTGCGAGTGACAGCATACTGCTCTCTCACAAGGAATACATCTGCACTCAAATTAGTTACCGTTAGTGCCTGGGCTTCTATGTCATTGAGTGTTTATACATTTAAACAATGTTTTGCTTTAGGCCACTTCTTTTAGTGGTGAGGGCCTGACGGCTCCTCCAATAATAATGTTTAGTAAACAATGGCAACAAAAAACAAGCATTGACAAATACAAACGGCTGTGGCCAATGCCATACCTACTGGCTTTGATGATGCGTGTTTACATTTTGACATAGCGAAAGGAAGTGCATGAATCAAACTGTAATCCCATTTGATAAAGCCATAAGCAAAAATTCTGAAAAGTAAATACAGAGACACAATTGCCTCTGGTAGTCAAATTCAGGGCTTATGGTTTGTAATCTGTTTACTTTAGAGATCCGCATAATTAGGTCAAAGGATTAACGTGGGTGAATGCAAAATTGTGATCGCATTACAAAGTAAAGGGTAATGCATTTTTCTTAAATTATAGATATCGGTGTGCAATGTGGGGTCTTTAAAAATGCAAAAGTCTGTACAATATACAATAACTGTCCGCAAGTAACTTTTGGATCAGTCACTTTAATTTTAACCCATTAGGTGAGGCACAGTGGCGCTGTGCTCATGACGAGCTGAGCTTGTCATGACCGCTGCGGAACGCCCACGCGGGGATAATCCCCCTGCTGTGCTGGGCGTTCCATTAAACGGGCGTGGTCATGATGAGCTCAGCTCGTCATGAGCACAGCGCCACCGTGCTGCGTGACAAGCTCAGCTCATCATGAGTGCCGCACGCGGGCCCCCTCCCCCGCGTCACGGTGAATTAGCCCCGCGGCAAAGGGCAAAGGGGTTAATGTGAAAGTGGTAAAATAGTTCAGTGGGTTGTATGCTGACTGGTGAGATCGGTGTACAAACTGGCGCCATAGGTTTCAGGAGGGCCTATTCACCTTTTCATCCTTCTGGAACCAATAACATGCACCACAGGCTTGTATTCAAGCACCATCTGTTATTACAGCAATTTCAGACTTGCGCCAGTGCTTTAAATGGGCAGGTACTTACTGGTACCGAGTACCTGCACTTCTTTAATTTGAAAGGACGAGTACCTGCACTTCTCAGCACTGCTGTAATACATTTAATGGGAGATTGCTACTACTTCTCAGGAGCAGACAGGTACTGTCAAGAGTGAATCACCGAAAAAGTGCTTCAATACCCATCAGGGGTAGCAAGCACTATATGATATTCAGACATTTTTCCCTTTTTTATCCCTCCACTATCCTTCTCAATCCAAATAACTGACTAACATATCCACCACTCAGATTACTTTCATATTTTCACTATACTAATTCACCGCTAATCCCTTCTGGGTTCCGAAGTAGCATGCTACTCGGCGAAAAAGCACTTAAATACCCCCATCAAGGGTAGCAAGCGCTATATAAATGCAAAACGTTTTCCCTCTTATGTCCCTCCACTATCCTACTCAATCCAAATAACTGACTACCATATCCACAACTCAAATTACTTTAATATTTTCACTATACTAATTCACCACTAATCCTTTATGGGTTCTGGGGTAGCGTGCTACTGACTGAAAAAGCGCTTTGACGCCTCATCAAGGGTAGTAAGCGCTATATAAATGTAATTACAATATAATACCTGCAATTCTATGTTTCCATGTAAAGCATTATGCATTTTGTCTCTTCATGTTCATCATCACCCAACTATTGTTTCAACCTTTGGAGTTAAATGTTTGACTTATTCATCCTAACATAGACACATATTTTCTATTTTGTAATCGTGCACCAGGGTGAAAATGGTGATTTGGGTTTCAGGTTGGTGTCCTGGTGAGCTGGGGTATTAAAGGCTCTGCATTATATCTGAAGTGGTCTGACAGCGGCTCCTCGAGCACTGCCTCTGATCCTCTACAGACACAGCTCTCTTCGCATCGCGCGAGCTGTGGAAGCTGAATCGACTGGCAAACCAAACCTGTGAGAGCACAAACGAGCGACTTGTGAAAAATTCCTTCAAATCCCCTGCAGCTTTTTTCCGTGTCAGAGAGAGATTCCTTAAAGTCTTCCTTGCACGAGGCCACTGTCCCAGCAGGGTGAGACTTGATGGGTCGGATCGCTGCATGCATTTGGCAGGTTTCTTACTTAGTTGAAACTCATTTTATAGGGTTTCAACTTTAGATGTTTTTTTTTTGTTGCTGGGTTGTTATTTTATTTCTTATCTGAATCATAAGGTAACAAGGCAATGGACACCTTCTAACAGCACGAAAGTGTTGTTTCTTACATAAGTTTACCCTGCACCGCAGTATGTGCAGCCACATACTGTAGTCTTAACACTGATTGTTTTTTTCAGCTCTTAGATGCATTTTCCAGCATCCCTGCACCTCTTATGTACCCACCTCCTCTGCACACCGGTACCACCACACACAGCAACATGTATGCATTATTGACTGCAACCATAGAGGTGTTCAGCGGCATCATTTGCTGGTAGTCACAGTGGAAATTATATGAGATGCCTTTTGAGCCATTATGGCTTTGCAGAAAGTAATGACGTCATAGCACTCTGATGACAGCAAATTTTAGGTCTGGCTAGAGCAGGGCTAAAATTCAAGTAAAGCGGGATAGAAGATTAGGCCCCTCTGTGACTGATTGTGGAACGTTTCACACATTAAGTAGGCCACATTCATAGCTATTGGTTAATCCTATTAAGTTTCGCCAATAAACTGGCATACAGCCATTAACTAGGTGCCACAGTCGGGTAAGAATGCCCTCTTTTTTTTGTTCAAGCGTCCATTGCAAAGCATGGAAGATAAAACGCTGTTGGGTGGCTGTGGAGGCGCATTCACCTACTCTACGCAGATGGCTTTCGCCAATTTGCAGTGATCGCCATGGCATTGGATGATACAGGAAATATGTAGTTGCTGTATGTGACGCTGGAAGCCGCACCCATGTTGCATAAGGACACAGATGCACGGTGATGGTACATCTAGAGCTTACTAATTGTCACCTCACTTCCAGAAGGTGTTGGTACATGGACCTGCTCTGTGCAGTCCGTGGGCAGGATCAGTGATGGTTCCGGAGAAAATTGTTATGACTAACGGAGCATGGGACACTACTTCTTCCTGGAGCCTATGGGCAAGGGCGGCTATAGGAGGGTAACCTGATTAGGCACCGACAGGACAGCAAGAATATACCAGGAGTACCAAAGCATTGCGAGGACAGACGAGGTGAGGGGTAGGAGGGAGGACCTTAGTAGCAAAGGTGGGGGGATGGTGTGAATCTGGCAAGGCATATGCAGCATGACAAAAAATAGCAGGGTCTTATGGGATTCGGGATTGAGGGGTAAAGAAAGAAGGTCTCGAAGTCCGGTGAGGAGATGGAGGACAAGAGTCGCTACAAGGAGTTGAACCCTATGATGCATCTAGTTTCGCTTTTTCGATAGAAAAGCCATATCATAGTGAATGTAAAATAATTCAGCAACCTATTAAAAGGATGTGTTGGCCTTTTCCATTTATTTACTTTTAAATAAGTAACCTGTATAAAAGCTAGAAAAGTCGCCAGAGGAACTAGGTGACAAGAACAAAACTCATTCAAAAGACCTTTTTCAAAGGAAAGTAAGGGAAATAATAGGGCAATATAGGCTGCTGCAATGTGAGGTTGGAAAAGTAGGATTCAAGGTAAGTAACTATTTCTCTTCCTTCAGAGGTTCTCCCTTGATAATCATAAGCACTGAGCTGTCCGACCCACAGTGGCAGGGCGACCAGTAAATGCAGTGCTGAAGTTCTTCTAATATTATCCAACCCTTAACCCTGTAGGGGCTGCTTACATGAATAAATCTCTCCTGCACCATAGAGACCTTATTTACTCGTCCTTCTCCTGCCCCTGAAGAATCAGTGAACAATGATGCATATTTTCATTTGAAAGAAATTGTACTATTCAACAGACTGTACCATGGTCTGGAAGCTGAGTTCAGATAAATTGCAAATCATAGCTACATTCACAGCATGTTCAGAGATCCCTGTGAACATAATGTTATGTTACCAACTTCAGTTTTCTAAATCCTTAAATTAACTATGTTTGCTGTTGCCTTTTTAGCTATTGCCTTCAAGACTTATTCATGTTCCATAGTCGGATAGACTCTTGTAGCCAATCTGAGTAGGGCTAATTGATATGGAGCAGTGTGCCTTTCAGTAGTTCCTGTGCCTGTTGCAGTCAACTGAATGAGCTTACTTTGAGAACAACTTATTTCTTAAAGTTCTGGGGTTAAGGTGTATTATTGTGCACACATGGTTCTTGTTTCTAAACTTTTGGTATTGGCCCCATTTTTTAATCTAATATTTGTTATATAAAAATTTGAAATTCAGTATCTTGGCTATGATTTCACAACTCCATGACACTTCTGTCTACCACCAGATGGAAGCATTTAGGAGCAGTGAATTGTCTAGGCCAACTGAGATGAGTGCCAATGTTAAATGCCTGCAGCTGACATTGATTTCAAAATGGCGGTCATCCCAAAGTGATCTTAATTTCACAGTCAAGCTGCAGGCATGCCTGAGATGTAGGGTATGAAGAACGAGAGCTTCTATTGGAAAGCACAGCCTGCTGGAGGTACCACAGTTTTGAATAATGATTGCCCTTCTTAAAGATTTCCATTAGCCTGGACTCCCGTCTTTGACTTTCAGCTCATCTTTTGCGAATTCAGTGCAGGTTCAACTCGGGATGTAGGCGTCTGCTTACTGAAGCAGGATAATTTACCAGCAACTATGACAACCACCTAGTGTGCCCTTGAGCAGCACACTCAGTTCTCTGCAACATTTCCCTCTGAATTTTAAGCACTCCGTGCCATGGTTCTATTTGACTATCCATCTCATTCCTTTTTGTAAGGAGAGTATGTTCCAGATAAGTGGTGCCCAACGTAAATCTAGGAGGGCCACATCCATGATCAGTATATCCACACATGATAGCGCTACAAGCATTAAATCAAAACAGAAATAATCTACATTGTGGCTATCCTGAAAACCTGTCGTGGAGGTGGCCCTCCTGTACCTATGTTGGACAACTCTACTTTAAGGGAGGGTTTTGGATTCCAACTTGGAAGTCCAATAGTTTTGAAATATATACATTTAAGTGCGCCACAATGCCTGGTAGCGTCAGTGGTAACTTGCTTAGGGTTCTTCATCTAAAATGGCCATGTTCACCCTATATTGGAGTGGGGACGTGATTCATTAAGAGCCTGGATTGCCTGTAATCCATTTCAG
Source organism: Lissotriton vulgaris (assembly GCF_964263255.1). Taxonomy (NCBI): domain Eukaryota; kingdom Metazoa; phylum Chordata; class Amphibia; order Caudata; family Salamandridae; genus Lissotriton; species Lissotriton vulgaris. The sequence continues at coordinate 649,285,052 of NC_141700.1, read as the reverse complement.
AACAATTAGTGCATTGCTTTCTGGGCATGGGCATTCGCTTGAAGTGGACGGCCTTTGGGATAACCATGCTCTATGGTCGGATGTAAAGGTAACACTATGGCGCCTGTTGTCAGATGTAAATTTAAACATAAAGTGATATTATAACATTTCTATATCTTTTATTCTGCTTTGCTATATGCTGCTTGGCACATTAATGGCAGTAATAATACATGGGGCTTACTACAACTGTATTGCATCTTGACCAATAAGAAGGATGAGTGGAGAAACCTTGACATAGAGGTTGACTGACATTTTTGTGAAATCTGGAGAATTCCCAGCATGCCAGTAACTTTTGTAAGCAAAAGGCACACAATTGATGGACGGAATGCAGAACAAATCAAAACAACTTTTTTAAGTCTATAGAGTTGGGGGGAATGCGCACCTCTCTTGTCACAAACTCTGCTCTCTAGACCTATCTGCCTTTCAAAGTCACCGGCCGACTGGTAAATATTGCAAAATCCAAGTAGGCCAGTTCCTCTCTGTTGGGAATGGGATGTCAGCAAAATTTTCCTTGAAATTTTTCCATGGAGTCAGCTGCTCCCAGTGGAAATGTCTTACTCACCACAGGATTCCAGGCTGTTATTCATGTGATAGATACCTCATGCTAGCAGAGAGAGTTTCCTAGCCCTGACTGATTACAGCAGTGGACAAAAGGTAGCAGCTCCAAGGAGCTAGGAGCGAGACTGAGGAATGCCTTACTTCATTCACTCGAGTAGACTTCCTCCCAGGTGTGCTTTTAACCCCAATCACCGACTGCCCGGGGTGTGTTACGAGTCAGGAACCTTAAGTGAGCACCATTCGTCACACACTGGGGGCGTAAAATCTCTGCGCCACGCTTCGAACCGCACTGTGTCTTGTTTCCATGGTAGGAGAGTGAGCTTAACGTGCAGCACGAGCAGGCTGCGATAAGGGCATCCTTTCTACTGCAGTCACCGTCCCATGGGCACAGGGCAATAAACATCATGCCGTACCTCATCAATCAGGTGCGTAGAATAATATCCTATACCGAGGCCCACTGGAATTATGTGGCATGGGAGGGCCAAATTGTGCAGCAATCAATTAAAGATTTGTAGAGCACTGTTCATCATCCATGAGGGTATTCAGGTGCTGGGGGGGCTGCTGGTATTTGTAATTCAAACATCCAGGTTTTTAGGCCATCTCTGAACTTCTGTAGGGTGGAGTGGGAGGCCATTCCAGGTCTTGGCAGCCAGGTCGGAGAAAGTGCGGCCGCCGCTTCTGCCTATGTGGAAGCGGGGCATGTGGGCGAGGAAGGCGGAGTGTAGTTGTCTGCTAGGTTGGTGGAAGTTCAGTCTGTGGTTGAGGTAGGCTGGTCCTTTGTTGTGCAAGTCAGCAGTTTGAACTGGCACATTTCTGGGATGGGGATTCAGTGGAACTTTCTGAAGTGGGGGGGTGGTTATGAAGGCACTTTTTGAGAGGTCGAGGATGTAGCGTTTTTGATGCTTTGCAGTCTGCTCAGTAGTTGCGAGGTGATGCCCATGTAGAGGGAGTTTCCGTAGCCCAGGCAGCTGGTAATGAGGGCTTGGGTGATGGTGCATCTGGTGTTGATGGGGAGCCATTTGAATATTTTCCGGAGCATACAGAGGGTGAGGAAGCAAGCTAAGGAGACAGCGTGGATCTGCTTCTTCATAGTGAGCTTGTTGTCGAGTATGATGCCAAGGTTTCTGGTGTGGTCTGTGGGAGTGTGCGAGGGGCCCAGTTCCGCTGGCCACCATGAGTCGTCCCATGGGGGGTGTTGCTCCGAAGATGAGTACCTCTGTTTTGTCAGTGTTGAGTTTGAGGCATTTGTTTTGCATCAGGCTGGCTACGCTGATCAAGCACCTGTGGAAATAGGTTTTCGTTTTAGTGGGGTTTTTAGGATAGGGAGAGGATGAGCTGAGATGTTATGATATGATGTTCATACCGTGAGATTTGACCAGCGTGGCCGGGAGGAGGGGCATGATGAACATGGTTGGACTCAGTGAGGACCCTTGGGGAACCGCGCAGATGATGTTCGTTGGGCCTGAGGTGTAATGCGGGAGGCGAAGGCGCTGGGTTCTTCCGGTTAGGAAGGAAGCGATCCATTTCAGGGCATTTCCTTGAAACCCCATCTGATAGAGTCTGTGTTGGAGGGTGTAGTATGAAACGGTGCCCAAGGCTGTGGAGAGGCTGAGGTGGATCAGGCTTGTTGTCTCTGCCTGCGCAGCACGGTTGAATAAATTATGTGGCAAGAAAAGGAAAATGACGTGATGTAATGTGGCACATTTTGGGATAGTATTACTTGATTATTTTGTAAATTTACACTTATTCACCCTGTCTGGGCACTGATTGCACCTCGTTAGTACCAGTTTAACACCCATATATAGCAATAAGCAACAGAAACGTGACCAGGCAACCTCTGCAAAGGGTTCTCCACTTTGAGGCAACATATTGCTGCATTTTTAGTAACTTTGAACCGTTTGAGCTCGAAACATTTTTTTGTTAAAATCTGCAGATTATGCAGAAGATGATGGATGGATTATGTGGCAAATCTATAATTAAGCAAAAAATGTGGCAGCCGCACAATCGCATAATTACAGTGGCCCTGCGTATACACTAGGGATCACGTGCGATAAATAACACCTGTTACAAGTTTTTTCTGACCAGTGGAGAATAAGATGTGGTTTCTCGCGCAGAAAGTATAAAAATCCACATGTATTGGTATTTTGTGGGCCTTGTCCCCATTCAATTTTGTAAGGTTTCCCTTGCCGAAATAAAAATGGAGTAAACTCCAGGGTTGCGATCTTTATCATATCCGGTAATCACTGGGTGCTGTAAAAACTGCAAATGTTGTAATTGTGAACACTACATAAATGGCTTTTCACAAAGGTAAAAAAAATTACAGCGCTTGTGATCATGGCCAAGGTATGTAGTGATAAATGTGAAAGATTCTACAGCGCTTGCTTCAACAGCTCAAAAAGAAACATCACTTGACAGCTGAACAATTATTAGGTGAAATATATTTGGCCAATCAATCAAAGCCTTATTTTACAAAACAAGCAAAATCATTGGCTCAGAGGTTCTGTCCAGTGCGCACGCACAGCAGGGCCAGAGTCTTGAGTCATGTGTGCCTTTTAATGGGCACCCAGTGGGGCAGCTTGAAGTACTGGTGCCCCTAGCAGCCTGGGCACTCTGTCACCAGCCGGAAGCCCTAAACTCCTCTCGCGATAGTATATTTATAATCCGGAATGCGCACCTGCCAGTCTGTTCTGAAATCTGCCTGGGACAGAAAATCTTTAATCCGTCTAATGCATTTTAGGATGGCGAAGCCGGATACAGAGGCGTTAATCGCATGCTCAGTCAATGGAAAATTGTCAATAATTGCACCAAAATTAGTTTTTTTTACTTCAGGCATTGTAGATATCCGTTGGTTTTCATTTTCAACTTCAAATTACAAAGAGGAATTTTGTGATCGGAGCATTAGGATCTCAAAAGTGAAAAACTCCTTTTTTCTTTTAAAAAGGTGACTGTGTGGTATTGGACTAAACAGCATTTATTTGTAAAACAAAGACTTGGATTTTATGAATAAAGGGGTTAGTTACCCTGTAAACCCAAGGGAAACCCTGACGGGCCACTGTTTTCAGAATCTTTGGCAACTGCAACCCCCCTTTCCATTTGTATTTAACAGATTCTGATTTTTTAATTGTATCAAGGAAATCATTTTCTTTAAAGTTCGCGCTGATAATTCTTAGATTTTCTTACTGGTGTCTCCAAGACAGGACTTTGGCATAAGCCTTCCCTGTAGACTTTCCTTATTTTTCACCTGCCAGAAGCGCCCCGTGCAGGTAAGAGCAGTAGGGCCGTGGACGCGGGGTGAGGTCTTGACAGTCGACGACGAGGGGAAATTAATTATTTATTTAATTTTCCCTCCACCCCGCTCCGCCCCACCACTCTTCCGTCCACCGGCCGCTCCTGGCACCTGCCCAATCATCCTTCCGCGTACCAGACTCGCAATACTCATTCGCACTGTGGAGAGGAGACGGTGAACCTTTCTTACAGTGCGCCTCAAGGCGCTTGGGGAAGGCTGATCTGTTGCAGATGGACTCCCAACAGAAGCCTTCGAAGGGTGTGGCCAGGATAGGAGAAGTTGTATTGGTGGAAAGTGAAGAGTGTATGGGGGGGACTGTGACCGCTGGAGCAGAGGATGAACGAGGTCCAACAGCGAAAGCACAAAAAGTCCTGGGAGGAGAGCAGATGTGAATGGGTGCAGCCAAGGACATTCCGCTACATGCAAAGTATGAATTAAAGTGGTCTTAGGGGCTCGTAGCTATAAATCCTTACCATATGGACACCCATAGGGTGCCTTCGGTGACTGTGCCAGAGGGAGCAGAGCGTGAAGATGCAGCTTTCTTTGCCAGTGCATCACTGTTCCATCTCTTTCACGAGGAACAAGAGCGGGAAGCAGGCTTCGCTTCTTTTTTAACTTCCATGGAGAATCTGAGAAATATTTTGGTGTCAACAGGATGAATTTGAAAACCTTCATCTGAGGTTGGATTGGTGGAGCTCGAGAGAGAGAGGGTGTTTAGAGGCCACCTTCTACCAGCGCTGGAGATGAAGAAAAGTTGTCAACAAATTTCTTGATCCCTGAGAAGCGCGTTGACCACGCCAGTGAGCGGTGACAGCATATTTGTGTGCACAAGGACACCTGGAACTGACAGTCTGTCTGAAAGTATCACGACTTGCTATACGCAGGTTCTATACTCAATCGAACGAAACATGACATTCAGGACAGCTGCTGATGTCACCTTGGTCCATGAGAAAGATGAACGCCTGCTAGTGGACGGTCCAATATCGTATTCTTGTCCAGAATGTCCCAGACTTATTCGGTACCACAATCTTTTTAAAGTGAGGAAAGATGTTTATGGACCCACTGCTGGAAGTCAATGTCGGACCAGTTGGATTTTTTTATGGATAGGTCTAGCCCTGCCTTCCTCATGTGGCGGTAGGCGGAGAAGATAGCGAACAACAACATGACAATCATCAAGTTAAATTTTTAACAAACCAGCTCAGGAGGGAAACAGCATTTCCTAATTTTCTTCCAGACAGAGTTTTACAGGATTGGCAAGACAGCTGTTGGCTGTATTTTCAGCCCTTGGCTCTTTGTCGTACTTAATTACAATAGATTTGAACAATAGGAAATAGCTTTGGAAGAGGCAGAGGCAGCTGGGTTGTTATGGAAGCCTGAGGAATGTGCTTCCTAATTAATCTAATATTCTCATTAAAAAACAAAGAAGTTGCCCAGTTAGCAGACACTGGATTTTGCTAGCAGAGGAACTCAGTTTTGTTATTAAATGTAATTGCATGTGGAATTGCTTTAGATGTGGTGAATCAGTGTACTAATGTGAACAGCAAGGGCTGCCCGCACGTCTCACGGGGATACCTGGGTGAGTTGATGTTATGACAAGGACAATGGTTGCCTTCGAGGACAAATTAAGGAATGGCACTTATTTCAATTGATAGTATTCACACAACTATGAACTTAATCAGGTAATAGTAACTCTAACAACATAAAGTGAACAGTTAACTCTCATTAGACACGTTTTTGAATGCACACCATAGTGTGTTACATTTTCACCCGTGAATCACCACCTGTGGACACAGAGATCGTTTTACATGTTTCACCTTCTAACACACATTTTTATATTCACACTTTTGTGAATGAAACTTTTTTTTTTACTTTTCACGTCTGATTCACCACCTTTGAGCACACCCAGCAGTTTTTAACACACCTCAGACGCAAGTATTAACTATTTATGTTTTGTGACTAAACTGTTCCATTTATCTAGCTATAATTACGCTTGTCCCATTAAGTTCATACATGTGCGGATATTATCATTTGAATTAAGTACCATACCTTTATTTGCTGTCTACCTTTCTTTTTCCAGTGGCACTATTACACCGCTACTGTACTAGGCACAGGCGTTACACACATGCCGGACTCCCCTATAGGTTAATTACCAAGTCTTCTTTTTACAGTTTACTCCAGATACCCGCAACGACTGCTTCAATTATACTAGGGAAGAAACCTACCATTGTAGTATCATCTACTTACAGCTGTACTGCTAGGGAAGTATACCAGCTGAGAAGAGACCATAGCTGTGATTTAGAGGTATGCAGACTGAGTAGCGGGACATTAGTACACTCCATCACTCCAGTGTCTTTATTAATCCTGCTAGTATAAAATGCGGTAGTCATTTTCACAACAAACCCGGACTTAGTCTTCACTCACAGGGGTGCCCATCATAGGTCCAAGAGGGACGGATCCATGCCATAATTTCAAGGTAACCACTGGCTACGTAATCGAGTTCCAGTTACATTAATTGGATCTGGATTTATCTTGCGTGGATTTCCCGAAAACCTGGCGAGGATCCGCCCCTTCTCGATGAACCGGAATAGCAAGAATGAAATATCATCCTACACAAATATTATGACCGAAATATTGACCAACAAAATATTGTGAAGGTAAGTATATATAGGTAGGAATAAGTTTACTATTTGACTCCGCCTTTCTGTACATTGACAATCTATAACTTCCAGGTATGTAGCGGCATAGCTTAGAATAGTAAACCTGTACTTGACAACAAACACTTACCTTCTACTCTGGTTGTCTGTATACTGCATAAGATGTTTTTAGGTCTCGCCTAGACGAAAGCAAAAGCGAAGCTTTTGCTGTCTATGCGAGACAACTTATGTTGCCACTTTTCTGGGAATATTGTGGACATCAGACTGTTACGAGCTTTTTCTGCTGTAGTCAGGCTGTCACGAGCTTCTCCTTTGGAGATTTGACCTCGTGAGCGCGCCTTGACTGCATCTAATGGGCTGTGCTCTTCCTTTAGTCAGTTTCACTTTGACGCCTGCACTTTCAGAGTGAAATGAAACAATGTGTCTGGTAGTTGTTCCTGTGGAGTGCCTTCTGACCTCGTGAGCGCGCCTTGACTGCATCTAATGTGTGTGGCTTTTTTTTTCAACGTGGCCCGGGCGCTTGCTTCAGTCAGTTTCACTTTTAAGGTGCAGGCGTCAATGGGTCTGGTACTTGTTTTATTTCCATTTAATGCTCTTTGGAACAACAATTTTATATTACTTGTGTGTATTACCACTGGCCAGAATTTCAAAGACTTATATTCACGCAGGTGAAATAATACTATTGTGATTAGGGCCGATTTTTGGAGTCTGACCGTTCAGAGTGCAGAGTGGAGCTTCAGAGTGGAGCTTCAGAGTGGAGCTTCAGAGTGGAGCTTCAGAGTGGAGCTTCAGAGTGGAGCTTCAGAGTGGAGCTTCCGAGTGCAGCTTCCGAGTGCAGCTTCAGAGTGGAGCTTCAGAGTGCAGCTTCCGAGTGGAGCTTCAGAGTGGAGCTTCAGAGTGGAGCTTCAGAGTGGAGCTTCAGAGTGGAGCTTCAGAGTGGAGCTTCCGAGTGCAGCTTCCGAGTGCAGCTTCCGAGTGGAGCTTCCGAGTGGAGCTTCCGAGTGGAGCTTCCAAGTGGAGCTTCCGAGTGGAGCTTCCGAGTGGAGCTTCAGAGTGGAGCTTCAGAGTGGAGCTTCCGAGTGGAGCTTCAGAGTGGAGCTTCAGAGTGGAGCTTCAGAGTGGAGCTTCAGAGTGGAGCTTCAGAGTGCAGAGTGGAGCTTCAGAGTGGAGCTTCAGAGTGCAGAGTGGAGCTTCAGAGTGGAGCTTCAGAGTGGAGCTTCAGAGTGGAGCTTCAGAGTGGAGCTTCCGAGTGGAGCTTCCGAGTGGAGCTTCAGAGTGGAGCTTCAGAGTGGAGCTTCAGAGTGGAGCTTCAGAGTGGAGCTTCAGAGTGGAGCTTCAGAGTTCAGATTCAGAGTTCAGATTCAGAGTGCAGAGTGGAGCTTCAGAGTGCAGAGTGGAGCTTCAGAGTGCAGAGTGGAGCTTCAGATTCAGAGTGGAGCTGCAGATTCAGAGTGGAGCTTCAGAGTGCAGAGTGGAGCTTCAGAGTGCAGAGTGGAGCTTCAGAGTGGAGCTTCAGAGTGGAGCTTCAGAGTGTCAAGAGCAATGCCAATAGCTCTAACTTTAACAAAGGCAAAACCATTGCATTGTAAATGCTTGTTATTTTACCGAATCACATGCTCATGCTGCTGCCTGGTTTGTCTACATGCACACAGGCAGAATCACTCGGTACAAAATGGCTCCTGTTCACTCGTCAGTACGGTCTTGCGCCGCCCCACCTTCCCCCTGCCAAATACATTCATTCCAAATACTGCTTATTTTCATATCAGACTGACTTCTCACATCTGGGATAGCAGGGGCACCTTCCACAGTGATTAGTGCTTCACAAAAAATAATTCTCGGCTAGCGCTCAGAAGCCTTGAAGCTTTGATTGAATGACACTGCAGTTTGATGCCCCGCTCGTTTTTTGATGCTATGCGTTCCAGACACTGATTTTATTAAGACTCACTTGGAGCTCTAAACTGTCACTTGATCTTTCTTTGGGTCATTTCGTTTGCCCAGAAGGACTAACATATCTGTGAAACCCTCTTCTTTTATAGTTTGAGCATCGTCTTCGTTTAGCAGGATAACATTATACATTTGAAAATACAAATATCCGGGAAGAACAGAGAGCAAATCTCCGCGATGTTGGGCATTCTCCTATCATAAAGGAAGCGTGTTGGTGGGACCTGTGGCATCTAACGCATCATTTAACCCTATATGCGTGGGCACCTACCACAATAATGTATAGGATGAGTTTGTTCCGTTCCCGTTTTTAATTTGATGTAAAACTCAAATCACTGCACACTCTCTACTACACACTCTCTACTACACACTCTCTACTACAGTCACTACTCTCTACTACACATTCTGCTACACACTCTCTACTACAGTCACTACTCTCTGCTACGCACTCTACTCTCTACTACACTCTACTACACACTCTCTACTACACACTCTACTACACACTCTCTACTACAGTCACTACTCTCTGCTACGCACTCTACTCTCTACTACACACTCTACTACACACTCTACTACACACTCTCTACTACAGTCGCTACTCTCTACTACACACTGTACTACACACTCTACTACAGTCACTACTCTCTACTACACACTACTACACACTCTCTACTACAGTCACTACTCTCTACTACACACTCACTACACACTCACTACTACAGCCACTACTCTCTTCGACACACTCTATACTAGACACTCTCTACTACACACTATCTACTACAGTCACTACTCTCTACTACACACTGTACTACACACTCTACTACAGTCACTACTCTCTACTACACACTACTACACACTCTCTACTACAGTCACTACTCTCTACTACACACTCTACTACACACTCACTACACACTCACTACTACAGCCACTACTCTCTTCGACACACTCTATACTAGACACTCTCTACTACACACTATCTACTACAGTCACTACTTACTACACTCTCTACTACACACTCTACTACACACTCTACTACACACTCTACTACACACTCTACTACACACTCTACTACACACTCTACTACACACTCTACATTACACACTCTACATTACACACTCTACATTACACACTCTCTACTACACACTCTCTACTACACACTCTACACTACACACTCTACTACACTCTACTACACTCTACTACACACTCTGCTACACACACGCTCTACTACACACTCTACTACACACCCTCTACTACACACCCTCTACTACACACCCTCTACTACTCTCTACTACTCTACTACACATTCTCTACTACTCTACTACACACTCACTACTTTCTACTACACTCTACTACAGACTCTCCACTCTCTACTCCACACTCTCTACTCCACACTCTCTACTCCACACTCTCTTCTTCAATCTCTCTACCTCAATCTCTCTAATTCAATCTCTCTACCTCAATCTCTCTACTTCAATCTCTCTACTTCAATCTCTCTACTTCACATTCTGTATTACACACTCTCTACTACACACTCACTACTCTCTACTACACACTCTCTACTACACACTCTACTACACTCCCTACTACACATTCTCCTACACACTCTACTACACACTCTACTACACTCACCACTCTACTACACACTCACCACTCTACTACACACTCACCACTTTACTACACACTCACTAGTCTCTACTGCTGACTCTACTACACACTCTCTACTACACACTCTCTACTACACACTCTCTACTACACACTCTACTACTCACTTACTACTCTCTACTCACTCTCTACTACTCACTACTACTCTCTCTACTACTCACTACTACTCTCTCTACTACTCTCTCTACTACTCACTCTCTACTACTCACTCTCTACTGCTCATGACAATGCCATTTATTTATCTGTTTCCAAAACCAACACATAAATAAAACATTTGTCATTTACAATGCCAAAAGCGCTAACTTTTGCAAAGGCGAGACCGTTGCATTGTAAATGCTTGTTATAGGATGTCTCTGTCCTCGATAGTCTGACATACAACTCATGGAATCTTCATTCCCACAATTTTTCCTACAATGATGCTACCTGTGCCTTGAACCCATTTCCATGAGGCGGATGCTGAAGTTTGTGGTGTAGTTGCTAAAAAGTCTACTCGTTTCTGTCTTCTCTGATTGGCCCCTCTCATATGACTGGGTGGGGTGCAGTAGTAAGTGTGACTGGTCCTCGCTTGGCTACTGTTTGCACAGGATGTAGGGTTCCCCTGCATGACAGTGCACAAGCCTCTCTGCAGACCTCTTGTGCGCTGTCAGGAGCATTCAGCTCGGCCCTCGTCAACCTGTCAACCGTAATTACCACCCTGTTCCTAAATTGCAGACTAAACTGGTAAACTTTCACACAGCAAAAACATTTGCTTAGCTTTGGGGCTTTCTTAAAGGCTCACTATTTAGACAAACAAAAAAGTGACTAAAAAGGAAAGGAATTAGTGTGCTCGAAGTGCCTTTTTTCCAGGGTGTTTCACACAGAAGTTTACGTTTCTGTCGCCAAAGCTCATATTTGGAGATCGGGACAAACTTTGCATCGCCTTCATGGTTTTTTTTGTCGGTTACTTGAAAAGTAAGGCCTTCGTTTGTTATTGGACGGAAATTTTTCCGCGTGCGGAATGTGTCGGGGAGGGCGGGGCGGGCTTTCGGCAAACGTTGAGATTTGGTGCCTAAAATGTAAACGGATACCCTACAACTCTTCCGAGCCTTCACGTGTGCTCAGGCAACGGGGAATTTAGGAACAAGGGTGTAGCTTCTCTTGGTGCAGCAGGTGTAGTGGTACCGGGACCCACAGTCATGAGGGGCCTATTGAACCCTGATTATTTCTGTATTTTATAATTACTTTCATATTTCACTATACTAGTTCTCCTCTAATACTTTATGGGTTCCAGCGTAGCGTGCTACTTGCCGAAAAAAGCGCTTTAACACTTCATCAGGGATAGCAAGCACTATATAAAGGCAATCCTTTTCCCTCTTCTATCCCTCCACTATCCTTCTCAATCCAAATAACTGACTAACATATCCACCACTCAAATTAATTTCATATTTCACTATACTAATTCACCACTAATCCTTTATGGGTTTCCAGAGTAGCGTGCTACTCCCCGAAAAAGAGCTTCAACACCCCATCAGGGTTAGTAAGCACTATATAATTTCAAATCTTTTTCCCTCTTCTATCCCTTCACTATCCATCTCAATCCAAATAACTGACTAACATATCCACCACTCAAATTAATTTCATATTTCACTATACTAATTCACCACTAATCCTTTATGGGTTCCGGAGTAGCGTGCTACTCACACTAAAAAAGCGTTTGTACAACAGCAGTCAGGCGGGTGGTGGGGGGCATTTCGTTCCTTGCACTTGGGCAACACTACTGGTTCGGAGTCTGCTCTGAGGGATGAGTATTTATGTCTGAGTTTATTTAGCCTAATTGTTGAGCTTTGTAGGTGCTTGGTTGGACGTAATGAGGCCTCTAATGACCACTGCAGAACACTAATATGTTAGGTTCACTTGGCGACAATAGAGGATTAGCCTGGGCAATTAATTAGATATCTTTCTAAGCACCTACTTTAAAGCTTGGAACAAATATTCCACCAAAGTTCAATTGCAGCAAAGAATAGAAAATGAAAAGCATGGTGTAGTGACAGCGGAAGGGTGTAGGGCGAAGGGACTAGGTATTGAGGTGGTAACATTAGGATTTGAGGTATTTTATCTGCATTATGTTTGGTGTTTTGCAATTAGGTGCTTTTTACCCTATGCTGTACTTAAAATAAAACCCTATGAAGCTGATTAATTTTATGTACATATTTAATGCAAACGTAACCCGGGAGTATTGCACTGCTATAGGCCTGTGTCTTAGTGGCGTTGCAATAGCCCCCATATCCCCTGCGGTGCAAATGGGCCCACAAGTTCCAAGGGCCCCATCAGGCACTGTGCACAGGTGGTGAAAGAAGATTATTAGTAGTACCCAATTCACCCCTCCTAACTACATGTGTGTCGACCTGTTTCTGCCGATTTATCTTAGCCTTCAATAGAAAGTCTCCACAGCTTTCATCAAGACCTCTAGATCCCCTTCAGATCCCTCCTGTCCTACCTTAATTTTGTAGGTTTTTATCAAGCGTATTTCCCTCTTCCATTCAGGGGATATGTAACACACACTTCTGTTGCACCGAGTTTTATAAGTAAGTATGCCCGAAGTGGCGTTGGATTAGGAGCGACTCCCTGTAGTCACGCATTCATCAAGATGAGACCGCTGCCCGGCATCTCTCTCCTCGCGCCGTGTAGTACTTCGGGCATACTTACTGATGAAACTCAATACAACAGAAGTGTGTGTTCCATATCGTAGAAAAGGGAGAACAGAACATTTCCAGTAGGTGTGCATGGGGGAAGGAGGGACTCCTGTGAGAGTCAGTAGTTTCAGATCTAGAAGTAGGTCTGGAGGTGGGTCTTATCAATATAAGGGAGTTATGCAAAGAGGTGGCTGGCATGGATTGTGGTGGCGGGCATAAAGACAAAAAATTCACGTACCTCTTCACTCTGTCTCTCCTCCGTCATCTCTCCGTGGCTCTTCCCGATGTGTCCGGTCGGAACGGAAGCAGGAAGCACACAGGCTCCCCTAAGCCAATCACAACGCTTTTGTCTGCAGCGTTGTGATTGGTCTGAGTGTCCAGGGACTGGGATCCTGTGCATGTTCTCCAATCAGTCTGTGCAATACAGCCTGCTGGGGAAAATGCTAAGTGCTCATGACTATTTTGCTGGCACAAGACGGCTGGCCAAACTAGCATGCACACTTACAGAGTGCCCACAATGCCTCCTCCTGGTCTGTGAGCAGAGCAGCCCAGCCCAGCCCCCAAAAACTGCCTCATGTAAAAAGAACAATTGATGGACAGAATACAGAGCAGTGCATTCATTCACCCCAGTACAGAGATTTGGGCCTAAATGTATCGTTTTTTTGCTCACCATGCCATTCCAGTTTGTACCCAGCCATATGCAAATCTTTCTTGACCCTGCACCCAATGGGAACAGCCCAGCCCGAACTGCCAGGCCAGGTCCTCCCTGGACTGGAAACAAGCATCCTAGGACCAGTTTCGGGCTTTCAGCCCTCATCAGCCAGGATAGCTTGACTCCAGTGGCATGGAGAGCACAGGACCAACGTCTGGGCATACCCGTCCCACTCGGGGTGACTGCCTCAGCAGATATTATCATTTTTTTTTCCTTTTTTACACTGCACCACTTTGAATAGTTTGCAAGTGCAGCAAATGCCCTGGCCACTCTCCTAGGAGTGGTGGCGACAAAAACATGGATTGCATCAGAAAAGTCTTGAGACCAGGAGTAGGGTCAGCAAGAGATGGGCCAACCATAGTCTGTGAATCTGGTACGATGGACCTGCGTTTTAGGCTGTTTTCCAGTCTATTTCTTTTTTTGTTTTGGACAAATTTAAGAGGTACCATGTTTTGATGCCAGAATAGCATCATAAGCGCGGGCCGATATTTTTGGTGGATTATCAATGATTATGTAAATAAAGTTCACTTACATTTGTTGCAAATTCACCCTATGTGAATATCCTGACAATTTGGCATAGGTGTGGCCCTCCTAAACCTATGATGGATGCCTATGCTTTGTACCATAAACTATCCACGTTTGCTTTGGACTGAATGTTGTGTGGGGTCACATGTTGATGGGTACGTGAGCAGGGATGTAGGTTACTAGGGCCACATGTTGTGGGGCACAAGAGCAATAATGTAGGATACTAGGGCTGTGTGTTGAAGGGCACAGGAGTGGTGATGTAGGGTACTATGGCATTGTGTTGAGGGGAAGAGGAGTGGTGATGTAGGTTACTAGGGTCGCGTGTTGGGTACAGGAGCAGTGATGTAGGGTTCTAGGGTCACGTGTTGAGGGGCACAGGAGCAGTGATGTAGGTTACTAGGGTTGCGTGTTGAAGGGTACAGGAGCGGTGATGTAGGGTACTAGGTTTGCATGTTGAGGGACACAGGAGCGGTGCTATAGGGAACTAGGGTCACGTGCTGATGGGTACAGGAGTGGTGATGTAGGGTAATAGGTTTGTGTGTTGAGGGAACAATAGAACAATCACTAGGGGATATAGGGGGAAAGGAGTAGGTGAGGCAGCCCCCCACTCACACAGTATTTAAACAATTGGAGCCTCACCTACATGTGTACACATCCATATGCAAAACCATGCGGAATGGGGACCCCTTCTTATTAGTGTCCCCAGGGATTTGTTAATAACATAAATCCTATGGTTGGGATGTGTGTAGGTACTAAAATCACACAGGACCACAATTACCTCATCCACCAGAAAAGTGTGAAAGATAGAGAGAGTACCTCACGGTAGCACCACCCGAGGGGGTTCCCGGTTAGTAATTGCCGGTATACCCACTTCTCATCATTGGCCACTCTCTCTATGTGAAAAGACAAAAGTGCACTAAAAGAAGATAATAGTGCAGACGTGAGAATAGTGATGTGAAAAACATAGATAGTGACAAACGTTACACCACTAACACACTGTATAGTGTATCGAAAACCGATATAAAGACCCCTAACCAAACACACAAATAATATGTAAAAGTGTGGTAGGGTTGTGCTTGCTTTACCGTTTTATTCTGATGCAGCAGAACCCTACTTCTTAAAAATGGTAAACGTGTACCATAGCACTCTTTATACTCAAGCCGACATGTTTCATCGCTGAGATTTTAGCGATTTCATCAGGGCAATGAGGGGTAGGAAATTCACAGTCTTTTCATGTAGTTGTGGACCTTGAGGGTGCTACGTTAGCGCATACCAGCACCACTCATAGGGGCACCGTGTTAAGCATACACGTGTACCTGCATATGGCCGGTGAAAATCACAGCCACTGTCGCCGAGTCCCTCCGGACCACACTTTTACATATTATTTGTGTGTTTGGTTAGGGGTCTTTATATCGGTTTTCGATACACTATACAGTGTGTTAGTGGTGTAACGTTTGTCACTATCTATGTTTTTCACATCACTATTCTCACGTCTGCACTATTATCTTCTTTTAGTGCACTTTTGTCTTTTCACATAGAGAGAGTGGCCAATGATGAGAAGTGGGTATACCGGCAATTACTAACCGGGAACCCCCTCGGGTGGTGCTACCGTGAGGTACTCTCTCTATCTTTCACACTTTTCTAGTGGATGAGGTAATTGTGGTCCTGTGTGATTTTAGTACCTACACACATCCCAACCATAGGATTTATGTTATTAACAAATCCCTGGGGACACTAATAAGAAGGGGTCCCCATTCCGCATGGTTTTGCATATGGTTGTGTGTTGAGGGACACAGGATCGGTTATGTAGGGAACTAGGGTCACGTGTTGATGGGTACAGGAGCAGTGATGTAGGGTACTAGGGCCGCATGTTGAGAGGCACAAGTGCAGTGATTTAGGGTACTAGGGTTGCGTGTTGATGGGCCCAGGAGCGGTGATATAGGGTACTAGGGCCCAGTGTTGAGGGGCACAGGAGCGGTGATGTAGGGTACTAGGGCCCCGTGTTGAGGGGCACAGGAGCAGTAATGTAGGGTACTAGGGCCGCATGTTGAGGGGCTCAAGACAACTGATGTAGGGTACTAGGGCCACATGTTGAGGGGCACAGGAGCAGTGATGTAGGGTACTAGGGTTGCGTGTTGATGGGCCCAGGAGCGGTGATGTAGGGTACTAGGGCCCCGTGTTGAGGGGCACAGGAGCAATAATGCAGGGTACTAGGGCCACATGTTGAGGGACACAGGAGCAGTGATGTAGGGTACCAGAGCTGCGTGTTGAGGGGGACAGGAGCAGTAATATAGGGTACTAGGGCCGTGTGTTGAGGGGCAGAGGAGCGGTGATGTAGGGTACTGCGGCAATGTGTTGAGGGGCACAGGAGTTGTGATGTAGGGTACTAGGGCCAAATGTTGAGGGGCACAGAAGAGGTAATGTAGGGTACTGGGGCCGCATGTTGAGGGACAGAGGACCAGTGATATAGGGTGCTAGGGCCGCATGTGGAGGGGCTCAGGAGCAGGGGTGTAGGGTACTAGGGCCGCGTGTTGAGGGACACAGGAGCAGTGATGTAGGGTACTAGGGCATCGTGTTGAGGGGCACAGGAGCAATAATGTAGGGTACTAGGGCCACATGTTGAGGGGCACAGGAGCAGTGATGTAGGGTACCAGAGCTGCGTGTTGAGGGGGACAGGAGCAGTAATATAGGGTACTAGGGCCGTGTGTTGAGGGGCAGAGGAGCGGTGATGTAGGGTACTGCGGCAATGTGTTGAGGGGCACAGGAGCTGTGATGTAGGGTACTAGGGCCAAATGTTGAGGGGCACAGAAGAGGTAATGTAGGGTACTGGGGCCGCATGTTGAGGGACAGAGGACCAGTGATATAGGGTGCTAGGGCCGCATGTTGGGGGGCTCAGGAGCAGTGGTGTAGGGTACTAGGGCCGCGTGTTGAGGGGCTCAGGAGCAGTGGTGTAGGGTACTAGGGCCGCGTGTTGAGGGACACAGGAGCAGTGATGTAGGGTACTAGGGTTGTGTGTTGAGGGGCACAGGAGCGGTGATGTAGGGTAATAGGGTCGCGTGTTGAGGGATATAGGACCAGTGATATAGGGTACTAGGGCCATGTGGTGAGGGACACAGGACCAGTGATATAGGATGCTAGGGCCGCATATTGAGGGGCACAGGAGCAGTGGTGTAGGGTAATAGGGTCGCGTGTTGAGGGACACAGGACCAGTGATATAGGATGCTAGGGCCGCATGTTGAGGGACACAGGAGCAGTGGCATAGGATAATAGGGTCGCGTGTTGAGGGACACAGGACCAGTGATATAGGGTACTAGGGCCATGTGTTGAGGGACACAGGACCAGTGATATAGGGTGCTAGGGCCGCATGCTGAGGGGCACAGGAGCACTGGTCTAGGGTTCGAGGGCCACGTGTTGAGGGGCACAGGAGCAGTGATGTAGGGTACTAGGGCCGCGTGTTGAGGGGCACAGGAGCTATGATGTAGGGTACTAGGGTCACGTGTTGATGGGCACAAGAGCGGTGTTATAGGGTACGAGGGCCCGGTGTTGAGGGGCACAGGAGTGGTCATGTAGGGTACACGGACTGTGTCTTGAGCGACGCAGGAGCGGTGAGGTAGGATTCTAGGGTCACGTGTTGAGGGCCACAGGAGTGGTGATGTAGGGTACCAGGGCCGCATGTTGAGGGGCACAGGAGTGGTGATGTAGGGTATTAGAAGAGCTTCCTAGTATGCCTTCTAGACAGTAGGAAACATCTGCTGTTGTGATCCCAATACTGTAGCTCGCGTGAAAGCCCAGAATGGTCTGGGCTACAGGCAGGGTCATTATGAGCATATAATATCAAAATAACTTGTTAATGGCAACCCTTCAAAGATTAATTTCTCTCTAAAAGCACACCGAGGACATCATATAATCAAGCCACATCAAAGTCAAAGTGTGTCTGTGATGGTTGAACTTCTTTGAAAGGTGCCTGTGACTGACAAAGTTGCATTGAAAGTAGCAATGCTTTAGATGTGAACATTATTGCAACTTTTTCTTGTAATAATTGAAGCTAAAAAGTAAACATTGTTCCTCTTGCTTTACTAAAGTTATGACTGATTGTATTGGACTGGATTTTTATTTATGTAGTACTTCACACCCCAGAGAAGATGCCAAATCGCATTATACCACCCAACACCCTGGTGAATACTTGGTTGTAACACTTTGGAGTTGTAGTGTGGCCTATGTCGGAAGACTTTTGATGGCATACGTGGGCCCAGAGCAGAGCTCTTATGCAGACATCGGCACTGCCCTAATAGGGGACTGTTCCCATGGGGAGCAGGGTCAAGAATGATTTGCACATGGCTGGGTTTAAACTGGAAAGACATGGTGGGCATAAAAACGATGGACATAGGTCCTAATCTCTGTACTGGGGGTGAATGTTTGACATTGTTCAGCATTCCGTCTATCAATTGTCCTTTTTGTTGCACTTATCCAGACATCGGCACTTCCCCTAAAAGAAAAGAGTAGTTCTTCCTTCATCCTAGGGTGTAAATGCTTGAACATAGACTACTTTTTGGTGTATGGCCTGCTGTGGAGGCGACATATGTATTTGTTTTTATGGCAAATGAAAGAAGTTGCTTTTCAAGATGGCTGCCATTTGACACTTCAGTGACATTAAAAACAGCCAATAGAAGCAGTGCATTGCCATGATGCAGGTAGTACAGGCAACTGATGACTACAGTACAGCGATATCATTTCCCTTTAAATCAATGGGTGAAGCAGGAAGTAATTGACCATACATCGTTTCCCGGGGTATCTCAAGCACAGGCCACTAGAATTATGCAGGAGGGGAGTACCAAGTTATCCAGCAGGGTTGACAAAATTATGCGGCAAGAAAGGGTAAATTATGCTGTACTTTTTTGGATAGTATTGCTTCATTATTTTGTGATTTTTAATCATGGTAACACATATAAAAAATATATATCCTAGTTATTACCAGTTTAATACCCACATACAGCAATAAGCAATCGAAAGTGGACCAGTCAACCCTTGATCAGGGCCTTCCACTAGGAAGGGACACGTGTCACCAGCTAGAAACGTTTTTTCTAAAATCTACAGATTATGCAGTAGCTGATGGATTATTTGACAAATGTGGCAAATCCATAAATATTCGGAAAACGCTTAGCAGAATCTCGTAATCCCTATGGCCCTGACTGTAAATACTCCTTTTACGTGGGGGCGGAAGCCCTCCGGCACGCGACCGTAAACAGATGGTGCGCACTGCATCATTTTTTTCCTCTTTTCGAGAAGAGGTTTGGATAAAAGAAGCGTTTTCTTTTCTTTTAATTGCCTGCCACCAAGATGTTCCTTGCCAACAAACAGGGCCTGTTGCCTCTGGAGCCGCGCGGTAAATCTGACAGCGGAGAGTGCAGAGCAAGTCAGGGCTCGGCTGGGGGTTTGAGGCGCCTCCTCTGCGTGCCCACATCCTTGCAAGTGGGAAGGCCAACCCTTTGTCTCGTTGTGGCTTTGGTCGCCTCTTTCACTTGTGGTTTCTTTCCCGAAATTTACATTTCCGTGGCGACAGATTATATACAAGTTTGCCCGCGGGCCCTGAGCCTGGAGCCGCCCACAATTGCATCACGTCTTTCTCTTTCATTATTAACACTTGGTCTTGGTGTAGAAAAGTTGTGTGGATGTGTTGTGTGGCTGGCTTTGCCCCAGACCACACGTGGGTGCCACCTCTTGGCGCGTGCAATAGGTTTTTTATTTGTAAAGTGTTTACCCTCAAAATAGCCGTTTTATGCACACGCCTTTGAAGAGACATGCCACTCCCCTTGAAAAGGGGAAATCTTCTTGAAATTTAGAGAAGTTATTTTCACTTTAAAAACTTTTCAGGGAAGAGATTTAGTAGTTTAATATGTTTTTCGGTATCTTTTAAGTGCTGTAATGTGTTATTAATCTACAGCGATGAAAAATACTCAATAACGTGAAGGATTATAGAAATGCTTTTAATATTGTTAGTGGAGAATCTTCCATAAAATGTTGGATTCCGAGTCTTCATTTTGGCAGTAGAAAGGCCCTATCGGGAGTTCCGTTGGAGATGGATGCCCGGCTGCTGGTGTCGCCCCATGTGTGACATTGGGTCCACCAAGGTTCCAAGATTCAGTCTACCCTTCCATAAACAATGGTGGATCACCCGTCCCAACTCAGTGGCTGGGCCACCATCATTCATGGCAAGCGGAACCTGAGGAAGGCCGCTGAGCCACGACACATTGTGGATTCTTCAGGAGAAGTTAAGGATATTGTCCCTAGCGTTCAGAGCCTGTCGCGGAGACCGCGTGGGTGCTGATGATAGAATGCGCCTTGGATGTACATCTCCAGTGCTTGCTTTTGGGGATGGAAAATCCACTGTCCGACACGTAAAATGGTGGAATTTCCGCTTCCGGCGCCATAATGATCTCCAAAGGACCTAAATCGACCACAATGGTGAACAAAAAATCCTCCACCCAACTTCTAACGAGTAGTAAGGTCAAGAGTTAATGATGGGCGTTAACATAAAATCTTCCAGTTTGTGTAGGAAGTGGCAGTGCTCAGTCTATAGGGGATTCTACAGACAGGATTTCCTCAACCACAGGGACAGTATAATATTTGGAGTTTCCAGTGGCCTTCCCGCTGGATCAAGCACTTACTCTAGAAGGCACTCAGCTCTGCGTCGGACCCCAAGCAGAGTCTGCGGTTCTGCAGCAGTGGGAAGTATCCCCGTGAGATGGGCCTACAGCGGCTGGAGTAGGGGCGAGAGAGCCGGGTTCCACGAGCACCTTAGGGCCTGCAGTGACACGGGCCATGCAAGAAAAATCCTCAACAGTGTACCTTGCCTTTTGAAAGGAAGTGAGCTCCCGTCATGACAAGTGTGAAAACCCTGCGGGGCAGCATTCATCTGACGATGCGTTCTCAGCCATGGTTTCACCTATAGGAAAGATTAAATTAACTTGTAAAATGTAGTATTAGTATCATGTTGTATCTTGCTATCTGGTTTTGATCCCTGTCCCTTTAATGCTCGCATTCCTTTTGGATCTTTATTTCTTCTGGTGTTCTCTCTCTCTGCTTGGACTGGCAGTTGCTTGCTAGTCAGGAGAGGGACACCAGCTCTAGTTAGTAGCTTATAATAAACAAGCCAATTCTACTCCTACTCTTTGTGGACATTGTATCCTTCTCCAATACGACATATCACTCCATCCGTCTATTCCTTTCTCCAACTTCTCAGTGTCTAAAAGTACTTGGGTCTCGATTCTCCTTCCGGCCTCAGTGTCTCTTCTTTCCACTCCCTCGAGCTGTATATACTCCGCCCCTCCTCCAGTCCCAATCCAAAGAACAGAAATAAAATATCTTCTCTCTGCTGCCATCTGCATGTACATGGAGGTACTGCACGCAGAGTCTCCGCGTTACTGATGCCAGCATCTACTCATGCAAAAAGTCTAAGTATAAACAGAGAAACCAGTGATTTAAAATGAAAGACTGAAGTACTGGTACTCACTACTCGAGGGTACCTGTTTACTGCTGAGAAGTGCAGGCACTTTCTTACAACAGAAACATTGCACCCCCTGCTGAAAAGCGAAGCCCCCTGTTAAAGGAAAAGTGTGGTCCTCTGCACCTGACAGCACACGCCAACTTAAAGCAAGGAAGGGACCTCATTTTAACAAGCATTGGAAATGCAATAGGTCTCGCATTAGAAAAGTTGGAGTTATTGGTATTGTAAATGACATATGTTATTTATTTGTTGGTTTTTAAAATTGCTAAATTGATGGCTTTGTCATTTACAATGCCAATAGTTATAACGTTTGCGAATGTGACACCTATAGCATTTGGAATGCAACATATTTTGTATTTATGTGACTTAGATGGCAGCTCTTGTCGTTAGGCCACATCTCTAGAGAGCAGGAGAGTGCAGCAGGGGAGAGAAGCACAGCAATGCAATAGGTCTTGCATTAGGAAAGTTTGAGCTATTGGTATTGTAAAGGACACATTTTTTATTTATGTGCTTGTTTTGAAAATAGCGAATTAATAGCTTTGTTATTTACAATGCCAATAGTTTTATCTTTTGCAAATGTGACACCTATTGTAACACAATATGTGTTGTGAGGGTGAGTGAGGGTGAGGGTGAGGGGTTGAGGGTGAGGTGTTGAGGGTGAGTGAGGGTGAGGTGTTGAGGGTGAGTGAGGGTGAGGTGTTGAGGGTGAGTGAGGCTGAGTGAGGGTGAGGGGTTAAGGGGGAGGGGTCGAGGGTGAGGGGTTGAGGGTGAGGGAGGGTGAGGGGTTGAGGGTGAGGGAGGGTGAGGGGTTGAGGGTGAGTGAGGGTGAGGTGTTGAGGGTGAGGGTGGGTGAGGGGTTGAGAGTGAGTGAGGGTGAGTGAGGGTGAGGTGAGGTGTTGAGGGTGGGTGAGGGTGAGGGTGAGGCTGAGGGGTTGAGGTTGAGTGAGGGTGAGTGAGAGTGAGGGTGAGTGAGGGGTTGAGGGTGAGGGGTTGAGGGTGAGTGAGGGTGAGGGGTTGAGGGTGAGTGAGGGTGAGGTGTTGAGGGTGAGAGAGGGTGAGGGTGAGTGAGGGTGAGGGGTTGAGAGTGAGGGTGAGGGTGAGTGAGGGTGAGGTGTTGAGGGTGAGTGAGGGTGAGGGTGAGGCTGAGGGGTTGAGGGTGAGTGAGGGTGAGTGAGGGTGAGGGGTTGAGGGTGAGTGAGGGTGAGGGGTTGAGGGTGAGTGAGGGTGAGGTGTTGAGGGTGAGAGGGTGAGGGTGAGTGAGGGTGAGTGAGGGTGAGGTGTTGAGGGTGAGGGTGGGTGAGGGGTTGAGAGTGAGTGAGGGTGAGTGAGGGTGAGGTGAGGTGTTGAGGGTGGGTGAGGGTGAGGGTGAGGCTGAGGGGTTGAGGTTGAGTGGGGGTGAGTGAGAGTGAGGGTGAGTGAGGGGTTGAGGGTGAGGGGTTGAGGGTGAGTGAGGGTGAGGGGTTGAGGGTGAGAGAGAGTGAGGGTGAGTGAGGCTGAGGGGTTGAGGGTGAGAGAGAGTGAGGGTGAGTGAGGCTGAGGGGTTGAGGGTGAGTGAGGGTGAGTGAGGGTGAGTGAGGGTGAGTGAGGGTGAGTGAGGGTGAGTGAGGGTGAGTGAGTGATGGTGAGGGTGAGGGGTTGAGGGTGAGTGAGGGTGAGGGGTTGAGGGTGAGTGAGGGTGAGTGAGGGTGAGGGATTGAGGGTGAGGGGTTGAGGGTGAGGGGTTGAGGGTGAGTGAGGGTGAGGGTGAGTGAGGGTGAGGTGTTGAGGGTGAGTGAGGGTGAGGGGTTGAGGGTGAGTGAGGATGAGGGTGAGTGAGGATGAGGGGTTGAGGGTGAGTGAGGGTGAGGGTGAGTGAGGGTGAGGGTGAGGGTGAGTGAGGGTGAGTGAGGGTGAGTGAGGGTGAGGGTGAATGTGAGTGAGGGTGGGTGGGTGAGGGTGAGTGAGGGTGAATGAGGGTGAGGGTGAATGTGAGTGAGGGTGAGTGAGGGTGAGGATGAGGGGTTGAGGGTGAGTGAGGGTGAGGGGTTGAGGGTGAGTGAGGGTGAGGGGTTGAGGGTGAGTGAGGGTGAGTGAGGGTGAGGGTGAGTGAGGATGAGGGGTTGAGGGTGGGTGAGGGTGAGTGAGGTTGAGGGTGAGTGAGGTTGAGGGTGAGTGAGGGTGAGGGTGAGTGAGGGTGAGGGTGAGTGAGGGTGAGTGAGGGTGAGTGTGAGTGAGGGTGAGTGAGGGTGAGGATGAGGGGTTGAGGGTGAGTGAGGGTGAGGGGTTGAGGGTGAGTGAGGGTGAGGGGTTGAGGGTGAGTGAGGGTGAGGGTGAGTTAGGGTGAGGGGTTGAGGGTGAGTGAGGGTGAGGTGTTGAGGGTGAGTGAGGGTGAGTTAGAGTGAGGGTGAGTGAGGGGTTGAGGGTGAGGTGTTGAGGGTGAGTGAGGGTGAGGCATTGAGGGTGAGTGAGGGTGAGGTGTTGAGGGTGAGTGAGGGTGAGGGTGAGTGAGGGTGAGTGAGGGTGAGTGAGGGTGAGTGAGGGCGAGTGAGGGCGAGTGAGGGCGAGTGAGGGTGAGTGATGGTGTGGGTGAGGGGTTGAGGGTGAGTGAGGGTGAGGGGGTTGAGGGTGAGTGAGGGTGAGGGTGAGGGTGACTGAGGGTGAGGGATTGAGGGTGAGAGATTGAGGGTGAGGGGTTGAGGGTGAGTGAGGGTGAGGGTGAGTGAGGGTGAGTGAGGGTGAGGGGTTGAGGGTGAGTGAGGGTGAGGGGTTGAGGGTGAGTGAGGGTGAGGGGTTGAGGGTGAGTGAGGGTGAGGGTGAGTGAGGATGAGGGGTTGAGGGTGGGTGAGGGTGAGTGAGGTTGAGGGTGAGTGAGGGTGAGTGAGGGTGAGGGTGAGTGAGGGTGAGGGTGAGTGAGGGTGAGTGAGGGCGTGTGAGGGCGAGTGAGGGTGAGTGAGGGTGAGTGAGGGTGTGGGTGAGGGGTTGAGGGAGGGTGAGGGTGAGGGGTTGAGGGTGAGTGAGGGTGAGGGTGAGTGAGGGTGAGGTATTGAGGGTGAGGGGTTGAGGTTGGGTGAGGGTGAGGGTGAGTGAGGGTGAGGTATTGAGGGTGAGGGGTTGAGGTTGAGTGAGGGTGAGGGTGAGGGGTTGAGGGTGAGTGAGGGTGAGGGGTTGAGGGTGAGTGAGGGTGAGGGTGAGTGAGGATGAGGGGTTGAGGGTGGGTGAGGGTGAGTGAGGTTGAGGGTGAGTGAGGGTGAGTGAGGGTGAGGGTGAGTGAGGGTGAGTGAGGGTGAGTGAGGGTGAGGGTGAGTGTGAGTGAGGGTGAGTGAGGGTGAGGGGTTGAGGGTGAGTGAGGGTGAGGGGTTGAGGGTGAGTGAGGGTGAGTGAGGGTGAGGGGTTGAGGGTGAGTGAGGGTGAGGGTGAGTTAGGGTGAGGGGTTGAGGGTGGGTGAGGGTGAGTGAGGGTGAGGGGTTGAGGGTGAGTGAGGATGAGTGAGAGTGAGGGTGAGTGAGGGGTTGAGGGTGAGTGAGGGTGAGGGGTTGAGGGTGAGTGAGGGTGAGTGAGGGTGAGTGGTTGAGGGTGAGTGAGGGTGAGTGAGGGTGAGTGAGGGTGAGGGTGAGTGAGGGTGAGGGTGAGTGAGGGTGAGTGCGGGTGAGTGAGGGTGAGGGTGAGTGAGGGTGAGGGTGAGGTGTTGAGGGTGAGTGAGGGTGAGTGAGGGTGAGGGGTTGAGGGTGAGTGAGGGTGAGTGGTTGAGGGTGAGTGAGGGTGAGTGAGGGTATGTATGTATGTATGTATGTTGAGTTTGAGGGTGAGTGAGGGTGAGGTGTTGAGGGTGAGTGAGGGTGAGTGAGGGTGAGGGTGAGGTGTTGAGGGTGAGTGAGGGTGGGTGAGTGAGGGTGAGTGAGGGTGAGGGGTTGAGGGTGAGTGAGGGTGAGTGAGGGTGAGGGTGAGTGAGGGTGAGGGGGTGAGGGGTTGAGGGTGAGTGAGGGTGAGTGAGGGTGGGTGAGGGTGAGGGGTTGAGGGTGAGTGAGGGTGAGGTGTTGAGGGTGAGTGAGAGTGGGTGAGGGTGAGGTGTTGAGGGTGAGTGAGGGTGGGTGAGGGTGAGTGAGGGTGAGTGAGGGTGAGGGGTTGAGGGTGAGTGAGGGTGAGGGTGAGGGTGAGTGAGGGTGAGGGGTTGAGGGTGAGGGGCTGAGGGTGAGTGAGGGTGAGGGGTTGAGGGTGAGTGAGGGTGAGGGGTTGAGGGTGAGTGAGGGTGAGAGGTTGAGGGTGAGTGAGGGTGAGGGGTTGAGGGTGATAGAGGATGAGTGAGAGTGAGGGTGAGTGAGGGGTTGAGGGTGAGGGGTTGAGGGTGAGTGATGGTGAGGGGTTGAGGGTGAGTGAGGGTGAGGTGTTGAGGGTGAGGGTGGGTGAGGGTGAGTGAGGTGTTGAGGGTGAGGAGTTGAGGGTGAGTGAGGGTGAGGGGTTGAGGGTGAGTGAGGGTGAGGGTGAGGGGTTGAGGGTGAGTGAGGGTGAGGGGTTGAGGGTGAGTGAGGGTGAGGTGTTGAGGGTGAGTGAGGGTGAGGGTGGGTGAGCGTGAGGGAGGGGTTGAGGGTGAGGTGTTGAGGGTGAGTGAGGGTGTGGGTGAGGGGGTGAGGGGTTGAGGGTGAGTGAGGGTGAGGGGTTGAGGGTGAGTGAGGGTGAGTGAGGGTGAGGGGTTGAGGGTGAGTGAGGGTGAGGGTGAGTTAGGGTGAGGGGTTGAGGGTGGGTGAGGGTGAGTGAGGGTGAGGGGTTGAGGGTGAGTGAGGATGAGTGAGAGTGAGGGTGAGTGAGGGGTTGAGGGTGAGTGAGGGTGAGGGGTTGAGGGTAAGTGAGGGTGAGTGAGGGTGAGTGGTTGAGGGTGAGTGAGGGTGAGTGAGGGTGAGTGAGGGTGAGGGTGAGTGAGGGTGAGGGTGAGTGAGGGTGAGTGCGGGTGAGTGAGGGTGAGGGTGAGTGAGGGTGAGGGTGAGGTGTTGAGGGTGAGTGAGGGTGAGTGAGGGTGAGGGGTTGAGGGTGAGTGAGGGTGAGTGGTTGAGGGTGAGTGAGGGTGAGTGAGGGTATGTATGTATGTATGTATGTTGAGTTTGAGGGTGAGTGAGGGTGAGGTGTTGAGGGTGAGTGAGGGTGAGTGAGGGTGAGGGTGAGGTGTTGAGGGTGAGTGAGGGTGGGTGAGTGAGGGTGAGTGAGGGTGAGGGGTTGAGGGTGAGTGAGGGTGAGTGAGGGTGAGGGTGAGTGAGGGTGAGGGGGTGAGGGGTTGAGGGTGAGTGAGGGTGAGTGAGGGTGGGTGAGGGTGAGGGGTTGAGGGTGAGTGAGGGTGAGGTGTTGAGGGTGAGTGAGAGTGGGTGAGGGTGAGGTGTTGAGGGTGAGTGAGGGTGGGTGAGGGTGAGTGAGGGTGAGTGAGGGTGAGGGGTTGAGGGTGAGTGAGGGTGAGGGTGAGGGTGAGTGAGGGTGAGGGGTTGAGGGTGAGGGGCTGAGGGTGAGTGAGGGTGAGGGGTTGAGGGTGAGTGAGGGTGAGGGGTTGAGGGTGAGTGAGGGTGAGAGGTTGAGGGTGAGTGAGGGTGAGGGGTTGAGGGTGATAGAGGATGAGTGAGAGTGAGGGTGAGTGAGGGGTTGAGGGTGAGGGGTTGAGGGTGAGTGAGGGTGAGGGGTTGAGGGTGAGTGAGGGTGAGGTGTTGAGGGTGAGGGTGGGTGAGGGTGAGTGAGGTGTTGAGGGTGAGGAGTTGAGGGTGAGTGAGGGTGAGGGGTTGAGGGTGAGTGAGGGTGAGGGTGAGGGGTTGAGGGTGAGTGAGGGTGAGGGGTTGAGGGTGAGTGAGGGTGAGGTGTTGAGGGTGAGTGAGGGTGAGGGTGGGTGAGCGTGAGGGAGGGGTTGAGGGTGAGGTGTTGAGGGTGAGTGAGGGTGTGGGTGAGGGGGTGAGGGGTTGAGGGTGAGTGAGGGTGAGTGAGGGTGGGTGAGGGTGAGGGGTTGAGGGTGAGTGAGGGTGAGGTGTTGAGGGTGAGTGAGGGTGAGTGAGGGTGAGGGTGAGGTGTTGAGGGTGAGTGAGGGTGGGTGAGTGAGGGTGAGTGAGGGTGAGGGGTTGAGGGTGAGTGAGGGTGAGGGTGAGTGAGGGTGAGGGGTTGAGGGTGAGGGGCTGAGGGTGAGTGAGGGTGAGGGGTTGAGGGTGAGTGAGGGTGAGGGGTTGAGGGTGAGTGAGGGTGAGAGGTTGAGGGTGAGGGGTTGAGGGTGATAGAGGATGAGTGAGAGTGAGGGTGAGTGAGGGGTTGAGGGTGAGGGGTTGAGGGTGAGTGAGGGTGAGGGGTTGAGGGTGAGTGAGGGTGAGGTGTTGAGGGTGAGGGTGGGTGAGCATGAGGGTGAGCGTGGGGGTGAGTGAGGTGTTGAGGGTGAGGTGTTGAGGGTGAGTGAGGGTGAGGGGTTGAGGGTGGGTGAGGGTGAGGTGTTGAGGGTGAGTGAGGGTGGGTGAGGGTGAGTGAGGGTGAGTGAGGGTGAGGGGTTGAGGGTGAGTGAGGGTGAGGGTGAGGGTGAGTGAGGGTGAGTGAGGGTGAGTGAGGGTGAGGGGCTGAGGGTGAGTGAGGGTGAGGGGTTGAGGGTGAGTGAGGGTGAGTGAGGGTGAGGGGTTGAGGGTGAGTGAGGGTGAGAGGTTGAGGGTGAGTGAGGGTGAGGGGTTGAGGGTGATAGAGGATGAGTGAGAGTGAGGGTGAGTGAGGGGTTGAGGGTGAGGGGTTGAGGGTGAGTGAGGGTGAGGGGTTGAGGGTGAGTGAGGGTGAGGTGTTGAGGGTGAGGGTGGGGGTGGGTGAGCGTGAGGGTGAGCGTGAGGGTGAGTGAGGTGTTGAGGGTGAGGAGTTGAGGGTGAGTGAGGGTGAGGGGTTGAGGGTGAGTGAGGGTGAGGGTGAGGGGTTGAGGGTGAGTGAGGGTGAGGGGTTGAGGGTGAGTGAGGGTGAGGTGTTGAGGGTGAGTGAGGGTGAGGGTGGGTGAGCGTGAGGGAGGGGTTGAGGGTGAGGTGTTGAGGGTGAGTGAGGGTGTGGGTGAGGGGTTGAGGGTGAGGGGTTGAGGGTGAGTGAGGGTGGGTGAGGGTGAGGGGTTGAGGGTGAGTGAGGGTGAGGTGTTGAGGGTGAGTGAGGGTGAGGGTGAGGTGTTGAGGGTGAGTGAGGGTGGGTGAGTGAGGGTGAGTGAGGGTGAGGGGTTGAGGGTGAGTGAGGGTGAGGGTGAGGGGTTGAGGGTGAGGGGCTGAGGGTGAGTGAGGGTGAGGGGTTAAGGGTGAGTGAGGGTGAGGTGTTGAGGGTGAGGGTGGGTGAGCGTGAGGGTGAGCGTGGGGGTGAGTGAGGTGTTGAGGGTGAGGAGTTGAGGGTGAGTGAGGGTGAGGGGTTGAGGGTGAATGAGGGTGAGGGTGAGGGGTTGAGGGTGAGTGAGGGTGAGGGGTTGAGGGTGAGTGAGGGTGAGGTGTTGAGGGTGAGTGAGGGTGAGGGTGGGTGAGCGTGAGGGAGGGGTTGAGGGTGAGGTGTTGAGGGTGAGTGAGGGTGTGGGTGAGGGGTTGAGGGTGAGTGAGGGTGAGGGGTTGAGGGTGAGTGAGGGTGTGACCATATCCATTCCAGACACTGATAATTAATTGGCGACAAAAGTTATTATTTGATGTGGCATATCTTAATTGCTAGGTTTTTTAATTACTAGTTGATGTTTAATTTTTGTAATCATTTTTTTAAGTATGCACCTCTTAAAAAATAAATAAAAATATTGCTTGTTATGTATTTCCATTTGTAGACCTAGAATAGTTATGGTGCATTGTATGTAGCTTTAAAAAATAAAAATGTAGACTGCTCAATGTATTTCCGTGAATAGATGCAGGTTGCCTCTTTCTGTCAAATAATATCCCTTGTTCAACTTACTATAGTGGCGCGGCATACTATGAAGCAGAGGAGGACTGACTGTCAGAGCCTTGCTCTTTCCTCTCTTGCCAACAGGGCTACTCCAGAATAAGACCACGAAAACCATAATTTGTGAAACATGGCCATTTGACTCGCAGCCCGGTCAGTGGAGGGGCTCCGCTTTCTGATCCGTAGAGGCTGATGCGCAGTCACTTTCTTGAAGAGGAAATGGGGAATAAAAACTTTACTTTTGCAGTGATGTCGATGAACCTGGCTTGATGTCACACTGCTGCATTGTGCTGATTTTCTAAGTAAAAACATGCATAGTGAGGAGCACTAATACGGGTTTGAGATGGTGGAAGAGCTGCTTATCTCTTATGGAGATAGATTATCTGGGGGGAGGAAGGGCTCCTAATGGGAAGTGTAGACGGGGAGAAATTGAGAAAAAAAGCTGAGCAGGGAGGGTGTTATTGCGGCTATCTGTTTGCCCGAGGGGAGGAGAAATGCAGGCCTGAGGCAGAGCACACGCTGAGAAGCTTGTGGGAGGGGGGCTGGGCTGCCTTTGATCTGGTAATGCGAGGCAGGCAGGCAGGGGGCTGGTGGCATTGTGCACGCGCTTTTTAGGGCTTGCGCTTGCGCAATGACCTAAAAAGCACATGCACTTGAAGAAATCGCCAGTGGTGGATCAACACTGGATAAGCCGTAATAGAGCTTCGCCAGCGATGCGCAGAAGCGCATCAGCAGGCGAGCCCTAAAAACCAAAAAAACGAGAGATTCCACAACGATAGAAGTAGGACTACTATTTTGAAGGACGGAGAGGCGGAATGGTTGAATTGACAGTGCTGACAAACATTAAAAAAAACATAAGCCACTGGGGACAACCAACGGAAACTCGTATACATTGTGTCATCTTTCTTAACTAAATTGCTTTCTGATAAAGGCTGCGAAGTACGTGTACTCTGGTAAAAAAAAATTAAAGCCTGCCTTACTCTGTGTTCCGCCGAGCCTCCCTGAAAATCAGGGAATGTTCTAAATATACTGTCGTTTGCCTGGACATATGGGGAAAAAGCTCACTGGTCCCAGAAAATCCAGGTGCCCGATCACTCAGACTTTAAAAGATGGCGCAGTAGGTCTCAGGTGTATGGGGGGGGGGGGCAAAGTATCATGTGTTACCTGGTTGACATGAGGAGGAGGGCTGTGATTTGGAAGCAGAAAGGCCAACACTGCTGCTCTAGATAGCGCTGAGCGAGTCTAACTTCCTTCAGGGAGCTTCAGTGGAGGCCCCTCTCTCCACCCCTGAGATTATTTTGAAGGGGGGGGGGCTGCCGTCTACTGCACACTTTGTATTAAACTATCTAAGACCCACGGGCTTCCTGTATCTTGAATAATCTGGGGGTGCAGGTTTACATTATCCCTATTATGTTTGAAGTTGTGTGTGCATCGTTCTTTACTTCTGCCTTCCACCTTGTGGCATTTTCTCGTCTTGCCTCTTCTTCCAAGATGATTCTCAATCATATTATGACTAGCGAGATGCTGAAAAGGGACAGGGGTGGAAAATTGAAAACAAATCCCCCAGGCTCAGACCAAGGTGCAATAACTCGGGCATCGCAGGTTCCTCAGACCGCCCCATCCCCGCGGCCACAGGGGGGGAAGTGGTGATAATAATGCCCGGCGGCGCTTCAGGGCCCGGCCGCGCGCCAGCGGGCATCCTTTTCTCCGCCGCAGCACAAATCACGCGCGTGCCTATTAGAAAATGTTACGCTGATCCGTCATGGCAGCTATTGGGGCTGGGAGGGCGGAGGCTGCCCCGGCCCTTCCAGTTTCACAAGCAGCCCATTGTCTGGCACCCTAGCAAGGCTTCCCCTCTCTCCCCGTGACCAGATTAGACCGAAGAGATAGCAATGCTGGCAGGACTGCAGGAATGTGTGTCTTATAAGGACAGCAGTGAGGCGAGAACCCTCTTACAAGCGCACCTCAGTGAGTGCAAAGGTACAACATGCAGTAGATTGGCGGGTGGGCCTTTCGTGAAGTAGGTAAAGTGGAAATCAGGCCGCGCTGTTATCGCGTTTCACATTTGCACTAACACTGTAATGCCCCGCTGCACATCCAAGCTGGTATGTTAGAGAGGTGGGGTGTTATTAATCATCTGTGCGGGAGAACCAGGTGACGTAAAGCTGTCAAAATCAGAATGTCCTATTTGTGGCGCACTGCTGCTTCAGACAGACTACTGGTCGAGGCGATGAGACGCCGACAGCCCCCCCCTCCCCCCCCCCCCCCCGCCGTTGCATTGAAAGAGGGGGTTCTTGCATTTTCATGGGTTTTGACAGACCTGGCTAGATTAATTTTACATGTGACGAGCTCACCTTCAGTTGGAAGTGTAGCCCCCTCCATGCAACTCACACCACGTGACCACCCCCTCGCGGTGGTCTGTATTTTGACGGAGACTCGCGCACCCCTCGCCTGGTTAATGCAACGCTTTAGGGCGCATGCAACTGCCCTGACCAAGTTTGGGTTCATTGCTTTGGTGGCTCAGAGCCAAGCAGCGCGTGCAGCACGTCCTGCATGTGCACATGACAGCTACACCCCTACCTTTCGGGGAAAGCTGAACTATAAATACATCATCAGGGCTGGCACTTTAATAAGGCGCCTGTAGGGAGATGGCCCAGTGCACCAGCACAAGAGATTCAAAGAGTTCCCCAGATCGTAAAAAAAAGCTTTCAAAGACAGCCTTGTTGCAGGGGCGGGGAGCGCTCAAAGGACAAAATACGATTTTGCTCGGAGCTCTGAAAATCCTTGCACTGAAGCTACACCGTTGGGGCTCTGATAGCCCTGACCTCGCACTGAAGCCACGCCCTTGGAGCTGGGACAATCGTTGCTTGAAGCTACCCTTGGCGCCAGGCCCGGCCGGCCGTGGATTACACAATATGGCAGAGAGGCGCAGCCAGTGGTCTCCGGTTCATGGAGGGTTCCCCCCTCGGTCACAGCCAGACCTGCGGACAGATATCTATCTGATACAGATAGAACTTGGCTCGCAGGGGGAAGGATGCCGAACCTAACGTGGGAAAAGTGCGGGGTATTTTAGGAACATTGTTTTTGGATGACTACATAACACTAAAGTGAAGCAGCGCGTCGGAATAATTCGCGTTTTACTGGCGGCGGCCAGCCAGGCCTCTCTCTGCTCCTTGGAGCGGCTTGAGATGTTTACAAGGAAAATGTGGAGCTCTCCCCCGGCCGAGCCGACCCCTTGAAGAGGATCTGTCTGCAGCCCTCATCTGTGTGTCAGGAAGTGAGCCAGCGAGAGGTGTCAGCTGGTGATGGGCTGACTGCAAGGCCTCGCTGAGTTCATGCACTCCTACGGCCCCAAGGACCAACGAGCGATGGATGCATATGCTTCAGCCAGCGCCCCTACACTCGCCAGCATTCAATTCCATCGTTTGTAACTTGTCTATGATGTTACAGAATTGGACTAATGATTTGCAAATGTTATGTTTTGTTATGTTATGTTATGTTAATTTCGATTTATATAGCGCCAAATCACCGACAGGTCTCTTAGCGCTTGCTTTGGGAACCCGTCCTGGCTTTCCCTGCGAGATGACCCCTACTGGGCATCCCCAAGGTGAAGACCAGGCATCCCATTGCGGTGGGCCGTAGTGGAGATTAAGCAAGCTATTGCCCAGAGTTGCAGAAGTGAACCCATGATTCGAGTAGGCACCGAGGCGAGAATTATCGAGTCCATGGACATTTTGAGCTCAAGACCCTGCCGCGTCGGGAATTGAACCCTGGTCCCGGGTCTGACCTCTTCATCAGGGTCTGCCTCCTCTAACCAGTGAGCCACACTTCTCCAAATCAGCCTTGATATCACCCAAAACCAGCACTGCAGGATCTTGGCCTGACAAGGCCTCGCCAGAGGTGCATTTTGACTCTACACCTCTCATCTTTGGAGACTTAGCCAGACAAACGTGATGGACAAGCGTAACCACCATGAATTCTTCAGGCTAGTATTCTTTTAATATCCCACGCACCTCTCCGATACTTTTGCACTTCAGGGTATTGCGAGGTTGTCAGTATCACTTCCAAAGCCTTCCTTGCATAAAAGGATCGCATGGTGTGTATGGCATATACATGTAGGTGTCTGTTTTAAAAACACTCAAATCCACGAAGAGAGATGCAAAAATGTTGAATTCTCCCACACTCGGATTGCACTCATGAAATAACTGCTGTTCTGCAATACCGATGTAAACATTTGTTTACATGATTAGAAAAAAAGAAAATATTTTGTGACAAAAAGGGATTTGTGATTGTATTTTGTTCAATTTAGTTTGTTTTTGTTTCCCATTGCAGACAATTAACCTCCACCCACCTCAGCTCATTGACTGGGTATACACCTTTTAAACAAAATTCTCATGCCTTTAATTTCTGAAAGCACCAATCAGCAGGCGAAAGTTGTCAAGTTAACTTTTGCAGCTTCTAAAGCTCCTCTGCACCGTGTGCAGAAATGTTTAGCCATTTTTTGTCTGGTTTTAGCTAGAAAGAAGGTATGTGTTGACATTTACAAAGTATGCATCATACAGTGGATTAAGTGGCACGTGCTGCCAATGCAAAATTATGGGGGGAAACTCTGCAACCGTGAAATTACAGTATTCCATTGGCCATATTTAAAGGGGCCCAGACCTAAAAACTAATGGTCAGAAATGTTTTCTAGACAGATCTAGGAATGTTCTCCAAGCACCGCCACACCAAGTGACTCAGTCAGGAGCTCTGGTTCAACATAACCTGTTTAAGTTTCTGAGCGTGAGAGAATTTGTGTCTTAGAGATTAGGAAGCCATATTTTTCCTCACTGGCTTGGCGTCCATGATGCAAAAAACAGTTGAAGGAGCTTTCTGTAAAATACCAATAGGAACAATTGCAGCCGGTTCCCATTCCATTCGTTCAACATAATAAAAATGGCCGCTCTGGAACATTTCCCGCCTCTGGTGCAGAATGTGTCAGCTCGAGGCTAACCTCATTCTTTATTTTCCAGTCGAATGAATGATGTAACAGCGATCTAAGCAGACTTCAGGTGCCATTTGTCACTGTCGAGCCTCTTTCCTGGGGAAGAAATATGACCAAATTAGTCAAGTTGCATTTAAAGGCATTCCTGGTACAACCCTTTGCTTGGTTTCCTCCCAGACCAGGCAGTCTGCTCTCGGTTTATTTATGGAACAAAGGGGTTTGATGCTCCCTTAATGAGCAGCCCAGCCTTTGGTCTGTTTTTGTAACCATGCACTTTCTTTTCACTGATTGGTTAATCAGTTCTAGCCAATGACATTCGTTCCTCTGAATATCGCATGTCTCACTTAAAGGCCCGGAAGAGAACAGAATGTGACAGTTTCTCATCTGCTAGAGAGAGAGAGTGACTAGACTGTAGGCAGGGACCTAGCTGTCAGTAATGAACCAGGTTCAGTGGCACTGGGACCTGAGGGTCCCTCTAGATCCCAATTTTGACTGTTTTGGCTTGCATTAGGGCCTAATGCTGCACAACATGCTATAGGACTAAAGGAAGTTGTGAACTAACCTCTCTGCTTGGCAAGGAAATGTAGTATAGCGCCCAATGCAATTCTACTTCACCTTCTAAGTGCTCGAAGTTACTTCTAAGCAACAGCGTAGCAGAGATTTGCTGTACTGGCCAATTAATTGTCACACTTTTTCTCAGTCCTAAATTTGTATGTCCTACAACAGTAATTAAATATGGGCCCTTTACAGGGACCGGCACACATCAATAAGGCATTTACCGTAAAGTGCCACCAGCATGAGTCAGCAAATGATGCCATATTGCTACTGGGAGCTGCAGATACAGCCTTCTTATTGTGAATTTGAGGAACCGCACGTCAAAGTAGATTTGCTGGGCTGATAATCCTTGCTCTGTCCTGCCTCTGAAGTGGTGTGGTACATCCAGACATGGCGCATGGTACCCAAAGCACTAGGGAGCATTTAGTCACAAGATCTTTGCTTTTTATGCAAGGAGGAATATATAAACGACTCTCACCCATCCTGTCATTGA
This sequence comes from Lissotriton vulgaris, assembly GCF_964263255.1. Lineage (NCBI taxonomy): Eukaryota > Metazoa > Chordata > Amphibia > Caudata > Salamandridae > Lissotriton > Lissotriton vulgaris. Next base: position 649,249,613 of record NC_141700.1, on the reverse strand, counting down.
ATACAGGATCTGAGAGTTCCATTGCCCATGCCTTGTGCAGCTTGTTTGGTAACTCTTGCAGATGGGGAATTCATCTATTCTGGCGTTTTGAGGCATAGAGTTTCCACATTAGGCAAACACAGTGAAATTGTCTCTTTCGCCATTTTTGGGCAGAAATAGAGCAAATATATTTTTCAACTTATGTAATGCCCACATTTCACATCTGAAAAGTGAAACCAAAGCAATCTGTTAATTCTAGACCCAGCCCAAATTTAGCAAAATTAATTTGCCCCATTTGTGCCCCATTCCTTATTATGAAAGAAGCAGACCTGTAGCAGAATGGCTTTTTTTCAGGATTGCTACGCTGTAAAGTGCTAAGAAAAGCTGGAGATGTGATCGGTGCAGAAAAACCTTTGAGGGGAAATTAAGCAATTTCATAAAAAAGAAAAAAACTGCAGTGTTTTCAAACAGAATTCAAAAGACGCCATATCCTAACCAGGAACTGGAAATATGGCCTTTTGTGGTGCAAGGAGAACCCATTACTGGATATGAAGATGTTTAAACTGAAACTAAGGTCATTTCGAGCGGCCTGTTTACTTCCTCTAGGAGAGGTAACTGCTGCTCCTGCACTTATCGTTAATATGCGTTTTTGATAAATGCCGGCAGGTCAAACTTGTTGATATTTATCAGGGGAAAATGCCCAGCATTTACCAAAATCTTCCTATTTTGTTGTGGTAAGCTCCAACATCTGCATGTTATGCCACAAAAACTCGTAAGTGGGAGGTATTCATCACACCTAATACATTGCGATTTAGCAAAGTCTGATTTTATCTGGTGCAATAAATATCTCATGAGTAACAAGATCTCATGTACTGGTGGCCTTAATGTTTAGTCTTAAGGGAGATGCTCAGAGCTTGTGAAACCCCATGTATAATCCTAGTGGTTGGAATATTCCCAAATTTAGGGAATTTCAACCTGTGTGTGATATAGATACCAAGAAAATGGCGTAATGGGTAGCCAGTTCTGGGGGTGGAGCCTGTAGGCAAACAAGTAATGATAAGCATCTATTCCTTTGGAAAACTATTTTTCTTTACCTAACCATTTGCCTAATGTATCTGAATGGTTTTTGCTGAAATGACTGAGAAATGTGGCTGCTGTGTGGGGCGAATTGACTTAAATTTGCAGAAGAAGCACTCCGTTACGCCCTGGCTAGGTTTGGGCTATACGAGTACCACTACATCCATAAAAAGAAGAAAGCCGAAAGTGAGCATTTCAGAGCCATTGATAAGCATGTGAAAAGACTTACCCCTCTGGTGCTACCTTATATTCCTGTGGTTTTCAGCTCATGTAAGATGTTGAGGCCAAGCATTCCATACGAAGGGGTCTTGTGCCAAGACGCTCAGCCCCTGAGCCTGTGTTTGTTGAAATATTGAATTAGCACCTGATGACTAGAAAAGGAACGCAGGGCTTGGACAGGCACACGTTGTGTTAGTCCATCCTACAGGATGCGGATCTTGCTTCAATAGACTCTTTAGATCAAGTTCAGGATTCTAACCGTGATTCACTTCTGGTTGGCGAGCTGAAGCCATTCCAAAACAGGCCCTTGACTTGATCCCTCTGTTTCACTTTGCAGATACACGTTGCAGCCCTTCTTCAGTAACTCCAAGAGGCTTCTAATCCATTTCTTCTAGAGATATCTTTGTTGGGAATTTCTATGCTTGATATTGAAAAAAAACATCCACATTGTTTGCAAATGACTATGGTGAGCATTAGACGAGGCACTGAGATCTTTACTGGACCACAGATGGGCTTCAGTGTGGTTAGTCTGTGCTAATCAAATCAGCCATTCACACGACCTTAAAGAAGAATTATCCTGAGGTTACTAGTGGCTTCCGTCTTGTGTACCGTTTCATGCAGGGCTGATGGGGCTCTGTTTGGACTTTGGGTGCTTCAATTTTTGAAAAAACTCACTTCTGCATTGATCATCCGCGATAGTGAGTGAGTTTCTGTAGCGTGGCCTCACCATTACCGTCTAACAAACTGTCCGCTTGTCAAGTGGATCCGTCTATATTTAGAAGACAAAGAAGACTTTTATGAAGGAACTCCTCATTGAAACATATTTTATCAGAAACTTCACCAATATGCAATTACAAAAATTGGGAAACAATGAACTCCAATTAGCAGCAGATAAAGAATGCTACCATTAAATGGAAATAGTGTGTACCATTTTGAGGGGATTCATCCCCAGAATCATCAGACCTTTCCGCTTGAAAGTATTGGATGTAGATTGAACGCTACATATTTAAAATCTGCATGGCCGTGGCTTCTGCTTCACCGTCTTTTTCTCTGGTTAAATCCTCTTTCTGCCAAAGTCAAAACCATGGAAGACTCATCAGTAGGATCAGTTACACGGATGATTCCTTGACACGCCTTTCTCTGGCATTATATTGAAAGCAGGCCCTCAGGGGAGCAGACCTTTAAAAAGTGGCCTAGAAGTGTTCTCTTATGCCACTGAGTAATTGGCGAGCGAGTTAATTCAAATTCCTGCTTGGAAAGAGGGAGTGAGAGAATGTGCTCCCGTTCTCCCGGCTTCATTGCGCTTCCTCAAAAATATGTTTTTGTTGGACTGGTTTTAAAATGAATTTATAAACTCTTCAAAATGTATGACGCTATGCGTTGCACTGCCCAAGCCTAAGGCCTCGATTAAGGCCTGTGTCTAACCTTTATTACAGTCACTGCTCCTCATTCACACCTAGCAAAAAGATAAGCTCACAACTGGATGTATCTGTGGAAGTTGCAATAAAACACTACAGGTTCGGAAAAGAAAAGTATGAAAGATTCCCCTGGCGATGCTGTGCGGTGATCCTCTCTTTTACAACTCGAGGTTGGCGCGAGCGAGTCGGAATATCAGTAGTTCTCTGGCTTAGAGTCAAGCATCTGTCAGTGCGGCGTAGACTGGATATAAGGCGCCCTGGTACAATTATAGGTTTGTGCAGCAGGGGACCCTGAACAGTAGCTTGGGTCGAGAGAGCTAATGCTTCGGCGTAACCCTGAAGTCAACCCATTTATCCTTTGTCGAGTCCGATCCGCGGACTGTTAATGGCATCTGTTTTCCATATGATGTGTACTTGTCTGGAGATTCTATCTTCTCCCCGTGTTGTGAAGTCGAGGAAGCCACATGGGGTTTGAACCGCAAGAAGCAAGGCCGGAACGTGGTATGGGCCAGGAAGGCCGACGCTGACTGCAAGAGACAAGGCCTTCACTAGAGGCCGTTCCCGCCTTCCAACGGCGGTGGCGACCCAGGTGGAAGAGAGGGGGTCTTGTTGGGTTAACGGTTCCCATCTGAGTGTTATGAAAGGTGTTACAGTAGCACGGGCTCACAGGGGGTCCACCCCAGCCGCTACAGGCAGGATGGAGCGCACAAGAGCGATTACAGTCAAGGGTTCTTGTGACGCAACAGGGGCTCCCGGTCAGGGCTCCACTGTTGAACTTCGGAAGTTCCCTCCATGAACCTCTCTGTTTAACTGTATTTGTGCAATAAGGATAGCCCCACGGGTGGCTGGAGGGTTGTTTTATAAGAGCCAGGACTGTAGAATGCGTTTCAGATTTTTTGGGGATGAAAGAGGGTATTATATATAGATGCAAAATACTGTTAACATCGGCATAGCCCTGCAATGGCCCTTTCATTTGGAAGCCAGACTGAAGTCTCAATGCGGAAGTGCTCAGCAGTATAATGTTGGGCTTTTCTTATGTAAGGTTGAATTTTGAGATACCTATTTTTATCAAAAGTGGTGGATGCAGGGCTCAATAATCAAATGTGCAGAAGGATCTGATCTACAATAGAAAACTAAAACAAAAGAAAAGGGTAGCACTGTAAATGTGTGATGCTTACTATATAGCCAGTAAGAAAGCTGAGTGGGTTGAGTGGATACTGCCAAGAAATGTGTGTGACTTGCAGTCTGCAGGTTCGAATTTTAGTGGCCCAGACTCAGCATTGTATTCTTCGACGTTGATCAAATTAGCACTGTTGACTAATCATAAGATTTGTTGTCTAAGTTGAATTGTTGTACTCTATGTAATAAACAGCATATGTTATTTAGCAATATGATTAGCATTCTATTTACTGATTACTGTTTATCTTTGAGCTGATTGTTACATCTTTGGAGCAAGTTGCAGTGACCGGGGTCATTGTGAGCATGACTCCACAGTAACATGACCTCTGGGATAGGCGGGATTCCACAAAGCATCCTTACTGTATTGGCCTTTTCTACAAGTCGTGCTTCAGGGCAACTATCCAGCCATGCCAGCCTTACCAGTTATTTCAGGACAATGATTTGGGTGTGTCCTGCAAAGTGTCTACCCGGGACAATTGCCCAGGCCTGTCCTGCAGGGAACCTTTCTAAAACAATTCCAGTTTCCCAGGAAGCTACAAATCAGCCCCTTCGCCCTCCATTTTGTTCAAAACATTTCCCCAGCTCCAAAGCCTGCTTCCTTTCTCTTCCCTGCCTTACGTATTGAATAGGGCATTTTAACCTAATTGTGCCATGCCTAGGGAGGTACTATGTGTGACAGCCATAATTTAGGGTTGAGAGAAACTTTGGAGAAGGTCAAATTGTGGTGTGCAACCTATAATACGAAATGAAGTTCCCATCCATCAGTGACGTTGGACACTGCACCAGATTTTGGTTTAGGGTTTGCGAAGTATCATGTCTAACAAGTTGTGTGCTGGACGGGAACATTTTTGTTTAAATGGAATAAATAACTCAAAAATTGGAGCAATCGAGGGCTGTAAATGCTTTAGTAGCCTGTGGAATGCACGACGGGGCTGTATTTAAAAATCTGTAGTTCCTTTGTTATACATTGGTAGTACCATTCCAATATTAAGAGTGCGGGAAAGATCCATTCCCATCATTTGAAAACCACAACAATAAAGAAGGCTGATGAAACCCAACCGTACCACTAGATGGAGTGGGAGCAATCCATTCCCACCAAAGATATATGCGGCAGAATTGCAACAATAGGAGAGTGCGGGCGAGGTTAATCCCGCCAGTAGAAAAGAGAAGAAAAAGTTCCAGTCCCACTAGTGGAAAAGCTAGGAATAGAGAATCCTGCAGATAGCACCAGTAGAAACAGGCAAAGGACATCCAATCTCACCAATAGAAGGAAGGGGTACATTTTAACTCGTGTCAACAGAATGGCGCCCTGGATATGCCATCTAGTAAAAGAAAGCCGGCAATGCGTATTCCCACATTTATGGCAAATTCAATCCCACCAGTAGAAGAGCAATAAGAGAGCTAACTCGACGAACAGAAAAGAGCAGGAATACACATAACCCACAAATAGCAGAGAGCAGGAAAGAACTTATTAAACCAATAGACAAGAGCTGAAAAGATTGATAGTTGAGGAAATAAAACCCAATCCCAGGCCAAGAATAATGGAAAGAGGACAGCAGTTCAGACCCAATCTCACTAGTGGAAGAGAGTAGCAGAGGTCCACTCTCAACCACAGAAATTGTCTGGAGACAGTCACTTCGCAGTAGAGTAGAGATGGTAAAACCCAATCCCTCCACTGGGGAGACCAGCAAAGATTAAATCCCACCTGTAGAAAAAGGAAACCTGTCTTTCCACAGATTAGGTATCTGTTGAGGTTGCTGGCAAATCTTGTTGAAATATTTAATCTTTGGTTACTGTCTGCAGTAGCAACTCAGTGATCCTAAAAGTGTTCTGCCATTTTTCAAAGCATTACGTTGTTTGCTTCTCAGCTGTTGGTCCCTTTTCTATTTCCATTATCCCGCATGTTGCCTGTCTCTGTCAGTTGTGTGAGCCACAACAAGGTGCTTTGTTTTGCTGATGCTGTACTATTTAAGAGATACAAAAGGGGGTGGTGATGGACGGAGCATCTGAATCAATCAAACACTCACACCCAGTCAAAAGATCTGGGTTTAATCCATCACCATTCTTTAGCCCACTCTGCCACCCCAGTTCAGACATGGCTATATGCAAATCAGTCTGACCCTGTGCCTCATGGGAACAGTCCAGCCCGAACTGCCAAGCCATGTCTTCCCTGGACCGGAAACAAGCTTCCGAGGACCGGTTTCTGGCACTCCACCCCCTTTTGTACCGCGTACTATTTAAGAGAAACATTTTATACCATTAGAGTCAAGATGGAATGGGTATGGCTCAGCTTTTTGAAGCTTCTTCATTAAGTGACCTCCACCCAGCACACGTTCCTTTATTTGGTAAATTTTTACGTTTGTGTCCCACTGCAATGTTTGACAACTACAATGGCTAAGGTTGTGGGAAGTTTATTTAGGAATCCAGGAGCTTGACACCTGTGAAGCCAATAACTCACTCTCCCTTCTGGTATGTTGTGTTATGTTCTGTGTCAATTATCTTGTGGAGAGGCGCCCAGTACCACTGAGAGCTCCTGCATGGATTCTGAGAACACAGGAAGCATGGGTTTTATCACAGTTCCAGGTACCACCACATCATGTCCCATCCCTCTTAGCCCTTCTTATTTCAGATGCTAAATACATGTACAGCAAACCTGGCCAACATACCAACCTCACCCCTTCACTGCTAAACATTATAATCCCCTTCAGGCTATAAATAGTTTGTTGCAAGAAGGTGTCTAATAGAAACTGTTCTGTAATGAATTTGACAAGATGTATTATTCCACTGCGATTATCCTTTCCAATAATAATCTTTAAATAGGCTTACTTCCCACATAAAGCACTTTGGAAAAGATACCTTGCAGAAAAACAACAGATTTTTTCTGAGACTCCAAATTAGAGGCAGCGAGCACTTATTACTGCTGGAATGTTTTTTGACAACAATGTCAGAAGTATTAGGTAACTTTCTCTGGGCCAGTACCCAAGATTTGAAATAAACTCCAAATTCTGGCTCTTCTGTCAACATTTTATAGACACCAGATGAACCTTGTTCTTTCCAACCAACATTTGTATCACTTCAAAAATTAAAAATAAAGAAAAGAGAGTTTAGAAATGATTTCTTTAGCCTGATTAGGGTATTGGCTTTATCTGATTTGTAGATAGCAGATTAATTGTTAAACAATATCATATTTAGTATATTAAAAGTATAATTAGTGCAAAACAGATTCGATCAGGGCTAGAGATTGAATCAAGCAACCACTAGATAGAAGCGAAAAGCAAATCAGCCATGAAGTTCAGTAAATATGGATTATTAACACCTGCTCTAAAACATCATTCATTCTGTTATTGCTTTTTTCTGTTTCGCTGAAGGTGCCAGTCATCAAACATTATCTACATGTGTTTTCCGCAATACACATGTATAGCCCTTCATCATAACATTTTAATAAATGCAATGATTGCTATTCTACACCAAATGGGTAATTCTGTTAGTACATAAACTACTAACTCTTCGTCTTTCAAGTATGATGGTGCACATCCTCATTCTCCAATACCCTATCCTAGTAAACTAGGTAGAAAAGCTCCTGAGAAAGTCTCAGCATGGTCTCTTGTCATTAAATTTCAATTGTTTTAGGTATAAGAGTTCTGCCCCCTCAATCCCCATAATACAGTGGGCATTAATGCGTAAAGTAGAAAGCTCGGCTCTTCCTAGGAGGTTGAATATCGAGGACAATTGCCCGTACCTTCCAGCTCGGTCTAAATGTTATTTGGCAAAGTTTTATATAGCGCAAACTTGACCGGAATCTGGAATCAGAGCGCTTTACATAGCACCAGTTGCATTACATGAGGAAATATATTTTTTTTTTGTTAGGCACAGGGAGATTAACTGATTAGCCCAGAATCACAGGATGTTAAGTTTCATTGCCGAGACTTGAACCCAGTTCCCCAGATTCAAAGTTGTTCAGTTTCATTGCCGAGACTTGTAATGTAATGTAAAACAGCTTTTTTATAGCGCATTCTATCACTCCAAGGAGCATCTTGGCGCTTAATACCAGCCTAGAATGGAAAACGTGGTTAGCTGGAGCAATTCCCAAGAACTAAATCCTTTACACTAAAGCTCTACAGGCAGCATCGGTAAGCGTGAAGACCCAGGTCTTCAAAGCTTTCCTGAAGAGGGATGAACTTGAACGCAGTTCCCCAGATTCGTAATCGACCGCCCTAGCCATTAGGCCAACTCCTCTCCCCATTAAATCACTGGCTCTTACTGTGTTCATGATTAACTGCTTTCTGATGAATTGCTAAATTCAGTTTAAAATGACTAATTATGACCATGACCAATCAGTGAGATGCAAGATTCTCGTAAATTAATTGGCCTTGAAGTGATTTCTAAAATTATGTTTGCAAAGCTACTATTTTCTTGTTACCAGTGGGCTTTGTTTCTACAGTTTTTCAAAAAGCAGTCACTTTTCTCATATGGCCCCTTGGAGTGACCTTGTTGGCCGAGGAGAGCTATTCGAGATCTAAAGTCCTGGACCGGAGTGTATAAGAAAATGCCACTCTTGTACTGGATACCAGAATATGCGCAGGTCAATTTGTTGAGCACAATCACATCAAACACATTTTGGATTCAACAGGGACCCAATGGAGCCATGGTCAGGTAGTAATGTAGTGTATTGGTTTAACCTCTCCTCTACTATAGATTTTAATGTGCTACAACATCTGAATGGTTTGCTTTCAAGATCACAAGAAGCAGGAACCTAAAACATGTCAATAGAATTAGTTTTGTCTCTAATTGCGTTTTTGCTGATAAGAAATGTGGCGCTGTGATATATGGATTTCTGGCTATGATTCTGTCCCCAATCAGCAAATTCCTGATTGTTGGAGGGCCAAGCCCAGTTGCTGTGCATTAATGCTGAAGAACCACAACAGGCATCAGTAGAAGAGGAAGGTGAGACCACCCTGGAACCCAGGGCCTCCAGACAACCAGATACTCAGCACCTACATCTTGCGTAATCTCCTTGCTTCCAGGCTTGTATAAGGTTACCAGTACACTCCATGACACCAAGGCTGCAATGCTGTATGTGGTGTGAAGAGCACCACTGCCATCCTGGGCCAAAATAACACAGGAACCACCTCACGCGCTGGTGACACAGTTGTGCGTTTCTTTCTTTGGTTCAACTTGTTTGTTAGTTTTGAATGTGCGCAGAAATCTCATCATTGATGGTTGTTGTTTCTATTCTTGAAAATGGCAATAAAATGAGTTGAATTATAAAAACAAACATTAGCAAAGCCAATAGGTCTCCACCGGCTGCCAGCCTTTTGTCTTTGTCGGTGCTTCTTTTGACATGGTTTTTGTAAAACTTCATTGTTAGGGGAGCCGCTGGCCCAATATTTAAAAACAGAACTGGCTAAAAGCAAAAAAAAATTGTGAACAAAAATGTTTGGGTGCTCAAAAAGTACTCCTTGCCATAGCAGTTCTTGGCACTGAATGGAATTACTTTATGTGAGGGTGTGCTCTTGTGAATGCAGTCACTCGCAGTGAAGTTAGCGAATGACTGAAGTGGGCTGAACCTTTGCCCCATGCTGTATGCTGTAGAGGGTGGTAGAAAAATGAGAACAGCACAACAGACCAATAGCTGAAGAGGCTAAAAGTCCACATAAGAAAGTATAGTGTGTCTATCTATATCTAGCTATATCTATATATAAGCAAAATGTCTTGGACAATGCCAGGCGTCATAAAAGGCCCATGTGCAGGCGAAGTGCACCGAGTTTAATGTGGCTCAGATGCGCCGCTTGGGAGCCAGGGCAGGGTGGGCACACCCGCTCGTGTCCTGCCTTCAGGAAGTTTTCACAGATGGAGAGAATGAAGCTCGTTTCGCGGAACGGAAACGCGCCATTCCCCTTGCATCCTAACAGACAATTGGAGGCGCAGATTAGGGACGGTTTGGGTTGCACGAAGCTCGAAGATAGAGGCTCGAGGTCTATCAAAGTCCACTTGCATCCTATTACTCTTCGTAACGAGCTGGCTAAGTCACCCGTGGCCATTCATAATTTACATTGCGCCACAGCGCGCATGCGCTGTCAGGAGCTGGAGTCCTAACCTGCTACAGACCGGGTCCTAGATGTCTGACAGTTGACGTCCACGCGTACTGACGTGATTCAGAGGGAGCCAGGGGCGGCGCCGCCACCCTTGCGTGACCTTTGATACTTCTGTCACTGCTGTGGTCACAGGGATCGTAAAGGCAGCTGCCCAGCTGCAGGAACAGAAAGTAAATATGGTTTCGGCCCTATTTAGCTTCTTTAGTTTGCATTCCTTGTGCATTCTCTAGCTCCTCAGCAGTAAATATAAGGCTTTTCATTTGACAAAGGTCAACCTCTGGCGATCTAAAGGTGCCAGATGTCACTTTTGCTGCACATGCCATTGTAGAGGGCCGCACACGGTGACGACACCCAGCCTATTTGCAATCAGGTGTGTGATCTGTTAGGCTGAAAAAATGCTCTCTTTAAAAAGAGTGAAATCGAGCACTTGAGGGTGATACCATCTTAAGCAGGGTCACACAAACTTCAAAATGCCACATGCTTTTTGTTCACAGGCCAAAACTGGATGGAAGTGCCGCATACGTACAGAAGCGTGTTAGGTTTATACGTGTATACGTGTGGCCCCCTGCGGACACCGTAGTGTTCTCTCACCCATTTGTCCCTGCGAGGACACCGTATAAACCTAACACATCTTCCCCCGAAGGAACAAGGAGAGAAGGAGGAGAGGGGAAGGAACGGGAGAGGGAAAAGGGAGAGACAACATAAAAGAAAATGCACATAACAAAGCGAACACCCCTTTTTAGGAAGGAAACTTTTATTTTTTAATCCACAGTGGTTTTATTTTGCCTTTCTCCTTCCAGATTCGTTTGCTAAATTGCAAGTTAATGAGGAAATGAAATCCTCTACTATTTGTCCTAAATCTCCCTCATATCTGTTCCTAACGTTTGGCATGAATGCACGTGACATGGGACAACTTAGCGGCCTTGGGTCAATATTCCATTCAATGTCTCCCTGAGGGACGCTGGACCCATTCGCTGCCCTTTCTATCTGGGATGTCCTAAGTAGAAGCAAGCTCTCGTTTGGAATCTAGAAGATCTGGAGTCTCACCTATTGAGTGAGTCTCACACCCTTACACGTCTCATGTGGTTGCGCATTCTCACTAGGGGTTTCACATCTCTGCGGATAGTTTAATTTCCTGTCTGCGAGTTTCACATTTATGGGCACAGCCTTACAAAGGGCTTGTCCAAATTATTGTCGAGCAGCATCTCAAACAAATTCAGACACACCTGGAGGCAGCAGCGGTTCTTGCAGGTAAGCGCAGTGGGGCGGGAAGGCAGGTGTGGATGTCAACTGATGACAGAATAGGATTTATTGATTTAATATTCTCTATACCCCAGTGACCCCACCCCACCACACTTACCTGCACGGACCGCTGCTGCCTGTAGGGAAACTGGGAGATGCTCAGATGACAGGGGGTCTTCGGAAGGCCAGAAGGTCTGAGAAGAGGCAGTTGCATATACGGTATATGTGAAGTGTGAGTAATGGAAACCTCGGCCTAAAGCCTGCTATCAATTGAGGACTTGGGAGCTGGTGGTCGAAAGAGCGGGCAGAGTGAAATAGGTTTCATTAAGGCAGAGTAGGAAAATTGTGGGGTGACAAGCTCGAGGATGTATTTGAAGACCAGGGTCAGCAATCTGAAAATGAGTCTGGTGGTCAGCCCTGAGAGACAGCTTAGATGCTGCTGCCTTGTGAACGAGCTCATGAATCTTGGGATACTGATACATGTGCAAGTAGTGAGTTTGGCACTAAGAGAGCCAGGTCCAGTGGTGAGCGCTATATAAGTGCAGTGAGTCATTAATTTGACTTTTCACTGAGAGGGTGGAGAGGGGTGAATGTTAAGCTATGTGAGGCGGCTGCATTGTTGGCATTGGTAGATGGTAGCAGTGATGCTTCTTGCAGCCGAAGTGGTTGCCTTGCTTGCAGACAGAGTTGGCAGGAAGGCATGCTGATGGTGTGTACAGACTGACCTCAGTTTTCGATTGGTTGAGCATCATGCGGCGCAGTGCCTTCCAGTGACAAGTGATGCACTCAGGGATACTTGCCTGGAAGGAGAAGATGAAAGGGGACTGGAAAAATAATTGGGAACTTTGATTCACAGAAGAAAACTTTATTTAGGGATTAAGGCAAAACGTTTGAACCACTATTTAAGTACTGTGACTAGGTCCAAAGCGAAGGTGCTACATCCAGGAATGTAATCCCTATACAGACCCAACAAGGAAGATAAGGAAAGCGTACTTCCTTGACTTACTAGACTTTGAAAAATGGACAGCACCCTTCAGAATTAAATACACAATTTAAGATGAATGATATCTCAGCATTTGTTAAATCACATATAACATTGTCATGATTGTTTCCCCAACAAATATATAGACAAGAGACTTTGAGTCTTCAGTTTTCTGTCCTTTATTCAGTCTTTCATTTTCTTTAAAATAATCACTGATAGCCAAAAAGCCAACGCGTTTCGTCCGTCACCGGACTTCTTCAGGGCTGAATAGAACATATAGTTTTCAAATTCAAAGCTGCAAGAATTAGTGTCCAATAGTGCATAGAGTTTATAAGGTAGTCCTTTCTCATTGAGGAGTATTAGTAATTCGTAATGAAGTCATAGGAAGGTATAACAACGGTTTTAATCAGGCCAAGGTAAGCCCAAAAACACCGCAACGACGAGCGTACCAACAGGTCTTCAGGTTCGATTCACATAGGGTGGTAGGTGGAGGCGATGATCCTGGGCGTCACAGAACTGAGAAGGACCTGCCAGAGAGACAGGAGGGAAAAGGGAGGCAGAGCAGAGCTAGAAATGCCTCAGTCAGACACTGCTGCATAAATACGGTTGTGGTACTTGGTCCCCAAAGCCAGCGTGAGGTTAAGCAGTGTTAGGACTCAAGAGAGGCGTTGTGAGGGATCACTGAAATAATATAGACTGCCAAAATATCGACCTGCAAAAATATCGTTGACAAAATATCGACAGACAAAATATCGACTTTCTATCTACAAACAGGTAAGTACAAAAATATCGAGTACAAAATATCGTTAACAATAATATAGATGTAAAAAATATCGACTTTATTAAAAACAGTGTTAAATTAAATTAATATTACATTTTAATGACTAAAATATACTTAAAAATACTTAAATTATAATAATTAAATAATAAATGAAAATAATAAAAAAAAAATTACAATCTTATTTGTTGACCCTGAACCCTAAAATATACCCCTTTACCCAAAAACCCAAAACTGACCCTGAACCCTAAAAATACCCCTTTACCCAAAAACTAAAAACTGACCCTGAACCCTAAAAATGCCCCTTTACCCAAAAACTGAAAACTGACCCTGAACCCTAAAAATGCCCCTTTACCCAAAAACTGAAAACTGACCCTGAACCCTAAAAATGCCCCTTTACCCAAAAACTGAAAACTGACATTGAACCCTAAAAATGCCCCTTTACCCAAAAAACTGAAAACTGACCCTGAACCCTAAAAATGCCCCTTTACCCAAAAACTGAAAACTGACCCTGAACCCTAAAAATGCCCCTTTACCCAAAAACTAAAAACTGACCCTGAACCCTAAAAATACTCCTTTACCCAAAAACTGAAAACTGACCGTGAACCCTAAAAATGCCCCTTTACCCAAAAACTGAAAACTGACCCTGAACCCTAAAAATGCCCCTTTACCCAAAAACTAAAAACTGACCCTGAACCCTAAAAATACTCCTTTACCCAAAATTTATCAATATTATTTAATTACCAATTAATTATTAATTAACAATAACAATAAAGTAAATATATTAGCACATTAGCTGTAATTATTTAATTAATTAATATTATTTTTCCCAATTAATTACTTAACAATAACATAAAATTATATATATTAAAATGTACTCTAATTAATGTAATTAACTAATTACAATTAATCAATTACCAATTAATTACTAATTCAAAATATGTACACAATTATATTAATTAATTAACTAATTATTATTAATTATCAATTAATTATTAATTATAAATATTTACAAACATATATTAATTAATTAATTATTATTAAATTACTTCCCACCCTATTCCCCTATAAACCCACAACCCGCTACAGAATTACATAACGCAATTATTAAAAAAACAAATTCCATTTAATAAAATATTTTATTACATTAATACACACTTTTCACACATATTATTACATAAAAATACACTATAAAATATTATATATTATTAAAAATTCGATATTTTTGCTATCTATATTTTAAACAGTCGATATTACTTCACTTACCTGAAAAACGATATTTTTGTAGTCGATATTATGTCCAGTCGATATTTTGTCCAGTCTATATTTAAAACTCGATATTATGTCCAGTCGATATTTTGGAGTCGATATTTTGTCTGTTCACCGTTGTGAGTTCAGGCCTTGTGAGGATAGGGAGGCAGTGTGAGTTCAAGCAGTGTGAGGACATAGGAGATGTGGCTTTGTGTTCAGGCAGTATGAGGATAGCGAGGTGGTGTGGTTCAAGCAGTGTGAGGACACAGACGGTGTGAGTTCAAGCAGTGTGAGGACTTCAAGGTGGTATGAGTTCAAGCAGTGTACAACACAAGTTAGTGTAGAATGCTCATACCATGGGATGGATGCTTCACTGTAGTTATCACATTAGGGGGCAGGATGCACACCTTATTCATGCTTTTATCCATACATTTATCTTAGTCATCATTGTTATTAATTTGCGTGCGTACTGGTGAGTGCAATGCCCAAAAGCACTCAATTATAACACATTGACATTGGGGCGACATCTCACCCCAACCAGTCGCACTGCTGTGTTGTACCTACATTGGTAACATCATCAATATGCTCCTGTTTATATGCTTCTCTTTGCTTAAACATTATACTTATATCGTCTCTATTATTCTTTTAGTCAACATTATTAAAGTTCCACACGCGGAGTGTTAATGCTATTTCCCAGGTTTCTGGTGTTCCCACTGTGTCCATCCGGACCTTCGTAAAAGAACACGAATGAGGCAAACTTCATTCAGGGCAGTGTTTTATTCTTAAAAAACCCAATGCATTTCGTGCTTGATGGCACTTCTTCAGGGGTCACTACAATGAATAAAAAACATTCATCAATAAATATAACTATCACTACTTACATGTTATCACTTTATGCTAAACATTTTATATTGATTTCTATTTAGAATACAACAATAACAACCGTTTTTAATCACACCTGCTAAATATGGTCCCTTATACTTTAACGTGTCAAAGAATAAACCTTCATACCTTACTGCGCCTATTGCTCTCTACCCCCAAACTAATGCAGATTACGCTTGTCTCCATTTGCTGACAGCCTCTATACAATCTATGTGGTCTCACAGCTCCTCCCACGACCTCAGTTATCAAAAACAATTCGAAAATAACATCTAGCATTTCCCTTCACAACTCTAAAATCCGCCCATGTTCTTGCCATAACCTTGCTTTGAAAACCACCACAGGGCTAAACAAACACTTCTGCCAGTTTCCTCGCTATACTTTTAAACTAAAAAATGCTGCCGATGTATTTCCTTCGGTCGTTTCCCTGTTGGTTAAATTTACACGTACCTGCCCTAAGCCATTAAAACTTTCTGTCCTCTGCACAGCTGCTCTTCTGTCGTTTATGCGCCCCACCCTCACTCTCTGTTTTAAACCATCCTGCTTCCCGCCCAGTTAAACAAACCAATCACGTTAGTTCTGTGGCATGCTAGTTACCACTTGATAAGGTTACTTAGGGAAAGTTAGTTACTGTAGTTAAACTCACAACTACCTTTCATTCTTTATATACTCATTCACTTGAAGTCACAACTGCCTCTTCTATAGCCTCACTCTGCTGGAACTCACAGCCACTCGCCTCTATCCTAACTCTGCTTGAACTCGCAGCCACTCACCTCTATCCTCACTCTACTTGAACTCGCAGCCACTCACCTCTATCCTCACTCTGCTTAAACTCACAGCCACTCACCTGCTTGAACTCAAGCAGAGTGAGGATAGAGGTGAGTGACTGTGAGGGGTTGTTCGCACTTTACAAATAGGAATTACTGCCACCCCGGCCCCTACACCTTTCACATACATATTTTGGTACTTGTCAGCTCTTAGTAGTTCTGTCTAGGTGTGATTTCTTTGAAGAATTTCTGTAATTGCCTGGCATTACTTCTCATGGCCAACCACCCACCATAAAAGTTTAAGACAGAGAATCCAGGATGTGAAGGGGCAAGAGTTTAGTATGGATGTGAGGGAACATATAATTGGAACAGTACTAGGAAGAGTAATTTTCAATTTTATGTCCATATTTACATGGTTATATGTCAGAATATGGGTGACACAAATATTACCTAACTTCAATATAGTGTCCTAAATATTATTTACAAAAATATCGTCCTATAGGGTGTAGATTTTCTGTTGTTAACTTCAATTTGATGGTATTTTTGTAAACAACATTTAGAACACCGTAGTTTTATCCGACAATATTTAGTCCACAATATTCTGGTACCACACCGCTTACATAATACGTTTCAATGAAGAGGAGTTAAAGTTTGTTACTTGAGCATTGCCTTTGTGTCTGGAGTGTGACCCCGCACTTGAGGGGTTTGGGCTTTTAAGCAGCTGGTGCATACTGTGAGTGGTTATCTACAGTAACTGCAACTGTCTTTTTAGACATGGAAGATGCAACTGGTCAGAAGGTTTGCCCACTGCCTGGCCAGGGCCAGACTGGGAACAGCAACCTGCCCTGGCAGATTGCTGCTCGACCGGACCTGGGGGGCAAAACCGCCCCCCAGCGACAAAACTGGCTCTTTAAGACACAAAACTGCCCCCCACCCCTTCGGCCTTCCGGGGAAACGCCCAGTGCCCGGAAGGCCAGTCCAGCCAAATACATGGCAGTGAATGAATGGGCCGTTTTTAGTGTGTGTTTTGCGCTGTGATTGTATTGTGTAAATAGCTGTGTAAGCAACACAGTGCCTCCGCGTGACAAAGGCAACAACTATTGGGTGCAGAGCATGGAGTGGTGAGTGTATGTCGTGCAGGAAGGGATGCATGTGTTATCAATGGTTGCTGATCTAGTTTGTGTATTGATAAATATTTATTGTGTAGTACACCTTTGCCTCTTGTATGTTCTCGTAGTTCTTTGTGTTGGCTCATCAGTGTCCCACATGAACCTGCTTTATAGTTGTCTGACGCCGGAATAAACGTATTGTTGTGTCTTATGTGGAGCACATAGTAGTGCGTCTATTGTGTTTCAGTTGCTCGTAGCTTGGACCCTTGAATGTAGCCAGACCTTATTTCAGCGATGTTCAGTTTGCTTGCTGTTAAGTGATATGATAAGTTGCAATAGGTTGGTCTTTGCTCAGATGGTTGTAAAAACCTGTAGTTTTGGTGCATAGAAGATGTCTCATTTCATTTCTGCCTTGTTGATTCATTTATTTGGTAATCATACGTTTCTGTCGGGTTCACATTTTATAGCACTGTTAATGCATGAAGAAATTAACACATTGTTAAGCAGGAGAATTACTTTTTGGTGTGTGAACAGTTCTGTAGTTTTACCACCTCTGCTATGCTTTGCGCAGAAGGTGTTCTCCTTTGAAAATCTTACCACATGCCTATGCTACAGGTTGGAGTTACTTCAGCCCTGATGCCAATGCGGCCTACATTAAATATTAGTCCCTAGCAGCTTTTCAAAGTAGGGAAGGACATGCTTGCAGCCTTCCTCTCAACTACAAGGGTGAGGAGCGATGACTGTGTCCGCTAACGAAGGGAACGAGGAATGCATGAAGAAACGAGGCCCTCTGTGCATTGATGTTGGAGATCGAGTATTGGTGCAATGTTTTGGCCTATCGCCTAATGCTGCCTACCTTGGAACTGAGGAGCCAGGTTCACATCCCAAATTCTGCTCAACATCGGCAGATCACTTAATCTCATCGTACCTAAAAATGTGTACCATATTCTGGGGCTCATGTAATGTACTCTAATGCCCTCGGGTCAGGTTCATACTATATAAAACTGCAACAACAACAAAAAAAGTCATGTAGCTGGCCATATATTTGCCTCCTTCCACAGAGCAGGCTATTTGTGTCACTAAGTCACCAATACTTTGGGCGTTTTTAGTTTTAGGGCAGATTGTTCATGGGAAAGCTGGGATGCCTATCTAAATTAAGGTTCTGGTAAAGATCCATAGTAAGCCATAAATAAAAACGATTATCAGTAACAAATGTTGCCTTTTTGTCAGATAGTATTTTAGTTGTTTGCGGTCTGCTGACTCTCATGAGAAAGTGCTGCATTTGCTTATATAGGTTGCAGGGAGGAGCATTGCAGGCTTGTAGGCCTGCCAGCAGTCTGGGATTTCTGTTGCCTATAAGTGGAAGCAAATGGTTTAAAGGAAATCAAATTTACAGCACTATTGAAGATGCATTTGAATGGGTTTGAGGTTGTCTGGCTATGAAGAAGGCAGATGAATTTGCTTTCCCTGTGCCTCTCGGTGCCCGGGTACTGCGCATAAGCCACCTGCACATCAGTAGGGCGCGAGGGCACTGAGGCTGGGTCTGCGTTCTTTACTTCTCTGGCCAGTCGCTCACAGGGTCAGGATCCTGCAGCCAAACTCCATCCTGCTGCTGAAGTATTGACTGTTTCTTAAAATCTTTTGATTGATCAGTTCTGCAAACCTACATTTCCCTACTTTAATTTTTATCTCCAAGTATGATGAGGCTTCCCGTAAGGTGGCACGTTGTGGTTTGCGAAACAAAAAATAAATGCATTGCCCATGCCTACAGGGTTTCCCTATACTCCTAGAGTATGTGGGAGGACTTAGGTTTGGGTGCTGTTTTCAAGAGCATTAAGTCCAGGAATGCTGCACAGTTGGATTTGAGCCCCTAAACAGGTTCCCCTAAGCCAGGAGTAACATATTTTATAGTCGTAAAGGACCATGGCCGAACCGGCGGCAATTTATTCATAAATATTAACATTGTAGGCAGATAAGGCCTACCAAACACAAACGCCTTCTCTAACATTTCTGAGATATATGGCTGCTGGAGGCAGGCAAAGCCAATTTTCACTAGACCCGGGCTTGAAAGGGCAACATTATTCTGAGCTTTTGCTTTCAGTCACTGTTAATTTGAAATGTTACACCGGTTCTAAACGGCTCTTGACTCTAGCATTTTGTGACACTGTCCTCTCTATTTCCTGTTGGACGTGACATTTATCTTTTCCCATGGTATTCTTAGCAGTGGCGGCTGGCACGGATCTGGGCTGGGTAGGGCAGGGAGGGCAGTAAACACATTTTTTTAAACGTACCTTACTGCCGCGTCTCTCGTTGTCTCTCCTCGTGCTCTTGTCAGGAAGCAGGAAGCATCCAGGCTCCCAATAGCCAATCAAAAAGCTGCAATGCAGCGTTGTGATTGGTCCAAGTGCTGTTTTACAGTGCTTAGTAAGGGACTGGGGGCCTGGGCGTATTCTCCACCCAGGCTGTAATGTGGCCTGGGGGGACAAGATGCAAAGTGCGCATGACTATTTAGAGCCGGCCAAACAGTCATACACACTGATAACAGTGCATACAACTCCACTTGGGTGCCTGTTATCCCCCCTGCCCCCAAGACCCAAGGACACAAAGTAAAAAGATAATAAACCACTGTTTATTATCTTTTTATTTTTATTTTCATTTTCTCTGCTGGAAAGTGGGGCGACGCTCCTCCGCCAAAGCGGAGGAACCGCCACTGATCCTTGGACCAGCTCTGTACCAGTTTTGTTAGTTCTGTAAGTTTTAACAAGTTTGCAGGGTCCAGAGTCAGCCCTGGAGAGCATCAGTCAGGAGAGTGGATTCAGAGAAACTACGGAAAGTCAGTGGGACCAAGCTTAAGCAAACTAAACTGTCATCTAAAGTGCCAAGTTCAACGGGGTGACAAATTTAAAGAAAAAAAAAAGCTAATTTATCAAAATGTAATAATAAAAGAAAAAAATGGGGCTCCGGTTGCCTGGTGTGCCCTATGGGTGTACATTTTGACTGTAGCTTTGCAAAGTTCCATGGCATGGAGGAATATGTAAAAGGATTTCTCATATTGGTCTTTTGTTGCAGTTTTTTGTAATAGATTCCTTGTGTATATTATCAAAGTCCAGTTAACAAGGAGCGCTGCTGTGGGCGCTTGTCATCGCCGCTGAGCCTGTGACGGACAAGATATGGACGTTGATTGGACCTGTCGCCGCCCTGCGGGTGCTGGCAATTGGTGACACAGATGGGTCGGTCAGTGGTCTGTTCTACGCATGCGCCGAACTCCACGGCGGTGCTGTTGTCATCGGCCGCGCTACCTAAAGGAGGGGAAGGCTTCTTGCTCCCCGTACCCTCCTCCTCCTCTCACTGTTTGTACAGCTGGGAGGAATCTGGTCTGTTGTTAAAGTATTTCTGCACTTTCGGACGGAATCCGCCAAAGCTGCGCACACACGTGCTTTCTTCCCTTCAAGCCAGGGGCTGATCTGGAATAAAAGCGGCATTAGTGCGCGTTTCACCGCCGTCGTCCAGAGCTCCCGGGCCCAGACAGGCTCACGTTTAATTCAGGAGCGTTCACCTAATTCGATTTTATTCCTGGATGCTTTTAACTGTATTTAGAAGTTGGTTCGCGTGCTCCTTTAAATGTCCGTCAGTTTGAAGCTGGCTGCCAATGAGTATTCTCGGAGAAATGGCTGAACCTTAGTTACGGTTTCCTGCATCTGTCTAAACTGAGCAGTGTGAGTGAGTTGGGGCAGGGTGCTAAATAAGTTGTCTCTAGGCGCTAGAGCTGTGTAATACTGTGAGAGTTCCCCCACAGGTAACCCTGCCCCCCCCCCCCCCCACAGGTACCCCTGCCCCACTTTTATAGATTGTACATAAAAGTCATTTTGCTATTTTGTAAAGTTATTATTTATATTAAGTCCAAACCTGTAACCGTACTCAAGTGCTTGAGGGCGTGCGACGAGCTGTGGTTTGCTTGGAAATATGTCAGTCTTATCAATTTCCTGTAGACAAGCAGAGGATCTTGAAGGTAGACTGGTCTGTTGGAAAATGGGGGGATTTACCTGCAGGTTGGTACTTGTGAAGTATCTGAAGACTGGGGGAAGCCCTTTACATGTTAGTCTTCTTGACCTGTGGGTCAATGCGGCATGTGAACTGGGATACTTATGTGGTCTTGTGATGTAGTGGAAGTGGTCTCTTGAGTGGTTTGTCGCGTGCTGTTGATAAAGTGGAGTCCTTGTGCATCTGTCCCATACTTCTAGAATTGGAGATGGTGTGCGTTCTGTCTCATGATGCAAGCCACTGCATTAGTCACTGATAAAGCCAGGGGAGTTGGGTGTAGCGTCCATTTTGCGAGAAAAAATCAATACCATGGACATCAGCTGTGAACGAAGGGTTGACCACATGTACACAATACTCCAGTAAATACGTTTAGCTCTGAGATAGCTGTTGGGTGTCAGTAGCCCAAGGAAACCATGTTTCAGATCCTGTATTCCTTATCAAATGACCAATAAATCATCCACTATGCAGGACCTTGCAGGAGTCTATTTTAAATAATTGGCGATGCAATGAATATCTCTAGGAGACTCGGTGGGTTTGACTTTCTCCGTATATATTATATTGCATCATTAATACAGCGCTTCCTACCCCTGTGGGGGGTGTTGAAGCGCTTGCCTATGTGTGTACCATGCTACACCGTGTAGGGTTTTTGGTTGGAATGGTGTCATTGTTATTGATCTTATGTGGAAAGTGTTTCCATGTTTTGCACAATCACTACTGATGTGCTGTTATCATGTTATAGGGCACAACTCTTATAATGAGATGGATAAAGAAGTTTATGTGTTTCAGTAAGCTGGCAGCTTTGAACAGCTCTGCAGTTCCATTTATGGTATTTTCATGATCATAGTACACCTAATTTCCAATACAGTAATGTCCAGAAATAAATCAAAGAACATTATAAGCAGAGTTTTTAACACAGGCTGTAGTCAAACGTGTGTCAGCCATGTCGGCCAGCAAATAAAGTTGATACTGCTTTCTCTCTGTTCACCCAGCATTCCCACATGCCTTTGGTAGTTTTGTTTGCCCTCATCCTTCCCCCAGTGTATCGTTCCTGGCTCCCTGCTAAATGACTTTTTTCCCAATAGCCCCCCTCACATTAAGGGATATACACTGAAGACCACCATCAGGGAGCATGTGTGATGGGTAGTGGGGTCACAACCAGAAAGACCCATATAACAACTACGTCCAAACAAAAAATGTACATAATCCAGGATACAGAGCCAACCACCACTCTGTTTAAGCATAGATACCAACCGACCCATTTCAATTGGGAGAGTCTGGGTTTTGGAACCAAAATGGCTTCATTTTAGCAGTCTCAAGATAATATTGCCTCCAGTTCAATATGTGCGTACACAAAGTAGTGAAGGTTGCAAGGCTTGAATTAATCCCAGCCACTGGTAATCACTCCGACCACATCCCGATCCATCGTTATTCTGCACACCGTGTCACCTCAGTTCAACTCTAGCTATATGCAAATTAGAGAGAATCAGCTGCCCTCATCCTCCAGGACTTCTCTGCAGCTTTCCACACTGCCTCCCACCACACACTCATTGATCAACTGTGCTGAATTGGAATCACAGACGATGCGCTCAGATGAATGGCATCCTTCCACACCTGACGCACCCAGAGAGTCTGCCTCCCTCCCTTCACGGCGCAACCCAAGCACACCATCTGCAGAGTGCCCCAAGGCTCATCCCTCAGCCCAACCCTCTTCGACAGCTACATGACATCACTCCCAAACATCGTCAGATCGTACAACATCATCTCCTTCGCCGACGACAGACAGCTCATCTTCTCACTCAGCTGGTCCCACCTCGATGAAGACCAACATTTAATAACTGTATGAATAACGCCGCAACATGGATGAAAGATAACTGCCTGATACTCAACACGGACAAAACGGAAGTTCTGATCTTCGCGAGACACACCGCTCTTTAGAATGACTCCTGGTGGTCAGAGGAGCTTGGACCTACCCCCATGTCAAAAGACCACACCCACAACCATGGCATCATCCTGGACAGCAACCTCTCGATGAAACGCCAGGTCAACGCCGTCTCCTCAGCCTGCTTCCACACAAACCTCATGCTCTGCAAAATCTTCAGAAGGCTCCCCATCAGAACAAGGAAAACTATGATGCAGGCCCTCGTCACCAGCCTTGACTACCACAATGCACTCTATGCTGGCACCACCATCGAGCTCATACAAAGACTCCAGACAATCCAGAACGCGGCAGCCAAACTAAACCTCAACCTGCCCAAGAGGACACACATCACTCAGCACCTAAAAGACCGCCACTAGCTCCCTGTCCAGGAAAGCTGCCATTTCAAGCTCCTGACCCACTCATATGAAGCCCTCAAGAACCAAGGATCAGCCTACATTAACCACCGCCCGATCCACCACCAACCTATCAGAAATCTCCGCTCACCTCGCCCTCGCTCAGACACCACATATCCGCCATAGCCACTCCGGAGGACGCTCCTTCTCCCACTGTAAATATTTCACTTTGCTCACTCTGCGCCGCTCGTCGCTGTTCACTCTTTCACTTGAGTTGCCACACCTCACTTGTATATACTGTGCACCAAGTTTCTTTCGGTTGTCATCTTATGTAATTGATTGTGTGCTGTATATAACTATGTCCACTTGAAAATTGCCCTCTTTTGCTTGAAAATCAAAACTACTAAAAAAATGTATTTTTCTAAAAATCATTTGAATAGGTGTCTCCTTTTTCTGATCCATGTAATGCCTGGTGCATACAATATAAATTGCCCTCACATTTATACCTTTTGGGATATTGTTTTATCTTTATACCTAGTACCCTAATCGCGATTGGTTTATGGGTCACACTCTTGTTTTCTTTACAAAACCTTCTCCCACCTGGTCACCAAAACCTAGAACACCCTCTCTCTTCACTTCCGCCCTGTACCCTCGCTGGCCCACTTCAGGAAGGGACGCTAAACCAGGCTGTTAGACTGATACCTGCAGCACAGCGCCTGGATACCCCCAGGGGTAATTAGCTGTGATATACATATACTGATTGATTGCGTCTTGACCCTGCTCCAGTAGGAACAGTCTAGGCCGAACTGCTTAGCTAAGTCCTCCCTGAACCAGAACACAAGCAAGAAAGGTCCTGTTTCGCTCCAATATATGTCAATGGGAAAATACATTTGACCTATTTTTTTCTTTTTCCAAATCTCATACTTTCTAGCTATAAAATGTTGGCATGTATGGTTTAAGACCCCCTCTCCTTCACTGTATCCCCATTTCATGTGTGACACTTTTATCCACTCCTTGGCCATTTACAAAGCAGCTTAATTTGGGGGACAAGCAGGCACTTTGGGACAATGGAGTGAGTGGAAGTTAATGTCCAGTACTGAAAAAAATCAGGATAAAAAAACAGGCCTGACTGATGGTGTCATGCATGCCTTGTGGCCACTTGCCAGCTATGAAATGTGCATTCCCTAAATCTAGAAAAAACAGTAGACCACAGCCCTCTACTCAGAGCTACCCCATGGTGGCACATTCCTAAAAGGCCACCCAGACTGAATTACACATTTAAACAAACGTTAGAAATCTCCCACCGTGTCACTAAAGGCATAATTACTAAATAACCCCTCAGTCCATGTAGACATTCCTCAATAATTCACGTTTAATGTACACACACTTCAACCAAAGTACATATCACGTCGCGTCTACGTGGAATGGCAGGGATCCCATACTTCTTGTTCTTGGAGAAATATGAATGGAATAGTTGAGCCACACAGCCCGTTAAGTACCCTATTTATTAGTGATGTCATCAGTAGATGATGAGTGACAAAAGGATTTCAAGCTTTTTAAAAAAAAATGATGTGAGTGCGCATGCTCATTCAGCCTCCTTGGCTCCCTGATTAAGGAAAGAAAAGTTCGAAGGGGAGGAGTGTTTGTGTGTTTGCAGTGATCCCCAATTACACAAGAGTGAATATTTTTGAAAACTCCACCTTGCTGGAAATTCCAGAGCTTAACATGGTATATGTCCACATTTATTTAACTCCTGAATGCGCACTCATACATGGATGCCTATCACGATTTAGCAAATTAAGCAGCCATGTATAAAAAAAACACTACATTCACAGGTACATATTAGCATTATACTACAAATATGTGTTTACATACAACTGTCTTCAAGGAAATTGCATCCGTTTTTTTTAACTCTCCATGCTGTCTATCTGCTCAGCTGTTGCCTGGAAATCATGAAAGACAGCACAGAGTCTCTTACAACAAGCACCATTTTAAGTATTTTATTGCTTTTTAAAATAAATACAGGCAGGAAACACATTGTTTTGTTTTGTTTTGTTTTTTTTTAGCTGTAAAAATCATTAAGAACTGAAACCAGAAGCCTTAATTATACTGTAGTATGTTATGCATCCTGTATGACGCAAGGCCTATGCATCTTCGAACCGTATTATGGACATTTAAATTCCAATAAAAATTTAGACCACAAAAAAAAGTATCGGCTTGGGAGTCACAGCATAATTTGTGCTGTTGGCCATTCTCATTGCATGCTGTAAGTTGACCGATCTGCTAAATCATTTCGCGACGTGCGGTTGTTTGGGTCATTAGAACCTATATGTCTGGAGAAAAAAAGTGCAAGGAAAATGCTCTTGTTTAAAACAGAAACTGAAACCAGGAGTCATGGTTAGAACCCAATACCCTCTCCCAAGATGAAACTGGAACTAGTCGAATGTTCTCCGTAGCAGTTCTCTGGCTATCCAGAAATTCATATTTTCCCAGTTCGATCCTCTTGCGACCCTTTGTTGTTGGTCAAATGGAGTTTCTCCAAGAGGACGAACACGTATGTAAAAGTGAGTGCCTCATTCTACAGACATCTGTGAAGACTAGAGCTTCCTACCACATGAAGCGGAAGTAGCATAAGGGTGTATTGGGAGACTTTGTAATGAGCTGCCCTCTCAACAAAATCCTTGTGGTCAGTGTCGACATCACTTATGTAGGTAGAACCACGTCCCCTGTGCAGCACCCTTTCATGGCACTAACATTTAATCTAGAAGTGCTAAGTATGATCAGGCTACTTCTTACTGCACAGAAAAGGAGCTTCAAAGTGTCTGGGGAGAACAGGAGGGCAACAGACTGTCAGGCCATCTCGGATGGAGGTATAGTCAGGGCCACTGGAATTAGGCAATTGCTTGGCCGCAGCAATTTTTACAAAATTGTAGATTTGCCCCATTTGACATATCCTCCATTGTCTCCCACATAATCTGCAGATGTTAACAAAAAAACTGTTGTTTCTAGCTCAAACACTTCAAACGTTAATAAAAAATGCAGGAACACTTGTTGCCACTCAGTTGAAGGCCCATTGCAAAGCTGGACTGGTCACCTTTCTGTTGCTTATTGCTATATTTGGGTGTTAAACTGGTACTAACGAGGTGCAACCAATACCTAGGCAGTGTTAATAAGTGTAGAACTGACAAAATAAGGACGTAATACTGTTACAAACTATGACACATTATGCAGCATAATTTGACTTTTCTTGCCACAAAATGTACTCAACCCTGACGCATAATTTGGCCTTCTCCTGCCGCATAACTCCAGTGCCCATGATCATAGTGCTTGCTTAATCCATGCAATAAATGTACACCTCAGCTGAAGATTTCCAATTTTAAGTAGAGGGTACTGTTTTAGTTTCAGTATTTACTGTACCTTTATACCGCAAGGAGAGAGGACTTTCTCAGTTTGAGTCATTAGATTCTCTGCAAACCAGAATGGAGGGCGTGGATCTAGCTTGCTGCATCAACATCAGGACCCACACAGCTCGGTATCACACTGAATTGCCAATTTCCTGCTTTAAATGTGATACTGGGTGTGTTGGTGCATTCCTGAGTGCGGTGTAGGGCCCGCTGTTCCACAGGTAAGTAAATATGCATAGGTTGTATGCTCTCCTTCAGAAAAATCTCCATTAGGTTGCATGCATTCCATCAGAAAAATCTCCATTAGGTTGTATGTATTCCTTCAGAAAAATCTCCATTGGGGTGTATGCTCTCTTGCAGAAAAATCTCCATTGGGGTGTATGCTCTCCTGCAGAAAAATCTCCATTAGGTTGTATGCCTTCCATCAGAAAAATCTCCTTTAAGTTGTATTCTCTCCTTCAAAACAAGCACCATTGGGTTGTATGCACCCCTTCAGAGAAAATATCCATTAGGTTGCATGCATTCCTGCAGAAATCTCTCCATTAGGTTGTATGTATTCCTTCAGAAAAATCTCCATTAGGTTGCATGCATTCCTGCAGAAAGCTCTCCATTAGGTTGTATGTATTCCTTCAGAAAAATCTCCAGTGGGTTGTATGTATTCCATCAGAAAAATCTCTATCCGAACTTGAGCCACATTCCAGAATTGCGCAAGAAACTTCTAACTTAGTTTAGTGGGCTGGGTGCAAGCTGCAGAGCTCGCTGTGTAACTTCCAGTTACAGTTTCAAATCCTGCTAGTCGCTGACTCATCCTTTCATCCTTTTCAGGTTTATGAAAAGACCACCACTGATTTGGGTATTGATAAAACCCCTTGTTTAAGATCCAGAAGCCAAATCAGTTTTTCTGCATGCTATGACATTGCGTGAAGGAGGAGTGGTGTAGTCTGCACGTGATGATGATGACGTCATCAAGCCACTTCTATAGCACTGATAACATCTGCAGACATCCTGGAACAAACAAAGTGTTGATCCGGCGGCAGTGATCAAAACAAGATGGTTTTAACCAACATCTGAAAAGCAGACCCGTGTTCATGGCATGAGAGTTGTTCTAGGACGCGAGTTCCGTGGAATATCTGCCACCAGCCCTTACTCTGCTGTGCCCAGGAGCCACTAGAGAGAAGCAAAGTTCAAAATAGGTGTAGCAAGTCAGATTCAGGGCAGAGTTTCAGAGTAGCCACTCATTATGTACATTCGCACCATTCAAATTCACTGTACATTTCGTTCCATTCAAATTAAGTGTCCGTAAATCGATATCCTGAAAATGGACTTGAATCCAGCCCTCCTGGACCTAGGTTGGACACACACTGTAGCAGAATTCTTTTCCCCTTAAAACCACAAACCATGCTTTTTAAATGGCCCACCGACCCAGAATGTGCTACCAGGGGCACTCCCCCCCACTACAAAATTACAAAAAAATGTGAACTTTTAGTACCTCTCCCAATGAGAGGCGCTGATGGGTTTGGAATAGTTCATCTGCATTAGTTTTCCAAGGTTGGCAAGCAGTCGCTGGAATGCATCTTATGCTTGCCTTTTTTTCCAGTGCTCTGGTAACCCATTGTGAAGAAGTGTGGCTCAATGGTTAGAGCGCAGACCCTGATGCAGAGATCTAGCCCGGGACCAGGGTTCAATTCCCCGCTTCGGCGGGTCTTGGGCTCAAAATCCCACGGACCTGATAATTCTCGCCTCGGTGCCTATTCCAATCATGGAGTCCCACTCTGCAACTCTGGGCAATAGCTTGCTTAATCTCCACAACGGCCCCCTCAATGCTAAGGATGCCTGGCCTCCACCTTGGAGGTGCCCAGGAGTGAACGCCTCACAGGGAAAGCCAGGATGGGTTCCAAAGGGGTATTCGTACAAGCGCCTTGAGACCCTTGCGGGTGAGTAGGGCGCTATACAAGTATCAATTTACATTTACATTTACATCATCTGCCTGCCTATTAATCTCAAGATTCTTTAAGAGAAGTAAGGAGAGAAAGACTTAATAAAACCGGGTCATTGCCGTATGCTGATTTGAGTGTCAGTGTTTTAAATTGAGTTTGTATAATAATAATTCCGCATTATAAGGATATCCAGGCGCCGAGGGCCCGTCAGGGAGATTGAGTGAGCTACTGCCCAGAGTCACATGATGCTGAGCTGAACTGCCGCAGGTACCGGAGTTCGAACCGTGAGCCCTGTGCTCCGGAGTCAGCCGTTCTGTCCGCTACACCACACTTCACCCATATGGCAACTGGAAGACAGTACAGTATGCTGGCAGAAATAATTACTGCATTTTGGTGCCAGCTCTAGCAACAGATTCCCGCAAGACTTGTAACTCCCTCGCCTTAGACTTTGAAGTACTCTTTAACAAGATGTATTAAATCCCAGTTGTGTCCAATCCCACCTTTAGCAATGGTGGATCCATCTTCTTGTGAAAGTAAATGGCTAGGCTGACATATTAACACAAGATAATAATTGGAAGTTTGTATGGTTTGATCCATCCTTTTATTTGTGTCACTTTCTTCAAAGTTTCACCTCGGTTATTATTATATCCATTTGTAGCGCACTCGGATACTCATGAGTGTCCCGGTGCGAAGCCAAAGGGGGTCCTGAATGGACCGGAAAGAAAGGGGAAGGGCATTCCAGGCTGCAAATGCCTTCACCACAAGAGAGCTACCACCCAACCTCTGAAGCTTAAAGCGAGGGATCCGAGCAAAGCGAAGTGACCTAGAGCGAAGAGCACGTGAAGGAAGGTAAAAAGAGATACACCACTGAAGGTAGAAGGGGCCATAGATGAAGAGCACGGTGGGCCAAAACCAAAGATTTGAATTTGACCCTATCTACCACAGGCAACCAATGAAGAGAGCGCAAATGATGAGTCACACTATTCCTATTGGTTTATTTATTTATTTATTTTTAGAGTTTTCTATAGCGCGAACTTGAACCGATTAGGTTATCAGAGCGCTTTACATAGCACCAGTTCCGTTACATGTTTTCACAGCAGTTTACATAGAATCAGTTACGTTACACATTTCAAACTTGAACCGATTAGGTTATCAAAGCGCTTTACATAGCACCAGTTCCGTTACATGTTATCAAAGCACTTTACATAGAATCAGTTACGTTACACATTTCAGGAGCACGTTTCTTTTTGTTCTAGTGAGTAGGGTTATCTCTTCACACGGGGGAAGGGATACACCTGGTTATATTCCAACAGTCACACAGGCGACTAGTCGTTACAGCTATAACTCTAAACACAGGGAGGGGATACACATGGATACAATCTAAGAATCACATAGGATACTAGTCATTAGAGTTATCTTCTATCTACACAGGAGGGATATGACTGGAAACACTCTAAGGGTCACTTAGGGGTGGTAGAGAGTACAAAGGTCCACTGCAAACACTAGTGATAAGAGTCAACTACATACACATAGGAAGGGATATGACTGGTTAAACTCTAGGAGACGCATAGGGGTGGTATATGGTGTAAGGACTTCAGCGAATACCAAAGCTTAGCATTATTGCAATCGGTCAAAGGTCTACTGCATACACTAGTGATTAGAGTTATCTCTATATACATAGGGAGGGGATATGACTGGATAAGCTCTAAGAGTCACATAGGAATGGTATATGGTGCGAGGTCTAAAGCAAATACCATTAATTAGAGTTATTACAATAAGTCAGAGAGCAGAGTTCCATAAGTGTGGATGCAGTCACAGCACAAAGGGAGGGTGGGAGGGATGCAAGGGTATGGAGAGAAGGGGAGGCACAACCGGGAGGAAACATTTGAGGATCATCCACGGGGAAAAGGGTTAAGGCCAAGGGCATGGTAGGAGGGCTAGAGTCCAGAGAAACTGTCCGAAAACAGCAGCAAAGTGTCGGTCAGGACAGAACAAAAGTCCAGAAGTCCAGGAGAGAAGGTGGGAGCCCAGGTGGGAGATGAAGCAAAGGGAAGAAACATTTGAGGATCATCCACGGGGAAAAGGGTTAAGGATGAGGGAGTGGGAGGAGGGCTAGAGTCCAGAGAAACTGTCCGACAACAGCAGCAGGGTGTCGGTCAGGACAGACCAAAAGACAAGAAGTCCAGGAGAGAAGGTGGAAGCCCAGGTGGGAGATGAAGTTGGAGGCCAGCCGCAGGTGCGCTGCAGAAACTCTGTTCTGGTCTTGAGACTTCCTCATCCTTCGGTGAAATGATGACACGCATTCCAGCCTTTTTAAGTCTCTATAAAGTTAGACCTGCTGTTTGCAGTGTGTTTAGAGTGGACGGTGAGTCAGTCCCATGCTCGTGATTGGTTAGCATTGCAGTCTATCTAGGGCATTTGCCCCTGACTCCATGACTTTCCTTTCTTTTTCTGGTGCTTATTCCACCCAGGAGCCATTTTGTCTCACAGTATTCTGATTAGTTGAGTGATAGTTTGCCACTGCTTATTTGAGAGGACTCTTTTTTGAATTTCTACTTTGAGCACTCCATTGAAGTGCATGATTCTTGGCTCTATTTTTCTACCACTCCAAGCTGAGACCTTTTGGCTCTGCCAATGCTTGTTCAGTGTAGGACTGAACAACAGATAAAATAAGTATTGAAGGGTGTAGCCTTATCTGGCCAGTAATCAAATAGGCATATAGGGGGAGCAATTACCCGCACACAAATTTATATTCATGGACTAAATGATAGAATGAATTTCTGTGGGTGTGTCTAAGAATCAAGAAATATTCTAATCTCCGCTTCAGCACAGGACATGATGTGACTATGGGCAGATCACTAACTATATCGCCTTGTACCCCATAATGTGTAAATATATGTAGGAAAAAAAACTGTACAATATACCTAATGCTGGGCGCCCCATAAGCATTTTATCTGAGGCAAAGCACTGCATCTCTTCATGAATCAGTCGTTTTACAGTCATAAAAACCGGTAGCTCTATGCACTATCATTAAGCACTAAAAACTGCACATTTCTGTTTTATTATTCCTATCTTAGAAAACGTTTGGCCACTTGTGACTCTCTGTGCCAAAGTTATATTCTCTTCCTTAACTACCAAGAACAAGCCAGCAGAGAAAAAAAAAACAATTCAGGCCAGCATCATCTCAAACATTGAGATAAAGTGAACTTTACAAGCCTCTTTGATTCTCTTACTTTGGGCCGAGTTCTGAGATTAATCCATTCCAGGGACATAGCCTTACAAATTGCATCCATTATACCATTATGTCATTTTAGCTCTCCCAGATTTCCCCACCCTGAGATAATCTAATACAAATATACACATGTGTAGTTATTATGAACTCCCCCGTTAGCAACTACACAGTTAAGGTCAGGTTGAAACATCTGTGTTAAATCCACTGTTTCATTTGCTTGTAATTTTGGCACAATGAAGCCTTTTTCATGAACTTCAGTATCCCAGCCTTTAGTGACAGTGGGCTTGCGGATGCCAAGCGTTGAGGGGATTAGTTCAGCCATTTCAATTGTTTACGAGAGTCAAAACATTGTGTTTCTATTACTAGAGCCTGAATGGTGGATCATGATGTTTAGAATGAAAAATATGGCCCCAATACGCACCAAACTTTGTACCCGTCGGCTCAGACTGCTTTCCTATTGGAACATGTGCGAAGGTGCCGCCATTTTGAAGAAGCGAGGGAATAACGTGTCAAGGTTGATCACGTGCGGAGTAGACCTTTAAGTCATGTCAACGTTGGCTTAAAGATTGGTCATGTTGATTTCTGCTTTCTTGCTGAAGGAAGCATACTTGTAACCATATATTTCTCTGCAGATTCACGTGAGCCACAAATTACTTCTCTAATGTCCAGAAACCTCTAATCGCGTCTCAGACATTGGAATTTTAAAAATAGTGCTGCTCACGTAGAAACTGAGCAGTGTCTTGATTAAGCCTTTCCACTTCACTATTTGAAATTTCAGAGTTTCGATGTTGTGTCTTAGCTGTCCCAAAATGTCTAGGACAGAGGAATCCAATGCAGTTCCAGGGCCTTGGAATCTAGGTAAGATTTGTGGATAACCACAAAAGTTACAGTAATATAAAAAAAATCTAAACATCACTTACTTATATAGTCAGTGATTATCCTGAAAATCTGGTACGAATCAGACCCAACTTGGCCTACATTGCACACCAGTGGTTTACGGAGATCCAATCACACCCTACGACAGTACACTATAGATCCATGATTTCAGCGTAAGCACTGATAAATTAAAGGATTTCTACTTAAATTTCTCCCCATGTAAGTTAATATGGATATCATAAAAATGTGTCATGGATTCAGCGAACCAGGACAAACTGGATACACCTGGTCTGAGGAGACCAATCACATCACCTCTCACACATATTACTTTTTGACTGAATTGCTCTCAAGTTTGTGTGCTCACATTTAAGAACAAGTGGATTTTGAAATTATATGTAAACTGGTGTGACGGATCCAATTAAAATTAAACAGGAGAGGGAGAATAATCGAGGTAAAGTTATAAGAGGTAATTGAAACAATGTGGGTGATTAAGAAAGTTTTAAAGAAGAGAGTGAAGGCAGAGAAAACATAAAAATGGTATTATGAACTGTTATTTTCTTCGGAATTCCCTCTCAGAACTGAGTATTTTAACTGACAGTGACAAGTGAATATTTAAGGACGTGGTGTAGTATGGGCCTTCTGGTTCTTTTCTGCGATGAGTACTAATACTAGTGGCTTGACCAGTGCCCCGAAGCTACCCAAAGGAATGCTGGAGCTTTAGAAATTGTTAGAGTATAAAGGTAGTGTACACATTTCCTCTTGCTCTATTGAATTTTGAGGTGGCTAGTTCATAGAGAACAAGAATTTAGATTCTGATCAGGTTTAGGGGCATGTTGGTTGTGAAACCTCATATTATGGCCTAATAGTTCAAAGATTCCTTAACCAAGGTTTTATGAGCAGTGCCATCACTTCACTTACACGTATTCCTCTACTTGTATGTGGTGTAATGTGTCTGCATGTCACCTTAGGACCCTTTGCAATAGTTAATTGTCATCTGGCCAATATGACCATCTTAGTGGGACATCAGATAAACCCTCTTAAGCAGCAGCACATCTGATAATTTATCGCTTTTAATTTAGAACTCCTTAACCCCATAAGGTGTCAGAGACCTTTACATTCCCCATCCAAGTATGACGCATGATTTGGCATGTAAAAAAAGCATTTGACATCAGATTGTATATGTTCTCAGTAACATAAGGGAATGACATAAAAGCAAGGCGGAGGCTTCGGCATCATGGAGTTCATATGCGGCATCCTGCGGTAGTGCTGAAAGGAGCAGGGATGCAGAGTTTAGGAAGGGCATTCTATATTTTTGTGGTATGTCTTTAAATGGTTTGTTTGACTGTAGATCTTTTCTTGAAACATGGATTTCTGAGAAGCTGTAGGAATTAGTGTGATCTGCCACAGTCAGCTTCTGTGAGAGGTACCTCAGTCAGTGAAGGAGAATTAGTTTGTATATGTGGAAAGGTAACTGATGACCTCCCACATGTTATGTTATAAGAGACTTATAACGCACACAACTACTCTAGAGTATCCTGGCGCGATACGCACTCGTGCGTGTGAGAGGGAAACTTAAATGAAAACTTGTTTGAAAAGGTGGGTTTTAAGAAGTTTCTTATAAACACTTGAGATCCTGCGTGT
The DNA here is from genome assembly GCF_964263255.1 of Lissotriton vulgaris. Taxonomy (NCBI): domain Eukaryota; kingdom Metazoa; phylum Chordata; class Amphibia; order Caudata; family Salamandridae; genus Lissotriton; species Lissotriton vulgaris. Next base: position 649,215,236 of record NC_141700.1, on the reverse strand, counting down.
GGCGTAAGGCAGCTGGGAAACTGTTCCAAAGCACTGCTACCTTGACCGAGAGTGACTGGCCCCCATGTCTGGAGCGTCGAAAGCGGGGGGTGGCCATCAGACGGTGCGAGGCAGAACGCAAAGAGCGATGGGGACTATAGAAGGACACTCGTTTCCTAATATAGGAGGGTCCTGAATCAGGCAGGGCTCTGTGTGCTAAGGTGAGGGCCTTAAACTGCACCCTCTGGGCCACGGGTAGCCAGTGGAGGTCACGGAGGCGTGCCCTTATGCTGTTTCTCTTGGAGATGTTGAATAAGAGTCTGGCCACCGCTTTTTGAATCAGTTGGAGTTTGTTCATTAAGTAGTCAGGAATGCTCAGAAAAAGCGCAATAGCGTAATCTAAGCGAGACAGGATAAGTGCCCAGGCCACCATTTCTCACATGACTAGTGGAATGTCCTACCACAGGTTGTCTGTGAGGGCAGGCCCCTACAAGACAACAAAAGAGCATTTAAAAAGGACACTGAGCGCATTTGGAGTTTGGCACCATTGGCCATAGCTTCGTACTTGAGCTGTAGGAAGGTTAATGGGAGAGACACAGCATCGGTCTTATCTGTCAGAAATTAGACAGTGGTGCCTGGTCTCTTTGGCCAAGCCCTATTATGTGAGAAGCGTCCAGCGGACTAGCACTTTTGACCAATTCCTAAACTCACTTCTGACTACTCTTATTTCCAGCAAGGGCTTCAACTTTAAAAATTCTGCTGATGATATCACGTCTTATTGCCTTGTTGATCAGGTCCTGGGTGTAGTGCATCCTTCTCTGCTTTAAGGTGTGGTAGCTGGTGGGAAGAGGGAGGTCTACAATAAACTCCCGCTTTCTTCGATCGTAACTGGTGCTTCTAAATATAAACAGGAGGAGACATAATATAACAGTGGAAAAACAGTCTTATTCTGCTTCTCTTTAGTCTCAGCGTTGGACCATATGAACCTCTCATTAGACATTCACTTGATATCTAACTCCACCCCATTAGTATCTTTCTATATGAGCCACAGGATTAGTGTAGGAGAGTAGGGTCTGCTATCCTATGGTCACCCCAATTTTTGCTTTTTGCTTCACTGGTTTTCGACTTACTGAGGCTGTGGGCCTGCTAATCAGACCCCCAGCCTGCTGTTCTCTCTCTAAATTTGTAACACATGTGCTATAGGTACATACCACAATTGGAAATGGACTCCTTGTCAGCCCCTGTACCATGCACCATAGGTGCTCAGGGCATAGGTGCCACCAAGGCCTACCAGGGGCTGAAGCATAGCTTTTGCCACCCCTGGCCGGTCCTTAAATTGACACAACTGGCTGATCACTCAGCTGGGGCAAGTGGGTGTAATCACCCCATGCTTAGATATAGTATACCTATATCTAAACCTATATCTGAACACATATAAACCTGTGAGTCACTCCTATGGAAGGCCTTATCAATCCTGGAGGCAGAGTGCGTGGTTTGATGTGAGATGGAGCTCTGGCATGAGCTGAGCCTGCCTGCAGCTGTCGGGGACAACTCCCTAAGCTGATCCGGGATAATGCCCTACCATATACTCTTAAGTGCCTTATAATCCTTGCGGTTATATAGCAACTTTGGTTTGGCTTTATCAACAGTTCTGGCGACGGGGTAGCATTCCACCCTTCTAGAAGGAGAAGACATGTTACTTTACTGAAACGTGGTTGATTTAAAATGAGCCTCAGATCCACAAAATGGATGCCTCTGCCACAGACACAGGTCTGGCCTCCTGCTGCTGACCGAAACTCAGCAAATGGTGGCCTGGACAAAGGGTTTCCTGTCGCAGGGCGGTGTCAAACCACCCCAGACAGGAGATAGTGGATTTTAGCAGGGAGGTTTCAAAGAAACCAGACACTGCCTGGGGAGCACAAGGCTGCCCCTTGCATAATCCGCCAAAACCGGTTCTGGGGCACACCAGCCCCAGTCCCAGCGCGGCCTGGATCAAAGGAAAGGGGTGTAACCACCCCCTTCCTGGGTCCCACCCATAGGAGGGGACCTAGCAGGATGTCCAGCCCACCAGATTCAAATAAGAGTGGGAGCAGTGCCAATGCAACTCAGATCATCCTGAAGAAACATAAGAAACGAATTCTGGACCCTTCGACATCCTACTCAACGTAGAAGACTGAAGAATCTCCCTTGTGGTCAAGGAGTGACCACCCTGTGCAAACAGGCACCATCCAGCCCTCGACCCTTGCTTTGTTGCAGTTCCCGCCGGAACTCGAGCGACAGAGATCGACGAGATTAAGCTTGCCTACCTTCTCCCAGCTTGATCCACAGTCCCTGCAGAGCTGAGACCAGTGGAGGCGACCGGAAGCGTGGGGCACGCCATCTTGAAAAGGCCACAAGACGCTGACCATGCAGCCCATGAGTGACCCTTGAAGCTGTACACCGGGGTTTGAGAAGCCCCAACCCTGAGCTACACTTGCACCAAAGCTACCCCCTCCACACTCGACGAGTGCTGCGTGGGGCCCTTCTGCTTGTGTTGGCTCAACGCGTTGGCCTGGTCACTTGCCAGCTGGCTTGTGGCCCCTGTGCCAACGAAAACTTGAAAACGACTTGCTTTTCTGGTTGCTCCAGATCTGCACCAGCTCCTGTGAAAAGGAGCCTCCACTCTGACCCTCCTGGTCCGAGTGAGAAGCAATCTCCCGGTTCCGCGTGGATTGCTTTTGCCAAGTGCTGTTTGCTGCTATCTTAAAGCCGACGGTGCTGACAGCGAGAACCTGCGTGGGACAGATCGTGACCTGCTCCTGGACGTCGCAGATGCCCCAGAGCCCACGTGACAGCGGAGAGAAGCCTCTCATCAACCATCTGATTGCGCCCGACATTGCCTGGTTCCGTCCTGGTTCCACCCTGGTCACTGCTGAGTGACCCAGACTCTGTCCCCTCTGCTTTCAGATTCATCTCGACTTCGATCCACCCTTGGATCACACCGGACACTTCTGCTTCCCATCGCCTGCAGCTTCTCCAGCTCCAAGCACCAAGAGCCTGCGTGTCAAAACCCGACGCCACTTCGACCCTGTGCACCCACTTCCTGTGGGTGAGGTAACATTGCAACGCCGGTGTTCCTACACTGGTACACACCTCTAGGGTCTGTGTCTTAAGTTTTGTTCCTCTAGGTTCAGCGGAAGTATCTTTAAACTAACTTTGTGTAACTTTTACGCACCATTGACATTGCATTGGTGCAAGCCGCACTTTACGTGTTGCACCCGAATCCCGCGGGCTTTTTCCGACTTCAGCATTGCTAGTCCAGACTGCTCCCTGCGATTCCCTAGGCCCAAGGCCTAACCACTGTTCGATTGGTATCTCTTATACCACTTTCTTAATATATGGTTTGAGTGGCCACCCGCCCTCATCCATAATTGTGCAACTTTGTATGTTATACTGTGCTTTTGATTTAACGCTTGTGCCCCTTTGCTCATAAAGAGTACTGGGGATTAATTTAGAAATAAACACATATATTTTTACAATATATACTTGTGTGGTGTCCTTTCATTTGGTATTACAGGATTGTATGTGGTAAAACAGCTCACTTAACACGACCTCTTAAGTTAAGCCTTTAAGGCTGCTTAGTCCATGCTACCCCTAGGATAGCTTGTCTAACAAGGTTGACTTACAACCAGACACCATAAGGGATTGTTTGGACTGATACAAGGTGGTTCCAGAATTGGAAACACCACATATCAGGCCAACTTCTCACAATTAGGTATTGCATTATATTGTAATTGCATTTACCCCTGACGAGGTGGTGAGATGTTGAAGTGCTTTTTTAGCGAGTAGCACTCTACTCCGAAACCCATAAAGGATTAGTGGTGAATCGATACAGTGAAATATGAAATGATTTTATGTGGTGGACATGTTAGTCTGTTATTTGGATTGAAAGGGATAGTGGAGAGATAGAAGGGAAGGATTTTGAGTTTTTGTTTGTTTTGGAAATCATAGCAGTAGGAGGAGGCTTGGGATGTGTAAAAGGGAAGTGGAGGGGGAAGAGTCAGAGGGAGGATTGTGGGGGATCGGAATAGTAAAAAGAGGTATGAGATGATGCAAGGAGGGGTGGATTAGGGAAGAGTCTTGAATGGGTTATTTTGGGGACCATAGTAGTGTATAGGGTTTGGGATGAAAGAGAGAGTGGAGGTAATGGATAGACTGATAGAGGTGTAGGCTGAGGAATAGGGTAGTGCATTGGAAAGAGTAGTAGAAAGACGTTTGAAATGAGTCAGAGAGTTGAGCTAGAGGATAATTTGAGAGCGGTATAGGGTGAAAAATAGGGTAGTGCCTGGGATATGCTACAATTTTCTAAGGCAGGGGGTTTGTGATAAAATCTGTTTCCTTGGGTATATACCTAAATCCTACTCCCTTTCAGCAGTGGGGCAGATATTATGTCTGTCTTGTCTCAAAGAAGCCTTATTGGTCATAGAAGAATGAAAGGGATTCCGCTCATTCTTAAGTAGGATTCATTGCATTTCCCCTGGGCCTGGGGAATGGGAGAGGTTATTCACCATTTTATAGGGTTATTTTGGTGAATTGATCACTAACTTGAATTTAGAGGAAGATTTCTAGCGGCTAGAGAAAGGAGCAATGCTCATGGTTTCAAAGAAAGGGCACATGAGAAGGATTTTCATTTGTATCATGCGTATCTCTCAGCCTCTGGGGACCCCCACAACTCTCTTTATCATCCCCCAGAGGAAGCAGAGGTAGGAACCGCTGACCAGGAACCGTTTCCAGCTACTGCCGCCCCTGTAATGGAACTTAAGGCTTAAATCCTTGTTGAATAAAAAGATACTGCAAGATAACTTGGAGTTTGTGCTGTATATCACAACCCTCAGGTTCTATTCGGACCTTGACAGAAACTACAAGCGACAGCTCCGCCATTTTGTTTCCGCTGCTCTATGCTCAAAGAGAGCTTAAAGGCTGAGCAGAAAAGACACCCTTTGACGGATGGAAGTGAGAGTGGGAACTCTAGGAACACTGAGGGCTGTCCAATTTGCTCCATGTGGTTTTCAGGCACGGCAGAGAAGTTACCTACAGGACAACCAAAACAGCAAGAGGACTTAGAACTGTCTAGGTGCCCACTGAAGGGACCCCCCCCCCCCCCCGAACTCTTTGAACAATAGAAACAAGGCGGAGAGCAGGGTTGCTTCAGGCTAGGCGGGATTACCTGGGCCCAGGATGACTGTCACTGCTCAGTGCTCACTGAGATGCTGTAAGACTGCCCTTCCTAAAGCCACACACTTATCCACATATGCAATGTGTTTATGCATGTATGCACAATATCGTGGAATAGGCAGAAAAGTCACTTAATTTGTAGGACTACATTAAAGTCTTAGAGTGAGACTGTGCACCAAAGTGTGACACTCACCCTGAATGGGTGAGACCGACGTGAGAAGTGTGACAGTGTCTGCCTTGTTTTGCAACTACGAAATCTATTCACATATTAAATTAAAGTGGGGGCTCGAGGCCCCCCTGATGCAGCCAGGGACGTGCCCCTCGCCGCCATTGCATCAGTGGGCAGAGCAATGTGGGTTTTAGGCTGAAAACCAAAAATGGAAAATTACATATTTTATTCTTGGCAGATACAACTATTGACTGCGAGAGCAGTGTTTCAGCCAATGGATCTCCCAGGCTGCAGTCGCCCCGGCATACGAGGATGGCAGCTGCTTCTAGACGTATTGATTACATACATTTACGCTAAGCTCCCGCACAAGCAGCACTTCTTCTGAATGTGTGTGGATTTAAGGAATCTAAAAATAAATACAACTTTTATATAACGACTTCTAAGCAGCAGGAGAAGGAAGACGGGTTGGCCCTGGAGTACAGCACACAAAGGAACACACAAAGCAGCCCACGAAATATGTGACACATAGGCGCGCGTGCCTGCACACAGACGAATGCGCTTATGCGGCTCATATGCACAAACACACAACAGGACGTAATACAGTGACGCAATACCTGACGCAATGCGGTCAGACGCACACATAGAGTGGCGGGCACGCAGACCCATACAGTCAAATAGAAGTCGTCACAGGAGGCACAAAGACGCAGCTGACGCACACAGACACTGAAACTCAACCTTAAACACTCACTTAAGTACACGAGCTCGCACTGGTGTGCGTGCACGCGCACACACGCCTACCTACAGCTCTGGCATACAGACCAACGCAGGCAGAGAGACAGAAACAGAGGCTGCTAAGAGAAAGGCAGACATGTGTTGTGTGCAGACACACAGGGTGTTTTGTGTGGCTCACGTTGGCAGGAAATGCCAGCGTAAAGCGATATCCCCATAAAGAAAGCTCGCTGGCTTCAGACGCGTCCTTTCCTTGCGTCAGAAAGCAGCGGGCCATTGTTAACGATATAAACATCCCGGCCCCTGAGCGCCGGCTCCTGGTGGAAGAAGCAGATGTGGAAATTATCATAGTCTTAGGTTGCTTTCAACGCCAATGGAAAATGCATAATGCGGGCTGGTGAACCCCTTACATCTCTATGTATTTACAACAAGGCGCTTTATACGGCCCGTCTGGGTGAAAGGAGGAGCCAGATATGTTACAGTGACACATGTGGACCACTTAGAGGATTGCATGGACCCTGGCCACAAAGGGAGCCTGCATTCTCCTGGTTGGACACAGAGGGCGCTGTCCTGTCATATGCAAATGGAAGTGGACTGATATGGATGCAGAATGGTTTGACCTGGATGCCAGCACCATTTGGGCACAAGTGTATTTCTTAGTTCTCCAGATATGTAAAGAAACACAGAGCTGACATCCGAACCAAAGGGGCATGAAGAAACTGGAGTGCGTGTTCTTAACACAGGCATTTCTGAATCCTCTGAATGGCCTCAGGACGATCCTGGAATTGCCATAATCTTGTCTCCTAAGACCTCAGGAAAGTGAATTTGTAGTTGTTTCTAAAATCGAATCAGTTATTTTTATCCACCATAGTCATGAAGAGTTTACCTCAATGAGAAGCAAAGGAGGTGACTATAACAGCGCTCACCCCATGGGGCCTTAATTTGTTTCTGAGGTTTCTGTGGTTAGGTGGAGAGGGCTTAGAGCCTTAGCTGGCCAGAGCCTTAACTGAGAGCCAGTGAGTTCTGCCCAGCTTTAGGCAAGTTTTCACAGCATCACTCTATGAGGGATGCAAAAGTGTGTGTTCAGCATCCGTAAAATGGCCGCCTTCCAGGGACAGTCGCTGCTTTTCAACGAAAAGTATTTAAAATTGAATTTTTGGGATAGTTTTTCTGAGAAGAGGAACAGTCTATTCCTGGCTTCAATTATGAGTAGAGAAAATCTCTAAGATAATTATCTGCCATTAAGACATCTGGAAAAGACCAAGCTGCACTACTCAATGTAATCCATGGTACTGTTGTAGGAGTTTGTTTTATTAGCAGGATAAACAAAAAAATACTATTGTGAAGTATACAAGACAAACAGAGATTACAAATGTGGTGCAGTTATAGCACTTCTAATGATATTGTGCCAAGTGCCGTTTCTCAGGCACTTTTGACCTTCATTTTCTCATCGCCTTAGCTCTCACCTGATTTGGAGATGGGACGTGGTCAGTAGTGGAACTAGCGGGAGACTGAGCGGGGGTCTACCCTAGCTGCAAACCAACCACCTCACACCCCCACTAACTGCATTACCTAATGCCTCATACCTGTTTTAGAGAGGGGTGAAGGTGCCTTTTGGGCAACAAAACCCAGCATCCACTATCACAGTTTTAGGGGAATTAGAACCACCATTGACCTTTCTTTCAGGGATTGGGAACCCAGAAGAGGCTGGAAAGGCAATATATGTGCATCTGTTCAGCGGGCATTCCATTAAGTTCACCAAACTCAAGAGGGGGGGCGTTCTCGCCAGCTTTGAGCTGGCAGCCCACTTTCTCTCTGTGTAACCCTCAAGCTGGCATCTCATTTCTCATTACACCACCAGGCAATAGGCCTGCCTAATGCTGCAACCCGATCTGTCAGTAGGAATAGCTTCCGCAAGGTAGATCCCTGTTTCTATGACACCCTTGGTATCCCGGAGCCAAAGTGTGGCATTTACACCACCTGGAGGCATGGATGCAGGGCAAAGACCTGGTGAACGCAGCACTCAAGTCAGACTTGATGTCCTTCCAGTTTTGACTGAGACCTACAGAGGAAAGTCGATTTGCCCAGGAAAACAAAAGTTGTTAAAGTGTGAGAAGCAGAGATAAAAGCTCAAATCTCTTTGGTTCTTAGCCCACATCTTAAACTGTAGCCCACGTGTATTGGGCATGCCAGCAGTTCCAATGGCCTCTTTGCAATGGTCTTCCCTAAGAGTTCGCCCTCTCAAAGGCTGTTAGCGTGCGATGGTCATCTTGTTCTTCACTCTGTGGATCTGTGAAAGGTGCTCAGTGGCTCAACTCTCTCTATTAGTCTGTTTTCACTTTCTGTACATCACAGCAACACTGGGCACTGGGGGTACAGGACTGCAAAATACTTCCCAACAGTCAGAGACGGCGCCCAGAAATGGAAATGTTTTTGGTTTGTCTCTTCTGGTGGCTGTTGAAATAGTCAGTTTTCGTTGATTTCTTTTTTCATTCTACTGATGCTAATAACATCTTCTAAAGGACTTGGGGCGTCTTGTCCAGGCATTCCTTCCGAGAGCAAGCTCGACCCAGACAGAGTTTAAGTATTAATGTTACCATTCTGAGAAAAACACTCGCTCACCCACGGAGGCTGGTGAACCTGTCCTCGTCCTGGTGGTCTTCCTCCCTGGTTTCCGAAGCCCTGTGGCTTCTGGTCTGGCGCAGCGTTACCTCCACAATGCGGTCGTTTGAAACCATGCTGTGCGTTGCTACAATTACTCAATATATTGCAAGAATGATGGCGCTATTATAGATTTGCATAGCACCAACTTCCGGTTTCAACAACTTCCGGTTGTGCAAGGTTGGGGCAGGGATTTATGTCTCTCCCCAGTCATGTATAATACAAGCAATGTATTCGTCTAAAAAAAATGCTTTTGGTGCGCTTGCATCTACATCTGCGTCGATTTAAGCTATTATGTTTTTACGCCCTGTATGTTGTTGCCAATGCGCACTGCTGGCGAACGTCAGCTCACTTCTGACAGAATTCCTGTCCGTCTGCATTGGTATGTAATAAATTGGAAAAAAAACAAAACTTAGAATCCGCTATTGCAAGTGCACCTGCCTCAAAGACCATTCACTCCTGAGCGGCCCATGCCTGTGAACGTTTGTCCACTGGGGGTCAGGAAGAGGCTGAGATATGACGGGTTATTTCTAAGATTGCCCCCCCCCCCCTTCAGAGGACCTGGGCTGAGTCCAAGCCCAAGAGGGGACTGGTGTTTCCCCAAGCCCACCACCTTAAGCAAGCCAAGGCCTATTTGGAAGTAGTTGTCCTACCCTCAGGGCCTATTCCCTCACTGTACCCAGCCTCTTAGAACACCGGCGTGAAGGTTTGTGAACTATAGCGCCGCAAGGCCATGCTAATCGCAATACAGCGCTATACATCTAATGATCTAACCTAGCATGCCATACTCCATCTCCTAGGCTGGCGTTTTGTCCTCAGGCCCCCTCTGAAGACCAGGTGCCCCCAGCAGTGAATCCGGTCCTGCCCATGACCCGTCAGTTTACAATCCATCCCGCCATGCGCCTTCCCTTCACTAAGCAGGGGCTCACGTTACCTTTACACGTGGCACTGGTTCCTATTTTTCCGTTTGCAGTAGCTACTTTCCTGCCTGACTAAAAATAACCGGGCTGGCCCCTGTCCTGGCTATTAGATTTCACATATTTTGAAGTTTACCGGTTCACATTTTATTCTTGTGCCAAAGAATAAAACACAGCACTTGAGCTAATTATGAAATCTGTAAACTGAAGTGTGCTACTCCTGGCATGGGCCAGGACAAGTGCAGCCTAAGAGCCTTTCTGTTTGAACCCCGGGCTGGCAACAAGTACCGCCGTCATAGTAAGAAGGCGCACCACAATCATAGTACAGAGCAGTCTCGCAGGTAGACGGAAAACAAGGGCAGAGCTCTCCTTGTGAATACTGCAGTGGTGCTGCTTTCACGGGGAATAACTTCTCACGGTTATCAATGGCACAGCCTCTCACCAGGGGCGGCTGGTGACATTTGAAAGTGGTGAGGCGTAAACTAATTTGCATATTGCACTGCAGCGAGCGAGCGAGCCCGAACCACCATGCATCCATCCATACATCATTCATGCATCCACCCATCCATCCACCCACCCACCCACCCATCCATCCTGCATCCATACATCATTCATGCATGCATCCACCCATCCATCCACCCACCCATCCTGCATCCATACATCATTCATTCATGCATCCACCCATCCACCCACCCTGCATCCATACATCATTCATTCATGCATCCACCCATCCATCATGCATCCACCCATCATGCATGCATTCATCCATACATCATTCATGCATCCACCCATCCATCCACCCACCCATCCTGCATCCATACATCATTCATTCATGCATCCACCCATCCATCCATCCATCCACCCACCCATCCTGTATCCATACATCATTCATTCATGCATCCACCCATCCATCATGCATCCACCCATCATGCATGCATCCATCCATACATCATTCATGCATCCACCAATCCATCCATCCATCCATCCATCCACCCACCCATCCTGCATCCATACATCTTTCATGCATCCACCCATCCATCCATCCACCCATCCACCCACCCATCCTGCATCCATACATCATTCATGCATCCACCCATCCATCCATCCACCCATCCACCCATCCACCCACCCATCCTGCATCCATACATCATTCATTCATGCATCCACCCATCCATCATGCCTCCACCCATCATGCATGCATCCATCCATACATCATTCATGCATCCACCCATCCATCCACACACCCATCCTGCATCCATACATCATTCATTCATGCATCCACCCATCCATCCATCCACCATCCATCATTCATGCATCCATCCACCATGCATGCATCCATCCATGCACCCATCCACCCACCCATCCACCCAACAATCATTAATGCACCCACCCTGCATCCATCCATCATTCATGTAATTTTATGACCATATAAGTTGCACACAGCTTGTCAGTGTTCAATACCAGTCTCAAACCTTGTACTCCAGCACCATTGACACATGATTAATATTCATTGTTTTTAAAACATGTATTTATTCGACACCAATTTCACACCTTAGTCGGAACATCAATTTGTTTTTTAAAACATCTATTTATTTAACACCAAATTCATGTATACATTTTTATGGCTCGATAAGAGGCTCGAACCTGGTTTCACAGCACCAAAGTTGGCCGCGCTAACCGTCAGACCACATCCTCTCCCCTTTGGTGTGGCCCTGCAGTTTTGATGGTACATATTCACACCAAAGTCATGTATACATTTTACAACTTCGTGCCGTGAAATAAACGGGTGACCTGGAATAGACGCACACATTTCTGCAGCAGATGCTTTAACACACTGAACTATCTCAAGTCATTTGAGCTTGTGGAGTTAATGTGTGTCTGAAAGGGTAAAGAGAACCGTGCCAAGGAAGTGCGTCTAGGTCCAAAATAACTGTCTATTCGCTACTGGTCAAATTTCTACGCAGGCGACCTTTGACATATGTACGTGGCCAAAAGCAATATATTAAATTGCATTTGCTTACAGATTAGACTATTTATTAAAGAAACAATTAATTCTGCGTCCAGCACTCCTTGCAGGACCCGGGCTATAGTATTGACCAGCCAATCCTGGCTGGGGGGCACCATAACTGCTCGCCCAGTCGGCCCTGTGCAACCCCGGGGGCTGCGGCCCGCCCCCTGGTCCTCTCTCTAAGGGGAACTGAACAGGGGAAACAATCTGTGCATGCGCGGGCTAGTTTCTGCCCCAAAATCCACTTGCGCAGCTGCAGCAGGCCCAGCCCCCCCCACCCCCCACCTCCGTACTCCGGAAAAGTCGGGTGTCTCCCGGATTCCCGGCCGGCGGGTAGCGCAATTATTTTAATATTATCATTTGTAGATTAGTGACGACGCGGTGGGTCCATGGGGCTTAGTGGGGCTACGCCCCTACGCCCCAATGGACGCACCGCGCCTGCCTCTCACACCGGAAAAAGCAAAATGCTACCCTCACAGTTAATAGTAGTGTTGCTTTCACAGTAAATACTGGGCTTCCCGAGGTGTATGGCTCTCACGCTAGCTGCCTCTCCAATAAATAGGTGTGCACCAATTCTAGTGAATACCACTCCCTCACAGTATAAGATGTACCGCGATGCCCACAAATTCTACTTTCACAGCTAACAGTAGCGCTCCTCTCACAGTAAATACTACTCTACATTCAATGAAAGTACTGCTGTTGCAGTTCACATTGTTTTCAGAGTTAGTAGTTGTTCGGCTCTCACAGTAAAAACTACTCTCACTGCAAATAATTGTGTTTCTTCGACAGAAAATGCTACTCACAGTGAAGAAGCCCTTTGTTGACAGTGAATGCTACTCTAAAAGTAAATAGGTGTATCACTACCACAGTCACTACTGAGGCTGCTCTTAGTAAGTACTATTTTCACTCAGTAAATCGTTGTACTGCCCCCACAGGAAGTGCTACCTTTACATAAAAAGCTCACACAGTAAGTAGTTGTACTGCCCCCATGAAAGTACTAGCTTCACATTAAATACTCACATAGTAAATAGCCGTACTGCCCCCACAGTAAGTACTGCCTTCACATTAAATACCCCACAGTAAATAGTTGTACTTCCCCCATCTGAATGTGCTACCTTCACAATAAATACCCACACTGTACATAGTTGTTCTGCCCCCACAGTAAGTACTACCTTCACAATAAATACCCACACAGTACATAGTTGTTCTGCCCCCACAGTAAGTACTACCTTCACAATAAATACCCACACAGTACATAGTTGTTCTGCCCCCACAGTAAGTGCTACCTTCACATTAAATACCCACACAGTACATAGTTGTACTGCCCCCATAGTAAGTACTGCCTTCACATTAAATACCTACACAGTAAATAGTTGTACTTCCCCCATCTGAATGTGCTACCTTCACAATAAATACCCACACAGTACATAGTTGTACTGCCCCCACAGTAAGTACTACCTTCACATTAAATACCCTCACAGTACATAGTTGTACTGCCCACAGTAAGTACTGCCTTCACATTAAATACCCACACAGTACATAGTTGTACTTCCCCCATCTGAATGTGCTACCTTCACAATAAATACCCACACAGTACATATTTGTACTGCCCCCACAGTAAGTACTACCTTCACAATAAATACCCACACAGTACATAGTTGTTCTGCCCCCACAGTAAGTACTACCTTCACAATAAATACCCACACAGTACATATTTGTACTGCCCCCACAGTAAGTACTACCTTCACAATAAATACCCACACAGTACATAGTTGTACTGCCCCCACAGTAAGTACTACCTTCACATTAAATACCCACACAGTACATAGTTGTACTTCCCCCATCTGAATGTGCTACCTTCACAATAAATACCCACACAGTACATATTTGTACTGCCCCCACAGTAAGTACTACCTTCACAATAAATATCCACACAGTACATAGTTGTTCTGCCCCCACAGTAAGTGCTACCTTCACATTAAATACCCACACAGTACATAGTTGTACTGCCCCCATAGTAAGTACTGCCGTCACATTAAATACCCACACAGTACATAGTTGTCCTGCTCCCACAGTAAGTACTGCCTTCACATTAAATACCCACACAGTACATAGTTGTACTTCCCCATCTGAATGTGCTACCTTCACAATAAATACCCACACAGTACATAGTTGTACTGCCCCCACAGTAAGTACTACCTTCACATTAAATACCCACACAGTACATAGTTGTACTGCCCACAGTAAGTACTGCCTTCACATTAAATACCCACACAGTACATAGTTGTACTGCCCCCACAGTAAGTACTGCCTTCAAATTAAATACTCAACCAGTAAATAGTTGTACTTACCCCATCTGAATGTGCTACCTTCACAATAAATACCCGCACAGTACATAGTTGTACTGCCCCCACAGTAAGTACTGCCTTCACATTAAATACCCACACAGTACATATTTGTACTGCCCCCACAGTAAGTACAACCTTCACATTAAATACTCAAACAGTACATAGTTGTTCTGCCCCCACAGTAAGTGCTACCTTCACATTAAATACCCACACAGTAAATAGTTGTACTGCCCCCACAGTAAGTACTGCCTTCACATTAAATACCCACACAGTACATAGTTGTTTTGCCCCCACAGTAAGTACTGCCTTCACATTAAATACCCACACAGTACATAGTTGTACTTCCCCATCTGAATGTGCTACCTTCACAATAAATACCCACACAGTACATAGTTGTACTGCCCCCACAGTAAGTACTACCTTCACATTAAATACCCACACAGTACATAGTTGTACTGCCCACAGTAAGTACTGCCTTCACATTAAATACCCACACAGTACATAGCTGTACTTCCCCCATCTGAATGTGCCCCCTTCACAATAAATGCCCACACAGTACATAGTTGTACTGCCCCCACAGTAAGTACTACCTGCACAATAAATACCCACACAGTACATAGTTGTTCTGCCCCCAAAGTAAGTACTACCTTCACATTAAATACTCAAAAGTACATAGTTGTTCTGCCCCCACAGTAAGTGCTCCCTTCACATTAAATACCCACACAGTAAATAGTTGTACATCCCCCACAGTAAGTACTGCCTTCACATTAAATACCCACACAGTACATAGTTGTTTTGCCCCCACAGTAAGTACTGCCTTCACATTAAATACCCACACAGTACATAGTTGTACTTCCCCATCTGAATGTGCTACCTTCACAATAAATACCCACACAGTACATAGTTGTACTGCCCCCACAGTAAGTACTACCTTCACATTAAATACCCACACAGTACATAGTTGTACTGCCCACAGTAAGTACTGCCTTCACATTAAATACCCACACAGTACATAGTTGTTCTGCCCCCACAGTAAGTACTACCTTCACATTAAATACTCAAAAGTACATAGTTGTTCTGCCCCCACAGTAAGTGCTACCTTCACATTAAAAACCCACACAGTAAATAGTTGTCCTGCTCCCACAGTAAGTACTGCCTTCACATTAAATACCCACACAGTACATAGTTGTTTTGCCCCCACAGTAAGTACTGCCTTCACATTAAATACTCACACAGTACATAGTTTTACTTCCCCATCTGAATGTGCTACCTTCACAATAAATACCCACACAGTACATAGTTGTTCTGCCCCCACAGTAAGTACTACCTTCACATTAAATACCCACACAGTACATAGTTGTACTGCCCACAGTAAGTACTGCCTTCACATTAAATACCCACACAGTACATAGTTGTACTTTCCCCATCTGAATGTGCTACCTTCACAATAAATACCCACACAGTACATAGTTTTACTGCCCCCACAGTAAGTACTACCTTCACATTAAATACCCACACAGTAAATAGTTGTACTGCCTCCACAGTAAGTACTGCCTTCACATTAAATACCCACACAGTACATAGTTGTTCTGCCCCCACGGTAAGTACTACCTTCACATTAAGTATTCACGCAGTAAATAGTTGGACTGCAATTTCAGTGAACGCTGCTCCCACAGCAAACAGTCGTACTGCTCTCACAATAAATACTACTTTCTCACCAATATTTGTACTTCCGTCACACAAAAAACTTCCCCCATCCACCTCTATAGAGTTGAACAACTTTTATTATTCCCCAATGTATCTACCTCAGAAGGATGAAAGGCTCAGTGTGCCTTACGTGAACGTCAGCCCAAGACCCCCAAAAGACCACATGTGTCAGCAGCCAGGGTATGGGACCAGAGTACCATTGCCTAGATGTCATCTGACAAAAGTATTTTGTCATAAACATAACTAGCAAACATATCAACTGGTTGAAGTTTTTATTAGAAAATCTAAACCCAATGGACTGATATTTTTGTAAAATACATTTGGGCCACAATATTTACGTCACTATATTTTGTCTGTCAATAATCTGACATACAAGTAGCAGAGGGTGTTCAGTGTACTGAGCTGTACTAGGATGGGATATTGTACTCACAGATAACGTGTCCTGCCTTAAGCAGGTTTAATGGTTTACCCTCAAATAAATTCTACTGTACAGTGTGATGGCAGGGTGTTGCTGCCTCAGATTCAGTTTTGTGTACATTGTGAAGGGCAGGTGGTGTGGCCTCAGATGGAGTCTGAAGCTACAATATAAGGGTTGGGTGTAGTACTGTCTGGTCTCTTGTTAATGCAGGGTGATACACCCTCAAGTGGAGTGTCACGTATTATGGGGGTGAGGTCCTGTAGCTTCCGATTGAGGTCCAGATTTGTTATGATGTTCGGTTGTTGCCTCAAGCGGTGTCTCCAGCACGTGTTAGATGTTTTGGTCTTGCACACGCGTCTTTCATCTTGGTACGGTTGGGTGCCTTATCTCGGGACGCAGTGGCATCACCAGTGTGGGGTGTTGTATCTTCGGAAAGAATCTCATGTTGGTTTAAGGGTTGGGAGCAGCCTTCCATGTGTCCACTTGCATGCTTGCACCATTTCCTGGAGAGCAGTGAGGCACAAGGCCTGTTTGGTAGTATAGCAATGCTCTGGAACAGTAGAATACTGAGAGGCGGTAATAACTCTATTGGGCACAGTGTGGAATGTTCATACAGATTTAGCTGTGCTCCTGGGGCACTGAAATAGTGTCAAGCTGTATATGTTTGGGACCCCTTTCATATGTAGAAAGCTTTAGCACTCCCTCTGATGCACTGGAACAGCGAGAGCTTTTAGAGTGATCCAGAACAACGCAAGTCTCCAAGACCTCAACGCATCAGATATCACTGCGGAACTTTAGAAGTGCTTAAATTGAGCCGGTGGTTTCCGGTGCTCTGCACAGGCTCTTAATTTTCAACACTGTCGCCTGTGACAGTCTGCCACAAGGTGGCACTGTCTGGCTAATTTAAAGATGACGACAACAACAGTTAATTATTAGTTCAATATAAATTAAATTTGACTATTATCTGCCGCCAAAGCCATTCTCTTAGCCTTGGGGACCTGAAATAGTACAAACTGTCACATTTATAGCAGTGTTGCGGGTTGGAAGCTGTTTTGTTACTATCATTGGCAGCATGACAGGGGCAATGTGTGGTCAAGCTGCAGTGGCTTCCAGACCAGAGCCCAGGCACTTATTGTGTTAAACAAATTAATCACTGAAAGTGCCACTGGTATAGTTGAGTATGTGAGGCTGTGTGTTAGCGGTGTCCCGCGCGTGCCCTGAAACAGTGCCAGGCTGTTTGCGCGCCACCTGGCACAGGGTTTTATGATACAGAGCTCTAGATGTGCTGCTGGTTGGCTTCACCAGTATGCGGCTGTGGGCATGTTGCTTGGCATAGGAGGGTACTGGAACAGCGCTGTGGCTCAGCTGATTCCCTGTCTTATCTGACAACCATATAAAACAACAGAGGAGTGACAAAGTGAAAAGCTAATTAAACAAAATGTGCTCAAAAGAATTTATATTGTGGTGTCTATTTTAGTGTCTCTATACTGTACATATAAATGTGTGCACAAAACGTCATACACACACCCACATGCACAAGCATGAAGTACTTTATCTCTATTTCCCCTTAAGGAACCAAAACCCCCTTTGAGGAGGACACCTCCCAAGGGAACTAATATCCCAAGTATTTCGCAGGAGGGAAGGAAAATTCTTTCTTTTTTATGAAGGACCCTCACTCACCACTAGTTGGTGACATGCTTCATCATTGGGTCCCCGCTGGGGTGGCCGAATACCCCCCCAGCGTGCTACAACGCCTGATTACAGCGGAGCGGGATGTGGTGAGTGCAACAGTGCCCAAATTAGAATGTGATTATAACTATGTGTGCAGAATTTAAAAAATGCGAGATTGTAGCCTTTACAAAAGTCTTTAATAATGGCCAACCTGCATTGGATTAAAAAAAAAGTGGACAGACTACCAAGGTTCTGTGCTAGGGAACCTGTGTCCTTTAAATATAAAAAATGGTCAACATGTTTCTGCTGGTTTTAATGCAATTTGCTCAGCATTCGTCAGGACCTATCAGAAAAGTCCTCCGGTGGTGTACGCGCGCTAAGGCGCACCCTCCCGTGAGGCTCTACGTGTGAAAAATTATCTTATTTGATGGTTTCACGGTCAGTATCCGTGGTTATTCACTGCAATTTGCAGGAATATACAAAAAACGTAACAGGTGAAATGGACTCTGACAACCATCCATCTTGGTATTTAGAGGTGGGGTGGTGAATGGGAAGGTCATTTAGACTCCTCATAGTAAAGGTTAGTACCTGATCTGAAGGCAGGCATGAGTAAAGGGGAGGCCCACTGGCAGGCAGATGCAGTAATCCAATTTGACTAAGGACAACAGCTCGAACAGTGCTTTGGCAGGATGGTAGGGGATGCAAGGGTGGATTTTACAAAGAGCACTAGCTTGTAATCTAGTGACATAGTGGGGGTGGTTACAGGGCCGGCTTTAAGGCAGTGCGACTGGAGCGGCTGCACAGGGCGCTGACCTGGAGGGGGCACTGTCCTCAAGGGTAGGGGGAGGGGGGCGCTGTTTTGAGTTATAACTTCGGACCTGCTGCAGATTTCTTTGTGCGTCCAGCTATCAGGTAGCAATAAAACTGTAAAGATAACTCTTGTGATTAATGTTCCTGCTAGAGAGAGAGCGAAGTTGCCTCTAGTGGCTGTTTTTACTCCCATAAAGTAGCACAGTGGGTTAACATGCCAGCTGCAAAGAGCAAATCAGCTGTGTGGATTAGTAAAGCCAGCCTTTACCAGCGCTTTAAAAGAAATGAAATGTATGTGAGAGAAGCACTATGGAGAGATGAGGGGCACTTTTGCCAGGCGGTAGTGAAGGAGTCCGCTGGGGAGGTCATGGGGGTGCCAAAACACCTTGATTCTTCGTGCACCACCAGCGCTAAAGCCGACCCTGGGTGGTTATAAAGGATTCCAGGAACTTGATTGTGTTGTTTTAGAAAAATGCTTGTGTTGAAGTGAATTTTGAGATTTCTGGCTGATGATGATGATGATGATGGTGGTGGTGTGGTTGGAGTGCCCAGTGGGGGGGGGGATATTATGGAGACAGGTAGATGTGCAGATGCTGAGGTGACAGGAAAGTAGAGGATTTCAGTCTTTGATGAGTTTAGCATGAGAGAATGAGCCATGCGGCCATGAAGATCTGATACAGGCACTGCTTTTGGGTTGAAGACTAGGAGGGAATGTGGGAAAATAACACAAAATGTGTTCAATCTGCAGAGAGATGATAAGAATAGCCAAAGAAAGGAATGATATCACCAAGGGATATAATGAAGAGGGAAAAAAGGGAGAGCTAAGATTGACCCTTGAGGAACTCCAGCCAATAAACGAATGAGTGGGGAGATTTTTGATCACCATGGGACTGAGAAAGACCATTCAGAGCGACAGGAGAATGTCCAGGATCCCTTTAATAGCTTCTTGTTTGTGCCCAGTACCCATCAATGTTTATTGACATACTTCCAGCTTAACTGCGCGCAAGCAAGGTTAGAGACCCGCTTGTGTCACTTCCTGGGAGCCAGCAGTGGTATATGGGCATGTGATGTCACCAATGCTTTCCTTATGATTATGGTAAAACAATATCACTCTACAAAACTAGAGGAAATGAAGGAAAATAAATGCCAAATAAATGTAGTTTTGCATTATTATATTCCAGTCCACGTGGGCTGACCCCCAAGGCAGGCACCCCTCCAGGACACAAGTCCTAAAAAAAGAAGTGGCGGGACGCTGACGTCACGACAGGAAGTGACGTCACGAAAGGTGGCTTGCACTCAGGTGCAGTTTATAGTTATCGAGCTCCCGGTAAAATAAGTGGGGGGACGCCGTCCACCCGCGTGGTACCCCGACTCGAGCCCTGCACCCCTCCCACTGTGGGAAGCTTGTGCTCAGGTCCCTTGATGGAGCACCGAGTCCTTGCCCCAGATTTAAGAATGGGAACATGCGCACACTCCATACTTTGTGCTCAAAGCTTTCAACTTCAGGGTCTTGGTTATGACTGTTTCATGCTTTTCCAAATGTTATGGCGAGTAAGCAAAAAAGTGAGTTACAATGTTGACTGTTATGAGAAGTAAATTATACATTCTCCACGGATTCATCAGCTCTGCTTGGAGATCTTCAGCCCAGAATGAAATGTATTGGGGGTCAGGACTGACAGGGTCTGGGCTCTTAGGCATCTGACGAACCAGGGCTGTGACTCTTACGCATTTGGCTAAGCAAGTCAATGACTCTTAATCGAATGACAGATGGGACCTATGAGACTTAAACTTCTACAAACATGATCTCTGGCCCATGGCATCTGACCACCAGGGTCCGTGACTCTAGAGAAGCTGACGAATGGGGTCTGGGGCCTCGTGTCTTTCAGACATAGTCAATCCATATTTGTAAAGCGCAAACTACTCACCCTTGCGGGTCTCAAGGCGCTGGGGGCCGTCGTGGAAATTAAGTGAGCTATTGCCCAGAGTCACATGGTGCTGAGCTGAGCTGCCGCCGGAGCCGGGGATCGAACCGTGAACCCTGTGCTCCGAAGTCAGCACAATCTAGGATTGGCTCATTGATCAGCACAATCTAAGATTGGCTCTTTGGTCAGCACAATCTATGATTGGCTCTGTGGTCAGCACAATCTATGATTGGCTCAGTGGTCAGCACAATCTAGGATTGGCTCATTGATCAGCACAATCTATGATTGGCTCAGTGGTCAGCACAATCTAGGATTGGCTCATTGATCAGCACAATCTAAGATTGGCTCTTTGGTCAGCACAATCTAGGATTGGCTCTGTGGTCAGCACAATCTATGATTGGCTCAGTGGTCAGCACAATCTAGGACTGGCTCTGTGGTCAGCACAATCTAGGACTGGCTCAGTGGTCAGCACAATCTAGGATTGGCTCTGTGGTCAGCACAATCTAGGATTTCCTCTGTGGTCAGCACAATCTAGGATTGGCTCTGCGGTCAGCACAATCTAGGATTGGCTGTGTGGTCTAGGATTGGCTGTGTGGTCAGCACAATCTAGGATTGGCTCAGTGGTCAGCACAATCTAGGATTGGCTCTGTGGTCAGCACAATCTAGGATTGGCTCTGTGGTCAGCACAATCTAGGATTGGCTGTGTGGTCAGTACAATCTAGGATTGGCTCTGTGGTCAGCACAATCTAGGATTGGCTCTATGGTCAGCACAATCTAGGATTGGCTCTGTGGTCAGCACAATCTAGGATTGGCTCTGTGGTCAGCACAATCTAAGATTGGCTCTGTGGTCTGCACAATCTAGGATTGGCTCTGTGGTCAGCACAATCTAGGATTGGCTGTGTGGTCAGTACAATCTAGGATTGGCTCTGTGGTCAGCACAATCTAGGATTGGCTCTATGGTCAGCACAATCTAGGATTGGCTGTGTGGTCAGTACAATCTAGGATTGGCTGTGTGGTCAGCACAATCTAAGATTGGCTCAGTGGTCAGCACAATCTAGGACTGGCTTTGTGGTCAGCACAATCTAAGATTGGCTCAGTGGTCAGCACAATCTAGGACTGGCTCTGTGGTCAGCACAATCTAGGACTGGCTTTGTGGTCAGCACAATCTAAGATTGGCTCAGTGGTCAGCACAATCTAGGACTGGCTCTGTGGTCAGCACAATCTAGGACTGGCTTTGTGGTCAGCACAATCTAAGATTGGCTCAGTGGTCAGCACAATCTAGGACTGGCTCTGTGGTCAGCACAATCTAGGACTGGCTCTGTGGTCTACAGAATCTAAGTTGACAGGATGAGAAATGAGAGTGTGAAAGACAAAAAGTGTAAGTTGTCTTGTGTATGGCAAGTGACTTGTTTGGGCAGAGTCATGTATTTCATGTCTATCGCTATGACAGTTCAAGTTTATTGTTCAAATGTCTTCAATTTATAAAGTATTAGGGTGAAAATAATTGACCATTGCACCGACGAACATTTCAGTAACCCAGACCTCCGATGCCAACCGCTTCTGCAGTGGTGGAAGCTATGAAATGCATCAGTTTTAGTAAAAAAAATCATAATAATAAACAAATATAAATTTAACCGGGGCCAGCATCCTGAACTATTTCAACACGGCACAGAGGAAACAAGTACTTTTATGTGTAAGGGGGGCTGCGAGGGCGTGGATGGCACTTTTGGAAATGGAAAAGAAATACCTGGCTTCTTCTCGGAGCCTAATCTGCGTTCTTGTCTTCCCCACATGTAAATCCCTTTTCCTTCCAAGTCTGCAGCGTACAGGAGTCTTCTATCCCTAAATTACAGAGTATATGCACAAAGAAGGACACAGCTGCCGCTGCAAACACAGGCCTCCATTGCTAAGGGTTCCAAAATGGATGATTTATGCGCGCGACCACAATTGGAAAAGCCAGAATTGGATACAAGAAAAAAAAAGAAAAAAAGGGCCCAGTCTTTCATTTTATGGTTTCAGTGCGGGGGTTGTGGGGGGGCCTGTGTTCCAGAACTTCACTCGATGAGTATTTCATGACACAGCATTTTGCAGAAATAGACACAGCCATTTTTTCTGTTTTCGGGTTTTAGTGCTGGTAAGAGGTGTGCGTGTGAGATGCCTGCGGGCGAGGCGGGCCCTGATAGGAGACGTGTGCCTGCTGCCCCCTTCAGAACTGCCCTGAAGGGATGGAGAGCAGTATCTTTAGGCTGGGAGTTTGTTGCCAGGGCTCCCTGGACCCGGAATGGCACTTCTCTGGGCCTCCTTCTCTTTTATGCGGTTTTCCTCATATGTTTAGTGGTCTCTCAACCATTATGTTCAAGGTCCTTCAGAAGGAGGTGGAATACAGATTTAGCAAAAAGTCTGGAAAAGAAATACTTTACGTTTTTTTGGATGCCAGCCCATTTTCGCCATTGGTCCTTTTAAACAGCTAACTTAATTTTTTTTCTCTTTTTTTGTACGAAATTTCAGTAATAAAGTACTTGCTACTACATTACTGCAGTTTAGTAATGTTGGGGAAAGTATGTGCTGGTATTACCCAACCCAGGGATGGCGGTTTGATAACCATCACAATGATAAAAGCCTTATTCAACCAGTCAGGGTTTACAACTTTGACATACTTCTATGGATCGAATACGGCAAAGGGTAGTGGGTGGCACAGCTGATCTCAGGAAGAAACAAGCCTTAGTAAAGCCAATAGGTCTGACGTTGTCTGCCAGCCTTTTGCGTTTGTTAATGCTTGTTGTGCTTTGTTATGGTTGTTTTATTACTCTTTTGGTAGAAGAGCCCTTGGACCATCTCTAATATAAAAACAATTCTTGTCTAAAAGCAAAACTATATTTGTTGGCTCAAATAGCACACATTGCCATAATAATCTCGACTCTGGATGGAACTAATGTGTGTGCAGATGTGCTCCTAGTGCAGAGCTGAATTCCGCCACTGACAGTGAAGGCAGCCAATGGCTGGAGTGAGGAGACCCGCTGCCACGCGCAGTATACTGTAGACAGTAGAAAACAATGTGAATGACGGAACAAATAAGCTAAAGACAACGGTCCTTGGCGGGGAAAATAACAACTTAAATAATTATAGGCCACAATATGCACTATAATGAACAGGAAGGCCAGCCGGACTTTAGAATTTATTCGATATTTAAATATGTTAGATCAGACGATGAAACAGTGGGACACAGTCCTGCATCCACAATGCTACACATACATTAGACAGTACATATAATTAGGGTATTTCAGACATATAAAGAAACAGGAGCAAAAAGGAAATTTACAGTGCATTTGCTTCACAGATGTGGGAAACACATGGATTTTTGGCACATAATGGTGCACTAGTGTTTAAACCACATATTGAGTCGACAGCGTTTCGATCCAGTTAATAATAATGGATCATCATCAGGACATTCATTGCTTGCCTGAATTAAAAGCGTGGGCGCGAGGTCTAGCGGAGTTGAGGGTGAACTGGGCGCATTATGCCTCACAATGGAGTTAATCTCGAAACCAATGGGGATGAAGGGAAGCGCGTTTCCGGTGATTATAATCCGGTAATGCTTGCAGTTATGAGGAACCGGTGGGGTACCTACGAACTGGTGATTATGGCTCCTGCTACGGAGCGCGGTAGCCTGTGATAGGGCTCCTAGGGTTCACAATGGAACTCCAAACAACGTCCCGGTGCACTGTCGCGCCGTGGAACAAATAAGCCAATGGTTGACGAGGGTGGGCTAAAAGCCCCATATGCACGTATATTAAACATAAAATTGTAATAAAATTAAAAGATCTTAGCTAATGTCAGAACTAACAATACACAAGTCACTCCTTAGTGTCACAGCGTTGGAAGTCTCATGTGGTGTGACAAACATACACAGACTGGACAGTTATGAAGGGCTTGGACCAAGCTGTAAGGACCATAAAATATAAAACTTTAGAGAGAAGGAGAGTCGAAGAGGCAGGAAGAATGTGCAAGGAGCTGGAGGCAAGCCGTAGGAAATAAAACAGAAACTTAAATTGTAGAATGCGCAAGATGGACAAATCAAACCCAGGATGAGGCGGCACCCGGTAATACCAACGAAATACACTGACTGACTCGGAGAACAGCATGTGAAGCAAGACCTTTTCAGTTTTCCATTTTAAGTACTGGACTCCAAGTGGCAGCATGTAAGGCGCTGTTGACGCAAAGAACAAGAACTGGCTACGGTGACAGGTTTGGCATGAATGAAACTATAAGGTAGGATGGGTCTGTCTTGCAATCTCACTGATACTTGGCACTAGCGCAAAGCGATGTGTAATCCTTACACAAGGGTGCGGGAGAAATGACAGGGTCTGGAGAGCGTGGGAACTACCCACTCCAACACTGAATTGACTCGCTAAAAAAGGAAGATTCTTGGTGTGCAAGGTTACCTCCAGTGCTTAATTTGTAAAAGAATAAGTCCCAGGGCCCTGACCAGGAGGCAACTGCAGCTTGCACCACCCATCGCCCCTGTCATCGCTGCCAATGACTGTACCAAAACAACTACTAACCATCTCTCTCGCCTGTAAGTGCAACAGTACACATTATTCTAGGTCCCAAAAGCTAAAGGAATGGCTGGGGAGGCAGATATTATTAATTATTTTTAATGTATATTGTATTCATAA
The DNA here is from genome assembly GCF_964263255.1 of Lissotriton vulgaris. NCBI lineage: Eukaryota > Metazoa > Chordata > Amphibia > Caudata > Salamandridae > Lissotriton > Lissotriton vulgaris. Next base: position 649,190,007 of record NC_141700.1, on the reverse strand, counting down.
ACCACCGCTGTTCTGCTCATCTCTAAATTAGATGAGCAGTGCCACCATGTGGCAGACTGCCATAAGTGCTGTGTTGACAATTAACTACTGGTGCCGAGCACCAGAAACCACTGGCTCAAATTAAGCATTGGTTACCTCTCTGAGAGACATATGTCAGCAACCAGGTTTCAGACACCTAAATGCTGCACACCGATCTATGAAGCAATAGTGCTCCCTGGCTGCCCTGCATTACCCAGCCTGCATTGCTATTGCATAGTGCTAAATTAAGATCATTGTAAATGGATAGTGGTTGTGCAGGTACCCTCAGGTACCACAGACCATAGTAGATCAACCCTGCCTCCATCACGTATGGCACATGGTTCAGACATGGGAGAGGTGCCTACGGGAGGAGCTGGGGAATACTTCAGAGGCTTTTCTGTGGGGTACCCCGGTCTTGAAATTGCTGAATAGAGTGTTACTTTAGAACTCATGGAAAGAGACAGCAGTATGTAGGCTAGGGCAAGTGTTGATAAATACAGGTATAGTGGACCATGTTAATTAAAACTTAAACAAAAGCTTCCGCACAAGGAAAATCTGGATATGAATCTCAGAACTTTCACAATGTATTACCATTTGTTTCCTAGAAGTACTTCTTATGCACCTTAATTGTATAGAGTGGTAGTTTAATGTTAGCACCCAAACGAGGTTGCCTATAGATGTGCCCTTAATAAGGTTAGTAATGGAGAAAGTGAATAAATAAAGAATGAATTTGACACAAGAATTTGGTATGCAGAATTTGTGTAATTTGCTTTTTGTGTAATTATGGCAAAATTAGGTGAAATGCAAATCCGTCATTTGACACTATGCTTTAGTGCGAAATAAACACCACAAGTAGCAGCCACTCGCATTATGTTGTTCCCTTGCATTCGCTGTAAATTTCTACAGCAAATGGTGCCATTCTCAATAAATTTTTACCGCAAATGGCCAGTAATTACAAGAAGTGGCATAAAGGTGTAATTTACGGAATTGCGCATACTAAGCATAACACAAATTTTTACCGCAAATGGCAAGTAATTACAAGAAGTGGCATAAAGGTGTAATTTACGGAATTGCGCATACTAAGCATAACACAAAGTTACTGAATTATGCAAATTATATGGTTAAATTACAATTTTACCCAGGCATTATCTTAACATACAAGTGGTGCAACAAATAATTTTGTATGTGTTATATTGTACTTCAAAATGCATGTCCAAAATGTCATTGCTTGTTTCCAACTTAGTTGCTCCTGTCACCAAGTTAAGGAATGCCATAGGCTGTGGCGTTGGAGAAGGGTTTCTTAGTATCTGCTTGAATTTTTGAAAATTAAGCTATCCAGAGGACCGTTATTTTCAATTTTTCTTGAAACCAAGGGAATTCAGGATTTAGCACACTACAGAAATGTGTGTGGTAGTTGCAAAAAACAGATTGTACAAATGTGGTTCTTGTCAAATAATTGGGGATTGGATGCTAGATTTAGTTTACTTAACATATTATGAGAAGGCTGTACACATCAGAAGGAAGTGCCACGAAAAATGACCATGTGTGTTGATCATTTAGTGCCAGATGTACAAAGCACTGGTTGCAATTTGCGACCAGTATTTTGGCGACCAGTGTGCTGTTTTGTGAACTGGCCTATGTACTTAGCAAAAGACCAAACCAACCAATCTCATGAATATTAATGAGGTAGGTCGCAAATTATCACCCACTATGAATTGCAGCCATCACAGGGATGGTGGCCTGGTGAGGATAAACATATATATATTTTTTTTATTCAACCCCTTTTCCTGAAAGGAAAACCAGATGCATTAAAAAAAACACAAAATGAGTAGGCAGTGCTCCATGGAACTACTGCCTACTCTTAAAAATGTTTTAGTCAAAATTCACATAGGGGAAGCAGTCCCCTCGAGAACTCTTTTATATTTGCGAATGCCTTACCACTATCTTTCAGTAGTCAGTAAAAAATTAAAGTTTTGCAACTGGAATTTGGTCCGAAGCATTTATACATACCACTGAGAATCCGTATTTGTAAGGGAAGCCCTTAACACGCCCCTTCTAAACACTGATTTAGACTTTGGTCACAAACTCAAATTGTGATTTGATAACATGTTACTGAATCACAGTTTGTGATTTGTACATACCAAAAGGCCTTTTAGTGGTTGAAAATGTCCCAAATCTGCATATTGGGCCATTTGAGATGAAAAAAAGGGTTTGTACATCTGGCCCTTAATGCTTTCCAGATTTTCTTCTCTCTGTTGCATACATTTTAGTTATAGATACATGACAACAATGGATGTTGCTTGTTGTTTGATGGATCATATATTTTATTTCTATTCTGAACTTAGGGTCTGATATAGAGTCTGGTGGATGGGTTATTGTGTTACAAACATTACAAATAGTTGTATTACAAGTGCCATAGGGTATGATGCACTTGAAATATGACCGATGGGACCAGTGCTTAATTTGTGCTGGTGCTTTACGGCGCTCAGCACCGACACTTAATCATCAACACCGGCACTATAGTTTCACACTAATTTTTGGCAGGCACAGAGATTAAATGATTTGGCCTGAATCAAAGGATGTTGAGCCAATGTTGATACTTGAACCTAGTTTCCCAGCTCCGAAGCCGGCAGCTCTGGCCATTAAGCCACATTCTCTCCCCACTTCCTGCTTAGTAGCTGGCTCTGTTTTAGGCAGTGTTGCAGGAGTAATGTGCTGGTGCAAGCTGCCTCCTGGTGAGAGCCCCAGCACTTATGTTTTTTTACAAATTAACCACTGGATGGGACTCCATCAGGATTTTGACAGAGTAACACATCCACCAAACTCTAAAGTAAGTCCTTAAAGTTTAATAAAGAGTGAATAAAAAATTGCAAAAAAATAACACGTACGTTGCATGTAGAGGCCCATCCTCCTGTATTACCTTTCTGAACTAACCTCTTTCGGTCAGAGGTCACTTGAGTATCAAACAGTGAAACTTAAGGTCGAGTTACTGACACTGCTGCCTTTCACCTCAGTCTTTAGCGAGGTCAAGAGGTCATTTCACTGTCTTTAGTTCCTGACCCTGAGTTTTCCTGGAGACGGCCTTGGTAGCAGATTAGGGCATTCAGAAGCTTAAGCACCCAGTTGGCATGTCTGTACCTGCTGGTGGGTCTGTGGTTGAACCTGCATCCACCGCTCACCATTGGGAGGTTTCTGAAAAATTAAAAGGCGCGCTCTGCTTCCTCGCTAAATATTGTGATTATTAAAAAATACATGTTTAAAACATTTTGTAGCAAAAACCAGACCCAGAAGGGCAACTGGATGCTGCACATGAATGATGTGGTATTAATAGTGCATATTAATATTAAGTTGGTGTGTTAACACAGTGAACTTCCGCACAGTGTAGAACAAGAACAGCTGGCCAGTTAAGACGGCGATACTCTCTTTAAGATGTTAGATTACACTGAAGCAGCAAAGAGTGTAGTGAAAAACATGTATGTAGAAAATAGGCCTATTTCAAAGTAAGAATCAATAGGCAGAAAATTCAGAGTATGCTACTATATCAGCTAAAAAAAACTGTATTTATATTTTTTTCTAATTTAATTTAAACATTGTGGACCGAAGTTTGCACAGTTCATTTCTTCAGCACTGGAGACGGTGATTTCTTTTTCCAGAACAATGCAGTGCTACTTACTGATGTATTTCAGTTTTGCCACCAGCATCCTAGGAGTGGTAGGCACTGAGAGGTTTGTAGTTGCTTTGGTAGGTACTGTGGGTTGTTGTGCTTGATAGCCTCCAGTGCTATAGGAGCACATGTGAACTTTATTTTGACTTCCAGGGAAAGTCATGCCTGACTTTGGCGAGGCGATTGCATGGTCTCATTTTTAACTGGTGCTTTAGATTGTCTGGTCCTGATCATTCAATGTTTACAATGAGTGTAATATATTTGCTGCTTATTAATGTTATATCAATTTATACTTTGTGTATATAATACTTTTATGGTTTTAATTAACTGAATAAAGTACTTTTGACTGATTAACTGGTGCGTAATGTGGTAGGTTCATGGTGAGTAGGCCAGACAAGCACTTTTGACTAGGGATGTTCCCAATAGCGCTTATTGCATCCTTGAGACCAGTTTTATACTGGAGGAGGATCCGGACCACCCCGGAATTAGAAATCTTTTCAAGGGGCTTGTTGGATATAATTAGAAGTGACACCTCTCATGAAATCAAGTGGCTAGGGCATATCCGGGGTCTCTTGATCGATTTGGGTCTACGGGATCTGTGGGAGGATCCCACAAATGCTAGGTTCCCCCCTAAGAAGGTCCTCAAAGAATTGTATTGGCAGCTTTTGGTCTCCAGGACCTTTAAGTCTATTGATCCTGGGTCCCTGACCGGATTGTTTATGGACATTAAAGAAGCGCCAAAATTGGAACGTTATCTTGAAACCCCTAGATCGTAAACTCTACTTTCAACTGAGAATCAGGAGCTTACCGGTTGGGGCATTCACTAGGAGGTGGTCCGCGGAAGCTAAGGCCGCTTGTCCATCGTGCTCAGCGCTCTCGGAAACCATTGGCCACCTACTATTTGAATGCCCTGAGTACGTGGCGCCCCGGAGAACATGGCTTCGGGCCAATATGCAGGGTAATGGGCACTGACGGGGGGTCGGTGGCAGTCAGAATAATTTGTTCCTGTACAGATATGACAGTTTATATAGCTGTGGCAAAATTCTTGGGCTGGACGTGGACCATTAGAAGTAGAATGCTAACAGATTAATATGTATTCATGGTGCCAAATTTAAATCCGCTATCCAATGTACAATAACTCGATTTTAAATGTGTAATGGACTTGTGATTTTTAAATGTAAATATATGTAATTTTATCAAATTTCGTATTTATATGTACAGTTCGCTTTTACGACAATCGTCGAATAAAGCTTGTTTGATTTGATTTGAAGCACTTTTGACATTTTATATGGTACTCAATGGAGACCATCTGGTTCTGGGGGATGATAGGGGTATTGTCTAGTGTTTTTGTGTGATATTTTTATGGTTTGGTATGCAATATATATGCTATATGTACTTTATGCAAGCAGCCAGTGGGAGCCTGTGAAGAACCTTCTGTACTATACAGACGTGGTTGTATCATCTAGATTTTAATGCTTTGGTCTTTTGGGAGACAATTTGTTGATATGCTCTAGAAACACTTATGAATTTTGTTGAAGCTCCCAATGGAAATCGTCAAGGTATTGGGGGATGTGGTTGCACAGGCGTGCTTTTACCTGTGCCATATTGTGGTAGATCGATGGCCCTAAAGGCTAGACCAACTCTTTGGACAATATTTTCTGACTTCCAGTTCCAGAGGAAGATCCCCCAGTGCTGGATGACGTGTTGGTACCATCTGGCCGTTAACGGATTGGTTTTGTGGTTGATGTAATGTCTTGTATACTATAGGTGCCTCTATGAAGTGTACGCAGGCAGCCAGAGGGGGCCTGTGAAGAGTCTTCAGCAGCGGGTGATGTGGTGAGTCATCCCTCATGAATGTCCCATTCTTGTGCATATGTGTGCTATTCTGCGTTAGCGCCTCTGATCTCAATGCAAGCAGCCAGTGGTACCCAGTGAAGAGCCAACAGTGCTCAAGTGATGTGGTTCAAGTGTCTAGTTGTTAATGGATGGGTATTGTGGGAGGGGTATCGTTTTGTGTGCTGTCAAAACACGTTTGACTGTTATTGAAGCTTTCACTGGAGATTCTTCAGCACTATGGTGGCATGTTTATATTGTCTGTTTATGTGGCTCGTTGTTGTAGGAGATAGATTGCCTTTGTGCGCTACAGAAGTGCTTGTGGACTTTATGAATGCTTCCATCTGAGATGTCCTGGACTGGGGGGTTGTGGTTTCATCGACCATCTTTATTGGCAGGGCACTTTGGGATACAATGGCTATTGTGCGAGATGGATAGCCTTGTAGACTAAGCAAGCATGGTTGACTTTTCTCTTGGTTTCCCATGGTTGTCAGTCGGGATGCCAGGGAACTGGTTTAGATGGATGTGCCGAGTGGCTGCCTCTGACACCTGCAGCCTCCTCCATCACTCTTGGGGTGTGCGTGGAAGCAGGATACCAGCTACAACAGAGTTTAACCATAAATCCCATACAACTGCCCCAAATTGTGCTCCATTTCTGAAGGGTGAGTGGCTTCCTTAAATCCGAAATGTGCACCGACCTGACAAAAGGCCCTCGAGACAACAAACCTCGGGTGGTCTGTTGACACAGCAAAGCAATGCAACCAAAACAGGCAGTCACCATGGAATCGACAGCAAACAACCAGGCACGTGAAGAGCTGAGTCCGGCTGTTTGCATTCACAGGTGGCCGAGGACAGCAAGACCGAAAGCTCACGGATCAGGCCACGGAGGGTGGTGTGCTCAGCAATACATGGGAACTGAGGCTGCCGCCTTCGGCTGCTTTCTTTCTTTTCGAATATTAGGCCAAAAGGATAAGGACGGTGGTGCCTGTGGAACCGTACATCATACAACGGAGCAGCTTATCAGAGTGAACGCCTCAAGCTGTGTGACCCTGGGCAAACCCGTTTCATTCATTGTGCCACTGAACTTCCATTATTAGCCTTGCTTGAAACATGCTGTCCCTCAGCGTGAGAACATCTGGATGTTGGTAGCTCTCTTTAATACAATGAAGTGGTAGAGGGCAGAAATGAATAGTAAAGGCCTGCTACTTTAATATTCCAGTGTTTGCCTTTCTGTTTCTTTCAATTTCCTACATAGCACCCTGAATAGATGGAATATCTGATAGCCCCACGATGAAGGGCTATAATGCTATCACAGCCATTAAAGGCTCTCTCCTCTGCTGAAAGATGCCCATGCCAGCTGCTCGACCATATAACTCTCACGAGGTGTAATGAGAGTGTGAAGTGGGATGCATGGGAGAGACAGGGAACGCTGGTCTGTTTGATGAGAATAGGGGGCAGTTGCTACTTACTGTATTGTCTGCATTCTGCAGGCGTTAACAACTATTAATTGCCCTTCCCTCCATTATGAGCATTCAGTTCCTACCCATATTTCTAGCATGAGCAGTCAACTATGGTAAATATTCTTTACAGAGGCAGGTAACTGCTGCAGATGGTGTGATTGTCGCATAAACAATGGGGCATGTACCTTTACGCGTCATTCACCAGAGACATCACCCGTCGAGTAGCTTCTGCTCAGATTTTCCCCCGTTGCCCATGTCTTCAGGGAGCTGCACGCCTGCACGAGGAATACCATTTTTTCATCTTTCCAAGATAAATACAGGGACATCATCAGCTTATGTGGGAGGCCACAGACAGTGCGATGCCCCTTACCATCAAGCCATGATGCTATCTACACAGCTCACAGTGGCTGTGTAACCAAAATATGTTTGATCACAGTGGATATATTACACGCTCATGTCCTCTCATCAGTAAATTCATCAAGGTGCTATGGCAGAAGGTTCCTGTTATCGCTGAAGCGGCACCAAACCAGACTTTAAAATAGTCTTCCCCAGGCACACATCAAGAAGAAAGGTATCGTGGCTCTAAGGCATTCAACAAGCCTTTTTCATCTGTATGGATTCAAGCTGTCAGGATAACCCCACTTGAGGTAGTGTAGAGTTATGAACCGTCTTTACCTATATAGTTTTATAAAATGTTTCTTTGGCATTTGTAGGTATGCAACTCAAGTATGCTTTGCTAAAATCACTCAAAATAAAATATCACACAGCTTGTCTAAAATTCAATATTAAGTTGAAATACATATGAACAACAAATTGCAGCATGCTATTTGCACAAATCTAAAATGTGTTAATCTATGCAGCAAGTAGACACACATGATCTAAACGTATGTCATCTCTTTTGCTTGTAGGTTTGATATTCTTATTTGCTTTTAAGACCAAAGTGACCACAAGGTATACAATCTTACTTGATTGACCCCTTAGGCACAAAGTAAAAGTGTATTTTCAAGTTCTTCCTTCGTATTAAATTAACCACGTGGGAAAAAAAACATCTTGTAAAATTTAGACTAGGCCAGATAGATTAACTTTCTTTCCTGATTCCTTTCCTTGATTTCGTGTTGTAATGGAGATTGGTGGCAGTTCTTGACTTTTATGAGCTTCCAGTATGTCTGTGGCCAACAGAGTCAAATATGATGTCAGGCGTGAGGCTTGATGGATTCCTCTAAACCCAATGAAATAAGTGATTGCAACCTGCAGCGGTCTCCCTTACTCTGATGTAAATGTCACAGGCATTTTGCAACGTCTGATCTGAAAATACCAAAACTGCTTAGGGGCTTTACTGCAAATGTATGTATTTAAGATTGTATTATAAGCACAAGACAGATAGTGTAATAGCCTGTAGATGTCCCTCAATTCCCTCATACAGTTGGGAAAACCTATTACAGCCTTAGTTACCCAAGTGTAGGAATTTGAACTGCCATTGCTTCTTTGACTGACATAATATGAGCGGGTGGGGAAGTGTTCCAGAGTATACAACCAGAAACGCAGAATCTTCTACCTCCAATGAGGATTACATTAGCCTGGGGTAGTAAGAAAAACACGAGGGAATGAAGGAAAAAGCTTTGCTTCAAGAAGGATTATGCAAAAAAAATATATAAATTCGTTTATGATATCATGAATATTCTTGGGGCTTTTATAGGTTTCAGGTTAAATTATTCTACACACTAATTTCCAAGCGCTGAAGACATTTGTTTTCTTATTATTATAGATAACTTGAACATGCTTACCCGCACTGTCTTTGCAGGCCCTTACAGGCCGGACTGCACATCTGAACTGAACTCGAAATTACCTATTACCAGGTACGAAACTAGAGAAAGGTATATTTTCTAAAGAACAAGCCCGCGTTAGTGGTGTTTGCTGGAGTGTTCAATGCATGGATTTTGTGCTGGGGACTCTTTTAATGCCTCATTGCCAGATATTATTTTTACTAGGGCGGTTCAAAGTTGGCCAACTTTGCTTACGTCCACTTCAAGAAATCTTCTACATATTTCCACAGCTATGAGTATTTTAGCAGGAAACTTCGTAGACGGGCCAAGATGCGTAAAGCAGTTAAACGTTGTAGCATCACGAAGTCGCGAACTTTGCATAACTCTTCCGGTGAAGCCCTAGCACCCAAACTAACTGACTACCATTTTCAACTTCAGAAGGATGAAAGGCTGATTTAACTTGCTGCCGTTTGGACCAGTTGCCCGCATTTTGCACAGATATCTCTGCAGCAATGCTCTTCCCCCAAACTATCCTACCTATACTAGTTGAAACTCCTTAAAAAGTAAAGCAGGTATGCACGCATCGATATGTGTTGGAGAATGTGGTTCTGAGATGGAATGTGGGAAGCAAAATGTGGGTTGTATGAAGCGCGGGTGAACTGAGGTTGTATAAAATCTAGTTCCAGCAGAATAAACTGTGGGCTTCCTTGTCATGTCAGGGGAAAACATCTCCATTCATCAGGGTTAATCCCCTGCCAGCAGGCCGAAGCCAGCGAAGCCGTCTCTTGCCTCTGCCTCACCTCATCTAGCAGAGGGAAAGCCATTTTCCGCTCCTGGAGCTTTTTTTTCTTTCCCTGGGCTGCGGTTAGGTGTCAGGACTTGAGGACTTGGTCCTCATGAGCTGAAAACCCAACCCAAAGGGAAATGAGGAAACTTCCTGCCATGGTCTTTGATAGACTAATGGGCTGTGGCACAGCCAACCAGGCTCTGCCCGACATGTGATGTAATGATAGGCTATTTATATAGCAATAGAATGACCTCAAAAGGCTATGTCCTTCTAAATACAACATTTCCAACATACCTTCATGCCTGCAGCAGCACCAGCTCCCTTACTAAAGGTACCCAGGTTATTTAATGTAAGCGATTATTATTATAGCGCCAATAATGGGTTGTATATATCAATATTCTTTTTCATGGGATACCAATTGGCTTGCAGTCAGAGAGCCAGGACAGGGTATTTAGTTTATTTTAGACCTAGGAGGCAGTCTCTCTTTTTCATATTGGGGCAGTTTGTCTCAGCACAGTAAATTGCAAGTGTTGGCAAAGCCAATGGGTCTTGCTTTTGGGACCTATAGGCCTTGCCAATGCTTCTTTACAATACTCCACAGCATCGGCAAAAAAATTGTGCAGCAAAGTAAAAATAAAAATGCAAAAAAGAAGATAATGGGGCTGCAGTGACCACGTCCTGTTTGTTAGGCGCACGCATGCATCATTCATTGCACATGCACACCTGCAACATGACTTAGTGCCAGTTGTTTTTATATATATATACATACCGATCTGAGATGGGTCGGTACCTTAAAAAATGAAAAAGAAGTAGAGCAAAAGCACATTTTTTTTCAGGAGGAGAGATGGCAGCAGTTTGCCACCCAGACCCCCTTACGCCCATCCCAAAAAGTTAAAGGTTGAAGAAAATTAAATGGTGGGCGTGAGGGACAATGGAGAAGCAGGCAGGGAAGCAATAGTGAGTGAGTGAGTGGGGAAGGGGGATGCACACAAGGTAGAGGTCACAGATGTGAGAAAGCAACACAGAGTTCGGGTAGGCATGGGATTTGATGGAAAAGATGCCCAGGAGAAAGAGCTTGCAACACGAGATAGACAGCAACATGAGCTCAAGGTTTATTTGGGGGAGGGAGAAGCACACAAGAGAGACCTGGAAAACACATGCCCTCTTATGGAGTGCTTAAGCAAGACGATAAAAGTAATTCCCTAAAAGTGAGTAGTGGGATGATAGAAGATAGACAATCAGAACCAAAATGGTAAAGAGCCTATTTTGCAAGGGAGGGACAAGCACAAGATGAATTTGCTGGGACAACGAAAACCACTGAATAAGAAACAAGGTGGAAGAGGTGTGGCACCGCGGCCAGGGCGACTGACTCCGGAATCTGGGGATCACGGTTCGATCCCTGGTGCCGGCGGCAGATTAGCCCAGCACCGTGTGACTCTGGGCAGTAGCTTGCTTAATCTTCCTGACGCCACCCAGCGCCAAGATACCCTTACGGGGGATTGTTCACGCTTTACAAATGTGAATTATTATTATTAAACAAGCAAATGAGAGTGACAATTAAGTCAACCAATGGTAAGGCAATGGGCAAACTGTTAGCCCCAGTGATTTCTTGGTAAGCCCACAGTAGGTCTTTGGCAACCAGACAACTTGTGCCCTCTAGAAGACTAGACCTAAAAAACAATGTGATGCCATCGTTCTGTGCTGCAGTCATGGTCTTTCCAGCAGTAGTTCAGGATCATGGCAAAATCTTCCCTGTCTCTGCGAATGGAATTGGGTACCAGGATGCCTTCTACAAAAGCTCTTTCAGCATCACCTTGAGAAATATGTGAACAGATTCAAAAGTGGTTCTTCTCTTTTTATGCATTTACCCAAAATGTGTACTAGTCTTTTCACTTTGACTCTTTTCTAGTTTCTCTTTTACGCTTCCTCCAAATGTATTTGTTCTCTCTTCAGCCACTTGCTTCTTTCTCTTCTGCATCTCCCTCTCTCTCTCTCAACCACCTCTTCTCTTCCTTTCCAGTGTTCAGTCCCTCCTATGTGTTTTATCATACCGTTCTCATGTGTCTTTCCTTTTTGTCTTCTTATCCCCTCCAATGTCCCCCCTGCTCTTTAGTTTATTTTTGTGACTTCCTCCCTCCTTTTTAGTTTCCTCTTCCCCCTTCCCGCCTGTCCTTTGTCCATGCTCCAGTGTATATTAGTTGTAATACTCTTCAGTTAGTGAAAATGTTTCACTTTTTGCTGTTCTAAACTAAACATGCCTGTTACGACCAAGATGGCTTGGTTTCCTGGCACTCACAAAGTAATGTGTCTACCACAACTCTTGAGTCGGTTCATGAAACATCCCAGTTTATATTCTAGGATTATCCAGTGTTTGCCTGACTATCCATTCACCAGAAGAGATATAGTGGCCCTCCACCTTCAAGGAAACACAGAGGAAGGCAAAGCGTGGCAGTGCTCTCAGGTGGATTATGTTGCGGGACTGCCCTTTTGATGAAGAAAAAGCCACTCAAATTCATGGTAGAAACTAACCAAGTCTCCCTGTCAGCCAATCTTGTCTCATGTCAAACCGGATTGGTGAACAGAAGGAACGGCACAGGTTATAAGTGGGTGGCGGGTCTGTCAGCAGCTAAGGTCAGAAAAACTGTAAAGAAAGACATTGTTATTATAGTCTTGCCCCGTATCATTGGCCTCTGCGGAGAGTGGAGGGGTATAAGGGAGCATAGCCGCTGTAGTTACAACAATTATATTTCTTCTCCACTCCATCCTTAATCACAATCACAGGCAGACATGTCTATAGGGACACTGGGAGGGGTGCTAGCTTTCAAGACAGGGGCAGAACAAGCTGCCTTACCTGGCATGCGACTGACTCTGACCCAGCTCATTTGTATTATTGTCCGGATCAGTGCAAGTTTTTTTGCCACGTTGGCTGAAGTGATAATTTGTCCTCTTGGCATGGAAGCATCATTTGCTTCTAGTATTGCTGGATAGCATTTGTGGCTGCCTGGTCTTGCCAAGCCCCAGGACCACCTCGACTAGAGAACCCAATTACAGTGGTTTGTTGTAGTTGCAGAATAGCTCAGTGCTGGAAACATGGCGTTCTTGATGACACATAATTATGTGATCGGCTTACCGATACTTCTGCGTGCTCTGTTTACGCTTCAGCACTTATGGAAATAACTTTATAGTATCTGTATCCTTGTATTGTAGCATAAGCCATGAAAGCTAGAGGGTTGTGCTCTACTGACAAAGGATGCTACAGCCCTATTGGGCTTTTAAAGGAAGAAGCTGGTCAATACATTTCCCAATATCACCGGGAGGCCCGTCCACCACTGTGGGGTGCAGTCACTGACCACACACATTTACACTTTTCTGCGTTGTTGCACTGATCTTGTAGCATTTGGACAGCCCTTCCTACTCCTGATGAGAACCTGAATCCCTTTTGGGTGGATAAGCAGTAGGCTACTCCATTTGTGGTGCATGGTTGGCATAGTGGTGATTATATAGGGTGGTCTGTGTGGGGCAGACTTTAAGTATTGTGTGTGAGTTTCTAACGTTTTGCGACAAATGTATGTGTAGTTGTGCTTGGCCATGCAGACTGGAGGTTTAACTCCTTGCAGGCGTTGGCCGGCCCCCGGCCGTCCGACGTCACAGTGGGCGTGTGCGGAGGACAGCCAGAGGCCGTCCGAACCCCGCCCACTCATTATTTCCCCAGCACCACAGCGGAATTTGCGCCGTGGTCAAAGGGTTAAGAGATACAGCCATAAAAAAAAAATTGTACAATTTTATTAGGGAAAGTAAAATAAGGTACAAGGCAATAATAAAACAATAGTCAGGTCTACAATAAAGATACATACATATTTTGCTTAAATTCACCATCAGTGATTAAGCGGCTGCTACATTCATAGTGCATCGTTGGAAGGGGTGGTTTATAATGTTGGCTTTGTGAGAAGAGGCTTGCTTGGTGTGGTGTGTGGGGTCTGGAAAGGCCCCTCTTATCACGTTGTGGAGGCATGGAGAGATGCTGAGAAAGGCAGAGATGAAGTTGCATTCGTCTGCAGGCTAAGCTTATATTTCGGTGGATGGTTTGGTGGCTATCCTGATGGAGTTGGTTGTTTTGAGAAGTCTGGAAGATATGAATGTCTTGCAAGATGCTGCAGGGGTGCTGCACTTCACACCTGCTTCTGTGTCTGTGTTTATGATTTGTGTGCAGTGCAGACATGTGAACTGACTAAGATGGACAGAGTGACATCATCAGAGAGCGCTGAGTCGTCTTTTAAGGAACCCCCAGGTCTCTGGAGCTTTCCCGAACTCGCATGACGTGTGTCCTTTGTCAGATACATCAAGCACTTCTCGAACCCGTGCCCTGCCACGTCACGCGGCAAGCCCTCTCGACCGGGAGATCTAGTCACGGAAAGGCAAGATTAATTTATAGAAACGTTCATGGACGCTGTGACGTCACAAACTTTGTGAGGGGGGGGGGAGAATTCAGTTTATCCATTGGAAAGCAGCCCGCCCGAGCCTTTTAACTATGCAGTGAAACAGATCTTTCCTGCCTAGAAATTGGGCCGACTCCCAAAATCTGACTCATTAGAATATTTCTGCGAATCCCCCCCTTCCCGCCGGGGAGAAGCCTGACGTCGACGCGAAGTTTTCCTTGACAATTTACCACCTGTGTTTCATACGACTTCTGCGTCTGACAGTTACTTCTATAAACTAGCATAAGTGACCCTCAAATGACCCCCCCGCTCAGCTGCTCGTGGACCACACTTCCTGGGAGCATTTGTCTATTTGCTGTCGTTAATAGTCGTTAATAGAAGCGCTGCTCTCTAACGCAGACCCCCTCTTGAAAAAACCTTCGGTGGACCAGGCAGACAGTCAATGGAAGGCTGGCCCCAGACGGGAGCTCTGTTTTCTTTTTTCCCCCTTTTTTTCCGGCATCTCTCACTGACGGCCGTGAAAGTTGGCAGGAGGGACGCTTTCCAGCACCGACGGCTCCCCCCGGCACGCCTGCCTGCCTCCCAGCTGCGGGTCACCCAGAGTGTAGCCGGTCTGCCGTGCGACCACCACTGCCACTTTTTGGCCCCGCCGAGGAGCCGTACGTAATCCCTGGACCGGTCAGTAGCGGAGCACTTCTGCGTGTCTCGCGGGGGGTGGTGGGGAGAGTTTGCTGCTGCCCGTGTCTGACTGCCACACGGACTGTATATCTCTAACCTTTGACATTCTGACGTTAACTGTTTCAGGGCATGTTATCCTAACGGTGAGGGTCCGTTTACTGTATAGTATAATGAGGCTCGTCTGTGCAGGAACAGCAGGCAGCCTGGGTGGGCTGTCACACCCCTGGAAGTCACAGCAAAGTGGCGTCTCACGCATGAGGTGGGGCTTAAATGAGATGTGAAGGTCAAATGCAAACTGGAGGCAGGGCTTTAAATTGGATGCAAAACACTGGGGGGGGTCTCTCAAGGGGGCGTGGCCGATTTAATTATGGGCGTGGCGTAAAACACGTAAACTAAAAATCTGTGCTTAGCATAGTGTGCCCCCCACTGGTATTTTGCTGTTTCTGTCATTGCACCCAGATATATGTTACAACAAGTAACATCATACCTACAAGTTTATTGGCTTTGTCAGCGGTTGTTAGTTGCATAAGGTAAATAAGCAGCAACTATGGCTTGCTTTACATAATATTGAAAAAGCTTCCACTTAAAGGCCTGGTGACACTAGGACGATGTTGCTGCTACTGCTTTCAAAAAGAGAAGGGAAATCCAGAGAGAAAACGTCTCTTTAAAGGGTTTTCCTTCCCCTGCAACACTCACCTGGCATGACGTCATGCTGTAACTTCTCCACTAGTGAGAATTGAGCAGTGTGAGCACAAGCATATTATGTGCCTACTGTCCCTGCAGTCCGGAAAAAAAGCGGACCGCCTGTGCCAGGGCACAAGAGCCCAATAGTGAACTGTTAGGAGGCGCCCTTTTGAAAACTGCTGATGCTCAGCACCGGTGAGACCCGGCCCACTTAAAGCCCTGACTGGAGGTATACATTGGAATTCAAAACTGATATGGGAGTTTTAAATGGAATGATAGAACTCAGCTTGGAATGCCTTTTGGTATGGGAGTGCTAATTTGGCAACAGAAAATCGAGGTTGGAATGGGGTGTGCAGTGAGAGTATATGAGAGTGATCCGCGGGACTGGAAAGAGAGTTTAACGATATTTTATTAGGATATTTCATAAACAGGAGTTCCACTTGTTGATTTTTAACCCCTCCCCTGCTGATGACGGAACCGCTCCGTCATCAGCCGCGGTCGCGCTGTGCTGATGACGGAGCGGTTCCGTCATGGCTCGACCCGAACTGCTAGGCCAGGCAATCTCTGGACCGGACCTGACTCACAGCCCCAATCAGGGTTTGGGTTGCATGTGTTCAGGGAGACCCTGGCCTGGCAGTTCGGGTTGGACTGTTCCTATTGAAGCAGGGCCACGACTGATCGCATATGGCTGGCTCCAAACTGATGTGGCTTGGTGGGCACAAGAGTGATGGATTGGAATGCTACCCCAAGCGATTGCCAGTAGTGAGACAACTTTCAAGACTCCCTAAGTGGCAAGAGTATGCCCAGACGTGATTTTTGTGCTCCCTGTGCCACTGGAACCGACCTGCACCTGACGGACGAGCCCCAATCAGGGTGAAACCAGTCCTGAAGGGGGATGGGAGCACAGTCCTGTGCTGCTTGTGTTACTGTTCGGGGAGGACCTAGCAGGCAGTTTCGTTGGACTGTTCCTATTGGAGAAAGGTCAAAATTGATTTGCATACAGCTGGGTCCAAACTGAGGTGGCAAGGTGGGAAAAAAAACCAATCACTAGGAATGCTACCCTAGCCATTGCCAGTGATTAGTCGAATCCCAAGCATTCTTACGATCAGCTTTTGTGTGTTTGATATATTTGGACGCGTACCCCATGCCATTTTAAGACCTGAGCTTGTATATTTTGATATTAGGAGTGAGAAGGATTAAATGAATGACATTCCACACAATATCTTGTGTCTTGGTTCCAAATCTATTGGCTATAATCGTAGACAAAATGTCAGGACCGATACCAGAGACCCCAGTAATGAAGTCATCATTGCCCATTCTTGCAGCCTCTTGAGAAGTGTTGGGCGGCAAGCCTATCATATGTCGCTGACAGTCGAGCAGCAGTAGGTTGATTTTCAGTTTTTCCTACGGATCTCCTCTCTCGTGTTAATCAGTTTGGATCTGGTTCCTCTCCGGGGCGTCAGCTGTGAATGATGGTCATAGAAAATGTATTTCACCATAATTTAGCAAATGATGCATTTTCTCTACACTGCGCCTAGAAGCCTGAGTGATCCCAGATATGGCCGTCTCTTACTAACCAACCATGGCACGGGGGATCATTGTCTTCTAGACTAGAGGGATATTCACTCCCATGCAGTTGAGCATAGGAGAACCACCAACCCCCTACCCAATGGTGCTCCATCACATCAAGCCAAGCACTTGCAGCTTTGGCATGAATGAATGCTAAGCTTCCTTCAAATAGACCTCTAGTCGGCAACTTCTTGTCCAACAAATTCCGCTCTCTCTTGACCGCCTTCGCGGGACAGAGATATCGTCCTTTGACAAATCTCAGATCATGATGCTGCATTGATTGCGCAGTCAATGCATGGGGCTCAAAGGCAAGACTACCAGGTATGAATTCCGAAAACCTCACTTTCAGTGGAAAGTGCTGCCTGCCTGGGTGGTGGGGTAAGGTTTATCAAACAGGGGGCCCCAGTTCAATGAGCTTCCCTATCTTTGAATAGGAGCTAGCCAGGGCATCGTCCAGTTGTCTTTTGGCCCACTAATTTGAGAGATGTTCTTCTATTTAGCAGGCCCACGTCATATGCAGGGCTACTCGAATTAGGAGGCAAAGGGGGATCAGGCTATGCAGCAGGATGCTCAAATAATGTGGCACGTTCTGTGAACTAATAATCAAGCCTATTTGTTCTCCCTTTTGTCCACACCTCAGTGCTGTCAGAGCAAACGTTTACGCCATTAGCTCCAGTTTAACACCTCAGCATCTAGAAGGAGACCAATTAAACTTTGCAAAGGGTCTGCCACTGCCCAGCGCCATGTGCGGTGTTTTTTTAGTAACTTCTGGTGCATTTGAACTAGCGATTTTGGTGGAAACCTGCTAATTTTGGAGCAGAAATTGGATTAGAGTGCAACTGTTGCCAATCCATTAATTATACGGAAAACAGTGTAACTACGGAGTCGCATCATTCCAGTGACTCCAATTGTATGGGGAAATCGAAAAATATGTATTTAAAAACACGTTTTTTTCGTAGATAACATGTAATCACTTATGTGCTCGCATTATCATTTATGTGCGCGCTTTATCATGTATGTGCCCGCTTTATCACTTATGTGCCACATTGCCCACGTCGCCTCGGTTCACTTTACTGCACCTCGAAATGATTGGAAAGCTGAGCAGGGGCGCGCGGAGACCCAGGGAGTGGCTGAATATGATACCGAATTGTCGATGTGCTTTTCTCATCACCTGAAAATAAAAGTCAGGATGGAACCCCGGGGATTGGCTGTAAACGGCATCCGGTTGGTTATTTACATAGCGTTGCTGCCCTCTGCTGGAAAACAGATGACCTGCACAAGCAGCAGAAGTCCTCATTCATATATTATTCTCGCACTGTGTGCCTCGGCCACATCGATAGCGCTGTAGGTATAATGCCTGCTGCGAGATGTGTATCCGACCACTAGATTACAGTTCAGAATAAAGGCCGGGGCTTGCTCGTCCTTTCAACCTTCTGCTGCTGCTGAAATAAGCTCCATTAGGTGAGTAATTAAGGCTTTTTTTTAAATTAAGTCCTGGGAGACAAATTCATTGTTAAATGTTCAGTATTGGTATCTACATATGAAGTGTTTAATCAGACTAAGGTGTCCCATATGAATCGTTGTTCGAAAGAGTCACAACTGGTGAGTTAGATCGTCTGGGGATTTGACCTTTGGGCCTTGCCCCTGAGTTATCAGCGTCACCAGCTGACGTCTTAGCTGCATTTAAATATTACCCATGAAGACATACATTGCGGTCCTATAGCTAGAATAAGTAGACAGCAAAAAGACACTGCATCTAACAGCAGCAAACCTTGATTTGTGGTCGCAGCAGCGAATGTATACTCATATCTTTTTACTTCTTTCTCTGTGAGATTTTTAAGGTATTTTCTTGCACTTATTGTCGGATTTCTTTACCTACTTCCTGGGAATTTTGCAATGACGTCACGTTTTTGTCGTTGAGGATAAAGTCACCCCTTCCTGTGAGCTACAGCCAGTACCCCAAATACTTTGGGTAAAAAGACACAAGTGACGGGTGCGTTTACTCACTGCGAAATCTACTTTTGATGGCTAAATGGGTCTCTTGTGCCCTTGAGAACCCTGGCTTGCATTCAAGGAAGGTTTGTTTTCTGGAAGATTTCCAACCCTAATGGCCCTATAACCATAGCTCCGAGAGCAAAGGTTAAAAATGTACTCTAGTAGGGGGAACAGCCATGACAACGCGGGGATTACCCCGCACTGCCATTACAACGCAGGAATTACAACGAAAGTCGTTACAACGACTTTCGCTGGAGGGCGCTATTGGATAGGGAATAGTTTAATTTTCTATCCTACACCTTCCCTACTGTCAACGTGGGCTGGAGTTTGAATAGAAAATTAAACTATTCCACTATCCAGCGCCCTCCAGCAATAGTCGTTGTAACGACTTTCATTGTAATTCCTGCGTTGTAATGGCACGTGTGGTAATACCACGCGTTGTCATGACACACAATCCTCTAGTAGGCATGCACCAACATTGCAAGGACATTCTAGACTATTTCGTAATGATGAAATAATTGCAAGAGACTCCTATTTATCTGCACCAGTCACAGATTTCCAATAATCATATCATGATCAATCATTTGCACATTGGCCTACTGCAGAAAAACAATCCTGCTTGCAACACACATACCCATGCCCCGTGGCGGAAGTGTGCCTGCACTGACGCCAAAAAGATGCCAGCGCAGGGGAAAAGGCACAAACGTATTATATTGCCTTAGATACGCAATATTCCCGCCCTTTCCCTGGTACGCAGTGCGCGCAGCAAGTCGCTGCACTGCTTGACAAGTTTGTAAATAGGCCCCTGAATATGTAAAGCAAGTCTGCATTTGCACTATTAAAGGTTGTTTTACGTTCACAACATAGAAATGATGTTCGTCCCTGAAGAAACATCTTACGTCTTCCCTTTTACACTCCATTATATTTTTCTCCTATCATCTTCCCAGCTCCCCAACCCATCCACCAAAATAGGAATTTCTCCTCCACTGAACAGAGTTACGTATTCAGGCTGGACAATAATCTAAAATTGGAGTCTGTCGGTATTCCATATCATTTAAAGGGGGACCCTCTCCAGAGGCGTAGCAGGGAAGTGGGGGGAGGGATTGGGGGCGGACACCTCCCCGTTCTTATGTTATGTTATGTCAAGCCAGATTTATAGCGTGCACGGATACTCAGAAGTGTCCCGGCATGAAAGCCAAGATAGAAGAGACAGAGGGGCGTAAGCCGGGGCTGAGAAGTTACTTGAAAAGCAAAGTTTTTAACTGCTTTTTGAACAGCCTGAGGTCGCCGATGTGCCGAAGCTCAAAGGGCAGGACATTCCAGTCTTACTGTGTGGGGCAGCTGTTGCGGGACTCACCAGCACCCCCGCTCTTACATGCTGCCGTCGGGCAGCAAACGCAGTGACTGCCACTGGCGGCACAATGTCTAGCTATGCCACTGACCCTCTCTAGAAAGCGAAACATTCTCCATATGCCCTGATAGCAGATTTGCTCGTACGGAAATCCCACCACCCTGATTAACATCGTTTCTGAGGGCCAACGGCTAGAGCGGCCTAGTTGGAAGCTGGGGAATCAAGTTCGAGTCTGGCAGGAGGCTCAAGCATCCTGTGATTCTGTGCAAATCACTTGATCTTTTGTGCCTAAAAAAAAAATTGAGCGCATCCGTCTGTAAACCAACTAGTGCTCATGTAAAGCGGTCTGATACATTCGCGCAATAAACAGACCACGCAGATGTCAAAGCGTAAAAGGCCATTTATTAGACCAGGCTGCACAATTAAACAATAAACAATAACATGAACATTAAATAACATCAACCCCCATATCAACTCTTCTTGCCTCACTCTCTTCACCCACTCTGCCTCATGTCTCCAACCACTCCATGTTCATTGCATATCTCATCCATATACACAAATCACCTACCATCCTACCCCGATATCCTCTGGCATTCCATTCATGCCTCCAGCTCCCCCCATCATTCAACCCCCCCCCCCCCCCGAGGGATGGGTGCGCCCGCTCTTGACCCCCCTACCCCTCCAAAGTATCGCCTACCCGCAGCCCTGGTCTAAACTGGCACGCTAAGCCAACCCTACGCCCAAACCCTAAGAACTGCAGGGTGGGTGGGTGGCCTTTCCTGAAACCCCTCCCGATGGTGCTGAGCGCAGGAAGAGGAAGTTACCTTCCTCCCCTGCACTCTTATACCCACCCCCTAACTCCACCCCTTCACCCCTGCCTAAGTCCTGGTCTCGCGCAAATGACCCCGGGGGAAGACTAGTCTGTGACTGCTTCCCCCGGGGCCAGGCATTGGGTCGAGTTTGCGCTATATAAAACTGAAGGGAATAAAATATGTGAAGATTTTGTGCTTACAATATTTGTGCACCAGGCTTAACCCAAGTGCGTAAATGGCTTTGAGAGTTGGCTCCTACTTGGTTTCTCTCCTTTTTCCCTAACACTCTTTAAAGGTCATTTCTTGGCGCTCCACACAGCCTCCTATAACTGTGCCACTGTGCCCGCGAGGTTAGGCGGCAGGCTTCGGTGCTGGGTAGCAAAGGCGCATGTTTATTTTAACACCTGTTGCCGTTTGGGCCGTGGAAGTGATTTATTGGCATAAAGGGTCTCGTTAATAGCACTTCTCTGCTAAAAGGGGCGCATGACAGTGATGGAGAATAAAGCGGGGCTGTTGTTGGTTTTTTCTCTCTCAATATTTGCTCCCAGCTTCAACCTCACAGCACCCCCTGGGCAGCTCCCAGAAGATTAATCGAGGAAATCTTGAGTTTTTCTTTGTGTCACACAATTTGGACCTTTTCCTTGGTTAATGACCCTTTGCAGAGCTCTGGAATGACGAGCTTGCACCCGTCTGAGAACCCAGACTAGCCGTGCGGCTAGGCCTCTTCACTTCCGGGTCACGTGTCCTCAGTTCATGTGATGGATTTCGCAGCCTTTGGCCCAGCTAATCGGCCTCTCGGTGCCTTCCCTTCCGAGGCTGATGTCATCACTTAAGCACCTTGGCAGGCCCACGTGAAACCAAGCAACAGAGCCGCTCTCAGCCGTCTCCTTCCGGCTTCTTCCGACTCAGCCACTCGAGTGTGACGCAGCAGCCTGCACAACTGGCTTTCATTCATACAAACGCTTATGTGGCTGTTGGTATACGACAGGGGCAGTTTTAAGGTCCATTGTGGGCCTGTTTTTATTAGACAGTTGATATGGGCGTGGCCCTGCTATTCTGGGGTGGGGGGGGGGGGCACTGAATAAATGTGGTTAAGGCAAAGACACCTAGTTTCACTCATTGTAAGGGCCACTGGAATTATGTGGCAGGGGAGCAGGAAATTATGTGGCAAGAGCATGCAAATTATGCATGATAACGAGGCACTTCGTAATTTGTGCACATTGTAATAAAGATTTCACCTTATTAGTACCAGTTTAACAACCAAAAACAGAAATAAGCAACTGACAAAAATAAGCAACGGAAAGATGACCAGTTAACCTTTGTGAAGGGCCTTAGGCTGGGTGGGAACACGTTGCCAGGTTTTTAGTAACTTTTGACCCATCTGAACTTGAAACATATTTTTTTGTTAACATCTGCTAATTATGCGGCAGAGATTGGATTATTTGGCAAGTGTAATAAATCCATAATTGTGCAAAACAAAGCTGCAGATGCATGATCGCATAATTTCAGTGTCCTGCTCGTAGCTCATAACACACACACATTTGTAAGACAGTTACATCGCTCACTCATTGCAGCCTAAAAGGCTACCTCTGTTCAGAGCTCTTTCATTTGCAGAGGAGCATTTGGGAGCTTCAGAAGTTTCAGAAAACCATCCTACCACAGGGGGTGCATCCCTACACCCTCCCCCTTTATTTGAGGACAGAGCAGCCCTGGACACTCAAGTGTGCTGCTTCACTACTTGTGTTAGTCTTTAGACTACTTCAGAATGGTATAGGTGTTATTTATTTTATAGTACTATTTATTTTATCATTTTACTGGTGCCCCATCTTATGTTGTCATTGATGAGAGAGGACGTGTGACATCACTTCCTGTGATTTAATCAGATCTGCTAATTCTCCTAAGTTTTTTCATGCAAATGGGCGTCTTAAAGCCAGGGTCTCCTTTCCTTTTAACTCGCATGAAGGCCTTTTCTTCAGGTTTTGCAGCAGATTAGGATAGACAGAACTTGCGTAGCCATTGCAACTTCACCTCACTGCACCAGGGCCCTCAATACTGTTACATGCAGTGAGCTGCCAAGACTCCCTTAAGTGTCTTTTGCCCTACAGTTGTGGCAGTGCTTGAGCAGGCAAGGCTTAACCGGGAAAGTGCTTTGGGAGTATGGACTGATATAGAAGAATATGACGCAATAGTTGTTACCATCAAAGATTAATTTGCAGTTTCTTTGAACAAGAATGTGTTTTAAAATGTAGAGAAACTAGAGGAGGTAATGTTGATCACAATGCCGAAGCAGTGATGTGTAAGCGCTTACAGATGAGGATGCAACGTGCATGTAGAATGCAATAAAGCAGTTTCAGTAGAAGAAACCATGAGGAAAGCAATCCTGAGCAGGGGCGAAAAAGTAATGAGAGTGGGGAAAACGTGTTAATTTTGGAAAATGTAAAGTGCTTCACAATCAGCCGCTGCAGTTAAGAGCGGTAGGGCCGGCTGGGGGGGATTTCCAGAGGTGACC
This sequence comes from Lissotriton vulgaris, assembly GCF_964263255.1. Taxonomy (NCBI): domain Eukaryota; kingdom Metazoa; phylum Chordata; class Amphibia; order Caudata; family Salamandridae; genus Lissotriton; species Lissotriton vulgaris. The sequence goes on along the minus strand of NC_141700.1, from coordinate 649,166,448 downwards.
AAGAGTGAAAACTTATTACAAGTTTTTGGGATATGTCAAACAAGTACAACTCAAAGTTTTCAGGTCTTTGGGTTACGCCTTTGTGTTAGTTTTTAGGTCACAGCCAATGGAAGGATACGAGCAGGGCTCGAGTCGGGGTACCACGCGGGTGTACGGCGTCCCCCCACTTATTTTACCGTGGGGACACCGTCCCCCCTGCTAAACAGCTGGACTTAACTCTTTGGCCTCTCTGGGACGAGATCGGAGCACACCTTTCGTGACGTCACTTCCTTTCGTGACGTCACTTCCTTTCGTGACGTTACTTCCGGTGACAGCGTCCCCCCACTTCTCTTTTTAGGACTCGTGCCCAGAGATGCTCAACAGTCTTTCTTCATTTCAGTAGCGGTAACTCATCAGGTTTGAACTGATGAACTGGTGGAAACAATCTGGTAGAGCAGCAACTCAAAATGAAAGTAAGAATGGGAAAATTGGATCTTCATTTTAGTGTACAGTCTTGAAGACCAGAGTGCAGGAGCCTTTGTTACCTTGCAGTTTACAGTGTGGGTACCAGATGGACTTTAAGGGCGAGTTTCTTGAAAGTACTAGTCACAGTTGGCTTTATCTTGTGCTTCTGTGGTACTGGAGCTGCATGTTTCGTAATTCTATGCAAGCTTGCCGTAGTAAAAATGTGTCCGTGACCTGGGTGTGGGGGATCTGTGTGGCCCACAGGGAAACATCAAAACCCGATATCTTTGGAAGCAGTACTTACAAGCCAAAACGTTTATTTGTTGGGTTCCTACAGGATTGCTGGTTCTGTTTCTAGATTGTTTTCTAGACCAAGATGACCTGGAATTACAGATAGGGGTCAATAATTCTATACTTCAAGATCCTTAGGTCCCACTGCTGCAGAACCTTTATACTTTAGGGAGGACTTTCTGTCTCTGTGCACCCTCAGAACCCCCCCCCCCATTTGCCCTCAGCACATAAATAAAGGTGGAAATAAAGTGTTTGCAAGTGAATTTATACTTTGCACAGCAGAAGCTCCAGCCAGTCTTCAACACTGAGTAGGAAATGCAGCAACTAGCCACACTCGTATTAGGGATCCGTTACTCCGGTCACACTAGGTTTAAAGAGCAGTAACCGATGACACATTTTCTATTTCTGTCGTAATTCCAGTTATGATAGTATTACAGAGCAATAATGTCAGTCACGCTTAGATCTTTCTTGTTGCGTGATAGCGCAGTAACTGAAGTCAAATTTTGTTGGAGAGCAGTAACTCGAGCCAGTTTGCAACGCTTAGTAAATGCAGCAACTAACCATCTGGCCACGCTTGGTTTTAGGAGCAGTAACATCCGCCACAATTGTGTAACTCTACTATAATTGTAGTCCTTTTAGTGTTCCAGGGTAGTCATTTGAGTCATGCATGAGTCACTCATGTTTGCGTTACGGAGCAGTAGCTCCATTTGCTTTCTGTTTTGTCGTGCAAGTGATACAGAACAGTAACTACAGTCCTACTTTCACCAGTCATTCGCGTGCTCAAGAATAGTAACAGTCAACGTTGTATAATTGAGTCAGTCGTGTTTGTGCCATTGTGAAGTTATTTCAGTTATACATTGATAATTCTTGCTTGCGCTACAGAACAGTCAAATTTGTGTTGCACAGCAGTAACTCCATCTATACTTTGATCAGCTTTGCTTGCGCTACATGATTGTAAAGTAATTCAGTCAATCTTGGTTACACCATTCATACTTGTGTGGTAGAAAAGTAACTTCTGTGTTACAGAGCAGTAGTTGCAGTCACAATAACGTCACTCCCTTGAGTTGCTCTGCATTACCTACAGCTATGCGTGTATTGCATTGTCAAGCTTTCTGCTGCCCCGTGATGACAGTAGCGCAAGTCATATTGTTCCCTTATATGACCTCATAGTTAATTGTTACGCCATTATCTACATCAATTATTTCTCCACACAATGAGCTCCAATTTCTAGAAGTTGCATGGTGTGGGTGTGTTCCGTAGTCACCATATTTACAGTAACACAATAGATAGCGGAACAAGGTGCCGGAAAGAGCAAGCTGTGACAAGTGTGACAATATTGCCATCCAGCAGAGCTAGTTGGTGTGTGAGCGAGATTTCCCTTCCTAGGAAAGCTTGCAGTAACACAGGAAAGGATGGGAGACATATCTCAAGGCAACAGACCAATCACAAGCCATAAAACCAGAGGTGGTGAGGTTGGACTGTTTTTCCAGAGTAGCTCCCCAATGTCTGCAAGTGGCAGTGTATGCCATAGGCACAGCAGCGTGTCCCAGTGGGTCTGTAGCGGGCTGAAGGCTCAGCACATTGTGTAGCAGCACTAGCCGGGTCAGTAGCGCACTGAAGGCTCAGTACAGTGTGTAGCAGCACTAGCAGGCTTAAAGGGAAGGCAAGTCAGAAACTAGTGACTTCCAGCTAATCTTAAATAATTTGTATTTCTGACGTTGCTCAAAAACAGTGCCCCGGCCCCAACATCTGGTCCCATATTTCCTTCCTGAAACCTTGTATATGACAATAACCAATTCGTTGCCTGACCTCTTCACGTTTGTATTTGGTAAACAGCCGCCATATTGGCATGCGTCATCGTGAACTCCACTGCGTGGCAGGCCGCGTGCGTGCGGCAGGGCGCCCCGCCAGCCACCTTCACCTTGCGTGTGAAGAAAGCTGCGTATTTTTACAGGGAGTCCTATATATATATAAATGATTCTGAAAATCCTCATTATTCCTCCGGCGTGAAGAAGGGCCTCGGTGTAACCAGACGCTCACCCGGTCGGGAACAATGTGATCTTCTGTGGGACTGTGTTTTTCCCTTGCAGTAAACTCCGTGCCCTTTAATAGACACCACTTGTGCAAATAGCCGGCTTCCATACCAAGTGAAATGTCTCATTACTGATATCACGGCGCGGTGACATAACACCAGTGCATCAGTGGAAACTGTGCAGCGCCATGCCAAGCGGGCCGTCCCAGGGGCTGGGGGGGCAAGGAATCCGCAAGAGATTCTGGAGAATTTCAAAGTTGTATTATTGCAGCCTTATTCAAAACATGCCCGAGAGGAGCTCCCCAAAGAACCTCTTTGTGCAAAGTTTAAAGCCTTGAAGGTTTTTTTTAAAGACCTTTATGAACGATGTCATGTCATCACGGCCTGATGGGTGAGGAATACTGTAAGGCATTCTTGAAAAGCAGAGGGACGCTCAATGGAGGAATTCCAAGCTTAGGAAAACTCATTTTGGAATGTTTTGGTTGAAAGCCTCAGGAATGTCTTTTCCTTTCCTTTTATTTTTTTTTAGAAAAATGAATATTTATTTAGTTATCATTTTAGCATAATACAAGTGATTCAGATAAGGGCGGAATCTGGAAAGTATCGCGGTGTCAGTATGGGGGGGGGTGTCAATGGGGAGATGAAGAAGTGTGAACAGCTGGCTGTGCGAGCTTGACAAGTCCTACTCCTGCAGTGCCTCTACTGTGCGAGGTAGAAGTGAGGGAGTGAGGACGGATGCTGTACTCTGCTTCATGAGGTAGAACTGGAAATAGGGCGCAGTACTGCGTGGCGGTGTGAGGGTAAAGTGCAATCAGAATGAGTGCAGTACCACCCTTCTGTGGGAGATAGAACTGGAAATAGAAGGATGCAGCGTGACTCAGCTGCGTGAGGTCGAAGTGCACTGAGATGGACTGCAGTACCTTACTTCTGTGTGACATAGAAATGGAAAAAGGATGCGGCACGCCCCGGATGTCTGAGGTCGAGTGCATCTAGAAGGGATGCAGTGCCGTTCTTCTGTGTGTTGTACCAGTGATGGAGGAAGGCATAGAGCATCACTCTGTTGTGTGTGGTGGAAGTGTAACTAGAAGGGATGCAGTGCCACTCTTCTGTGCGAGGTACCAATGACGGGAGAAGGGTCAGAGCATCACTCTGTTGTGTGTGGTGGAAGTGTAAATAGAAGGGATGCAGTGCCACTCTTCTGTGCGAGATACCAATGACAGGAGAAGGGATAGAGCATCACTCTGTTGTGTGTGGTGGAGCATCACTCTGTTGTGTGTGGTGGAAGTGTAACTAGAAGGGATGCAGTGCCACTCTTCTGTGCGAGGTACCAATGACAGGAGAAGGGATAGAGCATCACTCTGTTGTGTGTGGTGGAAGTGTAACTAGAAGGGATGCAGTGCCACTCTTCTGTGCGAGGTACCAATGACGGGAGAAGGGATAGAGCATCACTCTGTTGTGTGTGGTGGAAGTGTAACTAGAAGGGATGCAGTGCCACTCTTCTGTGCGAGGTACCAATGACAGGAGAAGGGATAGAGCATCACTCTGTTGTGTGTGGTGGAGCATCACTCTGTTGTGTGTGGTGGAAGTGTAACTAGAAGGGATGCAGTGCCACTCTTCTGTGCGAGGTACCAATGACGGGAGAAGGGATAGAGCATCACTCTGTTGTGTGTGGTGGAAGTGTAACTAGAAGGGATGCAGTGCCACTCTTCTGTGCGAGGTACCAATGACGGGAGAAGGGATAGAGCATCACTCTGTTGTGTGTGGTGGAAGTGTAACTAGAAGGGATGCAGTGCCACTCTTCTGTGCGAGGTACCAATGACAGGAGAAGGGATAGAGCATCACTCTGTTGTGTGTGGTGGAAGTGTAACTAGAAGGGATGCAGTGCCACTCTTCTGTGTGAGGTACCAATGACGGGAGAAGGGATAGAGCATCACTCTGTTGTGTGTGGTGCAAGTGTAACTAGAAGGGATGCAGTGCCACTCTTCTGTGCGAGGTACCAATGACGGGAGAAGGGATAGAGCATCACTCTGTTGTGTGTGGTGGACGTGTAAATATAAGGGATGCAGTGCCACTCTTCTGTCTGAGGCAACAATGACGGGAGAAGGGATAGAGCATCATTGTGTTGTGTGTGGTGGAAGTGTTATTAGAAGGATGCAGCACCACTCTTCTGTGTGCAGTAGAAATGGAGTTAGAAGGGATACAATTTCACTCTGTTTTGTGAGTTGAAGTGTAATTTGAAGGGGTGCAGCGTGCAGAAAAATGTCGTAAGAAAGGTGGTAGTCCCACTCTGATTTCTGAACGAGATCTGGAAAGAAAAAGGGTGGAGTAAACTTGGCAGTGAAGGGCAGGGTAGGGCTAAATTTGCAAAAAAGTAAGTGCCAGGGCACTTCTCGGAAAGCCACTGCAGCCTGCACCACCCATAGCCTGCCAGCACTGCCAATGGCAGTACCAACATAACACCTAGCCATTGCACTCCTACAACTGTGACAAGTCAGACTATTTCAGGCCACACACAGCTATAATAAAGGTACGAGAGGCAGGTATCATTCATTTTTAATGTATTTTGACTTAATAAACACAGTTGTTGTGATCATCTCAGAAATTAAAAATACAGCGTCACCAATGTGGTGGACTGTCCGTAGAACCAATGCTGACAATTGTACCAGAGCCGAGTACCGGAAACCACCAGCACAAATTAAGCACTGGCAGGTAGACCTTGGAATACCAGCTAGCTGTAGCATTCAAAGGAAGGCTGTGCCACTTAACTCTGGGAGGAAGACACAAAGATAGAAGCAGAGCAGTGTCACATGTATGATGAAAGAGATGGGTGTCACTAGACTGGGTGAAGTAGCATTGCAAAAGGAAGTGGTGCACTTTCACTGCAGAGAACTCATGTCTTACTTAACTTGTGGATACTCAGTGCAAGTGTGGAAAAGCCTCTTTTGGTACCAAGACAGGACATCCGATTCCTAATGGTGCTCATATCTTCGCTGGTGGTGCTGGTTATTCCTTTTTCAGTCCGGATGCAGACATTCAGTTATGTGATTGCTTAGTTCCAGGCCCCAGTGCATCTTGCAGGGATCCTTTTAAGGAAGCTACTTTATCAAAACTCTGCATTTATTGTGAAAAATGGGAGTGATGAAGGAAGAATCCGTCCATTGCTTCTCCAACACCTCCATGTCCTCCCACTCATCTACTTAAGAGAATCTGTATACCTCTCCACCCTCTACTGCACTTCTGCCTGTACCCTAAGAACACATTAAACACACCACCTGGCTCCATCACATGCACAGTACCACACACAACCCCTAGATCGGGCTAATCATTGCCATCTCAAGAGCACATCCGTATCCATTTATCAGCGTACATTGGAGTGATTGAGAAGAAGTTAATTTATTGCATCACACTTGAATGCGCACAACATTGCATCAAACCAATGGGGTGAGCAGTGGACAAGAACAGTCCCCAGCGGAACAAAACAAATGTCTTGTGAAGCACAAAGTGTACATATAACCTACTATGAAAAGCCATGACAGAATCTAAGGAGCCACTATCCAGAAAGAACTATTACTAAAAAGTACATTAAGTGTGTGCTACGCTGGTAGACCACTGTCCAGTCTGAAACTTTGTTAAACAATATATTGTTTTTTGGCCTTAGCTTGCCTCTCTCCGTATGAACCAATAGTCTATTCTTCTCTATCTGAACTATAGCCAGTATGTTAACCCTTAAATAAAAATTAATTGGTCAGATTTGCCCTAGCCAGCCTCTATCAAAGCTAAATCATTAATATAGGATATACATTTGTATTCTACCTTGTCCAGCATGGAACATTAGAAATCAAAATATTGGCCTATTCTGGACAAGCCGCCTACTATCCAGTATGAACCATTACTAACCAATAGCAATTAATACCAAATGAAGCAAAGCACAGTGTCCACAGGCTATCTTGACTCTGCCCTACCGGAATCTGCTTAAAGCCACCCACTGCTGCCTGGAGCTAGATCTGCAGGAAAACGCATGGCTCAGGTAACCAACTGCAACAAAATACCCGCCCTTCAGGATATTGACAAAGTTCACATGGAGGGGGCAAACGTGGGTTCAAAGCAAAAGAGACTTAACTGAAAACCCACCAATACCTACTCTAATCAGTTATTAACAATGTATTTTATTTAGGCGATTTGTAGGGAACCGCATGCTTTCATGAGGCCGCTTTAGTTCACATTGGCTAATTACAGGTTACAACGTTTTTCAGGTGGGGCTTTGGAACTTGATTCTTGTAGAGTGCACGCTTGGGTTGCACTGTGGTTGGAGGGATAGCAAAGGCTAAAGCAGAATATTTTTGGGGTCTTTCATGAACTTTAAGTAATTATTTTGAGGCTTTAAGGGCCTCATTTTGAAAGAAGTACTGTTGGGGTAAATGGCCACTCCACAGAGACTACTGCAGCACCAGGTGGCAGGACAGGCTTTAGCACTGGTGGCGCCCGGTGCAATATTTATTTTTGACGCCCCCACACCCCATGACTACCTCCTCGGATTCCCTCACTACCACTGGACATAAGTGCCCCTCAGCTCTCCAATCACAAGTTATTGCTAAAGGCAGTGTCCCCTCCCCCCATGTGGCCGGTGCCCCCTCCACAGGTCAGTGCCCAGTTCGACCACACCAGTCGCACTGCCCAAAAGCCGGCTCTGCCAGGTGGTAATCTTTGTGGTATTATGACTACAGGTTATTGTTGGTGTTGTTACATTATTGCAGATTAGAACATTGGAATGTTGGTAGCTCCATTGAAAACAATGGAGTGATCTGGACTTATAATGGCTGGTATAAGCCTGGAGCTCCAACATTCCAACAAAGGCTTCAGGGAGCCTGAGGGGATTCCAATCCCCTCACGCTCTCATAAGGCTTTGTTTTTTTTTTGTTAGAACATTCTGCCCTCTAGTGGCAGAATGTTCTAATAGCCTTATAGCCCTTCGTAGCTGGGCTATACCAGCTATTAAAGTCCCTCTCCCTTGTTAAAGGCTCTCGCCTTTGGCTCAAGCCTTTAACACTGGAGAGGGCCTTAAATAACCGGTATAGCCCTCTACGGCTGGCTATAAGGCTATATTATAGTTGCCAAAACGGTAAAAATACTTTTGGAGTAAATCATCATTTCCAGGTATGGGCATAATTTCAGCAGCTAAAGGCACTATTTACCACTCAGCAGTGCTCAATATCTGACTACTGCGAATGTATATTGGGTAAGGAGAGATATTGCGCCTGCAGCAAAAGCTGCATGGGCCATACTGCTGCTCCCCTAACTACCCCGCACTCCCAAACATCTGGTATTAAAACAGTGGCGAGCCGGTGACTGTTCGGCTGACTCATTTATTGCAATATGGGGCTATGATTAAATTAGCTTGGCTGCTTTTAGAGTCCAGTTCAGCCAGCCCTGACTGCTACCCAAATATACTAATACACTTGCTTCTTTGGAAGTGCTAAGCTGAAAAATGTATAGACTTACCACTTTGTGAATAAAATTTGCAAATTGTGATGCTGTTGCATAAAGTAAAAAAAAGGCTTTTTTATCAGCCCCTTTTAGCAGCAGGAAACCTCTTGTGCTGCCAGGAGGGGCTTGGTGGGGCTCCTCCGCTAGAAAGGAAACCCCTAACAGAGCCCCCGCCCTAAGAATATTCTATGTCCCCTTACCCAAACACGATTCCCTGCAACATTGCCCTGCCTAGCTCCACGCCACGGTCCACATGGAGTAGCCGCTCTCTCTGCCACGCCCAATGGACGACCCAGAAGCCCGAGCTTACAACCCAAGCCACAGGCTCCACCCCATCATCGCCCCACCTTGAGATCCACAACCTATTTTCTGTTCCCAAGATGCCTCATGTCCCTTCGTTAGGTCATACGGCGGCTGGATCACCGCCCAGTCATGGATGCCGGCGGGTAGGTAAACGTTGAACCTGCAACATCTAGTAGAGTCAGACAAACTCCACCTTCCACAAAACTAGCCGCAGGGAAATATGCAAATATTTCAGGTATATGCAAATGACCACCAGTATGTCAATACAGACAAAAATGCAGCTCCAGCCATCTGCTAGGGGTGAACAAACCTAGTGTTAGCAGCTTCAGCGGGTGTTGTCTTAGCACCCCCCTTCTCTCACAGTAGTGTCACGGGGTGGACTCCCCAGCCCAGTCCCTTTGAGAGCACAGACGGCGCTCACCTACGTCCCTCAGGGCCTGCCCAAACCTCAAGCCACGCCTGCAATCTTCCACATTTAGAAAGCCGTCCTTTGCAATCTGGCGGCTCGAAGTAGCAATTACCGACGTGACATGTGTTTAGCCTGTCTGTGGTGCTGGCCTTTTCTGCGCAGTCTGCGGCGGACGTCTTCTTTTTGGGGCCTTGATGTGACTAGAGCCTATGTTTTGTTGTTGCTTTACTTAAGTTAGTGTACACAGGAAGACTGCTTTGGTTTTCTACTTGACTGCCTCCTTTGCATAGTTTGGGCAGTTAGTCATTTTATTAATTTACTTATGTGCACGAAACAGACTAAATCGTATCTAGGCACCATGAATTAATAAATCACGAAGGCATGAATGTAAGCAGAAGTCATAGAGACACCACAACTCACATAGAAAAAAGTTAACAGAACAGCCGAGCTTTGCAGAAAGATAGAAATGTCTCTTCCTTTACTACATGCAAAGCAAGTCTGTTGCAAGGTGTGCTTCCCACGATGGAGAACCCCCTGTCACCCCGAGATGTATTGAGTATGAGGAACAACAGCCTGAATCAAGAAATCTGCTGATGGCAGGCATTGGCACTGGAACTGGGGGTGCTGCAGCCCCCTCCCCCTGGAAATACTCAGGCTGGAGTTCAGAAGGTGAATGAGCAATAAATATGCTTTTAAATTGTGTGTGCCCTGTCACGTTTGCAGCACGTTCAACAACAAAAGACAGATGTCAGGATATATCTTCTGACAACTTACTGTTTATCCGGAAACTGGAGTGGACTTTTATTTCTCTGACTGCAAAGTGAGAGGATTTTCTAAAAGTGTTCTGGGTGACAATTCTGCTACGGTAGATAAAACGAAAGGGAAAGCTGTAGCATGGCAGGTTTTTTTCTATCACACAGCAGCATTTAAATATCAAACTAACTGTGCACATATTTCAAATTATGTCAGCAATTGGGAAAGCACAAATGAAGCACTTTTTTTGTAATTCTGAAGTGTGATTGACATAGGATTAAAAGCAGGGCCACTGGAATTATGCGGCAGGAGAGGGTCAAAATATGCAGCAGCATTGAGTATATTATGCAGCAAGAAAGACAAATTATGCGGCATAATGCGGCACATTTCATAATAGTATTACTTCGTTATTTCATCTTTTTAAAACTTGGTAACACTTTATGGGCATTAGCTGCACCTCATTAGTACTAGTTTAATACACAAATATAGTAATAAACAAAAAATGTGAGCAGTCCAGCTTTGCAAAGGGCCTTCCAACTTCGTGGCAACATGTGCTTCTGCATTGTTAGTAACCTTTGAACCGTTTGAGCTAGAAACAAAAAATGTTATGTTAAATTCTGCAGGTTATGCAGCAGATGATGGATTAGGTGGCAAATGCGGCAAATCTATAGCAATGCGAAAATTGCCCCGACCGCACAATCACATAATTCCAGTGGCCCTGATCAAAAGAAATCAAGACACTTTACCTGGTGATGCGCAGGAGGTAAATTTGCACTGAAACACGATTTCCCCAAATTTTCGTTTTTGCGTTACATGTTTTTTCCAGTAAAGCTGCTGTCTGTAAATGATAGTGCACTATCTCACTAGTGCTCCAAAAGGCACCACCAGCTACATACCACACCTACCGCTATCCTGATGAATGGGCGTGGCACATTTGCTACACTTGTGTTTTTTGTAAGATGTTTGTTCCTTTCGCAATCCCTATGACTTCAGTGATATTTTTGGCAGCACCCCCACTCTAAACATTGTTCCATCACCACTGATTGCAGGGGTCTGGCGTTGTAGAACATCCACAAATTCTCAAGTTTTTCGGTTCTGCTCACTTTTTGCAGGTAGATTGTCATTCTGAAAATGTTTGTTGATTCAAACCGAACAAAGATAAGATCAAATCAGTTTTCATGGTAAAAGTGTGGGGGTATACCTTGAAAATTGATGAGGGTATTTTAGGGAAATGTTTTTTTGCACAGGCAAGTTGGTATTCAGTAGTTATGGTTTTAGAGTCAACTGGTTGGAGCATCCATTTAGCAAGCCGTTATGGTTGGCTAGTAGTTTATGTGAAGCCTTTTTTCAGTTGTTGGGCCTGATCCCTTGCAGAAATGTTGATATTACTTAACTCAGTGGTCTGGTTTTATCAACTTTGGATGGTTGCATGCAGTGCTTGAAATGGAAAAATAGAAGTTCAGGTACTCTGTATCAGAGTACCTGCTTGTTTCTGAGAAGTGCTGGTACACTCCAATTAAAAGTCTTACATTTCTCTTCAGAAGTGCCAGTACTCTCCCTCCCAAAATTAAAAAGTGTCGGTACTCCGTACTGGACAGTACCGGCCCATTTAAAGCACTAGTTGCATGTCAGAATGTCATGTACAGAAATATCATTGGGAAAAGAATTGTACCCTAAATATCGTTCAACTCACCTTTAAGTGGCAAATCTCCATGGTATCAACCGCATGCTTCAAATAACTAAAGTCGTAAAGCAAGTTCTCCCATTTCTCTCCGATCACACCCACTTTAATGTCATCCAAGCAGTTTAGGCTCCGCTTGGATTATGCTAATGCCATCTAGTTAGACCTTTCTGCTTTTAGCATCCACGTTCTGCATCTAGTTCGAAATGAGGCAGCATGGCTACTGCTTAAAGTCCCTCGTACCACTCCAATATCCAATCACCTAAAGGAAATTCATTAGCTTCCAGTTCCAAAATGTGCCTTGTTCAAGAGCTTCGCTACATGCTTCAAAACTCTTCACTGCAATAGTACTTTCTTCTTACAACATCGCATCTCTCCTTGCATCCCTTGGCGGTCCCCGCGTTTTGCTCAGGTCTCTCTCCTAGACTAACATAAACAAAATCTTGACTTCTCTTCTCATGTGGCATCCCTCTGAACAACTTGACCATTGATTTACAAATGATGACCAGCTATATGTGGTTTAATAAATCTCTAAAAGCCTTGCAAATCCAGCTCAAATGAGTTATCTCGTCTTCTTGTTTGCCGAATTGGCCAAGGACACTTCCGAGCATAAGCATGCTTTTCAAATTTCATAAATTAATAAAATATCCCATTCTTTGCAGATTTATAAATGTTTACTAAAGCGGACGAATATTTTGTAGACAATACTTAGAGCAGGACATTTACGCCTGATGGTATTCTGACAACGATATTCTGGTACTGCACTGCTTGGGCACATGCTAGTTCGGAGTGAGGCAAATCCGATTTGTGACCTCCAGGTGGCTCATAGATTTTTTGGTACTGGTGAATTAACCACTGAGGAGGACTGACATGTTTTACCTCTTCAGTGATTCCTGTTCTTCAATGTTATCTGCTACTTCCTCTGCTCCCCCTACCCGCCCCATATCAATGTATTCTTTTCCCCTGTCCAGTCTTCAGTTTCTCTTTCTCTTCTGTTTCCTGCTACATTTCCCTGCTAGTGATTTACCTCCTTTACTCCCCCATCAATCTTTCATCTTGTTTTAGCTCTTACCTTCTCATCTCAATAACCATGGGAATCAGTGAACTGCAGCTAAGCCTGTGCCTTGCCTGCCTGCGACCTGTCACTGTCAGTGGAAAGAATGAAAAATCAGATGTGTCACAGCCCAGACGGCAGCATGACAAATTCTGTAAAAAAAGATTGACATGGTAGATTTGGCCAAACCTCTTTTGCGGCCTCGAATTTACATCTGTTAGAGATTCTTGTTTCTCTCGCAATATTTTAGAAAACACCACCCTAATCCAAAGGCTACGTTAGCTTATCTTTGCTATGTTAACTGATAGATTGGGCGAAGACCAAATAGTTGCCAGGATATAGATTTACCAAAGTAATTTAGATTAATGCAAGAGATAAAGTTTAGAGTATGCTTACATGTTTCATCCTGGCAGTACCTGCTTAGATTACACGTTAGCTGAAAGAGTTATCAGCCAGCCTCATGTAAGGGATAGGCCCTGCGTCAGCAGTCTGGACGAAAACAAAAAGTTCATGTTTGTTGTAGGAAACTGGGCTATTGTTGCAGTTATCTCCCCAATTTGTGCCCCCCTTTTGAGCTACTAGATGCTGATTTTCGTCTCTGACAGTGCACTGAGGCCTGCTAACCAGTCCTCGGGGCCAGTGCTCCTTCCCCAAAACAAGCTGCTGTCTAATTGTGATACAATTGGCTAAAGACTTTAGCACCCCTGTAAGTCCCTAGTGAATGGTACACCAGGTACCTAGGGCATTAGTGCTGAAGATGGTCCCAAAGAGCCGCAGCATATCTTATGCCACCCGGACTGCCATTGCAGGCTGCGTGATGTGGTGCAGGCCATGATGGAAACATGACATGGCACATTCCTGTATGTCATGCCAAAGTCACTGCATCTAATATATGTAAGTCCCCCCTTCAGCAGGCCCTTAAGCCCTAAGGCAGGGTGTATTATATTTTATGTGAGGACATATCTGCATGTGATGTCTGGTTCTATCAAGAGATTTGGCAGAAAATGTAAATGCCCCCACTTTGTAGTAAACTTCTTATGACACCGAATCAGCAACACAGGTAAGCCCAGAATTCCTAGACAACGTGCCTCCACCTTCCATTCCTTTCTTTCATCCTTTCACAGTTCCATCCTTTCACCCATCCATTCTTTCACCTTTCCATTCTTCCGTTCAACCATCCACCTTTTTGCCCATCCACCTTTTCTCCTTTCTAGTCATCCTTCCATCCAGTTATCATTTAGCTCACAAGTCAATCATCCATCCTTGCACTGTTCCATCCATTCATCCATTCCCCCTTTGATCCTTTTACCTTTCCATCTATCCACCTTTCCATCCATCCATTCATGCAACATACATCCATTCATCATTTCGTTCACACATTGTAATCCCTCCTTTCACTGTTCTATGCATTCATCCTTTCACCTTTCTGTTAATCCTTCCATCCACCTACCAATACACCCTTTCTTCCACCCTTTCAACTGATCCTTTCAGACTTCAATCTATCCATTCTTTCATCCTTCTTACCATCCATCCTTGCATCCTTCCTTCCTTTGTTCTTTTCACCCTCCATCCCTTCCCTTTTCCTTTATGTATCTTCTTCCTTTTTTTTTCACTTTTCACCCTTGACCTTTTCTTCCATTGCCCTTCTTTTCCATTTTCTTTCCTCATATTGTTTTCTTTCTTACCTTTTTCTTCTCTATAGCTCTATTTGCTGCTGTCTGCCCTTTTTGGATGTTTTTTTCATTTCTATCTCCTTAATTGAACTTGGCTTAATGAGCCCCCGTTCTCTGCAGAGTGCAGACAGAAGAGGAAAAAGACATTTGGAGACCTTTAGCAGGCCCCAGATTACAAACAAGGCGATTGGTTGCAGTGGCTACCCCCCTCTTGAGCTGCTAAAGCTGGGGGTTCACAATGCCACTGGGTTCTATTACTGGATATTGCAAGTGAGCAGGGAAGCAATCTTAAGGTATGTACTGGGCACTGGTCAAAACGAGTTCCCCAGCTATATAATGGCTTCACTGAAACATATATTGTTTCTGATACCAAACACTTTGTATTAATAAAACCACACTGAATCCAGTCATGGATTTATTAATACATGCACCCAGAGTGTAACTTAGAGGTATCCCCTGAAACTTATCACAGATGAGTTTCTGACACCCAAGGGTGACTGTCCCCCTCTCAGGAGGTCAGGAACAATGCCTGCTCTGGAGGGAGGTATTGCACACCTCTTCCAGGAGGGCTGGTAAATTAGCATTCCAAGGCAGGGAGCTTCAAAGAGCCCATCGCCTTTGGTGTGCAATCTTCCTTCAGAGGTGAGAAGATGCCAACCCCCGTGGCCAGGGCCCATTTGGCACCAGTACAGGTAGGAAAATTAGTAGTCAGACAGGCATGTCCACATTCAGGGTAGTTCCAACCTTATGGTGGGCTAATTGACGTGGATACGAATTTAAAGTCTGCCATCTTGGTGATGGCAGAATTAGTAACTCTGGGACAGGGTTATGCACACTTCCTACAGTAAGTGATCATATACGGGGCGTAGTAACCGCAGGGGTTAGTAGCCCATTGGCTAATACCCTACACTTCCCCAACACTCCTATATCTAATAATTAAAGGCGCCCCTGGCACTAGGAAATCAGAATCCTGCCAACCTAAGAAGAAGAAGGACACAGAAGAGCCTCAAGAAACAAGGACTGTGGAGAAGCAACTGACTTGGCACCTGATGGCCTGTTTGCTGTTCCCGCCAGATTGTGCTAAATTCGTCTTGTCCTGCAGCTGTTGTGCCTCCAAAAGCTGCCTTCCATCAACAAAGAACCAGGAGCTCCCGTTGAGTAGCGTAGCTGTTTCACTGCATCCTGAAGGCTCTCCAAAAGAACTGTGAGAACTCCGGACAGCTGCTGGCCCGACACCGGAAAGCACCACTGCACCCATGCCCCCTAGCTCAAGTTGAAGTGGGCCAATGGTGCTAGCGTGGTTCCCCGATTTTCTAGAGACAAAGCCCACCTTGGGTTTGCCCACAGTGGGCTCCCCATTGTTGCCTGCAGCCTCTTTGTGCAGTATCCACGAGTATCTCTGGTGACGAAAATCCGACGCCTCAGAACACCTCTACATCCGGCCCCCCTGGCCCGAGGAGAAAAGAGACAAAGGTGTCCCTACATCCCAGAGCATCGTGAGACCTGAGCCCTCATGTTGGTTCAGCCTGACTGGTTTCCCAGTCCCAGCTTGCAGCCTCTTTGGAACCGGACCTTTCCCCATTAAAGTGAATGGGACACCCAATGCCATAATACACCTCTGCACCTGGGTACCCTAGAGCAGTGCTTAATTTGAGCTGGTGGTTTCCAGTGCTCAACACCGGCACTTAATCATCAACACGGGTGCTATAGATTCATGAGCATCAGTTAAGGACTCAATGATTTTTGATAGGCAGGTGGAGATTAAGTGATTTGCCCTGAATCACAGGATGTTGAGCCGATGCCAAGACTTGAGCCTGCTTCCCCAGCTCCGAGGTCGGCAGCTATGGCAATTACACCACATCCTCTCCCCACTTCCTAGTTAGTGGTTGGCTTTGTTTAGGTGGTGTTACAGAAGAAATGAGCTGGTGCGAGCTGCCTCTTGAGGAGAGTCTCTGCACATAGTTTTTTTTACAAATTAACCGCTGCCCTAGAGCCTCCTGAAGTGACCTGTTGGTGTGGCCTTGGACTTTGCCCCATACTCACCTTAAGTCTAGGAGACTGGTCCCGTAAGTCGCTGTGAAGTGCCCAAATGCAGTATGTGTGTTTCCCCGATCGGATAACATTAGGCACCCGCCGCTGAAAGGCACCTCTGCACCTGGCCGCCCAAGTTCCACCCAAGCTGGGCCGTTGGCGCTGTATTCGGCCTCGCCTAATACTCACCTTAAGTCCAGAATATTGTTCCTGTAAGCTGTTAAGTGCCTGAATGCAGTACATCTTTTTCCCCCATAGGGTAACATTACCTCTCCCCAAAACTGCACTGTCAACTCGTGAAAACTGTAAAAATGAATAACTCGAAAAGTGCACACCTGATTCCGATGATCTTGGTATCTAAATTCATATAAAAGTAACTGCTGTTTTTATAAATTGGTGTCTGATTTCTGTATTGAGTGTGTCTCAGTTTCTGCCGTTGTGCGTGCAATAAATGCGTAGCACAACCCTCTGATATGCCCAACTGCTCACCCACACTACCATAAAAGAGAGCATTTGGGGTGTCATTTGTGCCTCTGTAATTCCTTTGCATTTGCCTGGACACTTTACACAGTGTACCTCTTTTTGGTCTACTATATAAAGGACTAGTGTCCTAAATTTGTCAAACAAATGTTGACATCAGTTGTAGTAATAGATTCACACAAGAACGCTGGGCTGTTATGAAAGAGAGGAAGAGCACAAGGTTGTGGCTAGACCTCCTAGCCTTGGTGAGTCATCATATTGTACTGTCATTTTATTTGTGTGGCATTTCGTACCCCTTACAAGGCACCCAAGCCCTTTGGCAGATGAGTATATTTATAGAAGAGCAGGCACATAGGCTTTTTAGGGGAGCAGGTAGTGGTACGTGATAACTTTGTAAAGAATGCTTTGCAAGAGAAAAATAATGGCTTTGTACAAGCAAGCCGCCTGAACTGTAAACTATTTCCATGTATAGATGTAATTTACTCTGGAAAATGTAGGAGTAAGCCAGGAGTAAATTACACCCAGGGCACACTTTTTCATAAAGCAAGATTAGGCATGGCCCTAGACAAACACCCCGAGTTGTTACCAAAAGAATGCAAAGGTCCATAAAAAAGGGTGTGGGATGAGCTCCAGTATGCTCATTTCTACAGGGCTAAACATTCTTGCACCTTTCATGGTAACACCTACAAAAAGAAAAATCTTTGCAAATTGGGCACAAGGAAAAAATCGAGGGGACACAGTGAACCGGAGTAGATGAGTAACTTTGATGACCATGAAATGGGAGTGGAAGGAGCAGATCCTGAGACTGAACACAAGTCATAGAGCTGGGGTTAGAGGTCAGTTGTTTGAGGGCTCTCTGTCTCATATGGATTACCCAAGTTGGAATCTCTCTTTCGGTGATTTAAGCTTTTGTGCATCAAGGTAGATTAGAAACTGAGCATCACCCACCCTTTTTGAGGAGCTGGGTTATGTTGTGGTCTGAAGACTGGATGGAATTTACTGAAGAATTTTCCAACATTTTGAACAAACAGTGGGAACAGAAGTGAATAGCTCAGAGAAGTAGGGCAGTTGAGGCTAGAAAAGTGGCATTGGGGTGATAAAAAAGTTTTATGTTGTGACACCAAGTGTGATTATGGACCTCGTAGAGTGGGGCAAAGGGAGGTGAATGTTTGCATTAGTGAGTACTCTGCACAAAGCTCTTCTAGCGACAACTATACCACTCCATATTAAAGCTAATCAATGACTTTTCACTAGAAACAATGCACTTATAGGCAACACTTTGTGAAATAACTAACTGTAGCATACGTCTTGAAAGCATTCTAAGAGCGAAACACTTGTCGGCTGATTCATGATTACAACGTGATAACGATAAACCAAAAATACATTACAAAGATTTAATTGGAGAGTATATGAGATAAATATTGGTACTTTGTGAATAATCAATATGAAATATAAAGGAACAGTAATTGAAAATGCACTGCCATTATAATGGTGTGAATAAACTACTGGAGCAATAGCCAGTGGCAGGTGCAGAACTAAAATACATATAAATGCATCACCTGAACATGACCCTAAATTGTGTGCCCGGTGAGACAGTGAAGAAAATCAGTGTGGATTCTGGACAGACGTGCAGTGTGAAAGTGACTGTTAAATAGTCAAATAATCAGATATGTTGTCATAGATGTAAATGGGAATCCAGCCATTAGGAAGAGAGTAAGTGGCAATGTGAAAAGATAGAAAGAGGACAGTAATGAAGGACACAAAAAGATAAAGAAAAGTGGTGAGAATTGATTCGAAGGAAGGGAAATTTTAAGTGATAGCCTAGGACCAAAACACATTGTCTAATTCAGAGTGTGGCAGACAGTGTAGTCCATCACAACTGCGATGGAGTACCCTGGTCGCCGAACTATCGATGCACCTGCCAATTTTTGAGTTGGTTCGACAGCTACATTTATTCTCTCTGTGTAAACCTCTAACTCCGAAGGTGTACAGGCTGTGGAAGGTAAGCCATCCGACAATCCTCCTTATTAATTGTGGGCGGCTGGATTTTTTTTTCTGTCCATCACCACCAGGGACATCCACCCAACAGTAAAAAAAAAGACCCTCGCTCCATGGGAGAAATTTCCCATGCTGTTGGAGACATTTGTTGTTATTACGCAAAAACAAACTAGCTTCAACATCCGACAAACTCTAAATTGGAAACACAGTTCTCCAATGAGGCGAAATCTTTTGGAGACCCCAGGAAGAGTAAGATCAAATTTAAAACCTTATCATACCTTTCACAAAATTAAAATGACATTGTGGTGGAAAACTGTTTGTATGACATATTTGATTGACAGTGGCTGCACTTACTCCACTGTACTTGGCTTTCTTCTTCTAAACAACAAGAAATATTATACCAGGCAGAAGGCAGACTGGAGTATGTACTTACAACCTTTAGATTCATAAGTCCATGCAATGGTGCATTTCCTCCTGGCCAGTAGCCCCGCCATTATGGAGTCTGCCTGTGCGGCGGTGCGTTCATTACAATTATTCTGACGACTAGTAAGAATTTGAGACAACGTTGTTATTGTTTTGGCTGTGTAAACATCTGAGACCACCACTTCTCAGGGGCTTTCTTTGTGAGGTGTCTGTACTGAAGACCTTTCCCTTTCCTTGGATGGTAACAAAAAAGCTCTTGTGTGTTGCTTGATAAAGATGGTCTTCTATTCTTTCCTGAGAAGAAAGACTAAGGTACTTATAAGACATGGTTGAGGAGGGAGTTCCATATCCTAGGGTTGCTAGCAAGAGAAAGCTTAGTACCTTCTTTTCTGCTTCCTGCGTTTTTTGTCTCAAACCTGATCATCAGTGGTATGTGTATGTATGGAAATTTGTATGGAACAATTCTTTCTACAATATAACAAAGCAGTACGCTTTCCTTTTCAAGGGTTGTGAGTGATCTCAAAGCGCCAGTCAATGAGCAGGATCTGGTGTGAGCTCACTTATATACTCTCTGCTCCAAGTTTACAAGAAAGTGAGATAGCAATGAGAAGGAATTCAGAAACAAGGTGGCTGCACTGATGTTACTGGCCCTCTTAGAAGGCTGCATTGGATCGGAGAGTGAAGTAACCTGCACAAGTCATGATACACTAGCATCAGTTCCCACACAGTGATTCTGTCTGGCAAAGAGAGGGTTGAGGCGCACGGGTCTGGCTTGCCCTCCCTGACTTTAAGAAGTTACTTGTAGCTATTTTGAGCTAAGGTGCATGAGTGTCACTCTCTGAGGCAATGACCAGAAATAAATTGCTTATCTATAACACTGGAGACTCTATTTTAATGGTAAAGGCTATCTTGGCGTACTAGTAAAATGCGAGCACCCTTTAATTGTCAACAAAATTGTTGAAGTGCAAAGATAACATTTGTTTCTATAGAACATAATACAAAATTCAAGTGGCACTTTGGCACGGTCTTTCTTCTCTTTCTTTGGATGCTTTCTTATGCGGGATAAGTTGCAGGATTCAGCCGACATGTGTTTCGCTCTGTGAGGATGTCGGCCTGTGGCTTCCTCAAGGATTCAGGTCTTGTTTGCTGGAATATCTGAGTGTTGGGGCCTGCTAGTTGTTCTAGTTCTTTTAAGATTATTCTCCTTTAAAGATGAACATGGTCCTGTTGTCTGGTGTCTTTTACCTATTGCCTCTGTCAGCTTCAGTGTCGTCTCCTGCTTCTGCCTGCTTTCCTCATCAGACCACGAGCGGCAGGTGTCTCTCCTCTTGTCAGAGCAAGGAGGCAAAGCCATCAAGATGGGCAGCTATAAAATCTGTCTCACCACTTATGGAATTGTTTTCCCTTTTAATGTTGCACGGAAATTCAATACTCGCCATTGTCCTCACTTTATGTATGTTTTATGGGTTTTTAGGTTAAAAAGAGACGATGATGACTCAAAGACTGATGAAGGGTGAGATGCTGTGGGTGGCGGGACAGGGCCTGATTCTAACTGTTGACAGCTGGCAAAACTATGCATTTGTGCTAATTGTTGAACTGTGTACTAATGAAGTGTGGTGCTATGATGCTTTCTTATGTAAACGACTGACTCATTTTGTTAAAACACTGAAAATAAATAAAAAGTTTTTTTTTAAAAGCCAGCTCGCCACGATGTAAAGTCCTTTGTACCCAGAAAACGGTTGCAGAATTTCATTTACGACCATTAGTGTTTGGCTTGGTTTGAATTAAGTGAGCAGTGAGTTTTCTTTCTCACAGTAGAAGTCACAGACCCCTTTTGTGGAGTAAACTTCTGGACTCCCTCTGAAAACCTGTGCTTTCCAGGTTTTAGCTCTACCCCGCTCTATATTTCTCATAAGTTTATGCAATGTTTGCCTTTTAATGGCAAGGTGATACACTTGCCTGGATCTAGATTCAGAGCAGGGTCAGTCAGGGTAATATATTTCCCTCCAGTGATTTAGTGCGGATGACGGCTGGTCTGTGGATGTGACACCTAAGCGCGCCCTTGCCTCTGGCTGGTCAGTAGCACGCGCCTTGCATTGGACAGTGTTCCCGGTAGAGCATTGGGAGGTTTGGGCCATCTCTATGATGGCCAACACAAACAAAATGGCTGTGCATATTTCCACCTCGTTTAACGCCAAGGAATTCATACCTCGTCCAAGTTTTGATGGGGGTCCAGCCGTAGCCGTGAAATAAAATATTTCCAGGACGCAGGCGACAAGAGAGGCTTCAGTTCTCTGCGTCTGGCCGCAGCCAGACTTCCACCATACCGCTCGATTCGGAAAGAATTAATGGCGCAGACGCCTTGGGTGACTGTGAATGGGCTAGAAAAAAAAAATCCCAGGGCGTGATGTATGGGGTGCTGTTAGCCGGGCTGGCCTCGGCCCTGGCTTTCAAGTGGAGCGTCGCCTGCCCTCGCGGCGGCTTCGCACTTCCCCGCCGGCCCATGGCGGACGGAGGCAGGCACAGTGCGGCTTTGAGGAGCGCCGGTTCACACGGGGACGGCACTTTTCTCAGCCCATTCCTAGCTTGGCCTCACGTGCACCTCGGAGAGGCAGGCCCGGGGTAAAAGTTCGAAGGGCGTCGTTTGAGTCTCCCTGTGTAAGGCTCGATTTTGGCGGCAATCTCTAAATGACCGTCTGTATTCGGCGGCTTGAACACAGGATCCCGGCTTCAAGGCACGCAGCCAGCTCCTAAACAAAGTTTATTTATTTCGAATCAAAGTTAGGTTGTTGGGCTGTGTTTCGTGGTTATGGTAGGGCAGGGGCGGCTGGTGACATTTGAAAGTGGTGAGGCGTAAAAGTTCAGGATGAGCGGCATGTAGCGAGCGAGCGGAGCATACCTTCTAATTACACTTCCACCACATCCATCCATCCTGAATCCATGACATTCATCCATCCTGCATCAATTACATTCATCCATCCATCCTGCATCCATGATTCATCCATCCATCCTGCATCTATGACATTCATCCATCCATCCTGAATCAATGATTCATCCATCCATCCTGCATCAATGACATTCCTCCATCCATGATTCATCCATCCATCCTGCATCAATGACATTCATCCATTCATCCTGAATCCATGACATCCATCCATCCAGCATCAATGACATTCCTCCATCCATGATTCATCCATCCATCCTGCATCCATGATTCATCCATCCATCCTGCATCAATGACATTCATCCATCAATCCTGAATCCATGTTTCATCCATCCATCCATCCATCCTGCATCAATGACATTCATCCATCCATCCTGAATCCATGTTTCATCCTTCCATCCGTCCATCCTGCATCAATGACATTCATCCATCCATCCTGAATCCATGATTCATCCATCCATCTATCTATCCATCCTGAATCAATGACATTCATCCATCCATCCTGAATCCATGACATCCATCCATCCTGCATCAATGACATTCATCCATCCATCCATCCATCCTGCATCATTGACATTCATTCATCCATCCATCCTGCATCCATGATTCATCCATCCATCTATCCATCCTGAATCAATGACATTCATCCATCCATCCTGAATCCATGATTCATCCATCCATCCATCCTGCATCAATGGCATTCATTCATCCATCCATCCTGCATCCATGATTCATCCATCCATCCATCCTGAATCAATGACATTCATCCATCCATCCATCCATCCTGCATCAATGACATTCATCCATCCATCCTGAATCCATGACATTCATTCATCCATCCATCCTGCATCCATGAATCATCCATCCATCCATCTATCCATCCTAAATCAATGAAATTCATCCATCCATCCTGCATCCATGACATTCATTCATCCATCCATCCTGCATCCATGATTCATCCATCCATCTATCCATCCTGAATCAATGTATTTTTCATGTCATAAAAATAAGCTATGGTCACTTTAAAACCAAACAGTGGCCCTAACATTCCGTGCCCCCACCTTCCTACTTGCTCCAATGTATCATTATATTTGAGACTACTCGCTTTGCATATCTCTGCTTTCATTATGTAAAGCGATTCGCCGCACATCAGGCCAGGTTTATGTCCTGTAAATGCCTAAAAGATACTTATTGTATAGGTGGACACTTCAGTTCGTGGATTTATTACTGAAACAATAGCCCTGGTACCAGCCAATCAAACCGCACAGAGAACAGCTCGCCAGCTGTGAAACCCCAGGTGCAGATAGTTCTTGCCAGTACAGAAACACAGCCTTCCGCGCTCTGATGTTAAGGCAATAAACAATTATGGTTATACATGAACCTTCTTTACCCTTAACCCTCCTCCTCGCAGTGGGACATTTTGTGTGATGAGGGAGCGCAGCGCCTCCACACACAGACAGGAGGCAGGATCACCACCAAAGGTACAGCCCCTCTAAGCCAATCCTGGCAGCGCCAGGGCATGGCTATTCTTCGCCCGTAGCACGCCCATTAGGAGCCCAAAGGGCTCCTAATGGGCATGCGCAAACAGGTCAAAACACAAGTGCGCATGCGTGGGCACGGTGCCCTCCGTCCCTACTCATGCGCACTTTTGTTGTGCTGATGCCTGTTGCCCCCCACTGGTCTGACAATCATGTTAGTCAACATGACGCGGACCGGGCGGTCCGGCGTCATGTTGACTGACATGATTGTCAGTTCAACCTCGGCGTCTTTAAACTTAAGTAAACTGAGAGTTTACTTAAGTTCAAAGACGCCGAGGGAGCTGCGGGCGGGGGGGCTACGCCCCCACGCCCCAATGGACGCACCGCGCCTGTGGTAGGGGCAGTGTTTCACCTTATTTCATAATAAGGGTCTCATTCAAACCCCGCACAATTGCACACCCTGTAACAATCGATATTGCCTGGTACGTTGTTTAACAGGTGCACAATTACTGCATCATTCTTAATGACGCACCTGGCGCAACGGATGTAATCTTAATAGTGATTCCCTCCTCCCCCCAGCCTTCTCAGGTGCGCAGAATCGCAGTTGGCACAGTTTGACATTATATATTTTGCACCTGTTCTACCTGGTAAAATCTGTGGGCAGACACCTTTAGAGTGATTCGGCGCAGATCGGAGTTTGCCCTCCAATCAGGCTTTGCACCGGCACGCGAGTAAGTAAATCACATTCTTGTTCTGGGGTTACCAGTGACTAATTGAAGCAAAACTTGCACGTGTTCTGTTAGGGACCATCGACCAATTTTCTACAAATGTGAAATGTTACTTTATTTTTTTGTCAAGTCTAATAATATTAACCTTTCCCTTGTATCTACCGCAATTTAAATTGTATCGCAGCTTTTATAAATAGGTTTTGTCATGAGTTTACTCAATGATGCTGTCTCTGTCCACCGTGAAAGGATGGAAGATGGAGTTGGCCCTACTTGGAGTCAAATCTGTGAGTTGCTAATTTTAGTCAGGGCTCTGCAGCCAGGGTTCAACAGACTCAGCAGTCTCGTGGGAGATACTTCCCGGGAAGTACGAAATGAGAACTCGTCCCAATAATGACCATCAACAGGGGCGGCCTTAGGCATGTGCAAGCTGTGCACCTGCACAGGGCCACCAAACCACAGGGGCCACCACACCAATATATATCCTTAATATAATAATCCTCTGAGGATGGATGCATATTTGCGTGGTGGCCCCTGTCAGGGATTTGGCGGCCTCCGGCTCTGTTCCACCTTCCTGAGCTCCGGGGTGCTCGGCCCCGCCCGGACCCCCTCTTCCGGGGCCCCCTACCTACGCTCCCTGCCCAGGGCCGCCATGAGCCTAGAGCCACCCCTGCCATCAAAGCCTCGAAGGGGTATCCGAATAACTTCAGCTTTCTGAATGACTGCAGTCTGAGCAGCTTTATGAAGTGTAGATGTGGCAGGGCCGGCTTTAGGGCAGTGTGATCTGTGCGGCCGCACAGGGCGCAGACCTGTGAAGAGGGGCGCTGACCTCAGGTGTGTCCTGTGTTTTGCAATAACCTATCATTGGAGAGATGAGAGTCACTTTGGCCCGGTGGTAGTGAGAGAATCTGAGGAGGTCATGGGGGCGCCAAAAATGATTGTCGCACCGGGCGCAACCAGCGCTAAAGCAGGCCCTGATTCTAAGGGTCGCTGACCGGAAGTCCCATGCTCAGTCTCAAGAAAGTGTAGGCACTGAAAATGGGGGGTGTGGGATTAAATAGTTCCTATAACCAAGGATATTAATTTAAAATCCTTTAAGCCTCATATTATGCGACACTTCAAGTGGTGCAGTGCAGCTGTGCAGTGAACATTTATAGCAACTGGCCAGTGCAATAACACAAGCTTTGCACAGGTCAGGTGATGCAACTGTGTTTTCATTGGTTGGTTGGTTCAGATGTCTGTGCAAGATTGATGTAATCTGCCCCTTGGTAGTCCCTGCATGTGGCACATCACTCGGGGTGGCTAAAGTTAAATGATGCAAGCAAAGTGTTGGCTAGATCCTGATTTTTAGCTCATCTGGAGTTTGCAGAGTTCCTGCTTTTTACTACAGCAGCAGCCTAGCATATTTTTTTCCAGAAAACTGGCAATATTTCCTCGTGACTACTAAGTGGATCTGAAAATTAACACAGTGTTTTCTTGCGAGTTAACATTAAATCCGTTTCCTTAAGACTTTGAAAGTGGACTGATAGTGGCTTTGGTGTTAAAAGGGTTGTAAAAGTTCAGACTTTAACGTGAAAACCCACATACAGAAAGTGTATGAGCTACTGGTAGCCATCGTAGTATTTTACGAAAATTATGGGAAGTTTGTGAGAGAAAACGTTTGCAACTTCTCACGCCCCTCAAGTGCACTTCGTGGTAGAGTGCTGTTTGTTTCACACTTCCTCCTTTTGCAAAAAATCCAGTTAGTCCAGTTGCCTAAGGCAGCCGATGAGGAAACTGCAAGCCCATGGGATGCTTGGACGCCATTTCGGGTTCGCCTCGGGTCACAGATGCGACCCCTGGCTTGCCCCTTGTTACCCCTGGCACTACTTTTGCGACCCTTGGCTTCAGAGGTGCTAAAATCAGGGCCTGGAACACAGGGGCAGCTCTTCCTAATGGACGCTGGTTGGGCTCCACTTGCCTGGTTTCTGTCAATGAATATATGACGTTACAACGAATTCCGTTGCAACGCATGCCTTTACCACGCATGCGTTACAACGGAATTCATTTACCACGCATAACATTTACCACAATTACTAGCGTGGTGACGTCATACGTCGTTAAGAGAAAGCGGAAGTTTATTTTCCGTTTTCTCTTAAACGACGCTGATACCCGACGTGACTTCAGGTGAGTTTCTTTTTTTGGGGGGAGACCCCCCCAAGCCCCCCTGTTTTTTTACTTTTTACCTTTACCACATATACCTTTACTACAAACCTTGTTGTAAAGGTATGCGTGGTAAAGGCTTTCGTGTTAACCACGCATGCGTTGTACTGCATGCGTGGTTAACGATTTCGTTGCAAAGGCTTCGTTGTAATGGCCGTTTCCCCTGTCAATTTGTTTTACTTTACAAATAGTGAATGATATGGTTCACTATTAGTGCAATAATAAATGGAGTACATTAGTTGGAATCTGACCCTATCTGGAAGCTAAGGTAAGTAAAAAATGCTGTTAAATGCATGTTATATGCATGCTTGCGGGTGAGAGTGTGTTTATGTGCATTAGAGTGTGTGAATGTGTAAGCATGTGTGTGTGTCAAAGGAAAGGTCAGATGATTTGCTGTGTCACTTCCCACTACCCCAGGCATTTTGGTGAATTGACGTCCATGAGGGGGTGCAGGTGTGAATCCCGTGCCAGGTGGATTTTGACTGCCGACTTACTCCCTTCCACGCTGCAGAGGCAATACAATGAAAAGCAATTTACACCGGGTTAATGATTGAATTAGAAAGTACATCTTGCATATTTCGAAACATGCCATTGCTTTCTGAGGAAACTCAAAAAAGTCCTCAATAACTGCCCCAACCTGCTGTGCGTGCCAGTTTTTTAATGATGCCCCATTTACTTTTGAAGGGGGATTAGACATCAGGCTGCCTGGAGTTGGTGAATTTTAACTACGCCACTGCAAGCAAGTTCCTGGAAGTTCACACTTCTGCTTGAAATTCCCGCAATTTGCTCACCTAAACGGTCAGAATTAAAAATGCGTCCTACACAGGCAATACATTTGACACCTGTATTATCAATGGACGTACACATGTGCAAGGCTTATTTTCTGATACCATAGGGATCAGAATTTCTCAGGTGAGAAAAATAGCACCCAAATTAAGATTATTGTCTGAAAAATGGGCATAACATGCCGATTTTGGCTTTTACCTCACCAAAAACCCACACGTCACATCATCTAGTGGCCATTTTGTCGCTGGTAAATTTCAGCCGGTTTGACCTGCTAATATTTACAATGGGAGATCTATGTGGGTGGGTTGCTAACCACGCATCCCGCTGTAAGGGGAGTTACTTAACATATCAAAATTAATTGGACCAGCCGTAATTGGAGCCTGAGAACCGCCACAACTTGGATTCATAAAATGGTGCCCCAACATTGGTTTTGTCCAATTCCTCTAATGTCCCTTTTGATCATGTGAGATGTGACTCTGAAACTGTTCCGCTTCCTGACAGTGACTTATGGATGGGAGCTTTACTGAATCCCCCGCTCTGTGCTCGCTGGAGGCAAACCGTAGATTCCTCCAGGCCCGAGTGATCCATCAAAGCCATTCCTATTTTGTTCCCAAAGTGGTGTCAGATTTTTACATAGACCAGGAGAGTGCTTTTCCTGTTCACTTTTGCATACCACATGTAAGAGGTCAGCTGAAAACAACCCTATGTAATCTCAAAGTCAGAGGTTTTGGGGGCCAGCCCTCACCTAGAGCCGGGGCCCATGGGATTCCAGCCTTCAGCAGCCGCGCAGACACACCTCAGGCACAATCCAAAATGTACAACATAATCATCTGATTTCACAACAGAAATTAGATCTCAAGGTGTTCGAAATGTACACACATTAACTTGATGGATGTTATGTTTATTCCATGTCATTTCCATCGTGGGAGGGTCTTGGAGCCAGTTGCAAAACCAGTTTTGCTGCTGCTGCAGTCCCTTTTACCTACATACAAAGGCTCTATGCGATGTGGCAAGCAGTGCATTTCTAGCTGCTTTTTGCTGTCCATTGTTTCAATTCCTTTGGTGATTCTGGGCATCCTTGCCACGAAAATGGGCAGAATGAGTGGGTACAGATGGTTGTGAATGATTCTGCATCCACCAGAGTCCCAAAGCTTCTTCCGGGTTCTCAGCAGTCTGGCTGTGGCTTTCAAGACCACTCGTCAGCAGCAGATTTCATGTTTTGGCATGCCTCAGTGAATAGAGATGACATCACTGCGATGTGAGTTAATGGCTGCCAATAGAGGTGGCCCTGATTCAGCGGCAGGAGAGTGGTGGGAATGGTACACCTTTAGCGATAGGTCACTGTCCACAAAAGCGCTAAATCCAACAATACTGGCCATTGTTGGAGGTTGATCCTCAGTGCATCGTTGTTGTAGTCAGTGTGTCGGCAAGTCTACACTTCGGATGGTCCTATTTGATGTCCTACTTCAGGGGTGGGCGATCCATGTCCAGTAGGCCCGATTTTCAGGATAGTCACTGGTTGGTTAGTTATTTCAGCGCTCCGATGCCTTTTCGCTAGGTTCACAATGTAGAAATGCCACATACACATACAAATTCCATTCTGATTTCATAAGCGCAAATTATCTTATGTGGCTATCCTAGAAGTTTGACGTAGATCTGGCACACCCCTACGAGTGATGGACATCGCTGTTGAATTATGGTCCTGTCTGCATCCCCACGTCTCATGAATGCAAACCGGTGTCTCGTTTGCTGTTATGCTGTTTGCTATATTGCACTTTCTCCCAAAATTACGTTGCTTCTGGTCTGTCGGCTTCTGTATTCGGCTGTGAATGGTCTGTGCCTTTGCCGCTTTTGCGTGCCTAAGAGCCGAGTCTTTGTGCAAACGCTTTCTGCAAAGCATTTTTTTTAAATCTTTCTTTCCGAGGGTTCTGGATCCTTTCAGTTTGGGTGAATAATTCACCTAATGTCTATCTGTGCAATTGGATGTATGGAGAAAACCCTCATTGCATGTAATTAACATATCTGAAGCCTTATGTCACATGGATATAAAAAAGCACAGAGTACTTTCCTGGAAAGTCCATATTTAGTGCAAAAGAATTTTGGCTCATATAAAATTTTCCTAGAAATGAAATCCCGAGAGTTCCTTGTGTCATGTAGAATTTCAGGGGAAAAATGCCCAGTGCCTCTCCGTTCCTCAATCGACGGAAAAAATCCTTTAGCTGGTGGCCAATTAAACTGTCTGCAATGTCCAAACTCGGAATATGACTAAATCACGCCATACTGAGCCTGCTGGGACTATTTTATTCTATCCTCTAAGATATATATATATATATATATATATATATATATATATATATATATATATATATATAAATATATATATATATAGTGTGTATATATATATATATATATATATATAGTGTGTATATATATATATATATATGTATATATATATGTATGTAGAGAGCGAGAGAGAGAGCATATATATATATATATATATATATATATATATATATATATATATATATATATATGGCATGTGAACAAGGGCAATCTTGCCCGAAACGCGTCATGGCTGTTGGACTATCATCCACAAACTGCAGTAAAAAGATACTGTCACCTCATCTGTGGTCTGTCTCTATTTTCGCTTCGCCAGTTTTGGAAATTGGAGGGAGTGACTGAGAGCATGGTTTCATGTATATATATATATATATTCACTGAAAAAACCATAGGTTTCACACCAGTTATAGTTAGGTGGAAATTTTACTCGCATAAAACCATTGAAATTCCCACGTTATAGTTAGTTGGACTCACTATAACTTGCGCGTGCAATGCACTGCTGATGACGTCACATATTACATCACTCATGACATGGTCAGTGACATCACTCATGACATCACTGATGACATCTCAAATGACATCACTGATGACAACATCCTTGTGACAATGTGGCAGACCTCCTATTAGCATAAAATAACCTTTGACACACACATTCAAAAATAGAAACTAACATTTTCTTAAAAAAGGAGAAACCAATACCAATTACAACAACTTATTAGGTAAATCCAACATCTACATACACATCCACTCATTCACCAACAGTTCTATATAGTCACTCATGCATGTACTTACTCACCATATGTACTCATACACCTATACATCTTGTTACACACTAATACTCATCCATATAGTTACTCACACACAAATTCACACATGCAAATAAACTATCAAAAAACCATTTACTTGATTATACTGCTATATACACACCACTACACATACTTCTACAGAAACGGAAACATATTTACTCTCTTAAACAATCAATTATAAAAACACATACTCACTAACCCACCCATACACACAATCATCCACCCATACAGTCTTGCACACATGCTGTCTTCAAAATACATACAAATAGTGAGCCACTCATTCATGCATCTGTGCTCTAAGTAATATCCCCCACCGAACCATACAGACACTGATACTGATACTCAAAAAAACAACTAATAACCCATATACACACTCATGTAGCTACTCACCAACCCATGCAGCCACTTATACACAAAGTGAGACACAGAGACAGATATTTAAATATTTAAACATTACTTGCTAATATATGTATTCACTAAGATACATTTAATAAGTCAGTTAACCAATCAATTTTACACAAAAAAAATCCATTTAGACATTTATTTTCCCATTTATTCTTCCATCAACCTTTAGATATACATATATAAAAAATATTTATTTTTCAGAAAGATACACATTCACTGGATGATGTCATCAGTGATGTCATTTGAGATGTCATCAGTGATGTCATGAGTGATGTCACTGACCATGTCATGAGTGATGTAATATGTGAAGTCATCAGCAGTGCATTGCACGCGCAAGTTATAGTGAGTCCAACTAACTATAACGTGGGAATTTCAATGGTTTTATGCGAGTAAAATTTCCACCTAACTATAACTGGTGTGAAACCTATGGTTTTTTCAGTGAATTTAATAGGTTTTTTAAATGCTAATTCCTAACTATAACTGGTGTGAAACCTATGGTTTTTTCAGTGAATATATATAGACTGAAGAAGGCTGCTGCGTCAGCTGAAACGGGTATCTATGCTGGGTTGGAGGAGGCTCATTTAATAAAAAGGCCTTAACCCAAATGGTCCTCGTGTGCGTGCTCTTTTCCTGATGGGGAGTAGAGGTTTTCCTGTTTGATATATATATATATATATATATATATATATATATATATATATATATATATATATATAATTTCTATGGCAAAATGAAACCCCTCATTTTATTCCTTTTCAAATTAAATGTATTAAGTGTTACCACTTTATTCCAATCAAGATGACTTCAGGTGTGCCATACTTTTGTCATATGTAAGACTGTTAGCATTCTAGTTGTTCTTTAGAACACTCTGGGACATTCTGCCATTGGGCTATAGTTGGGCTACATCTGGCTGATATTTGGGCTACATTTGGGCTCTTTTGTCTCTGGTGGCCATCTTGGGAGACTGCATATCAGAATTTTTTTAATGAAATATAAGAGGATTTGAGAAGTCACTCAAAATGTGCCCTAATTTTTCTTTCTTCAGCACTAATCATAATTTCTATGGCAAAATGAACCCCCTCATTTTGTTCCTTTGCAAATTAAATGTTTTAAGTATTAACACTTTATTCCAATCAAGATGACTTCAGGTGTGCCATACTTTTGTCATAAGTAAGACTGTTAGCGCTCTAGTTGTTCTTTAGAACACTCTGGGACATTCTGTCATTGGGCTATAGTTGGGCTACATCTGGCTGATATTTGGGCTACATTTGTTTTTTTTGTCTCTGGTGGCCATCTTTGGGCTACATTGGGCTACATTGGGCTACATTTGGGCTCTAACATATATATAGCCCAATGTAGCCCAATATATATTTTTTCAAAGTTAATTTTCGTAAAAACCACTGGAGCACATATCTTGAGACATAGCAAAGGCACATCGGGCTACCAGTCCCTACAATTTTGCCAAGTTTGGTGCAAATCCATTCAGCCGTTCGGGCTAAAAGTGAGTTTGACCGCCCTATGGAAATTAACACGGGGAAAACACGTTTTGGGATCCCTCTTTTATCTCGGCCAAGAAAATGAGAGAGGAAATGGAAACAAGATTAAATAAAGAGGAAGAAATTATAAAAAAACGCAAAGCTTTTAAATTTGAGAGGGACAGGCTTGACTATTTAAACGGACATATTTTTACATTTGCACGGAGGTTCGAGAAAACTAAGAACCAACAAAAAACTGCAAATGAAACTCCTTCAACTATGAGGGGAGGTGCAAGCTCGGCTTCATCTATTAGCCTGAGCTCGACAGAAGGCAGTGATATGGATCAAAGGAATACTCCATTGGGGTTTACAGCGCTCACGCCAGCCCAGGAAGTAAGCCGCCTGTGCGAGGATCGACGAGACACACTGAGGCCAAGAGTAAAATTTTCCCAAACAAACAGTATGCAAATCGGAAACGCCGTGAACGGCGCCGCTGCCACAAAATCAACTGGCTCAAACAAAACAAAACCGAAAAAATGGAACAAAAAACGGGGACAACAATAGGGGCTCCCTCTGTGATCAACTTGACAGATACCCCATTGACTGCCAATGAAACCAAAATATTAAGCCTAGGCCTCTCATTCTGCCCGCCAAGAAACTTTGATTATGCGGGCACTCGCATGGATACTTACCGCTTTGTAAGGAAGCTAAAACTGACAAAACATTTTCGACTACAGCCTTGTCGGAAGGATGCTGAACCCATCACTGCAAGTCCCTCTCTCTTAACACCCTCTTTTGAAGAAATTTGGGCATTACAAAATGAAGGACAAACCCTGACTGACAATGATTTGGCTGGTCCAACCAGGATGACTCCCTTCAAACCCAAATCAACATTTAATCCTCTCTCGCTTCATGATAACCTGGACATTTATCAGGAATTAATTGTGGAAGATCTCAAAAAACTATACACCAAAACAAATAAAAAAAGTCAAGTAATTGCACGCCAAAATCAACGCTACAATACTCTGATTAAAAAACTCAAATCAGATGAGAACCTAATAGTAAAACAAGCGGACAAGGGTGGGAATATTGTCCTGTGGAGACGTGAACAATACATTGCTGAAGCAGAAAAACAATTGGGAGACAAAGCCTGCTATCGCAGATCTAACATTGTGACAATCAAACTGGCCTGGAAAGATATGAATGAAAAACTTATGGCCTGGCGAAGCAGTGGACTATTAACTATGGATGAATTTAAATTCCTTAAAACAGACTTCCCAATAATCCCGACATTTTACCTGCTACCAAAAGTCCACAAGGACCCACTTAACCCCCCTGGGAGACCCATAATATCTGCGATTGGCAGTGCAACAGAAAATGTATCACGGTATATAGATTTCTTTTTGCAGGAATGGGTAAAGAGTTTGGACTCATATATCAGGGATACAACTGATTTTATTTGTAAATTGTCCCAATTGGAATGGAAAAGTGAGTACCTGTTGATGACATTAGACATTTGCTCCCTGTATACTTCTATTAGGCATTCTGATGGGTTGAAGGCTACACAATTTTACCTTGACAAGCGCCCCCCACAACATGCAAACCATACTAGAATGCTCATGGGAATGCTGCTCACCTGCCTAGAGCAGAATTTCTTCACATTTGATGGCCAGATTTACCAGCAACTAAGGGGTGTGGCCATGGGATCCTGCTTCTCCCCCAGCTTCGCGTGTCTACACATGGGGCTGTGGGAGGAGCAGGTCCTCATGGGGCAGCACAGAAATATGGCAGAGCAACACATTGTTCTCTATCTGAGATACATTGACGATCTCTTCCTAATATGGAGGGGCTCTCAAGAGAGTGCAAGGGCCTTTATTGACAATTTAAATGTGAACGAACTGAACTTACAATTCACCTCATCCATCAGTGATGTATCTGTGAACTCTCTTGATGTTGAGGTATATGTTGAGCACGGACTTATTCAAACTAAATTGCACAGAAAAACAACAGCAGACAACACCGTGCTGCACGCCTCCAGTAACCACCCCTGTCATCTCATTCGTAGCATCCCCTATGGGGAAATGCTACGCCTCAAGAGAATCTGTAGCACTGAAAGAGAATGCATTCTTGCACAGAGCCTTAGCAAGAAACGATTCCTAGAGAGGGGGTATGGCAACAATATTGTTGATGAAGCAATTAAAAAAACTGCTAAGTTCACAAGACAGCAAACTCTAGAGCATCATCCAGTCTCTACCACAGAGCAAGGAGAAACACAATGCAGGGCCATTATCACCTACAGTCAGCAGCACGCCGAAATCTGCAGAATATTCACAAGAAATTGGAATCTAATATAGGGGGATCCTGTTATAGGCGGGTTGGTACAAGGGAGACCTGAAATTACCTTTAGAAAGTCACCTTCACTAGGCAGTGCCCTGGTTAGTAACACCCTTGAGGTCCCAAAGAAGTGGTGGGAGAAAATTACAGGTTTTAAGAAATGTCAAACTTGCAAGGCCTGTAAACATGCAATAAATAAAACCCACTATCAAAGTCCTTTTCAGGAAAAGCCAACTGCGATAAAACAAAAGTTAGGATGTAAAACTGAATTCGTAGTCTACATTCTGTTATGTCCATGTGGTCTACAGTATGTCGGCAGCACTCGGCTGCCGGCACACAAACGCATCCTACAACATCTAAGAGCCATCACGGGGAAGGACCAATCCTATCCTGTTGCCAGACACTTTGAAAGTTTA
Source organism: Lissotriton vulgaris (assembly GCF_964263255.1). Taxonomy (NCBI): domain Eukaryota; kingdom Metazoa; phylum Chordata; class Amphibia; order Caudata; family Salamandridae; genus Lissotriton; species Lissotriton vulgaris. The sequence goes on along the minus strand of NC_141700.1, from coordinate 649,131,481 downwards.
CACAATAGTAATCCAGACCTTTTACAGTATTATCTGATAGACTCAGTCCTGCCCCTCAAACGAGGAGGGGACAGAGATGGCAAGTTGCGCCTCCTGGAAACACGCTATATATTAGAGCTTAATAGCAAACAGCCAGGAGGGCTCAACAGTAGTGAGGATCTCTACACATGCTTATGAAACAACATTAAGGGTCCACTATTAGTTGTGATACATATATGCATATTTTAAATACTGATTCGAAAACCTGAAATTCTAAAACTTTGTCTATTATGATTTTGTTGATTTTTGACACTAGCACTTTATATACTATTTAAATACAACCCTATAGGAGTGTCCATATTTTGTGCATTATTCATACTTCTTACTATGGATGATTGATAGATATTTTTCGCTCACTTTGGGCAAGATAACAAATCACAGTGTAATGTTTACATCCAAATTTTCCCTGACTTATGTGCAATACCAGCATAATAATGAATTCCATACTGGCTTTTAGACAACACAATTTTATTGTTCTAAATGAAATGGTTTTTATAACAATTTTCCTTTTTCTATTTTTTAAGGAAATTAACAATATTTATGCTATGTATATATATTAACTTCATATTTATGACGTGTATATATATTTATGTCTTTTAAGAAAAACGACTTTTTCTAGATATAGACTGTGTTATATTTACGTGTTTGCATATTTTGCACATCAATATGACCTTCACACTACTATTTAGTGTGGGAAGCAGGGACCCTTTTGAATGTTTCAAAATAGGGCACTATGCCCAACATTACTTCCTGTATTGCTACTGTGACTTTAAGAATGTATGACTGTGCACTGGTCACATGACCACCCAAACTATATATGTCACCTCCTATTTTCCTTGCATGACATGTGATCAAGCCTCGGCTGAGGCGAAACGCGTCATGACGACTGGTGGGCTGCACATTCACAATAAATTGCACTGAAACTGGAAACGCGCTTATCTGGTGGCTTTATTCTCCTTTTCCGAGTTGGTTCGTATGCAGCGTTTGAACTCTGGAAACTCGAAGAAAATATATATATATATATATATAATTTCTATGGCAAAATGAAACCCCTCATTTTATTCCTTTTCAAATTAAATGTATTAAGTGTTACCACTTTATTCCAATCAAGATGACTTCAGGTGTGCCATACTTTTGTCATATGTAAGACTGTTAGCATTCTAGTTGTTCTTTAGAACACTCTGGGACATTCTGCCATTGGGCTATAGTTGGGCTACATCTGGCTGATATTTGGGCTACATTTGGGCTCTTTTGTCTCTGGTGGCCATCTTGGGAGACTGCATATCAGAATTTTTTTAATGAAATATAAGAGGATTTGAGAAGTCACTCAAAATGTGCCCTAATTTTTCTTTCTTCAGCACTAATCATAATTTCTATGGCAAAATGAACCCCCTCATTTTGTTCCTTTGCAAATTAAATGTTTTAAGTATTAACACTTTATTCCAATCAAGATGACTTCAGGTGTGCCATACTTTTGTCATAAGTAAGACTGTTAGCGCTCTAGTTGTTCTTTAGAACACTCTGGGACATTCTGTCATTGGGCTATAGTTGGGCTACATCTGGCTGATATTTGGGCTACATTTGTTTTTTTTGTCTCTGGTGGCCATCTTTGGGCTACATTGGGCTACATTGGGCTACATTTGGGCTCTAACATATATATAGCCCAATGTAGCCCAATATATATTTTTTCAAAGTTAATTTTCGTAAAAACCACTGGAGCACATATCTTGAGACATAGCAAAGGCACATCGGGCTACCAGTCCCTACAATTTTGCCAAGTTTGGTGCAAATCCATTCAGCCGTTCGGGCTAAAAGTGAGTTTGACCGCCCTATGGAAATTAACATGGGGAAAACACGTTTTGGGATCCCTCTTTTATCTCGGCCCCCGCTTGACGAATCCCCCCCAAACATTCAGGGAAGGACCCGAGCTCCGCGAGGCCAATTTGAGGAAATTTTCAGGCAGATTCGTCAACCGACGCCAAAGTTATTCACAATAGAATTTTGAGATTTTGCATTGAAAAAAATCCTAACTATAACTACCTACTGGCGACTGGCATTTCTGTAACGTGTGGTAAGGCAACAGCCTTGACGTAAAACGAATGGATGGCACAACATTACTATAGGCCGTCCAAGCCTTTTCATTAGCCACTTCTAACGTCAAAGCTCTGTTTTCTCCTATATATCTTTAATTTTTTCAGCATCCATTTGCAGGCGTAGGAGATTTTCATGCACCAGTTTTATTCAAAACTCTCTGAATACATCACCTAAATTAACTTTGAGAATCACGTACACATATGAGACGAATACAAGCGCGCCTACGATATCCACTAAGGTCAAACTTTTATACGTTTACAACTCACTTGCTTTGAAAGCGTCTCTAGCCTGGAAAGCGCTGCCTCTTGCTCTCTGTAGCATTCAGGAACCCACTCTTTTCCAAGAAAACCCTGCGCTACAAAAATAAGTAACATAACAAATATAAATAACATATAAAAAATATATGTTCCAGCGAAAGCAGATGTACAGAAAGGTAAGGGCTATCAAACTGTCTGCTCAATAACAGTAGCGGCTGGTGTTGTAATTGTAATATTTGCTCTTAAAAGAATATTTACTTCTTTTTTTAGTTCAATAATTTTATTAAGTTTTAAGAGACATATAAATAGTCAAATTCATACAAAGGGATACAATTGACGGAAAAAACAAGAAGAAACACTATATTATGTAGTCCATTGACAAATAAAATTCTCAAATAAGATAGAAGTATAAGATTGCTTAAACTTGGTCATTTTCCGTGGTGTGACTCCTGCCGGATCAGTGCCATGAAACCTCTGGGTGGTCGTATGCTTTATAAGTTTTGATTAATATAAAATAAGATAAGATAAGATAAAAGACAAAATGAGTTATGCCAATGAACTAAAGTAGCCATCAAAAGTATCACCATGGTAAAAGAAAAGAAATATGTAGAGCAAGAAAGGAAACAAAGAAAAAGGAAAGAAAGCGAAAACCAAGACAGTAAGAGAGAGAAAAAGAGAAGATTGGAAAGAATATTGACTGCTAAAGGTAATCCTCCAGGATGCTGAATATATTAAAATCCTATTGTTCATGACGAGCTCAGCTCGTCATGAGTGTATGGAGGTGTACATCATGACGAGCTGAGCTCGTCATGAGCGTCCAAGGAGTTAAGTTCTATGTTCCTTTGTGATTGTACTGGTGTGAGTGGGTTACCCTCACCTGCAGTTGCCTGCACACTGATGAAGGGGGCACTATGTCCTTGAGTCTTGGTCTTATTAATAAAGGTCTATGTTAAAAAAAAAAACCTTGAGAATCTAGAAGTTAGCACAGGAGCTGCAGGCAGCGCAGCTCGGAGAGGCAGCCACTGCTGTGCATTTCTGTGCTTTCCTTTATGCAGGTCATACTCTAACTCAGAGGCTTCTCAAGTTGATTTCCATGCTCTGGATAGTGCAATATTGGCAGACACTGGTGCATGGGTGATGTGGCTCGTTGAGCACTAACAATTAATGCACTGTTTCTGAGAGCGTGATCTGTGTTCTCAGACACTGGACATACAGGTTCCCCAAACACTCTTACCTTTAACCTCCATGTTTTCCGGATGCTGAGAACACGTCGGTCTGGCACAAACCTATGGGGGTGTTTATGGTGTAAGAGCCAAGGGGTTACTGGTGATCAAGTAGAGACTGACGGAACGGGCACAGGAATCAGCACTGCACAGATAGGACATATTTATTTATTTTGTTTTATAGCGCACAAACATGACCATCACAGGGTCAGAGCGCTGTACAACAAGTGAGCTGAAGAGGGTTGCCGGCCATTGAGACACCTATCACAAATGATATTCTGTACACAATTTTTGTGTTAAGATATAAAACAATAGGATACAAATATAAAGTAAGGAACTCTGTACGTAGCACTCATAGCGCACAGTATAGACAAATAGGATGCAGTATAGAATAGGGTGGATAACAGTTTTATAAATTGTTCTTTTAAGGCACTTGTTTTTCTAGTAGCGTGGCTTTAACTTCCTTCTAGAAAAGCCTTAGGGCCAGATGTATGAAGCTCAAATGGGTTCACAAACGCCGAAATTCGCAAAATGGTATGTATGTAGCAAATTTCAGTGCAAAATAAGGAATCGCAAATTTGCGATTCCTTATTTTGCAATTGCATTTAAGGAATCTCAAAATTTGCGATTCCTTAAATGCAATGTATGAAGCCAAAAAAATGTGCTAATTGTCCTTAAGGAATCGCAAATTACCACCAACTTCAAGTTGGTGGTAATTTGCGAATTTCTTGAAAAATGCCAATTTTGGCATTTTTCAAAGTGCCCTGTGATGCACATACATGCCCTTAGGGCATGTATGTGCACAACATGTGCACCCATGCTTATTTCAGGGGTGCAACAGGGTGTCCTTTGGACACCCCTGCACCCTTGAAATTATTCTCAATTTGCGATTAGCAAATTGCGAATCACAAATTGAGAATAATTTCACATTCATTCCTATGGGCCGCCTAGCCCATAGAAATGAATGGGAAATGATTCCTTAATTGCCATTATCAATTTGCTAAACCCAATTATGGAATCTTAAGAAATCGTAAAAAAATTGCGAATTTCTACATACATACCTTTTGCAATTCTCAAGTAGCAATTCCTTAAAAATCGCTATTTGAGAATCGCAAAAGTGTATCTTGATACATCTGGCCCTTAGTGAGGCAATTGCTCTCGTTGAGGGTGGTAGGGAGCTCCATATTTGTGGAGCAGATCCAGCGAAAGTGCATCGACTCATTTTTCTTTTTTTTAAATCTGGGTGGTTAAAGTATTAGGGAATTAGCACTTCTCAAATCCCTTTTGCCTCCTGTGAGCGTAATAGTATTCGCCATGTATTGAGGACCAGAGACCTGAAGCGCTTTGTGTGTTGTGCAAGCCACCTTCAAGTGGATCGTGGCTTCAACTGAGAGCTAGTTGAGGGTTCTGAGTGGGGGTGAGATGTGGTCATGTAGTGGGATATCACTGGGTTCACAACTGCACTGCCCACCAAACCACACCCTGCACTATGCAGAATTCTGTACACCCATCCACCACAATTTAGTTATGCAGTTACCTGGTCGTCAAGATTCACCAGCACTTCCTCCATCAGTGCTACATCACACAGTTATGCCTGCCAGTCAGCAGGCATGCGCACCGACAGAGCAGTGTTGTAAGCACTTTGGTACAGGCCCCCTGCTGACCCATTCACCAGGACACAGATACAACATCATTCACTGCACTGACCACACATCTCACCAAACACCAAATCATAGGCTGGGCCCTGGCTTGGATGCTGTTTGAATGGCAGGCAGTGGTTTGCAAGAATACCAGAATTACAGGAACAAGCCAGGCCACTGGGGGAAAGGATCCGCGTGTCGAAATCCTCATGTTTCTCTGCAGCTGCCTCCCTTTGCCTCACAAGGTAAACCACCGAGCTGTGTTGTGCCTCCATTCTTATCATTTCACCAACAGAATTGGAAAGAAGTGGAACTATTTTCTACATTTCTAAATACATGACTACCAGGTGTCAGGAGAATTGAAAGGTTTCCTCCTTTTTTGCAAAATTCCACCATTGGAAGGGGTGCTGGTCCAGAATATGACCCAGGATGCATGGTCCCTTTAGCTTGAGAAGTATGGTGGTGATGGATAATCTCTGCCACCTAACAAATGCTGCCAGGGTTGCCATCTCACTGCACTGTACCAGGACACCATGCTTCAAGTAGTGGGTGGCCCTTTCTGTCCAGAGTCCGTGTAGTAACAAAATATAACACAATGTGTATTTGTAAAGTGCACGTTCACCCAAGGGTATCTAGGTGCTGTATAACAGATGTTTATTGTTGCCCAACTCAATGGTACTCTTTTGATCGACCTCAGAAGGATGAAAGGCTGATTGGACCCACCAGGATTTGAACCTGTGACCATGAGGTCAAACACAGACCCCCTACAGCAGATGCATCAGTCCACTATGCCACCAGACCCGGTAGTGGTCCAGTTGGCTCAGTGGAACGCCATTATGACTACAGCTGCAACAGCACATTAGGTGGTCAAATGAAAGCCCAGGGCTAGGAACTTGGTGTCCTGGTGACATGATGTGAGGTGGCGACCCTGAATACGTGCCTAACAGACTGTTGACAAGCCATACAGTAAACAGCAGGCTAATTAGGACAGCTGCCAGAAAAGGTCTTCCCGTAATCTGTTATTGAGTGGAAAACTGGCTGGGAAAAGTTACTTAAGCGCATGAAACCTTTAAACCCACTGCTGCTCGGGGTACTAGAAATTAGTTGCCTTTTTTGGACTGGGGTGAAAAAAGAATTCAAGAAGCAGATTCATGGCTCCAAGTTGCCTATTCCCATGAAGAGAAGATGAATGCCCTGGTCTCCGTCCCAGGGGTTGAGTTTACTAACCATGGAGGTTAGTAGTTTACCGTCAGGAATTACCCTGCCTTATCCTCATTTCCCTGGGCACTGAACAGCGTATATCAGAGGTGTCCAACTTAGGTCCAAGAGTGTTGTGTCCATATCTGGCTAATTTAGGGCAACCATTGCCAATTTAAATGAGTTCCATCTGTATTGACTGCATGTAAATGTAGCTTATGTGTCCATCGTGAAAATCTGGCCTGGATCTAACTCTCCTGGATCTGTGGTGGACACGTGTGCCATATATGTCGTTTGGTGCCTTCATGCATACATCACCTGGCGGAACAGCCACTGCTTCTGTGCCTACTTTTTTAACCTAACAAAAAACTCCATCTTTCTCAACGCTCTGGGTGAATTCTTCTGGTTTTTTTGGGGGAAACTGAAACTGAAGAGCTCGTGCAACAGAAAGAGTGCATTGCGTTTATTATGAAAGTGTGCCAGGCGGTGAACATATTTATTTACTCCTCCGCACCTGTCCCCACTAAGGACGTTTCTAGAACTCAGGTGAAAGTGTGTGTGTTTTTTCCCCAGAAAATTGAAGTGGCGCTTAAAAATCAAATTTCTCTATCGCCCAACTCAGTGGTACTTAAATGATAAACCTCGAAAAGATGAACGGGTGAGCCAGCCTCAGGGGAATTCTAACCTTTGACTTCTGGGGTGAACACTCAACTTACTGAGCTATCCGGCTGGACATATGCAGTGGTCAGGTTCTGCTAATTTGAACACAAACAAAGATTCAATGGAAAAAAAATTGCGAATTGCTTGCATCTCGCATATTTGTAGAGAAATTGATTTCAGTAAGGGAGAAGGGCGCAGTCTGCTGTTTAGTATATGAAAGCAGCCTTAAAATGCAAAGCCTCCAGATTGTGATCGTTTTTAATAGATTAGCAATGTTTATGCAAATGTGGCACCTTGCACAAACTTTCGAAGTTACAGATGACCTCTTCGTTCAAAGCTGCCGTATTATAGCATTAGACCGCTGTATTTATCATGGATAACAAGAACGCGAAATAGACACGTTTAATTTTAAAATAAGTGAATAAAGGTAGGATTTAATGAACGTTTTAGAGTAGCTCCAAACACTTAGCTGAATTTAGTAGCATTGATTTAGTCCCAGCGGGACAGTCAGCGGCTACCCTGCACGAGAGATACTTATTAGACACATCAAATGGAGAGTGCAGTTCACTACAGTAGACAGTAGGTGGGGGGCTTGCTCCATCTTGCGGTAGTTCAGTGGCGTTTGGTTCCTTTCAGCACAGTACGAGGTCAGAGAAGCACTTCATAAATTATAGTTTTAGCTAGCTGACAGATTTCTTCTCGCCTGAATTGAGAAGTATAGCTAACACTCCGTAAATTTGACAGTGCAAAGCTTGGAATTAGCGAGTAAAACTGTATGGAAGAGCTGACATATTTAAATTTTCATGACTGTCGAGGTGATTACTTTAAACGAAACGGGCTGTTTAAAGATCCAACGTTTTCTTTTTTTTCAGAAATGTCTTCGAGAGTTGACTGATTGTACTCACTCATCTGAAACCTGCATCCCCTATACAAAGCGGGAGGAGTCTAAACGGGAACCCTTTTCCTTTGCGAATAATTTGCCACTCCAACTTGGGAGTCGGTAACTTTTCAGCGGTTTACAAGCGGAATTCCAGCTGCAAACTATACATCTGGCACCGAATCACGGTTTGAAAGGGGGCGCTACAGCACGTTCAAATTGTGATTCTGTATTCGGTCTCGATACCATTTTAGAAGACAGTAAAACTTTACTGACCCCTAATATGGGGTTTGTACATGGGGCATTGCCAATGCTTAATTTCTACAAGTGCCTGTGCCAGGGCCAAGGTACCACCTGGAATACCACTGCAGCTGACACCTCTCAGTGCCCCTGCAAATGCTACAAACTGGCGCTACTAGTGGCTTGCAAACTGATATGCTCTGCTGAAAATAGGCAGACGGCGCCACCCTGTGGTGGACTTTCGCCAAAAAAGTGCCTGTGTTAGGATTTAAGTGCTGGAGCTGAAAACAGCGGCACAAATTAGGCACCGCACAGCCCCGCAAGCTCCAAAGGAGGGAGTTTCAAACCGCAAAGAAGGATAGTACATTATTTGACCATTAGTTGGCACACAAGGCACTCTACAACAGCCAATGAGAAGACGCAGATGGAGTTACACGCTGAAGTCCTAATTCACAGTTGAAAAAACATATGGTCTTTTGCTAATAACATCTCATTCCTTAGTTACAGAACCTTAGTAACAAACTGCGTACATGGTGTTGTCATTAGAATGATTTCTTTAGAAATAAAGCCACGTGCGTGAGACAGTTGAGTTTGCAAAGGTGTCACTGGACATTGAATGAAAAGTATTCCACTGTAGGAGCTGAAAACGGAGGAAAAACACCATCATAGGAGACTGATTGATTAAAAAGGTATGCAGGTGTAGTCCACTTAACATGGTTAAAAAAACCCCACCGATTTAGAGTTGTTGAGGGAACAGATTTTTAACGGAATCTGTAAAATTGATACAAAAACATTGTTTCGTTAGCATATCATGGTCGGAAAAATCGCCTAACAAATATTTTGTGAATATCGTTCACAAAAATATCTTTGCTTTGGGTGAACCTTTTCTACTAGTAACTCCAGTGGGGTAATATTTTTGTCAACGATATTTAGGGTACAATATTTATGTCAGATGATATCATAACTAGAGAGTGGTTGAATGAATGGTATTCCAGTGGTTTCCCCCAATATCTTTTTAGAATACTGCCACTGGTGAGTGGTTGAAAGAACAGTATTGCAGTGTAGTCCCCTTAAAGTGGGTACAAATACCAACACAGGAAAGAGTTTGCGTAAAAAAATGCTAGTGTAGTTGCTGCAAAGTGGTATTATGTTAGTGTAAAAGGCAAAAGTGATGTCCCCATGTGACACGCAATTTCCTTACATGGTAGACGTTCCCCTATTCACACATCAACCATACACAAAGTAAAATACTGAACCCAATTGAATGTGATAATGTTTCATTTTATTACTATAGTAGTGATATGAAAAATACTATTAGAACGATATAAAAATTATTTTAAAACAATGTTATTACAATTGAAATGAGGCCTTATCTATTCTGGTATTGTCCATCAATTTCTAATGCCTATACAGATGCAATCATCAATATATATATATATATATATATATATATATATATATATATATATATATATATATATATATATATATACACACACTATACTATGAAGATCACATAAAAAATACATATTCGAATCTGGCTTATGACCACCCAAATTCACAGATAATATAAAAAGAAAAACAAATAGCTGCCGATGCTGCGTTTCAGTGGATGGTGCTCAATAAAAACTGCCTTCTTCAGGACTCTTAACTATGTGACAAAAATCATCTGTTTAGTTGGTATCCAAAGAGTGCATGTTGGTTCATAATCACCTTCCGGGATATATTCTTCTTCTTAGGGTAGCTTTCTTTACGCCCCCAGTATTCTTCACTATTTCCTAATAGTCCACTTCCAATGTATTACATGGTGAGGTACTCTATTTAATTAGTACTCCTCCACGTGTTTTTCATATTCAATATATGGAGGTAAATTATACTTTTTTCTTTTTGTTTTTCTTTCAGTCTTTACAGCAGGCTCTCTTCTATATTCTTTTTAAGAACAGCGTTCTGAATTTCTTTTGCTCGTGTCTGTTCCAGTCGACACGATTGGGCGTTCTGTTTCCAGTGTAGCCCGTGGAACGTGTCTGAAAATATCTCCACTCGAGAGGGGTAAAAAAACAGTATTCCAGTGGAGGGACTAGTTTTACCACCACTCTCCAGTGATGGTAAAAATACCTCCAGCGGACAGTGGTTGACAATTTAAGTGCTGCAAAGTGGTCCAGGTGGGAGCGGTGTTATTTGTATTCGAGGACAACTGGCATGGCAGGTTTGTGTAGGACCGGCTTGTTCACAAGGGGATGGTGGGGCCTCTTGTTCATGCTTCCTCATTTCCTTCCCAGATCTGAAAATGTGCCTTTTGCCAAAAATGTGCCTTCACAAAGTGAACATGAGCCCTTTGTGCTTCGAGGTGTGGCTGCCTGTGGTTTCAATTGCAAACCCTGGGTCAGGCAGTAAGCTATTGCTGTTGATCCTATCTGCCTCAGCTGTGATTCTTGTTTCACCTGCACATTGACTGAGCGTGATTGAAACCTGAGTGGTTCAGTAAGCCGTTATGTCAGGGAAGGATGACGTTCATGGTCATTTTAATGGATCGACTTCTGCTGCGTTTATCAGGCTTGGAAGCAGTACTTAATTTGAGGCAGTAGTTTCCGGTGCTTAGCACCAGCACTTCATCATCAACACTGGTGCTTTTCATGAGCACCAGTTAAGAAAACGTCCATTTATAAGAGATTAAGTGATTTGCCCAGAATCACAGGATGTTGAGCCAACGCCTGATTCTTAAAGTCAGAAGTCAAAACATTCACCCCCAGTCACAGATCTGGGTTTAATATATCGTTATTTTGCTCACCACACCACCCCAGTTCAGACATGGCCATATGCAAATCAGTATTGACCCTGTGCCTCATGGGAACAGTCCAGACCGAACTGCCCAGCCATGTCTTCCCTGTACCGGAATCAAGCATCCTAGGACCGGTTTCTGGCTATCAGCCGTCTTCAGCCAGGATAGCTTGATTCCAGTGGCACGGAGAGCACAGGACTCACGTCTGAGCATACCCGTCCCACTCTGGGTGACAAAAGCAAAAACAACTGACTGGGACAAGACTGATTTGCATATGGCCATGCCTGAACTGGGGTAGCTTGGTGAGCAAAATAACGATGGATTAAACCCAGATCTGTGACTGGGGGTGAATGTTTTGCCATTGTGCAACATTCCGTCCATCATCTTGTGTGTTTTACTGTTCACCATATGTGGGAAGGGTATGCCCAGACGTGGGTCACGTGCTCACTAAGCCACTGGAGTCAAGCTATCCTGGCTGAAGACGGCTGATAGCCAGAAACCAGTTCTAGGATGCTTGATTCCCGTCCAGGGAAGACATGGCTTGGCAGTTCTGGCTGGACTGTTCCCATGAGGCACAGGGTCAAGACTTATTTGCATATGGCCATGTCTGAACTGGGGTGGCTTGGTGAGCAAAAAAACGATGGATTAAACCCAGATCTGTGACTGGGGGTGAATGTTTTGCCATTGTGCAACATTCCGTCCATCATCTTGTGTGTTCTTTCACCAGGAGTTACAGGGTGCCTTCTGCTAGAGGGAGGCAAAGACATTTGCCTTATTTGTTTCAGTCCAATTTCACCTTCTACACCATCCTGCTTTGTATAGAGCAGTGGTTCTTAACCTTTGAACTTCTGTGAACCCCCATTGACTCAATATTGGAATCAGGGGACCCCCCCACTGTATTATTATTGGCATCTGGTGGCCACCCTCTGAGTGGGGGACCCCTGTCAAAGCATTTTCGATTATTTGAACTGCAAAACAATGCACACAAATTTAAAAAAACAAGCATTTATCAAAAACACAAATGATAAATATGTATGTTAATTCACAAACAAATACAAAAAAACTAAAATAAAATTTTAATTGGAAGGTTGGAGGTTTTCTAAACTCAATTGAGGCCTCTCATCGCCCACACTTTATTCTGTCTGATGCACATGCGCTGCTACCATGAATCAATCTGAGGATACAAACTTGATTTTTAACCTCCAATTCCAAATTCCTTCACATTTACATAAACTTCTAAAATTTTCAGTTGCGCATTTTGCTTTTAATATGTATATACAATTTATTAATCTGTTAATATTATGTCATTTTCCTAGCAGTCACTGACCCCCTGCACAGGTTAAAAAACACTTGTATAGAGTTTGAGGAGGGTCTGAGTTCCTTTGAGTTTTCTGTAGACCTCTCAGAGCATCAGTACTGGATAATCTCTGCTTAGGTCACGCCACATTAGGAAATGGCATGAGAAAATACATTTACAACAAAATATACTCTGCATTCATGGAGAATAAAATATAATCCACTAACTGCTGGCACGTGTTTCACTCTCCTCAAAATGAAGCAGAGTGTTATATCCTGCCTTTGTAGTTATGTTTCTCCTATGTTACCTGGCTTCTAACTGCTTAGCCAGCGTGAATGTTTTGATTGAAATGTTGGTGTGATGGAGATGATTGGAATGTTTGTTCAAACATCAGTCTAAGCACATGTAATTAGGATTACAGCAACCAAGTTCCGCAAAAGCGTATGCTAACACATGAACTCTGCGGTACCCTAAGCGTTTTAATGTTGATTATGAAATAATTTCCTGGATCATCATCAACAGGATTTCACTAACCCAAGATTTTAGGGAACACTAGCAAAATAGAGAGGCATTGGTGGATTCAAGTGTTTCACTTGGAAAGCTCTCCATATAAAATGGCTGACCGTCAGAACTCATTTTTTGTTTTGTTTAATTTATGTACTGGCCTGAGCGTGCAAACAGCTTGTTTTCAAATCTATAGGGTAAAGAAAGAGAGAGAGAGAAAGAGAGAGAGAGAGAGAGAGAGAGAGAGAGAGAGAACCTATAAAAAAACAAGAACAGATACTTTAAATGTATGTCGTATATTCCGACAGGTGCTTTTGTACACTTCATAGCACAAGTAAATAAAATGACTGATATATAGTAAATGTAAAACCTGTTTTTTTTCAAATGGTTTGAAAAAATTATCATGGATCTCATAGTAGGCTTTGTACTCTCATCTTTAGTTTTTAATGGATTACTGTACCATGCTTGTAATTTTCTGTTAATACATCGATGTAATTTTTGTTTTCTTGTGGTACTTCCCAGGCCTTATTTAGTCTCTTTCTCTTTCAGGTTCGCTGTGGAGTTATGAGCCGTCCCTCTACTGCCTCTTCTATCCCCAGCCACCCAAGGAGCAGCGAGGAACATGGGAGTCGAGCAGTGCCATTTTCCTCTAAGTACCTTACAGGAGCCTGTCAAGGATACTGACCCTGCCTGGTCTATGATGAAGGACCTCAATGCTGAGGCACCCAAGGCAGCGAGCGCATCGTAGCCCCCGCATTGCAGTACCATGACGGGTGAAACACAGCATGCTTACGCCATCAGCAGCACGGAAACAGGCCCCAAGCACACTGAGAAAGAGTTTTCCCTTGAACTTTTTGTTGGAAAAGATGGTAGGGACATGGACCGTAGACTGGCGGACAACTCTGATTTGTATTCCCGTGGCTGTAACAATAGCGGGCCTCAGTTTGCTTTCAAGGACAAGGAACCGCAAAACCAAAGGGAGGCCGTGATCCGACCACAACAGGCGGGAAAGATTGACTTCAAGTCACTGTATAATAGACCAAAGTTTTCCAGCGATGGGATATGGAACGGTGGGAAAATCGGCCCCCTGTCTCCCAATGGTAAGAGCAGAGCGAGAGAGAAGGCTAAAAGGTCCGGGAAAGGTGATCGCACACAGCATCAGCTGTACAGACTGAGTATTAGCAATTCGAGACCAAACCCTACTATTGGGATCGCCTATCCCCAACAAAAGGTAACACCACCAAAGAAGCCAGAGGTGAACAGTAGGCCCATATCAGGAAGCTACGGTTTCCCCGTTTCCGGTATTCCTGAGCGGGAGACAGAAGTCCAGCAAGACGATCTCAGCTTTCATAGATGCTTCCAAGAGGTCTCTTCTAGCCTTACCTCCACCAACTCTACCTCACAGCCCAAAGCAGCTCCACGCCAACACCACAGCCTGAAATTACAGCAAGCGACTGCCATTGACCATGAAGGCTCCAACACCAATGAACAGCTGCATTTCTTGGAATTTCCGGCCACAGGAACAGACTCTTGGCATTCGCCCGAAAGGAAATTTACATGTGCAACATACGGCGTGTCTGTACAGAAAGCAGGTCCCTTTTCTGAAGGCAGTAAGTCAAGTCAACATAGTTTCGGACCTGTGCCTTATCAGTATTCATTTCAGTCACTGCGCGATGCCAATCCTGATGCATTTTGCAATGAAGCAACCGGCCAAGATTACTTGGAAGAGGCATTAGCTACCAACCATGCAGTCCAGGGTGGTTTTGCCTTCCATTCTTCTTCAGCCGATGGACTAGAAAAATCAGTCAATGGTGCTTTTGATAATTTATTAAAAGATAATCGGACATATGCCCTCCCTTCTCAGCAGACTCCATTTTTTCATACACAGCAAGCTCTGGGGGCACAGCACCCCGCCCCTACACCTTGCTACAAAGGAAGGAATGAACATTCCACTGACCTTGATGGTGCTATTTCATCTTCGGGTGCTATAACTTCTTCTGGTGCTAGCGATCAAACTTTAAGCACTTTCCAAGACAGTAAAACAGTGTTTTCATCCAGCAGTTTTAGTTTACACAGTAACAGCGTAACAACTCCGGCCAACAAGAGACAGCCAACATCAAAGGACAGTTTAGCAAATCAAATTCCCCCTCTTAGAAGGAATATGCCACCCAGTTCCCTACCCCAAGTGCCCTTTCAGAGTAAAGGCTATAGTAGCTCTTCTGTGACCAATGCAAATGCAGGACCAGTGCCTTTTGATAAAAGTAGTTTGCCAACAGCACCGAGCCATGCACACATGTGGGATGGAGAAAGCAGTGCCTATCTGTCAATTGACCAAAATACACTTCCATACCCTCCCCCTTCTGGGAGTCAGTTCACTTACCAGTGCCAATCTAATGTTGAGCAGAGGCACATGTTG
This sequence comes from Lissotriton vulgaris, assembly GCF_964263255.1. Taxonomy (NCBI): domain Eukaryota; kingdom Metazoa; phylum Chordata; class Amphibia; order Caudata; family Salamandridae; genus Lissotriton; species Lissotriton vulgaris. The sequence goes on along the minus strand of NC_141700.1, from coordinate 649,116,258 downwards.
AAAAGTTCCAGGATGTCTTGGCAGCAAGGGCCTCTTACAAGTGTGGTGCCTAACCAGAACAGGACAGAGTTGTCTAGGCAATTAGAGAGTGCTGACTCTGCTTTCCCATGTAATAATGCTGAATGGCGAGGAGCCAATCACATGCAGAATAACTATGCCTTAAACAAAACAACTGGCTATCACAATTCAGAATCCAGGTCAGGTGAAAAAGTTGTAAGCCAGAGCAAAGACTCTGCTGTACAAAATTGTGGTTCAAATAATATCTATTTCCAAGACAGTGTGACAGATACAAGCTCTCCGGTATGTGACCCTAGAAACAAAACTCTGGTATTTTCTATGAACCAATCAGTACCAGTGGGATCCGCAAGAAATGCATCAAACCAAACTGCAGCTTTACCGCTATCAGCATTAGTTACAGCCTCTCCTTCCGAATCCCCTCTTTCTTCTCCTGTGCCCAACACCTTATCCAGTAGCACATGTTCATCACTTTCACCGTTGTCTAGCAGCCCCAACAATCCAAGCTCTGAAGAGAACCAACTCTCTGCTGCGCTTACTTCTTTCTACAATCAATCGTGCCACCCGAAGGAGAATAAAGCTTTCCATTCTGTGGACTCCTTGCATCCCAGCTCACTTCCATACCATCAAACCGATTCTACGAAAACCTTCTCATTCCCATCTGAAGTCACCAAAGATGAACATGTCTCTAAATTCCTTCAAGAGAAGCAGTTCCACAATCAGAACAATGAAGCAGGTAATGGTTGCATGAATCATTTTGAAAATGAGCCACCCCCTCCACCTTACTCCTCCCATCATCTTCTTGCCAACTCTCTAAGCAGCGCGAGTCTAGACCAGCTTGATGTTCTCCTGACTTGCAAGCAATGTGACCAGAACTATAGCAACTTGTCTTCGTTTCTGGAGCACCGTCAGTATTGTGGCCTACACACTATATTTCAGAGTGAGGTGAAAGAGTCCTCCCGAGGGCCTGAGTGCAGGAAAGTAGGGGTTAACTCATTAAAACCTTCCCGTCCAGTTCCGGGTTTGCCACTTCCCAAAGGTTCTTCTGATGTGCATCTGCATGTGCAGGCTTCAAACAAATGTAGTGACTTCCTGCTAGGTGGAGATGGCCGAGGGGACACCAAGGAGGAGCTACTGAAGGCCAACCTGTTTAATGGCTCGGCCGCAAACTTGCCATCTGTCAACGCTTCTGACTTGGACATTGACGAAGCAAAGCTAGATAGTCTTATCACTGAAGCATTAAATGGCCTGGGTTATCAGTCAGATAACCCTGAGATAGACAGTAGTTTTATGGATGCATTTGTTGATGAAGAACTCTCCATGATTAAGTCTCAACCCTACAAAATCAAAGATAATTTACCAAATGAAGGTACTCTTAAGGCCAAAGAACTGGTTGAACAACAGGGCTATCGAACCAAAAATGTATTTTCTGTTGAAAAGGGCAATCGACCAAATCATCTGGAGAATAACAGAAGTTCAGGAAGAAAACACGGAGAAACCAAAGGTGTAGCCACCAAGTTCATAGATACTGGGACTCGACAGCTGCAGCCAATGAATGTAGAAGATACAATCAATGGCCGAAAAATGGGAGATGCGTTGTGTGAAAAAAAAGAGTTTGATAAGAGAGTAAAGCCGAAGATCACCGGAAAGCCCAATAATCATTTACCAATGTCAGCAACTGCAAATCCTCTAGAGATGGCTAATTTGTCCAAGAAGCAACCTAATAGAAAAGGTGTGGGTTCCTGGCAGAAGGGTAACGTCGGAACGAGCCCCGTTGACCAATCCAGAGAGGAGGAAAACAGCAAACCTCAAAGAGCCTATGTGAAAGACAAAAAGAAGAGGAAACCTGGCACCTGGAGTAAGGAGCTTATCCAGAAAATTGTGCAACAGAAAAATAAACATAATAAATTGCATGTTAAAAGTGATAGAAGCACGCAGGGGCAACCAGTTACTGAAGCGGCAGTCCTCGAGAGCCAAAGCCTTTCATTTGGGGAGTATGACTATGTATCCGATTCAGACGACGATGTAGAGTATGGAAAGAGGAAAGCCAATAACCAGCCTAAAGGAACGTTGAAATATACTTTCACGAGTAAGCATTGTGGATTGATTGAAAAGACAAAAGAGGTGACAGCCTGGAAATGTAGCAAGACGAAAGAGATTCAGAAAGATTCTAGGGGCTCAGACAGTGAAACTGCCGGCAGTGGCTCTTATCCGCTAAGGGTGAGACGAAGAAGCAGTAGGTCTTCCTCCGGCAGTGTCTCAAGCGAAATAGAACAAAACTGCAAAAGCACAGATCTCACCGATTCTGGAAATGAAAAGGAAGTTGATGGCAAGAGAAAATATTTCCATAAATCTAACTATAAAACTGACCATGATGCAATTTTATCAGCGTTAGCCACCAAAGACTTTTCAAATGAAAAACGTAACGAACAGTCAGACGTTTCAAGAGGTGCAAAAAGATTAGGCTCTGCCAAATTTTTGCTTGCTGACCCCAAAGTGTGTCAAGGTAAGATCAATGTTGCTCCAGTTAGCAGTGTAAATGAGGCTACTGAGTCACCAGAAAGGCAAAAACAATTCCCCTTTTATGACCCACCCAGTAACAACCCGGAAGCACTTCTCTGCCAGAACAAGTCATCCGATAAAGATCACAAAGCCACTAGCTACACTGATATTGACTCTGAATATCAGTCAGATATGACAACGGCCCATCAAAGTGAATCCCATCAATTTCCAGTCTATAGTGAGAACACAAGTGATTATCCTGAGGAATTAACTAAATCAATGCATGTTGCCAATACAGCAAGCAATGCTGTTCATGATCACAGCACTGAAACTGGTATGTCTTACTCAAAGGAATTTAGGCTATGTGATGATCCCAAAGACTTTCAATATTATAATCAGGATCCTCATTCTGTGGATTTTGCACTAACGCCTAAAGTGTGCGGTTCTTATAGCAAAAGCACTGATGCGTATGAACAAAAGGATGTGCTTCACTATTATGATTCACACCTATTTGCCAAACCTCTTGCCGTAGAAAACAACTCCTGCACAGGTGACGTTAACACAAGTTCATATGAACACAAAGTTCAGGATATGGTCTCATTCAAATCAGAAACTGCACAGAAGAAAGTGGGCTCACCTCTTAACTTTGATTCTGTCTCAGTATTTGGGGACATTCCTGTATCAGAATATGACAATACTTTGTATTCCAGTGTTTCTGTGACCAAAGACAATTTTGTACCCTACACAGGTGAAACTAATCAGTGCAGTAAGACAACATTGTTTGATCATCAATTTTCTCCCTTTCTAGCAGAAAAGGATTGGGAATTAATGCATGAAATGTCTCCGTTGTTGTCACAAGATCATTTTCATAATCCAGAGAATAAGGAACACAATGACATTTGTATTGTTCCATCTGAGCAAATGTCCAGCGAAACGATTGCAAGTTCTCATGTGGCGTTTATGAACAGCATGTCGGTCGATGAACTTGCAATCAAAAGGTTGGTAACAGAACTAGAAAGTCAGCTTCAAGCAAACCAGCCAAGCAGCCACGTTCTTGCTCAGCCAAACTCAGAGAATGTGAAGAGCCGAAAGTGTAGCAAGGACTCAAGTCAGTATTCGACTCCCCCTTCAAATCATACATCGGAGAATGCGAAGAGCATATTTTCGTCAGATGTGTTGAATGACCTTACTAGTACTTGCCACGCTCAAACAATGGCTTATGTGAGTAGCAATTTGGAAGATAATACAACTCCACACCCAACTGTAAATGAATGTTACGAAACCCCAAAGAGTTCCTGGAATTACACTGTTCCATTCGACTCTATTGATCAACCAACGCATCAATCAATTTTTAAAGGTTCTGATTCACTTGACACATATGCTCCTAATGAAGAAATGAGTACATGTACAGATACTCTGAAGAATGCTTCTGTTGCACAAATAAATATGTCTGAAGTAACAAGTTATGAATCGCAAAACTTGCTTTGTGATGTTGTCTCATCTGGATTTTCTGATGAAGATTGTGTACAAAATGTTTTAGCCAGTTCACTAAAGTGCCCTAAACCTACCCCCAATGAGCCTCCAGTGCCAAAAAATACTGCAGATAGACTGTCTAACCAAAAGGATGCATTGCAGCCTATTTGCAACAAACAAAAAGACAATGGTCTTCAGGAGCAAACTAGACTTGACAAATCATTCGATGATCCACCCAAACTGGATCCTTTCCAAAGTCATGCTTCAAATTTCCATTCTCAATTTGATTTGCAAGAGAAAGCCGTACCAATCCCAAACATGACATCTACATCTCAAAAACTCTCCACAGAGTCAGTGGTGGAACTGTCAAGCAGGGCATTGGCTCATAAGACTTTGCAAGTACCTGCAGCTTCAAACCCTGAAGAAAGTAGCTTAGTTAATGAAGACAGGTCTCATGCAGACTCCGTATTCCCATCTGTTTATGCAGAAAGTGATGACAGCAGGCATTTATTGTTTGATATACCAAATTTGGACAAAGAGGAAATCAACTGTATTGACAGAGTGGTGACCATGCCAGGGTCAGCAGCTAACCCGTTACAGGAGCTTCAGCTCTTTGTGGCAAGGACTGCAAAGACTAATGAAGAGGAGATGTTGGTGCCCTGCTTCCCAGGACTTCTTTCTGCTGCACATGCAACGTCAGGTGATGAAGGTGTTCATTCTGAGGAGAGTGATGGGAACAGCAGCATTGAAAAGGAGATTCCACCCAGGAGCCCAGCTCGCCAACAAACTGACGACACCAGCGCTTTTAGCACAGACGCCGGGGCCAGTGCAGAACTGACATCTCTCACATCAGAAGTGAGAGAAGGGAAAAAAATGTTGGGGTTAGTCGATGACCAATCACTCACAATAGCAAAATCCTACACTGTCGAAACCCCAAAACCTGAGAATGGCGAGCTGCAAACTTGTAAGGCACAGCAGCATCACTTAAGAGATGAATATTCAGAACTGGGCGACCTTAATAGCAGCACGGATGCTATTTCACAAAACCACGACAGCCTTTTATCGTTCAGGGATGCAACCCAAAACCTTCTGACAGAAGAGGCACAGAAAGAGGATCAGATAGTGAACCTGCTAGAAGCAGATGAAAACCAAGCAGCCTTGACATTTCAGGAACAACGAGACGCTGCATTTTCCAACCAGGTTTCGTTTGAAATTGAGCCCTTAGACAGCATTTTGAAGGCAGCTCCATACATGTGTGATATCAAAGATAACCTGCCATGTGATAACTTAGACCATGATGAGAGTTTGTCCTATGCTTCACCCCTGGACTGCAGCAGCACACAAACCGAAATGAACAATGGTCGCGAAGATGAGTGGTCACTGTACCAAGGTCCACCTCCAAGGGAGCCTCACAACTCCTGCAACCTTTTGGTGAATGAAAAAAGAGATAATTTGCTAACAGAGGAAAGTATCTACCCAAAGCCCAGTCAGGTGTCTAAAAAGGAAAACACTCAGGTCAGTGAAATCCTTAGCACGCCATATTGTAGTGACAAATCTTCTGATTCTTTGCACGAAAAGTCTCCGATCAGTCACTCACAGCTGGCAATAATTCACCCAGAAAGCCCAAACATCTCTGACATTCAAGTGCAGTTATCTGAGAAGCCAGTCTATGGTGCAGCCCAACAACCCAACTCAAATTCTGAATTGCTTGCTCCTCTTACACAAAGCAATTTTGATGAAGGACCTTGTCAGGGCACAGGTTTGTTCCCATTAACTCCCCCTGACTACAATTCCACTGTTGCAGGGATGGACACAAGTATAGGGACTTGTCTTGCAGATAATCTACTGAACAACATAGAGCAGTCTGAACAAGGCCTACTTCTCAGCTCGCATGCCCTGCTGTGTACAAGTGACAATGGGCAATTGAAAAGTGATGACCAATTTGACTTGAGCAGCTTCACACACTCTTTTCCACCATCTTCTGACACAAACTCTTTTCCACCATCTTCTGACACAAACTCTTTTCCACCAGCCTCTGACACAAACTCTTTTCCACCACCCTCTGACCAGAAGGAATTGACTGAAATGTTGACCAGGTGTGCAAACCATGATCTGGAACTGTCACATCACAAAGAGAGTGAAGCATGCACCAGTGGAACCAGGGTTCCAAATTTACAATTAATGTGCTTGGATGACCTACAGGCATGTCACTCTTCCCCTGACAATTCTGCCTATTCCACTCTGTCTGTAGATCTCTTTACTGAAATGAATGATCCTGATAATGAATCAAGTGCCCCTCTCCAGCCCAAAACCACACCTGAAGAATGTTTTGGACCCAACAAAGAATGCCAGAAAATGCCACAAGATACTTTAAACTCTATCAACTGCAGTGAAGAAAAGTCCACACATCTGAGGAATGACCTTCCAGGCACTGCAGACTTAGGCCATTTTGACCTGAATGACACTCATATGTCAGAAGCGATTGGTAAGAGCCCCAAAGAGACCTCTACGGTGTTAGAGAACATAGACAATCCCATGCAGACTAGCTTGTCGAGTACATGTGTTCCTGATCATTTAGACCCAGTAATGAATGGGGTTTTGAACATATTAAACTGTGAAAAGAGCAAAGCAATATTTCGAAGTCTAGGTCTTGCTTCTGGCAGTGGTGACCTGAAAGCCAGAAAGGCAGCTGGATTACAAGTGACCTGTGATATTTGTTCAGCATCCTTTAGGTCCAAACCAGGTTTAACAAGACACAAGGCATGCAAACATCAAACAAAGCATGATGATGAAAAAGTACCAACAGCCACGGATGATGGTGATGTAGTATTTCCAAAGAAAGCGTGTAAAACATCCAAGACAATTGCTTCTAAAATCTTGCGGCCAAAGTCTGGGCAAAACGATTCTTCAAATTCTCCTATTCAGACCAATGCGAAAAAATTAGAAGAACAAACTGAAGATTTAGCAGGCAACAGTAACATAGGGGTTGAGCCTCCATCGACAAACATACTGAATGCAGGACACGCATTTGATTCAAGTGTAGAAGAGTCGCCCAATAAACAACCAGAGGAAAAAGGGGAGAAAAGATGTCAGAAGCAAAATAGAGAAGTAGATGCAAACAACAACTCTAAAAAGACTGAGCTTGGTAAAGTTAAAAAAAGAAAGGTCAAAGCACATGGAGGCACCACCAATGACTCACACGCTCCCTCAGATGAAATTTTAAACATCATCAAAACAAACATTTTAAAGGCAATTATATGTCCGAAACCTTCCAGCAGCATTGTATCAACACAAACAAAAACTGGAAGTTGTGAGAGCCTACAGTCATGCGATGCAGTTAAAGCAGGAGGCAGCAACCAGAAGATGAACAGTGAAAGCGTTGTTAAAACAAAGAAATTGTGGCGGCCGGAGTTTGATGGCTCTGAAAAAGGTCACAAGGAGAAGAAAGAGAACATTGTCCGAGAAAGTCCTGTTTGCGATCAAGGGTGGATTGATGGGTATTTAAGGCAGGTTGAGCAGAATGTGAACGACGAAAGTGAGAAAGAGCGGGAGTGTGTAGTAAGTTTGGAGGGAAACCAAACCTTATATAATGATGCAATGGAAGTTCATACAGAAGACCACAATGAGGCATTGGAATATGAGCCTTCAAGTCCAGTTGAGATACAGCGAACATTAAGACTTATTGAGGCTGAATTGGGTGCAGAAAGAATGACAGAAGAGTCTCCTGAGAATCTTTTTGTGGGTGAGTGTTTCTCAACAGACTCAAACCTCAGGCAGATGCAGCATTCAGATCCCCCATCAAAGAGTGTTGAAGAGGCAGACATCCAAAGTCTCTTCGATGATGACATTACTTTTTCAATGCTGTTTCCAAGAGATGATCACTTTAATAGGAGGAAATGTACTCGCGTTTATGGGAAGCGAAATAAAAATCTGACACCTGTTGCCAACACAAATATTAGAGAGGTAGATCCTACAGAGATACTCACCATTGAACCTGGTTCTTCTTTTGTTAGTGAAAGTACTGATTCCATGAGCTGCAGTAAGGATGATCATTCTAGGTATGAAACCATATCAATTAATGACTCCTTAATGCTAGATATATGTCCTAGACGCAATTCAAACGAGAATGATGTGGACTCAAACTCTTGTGAAACTGTTGTGCTTCAGACTGATCGAGACCATCAAAGCCCAGGGATGGACCCTATAGATATGGACAGTGAAACACTTTTAAACTTTTTGTGCCAAAACCACCAGGCAGAGAACACAGCAACATTGCATGCACCTTCTTCCAACACTGATAGGCCTGTGGAACATAGAGGCAGCTTTTTCACTAAAGATCATTTTAGAAAGTCCTCAAGTGAAACCGAAGATGGACATTTCTTTCGTGAATGCAGTCCAGAAGAGCTTGACCGAGAAGGCAGTAGACACGGAAGAAGTCCATCAGAGTTTCACACTATTGACATTGAGTTGCTCAGTGCAAAATTAGAAGCAGGCGGGACTCATATTCCAAAAGATTCTGGAGAGACTTTTGATGACCTGGACATAAACAGCGTGAGTCCCAAAGAAAACACAAATGAGAGCCCTAATAAATTTGAGGAGGGGAAAACTACTAAAAGTCATAGCGATGTGAATCTTAAGACAAAGAACAAGCAGTACAAGTGCAAGGCTTGCTTCCAGTGGTTCCATACTTTAGGGGAGCTCAACCATCATAAGTTCAGTCACAACCCCTGCCCTCCACCAACCTGCTACATGTGTGTTCAGCGTAAGTTTAGCTCCCGAGAGCAGCTAAAAGACCATTTGAGAGAGAAGCATGCCAAAAACAAGGCTGGCTTTTGGGTCTGTGGGATGTGCTTGAAGGAGATCTCTGATGTCTGGATGTACAATGAACATTTGAGGGAACATGCAACTCAGTTTGCCCGAAAAGGTCAGGCACAGTCTGTGTTGGGTTTACATGGCTGCTTTGCTGACGAGGCAGCAGTTCATACCTTTCTAACCAGGTTCATCTATCGCAAACCAAACAAATCAGACAAGCACTCCGACTCAGGAAACGCTTTAAAGATGAGTGACCCAGAGGAACTAGTAGAACACGAATCAAAAACCAGTGAAGACGCTGAACTGAGCAGTACTCAAAGCAAGTTGCCTCCCACCAATTTCAAAGAATCTAGTAGCCCACCTCCAGAACCTTTGCAACAGAAAGAAGCCACAGAGAAAAATTCACAGGTCCAACCTAATCTGAACGAGTCTCACAGTCCTCTTTCAGAGTTTACACCAAGGAATGATGCAGTTCAAAAGAATGCTCCAATTCATCCTCTTTGCAAAGACCCTTCCAGAGATTGCCATCACTGCGGAAAGCAGTTTCCAAAGCCATTCAAGCTCCAGCGGCACTTGGTGGTCCACAGTTTACAAAAGATATTCTTGTGCCATAAATGCCCAGTACTCTATCAGGATGTGCAAGAGCTGAGAAGCCATATCCGACAGCAGCATAAAATATCAGAGGACTCTGACATTAAACACACCACACTTTATGCATGTGAAATGTGTGCAGACGTCATGCATGTGATCAAGAAGTCATTCATATGCAGTGCATGTAATTATACATTTTCCAAGAAGGAACAATATGACCGGCATATGGAGAAACACTTGGTGGGTGGCAGCAAGACCTTCAGATTTAGGCGGGTGAGGAGACCAGACGCCTCAGGAAATGAAGTGAGTGAGAAATTGAAAGAGGCTCACCCAAGTGATGGTTCCCCACCAAACAAAAAGCGAAAAAACATGCCAGGATTGTCACCAGTTCATGAGTCATATATCATTAGTCCAAACCCTGTACATAGCAACCACACAAGTGACAATTCCACATGCATGGAGTCTATAAAGGTACCCCAACCTTTCTCTCCAAATGACAACTGTGTTATGCCAGAAGCACTTGTAAAGTTGGAGGATGAGGAAGAAGACTTTGGCAACCCCTTTTGTGAGATGGAAGAGTCCTTGCAGCAGAGCTCTATGCCCAGCCTTTCACCACCAATGCCACTGGATTTAAAGAGAGACCCAGAACTCGACGACATTCCTACTCTTTCAATTAATGAACCTAGAAAGCAAGACGCTGACATGAAGCCTCCTCCACCTCCTTTTCTAGATATTTTGGAAATAAAGGGGGGTCCTGATAGTATCACACCTGTTGCTGAGCCAACAGAAGAAGGGCTTCTTGAACTATGCACTGAACTACCTGCACATATAGAGGGGGAAGAAGAGCTGCTACCCGGGAATCTAGGTGTGAAGCTTTTTCTTCCTGGAGAGTCACAAAGTTTACAAGATAAATCAAAGGAAGAGTCTTTTCAATGCACTGGTAAGAAGAGTACAGAGTTGATTGGGCTCACTGAGCATCAGGTAGAGACAAATGAATTACACAAAGTGTTATACACAAATACACAAGTAAATAATATAACTAATGAAGAAGTTTCATTAAAAGCCAATGCCACAGAAGTCCTACAACATGTCCCTCTGCCCTTGAAGGAGAAGGCAGCATCATCGGATTCAAGTACACATTCAAGAAATCACATCTCTGTGAAAAAGGGCAGTGTGGATACTCAGCCAAGTAACCGACAGCCTTTGAGTGTGCAAAGTGTTGTAAGCATTGGTTGTTCTTCTAAATTAAGTTCATCAAAGGAGAAGGCTACTCCTGACACCATGTTTTCCACCAGAGAGGGAAGTGCAAACATTATGAAGGAAGTAGGAGGGAGCCACCACAAGACGCCAAATAGCCAACCGAAAATCCCTTCTGTCATCAACACTGTAAAATGCAGCAGCTCAAATCCTGGGAAACCCTTGGTGAAACCATCGTTCAATAATTCCCTGAAAACGTACGTCAAAAAACGGAAAGATCACTTGACCCTTGACTACAAGTGCAGCTCAAGCACCAGGGAGAAAATGGAGGTGGAGGGGAAGATGAAAAACAACAAAGTGGTGGTTGTTGGCCCTGGCAGGAATGACTTCCCGGGAAGCTTGAAGAAGCACGATCGGACACACGCCTTCCCTGCCATGTCATTGGGCAAAGAGGACACTTTGAGCAAAGGTCTCCGCTGCCACAAGCCAAAACCTGGAGGAGCAGGCAGCCAAATCAAAAAGCTTGTAATAGATACCCAGAAGCAGAAGAAGGTGGAGGGGCGTCAACACTCCAGTGGGGTAAACAAGGGCAAAAAGGAGCTCTTGGGGAAAACCCTCCACCAGTTACTGCCCAAAGGGCACAGCCCTCCTTTACAGAAGCACAAAATTGCCCAGACATTTGTTAAGCCCACTGAGTCCCCCAACCACAGGACAGCAGAATCACAAAACAATCTCTTAAGCAAACTCTTTGGCCAGAAATTAACTAGCTTTAAGATTCCTCTGCGAAGAGACACTTCGGAATAGCATCTATGGATATTGATATTTTACTCTGTTGAATTTTCCACAGAAAAGCAAAAAGGCGAGTTGCTTACTTTCTGCGGAATAATTTCCCCTTCCTCCCTCCCCCCATCTCAAACTTGCACTGCTGCAGCTGTGAAATAGTTTGCTTTGTGTCTACTAATCTACTTCAATTCCCATGATTCATCATGCAAATAGCAGGAATATCATGTGGGTGATGGTTTCCTTGAACTGAAATTGTCATCTCTCTTTGGGTAAAAAAAATACCCCAGCTTTGTCAAGAGCTTGCCTTTGCCTCATTTTGATGAAGTGATGTGGTTAGATGAAAATGTTCCTGTGTGCAGAAATGACTATCATTGGAACCATATTCAATCCAGCTCAGAACCAAAGAGTGCCCTAAGCTGCAAAAAGCTAAACTTTAAGATTATTTGTTATAAGATAATCCAAGATGCTTTTCTTCAGCTGAGGGTTGACTAAAGGATGATGTCACCCATTTGAAACAAATCCATTTACATATTTGATTGTGAAGCTGCCAGTCATTTGGCAGAATTAGTACATTTAGTTAATATCTCCAGAAGATTGTGGATAAAGAACAGTAACTGCAAACATTCTTTGATCTCATGCTGCATTTTCATCGGGATGCCGAATAAATTTGTAATATATCGTTATCAATTGACCACTGTAGATATTGTATTGTAAATGCATAAAATATTGTTAGAGCGCTACACTTTTAAATTTGTGACAATTGTGTTTTCCGGCAAGACTGACAACTATTGTCCCAGCGGTTAGTACTATTTCGACCATGATCTTACTCAGAAGCATTTCCACGGCCTATTACTCTGTGATAGAAACTTCAGATACATGTAATTGGACACTAAGAAACGACAAGAAGCAGTGCTGACAACCTGACGTTTTGTTGCCATGCATTATTGGTGCTATTTTTTGTAATGTGAACATAGACTTCCTTCACAGAAAGGAAGTGGTAAAGTAGTAGCATTTGCCTTTATCGCAAGATATCCTTTATGCTGGCTCCTCGCAGTACAATGTAGTAGGTACAAAACTGAACTCTTTCGAAGACTCGAAAGCAAACTCAGGTGCAAACAAAGACCTTGACTGCTAGTCCAAGGATGCTTATTGGTGCACTGAAGCAATTTACAAAATGGCCGACATAGTTAAACATCAATCAAAGGGCTTCTTTCTGTTTATAAACTGCATTCTATTGTCTAAAACATTTGCAGGTAAAGACGCTGGGTTGAGAGCATATGTCAAAAGTTTTTATTTTGATATTCTCTCAGAAAGTGGAAAGAGAAGAATGCTTTTTGTACATTCTTGTTAACTATTAAAGTGCCTCTTTTTAATGTTGTTAAATAAAATATGAGATGAAAACAGGTTATTATTTTAAAATTGTACCCAGATAATCTTTTCAAATATATACAATAGTTTCGCAGAAAAAAAATGTAATGCCTGGGGAGTCTGTGAAAAGATTGCTGAACTGGTGTAAGTTGTATTGCTTTTGTCTATGGTTTGAAGAACATACCACTATTAAAAACCTGTGTGATGGTCGAATAGGCGTGCAACACCCATTGGGCTGAGAGGGCTTTATCCACACCACCACCCAACCCCCCTTTTCCTCCATGGGCTGGGTGGAACCTGGGGGCCAGGATGCCACTAAGTATCGACACGCATATCGCGCTGCTCAGACCTCTCCTCTAAAGCCTGTTTGTAGCACAACGAGCAATCTGGATTACAGAGAACAACAAAGTAAGTTGTTAGGTACACTCATTTTAATAGATCAGAACACTCCTCACTCTGAAACCCAATAATACCTGGTCCAATTTAGCCCCTCTGTTCATCTCTTCAACAACCTGCCAATAGCTTCAAAGCTCCCCCTCTCATCAAATACCTTTTAATTTATCTCAAAGAAACAGAACAAAATGTATGGAAATACTTCCTTGAATGCACAAGATTAAACCTAATAACCATTAATGTACTAGTTTGACCACTGAAGTCGGTTTCCAGTAGTACAGTCTACCTCACCTTAAAGCCCCTTAATGCCTTGTCAGGGGTAGTAAGCGCTATATCAATGCAATTACAAGACATTTGTTACACCAAAATAATTGGTTAACGAATGCTAGTGTTACAATGACTACTGTGTACAATAAGAGAAAAAAAGTTTAAAAAAACACTTAAATACATTTAAAGTGAATTATTTAATTTTTAAAAATAAGCCCCATTTAAATAATAACTTTTCCTAAACAAAGCATGAAGTCATGTTATTTATTTGAGTATTCAGTTATGAAGAATTTATCCAAAAGCACCTTCAGTAATTTACAGCTGCCTTATAGCACTATCATTAATAGGCATCAAAGGATCCCATATTGCAGTGGGAAGCTGCAAATGTGGCATTTTTGAGGAGTCCACAGCCACCTGTTTGATGCCCGTGGCACCAATAATCCTTGCACCATGCCTGTCTCTTAATACATTTTTTATATTAAGTGAGTTATAATGTTATTTAAAGTTAACTAGTGCAAAGTACGCAGAGGTTACGTTTCAAAATATGTTCTTTGGTTAGACTAAATCTATCTTTCTTTGTCTGATAGTACACATTAGAATATATTGAAATATGTTTAGGCTCAGTTCCTATGTGCCAGATCGATATCAAAGTGGACTTTCTACCAGTTTCTTTATGCAGTGCTGTATCATGTTCACTTGATAATGATCATACCTACAGCATTTGCTTTGGTAATAGCTTTATAGAGTACTGTTATACTATACATTTGTATACCACTTTCCTACTCCTAATGATGTCTCAACGTGCTTTGGGGTTGATCGAGTAAGCAGCTGCTCAGGTTGTTATGCATGGCTGGTAGACTGCATGTTTCTTATTGTGGTCTGGGATGGATGTGTTTTGGGGTTCTGTGTGCGGTCCAGAGGCTTGCTCAAAGATGCAGTAGTGAATGTGTGCCTGTGCTTAACCACAACATGTATCAAGAAAGATGTGGAAACAGAGCTGGGTTGAGTTGCTCTTGTGTTATACAGTTCCTACAAATTTAGTAGGACTGTGAATTCAAATCAGGAAAACTTCATAACATAGAGGCTGAGACTTCCTATATAATCAATAAATGTTGGTTTGTTTAGCTAGACAACAGAACCACATCTAAATCCCTAACCATACTGAGTTATAGATGTTGCCAGTAACCTCAAACATGGCCACTCAGATTCCCGAGGAATTAGTGGAAACAGATCTAACCCTTTTGTTTGTCACTTTTGCCCGCCGAAGATGTAACACAGATAATATACGATAATGTATTTTCATATGTTTATTGAAAATCTCTAATCTTTGTAAATAAAACATGAACCGTGATTATTATAAAGATGAAACACATCATTGTTATAAGCATTATTAGAATGGTGGAAAACACAAACAATTCAACCATGTTAATTGCTCATAATATTACTAATAAGGTGACTCCTATCTACCACTGATATCTGTATGCTAAAAAGAGCGTAGCGGTGTACCTTTCGGCAAGTTGGAATGATCTAACCCCATACCTGGTACAATGTAAAGTAAGTAATGTTTATTGTTTAGTTAATTAAAACCATAACAATTTAAAACAAGTAGCAAAAAAAAAATTAGTAAACACGATGTTACAATAAGCAGTTAAAAGCAGCAAGGTTTAAAAATCTTTTTGTTTGTCATGGAGTTTCTAAAAGGAAAAAACAAGATGAGTAAAAAAAAAAACAAAAAAACCTGGTACAGTGTATTGAGAAGCCGGCCTTAGTGCAGTAACAAATACAGCCCGTTTTGAGTGTGCAACCCTGCACACTTCTTTCGCATGCTATCTTCCTTCTCAGGATGAAGGTAGGGAAAGAAGAACTGCATCTCAGTCTCAGCTCACAGGCAGCTTCCATGATAACTCACACGGGAAGTGAACCTCTTATCGACTGTAGCATTGACACTGCTTAAATAATAAAACAGCAATCTTATTGTACTGTGCCAGAGGTGTAGTACAATGTTTTAATTAGTCTGAAGCAGAAGAGTTGTCTCCTACGAGCACAGAAAATAAAACCAAGCACCATGTTCTAAAACATGAGATCCTGGAACTAATTGTGCAAACTACAGGGCGACAATGTCTATCAGGAATAAATGTTTGCATGGCACATTCTCGCAGTGGGGAAAAACAAGGGCAAACCGCCATTAAAATAAGGTTCAAAGTAAAAAATATAAAGCTAAGATGGCGTCTAAACGTAAGCTCCACAACACTTGTGGTTGTTGAATAGGTGTAGCCTATGCTAAGGAAGAAAATGACCAAATGAAAATCAACAGACTTCATTCTTACATGGTTTACTTAAGAGCAGAGATGCTCTTCACAAGAAGATCCAACAGTCCCATTCATATAGGCGTTTATGGGATCCAGATACTTTTCCGATATGAGCCTCAGTGGCACACAGTGAAGTGGAGGTGCGGCAACCCTAAGAAGTCAGGTATCTGTTGGGTCTACTCGGGAGCAGAAGATGCTGCGTCTCAGAAAAATCAAGAGACACCACTTTTACCTTAATGTATGAGGTCCTTCTAAAATAAAATGTGGCACATATAGGAAATTGGTTGCCACCACTCATACATGGGACTTCGGAGCCCACTCAGGAGCAGAAGAGGTGACATCCCAGTCTTTTGGTGAGAACATCATTGATAAATATGCTTGTTTTCTTAAAGTCTCCAAAGACAGAATAACCGTGATGGGACCAAAGTGCGCTGCCTGCCCTTGTTCTTTTTCTTGTTACAGTATCATTGTTTGTTTTGTTTACCCTCAGTGACCCCGACAAGCCCTCTAGATCACTGTTGCATAGATATAAACCTCCATGTTGCAAAGATGTAACCCCCAACCATTTCTGTTTGGGCTTTGTGGGATTGGTGTTGCATGACTCCTATTGAAGGTACCAGCCTTCGTGCCTGTCTTCTTCAGGGGGGAAGAGGGTCTGCTCAATATAATTTTTTTAGCACGTCTCCCATAACAATTTATCTACATATGATTAGAATGTGTGTGGAAGACAATGTACACTTGAGAGGAACTGGTAATTCCGAGCTGGAGTTCTCTCCGATTACTGCCCGTCTGCAAGACTTTGGACTGAATATGGAACAAGAATCCTGATGGAAAACTTTCAATGAGAAGAACCCTCTCTGTTGCTGAAGGGGGATGTTGCACTTCATCTTGCAGAGTAGAGCCTGCCTGAAAAGAGCTAAGAAGCCTTGCTGCCTGAGGATCTATAGAAGACGGTGTAGCTGCAAAGTCTGTGCCACTGCATGATACAACATTGCCATGGTGCTGCACAGGGAAAACACCTACATCAATTGGGGCACAAGGGCAGGATTGTCACCAGCGTCAATGTTCGGTGATCTCCTTTTGTGTCTTGGCCTACTAGCGCTGCAGGGAACCAGGGCCTGTCCATATATGTCTTTGGGAGCTTTGAAGACACCCTCTGTTCCATCTCTGGTCTGGAAAAATCTGAGTGGCAATTAAATGAAGCCACACTGAGTCCATAACGTCACCTTGTTTCTAAAGCAGTTGCATGGTTGCACAAATATATTGATTTCAACTTCAAGTCCCTGTCTCCAGCCCTGCTTTCACTGAGGACTGCGTGCATCGACGTTCATGCTCCTAGTACCTCCACCACTAGGAAAATCCAACTGTGACTCGTGGCTCCAAAGACACAGGGCTACAAATGTGGCACTTCCAATATAAAATCCACAATAATGCACTCATATTTTTAGTAAGGTTGGGTGCAAAGGAGCCCAGTGACTAATGTCAGTAATGACTTACTTGAGCATGTTTTCATTGTATGTAGTTAGACATTTACCACTAGTCTCCATCCAGGGCCAGCAAGATAAGCAAAGTAACTACTGCAGAGAATGGGCCTTTGTTCAGGACACCATGAGGGTGTCATTGCAAGATTTCAGAACAGTTTTTAAAATTGTTTTTGTTGTAAATGCACTCTGAACATGATGGATTCCAATTGACCAAAGTTCATATGTTGATGCAAAGCAATGACAATCATGCTAGAGAAATGAACGTGAGGATAGTGATGCTCCAGCAAATTCAGACAACTGTTTTAGCAGGGTACAGGTGTTCTTTTTTAACACTTGAGGTGATGAAGATGCAGCTTGAGCTGCATTCTTATTAAATCACGAGAATGCAACTGCACTACATTTACACATTTGAGATAGAAAGAATGCAGTTGCAATATTACGGATCGGTTCCTGAAAAGACAAAGTAGTATTATGTCAAACTGAATTATACACAAAATCTTGAAGACTTTTCCTTACTAACCCCAGCTAATATGGAACTGAAACCCAGCAGTGCCAGATCAGTGCTGGATTGTTTGGATAATCCCAAATGAGTGATGTTTGATGCACAATGATGTCTTCTATATGAACCTTTACGTATATGAAGGACCTCCAACTTGAGTCTTCAAACCCCTCCCACACCTCACCTCACATCTTTCAGAAACTCATGCAATATAACTTTGTTTATTTGGAACACTACATGGATAAGTAATAAATACTGGTGTATGTTGT
Organism: Lissotriton vulgaris; assembly: GCF_964263255.1. NCBI lineage: Eukaryota > Metazoa > Chordata > Amphibia > Caudata > Salamandridae > Lissotriton > Lissotriton vulgaris. Next base: position 649,098,296 of record NC_141700.1, on the reverse strand, counting down.
AGTATACCATACTAGTCTCTATAGCTTGTTAAATGGTTAGAATCCATAAGCAAGAGCCATGAATTATGAAGAAGTTTATTTTATGACATCATTACAGTGTGATATGGGTTAAAAAGTTGCCAATATGATCAATATCATTTTTCTCAGATTTTTGCCAGTTATGGTTATTTGTAATATGATAGCTCTCTCAGACTCTCTGCTCATGCTCTGAAAGCATGACCTTTAGCTGATAGCCATGCCTACAGCAGTTGATGAGCATGACTCTGCTGGATTCGACAATGCAGGCTTGTGCAGTAACCATAAGTTGCAAGACCAGATGTCCTGGATTTGCAGCTTTCATGAAAATGTTTGGCAATGTTCAGTCTGCCCCAACCTGTAAATGAGCTATACCTGTTGAAGGCATGATTCATGTTACAGAGGTCATACACATTTTGAGAGCACATCAAATCCTGCTACTAGTCCAAGGAATGCTAGAAATTAACAAAGAAGATATAGACAGACAGAGAAAGGAAAAAGAGATATGGGCATAGCCAGATAAGGAGGCAAAAGAGAGAAAAAAATGAAAAGAAAAGCTCTACCCAGAGTGAGTAAGAGAAAGATGAAATATATACACTGAGAAAGGCGTAAGAGATGGAAAAGACCGGAAAATAAAATGAACAGAGAGAGGAAAGTGAGAGAAAAGGAGGTGAGAGAAGAGATAACCAGTCACAGGAAATGATGATGATGAAAAAGATAACCAAGGTTGGAGATACTTATGGGTTCAACCAACAGAAATGACACTTTTTGAAATGGAAAATGCCAACACTCCTACACTTCATAAAATATAATGTGAGTGACAGATATTTATTATTACCGACCTAAATGGTATTCCTTAGATCAAGCTAAGAAGGATAAAAGGCTGGTCGGCCCTGCTAGAATTAGTACTTTTTACCATAGCAGCAAACATAGATCCCTGCTGAGAATGCATGAGACCACTGAACCTCACACAAGAATTCCACTAAAGTACACTTTTGTGCCATCTGTAAAATTTCACACTGACATAAATTGAAGCTGAGTACAAGCAGTGATGCCAAATCGTTTTTATAATGTGGATTACTATTTAACCTCTTGCATGCCCCCAGCCGTCATGCACTACAGTGCTCGTGTGCTGATGACGGCTGGGGGCCGTCATAAACCCGCCCACTCGCAATTCTGCCGCACAGGCGCAGAATCGCGGCCGTATGGAAAGGGTTAATATTCTATTGATACCAGTGTTTTTGGGTGTGTTGAACGTTTTGGCATTAGTGCTGAGTCGCCCTACATAATCAGACTTCATTCTTAGTTTCTCCTGGGTGTCTGTACAGTCAACATCTTTCCAAATGTGGGCTCCATTTCAGGTCTCGGGCATGCCTAGGCATTTCATAGAAAAATAATATTTGATGGCAGCTAAAACTCAAGGATGCTATTTAGAATGATGGAGCTACAGATTGAATATCATGTGCGTTACAAACACTGGACAAGAGGCTTTCTTCCCCTTGACTGCATTAAAGTTGATTCAAGTACTAAGGGCCTGATTTAGTGTTTAGCGTTCTGTCGCAAACATGAAAAAGCGTCCTTCCCGCCAACCCTTGATCTGCTCATCTAATCCCCATATCATGGTATTCTACCAGAAGAGTAAAGGTAACCCTCTCAAGTAATTCTGATTTAGCTCTGAAGATGGCTCCTCCCCTACATTTCTTCTAAGTGTTAGCCCACCCTTCCCCAAAGTTTGGGTCTAATTGCGCAACTGTTTTTGAGTGAACATGTGCAGTCTACAGTCAAGCGGGGACCCCTTTGTTTGATGACATACAATGGAGCATAATCCTAGCATCTCATGGGTCACCTTTGAAAACAGTAATAGAGGGATTATATGACCACAGAGAGCTGATCAGTGTTCCAGGAATCACCCCCTATGAGTCCTGATGCACTGATCTTTGCATAAATGTATATATTTGACCAGTCACACATTGCTAATTATTTGCTGTTTTTTGCTGCGTGTGTTGTATTTTTGGAACTTGTGGCCACCCAAGCTGCAATAACTGACTGGCCAATCAAAAGCTTTCTTCAGTGAAAAAGAGCGAGTCAATTAGAAATGTATTTTTTACACTGACATTTGCAGTTGGCAGTCTTTGTGCACGGTGCCAACCCAACTTCTTTGCGTGAGGCATGCTGGGAAAGTAATAGGACCATAGTGACAAAGCCGAAGTACAGTTTAATAATGCAGACATTTTGGAATAATTTGGAAAGTGGGAGACAGGCAAAAGCTATAGTTAAGCCATCTCAAACCAAGTGTGGAGAATGTAATTATAAATAAGGCTTATGAAAATATATATTTAAAAATTGTATTTTCTCAAGAATTATATAAATGTAATCAATAGAAATCTTTACTGATTTGTTACAGTTATGTGTACAGGCATTCACTCTTTTTTGCTAATTTGTTCAGCATATTTTTTTGACACTCTTTAAGTTAGATATGATGTTTTACGTAACTTTAGGCACTTCTGGTATTTGTCCTTAGCCATGTTGTGTTTTTCACTCTAGGCTAGCATGGTTTATTTTTGCTCAGTGACTTTTCTGCTTTGCTGGTGTAGCTTTGCAATACGTAGGCAAAATCTAGGTCCTTGAGAGGGCGTTGGTGGGGTATTTACAATGTCATCTGATGGATCTTTTTAAGTTGACTGAGAGGCCAAGGGATTTAGCAATAATTAAACAATTCAACTTTCATGAAGCCCATATAGCCACACAATTAGGACCGGGAATCAGAGGTTGAGGTTAAGTAGTTTTGTTCCCAGTTAATAATAAATTCAGTATATATGCATGTCAAGAGAATATGAAAAAGATACAGGATTGCAGCTGGCAAGCTGTAATGTCTCAATAGATTCAGTCTCAGTTGGATAAGATATAAAATAGTCACAGTCACAGCATTACAGAAACTGAGAATTAGAAATAGGTGTTCCTTAAAGAAACTCTGATTCTCTCCCCTAAATAAATTCTAGAGTCATCTAATCAAAGTTCTAAGTCTAGAATACACATTGATTATAGAGTGGGGTCTCAAGGAATTTCTGAAGTGTGGGATTGTGTCAGCATAGTAAAGACTCCGGTAGAAGTCTTTCAGAATTGTAATAAATGTTTAGTGTGAAGATTTACACTTGCAAGAATAAAGGAAGCAAAGAGGTCTGTACCCCTCCAAGTCTAACAGAATCTGCTCCCTGCTAATGAAGTGAACACTAATTAAAACCAATAAAACTTCAACAACAATCATATCTCTTCCCACCCCACCAGGAATCAATCATTTCACTTCTTGTGGTATGCATTTGCAGCATCACTTGAATTTCCCATCCCACAAAACTTGGATAGCTAGTGCAATCTTTCCATTTCCAGTTCCTAATATGCAATGAATTGAAGGCTTCATCTGCTCATTAGGTCTTCACGTTTCTTGCCAAGATTTCTCTTCTAGGGCCTTACTGTCAATAAACTAAAACATACACAAATACTCCTGCTCTCTACCTAATCAAATCATGAGACTGCACCTGCAAGTGAAAGAACACACTAACCAAGCAAAATATTTTTCAAAATGAAGGCCTTTTAGTCAGGCTAAATTTAACTAAACATTTAAACGTGCACTTTAGATACATAGTTATACTTGTGCACATCTAACTCAAGAACGAATTCTAATGTGAGTAAAAGCATACATTATTACATTTTCAAATATGCCTTTCAGAATACATCCAAATGTTACTTAAATTATAAATGCAAATGTGAATACAGAATACATCTTCATGTTTAAACTGAACATTAGTGCACACGTTTATAAAGCTTCAATTTCTAAATAGTTATATTTCATTAATGCATTTAAATGTTCACACACGTTAATATTATTAACGGTACACAATAAATATATCAAAATAAATGCAAAATTACACAATGATAATGTGTAAAACATGGAGTCTAAATTGTGCTACTCCACCCTTATTATGATATTGGAGGAATTTCTGGCTGGTGTTTTTGTCGCGGGGTCAATCAGTTACTGCTCGTTGCAGTTTTCCCCAGCGGAGTACTTACTGGCTGATTAAAAGTTTTGGGGTTTATAATGAGCGATAACGTGCAACGTTTGCATAGCAGATTACTGCACATTTTCTTCTTTTTACAACCTTATAATCATGCATATTTTGGCTTAATGTGCACAGAGGAAGAACTAGGATGTATATTAATTTTGCACAATTTAAAATACTGAATCCAGTATTTCTGTGAACCTTGTCATCAGGGCCTTAGTCTGCGGAAATAGATCCTCGAGGAGAAAGAATAAAGAGGTTGTGCAGTTCGAATCTCATGAATGACACTAGTTTTACGTAATCATGCCATCTGGTGGTTGGATCTGAAATTGGCCTGAATGTTTTGATAACTAAGGTGGACATCATGTGACATCACTTAAAACCCCTCATTTGAACCTTGCATTGCACCTTCTTTAGATTTCTTTTTCTACCAACACTGTGTGTCTAGTAAATGATTAGCTTTGAGAATGCGGCATGAGCGATGACCTCCACAAATTCTAATGAAGACTGAAATAGAGAAAGCCGAATATCTAAGCCAAGATTGATGGAGGTTCCGGTTACACTTGTGTGAAACAGAGGATGGGTTGTAGTTATACAATTCTAGCGAAGTTCGTTACCTACAGTTTAAGCATTGAGATTTGGAAAAACTGATATTTTAATGTGTGTGTGTATAAATATATATGTGTGTGTGTATATATACAAATAGATACATATATATTTATATACACACACACACATACTAGGCAATAACTGTTTAAGTACAGTTATTGTTACAAATTAAAACTGTAAACCACAAAAAATTGCTGATTATGGTTAGGACCGCACATAACTTGCAAAACAGCTATGTAAACCTTAGCACACACAACAAATGCAATGCTCATGACTTCACCCTTAATGTAACAGATGCAATGACAAATGGTATAACAATCTTACAGGTCAAATTACTAATCAAATTTCTTTTAACACTATCAGTGAGATGACTGTGTATCTTATTTATTGGTTTAAGTATGCATTGTTATTTCATGATGTTGCTCTTTTAGATGTATTGCCTCTCATATTTTCGAAGGCAGAACACAAGGCTGGAGAAATGTAAGTGGTTTCAACCTAAGATAAAACCAGAAAGACCCTTCCTACGAAAGTTGGAAAAGAGACTACAGAAAATGCTACACTGACTGTGCAAAACTCACTTATTTACATCATTCATATGTTTTGTCTTCTGGTGAAGGCTACAAAGAGCAAATATTACTCTTCTAAGATTAATTATGCGTCATCCAAATGTAAGTTGCTTTTTAAGACGGTACATCATCTTACTTAACCCCACATTTTCATAAAATACGGTGACGCCATCTCAAGCATTAGTCAAAGTTTTATTACAGGTTGGCGAGCCACTAAAAGCTTGAGTCAGGCTTGAGCCAAATGCCTAGCTGTGGCGTAGCTTGATGTTCACCTGGTCCTTCAACCCCAAAACGAGTCGATCTTTCAAGTGACTTTTGCTTGCCACTTATGTTCTTATTATTATTATTATTATTATTCCGAGTTTTGTATAGCGCCTGGTTACCAATAGGCATCCCCGCGCTTATCAGAACATAACACAGCTACAAGAATGCAAGGATTAAACAGAGAACAAAAAAGTTTCTAATCTAATATTCCAAGAATGAAAATGAAAGCATAAACCTTTGATGGTAAAAAAGACAGAAAACAATATCCATGTAGTAGCTGAGTTGCATAATGTGAAACCAGCAAAACTGGTATTAATCCTGGCATCTCAGCTTCACCAAATTGTGTGATCCTTGGCAAATATTTTATTTCACTGACTCTTCGTTATCAAATAAGAGAACACCTTTAAATATGCAAGTTCAGGATGTGCATTGTACAAAAACCTCTTGTGTTTGATTTAATAAAATGCATTGTTGCTCCATAAATAATAATACTCCTGGCCTCATATAGGGTGCGAATGATAACTGACTTGCCTATTAGTTCACCAATGGCACGGGAGAGAGAAAACAAAAATGTTTGTTTAAACATTTCTGAGAAAAGCCTCTTAATGCACTTATACAATCTGATGGAATAAGGTGAAGCGCTTCTGCGTGTTAAAGATATACGCTTTTTTGAATTTTGAAGAGGCGATATCCAATTTTTATTTGATGCATGCTGCATGATTTAAATGCCAACTATTTTCAGGGCTCAGCTATTTCATTTTAGAGCCGGGCCAGACCTTTGGCTCAGCTCTGGCTCGGCTCACTCTGTTAATTTGTTAGCACGCCCACCTCTATATTTGAATTTACTTTTTTTAGCTTTAAAGTTAGGCTAGGGAGAAAAATTGCAGTAGTCAATTAATATATCTAAGAAATTGTTCAGCAGTCTTGGGTGAGGACTTCCTGAAAAAAATGTTTGGCATCATTTAATGAGCTGGATATTATGGTGGTTGGAGATAATTCATTATTATTGTGAATGTTTGGGAATCTCTCGAAGGCAAATCTGCCTGAGTGCCATGAATGCCAGCACTTTTTCTTTAGAGGAATAGGTAAATCTGCCCTAGCCTCAAAGGAAGATATGGCGGAGGTCAGAGCTGAGAACCAATGTTTCAAACATTAGATAGTTGATATGTCTAATAGAATGATTGGAAGGATGCCTCCAGCTTCTCATTATCAGAATCAAATAGCCTTGAGGATCAAACCATGTGTGGTGCTAGCAATAATATTTCTACTATTTCGTTTCATGTTCAGACACCTTTAGTTTCCACAGAAAGATTCAGTAGAAACCCTCAAGAATTGGGAACTTGTATTAATCAGTGTTCTCAACACCTTTTGTGTAAACCTAGTGCTGTTCCTACACCCAATTCAAGAGTGCGATTTATGCTGTCATATTTATCTGGAGACGATGAAGCTTGGTCCATGACATCGATAGAGGAAAACAATCCTTTGCTGCGTAATGTAGACAATTTGAAGAAGAAGCGTAGTCATAGGGGTCGTTTACTATGATTTTACATTGCAGGTGCATGACTTTTGTGGCACAGCCCAGTTGCAAACTCATTTTTGGTATTTGTTAAGTCATGCAAATTCACTTTGCATAGCAATGCGTAGTTTAGTAAAGGCAAAGTAACGCAATCAGTACATAGCGCTGCTTTGCTTCACCTTGCTCTGGGAAGGCATTCCATCAGTAGAGCATAGGAATTCCTGTGCCTTCACCCATGGATTTTGACCTATTCCCCACTAAAGCTAATACAACTGGGATGTAACAAAATGCTACGCCTTCCCAAGTGAGGCATAATGAAGAGAAATATCTTTATTTCTCCCCATTATTTCCTTATTCATGAGCACACATAGAAGGGGGAATCACCTCTAAGGATTGATTTTGTGCAGGAAGGTATCCCTTAATTCACTTGCCTATGTTGGCGCTAGGCAGCCTCACGTGCACCAGCGCAGGGAGAGAGCTGGAGTGCTGTAACTTAGTAGATATGGTACTTTCAGTTGTTTCCATTCGCGCAACACAGCACTTGCCATGCTGCTTTGCGTTGGTGAATTCTAAGTAAATCTGCACCTAATTATTTGTAGGCATACTTTAACACTGAGTGTAGAAAGTGAGTTATTGAAAATGAAATGGTAAAAAGGATCTATTAAGTTATATACCACAATTCAAGAGAGTGGAATTGGAAACTAAATGACCCAAGGAAAAGAGAGCAGAATATTTTATAGAGGTCTTAATGGGGGATTTAGAGGACCTGTTACCCCAAATTCCAGATAGACTAAAGCATGCAAAAGATTTGTTTTTAAACTAGATCACTGATTAACTGAGAGAAGGGGCTAAAGAAGAAAAGGACTGTTTATGATTAAATTATATGGAAAGTATAGTCCAGTAGATAAAGCACAAATTATTTTACCCAAACCCATGCAGATAGGCAGTACATCTGATCTCAGTAAAGAAGAAAATGAAAAGTGAAGATCAAGAAATGTACGTTTAATTTGTAGCTCAGACAAAGAGTTTGTTAAACTATGTCTTAAGAAACCTGGACTGAACCAGAATGCTCAACCGACATGAGGGGCGATCCATTGGATATCATTTCAGAAAAAGCTATACACACAAAATATTGTGAACACATTGCAACCAGGAACTTCCCACCTGGTTTTAGATATTCCTCACATGAAGATGCAAACATATTGTCTCATCTAACATCAGTAATTGACTATGGAGGTATTGAAAGTTTTATAGATTGGGGTTTGGTACATGAATTAGGGTTGGAGCTCCAAATCATGCAAGAACCACAAGTCAGAGCAGTTGGTCCATGCAGCAATTATTACTTCTGATGCGATTGCTACTCCCCAAATTCCAGTTAATCTTGGATATCCCACAGTTGGTCAAACATCATCCCACTCCTTGATTTGGTTCAAGGCACTATGCAATTGTCTTCTCTCATATGTGAAGACATCTGTACATTGAGAATGTTGTTGCTGTGAGTGCCCATGTTATAGAATAGCAAACAACGAGAAACAGAGTGAAGTAAATTCTGAACAAAAACATGTTAAAATTATTCCTTCAGAATATTGCAATCTCCTAGATGTAGTTATTTTTAAAAAAAAGCAAAACCTCCACATAGATCATATGATTGTTGTATAGACTTGGATCTAGGTGATAACTTAACCTTCATTTGCATTTATGGCCTCTCAGATTAACAAACAAACAAAAAATTACTTTGATACATAACTAGCCAACAAATTCATTCAACCATCTCAGTCTCCCGTTTCTTCCCCACAATTGTTGTACCAAGTTCAGGAGGCAAGTTACATACCCGTATAGACTCCAGAGTACTGAATAAAATAACAATAAAGAATTGTTATCCCCTTCCACTCACATCAGTATTGTTTGATCAAATTAAGGGTACATGGATTTTTACTGTAATAGATCTTTGAGGAACTTATCTAGTTTGTGTACATAAAGGCAATTAATGGAAGACCACATTCTGGACTAAATGTGGACTTTCTGAATATCAAGTCGTGCCATTTGGATTATGTAATGCTCAAGTGGCATACCAATTGGATTTATTAATTACATTTTTTGAGAGTACATTGATTTGCTTGTAATAGTCTATATTGACAGTATTTTGATGTTTTCCAAGATTAGAAAGATCATGTCAGACTTATGTTAATGAAGTTGAGAGAGTGTATCTTGTATGCAAAAGCAGAAAAATGCACCCTTCATGTTACCATAGTAGAATTTGTAGGGATTATTGTATCGCATGTGGGCATTAGGGTGGATAATAAGAAGATACAGGCAGTTTAGGATTGCTTAACAACTCAATCAGTTAAGGATGTCTAGAGTTTCCTGGTATTTTCTAGTTGATAATGGCAATTCATTACTATTACTAAAGTACTTTAAAAGACTACTTGATTTGATTGGACTTTTAACACTGAAAACATATCCAGAGAATTAAAGAGGCAATTCAGTTCTGATCTAATTTTTAGATATCCATATTCTAGCCTGCATTTTTTGTGGAAGCAGACGTGTCTGATACTGCCTTTGCAGAAGTATTTTCTCTAAGGCATACAGAGATAGGACTAATGCATCTTGTTGCACATGCAGAATGCTACTACACAATAACAGAAAATGAATGGCTAGCCACTAAGAAAGAAATCTTAGAATGCCATCATTACTTATTCGAGACCAGAATTCAAGTCACTGTTTTTCCTGCCCATTGAAATCTATTAATCCTTCAATCAGCAAAATCACTCACTGCTAGCTTTTTTCTGAATACAATTTAGTAATTTCATATCAACAAAGACAATTTAACATGACGGCTGATACTCTTTCAAGAAACATGGGTACTAATTGCTCTACTAATATGGTAAGGAAAATCCCATCATTCCTGAAAATAAGTTTGTTATAATAGAGCAAGTGAATAAGGAAATGTCTCCAAAAACAATAGTGAAATGGATTAGAAAAGGGAGGATGGAGCAAAAAGGATTAACCAAAGATTTACCATGTCACAATGGCACATTTTGTCTTCCCACTAAACAAATAAGATATCAAGTATTAAAAGAAACACAGGATTCATTGCCAACTGGTCATACGGAATCAAGAATAGTTTAGTGCTGATCAAGAGGCCTTTTTGGTGGGATACTATTAAAGATAGCACAAATATTGGTAACATGTAATGCTTCTGTATGGAATAAGAATGACCAGAGTAAAACTATGGAATTATTATTGCACCTTTAGAAACCCCATAACAAACTTGGCTAACCATTATTATGGATTGTATAGTAGAGCTGTCATCTTGAGGTAATAGACATTTTCAGGTAGCCAAAGTGTCCCCCAACTCGCACCCTATCCATGCACCCATGTTCCTTGTATGTCGAGTAACTTCTGTTCCGTTCATGCTAGAGAAACGCATATGGATTTGCGTCCATCTTTAACATGTCGGCTATCCAGTCATGCATGAAAATCCAGTTCATTAGGCTTCTAAACCTATGGTGCCAACGTCTTTACATGGTACACTGTTGAATAAAGCACACGTTTTCTCCATGTTTCCTGGCCCAGTCGAGCTAGGCCCTTAACGAGTCTCCAAGTTCATTTCTGCCTCTGAAAGCTGCAGTTTAGGTGTGCATCCCTGACCTCTGCCTTACATCCTGCACAGACGAGCGGTGCCCGGCTCGGCCTGCTTGCCTGCCAAAACGTATTTTTGCCTACAGTTATCTGTTCAGCCTCCGCGAAAACACATTCCAGTCTAGTGAAATAGGTAAACATATTCCCGGCTACAGAGCAAAGGGCCCTGCCTTCCTGTCTCCATGCAAGTAATTTACTGCTCCCGTTACCATGGTAGGCCCATGGCCCCCGCACTCTACATGAAGATTCATATGCACGCATTAGCATTCAGTAATGAACGGCCTCTGCCCGAGAGACCTTTTACTTCAGATACTACATCCTCCAAACATGAGATACCACATATGCTATAGATACAGGTCGTTCTGACACCCCAGACATTAGTCTCCTCTACTCGTGCAGAAGTCAAAGCCCAGCTCCCCCAGCCATGCTCAGCTGCGCGCGCATCCAGGTCATAAGTTTCTGCTGATCCTGCAAACTTTCACTATGCATCCACCCACTTATGACGTTTCATGTGACGTTTTCTCTGACATGTCATGTACACACCCATGTGTATGCCTTCTTACACGCCTCCTGTTACGCACATGTGTTCTTATCTCTCTCTTTTCACCTGTTCCGCCTACTACATTGGAATCAAGTATACTGTTTTACTATATATAATGTGTACTGTTAATAAAACATTGAATATCCCTTCCTGAGCCTTCGTGGTGATGGAACTCGATGTCCATACCTCGAGGTATTATTGTAATATTCCCATTAAAGCCCGTATGACTCAGATTCCACGGACTCTGCCTCTCATTAATTGAGCTCTCCTTTTACTTTTAATTGTATGGAAAAACGATACGGTAAATTTATTTACCACATAATTTGGCGCCCGAACAGGGACCCCCCTTCCCCACTCGCCGGAGATGTCCCGCAGGCCTTGACCCCTTCTGCGGCAGCGACGGAACCAGTGCACTTCTGCAGGTTTTCCTGCTATTCTCCCTCGGGCCTACGGAGGAGACGGTGACTGCGGTCCAGCATCCAGACGAGGCGGTGAGGAATGCGGAGGATCCCGACCATAGCCCCTAGTCGAGAGAGCAAAGTCCGAGGTATCCAGAGGCCCACCTGTTCCGAAGCGCATGCGTAGGAGAATCGTCACCTGACACAGTCCAGTCCAGTCCAGTTTCCGAGGCCTTCAGTTTCTGCTTCCCGGTGAGTACCGTTATTGGGAACGCATCTAGACGGGTTCATTAATTTGTGCCCGGTCAAGACAGGTCTGGGTACACAGACCTGGTCCGGACGTGTTTACTTAGGTAAATACGACAACACGTGTCTCTTTATGGGACCGGTCTGTACTGTTCTAGCAGTGCATCTAGTAATCCAGTGCATCTAGTAATCTAGTAATCCAGTGTTCTAGAGTCTCGAGAATCATCCAGTATTGTGTTTTCATGTACCTAGTAACTGTTCAGAAAATGTTTTTAATGTGTTTCATGTCGTGGTATGAATGATTGTTTGCAATTCATTACTGTGTTTATTGTGTTCACGTTTAAATCAGTCTCAATATGCCACTGTTCTCGAAATTACGTCAGATAGGAACTAGGAAAGGGATACTCGAAGAAGCAGTTCCCGTCCCGCCTAGGGACACTCCTGGACATTTTATGTATAATAAGCATGGCTTAGATGCCATACTGTACCTAGATTTGTGGGTGGATTACACCAAGGGTCTGGAAGAGAAGTATAGATGGCCTGTCTCAGGGACATGGGATGCTGAATGCATCATGAGAGTAGAAGAAGCATTATGGAAAAAGAAAGCCAGACAATCCCAGAAAAATGCCATAGAATTATGGCGTAAAGAAGCGCATAGACGAAATGAAAAGGAAATCAGGAAAGTAGAGAGAAGTAGAGAAGAATCCGAAAAAGCTAGAGAAAAAGAGTTATTAGAAGAAGGAGAACGAGTAAGAATAGAACAACAAGACAGACAAAGAAATGCACTTATTACAGGACTGTATCCAGTTCTTGCCGAGGGCTTGCCTATGGCAACCCCGGAAACAACACGTAACTTGCCACCACCATTGGTCCCGACTAAACTCCGTCATAAACTGACCGCAGCAGATATTTTCCTTTCTAGCTACTTAGATGATGTTGCTCCAGCATATACTCATGTACCCGTACCACCCGTTAATGATGCACAGCAGCCTGCTCCATCTTTTCAACCCACTGTTCAAGCCACGACCCCTCCACGTTCTCAAGTCACGCTTCCTGCGCCTGTTGTTATTTCCCCTACTGCTACTGCTACTGTTACCGTCCCACCTACTATTGGTCCTCATAATCCTTTCGTGACAGATGTGGCCCAGAATCCACCTCCATTACATATGCCACCTATACCCGCTATGACATCAGCAGCCACTGCTCAGTCAATTCATGCCCTCGCTTCCGCTTCAGGAGGCGCAGTAGGAGGACATCTTCACACCCCGCCACAAACAAAACAAATAACGCTTAGAGATCTAGCATTACAGCGTACACCTAGACCAGCTACATTCGAAACCCTTAGACAATACTTGACAGATTGTAGATATGACCCAGTACCTGGTAAGGGCGACATGATATTATCTTCGCTACGTCTACGACGTGTTACGGATTATTTGATGCTTTTTCCCGAAATGGTTGACCATCTAGACAATATATATCATTTTATTAGAACAGGAGAGAGACCTGAATGTATTCGTGAGGCCATGGCACATCAGAAGGTTGAGACACAAAGTATGATTTTACGATTTCTGATAAATTGTTTGATAAGGGAACGAGATCGACCAGGTACAAGTCAAGAAGAGAAGGCCAAGTTGATAAATTGGAGTAATAACATATCTGATGGTAAACATGATAAACAAAATTGCATAGACACCATGTACAGAAAGATCCGCAAAGAAATAGTAATAATACACGAAAGAGAGAGAGAAGCTAGGGGAACCGAGAAAGAGAGTGAAACAGAGGAGGAAGAGGATGTGTTAGAAGAGTCAGTTGACCGCCAAGAGATGATAGCATACGTAGGTAGAGCAAGACCCTTTGACAGACCCATACGCCTAGAAAACAAGAAACGTTTCCTTTCTCCCATACCAGAACAATGTTCTCTTGAACATTTATTCCAAGCCACTGATAAAATCCTGAAAGAAAGAATAGGTTACAACGAACTTAGTACAATGCGTGAACAGGAACTAGCACGGTCCGCAGTACAGTGGGCTGATAATAACAGTGTATATAAAGATGATTCAGTAGCGCAAACATTTTTGAGTCTTACTCCAACTGAGCAGCGTTTAGCTGGTATGTACATGATCCAGCATCTCATTATGTTATATGAGAGTCAGCATTCTGATCCAGGTCCCCTATACAATATATTAGATGACTTACTCCTGAAAAGATGGAGAGGCCTAGGTACCGATTTAATTAATGTGATTCTTGAACAACGTCATAAATACAGGACATTTTTGACTCCACATTTTGTTCCCGTTCCACCTCCAGTAGGGAAACCCTTTTACATAGACAGACAGAATCCCTTACGAGAAGTTCATCCCGTCCAGATTCCAGGGGGTGCGCTTCAACGCGTATTCGTATATACACCCTTAAGTAAAATGGAATTATTGGAAATGAAGAAAATAGTGCCTTGTCATGATAAATATCCAGCAGGGTTTCACCGTGAATTAAAAGACATGTTACTAATGGGAGACTACACATATCCCGATATTATGAAAATGTTGAAAGTACTGTTACCGGCTGGTATTTACGAGAAACTCAAAGAAAAAGAATGGGAGGTGGGAGATAAAACGATTAATTGGACTGAATTAGAAAACAAAGAAAGTACACGAATTCCAGGTACTGGTCTTGGGGACAAAACTAAAGCATTACCAGGATTATTAGTACAGGTTTTGCCGAGGTTATTGACAACTAAAAAGGAAGACTGGGATGCAATCTCAGCCTGCAAACAGAAACAGGATGAAGACACTAGTGATTTTCATTCCAGATTTGAGAAATGTTTTGTTATTAATAGCGGCCTGAAAACAAGTAGTGAATCATATCCACATCTTTTTGTAACCAAACTAGTCGAGAATTCTTTACCCCAAGTCAAGAATAGAGTCCTGAAAGTCGAGAGCACATGGCAAGCAAATACACCTTCCCAAATGTTACAAATGTTACAGTACCACTAGAACCGAATTAGAGAGGAACATGATCATGAACAGAGACGTATGAAAGACACGAAAATGAAAGTACTAGTAGCTCAGACTGTTCCAGCAGACGGTCAAAGAAAGGGTACAGCGTCTCCAGGTCAGTCTGCAGCTCCCGTTAAAGGGAATTGCAATTACTGTAAACAGCCAGGTCACTATATAAACGAATGTGCCGTTCTGAAACACAATATTGCTACCGGTAGGACGAAAGAAAGACCGCGTCCTCCTAGACAGGAGCATGTTCCACAGCATATTCCACAGAATACGCAACCACCACAGCAAGCACAACAGACAGTAGCTGTACCCCAAACTCAACCCCAACCTATTGCTGCCACGCAACATGTCACACAGCAAATGTACCAGTATGCACAGTCAGATTACCCCGATTACCAACAGTACACATGAAACAGCCTAGAGAGGGAGGTTGGCTTGCCTCTTATTGAGGTTCCTGTAGATCAAGAGGGTCCCTATGTACATAGTCAGGTATTAGGGAAAGACAGAAAATTTTTGATTGACACAGGGGCAAGTAGAACGACCATCAGTCATGACGAGGTTCCAGGGGCACCCCTCTCAGGCTCACAGAATGTTTCCCTGGGTTTTTCAGGAAAGCCTATTGTTAATGAAGTGTCAAAGCCAGTTACTCTTGAAGTTGGTCCATTATCACGCACTACAGACCTGTTACTTACGAAAGCATGTCCTGAAAATCTGCTTGGTATTAAAACGTTGAAAGCTTTAGGAGCTGTGATATGTTGTTCTCCGGAGGGAGTGAGATTGTTCCTACGTGACTTCAAAGGTCACTATGTGTTACGAGATTTTGATCCAAGATTGCAAAATGTACCAGCACATTTATGGGCACAAGGCCCAATTGATGTAGGTTGTATGCACATTACACCTTATCGTGTCACTCTCAAGCAAGGTGTTGTACTGCCCCGAATCCGACAATACAAATTGCCCCCCGAGGCTGTAGTAGCCTTATTGAAAATTATTGACGAATTGATTGCCCAAGGAGTAGTTATAGAAACTGACTCTAATGTATGTAATTCTCCAATCATTCCGATTCTTAAACGAACTGACCCAAATGCACCACCAGTCTACAGATTGGTGATCGATCTTCGAGAACTGAATAAATGCATTGTTCCCCAGTATCCAGTAGTGCCAGACATATCATCCTTGTTGACTGCCATTGATTCCGAAGCTGCGTTCTTTACTGTAATTGATCTCAAGAACGCCTTCTTTAGTGTCCCCATTCATCCGGAAAGCCAATTTTTATTCGGATACTCATTAAATGGCCGAAGTTTCAAATTTGCACGTGCACCTCAAGGGTTCACGGAAAGTCCCAGTATTTACAGTCAAGCCCTGAAAAGACAACTAGACAGTATTCACATGCCTGCTGAAACTGCTCTGCTCCAGTATGTAGATGACTTGTCAATCACTGCACGGACCGAACTTGACTGCGAGCACGCGTCACTGACTGTCCTATGTTTCTTGGCCAAAAAGGGGCATAAAGTGTCCCCTTCGAAGCTACAATTCTGTGCCCAGCAAGTGGTATACCTTGGGCACTTGCTGTCCAAATGGGGGAGACAACTGACACCAGAACGTATTCAGTTAATTGCACATCTGCCACAACCCAAGACACAAAAGGAGGTACGGGCCTTTATTGGCCTCACCTCGTACTGCAGACAATGGATCCCTCAGTATGCATATCTAGCTAAGCCACTCATACATTTGACAACACAGGAGGCAGCGACTTCGACTGTTCTCCCTTGGACTCAGGAACACACACAAGCTTTTGACGAGTTAAAGAAAGCCTTATGCCAAGCACCTGTTTTAGCGACACCATGTTATAGCAAGCCCTTTACACTTTTTGTTACTGAACGCGACGGCACAGCATTATCTGTGCTCACACAAGATCAAGCAGGAAAACACAAGCCTTGTGCTTATTTTTCTAGTACATTGGATCCAGTGGCCCAGCGTGCCTCAAATCAGTTGCAGCAACAGCTCTAGCAATCAGACAAAGCGACTCAATAGTGTTAGGACATCCCCTGACAGTACAAGTTCCACACTCAGTGGAAGTTCTTTTGAACCGAACCCAGACTCAACACCTGACCATAGCAAGACTGACTGGATACGAATTGACATTGTTTCAGCCACACATAGGGATCAGACGTTGCAATACATTAAATCCTGCCACATTGTTACCCTCGAGTACAATTGACCCGACACCACAGGACTGTGTAGAAGTCATCAATACTGTAACGAAGCCTAGACAAGACTTGACAGACATTACATTGCCCGATCCAGACCTGACACTTTACGTGGATGGTTCATGTATGAGAACAAACACAGGAGAGTTAGTGGCCGCCTATGCAGTGACCACTGAAACTGAAGTCTTAGAAACACATCGCATTGATACCTTGTCTGCCCAAGCAGCAGAGCTCATTGCTCTGACCCAAGCTTGCATTAGAGCCAAGAACCTGAAAGTAAACATGTATACAGACTCACAGTATGCATTCGGAGTTGTTCACGACTTCGGTATCCTCTGGCAAGAAAGAGGTTTTTTAACTTCTCATGGAACCAAGATACAGCATGGTTTCCTTATTCAAGCTCGGTTAGAAGCAATACACTTACCTGCATCCATTGCTATCATGAAGTGCAAAGCACATACGAAAGTCACTGATACTATTTCCCAGGGTAACGACCTGGCAGACCGTACAGCTAAACTTACAGCTCAGACTCAGACAAACCCGACAAAGACTATAGTACCAACACAGACACATTGTATGACAGTGAAGGATCCCACACTAGATGTACTTGACATACAGACACATGCCACACCAGACGAAATCAAGAAATGGACTGAACAAGGAGGGATCCAAACGGATCAGGGATGGATGACGAAGGGAAGAGCGGCATGGTTCCTCCCCGACTCTATGGTTCAAGCTATCATTAACACAGCACATAGTCCAGCACACTTAGGAGAAAAAGCCATGTTAGACAGCATTCAGAATTTATGGTTCAACAAGCATTTGCGAGCAGCAGCAAAACAGAAAGTGCGTACCTGCATGATCTGTTGTCAGTTCAATCCAGGCAAAGGTGTTCCCGTGGAACAAGGTGGTTTCCACCCTCCTGACCATCCTTTTGAAGTCCTTCGGATGGATTATATCCAGATGGACCGATGTAGAGGATTTAAATATGTCCTTGTAGTTGTATGTGCCCTTTCCAGATGGACAGAAGCATATCCAGTCCCAGATTACACTGCCACGACCACTGCCAAGCAACTGGTTCGTGAATTTTTCCCGCGATACGGCTTGCCCCGTGTCGTGTACTCAGATAACGGACAGCCATTCTCGTCCGAGCTTATGAAACAGGTATCACTCCTGTTAGGTTACCAGTGGAAATTTCACTGTGTACGGCATCCCGAAGCAGCTGGTTTGGTCGAAAGACACAACCAGACCCTGAAAACACGATTAGCCAAAGTTTGTGCAGAAAAAGGTGTAGATTGGATCGTAGCACTGCCAGTTGCACTCTTCTATATGCGTATGGTAGCTCACTCCAGAACAGGACTGTCACCTTATGAAATTGTTTTTGGGCGGCCTCCCAATATGTGGGGTACGCCTATGCCTAAAAATATTACCGATGTTGATAGTACTATGTTGACAGATTACCTAGCTTCCTTGATGTCTGCACTACAATCATGTCGTTCACAGGTTGCGGCTGCCTTCCCGGATAACACCCAAGCGAAACCGCATGAAGTCGTCCCTGGAGAGCTGGTGTATGTCCGGAATTTCGATCGAGCAAGTCCGCTGGAGCCCAGATGGAAGCAGCCTAAACTGGTGTTGATGACGACGAGGACCGCGGTCAAGCTAGAAGGCCGGAAGGGGTGGTTGCACTCCAGCCATATAAAGAAATTTCATGGACTGTGTCCAGACACTCTGATCAAAGACTGCCCCCTTTCGGACACTGACTCTAAACTTCCCCTGATAGAAAAAACTCCTCAACTGGAGTACCGTTCAAAGCTAAGGTCTAGTAAGTCAGACAGCGTTTAATTGTTTAAGTCCCCCTCGGGTGAAGCGGTTAGACAGGTTTCTGACATGTATAAGATAGACCCAAGTAGTCAGAGAGATAGGCGAATCGAAAAGAGAAAACTTTATTGTAAAAATTTGCACAGTCGATGCATCATAACATTAATTGTCATGTTTCTTCTGAGTCTTACGATCATATGCATAAGTTTATTGCTACATGTCTTTTTCCCTCTTGATTCACATGTACATACTTTCTCTAATGATTCTGTAGAGCACACTTTCAACGACCTGCCTCCACACGAATTATCCTATCGATTAGCAATGCGCAACAATACATTCATTCGTATGTTACATCATACTCACCAGACCAGCAATGCCACGAATTGCTGGGTATGTGGCCGACTCCCTCCCTATCAGAAATACAAGGGAGCTCTGCCCCTCTTTCCTTACCCGTTCACACATAATGGTTCGTGTGGTGCATGGTTTGCTTTAATGTCTTCCCTAGATAGTAAGTCCAAGGTTTCCCAAGGTAATTGGAAATGGGGTAACCTGAATACAGTTATGAATAAAGCATGTTTCCCAGGCGCAGACGGTCTCCCTCAAAGGATAGGGACCGATCTAGAAAATGAAGTGTATGCACTAGGTAATTTTTCCCTCAATCTCATGATCCTGAACGTCCAGTCCGAGACTAATTCGAACTTGCCGTTTATAACAGTTTTACCAGTGAAAGGTGAATTATGTGTTAGAAAGAATGGTTCAGTACACCTAGGACACAGTGATTGTAATACTGTAGTCGAATACAGTGATAAAGGAAAGTCTACTTTCAAAGCCTCACGCCATTCTTATTTTATTTGTGGTCATACAGCTTATGTACATCTGCCCCCTGATTGGGATGGGACGTGTTATATTGCGTTCCTATTGCCACCTGTTTTCCTAGCTCCGCCTGATTATCATCGAAATTCACATCTTGTGAATGTAAGACATAGAAGGGAGATCAAGTCCCCGATTGTCGATCAAACTGAGACAACACTGGAACAATATACCGATTTCAATAAAGGATTCTTTTTCTTCATAGGCCCCATTCAAAACAGTAACTTGATACGTAGATTAACAAGAACTCTTGAAGCGGTAGTGAACGAAACTACTTCTGCTTTAGGTAACCTGACTGAAGAACAATCTGCTATGAGACTCGTAGTTCTTCAAAATCGCCTTGTCCTTGACGTCATACTGGCCGATAGGGGCGGGGCTTGTAGAGTCATCGGATCCAGTTGTTGTGTTTTCATTCCTAATAACGCGCCATCCGCGTATAAGGCCATAACAAGGCTTCACGAAATAGCTCACCTGATACACCAGAATTCAGGCACCTGGACTTGGTCCGGTTGGCTCTGGAGTGTGATATCCACCTGGGGATGGAAATTGCTATCATTCCTGGGAATAATACTACTTATTCTATTCAGTTGTTGTTTATGTCTGCAATGTGGGCCAGCGATTTGCGGCTTGTGCGCCACAGCATGTATTCCCCGTCCAAGTCCACGTTCCCGTTCCCGAATGAAGAGAGACGAGCAAATGATGTTATATGAACAGATAGATGGTTTAATGAATATCGATATATCCTAAAAGGTGAAGTAGGGGCCAAGGAGGGAATGAGGTAATAGAAATTTTCAGGTAGCCAAAGTGTCCCCCAACTCGCACCCTATCCATGCACCCATGTTCCTTGTATGTCGAGTAACTTCTGTTCCGTTCATGCTAGAGAAACGCATATGGATTTGCGTCCATCTTTAACATGTCGGCTATCCAGTCATGCATGAAAATCCAGTTCATTAGGCTTCTAAACCTATGGTGCCAACGTCTTTACATGGTACACTGTTGAATAAAGCACACGTTTTCTCCATGTTTCCTGGCCCAGTCGAGCTAGGCCCTTAACGAGTCTCCAAGTTCATTTCTGCCTCTGAAAGCTGCAGTTTAGGTGTGCATCCCTGACCTCTGCCTTACATCCTGCACAGACGAGCGGTGCCCGGCTCGGCCTGCTTGCCTGCCAAAACGTATTTTTGCCTACAGTTATCTGTTCAGCCTCCGCGAAACACATTCCAGTCTAGTGAAATAGGTAAACATATTCCCGGCTGCAGAGCAAAGGGCCCTGCCTTTCTGTCTCCATGCAAGTAATTTACTGCTCCCGTTACCATGGTAGGCCCATGGCCCCCGCACTCTACATGAAGATTCATATGCACGCATTAGCATTCAGTAATGAGCGGCCTCCGCCCGAGAGACCTTTTACTTCAGATACTACATCCTCCAAACATGAGATACCAGATATGCTATAGGTACAGGTCGTTCTGACACCCCAGACATTAGTCTCCTCTACTCGTGCAGAAGTCAAAGCCCAGCTCCCCCAGCCATGCTCAGCTGCGTGCGCATCCAGGTCATAAGTTTCTGCTGATCCTGCAAACTTTCACTATGCATCCACCCACTTATGACGTTTCATGTGACGTTTTCTCTGACATGTCATGTACACACCCATGTGTACGCCTTCTTACACGCCTCCTGTTACGCACATGTGTTCTTATCTCTCTCTTTTCACCTGTTCCGCCTACTACATTGGAATCAAGTATACTGTTTTACTATATATAATGTGTACTGTTAATAAAACGTTGAATATCCCTTCCTGAGCCTTCGTGGTGATGGAACTCGATGTCCATACCTCGAGGTATTATTGTAATATTCCCATTAAAGCCCGTATGACTCAGATTCCACGGACTCTGCCTCTCATTAATTGAGCTCTCCTTTTACTTTTAATTGTATGGAAAAACGATACGGTAAATTTATTTACCACAATCTTACAAAAGATTTTTATACCATTTTAGTAACTGTGGATTCCTTTAGCAAGACACCACAAAATGTTCTCAGTGAAAGGTGAAACAGGTTCTCTCTTTTTGCAACATGTTGTTAAAACTACAGGAATTGCTCAATGTTGTCATATCAGATTGTGGAGTACAATTTGAACCTCAATTCTTGAAAGAAGTCTGTAAAAAAAATAAAAATCTTGAAGTTTGATTGTCATTAGCCTGTCATCCGTCTGTCATCCGTAATGTGATTGTCAAACCAAGAAAGTAAATAAAGATTTAGAGACGTATTTACAATGTTTAATTCAGCATCGGTCTTCATGCGTTAATCACTTATGATTTACTTAATTATGTCATCTACTGGTCATACTCCTTTTTTTCTAATGTAAATGTTTTCATCGACGAGTGCTTAAATATGCAGTAAGCAGCACATTTAGAGTCCATCTACTGAAGAAAGAATCAGACAGCTAGAATAATTCAGTAGGAAGCGCAAGTACATTTGACAAATGCCAAGAAGATATAAGAAGAACAAGCACCCATAAAAGTCAAAAAGTGCCAAGTTCAGTGGGCAAAGCTGTACAGTTATCTACGAAACACATAGGACATGGAAGGAGAACATTTCAGCCCAGATTTACAGAAACTTTCTTTGTATACAAGATCATACGTCTGGCTGTACCAGGTACAATGAAGATACATGCAGTGTTGTATGTATATCTGGCTAAATCTGAGTGGATACCTGAAAAAGCCAACATTCTCCTGATATCATACACGGCTCTGACATGGAATATGAAGGGCAATCCATTGTAGGCTACTGTAATGTGAGGAAGAAACTTCAATATTTTGTTTACTGGAAGTGATATGGGATACAGGAGAGATCATGGGAGCCTGCAAAGAATACATGCTCCTCAGTGGCACCTCATTAATGACTGTGTATAATTTGCCTTTTCAGGACACACAAGTTAAGAGATGAAACCAAAAGGAAAATGGCTGAGAAATCAATTGTAAACAGTCAGGTATTGTGAGCAATTATTTTTTACCATATTTTGAGAGCTTGTGAGATTATCTACTCTAGTAACATCTAAATGCATTTTTGTTGGACACCATGAGATGTGAACGCTGATACTAATTGTCCACCATCTTTTTCCATTTCCCTTCTTCCATTTGGCATTTAAAAGCCCATAAACAAATCTAGGGGTTCCAATGCCGGAGTGGTCAGATTGGATTGGCAGCATGGTATAACATGCCTGCCAGTACTACAGTAGGCTTTGTATGTACCATTACATCAGTTCCAGGATTTCATTGGCGTAAACGTGTTGGATGCCAAGCAGTCTCAATCATTCAGTGACTGAAAATGTATAGAATGTAATGGATAACAGAATTGTTGGAGCTCTGATTCTATTATATATCTGTCTTCACCCTAAGACACTGTCAACCACTGGTCTTAGTGACTGGCATCAGTGGTAAGGCTTTAAACTGATTCAACTCAATTTTTTCACAAATAAATTAATTTCATTCCAGTTTGACTCATTTATATATATCCAGAGACCAGATCCCAGGGGCTTCCCTCAGGGTTCTGTCTTGTCATCCTCTTATTTAATGTATAACTTTGCCCTTTGGCATCTTTGATACATACACTGGGTATTTATATTGCCATGCACACAGATTCTGATGGATGTCAGAGAAGGTAAAAGTGGCCCATACTGCCAACTACCTAGTCTCTAGATTGGTAAAATACAAGCAACCCCACCAGCTGCCTTCTAACAATAACAACCATCTTTCAGTCTCCAGATGCAGGAAAGTTAAATGTGGTGGGACAGCTTTAGATTGACTCTAGTTTGTAGAATAAGCTACCTATTGCTCTTAAAGAATGTAATTTATGGAAATTCAGGAAGGATCTTAAAACGTGACTTTGTGATATGTTTCTTTGAGGATGGGCCTTTAAATGTGAGGATTTATTTTAGTCTTTTGCTTCTAATGGGCAAAGAGACCTTTTCTTGGAGCTGTATGTTTTGCGCTTTTTATAAACCCTCATAAATAGAGTTCATGAAACTATGTCCAGGTATAGCAAACGTCTGGAGCCTTTATGGTAAAAGGGGCAAGTTGCAGTTGGTAGGGTTATCAATGAAATGATGACATTAGGCTTGACCACTTTTCCACTGGGAACTGGAATGTTGTGTCACTTTCCAACCACACTTCATAATACAGATTTATCCAGAATTGTGAGGACTAGTGAGATCTTTCAAAAGGTTACAAAGTGAGAGTATCTGACCCAAACCAATATAAATCAAACTCTAATACCTGGGTTGGAGATAAAAAAAACTGTCTGTCTCTGAGGTTGGATGGGGCACATACAGGCTCCCTTAGGTAGCATGGAGTTTATGGATGATGAATACTCCACACAGATGTTATTCTGGTAAGCGGCTATGCAGTTTTTGGCCAATGATAGTGCTTCCTCGGAGAGGAAGTTTGGAGAGCCCATTTTAAAACTTTATATTCCAGGCCACAAAATGGACTCGTGAGATAAGGACATCGGTTAGTGCTCAAACTTTTGACTCCTTTGGTGATATACCCCCTTGTACATTGGCCGAGGTATTAGCGGCCTTGGCCAAAGTACTACCAAATAAAGCACCTGGTCTGGACAGGACTCCTGGGGACCTGTATAGAAATGAACAGGTAGTGTTGGCTCCATACCTGCAGACCCTTTTTAATGCAATCCTTTATGGTATGGCACCCCCCTCTAACTTGGGCAGGGGCCGAGATAATTCCTATTTATAAAAAAGGTTCCCCCTTAGACCCGGCAAATTATAGGCCGATTAGCCTCATTGAAGTAACACAGAAGATTTTTGCCTGTGTTCTATTAGGAAGACTGCAGGCATGGATGGATGACCTTAATATTTTAACTTCCTTACAAGCAGGCTTTAGGCTTACAACCTCGACCATAGATCACTTATTTAGACTCCAACTGATCTATTGGAAAAACATAACACTGGAGGGTGGTAGTCTTTAGCTTACATTCGTGGACCTCAAATCCGCGTTTGACATGGTAGATCATGATCAGTTGTGGGGCCTACTGTTCGACATGGAAGCCCCAGCCTATCTTTGCCGGCAGCTCAAACGCCTCCATGAAGGTGATTTTGCTAGGGTAAGATTCGGTAAGAACGGGGAATTGACAGCTCCTTTCCCCATTGAGAAGGGGGTCTGACAGGGATGCGTGCTTGCACCAACCCTTTTCTCACTCTTCCTAAATGGGTTAATTAAGGATCTCCTTGCTATCAAGGATATTGACTCCCCTAGACTTGGTAACTGCAAAATACCGGGCTTAATGTTTGCGGATGACACGCTGCTCCTATCTAAAACACCTATGGGGATGCAGCATGTCCCAGAGGAATTTAGCTTGTTTTGTAAGAAGCGGAACTTGGAGGTAAACATAAAGAAAAAAAAGTATATGGTCTTTCATTCTGATTCCGCAAATTGTCCACATCCCAAAATGGATGATAGAGAGGGTGCCCATATTCAACTACTTGGGTCTCACCTTAAATGATAAAATGGGGTGGGGACCACATATTAGTAAAGCAAACCTAAAGCTAATTCAGGCTACTGGGGGGATTTTAAAAGTATATAGGAGTTGTGCTGTAATGGTCATAAGTCCACCTGTAGAAATGTATAAGGTCCAAGTGAGGGGTGCATCAATGTACAGTGCTGAACTTTGGGGCCACTGTTTAGCTAATGTCCTAACCGTGACAGAAAATAATTTTATAAGACAACTTTTGGGCCTGCCTAAAAGCACCCCCCTAATACCCTTAAGGATGGATTTGGGTATTATTCCCATTGCAGACTTGATTGCTTCCCATCCACTCCTCTACTTGTGACGGTTATGGAGTACTCCAGAGATAGGGAATTATAGGGAGAAACTAAAAGCTGTTATGTCTATTTTGGGGGAAGGGAATATCCCGTGGTTGTCTTTTATTAGGAACACATTTCGTGCTATAGGGAGGGATGACCTATGGTCGGCACCAGAGGAGACCTGTCCAGTCATTTCTAAAAAATCACTAGCAACTGCTTTGAAAGAATACAATTTGGCACGCATTTTGCAGACAGTAGATTCATCCAGCCTGACTTCCAGGTTTCTGGATGTAAAACAGCATTACAATTTGGAGTTGGCGTTGGATTCCATTCAACCCCTTGCAGCAAAGAAACTGTTTCTACAATTCAGGCATGGGACGCTCCAGCTCCATGCGTTTACTAATAATTGGGCGGGTGTTTCTAAACAACTTTGTCCCGGGTGCTGAATAGCGGAAGAAACAGAAATTCATGTGTTATTTTTTTGCTTGGCATATAAAAGGGCTAGATCCAAATGGGTCCTTCAACTCTGCAGAAATCTGTGTATAAGAAACCATAGAGAATTCTATAGGGTACTAAAATACAATACTCACCCAGTTTTTGTTGTTGCAATTTCCAAAGTTCTATTTGCAATGTGGTGCAAACGCAGACGTCTATTGAAAGACTGAGCTGAGAACTTAGGCAATGCCGTTTCCTTATGATTACCCCTGTGATCCTCAATTTGTATAAATTTAGGCCATGACTTCTTTTTAATATTTTCTGTTTAATTTATACTTTTAAAGTGTTTTTTTTTAACCAAATATAGTGGTTTTAATGTTGAAAATGATGCCCTTGTCATAGTATTTGTCCTTGTTTGCTGCCCCATCCGGGACAATTGATTCCAGGGTGTGGGACCCTCTACACGTTGATACTTTTCGACTGTTATTTTATGAAGTATGTTTTATGGATAATGTTATTTCATATGTGCTTTTATGGCTGCAATAGCCGAAATAAAGCTTTCTGACTGACTGACTGGCTTGGTCACTTCTTGATATATCTGGTCAACCGAGCTGAAAGGGGTTCTGTAGCTTGTGGGTAGCTCACTCCCTGAGATGTCCTCCACAAAGCATTTCAGTCAGTAGTGCCTCATGACAGTCTCTCTGACA
Organism: Lissotriton vulgaris; assembly: GCF_964263255.1. Classification (NCBI taxonomy): domain Eukaryota; kingdom Metazoa; phylum Chordata; class Amphibia; order Caudata; family Salamandridae; genus Lissotriton; species Lissotriton vulgaris. The sequence goes on along the minus strand of NC_141700.1, from coordinate 649,071,586 downwards.
GTCTAGAGGTTGCTTCTCCTAACTGTGTGATTATCACAGCTTCCCACTTGGTCTGGGTGGTCACAGCTGCAGTGTTGATGTAAAGTCCATGCCTTTTTTCCAGCTCACAGGCAAGACAATTACCTGCAAAGTTCTTTCGGTGGCAAAGATTGTGTCTGAACTGCACGTGAAAAGCATTCACATAGCCAGCTGAAGAGAGCGAAGAACCTGATTTAAAAGAGGGAGATAACAACTTTCATCAAAACTGTGGAAGTCCCTTCCACTCTCATCTATGTTAGCTCACCTCTTTCTGATGGTGGAGTCGGCACCAAATCATCTCTGCTGAAGATAAAACAAAGGGATGCTGCTGGAAAAGACATAGTAATGGTTGCCCATCTTGAGATGGATGGCATCCCACCATATTTAGCTTTTCTTTTGTGCAAGAAAACCAACCAAACTATGACAACTTTGCAGAAAAGAGTAGTAAAAAACATAATGTGTTTGGGAGAAAATCTCCTAAGATCCAAATCTCAAAAGTTTGACAAATACATTGAGCTAAGAATATCTTGACTGGCAGCAGATTATTGACAGTCCAGCTGTGTAGATGGGACCCGAAGTCTCTAACCTCCAGAGTAAAATGGGTGGCTTCACAAATGAAGGCTCACCCAGAGGTACACTAAGTCATGATCACTACTGGAAGAAGGAGGTTGACTAACCTGTGGTTCATTGACAAGATCCCTCTGGATAGGGATAGCAAGATGCTAGAGATACGGCATAGGACATAGGACATTGGACAGCACAGCATTGCTAAACCTGCAGCACAGCTTGCAATACACATTAGAGATAAATGGGAGACAGTAGAAAAGTTGATTGTGTTCATCTACAAGGGACAAACAGAGGTGACTGCCATTGTGAATCTGTGAATTCTCTTTTAAAGTTTCTCTATAAGAGCAGCCCTGAATGAAAGGAACAGCACCAGGACAAACTGCAGCAAAAATCCCCCTGCAAAAAGTATGGTTTACGCTGATGGGCTTCCATGCAATTCTGGCATAACGCCAATGTCTTGAACGTATTTATCGTTGACAAAATATCTTTGACTCTGTTGTTGATACTGTGCTGACTAAGAATGAGATTGAAGTGACTCAGGTAGTAGGAGGACTGATGCAGTAAAGAGCAGTTTAGATCCTAACAATCAATCAAAGCAAGGGACTCATACTGGAAAACCTGTTTGGGACACACCCAGGTGTGACATGACTATGCAGTCCTCTCACCAGGGTATATCAATTTAAGGATACATTATAAATGATAAACTAAACTTCACATTAGATTTAAGGGTTATGAGCAAAATCAACATAAGTTAGAAAGACAGAATGTTATCCTACAGCATGTAGCACCATCATTACAAGTTGTATTCTTGACAACAGTTTATCTATCAATTGCACACTTCCCACACCAATATATTAGAGGCAAATATATTTCTTATGCTTCCCAGTATAAAAAGAGAAACCTATGTTTCCTGCTGTGGTAGATCACTATATCACATACAATATACCACTCACCATAAATACTGCAAACACTACTTAGATGGTAAGGACAATGTAAGTGAATATGGGGTTAGGAATATTAAATACATGCTTATTCTGCAATGTAGTGGTAAGAACTGGCCTGGGCAGTGAACTTCACTCAGTTCGCAGAGTTTGCAGAGTTTTCTGTACTCCACACTCCGTGGAGCTTGCGGAGTGCAGAAAACTCTGCTTCGTGATGTGCAGCAGAGCTTTTTCCCCACTCGCGATCGCGAACGGTAAGTTCACAATGGCGGGCTGTCACTCAGGTAGATTTTCTACCCGAGCGGCAGGAATACCACCCCAAACTGCAATTCGCACTGCACTCTGCCACTCGTGGAACTTCGCGGAGTTCTGCATTGCAAAATTCTGTGAACCACGCCTAGGTCTGGGTAAGAGATGTTGCTGATATGATATTTTTTGGTTTTTTTGTTGACTCCAAAATATTAATGTACAACCAAGACAAACATTTTGTATTGTAGTTTTCTACAAATGTTAATTAATATTGAAGGCATCCTTCAGAATAGAGACGACCCACAGCTAAATATACATTGTTTACTGATTGATAAAGAAAACACACAAGATGATGGACGGAATGTTGCACATTGGCAAAACATTCACCCCCAGTCACAGATCTGGGTTTAATCCATCGTTATTATGCTGACAACGCCACCCCAGTTCAGACATGGCCATATGCAAATCAGTCTTGACCCTGTGCCTCATGGGAACAGTCCAGCCCGAACTGCCAAGCCATGTCTTCCCTGGACCGGAATCAAGCATCCTAGGACTGGTTTCTGGCTATCAGCCGTCATCAGCCAGGATAGCTTGGCTCCAGTGGCATGGAGAGCACAGGACTCACGTCTGAACATACCGGTCCCACTCGGGGTGACAAATGCAAAAATAACAGTTGATGGACAGAGTGCATTATATAGTATTGTAGTATGTCCCTGTTCTGTTTTCGTGCAACTCAAATATAAAATCCATAGAAATGGTATGCCAAGGTGCAGAAGAAGTGGGCGACAGAGTTAACATCCAACTGCCACAGTCACTAGGCCTACCCACACAGGTGAGGTACCATTTTTATCGGGAGACTTGGGGGAATGCTGGATGGGTAGAAGTTTGTAGCTTCCTGCAGATTTCTGAATTTTCCATCACAGAATTGTGAGGAAAAGGTGTGGTTTTTTTTTTACAAAGTTTGAGGGGTGCAAGGGAATCTGGATAACAGAACATGGTGAGAGCCAAACATGTCACCCCATCCTGGAGTGCCCTGGTTGTCTAGTTTTAAAAAATATGCAGGTTTGCTAGGTTTCCCATTGGTGCCGGCTGAGCTAGTGTCCAAAATCCCCAGCTAGACACATTGCGAAAAAAGGGTCAGTTATCACCGGCAAAATGTGATGTGTCCACGTTCCATTTTGGAGCGTTTCCTGTCACGGGGACTAGGCCTACCCACACAAGTGAGGTGCCGTTTTTATTGGGAGACATGTGGGAATGCTGGGTGAGTGGACGTTTGTGGCTCCCTACAGATTCCAGAACTTTTCATCACAGAAATGAGAGGAAAATGTGTAATTTTTTTTTTTTACAAATTAGAGGTTTTCAAGGGATTCACTGTTGCAGAACCTGATAAGAGCCACACAAGTTACCCCATCCTATATTTCCCTATGTGTCTAGTTTAATTATTTTTACAGGATTGCTAGATTTGCCTAAGTTGTGGCTGAGCTAGGGACCAAAATCCACAGCTAGGCACAATGAGAAAAAAGGGTAATTTTTCACTGGCAAAATGTCATGAGTCCACGTTGCATTTTGGGGCATTTCCTGTCATGGGGACTGGGCATACCCACACAAGTGAGGTACCATTTTTATCGAGAGACAAGAGGGAATGCTGAGTGAGTGGACGTTTATGGCTCCCTACAGATTCCAGAACTTTCCATCACAGAAATGAGAGAAAACTGTGTTTTTGCAAAGGTTGAGGTTTGCAAGGGATTCTGGGTAACAGAACCTCGTGGGAGCCACACAAGTCACTCCATCCTAGATTTCCCTGGGTATCTAGTTTTCAAAAATGTACAGGTTTGCTAGGTTTCACTAGATGTTGGCTGAGCTAGGGTCCAAAATCCACAGCTTGGAACATTGTGAAAAAAGGGTCAATTTTCACTGGTAAAATGTTATGTGTCCGTGTTGTGTTTTGGACCATTTCCTGTCGCTGGCACTAGACCTACCCACACAAGTTGGGTGCCATTTATATCACGAGAATACAGAATAGTAGAACAAGTCTTATTTCCATTTGACTTTCTATGCATTTCTGCCGTCCAAATGTAAGACAGTGTGTAAAAAAGAAGTTATTTTGAAAAATGTCCATTAATTCACATGCTAGCATGGGTACCCAAAAATTTGGAGATGTACAAAAAAACACTTCTTCTAAACTCCACATGTTGTTTCCATGTTGGAAATACATAGGTTTCCTTGATACCTATTTTTGACTCTTTATATTTTATCAAATAAATTGCGGAATACTCAGTACACAATGAAAAACTATTTCAAGGTGCAGCTCAGTTATTGGCTCTGGGTACCTCGGTTTTTTGGTGAACCTACAAGTCCTATCTATCCACACAACCAGAAGGGTCCATCAAATATAATGGTATATAGCTATCAAACATCTGATATAGTTGGTAAAAGTTTCAGATGAAAATGTAGGCACAAATGGCAATTTCTTTCAACTCAATTTCAATATTTTGTTATTTCAACTGTTACTTTCTATAGGAGAGCCTTGAAGGATCTACACAATGACCTCTTGCTAAATTTAAAATAATGTCTACTTTTAAGAAATTTGTAGCTTTCTGGGATCCATTATTAGTTTCACACCTATATCTAACATTAACTGGAAGGAGTTTGAAAGAGCAAAAAATAAGAAAAATAGGTGAGAGCCGCACAAGTCACCCCACAATTTCTTTGACTGAAGAAGTTGAATAGCGCATGTAAGGTATGGACACAAGTTAGATGAGTGCTAATAATACCATATGGCAGAGAGCCTGCTCCTTTATGGAATTCCCCGGGAATGCCAGAGATCTCAACCTCTAAAAGAAGCAGGGATTACACAGTGGAGACAATGGATGGAAAAGAGTGTTTTATTAAAATGGGACAAGCTGTCAGAACTTACAGACAATAAGATCTCCAAATTTAAATATTATCAACTGGAAAGCTGGTCAGAAATGCATGGAGATCTTGGGGAAGGGACCCTGGAATGTTAAGAAAAACTGCAAAGCACCCACTCTCAGAAGAAAGAAGTATCACAATAGTACTGTATGCTAGTGTTAGGTGAGGATGGGCCCCTTTCTTTGCCAGAAAAGTTGTGGAGAATGGACCTACCATCACTGGAGTTTATAAAGTTATGGCAAGTATCAATGTCTACACTTTGGTGTACTGTTAAATCTACACCTCTGAGAGGAAACAATTTATTTATGACGCACAGGGTCTACTGGTCCCGAAGAAGCTATTGGGAGGCCAATAGAAAATGTGTTGCCTTAAGTATGATATTGAGAAAGCAGACAATGTCCACATGTTCTGGCAGTGTCCGGGCATCCAATCTTACTGGCAGGAAGTGGGTAAGACTATAGCAAATATATTGAAAAGAGACATTAAGGTAAGCCTATCACTGGTGATCTTTGGCATTTTGGAAGTTGAAGAGTGGGCTAAAAGAATGGGGAAAGCTAATTCATAATTGCCTTTTATTCTAATTTTTCTTGCACAAAGAGGAATATGCATAAAACCGTTTTAACATAAAACACTGCCTCTAGATAGGGTAAGATAACTTAACTGCGTGACCAAAGGAACATCAGAGGTCCAAGGATTAAAACAAAAATCAACAAAGTGAGGAGTACTAAGTGGGACTCTGGAAACTCTCAAATGTTGGAAGAGGCTAAACTTAGGAGTTGAGGATCACAGCCGCGAGGCCCAAGATTGCAATACAGGGAAAGACTCCTTGCCTGTTGTCTCATATGATGACTAAAAGGTAAATAAAAAATGCTTGCAACCATGAGTAATCACTTGGTTGTCAACACACACATAGGGTTAACCAAATATGTTTCACTCTCACTGTCTAGCATTGTCCCTGACTACTAAACAATACATGTCCCTTTGCCAAGTACTTAGAGTCTTTGCCTCACAGAATGCACTATGCTCAACTTGATTCAGACTCCAACAGACAGACAACACGCAGGAAGTACTAAGTGCATTTATTTACCTTTGCTGATATTTATGCGACTCAAATGGACAGTTCATAGGACAACAACCCTAAAAGATGTTTTGAGCCATTGGATGTCCAGACGGAGTCCATGGGGGGAACACCATGGTGCAAGGGTGTCTGTGTTGGAGCAAGGCAGCCTATTGTGTACCATCTCAGAGGAAAGCACAGGGATGTGTTGTATTCTTGTAAATATGATGCATCCTTGCACTTTCCTAATGATGCAGCTCGGCACAGCAAGATGGCTTGCAGCACTGCACTGCGTCATTATGTTGTAAATATGCCCCCATGTTTTTTCCTTTATTTTCTGGGACTTGAAGTTCTTCTGACTGATGTTGTACATTCAACTCCAAGTGCCAGTATGCAGAGAAAGGGGAAAGTGGACTGGTGCTGCACTTCACATGAATAAAGGTGACAGAGCCGGACTGAGCTGTGCAATGTGTAACTGGGCAGTGAGACTCCTATTTACGTTATATTTAACCAAAGTTGAGCCAGCATACTACCTGCAGACAGTGCTGTGGAGAGCTGGAACATAGCTGCCTGCACTGCACGACATAGACTAGTTACCGACATTGCCCCTTGTTGCAACTTACGCTGTTGCTGTTGTAATTCACCATAGCCAGCACTTTCCTGCCCCGCAACTCCTGTCACAGACTCCTTTGAGTTGAAAGCTGACACCTACCTCAAAGGGATCCAGCTGCTCCTGGGACACTGGACTTTCACCTCCGGTCTGCATGGCTACCTTGAGGTTGTTTGCTAGTTTCACCTTTGTTCAGCTGTTGGAATCATGCCAGCACTTTTTGATGCTGATGATTACTCAACCAATGACAGGATGTCTTACCTTACTTGTGCTCGTCTGTATGGTTTTTCTTTTTCTTTTTTCTTCCTGTTTTTTGGTATGTAAAATTTGTATATTGTGTACTTATTTTATGTGGCCCTCATTGAGAGCCAAAAACATAATACAATTTTGACTTTGGCCAGCACTTTTTGCAGTCACTCACTGTTGCCTTTACTTCTGCAATGCTGTTGACCTTGTCCACAATGGTTTGCCATATGAACTTTTTTATCCCTAAAGACATTTTGAAGTTGGTGAAGAGCTGCTGTTGGTTCTCCATCACCTCAGTAATCCGGATCTCATTCTCCTCTTCACTGAACTTGCACTTCCTCTTCCCCCTGTGAATCTCTCAGTACATCCTGGCTAATTCTGGGTTTGCTGGGGTCATTTTCTGGGCTCTGCTCTCTGCTGTGTCTGCCATGGCTGCTTTCAGGTAAGTTGCCAATTTCGTTTCATGTAGCGGCGTTTAAAAAAAACATTTTTTACACTAGCCGCACAAAAGTGACGGTAGTATAGCTAGCGTCTATTTTGGAGACGCAAATCAGCCCAACATCACTTTTGCAGCAGTAGCATCAGATTTCTTTACAACACAGCGAACAAAACAGCATCAATTTTAATTACACTGGTTACCTCCTTGCACCTCAGTACGCCATATTGTAAATTTGACGCATCCATGGTGTACGAATACGTCGTACTGAGTAGTTAATTTTTAGGCACATCACTGCAGCAACACAGTGATGCTCCAGTTCTTAGATTTATATGCCCCTTAGATATCTAGGAATCCCCTGTGGAGGAAGTGCTGATGAAGAGAAATGTTGATTTCCGAACGTGGAATTGACTACTAACAATAAGTTACACGTGAGATATCAGAAGTAAAATTACAATGTTCCATCTTTCATTAAGCACAATGTTCCCAACATTGATTTGGGGCCAAACACTAGGTGAAAATGGACATACCTGTGGACAACATACCTGTGAACAAGGTTGATGTGGACGAAATGCATCAGAGAACTATTCAAAAAGGAATCACGGAATTTGCATTTACCAAAACAAAATAAAAGAATGCACCTGAAGTGGGAGTGTGAATCTTTCTGTCTTTGTGGAGAAGGGGTGGTGGAATTTATTGAGTGGTGCAGTCAAGTTCAAGTTCAAAAGACCTTTATTCGAATTTCATAAAAGTACCACATAAAAACAATACATTTACATAACACATTAAGAATACATGGTTAAAAATACAGTTATAATGGAGCTAATTTCAGGGGTTTTCCATCATTTTGCGCACTCGTGCTATCAGTCTCAAGAAAGTGCTAGTGCGAAAGATTAATTCATCTGAGTCCAGGGAAACCATCAATAGATAAGACTCCCCCAACGAGAGGGGTCTATGTTTCCTAAAATATGAGGCTAAAAGCCAGTTGATATATTTTAAATAAAATTTACAGAAGAATAGGAAGTGCAAATCATCTTGTGTGCTAACACCGTCACACGGACAAGGGTTATATTCTGTGCTATGTTGATAGCCCAGAGGGAAGGCCAACAGATATTTCACAGAACCCGCTCTTAGGCGAAACAAGAGTGATCTCTCCCAGTTGGTCATAGGTAGGGTAAGATAGTGCGGGAGTGGTTGCCTACATAGTTCATTCCCCATGTATTTTACAACAGTTGATTTTGATGATTCTCTTCCCATTCGTTCGGAGTTGTAAAGTGCGTACAGTGCGTGTTTAACCTCAATTTTATCCTTTGGTTCGATCCTAGTAGGGTCGGAGAAGAGGCTACCTCTGTCCATGGCGCTCAATGATTTTAACACTCCAGAAAGCCATGGAATCGCCATGTCGCTGTCACATTTTAAACAGTCCTTTATAATATTTTGTGTGAGAGTGGCTGAACTATTCCTCCAAATCCTGACCCAGAATAGAGCTGGTCTAGATCTGATAAAGTCACATACATAGGGGAGGTTTAATTAATTATGGCAGATAAATTCAGAAGATGAGATTGGGGCGCCCAATATTTTCCTGCAAAATCGACTTTCTTCCCGCTGGATACCTGGGCTTCTTCCCAACCCCCAAACCTCAGCTCCATATGTGGCTACCGGTAAGCACTGAAAACCAAACCTAAGTATGGAAATGTAGGCACAGATTCAAGTTTATCTGTCCCTATGTGTATTGTATTGAGCTTCCGTTTCCCAGGGCCACATGGCATGATAAAAGATTTTTTTAAATTTGCGCGCAGATCTAATCCCTCCATGTATTGAACAAAGCTTTGGACAAGTAGGCGGAGGGCATTTGGTGTGCGGCCCATAAGCACCGCATCGTCTGCGTATAATAACACTGGTAGTGGTTGCCTCAGAATTGTTGGTACATCACTAGTCACTTCTTTCAGGCTTCTTGCAAGGCCATTAATATAAATGATGAACAACAGGGGTGCTCAAACGCACCCCTGTCTCACCCCCCTGCCGATGTTAATAGCTCCAGAGACTTCTCCACCTATCCCAATCCTGACATGTGCTTTGAGATCCGTGTGAAGGTAGGCCAGGAAATTAACAAGCGCCTCGTCTAGTCCATAGTTTAAAAGGATAGCCCAGAGTTTGGATCTATTCACTAGATCAAAGGCGGATGAAAGATCCATAAATGCAAGGTAAATGGGAGACGATCGAGCAACGCTGTACTTTTCGATTATCAATTTTAGGTTCAGACATTGCTCCACCGTCCCTACCCTGCTCCTAAATCCCATCTGACACGAGTCCAATAGGTCTATGTCTTTAGTCCATTCTAGCACCCTATTAGAAATAACTCGCCCCAGGATTTTAAAGTATTATCCAAAAGGGAGATCGGACGATAGTTAACTGGGTCCGATCTATCACCCTTTTTAAAAATTGGGACAATAGTGCTGGTTGCCCAGGTAGTGGGCATAGGCACTGTTGGCAAGCTGTTAAAGAGGTTAAGAAGGATTGGTGCCCATAGATCCGGGTTGTACTTAATAATATCAATGGGCAATCCATCGGGCCTGGTCCCTTGTTTCCAAGGCACTCTTTTATGGCTATTTTCACCTCATGGAGATCAATCTGTAGACCGCACATCTGTCCTGGGGTAAAAGTTACCAAGTCCTTGGTTGGTGCGGCGTAAATTTTAGAGAAGTGAGCCTCCCAAACGCTGCTAGTTATGTTGCAACTAATTGGTGTTAACTGTTTCCCCATTTCCCGCGTTTTCCTGACCGCAGACCAGAAGGGGCCGCTGCCCCCCAGATTGGCACTGGCGACCAGCGACTCCCACTGCTCAGTCAGTAGTGCGGACTTTCTTCTAGCTATTTCAAATGTATAGAGTTTCCTGGCTGTCTGAACCACCGTTGTGCACCTGGGTTTTGTGGTTAGTGCCCTGCGTAGTTCCCTATTTGCCAGTGAACAGGTGGAATCAAACCACCTTGGTTCTGTCCCTTCCTTTGGTAATGGTAATGACAAAAGAGTTTTTATAATGAGACACAGTTTACCAAAATCAGCAATAATTCTGTGGTAGTTCCCATCCATGGATAAGCAGGAATTAATTAGCTGCAGGTGTTTCATTTTTACACTTTCCAAAATTGCCCCACCATCAACCCCCCTCCATTTTAATCGCAAGCCATCAACTGAAGGTGTGATGTCCCTTGCACCATTTAAGTTGGTATAGACCGGAGTAGGGGCTAAGTGCAGAGTTACTACGAGTGGGTTGTGATCTCCAAACGATGTCTCCATCACTGTGGACTTTGTAACACTATCTTTTAAGTGTGGGGACATAAAAATAAAATCAATGGTGGAACTGCAGTCCCTGCCTCTGAACGTAGGAGCATGAGGGGCACTAAGATTGTAGCTAGTTTTCATGGCATCACCAAGGTTGAACTCGGTTAGTATATTGGCGAGTTCAATACCCCTTCGTTCGGCTTGGTCTAAGCAGTTCCTATCCTTGATCCCATGGTTCTTTAATATTTTTGCGTTGAAGTCACCCCCAATGAAAATCCCTGTCCCATCATCAGCCTGTAGGCTGTAGGCTGATTTCCAGATTATGTAAAGTTTTGGAAAGTGCCTCAAAGTTCTTATTAGGTACACAATAAAAGTCATTATTATAAAAACTAATTAAATAAATCCGGGTCTTTCGCTTGAATTCAAGAATTTGTATATTCGGGTTTCCCTCTAGATAGGTCTCTGATAATACCGCCAGCCAGTATCTTAATCCTGATGAATAAACCTCCGACTGCACGGCCAGAAATTGGTTTCAGTGCAGTCACACTAAAACAATGGTAGCCCTCTATATGAGAATTCCCAACAGCCCAGGTCTCTTGAAACATTATAATGTCCATACCATCCAATGCCTTTCTGTCTTTGTGGAGAAGGGGTGGTGGAATATATTGAGTGGTGCAGTCCTTCCCAGTATAAGAATTGGCTTGGTAGTTTGGTCTGCCCTGTTCCCATGATGCACTGGGCCAGGGTCAGACTAAATTGCATATAGCCAAGTTCTGAGCTGGGATGGTGCAGTGAGCTAAAAAACGGTGATGGATAAAGCCCTGATCTTTGGACTGGGTAAGAGTGGTCTGCTTAATTCAGGCACTCTGTTCATCACCACCCCCTTTCCCTCCTCAGTGGGTAGCCTTCCCTTGAGCACACATCTTATTAAGAATGAACCACAGTGGGGTGTGCTGCATCGCATCGCAAGACGCAGCTGTCCTTTGTCTGCCAACAAGAGCCCCTAACTCCCTACCAGTGGCGTTGTAAGGCGTCTCCGTGGTGGGCTGCCACAGCCCCAGGGCTCACTCCGCGGCTCAGGCGTGCCGCTCCAAATACAATCACAAGTTTGCCTGCAAGAAAGGAGGAGTCCACGAGCAAGGTAAGTTTTAGCCTTTTAATTTCCTTGTTGGAAGCAGCAGTGAAATGGATGCCCGAGCCTCTGATGAAATGAATGCCCGAGCCTCTGATGAAGTAGAGATACGAAACGCGTCAGGCTGGACTTCTATGCTGGTGCTGAAATTTGCATCCATTTCACTGCTGCTTCCAACAAGGAAATTAAAAGGCTGAAACTTACCTTGCTCGTGGACTCCTCCTTTCTTGCAGGCAAACTTGCGATTGTATTTGGAGCGGCATGCCTGAGCCGCGGAGTGAGCCCTGGGGCTGTGGCAGCCCACCACGGAGACGCCTAACAACGCCACCGGTAGGGAGCAAGGGGTTCTTGTTGGCAGACAAAGGACAGCTGCGTCTTGCGATGCGATGCAGCACACCCCACTGTGGTTAATTTTTAATAAGATGTGTGCTCAAGGGCAGGCTACCCACTGAGGAGGACAGGTTACTACAAATACCAGGATGCCATCTGACTGGCCACGCCCACTGAGGCGGGAGTTATAATGCTGTGTAGCTGCCAGAAAAACGTTTGCCTTTGAGTACAAGCCCGAGCCTCTGATGAAGTAGAGATACGAAACGCGTCAGGCTGGACTTCTATGCTGTTGCTGAAATTTGCATCCATTTCACTGCTGCCTCCAACAAGGAAATTAAAAGGCTAAAACTTACCTTGCTCGTGGGCTCCTCCTTTCTTGCAGGCAAACTTGCGATTGTATATATATATATATATATATATATTTCTTTTTTATTTTATTTTTTTTTCTTCCACAAGACTCGCCCGAAAGGACGAAGCTGCACTTCTTGTCACAAAGGCAAGACAAAACACTTCTCTGAATCCTGGCTTTGTTGCCTAACCTGTTTCAGACTTCATTAGTCCTTGATCACAGGCTGCTCCTCGGGAACACACAAACAAAACTGCTCCAAACCACCAATTGATTTGGAAGTGCTATTTATTGGCCTCAGGTAAGTTCATATTCCAAAGCATTATGGGACTGGTAGTTTACAAAGCAGTACTCTCTTACCCATCAGTGGGTGTTGCGGTTGAAAATAAATCAAATGGTGGTCCAACCGTCAAACTTGCACCACTGCATGAACAACGGCGGGTAATCTGTAATCAGAAGGAAATTCCTTTGAAATAAAGACAAGTGTAAGAACTTGTTTTTGACATTGATGGAATAAGTTCTAGTGAAGACATCTATACTGATGTTGGTAGATAAATAAGATATAGAAACATTAACATTTGTTGTCAACAGCCTTCCAACATTTCCCTTGGACCTTGGGACAACCTTGCGTAGGAAACACAAACTTCTAATTAATTGGAAAGAATATCAAATAGTTCTTAACTCTAAATATTGGCAATCATTTTTTTGGGTTTGAAATGAAGTAAAATCATCCCAATACTGGGTAAGTGTCATGCTTCAAGAGAAGATGTAGAGAGGGGGGAATGAATACAGGCAGATCCAAGGGGAAGAAAAGAACACAATGGACTCCTATTTTAAAATAATAAAGTTTTCATTCCTGACAAAAGGATACAAGACATCTTACTACAGCTTTGCCATGTCAATACACTCTCCTGAAATCCTGTTATAAAGAAAACACACAGTCTAGTTAAAACAACTTATTCCAAAGACTGAAATGCTGATATCTGTGACTGAATATGTTTCCAAAAGCAGCATTTGTAAATAAAATACGTTTTCTCATTGGAAAACTCTGGGGTCTTACAACCGTTGCCAACCCCCAAGTAACCATAGTCCAAAATCTCCATGGATTTTATTGTAGAACTCACCTCTGCTCCCAAAGTTGAACAGTATTAAGGTTAGTGGTATACTATTTCACAAAACTAGCACATCTTGTTCATTTGATCAATTTGTCTACACCACCAGAATTGGATCAACATTTTTTTAAAGATATAGTCAGACTTCATGGACTAACAGAGATAATAATAACAGACAAAGAAACGTAGTTTATGATATAATTTAGAAACACTCCATTAGAATAACTTGGTACCATCAACCTCAAGTCAGCCACTTACAATCCACAGGCATAGGGGCCGACTGAAAGACTTAAACAAATATTGCGCAATATCTATGGTGTATCACACCTGGACATCAGGAAAAGTGGGGCTCTTGGTCTCTTCTTGTTGAGTTAGCATATAACAGTTCCTTAAATAGCTCCTAGGCCACTCCCTTTTCTTCTTTATGCATGGATTTCATCCCAATATATTGTTCACTATTTTCCCCTAGCAGTGCACTGGAGTTATTTCAAACATTATCCTAGGTCCACACATCAGTCACTAAGAATTTATTTACAGACAATACCTCTTACAGGAAATTTGCAGAGAAACACAGAATTCTGTCACATTCATATAAATGTGGGGAATTGGTCTGGCTTTCCACTGCACAGTTAACAATTTCTGGGTCACAGCCAAAGTTCTCTACCTGATTTATGGTACCCTTCTTGATAGGGGAATTATTGGGGCCCACGGCGGTTAGACTCATGGAAGACTCACACTGTCTTTCATAATTCCAAAGTAAAACCAGCTAAGGAACAAGAAAAGTACCATGCACCCTTGCAATCAAAGTAAAGGTGCATTTAGAATTTGAGTGGTAAACTATATTACATTCAATGAGCAGAAGAGATCTGCTCCAATATTTGTGTGCATGGGCAGGATATGACACAACTGATACATTGTGGGAACCACTCTCCTTTGTCTATGTTCCTTGATTGTTGTTGGCATTCAATGCATAGCAGTCATTGGAGGAAAGAGGGGGATTATTTAAGGATGTGGTGGGATGGTTTACTGTCAGGATTCGAAAAGGAAGGTCTGTGGGTTGCAATAAACAGCTCATAGAGATAGGGCTCACTCAAAAACCTTGACGCAGCTAGAAGACTTGGAAAACATGAAGGACTGGTCAATGGAAACTGAGTCTAAGTGGAAAGCAGGCCTTGAGACACAGAGGAAGAATCCCGTTTTTCTCTCTCCAAACGTGTGCCCTAGTCCCCAATTTCCCCTGAAGGTATTCTGCTACGGCAATAGATCTTACTCTCCACCCTACTTTTGGTCTCTTCAAGTTGAAGGATTGTCATCGGAGTTTCTGTCACCTTTTACCAGGTCAAAACTGGGAAACTCTGACAAATAACAATGGAAAGGCAACCATATTTGATAGGAATGAATTAGCCATACCTACTTCTATAGGAGAATGTTGTTTCCTAGAAATGGCACAAATAAACAGAGGCTTATGCTTAACATCCTTTCTTTAATTCATCTACCACACTTAACCAGCTGACTCTCCATGCAACACTCTGCACTGCTTGCGGTCAACCTTAACACCAGTGGAGAATCTCCCAGCCACCATTCCCATGGAAACGCCAACACTGTCAAATGAGAGTGGGAGTAGCATCCTCACAGCGTGCCAAGCACAAGGACAAAAGGTATGCTTCATCCCCTGTGTAGAGGTGAGACCAAATGACAATACCACCACCTATGATTGATCTTTTTCTGAAGTTGCAAAAGTTAGCCTTCCCCTCCTAAATCTCCAAATTTAACTGGATACAGTAGGTAAAAACAAAGAGCCAACAAGGGGGCATAACTGGAAAAGCATTTCCCAAGAGCATTCTTGAAAAATTCAGGAATCACACATTTCTTGAACTTCACATTCAGATTAACCTTGCATAATGATAGGAGATTGTACTATGATATGGATCAGAAACAGAGGGTTTCAATGCAAAGTGTGGAAGACAGGATGAATTCCCCCAGTGTGTGGCAACTTCTGACAAGTCTACAGAATTTACCTGATAAGTAATCTTAAATGGACCAAAATATTGTGGATGAGACTTTACTGGTAAGGTATACACAGAGGGAAACAGGAACACAGATTATACCCCATGGCTCTGTATTCCTCCTCCATATTGTAACACAATGGTTTAGATACCTTTGATCTTAAAGACACACACTTTCAGATCGATGAGTCCATCAAAGACAAAGATGGGCGATACAGCTTCTTATGAGGGAAATGGGCTAACACAACTTTGACCATTGCTGCATTAAAAAACCCCAATACAGGATAAGAAGCATTCTTGTTTGACCTTGCCCCTGGTTTGATGGGTTGTGCGAAACAGAAGGTTATAGTAACTGGAGATTTTATTATGGTGTGGGATGGCCTGAAAGACAGTCTGGACATAACAAAAAGGACACTGGCACCTTATTTAAAAAACTTAAAAGCCAACCCCATTCCATGAAGCTATGAGATGTATTGCATGAACAGCAAGGGGAAGACCAGGAATACACATTTTCTCACATGTTCACAATACACATTCCTGAATGGATTATTGCACGACCAGTAATGCCTTGACTTCACAGAGTATCACTTCAGATATTGGCCAGATCTAAATTTCAGACTATGCATATCACAATACATCTTGACTTAGGCCTTGCTAGACATTAGCCCATCAGATGTCGGCCTCTCTCCTACTAGACTTCATACTCCTACAGGAATTGGAGACTGCATAGATGACTACTTTAAAAAGTAGCAATTATCTAGAAGTTTCATAAGCTATTCTATGGGATGCTTTTAAAGCAACACTAAGGGAGGAACCCATCAGGATTATTGAAACTATAAGAAATTGCTATTCCTCAGCAATCCAGAATCTTGAGAAGGAGATTCCTACTGCAGCTCAACAATATGTAAAACACCTGACGTACCTCTTTTGCACCAAATGACGGCGTTTAGAGGCAGACTTTGAACCATAATGTTTAAAAAGGTGTAACTCATGCATCCACAATTAGATGGATGATCATACAAAGCCCATAATAAGGTGGGCTCCCACCTTGCTCAACCCCATGGGGAAAAATTTGTGAATCCCTACATTTAAGAATTACATATCCCGATGATAGAATTTCGCTGACTGAATCAGTTAAATTGAAACAATTCTGAACTTTACATGAAACGCTATACACTGTTATGTTATGTTAATAACTTATAGAGCGCACGGACACCCGTAGGTTTAATGGTGCTAAGTCTGAGGGAAGATGCCAAAAGTTCCTATGCATAGGCTTGCTCAAACAGCCAAGTCTTCAGGGCTTTCCTGAAGACCAGGAGAGTATCACAGCACCTGAGTGTCAAGGTAAGGGAGTTCCAGAAACTGGGGGCCAGATAAGAGAAACATCATCCTCCTTGCCGTTTCCGTTTGAATGAGGGGATTGTTCCCAGAGTTGATGTTTTACCAGAGAGCGTGTATTGAGGTAGAGAAAATGGAGAGCCATTTGCTTGGTAGTGGTGGGATTAATAACAGCGAGGGTGTGCTCCTATTCAGGATTTGAGATGCCATTAGTGAGAATGCGATGATAAGTGGTGGGATCCGGGAGAGGACAGGGTTGTGCAGGTGGTCTTAATGATCTTAATTTTCTAGGTGAGTAGATCGTGATTTGGCCATAATCCGTGACCCCTGGGCCCGGCCCGGCGCAGACGGGCTTGCCTTTGGCACGCCTTCGGCGGTCCGGCGACATGCCTGCTGGGCACGTCCGCTGGGCGTTAGCGCAATGTTGTAATTTATATAGCCAGCTACTGGTGAAGCACTAAAGCGTCATCCTGCCACAATGGCCGCTCTGAAAGTGCTCACCAGGAAGTGGATAATATCGTGGCTCCCTCCACACAAACAGCACAAGATTGCTGCGGTGGACCGGGGAGTACCGACCAAAAACAAAGCCGGTGAAAGATAATGAGATTAGTCAAGTGCAGTTTTAACAATGTTAAAAGCGAGTTGCAATAAATTCACAATGCGGAGCTAGCACAGGGTAATCTTGGCTTACTGTCCTCTGCGCGTCGGCTCCGTACCGAAACCTAAATATCCTGCTGCTGGTGAAGCACTAGAGCGTCACCCTGCCACAATGGCCGCTCTGAAAGTGCTCACCAGGAAGTGGATAATATCGTGGCTCGCTCCACACAAACCGCAGGAGATTGCTGCTGTGGACCGGGGAGTACTGACCAAAACAAAGCAGGTGAAAGATAATGAGATTAGTCAAGTGCCATTTTAAAAATGTTAAAAGCAAGTTGCAATAAATTCACAATGCGGAGCTAGCGCAGTGTAATCAGCAGAAAAATGTCCACTCACCGCCCAACAAACCTACCTACATGATGCGCATTATGCAAAATCCCAAGCCTAAATGCTGAACAATTAGAAGGGGAAAGGGACAGTAGCAATAGAGAAACTAAAATAAAAACTAGCAAAGCACCACGATCTGATGAGTTTACAGGGATCTTTTGCAAAACCTTTCAGCACAGATTTCTCCCTCATCCAATGTCCCTGTTTAACACTTTCACCTCAACTGGCTCAGTAACTCCCTCCATGTTAGAAGCAGTCATTTCTGTTTCTTTAAAACCGGCCTAAAACTGTGGTTGTTACAGACCAATTATTAAATGTTGTTGCCAAACTGTATTCTGATGAGCAGACTAGAAGATCTCCTGCTTGCATATCCACCCTGACCAATCATGTTTTGTTAAAGGCAGACTTACACATGACAACATTTGCAGACTGAAAACACTATTAGAGAAAGTGGGCAGAAACAGGTTGTCACACTTTTGGTAACCCTGGACGTGGAAAAAGCCTTTGACAAAGTGGATTGGGATTTTTTGGTCTTGGAGGCAGTTGGCATAGAACTCCGATCTATGTCTAAGCTGATGGCTAACTACAATGCTCCCACAGCTAGAATAGCATTTAATGGGCAAGTATCTCAGATATTCTGACTGTACTGAGGCACACACCAGGGGTGCCCCTTCTCACCCCTCTTATTCACTCTCAGCAATGAGCCACTAGCCTCTCAGAATATTCAGAGGATACAGTTTGGTGCAGAAACCCTTAAACTTGCTTTATTTGCAGACGATCCCTTACTTAAGTTGGGAAATCCTGGTTCCTTGCTGGGGAAGTCTTTTCTCCTCCTAGAACTATTTGAAACATTAGTGGGATATAAGAATAACAAAACAATTAACAAAGCTTAATCAAAAGTATTTAACATTAACCTCCCTAGGGTCACAAAGGATGTCTTGCACACTAGGTTCCAACTCTGCTGGACTACCAATCAGATAAAATACCCTGAGGTGAATCTTACATGAAACATTCAGGGCTTATATAAGACCAATTATTCCTCACTACGCTCTGAAATGAAACGTGCTCTCTGTACATGGATGCCTCACTTCTTTCCATGGATTTGGTGCAATAACTGATAAAAATGGATATCTTACCCAGAGTCTTACATTTATTTCAAGCACTTCCAATACTAATGGAAGAACGTTTTTTTATTTCCCTACAAGATGCAATAAAAACATGTATATCTCAGTGCTCTAAACCCAGGGTCCCATTTAAACTATTGCAAAGAGATAAATGCTGAGGACGTTTGGTCCTGCCTGACTTCAAATTATACTACCATGCAGCCGAGTTACCCATCATAAAAGAATGGTCAAGAAGGAAGTTGATACAGGTTGGCTTCATATAAATAAAGCAGTTGTTACACGTCCCTTTAGAGAGCTAGTCTGGCTTCATGAAATGCATATCTTAGCACCCCAACATATTCCACACTGTACATATGAGAATTAGTCAATAAAAGCCTACACTATTTACCTCTCCCCATATAAACCACTGTTAGACCTGGCAACATTGGCGTGGGTTTCCCCTGCATTTTTTACCTTTGCCTCCTATGTTTTTGCTGTGTGTTGGACTTCGTTTTGCTGGTCTAGATGCTTTGGGAGCTTTGCCACTGCTGTTCAGTGCTAAAGTCAAGTGCTCCCTTTGTAAATTGTTGTTATGAATTGGTGTTTCCATAATTGGCTTATTGGATATATTAGTCAGACCCTAGTACTCAGGCTTGCCATCGCAGTGCCTGTGTGCAGTCTAGTACTGCTATGTCGACTTGGCAAGTGCACCCACTTATCAGGCCCTGACCTTCCTTTTTCTTACATGTTAGTCAACCCGTATGGTAGGCCCACGGTACCCCTGTGGGCACGGTGCATTGTATGTGAAAGGTAGGACATGAACTGGTGTGTGGCATGTCCTGAAAGTGAACTACTGCCAATTTTGTTTTTCACTATTGCAAGGCTACCTGCTCCCAAAGGATAGAATGCGAGCAGGTAGAGTTTGCCTCTAACATCGTATAAGTATAACTACCCCTGGGAACAAGGTAGAAAAATAAAGTTTGATATGCCTGAACTCAGAATGTTAAAATGCATCTTTTTGTCAGGGTGATTTTTACATTCTGTGTTTGAAAATACCACTTTTAGAAAGTAATTATTTCTTGCTTAGCCATCCAGTGTGCCTCTGCTAGAATGTGTATTGACTGTCTGGCTTTGGAGTGACAGGAGCTGGGGAGGTGCAGTGGCTCCAGAGGGTTTGGATATGTCAGGGCTGGACTGAATAGACCGGGGCTGCATTTAGAGTAGGGGGAGGAGATTCCCTTTCACCTGAATGGACTGGTCTGCCAGGGACAATGCTGTCTCCACCTCCTGTCAGGAAGCTGCACCAGAGAGGACAGAACTGGTTTCGACTGAGCACAGGGCTTCTCTGCCACCAGAGAACAAAGGAGTCTGTAGTATAAATATTTGGGCCCAGATCCCTGACTTTTAGATCACTTCTGGAAATCAAGAGGAACCCGTGCCAAGAGGAGGAGCTGGAGAAACTGAGGAGGAATACTGTCCCTGTGCTGTTTGCTGTCTGGGGTTGGCCTGCAGTGGCTACTCGCTGCTGAGGAAGGAAGAAAGGGCTTTGCTGTTTGCTGTGTCCCCTGCTTGAGGAAGATCTCCAAGTGCTTGAATTGAGCTTGCCTCCTGTTCTGAAGTCTCAGGGACACAATGAGCTCACCCCCAGTCCCCCCTGAACTCCTCTGCTGGGAGTTCTGACCTACTGAGAGGTGCCTGCCAGTGTTCTGGGCCTCTGGAGGTTGTTTTGGTACTGGAAAGTACAAGAACTGTGAAAATTGACACATCGCCTCTTTCCAACGCATCGCAGCGGTGAAAGGGAAAATTTCCAATGCATCACCGCCACCGAAGAATTGTCGATGCGCCTGCTCGCGGCTGGAGTGTTGGTCGTGAGGCAAATCCTGTGTACCAATCTCCACGATCACTGCACCGATTCTGATGCAGGACCGGTTGGAGAAGAACCAACGCATTGCACCGGATCATCACGTATCACATCCAAGCGCCAAGTCTGTCGCATCGCTGGGGGACGCAGTAAGACAGCGACTCATCACCTCCCCATGCAATAAGAAACTGATGCATCACCTATTCTCCGGTAAGAAACCGACACATCACCTCCCCTGCGCAGCAGTAAGGAACCGATGCCTCACCTCCCCCGGAGCAAGGAACCAACGCATCACCTTCCCTGAGTGTAAGGAACCGACGCCTCACCTTCCCTGCGACCCTTTCTGCTTGCATTTTTCGACACATCCAAGGTACTTTGTGTAAAAGTGTTGCATCTCACCTTTTCTTGGAACTGAACTGTTTCGTCCTTTTAAGAATCATATTTTTAATACTGTATTATGGATTTTTGTTGTTTGGTCTTGTTTGGGTTTAGATAAAGATCACTTATTTTTCTAAACTGGTGTGGTGTCCATTTGTAGTGTTTTCACTGTATTACTGTATGTGTCCACAAATGCCTAACACACTGCCTCTGAGATAAGCCTGTCTGCTCGTGCCAAGCTACCAAGGGGGGTGAGCAGGTGTTATTTTAGAAGTTTATCTCCCTTACCCTGACTAGAAAAAAGGGTCCCTACTTGGACACGGTACCAACCTCTGCCAACTAAAAACCCTAATTTCTAATCTTATATTTTTTTAACCCCTTGCATGCTGGTGACGGCTCCCGTCCGTCATGGCACACAGTGCTCGTGTGCTGATGACGGCCGAGAGCCGTCACGACCAGGCCCGCGATCGGAATGTGCCGCACAGGAGCGGAATTCCGACCGCAGGCAAGGGGTTAAAGCACTTCAAATTCTAATGGAAGAACGTCTCTTTATTTCCCTACAAGATGCAATAAACACATTAATATCTCAGTGCTCTAAACGCAGGGTCCCATTGAAACTTTTGCAAAGAGATAAATGCTGAGGAGGTTTGGTGCTGACAAATTATACTACTATGCTGCCTAGTTACCCATCATAATAGAATGGTCAAGAAGGAAGTTGATACAGGATTGCTTTATATGAATAAAGCAGTTGTTACACGTCCCTTGATAGAGCTAGTCTTGCTTCACGAAATGCATATCTTAGCACCCCCATATATTCCACACTGTACATATAGGAATTCATCAATAAAAGCCTGCACTACTTACCTCTCCCCATATACACCACTGTTAGACCTGCCACCATTGGCGTAAGTTTGCCCTGCATTTTTTGCTTTTCTTCCTCTGTTTTTGCTGTGTGTTGGACTTCGTTTTGCTGGTGTATCTTAACCCGCATGTTTCTCCAGCAATGGAGCAAGGAGCATTTGACAAGTTGCACCTGGAGGAATATAGATATATAGCAGATATTTTTCATCACAGAGTAATTAAATCTTTCACATAACATAAATTACTTTTCAATCTTCATGAAACTGAGTTTCTGCACTATGCACATATTCGACATTGGGTATTGCAACCAGATAACAAAGTAGCTGTAAACTGAGACAGAATGCCCTTAGAAAAAGTACAGGGCACACATGTCACAGAAAGCCCTAATCTCCAATGATGCAAATCTACGAAGCTCTTATAAGTGGGCATTCCAAAATAAATGGGATGGTGCCCTGGGAAAGGAGATTATAGATAAGGGTGGAGTGAGTTGTGGGCTGATATACAGCAATGCTCTGTCTCTATAAAAAATAAAATTAACTATAAGCTTCTCTATGCCTGGCATCTCCAGCCCAAAAAAAGCTACACAAAATATTTCCCACATCTTGCGCCTAATGCTGGAGGCAATGTGGCCAGAGGAGCTCCTTTCCACATACATTTGTGGGCGTGCCCACATTTGCATTCTTTTTGGAAAGCATTTGCTAATACATTACTAGACATCGAGTCTTTACTCATACCCTCTGCCGGACCGATCTCCTTCACGTGAGTTCCTTGATATTGATCGTATAACATGGAGCTATTCTGGAGTTGTAGTGACTCACTTTGACCATCTTGTTACTCCCGACATCTTGATACTTTTGGATGCTTTACATTATTTATTAGATAATACTTTACTCGACTGTCATTTGTTGTCGCCTCTGATTGATTCTAGTTTATTCGGGTTGAAATTTGTTGGATTCTTTCCACCATATTACTTGTTATCCTACTATTCCGCCACTACAAATTAGGCGACGTCTCCATATTTGGTGTCAACACGTACGGGATTCTGTGACTTTGGAACATTTACACTTCATGGCCACATTGGAATAGGACGTTGTATACTCCTCATATTTTCATCCTGTCACACTTCAGAATCCTTATCAGCCTTGAGGAAGTTGTGGTACTTATTCAGTACTAACGAAACACGTGTCAGCTGTTTCCATTGTGATGAATTTATGAAGAAACGGAATGAAGATTTCCAATCTTTAAGGACACTGATTTGTTCTTCCTGTCTCGAACAACTTGTTGTGATTCTAATTTAGCCTGGACTGTATGGTGTATGTTCAAAACTAGTGTGATTATGACATCATTGCTTTATTACTGCAACTTAGGATGGTGCACGCCTGACCCAGTTTTTCTAAAACATTACAAGACATATTAGACTACACCGTATCTCAGCATAAATTTTACTGAGATTATGATTCTTTGGAGCGGCCTGTGTGCCTTGGCCATTACACTATAGTGGAAAAAGAGTGGCCAGGGTTTAATTTCCCACTTGTATTAACTTTTATGGGACATAGAAGCAATGGACTGTTGGATTTGCAATGTTAAAAATGAGCACCTCAACTTTGAGCTGCGGTGGGCTCATCTAGTGGAACTCCTTTAAAAAGCCCCTTAAATACAATTTGTCCGCCTCGACTTTCAGCATTTTCAGTGGATTTTCACTTGTGCATCCAGAATGCTGATTCTTTGGGTGGATTGTAGATTACAAAAATATCAAGAAGAGCTGGTACTGTGAGCTGACAGCAAATTACTGAAATTTCGGATTAAAAAAGGGGAGGATGGGGCAAGGGGATATTTCTATTCTTTTGTTGGGGATATGTTGTTTTAGTTCATTAATACCACTGTACAAATTTTCTCATTGACAGTGGAAATAAAATTAAGAAAAAAGTGTACTATCGGCAGTCTGTTGAGCATTTGTCAATGTGAACACCAATAAAATCTTATATTATAAAGAAAACAAAGAAAGAAAGCAGGAAAATAAACAAACCTAGGTCCTAGAAGCAAATGAATTAGAGGTTGATATTGATTTGTCAGCGTATTCTTTCATGTTAACCTTAGAATAGCATAGACATCAGAAGCTGTTGTATTTTTCTGTAAATGTTACATGTGGTTTGAAATTGTAGGATCCAGAGGCTAAGTGTGAGGCGACAAAGGTAAAATTCTTGGATAATAACCTTACAATCAGATAATTATGTAAACTTGGAGGCACAATGAGTCTCATTTTTTAAAGAGAATTCATCTATTGAAAGATATCCCCAGTCATCTTGGGTGGCATTCTGTAACATTGGAGATACTATCCAAGTCTCAGGTTAGTTTACTCTGTTTGCCCATTGGACTGAGGGTGGCAACCAGAAGACATATCTTGTTCAGATTGTAGTGTCTTGCAAATAACTTTACAAAAGTGTGAAAAATATTAGGTTTCTTTGCCAGAATTATTTCTATTTTGTAAGCCATGAAGGCGATGAGCATCATTCAGAAAGCATTTGGTTACTGTTTCAGCCGTAAGAAACTTAAGTAAGGGAGAAATAGGGGTCATCTTTTTATCAACTGAAGACAATATGAGGAGGAAGGACATAAGATCCGTAACAAAGGACCAGATGTACAATCTTTTTCTGTGGTTGCAAAAAAGGGTGTTGCTATGTAAAAACGCTATTTTGTGAGCCAGTGACCCACAAAATAGTGTTTGCGAGTCGGTGACTCACAAAATAGTGTTTGCGAGTCGCTATTAGGAAGGGGCGTGACAAGGGCATCCCTTCCTAAGAGCGAGTCAGAATGGTATGTATCATTGTTTTATGACCGCCTTGCAAAACACTCGCAGATTACCACCTACTTCAAGTAGGTGGTAAGCCACTCGCAAATGGGAAAGGGTCCCCTTCCCCTTTGTGATTGGATGCAAAAATATTTTTTAAGAGCAGGCAGTGGACCACCAGTGCTGATCGTTCCCAATGGGTCGCAGATTGCGACCTGCCTCATAAATATTGATGAGGCAGGTCATTTGCAACCCCATTAGGAATCACAAACAGTGTCTGAGACACTGTTGTACATTCCCTTTTGCGAGTCACAAATTGCAAGTCGCAAGACATAGCAATTTGCGACTCGCAAAATGAAATGGTCTTATATCTGGCCCAAAGTCAATAGAGATCATATGCCAAGGTTCGGGAGCCACTAGAAGAATATCCAAAAGATTCGGAATGGAATGATTTGTTGGGAGCACAGATGTTCCAGAAATGACAAATTATTTAACATCAAAATAACCTGTAGGCCACCAACATGAAAGAATAACAAGTTCTACATTGCTGTAGTCTCCTATATGGTCTGCAATGGCAGAATAATAATACATGCACATTACATCAAGTTGTAGTTCTTTCGTAGGAATAAAAATAGGTTGTTGGCTGAAAAATTGATGGAACAAGTAAGTGAAGTTTTAAAATGCTCAATTGGACCAAGTACAATTGAAGCCTGTCGATACTAAGAGGCCCATTAGTATGTTGGGCGGATCGCCAACCCCCGCATGGTGGTGGCGATCCGCCCGACATATTCCCCTGCCCGCGTGCAAATCTCCCCCGCCACATTACCATGGCGGGGGGGGACCCCCGCAGACGGAAAGACCGTCCGCCGGTTTTCCGCCCGGTCGAAATATGGTGGCGGTGTCTGGTAGTCACCACCATCCATATTAGAATACATGCAGGGACATGCCTCCGCCACGGAAAGGCATGCGGTTCTTAACATTGGGGGCCTGTAGTGGGCCCCCAGGGATTCTGGGGGGTGCACATGGGGGGTACCTATGGTACCCCCCTGCTTTTGACAGTACAACATGGCAGGCACCATGCGGTGCCTGTCACGTTGTACTGTTAAATGCACAGCTTGTATTTCTGGCATTGCGGCGGGCAGTGCTTTTCAGCACCACCCGCCGCAATGTTAGAAATGCGGGATGCGTCCGCCAGTATAGCGGGCGCATCCTAATGGGATGTGCGGGACCGCCGCATGCATTGCCGGCGGTCCCATTTACCGGCAGTATGGTCGGCGGGCGGGCAAAGTCCGCCCGCCATGCTAATGACCCCCTTAGGATCTAAAAGTTTTTAGTCTTTTTGACCAAATGAACAGGCCCCTGCCGGGATGTAAAATACGGGATAAGGTCCATTATAGGTAAGTATCGGAAAAAATAAATGAAACAAATTTCGTTGCCCACTCTGCATCGCATATTTTTCGATACTTACCTCTAATGGTCCTTATCCCGTATTTTACATCCCCCCACCCTGACCCTCCCCTGCCTGACGTCACCGCCCCAGTAGAAATCCCGGCACGGCCCGTGCCTGCAAATGAACTATTCTAAACTCATGATGAAGAAGGATTATTGGTTGGTTGTGGCTAAGTGTTGCTTCTAGATAGCAAAGAGATAATGCATGAGTCAAAACATTATTTTAATCATGAATATTGGTTATGGTAGAGTTGTACTGTAACAATATAAATGCCTATATAGTCTGTGGTCTATTCCTACACCGAAGGTTTCATTGACATTGTAAGTTCCTGTGGTCAGTTAAAATGTCAGGGTGTTCTTTGGTGCCCATCAATACATTTTTAATTTGGTACAAGCTATTTTCATCACTGGCAACTTTCTTTCTAGAACTGAATAGGTCCATTGACCCTCTAACAAAACATGGGAGAGAGAGAAATTAATGTTTTTTCGTCCTTCACTTTCTTGCATTTGCAGCAAGATGACCCCTTCTTTCGGAAACATCAATCTCTCCCATTAATTTTTAGAAGATTCAGGGCAGCAAAAGATTGAAGCTTGAGAGAATATTTTTTTGCACATGTTAAATGGCTTTATGGCTCGAGAATTCCAACATAAACCTCCTTTTATGTTTTCCTTCTTTAAGACACAGGTATGCTCACCAGTTAAATTTACGCAAACTATTATAAAATGTCAATAAAAATTCACAAATCCAAGGAAACTTTGGGTTTCTTTGGCTTTAGTAGGGGAAGGCCATTGGGGATAGTTGATACCTTCTTTGGGTCCATAGACAAACAAAATGGAGTCAGCCTGAAGCCAAGAAACTCAATCTCCTTTCTTGAATTCACATTTCTCACACTTGCAGGTTTCAAATCTCAGGACCATAGCAAGGCTCGAAACAGGAAATTACATTGTCCAACCCTCCTTTCTAAGTAGCAGGAGGTCCAATACTCGCCCTATGCAATCCACTCACCACACAACACCCTTTAGCTGCTCAGATCAACAGGTAAAAGTCTATTGAGAAAGGGCCTGTGGTGGCTGGCCCATCATAGACCTTAGGGTAGGAGCTTGGATGGGAGGCAGCTTGTTTCACTTGTGGGTCAAATAAGGAAGGCTGAGCAGAAAAGGGACGTTTCCGCATGACACCTTTGCCTGACAACACTTTGTGAGCTGCAAATTTCTCTCATTAAGTTTTTCACTCTGCATTGTTTTCCTGCACTTTTTTTGTTTTCTTCTCCCTTGGTCCTGTTCGGGTTCTAGTTTTCCAGTTAGTCCCAGTGTCTGTGCTACCTTGCTTTATTCGGTATCCTCCTCTTGCGTTATAGGTACTCTAATTTGCAGGGTCTCTGGTTCCAATCCCTGTATCCATTTCAGTCTTGGAGATTGTTAACCTTTTTCGTGATGATGACGGAACCGCTCCGTCATCAGCCGCGGTGGCGCTGTGCTGATGACGGAGCGGTTCCATCATGGCCCGCCCGACGCGCCTGCACGGCGCGTATTCCGCGTCTGCGCTGGGCGTTATATTGAGTGGGCGGGGCCATGACAGAACCGCTCCGTCATCAGCACAGCTCAACCGCGGCTGGTGACGGAGCGGTTCTGTCACCAGCATGGACCCGCCTCGCGGCCGCCCCGCCCCCTTAGCGCTGCGGCGGAATAGCCGCCGCAGCGAAGGGGTTATTGTAAATCATCTCTCAGAGACTGGTGAGTTATTCCACTTTCAAAATCTACGTCAACAATTCTAAAGGCTCTACTCATTGGTACCATTTCTAAATTAATCTTTTCATCTCTGTAATGCTCTCTGTGCCTGGAGTCCTGCCTTCCTTCAAACGGGAGAGGCTGAGGTATGTACTGAATACCTAAACCATTGATAAAACGTATCCTATTTTTGATGTTGAAAACAGACAAATATTGTTAAGAATATTGTACAGAGCTGTGCTTATGAGTTTGGCAGATTAAAAGTAGTAGTTCATTCTTCTGTTTAAGGAGAGCAGATTTAATTTAACTTCAGAAAATAAGGTCTTCTATTCTTCAAATTGTAGTTTTGTGTAAATAAACTGATGCTCCATAGCTTGTATTTTTTTTTATAGCTTAACAATTTCAAAAGTTGAAAACATAAGCTCCAAATACATAAAATGTATACCATTTTTTTTTTTACCAGCAGAAAGCACCTATTTCAGGAAGTCTAATTTTCAGTTGCATACAAACAATGGTTTCTGTCTGCTTCATTTCTCCTGATTAGTAACGCAATGCCTTTTCCCCCCCAAATCAGTGCTGTTTTCCTACAAATGTACATCTTATTCTGATTCGGCCCTGGATAGACATGAGACATTGAACATAATTAAAGAAGTTTTTCTTTACATCCAGTTTAAAGTCTGTTCTCTCACAACATTCAAGTGGATAAATTCAGAAAATTGGGCTTCTTTTAAGTCACTCTGAGCTACATTTCATGATATATATGCCAACAGCTGAGCAGATGGACAGCACGGGAAATAAAAAAAAGATATGCCATTACTTTAAATAATGCCATGTGTCAACATACATTTGTGGAGTAATGCTAATATTTACCAGTGGATGTTTTGTTGTATAATGTGTGGCAGCTGAAATAGCTAAAACAGACAGACATCAAAGTATCTGTGCGCGTCTATCAGTTAAATAAATATGGAATTGTACCATTTTACTACTTCATTTATCTGCAAAACACAAAATAAATATGGATAAATACAGATAAAGTGTCCAAAAAATAAATATGGATGAATACAGACGGAAATGGTAAAAAAATAAATACCATAAAACCGGGAGCCCTAAATATAACGCAGCTCAAGCATCTACGCTGCGGTACAATTCTTTACAAAGCCATGCAAGTCCACTTAAATCAGGCCTTAGGAAGCTTCCTGAATTCCAAATAGGCCTTTGCTTTGCCCTGTGCCGCCTTGCGTGATGCAAGGGCTGTGGAAAGGCTTTGTAGGTCTGCGCCTAGATGCTTTTTAAAAGGCCATTTGATTTCACTTCTTGTGACGGTATTGGGAAAATTGTCTCCTGAGGGCAGCTCTGGCGATGTCATCAAGTTCATAGATCACATGATGTCACTTCCTGTGAAGTTATCAGAGGGACAAGGGTGTGTGCTGCCATTCCCACTGCACTTGGCATTGTTTGCGCTCAAACATCCATACTCGCAGCTCCAAAGGTAAAGCCAGACCCCCTCAAAGGGCACCAAAGAGGCCTCAGTTATTTCAGGGGGGTGATAATGTAGTGCAAATTCTTTGAAGACAGTTTTAAGTTTAAGCGCAAAACCTATGAAGTGAGTGGGAACATTCGTATAGTGCAACAAAATCTTCTCTTGACCCATCAATTGTACCACCATTTTCTTTCTCCAAGGCTGAACTTGATGACATGTGCACCCCCCTCCCCATCCCAGTCACCCCCTCCCCCCCCCCCCCCCCCCCCAGGTCTGGATGCTGCCCATTACATCAGCACCATTTCCTTTCTGTAAAGTGACAGACTTGTGCCATCAGCGTCTGCAGAGGGCGCTTAGCATTGCACCAGCTTTTGATGTCGCCCATTGGGTTGTGGATAAGAACTATTTCTAAGGGGGGGGAGGGGGGGCACAAGCCTTTAACTCTTGTTACTGTCCACCCATGAACGATGGAAAGATCTCTGCCATTTCTTTTGCAAAGGCTAGTGGCATATCAAATACATTTGATGACTATGAATTTGTGCAATATTCAGATTAATTTTAGTAGCCATTTGACTTGCCCACTTTTAAGGCCCACTGCTGCGGGAATTTTCATAGTATCATTTTTGGGGCCGGCTTGTCCTTAAAGTAACCTCTGCTTTCGCCGCGCTCCGGCTGGAAGCGAAGAAAGCGGACTCCGAGCACGGGTATATTATGTTCTTTAATTACTGCGGCAATCACAACACTTTTTAAAAGGCTGTCAATAAAGAGATAACTTGCTCGCCACCCGCTGGAATCCCTGCCACTTGGGGCTTGTAAGTAAAACCGCCGGATTAATTTGATTCAGTGATAGTTTTATTTCCAGCGCGTCGTCTTTGTTTACGGAGGCTTAAAATGCTCGCAGCCTGTACCCTCCTGGTGTGTTGCATTGAGGAGATAAAAGCCCAGGAAAAATAATTAGTACAGCTTAATTTAGAGAAAAATAACCTCAAAAGAATTTACATAGCCTCGGCAGCTGAGTGTTTTCGCTTGTTCTGGTAGGAAAGAATAGAGGATAAAATGCGTTACTCTGGGGGAGGGGCGGTGGAAGTGGGAGAATTTGTAATCTACAAAAGGTAGGTGGGATAATATAACATCTACGTTATTTTAATACGTTCACGTACGACAAATGAAAATTGACCACAT
The DNA here is from genome assembly GCF_964263255.1 of Lissotriton vulgaris. Taxonomy (NCBI): domain Eukaryota; kingdom Metazoa; phylum Chordata; class Amphibia; order Caudata; family Salamandridae; genus Lissotriton; species Lissotriton vulgaris. The sequence continues at coordinate 649,041,192 of NC_141700.1, read as the reverse complement.
TTGTATTGCCTTTTTTTATTTTTTTATAAGTGAAATTCGCATTTTGATAATATTGGTGTTTGCACTCTTTTATTGCGGGAAACGGACGGATCACCACCACCGCACCTACACGCTCAACGCATCTTAAAGTCACCACATCTCCACCACCAGACACCAATACTTCAGCGTCATCACTGCGGTCTTGAGATGCAAGGAACGCTTGGAGAGTCTTTGTATGTGCTCCAGTGTAGAATGTTATTATATGATAGGACTCCAGGGTGATTTTGCCATTGCCGAAGATGCTTCAAAGAAAATAGAATTATCTTTGGCCCTTAGTGGTGGGAGAATTTCTGAATAGGCCTGGGCGGAGTTTGCGGAGTTCCGCCTAGTGACAAAATACTCTGCCACGCTACACGGAGGTCCTCAAGTAGCGGAGTGCATTATAGTTCAAGTTCAAGTTCAAGTTCGGAAATTTGTATAGCGCACTACTCACCCAGAGGGTCTCAAGGCGCTTGGGGGGGGGAGGAGGGGGTGAACTTTACTTATCGAATATCCAAGTTTTAAGTTGCTTTCTGAAGGAGAGGTGGTTCTGTACAAGACGGAGGTGGGTGGGGAGAGAATTCCAGGTTTTGGCCGCTAAGTAGGAGAAGGTTCTTCCCCCCATGGTGGATCTATGGATGCGCGGAATTGCGGCGAGGGCTTGATTGGATGATCGTAGTTGGCGGGTGGGGGTGTAGAAGGACAGTCGCGTGTTGAGGCATTCGGGTCCTAGGTCGTAGAGGGCTTTGTGTGCATAGGTGAGGAGACGGAACGTTATTCTCTTGTTGACGGGGAGCCAGTGGAGGTCTTTCAGGTGACCGGAAATGTGAGCTTGACGGGGGATGTCCAGTATGAGTCTGGCTGAGGCGTTTTGGATGCGTTGGAGTTTTTTCTGTAGTTTGGCTGTGGTTCCGGCGTAGAGGGTGTTTCCATAGTCCAGTCGGCTTGTGACCAGTGCGTGGGTGACTGTCTTTCTTGTTTTGGTGGGGATCCAGCGGAAGATTTTTTTGAGCATGTGTAGGATGTTGAAGCATGAGGATGAGACGGCGTTGACTTGTTTGGTCATCGAGAGGGAGGAGTCCAGGATGAAGCCCGGGTTACGTGTGTGGTCCGTAAGTATGGGTGCGGTTCCCAGGGCTGGTGGCCACCATGAGTCGTCCCAGGCGGAGGGGGATGATCCTAAGATGAGGACTTCCGTTTTGTCCGAGTTCAGTTTTAGACGGCTGTTCTTCATCCACTCGGCTACTTCTTTCATTCCTTCGTGTAAGTTGGTTTTGGCGGTGTTAGGGTCTTTGGTGAGGGAGAGGATCAGCTGGGTGTCGTCTGCGTAGGAGATGATGTTGAGGTTGTGTTGGCGTGCGATGGATGCGAGGGGACTCATGTAAACGTTGAAGAGGGTGGGACTGAGTGATGATCCTTGTGGTACGCCGCAGATGACTTTGATGGCCTCAGATCTAAAAGGGGGGAGGAGGACTCTCTGGGTTCTTCCGGCGAGGAACGAGATGATCCAGTCCAATGCTTTTCCTTGTATTCCGATGTTGCTGAGGCGTTGTATTAGGGTGCTATGACAGACTGTGTCGAAGGCTGCGGAGAGGTCAAGTAGGATGAGGGCAGCTGTTTCCCCGTTGTCCAGTAGAGTTCGGATGTCGTCTGTTGCTGCGATGAGTGCGGTTTCGGTGCTGTGTTTGGCTCGGAAGCCGGACTGTGAGGGGTCGAGGGATATGTTGGTTTCGAGGAAGGCGGGGAGCTGTACTCGAGTGGCAGCTTCCTCAAAGTGAAGAGGGATTCTCTACGCGAGCGGTAGCGACCATCTCCGACCGCCCACGTTGAGAAATCTCACTGGGAGGTGGTCTAGCTTTGGATTTCCATCTTAATGTGGGCGAGCGAGAAAAAAACAGTGCCCCAAAGAGCATAGCTTTTTGGAACTCCACATGCTCTGCGGAGTGCGTAAACTCTGCAAACTCTGCGAACGGAGTGGAGTTTATCGCCCAGGCCTATTTCTGAATCCACCACTATTTCTTTGTCACAGATTAACTTAGATTTTGGTTGACCCCCAGTAAACATCTGCTCACAAATTCGATGATGCTACTCAAAAATGGATACATGCAGAGAATCAGTAAGAGTGAAAAAGAAAAAGAATGCAAGGCTAAGGAGGTCTTTCACCATAAACAAACAACAAATAATGGGCCAGATGTATCAAGCGTTTTTCCCGTTCGCAAAGGGCCAATTCGCAGAATTGGCCCGTTTGCAAACGAGAAAATGCCTTTTTGGGATGTATCATCTCAAAAGGCATTCGCAAAACAGGGCATCGCAAATATTGCGATTCCCTATTTTGCGAATGCATTTAAGGAATCGCAGTTTGCGATTCCTTAAATGAAATGCAGGAAGCAAAAAACAATTGCGACCTGGCTTTAAGGAATCGCACATTACCACCAACTTCAAGTTGGTGGTAATATGCGATTTCAAAGAAAAATTAACTTTTTTGCATTTTTCTAGGTGCCATGTGGCGAACTTACATGCCCTTAGGGCATGTATGTGCGCCACATTTGCACACATGTATATTTCAAGGGTGCCACAGGGCAACCTTGAAATTGCAAGCGCAATTCGCGAGTACTTATTGGGTACTCGCAAATTGCGCATGCAATTCCCATTCATTCCTATGGGTCTCTAAGCCCATATGAATGAATGGGAAGCCATTCCTTATTGGCGACTCGCAATTTGCGAGTCACAAATAAGGAATTGGTAGGAATCGCAATTTATTTTGCAAAATCTACATACATATGAGTCCATAATAGTGAATCGGTAAAATTCACTAATATGGACTCGCAAAATGCAGTGTTGATGCATCTGGCCCAATAAGTTTTAGAAGCTTTGGCAAGCAGCTATCTTCAATAATAGCTTTTTGTTGCTGTTTAGTGCCGTAACTAAGTAGTGTTACTTGTATCTGAGTAGTTATTTTGTGATTAGCTGGTTTGACTGACAAACTTCAGATTTTTCTATAAATATTTATATTTTCATTTGGCTTTACTATTTTCAAAAGAGAGCTATAGAACCACAACATTGCATACAGATCACTTTATCACATGTGTATAGGTAGCGAAGTGTTTATTAGAACATTGGAATGTTGGGAGCTCCATTGAAAACAATAGAGTAGCTCCTGGATTATAATGGCTGGTATAAGCCTGGAGCTCCAACATTCCAATGTTTCTTTGTTCACAGCTCTGGCTGTGAACAAAGGCTTCAGGGAGCCTGAGGGGATTCCAATCTCCTCGCTCTCCCTTAAGGCTTTGTTTTATTTGTTAGAACATTCTACCCTCTAGTGGCAGAATGTTCTAATAGCCTTATAGCCCGCCGTAGAGGGCTATATCAGCTATTAAAGTCCCTCTCCCTTGTTAGAGGCCCTCGCCTTCGGCTCGGGGCCTGTAACGCTGGAGAGGGCCTTTAATAGCCGGTATAGCCCTCTACGGCGGGCTATAAGGCTATATTAGAACATTGGAATGTTGGGAGCTCCATTGAAAACAATGGAGTAGCTCTTGGCTTATAATGGCTGGGATAAGCCTGGAGCTCCAACATTCCAATGTTTCTTTGTTCACAGCTCTGGATGTGAACAAAGGCTTCAGGGAGCCTGAGGGGATTCCAATCCCCTCGCTCTCCCTTAAGGCTTTGTTTTATTTGTTAGAACATTCTACCCTCTAGTGGCAGAATGTTCTAATAGCCTTATAGCCCGCCGTAGAGGGCTATATCAGCTATTAAAGTCCCTCTCCCTTGTTAAAGGCCCTCGCCTTCGGCTCGGGCCTTTAGCGCTGGAGAGGGCCTTTAATAGCTGGTATAGCCCTCTACGGTGGGCTATAAGGCTATATTATAGCACAATCAATCTAATAACAGATATAAAAAGGCATATATTAAGGGTGGAATGTACAATCCATATGCCCATGTTTTGGTATGTTTTAGTGGGCATCCTCTGACCCGATACACTAGCTCATCTAGAATGGCACATCTGTCCATTTCTAGCTGCCACTTTCATACTGGTGGTGCCACCGGCGATGTCCAATACACGGATATATCTTGCTTGGCCATTAAAAACCCAAGACGAATCAGCATTCTCATATGTCTAGGGTGCTTTCCTTTTCGATTATTCAGAGTAATGCAAACTTTGAGGAAGAATCCGCAGGGAGCTGTGCTACCTTCAACAGGGCCTATGCTATAAAATTCCAGTATCTGCAGATAGTTGAACAGGACTCAGTCAAGTGAAACTAATCACCCCTATCATTTTGGCATGCCAGGTGTTGTGGGAGAGCCCCCTGAATATCCTCCATAGTCTCCGTGCTGTCAAGCCCATTCTGTGTATGTATTTGAATGGAATAAGTCTGAGTTTAGCTGAGATTGCCTGGGTTCTCCAACCAACCTTTTGGCTTCCCATCAAAAGGCTTCATCCATTGGTCCTAGATCACCTCCCAGACTGGTTTAATTGCAGCTATGCTACATAGTGCATTGCTGATGAGAGTACGGTGGATCTCTGAGATATTTTTCCCGCCTTCAGTGTCGCCTAGGAACTTCCTCCAACATATTTGTGTGACAGAAAAGGGTATGGCTTAACTGGTTGTATTTGTAAAATAGCGAATTTCTCAGATATTTCTTTAAAGGATTTCATGCGATCCTTTTTTCAGACAACATTCACCGTTGAAATGCCAGTAGTATCCCACTGCCTGAACCCAGTCAAGTTCTTGGCTTGGTGGAACCAAATCGCATGCCAGAGTTCTTTTTCATGTGTTACCCGCTCATTCCATCCAAACCACTTCGGTGTTCTGCACCAGCAATCAAAGACCACCCTTGTGACCAGTTGTAAAATGTGATCCTACTCCACCCTACAGCCACCAAAGCATGTCTGGATCTCTTCAATCCACCATTTCTAATCAAGTGGCCAGATTATCGGGTGCCAAGCAAATTGCTGATTTTGTTAAAAAAGTCGTACCAAATAGTTTTACTGCTTTTGTTTTATTGGGTGTGATAGGGCTGCATCACTGATTAATTAGCGTGCCGGGTGTACAGGACCGCAGCTCATTTCAAGCATCTGAGATCTCATGTCAGTGTTGAGTCTGATAAACCTGGCAATTCAGTTCAGTTCAGATCCATGTCCTTCATTCAATGAAACTAGGAGTTTCTGATAGGACATCTGTTTAACCAAGGAAAAAATACAATTACTGGGTTCTCTGTATTTTGCATAATTTCGGTTTTATGTTTTTAACAGTGCTTTAGTTATTAACGCATTTCTCACTCATGTCAATGTGATTTCATTATTGACTGCAGAACTTTAGGAACTGTATGTACAATGCATTCAGTGGATATGTTAAATACATTTTGTACTCAAGGACATACCAGATGGTACAGTTGTCAGACAGTTGACTGTTCACACAGAATACGTGTAAGACCCGTAATTCTCAGGAAAATTACATGTTAGATGCTGGAAATATTTTGTATAATTTGTTCATGTTCAATTTTTTCACCTTATTTTGCTATTCAATTTTTTCTCTTCCTAAACCTAGCTAACAAGTTTGTAGTCATTCATGAAAATATTGGCTCTCTTCTCAGATTATGGTCATGCTCTGTGTGTGCCTAGACAAACCATTCTTGGATTACAGAAAGATCTTAGCTATGTAAGGAGAACCTTCCTTACGCTAGACCAATGCAAGCACATTATGACTGCTTTGGGTGTGTTCAAAATCCCATACCATTTAAAGGTGCTTGTTACACCTATTCAGAAGGACTCTCACACACCCTCACATCTTTTCCGAGGTGTTGTTGAGTGAATTTGTGTTTAAAGGAAATTACTAATGTTAGAAATGGGGGTATTTAGTTGGTAGTGGCTTGCACCCTTTCCAAGTAGGAACCCTTCCTTCTAGTCAGGATAAGGAAGTTACACACCCAGATAACCCCTTCTCACCCCCTCGGTAGCTTGGCATGAGCAGGCAGCCTTATCTCAGAGGCAATGTGTAAAGTATTTGTGAATAACACACACAGTAACACAGTAAAAACACTACAAATGGACACCACACCAGGTTAGAAAAATAAAGTATCTTTATCTAAACCAAACAAGACTAAAACGACACAACTCTAACATACACAACTCACAATATGACTTTTAAAAGGTTTCAAGCAATTCTCTCATAGAACTCTATGGATGTGGTGATTTTAAACAAAGTGCCTCAAATGCGTTAAAATCCACAAGGCAAAACAGCTGGCGAGGAGGGAAGCATCAGAAACACAGCAATGCGTGGCCTCCTGAGTCCACGGGGAGGTGATGCGTCAGTTCGGCTGCATGCAGAAGTGTTGTGTTGAATCCAGACTGTAGGTGGAAGCAATGCATCAAAATCCTAAGACAGTTCTGGTCTGCGATTGATGCGTCGGAGAAACGTTGCATAAAGGTGAGATGCGTGGAAATCCAGATGCGCTGGAGACAAACCGGCGCTATGTCGATTTCTTCAGTCGTGGTCCCACGATGCAGCTATTCTTTCAGCTGAACAGCAAGGCCTGCATGGGGCATCAGTGCGGAGGTATCAGACTTCAGAGACATGGTGCGCTGAACTCAGGCTTTGGCGGTTTCTTCAGCCGTGGGCAGGCACTGAGTCGATTTCTTCAGTCACACGTCAGCGGTTTGTGGAATTTTCTCCCAACACATCAGTGCTGCCTCGGAAAAACAGGCGGTGGAAGGCTGATGCTTCAATTTTGATGTCTTCTTGATGCTTTTTGCATCAGGAACAACCTCTAAGGGCTCAAAATTGGATTGGCCCACAGGGCAGGTAAGAACACTCCCAGCAGTGGAGTTCAAGGATGCTGCTGGTGGAGTCTATTTGTCCCTGAGACTTCTTAACACGAGGCAAGCTTTACTTCAAGTCCTTGGAGAATCTTCTCAAGCAGGGTACAGAAAAGTAAAAGTTCCATCCTTTTCACTGTCCATAGTCAAAAGGAGCTACTGCAGGCCGGCCCAGCAAATCAACGCACAGCAATTGGGCAGTACTCCTCCTGACAGCTCTTCAGCTCTTCTTCTTGGCAGGGTCCTCTTGATTCAAAAGTGTTCTAAATTTCTGTTGTTTTAGGCCCAATACTTATACCGCTCTTGGTCTTTGAAGTCTTTGTAGTTTACAAGTTCCTGCCTTGCCTGGCCTTGGCTCCAGACACACTCCAGGGGGGTTTAGACAGCATTGTGCGAGGGCAGGCACAACCCAATTCAGGTGCTGGTGCTAGCTCCTCCCACCACTCTAGCTCAGGAAGGCCCATCAACCAGCATATGCAGGGTATACCTCAGCTCTTTTTGTTTGACTGTCTAGAGTGAATGCACAATGTAAATAACAAGGACCCCCTGTTCGGAATATCAATTCTTAAGGCAGGGAAATACACAGTGTAAAGATCATGGCATAATATTAACAAAATATGTGGGAGGTGGGTACATAAAGGAACCACAGAAGCAAATAATTATAAAAAACTTTGTTTCATTTAATAGATATACAAATATTCATGTTTAAACCAAACACTAAATCAACATAAGTTCAGACAAAAAGTACAAAAAAACCAACTATACAATTTCCATACAATACAGTCAATAAAAAATTATAAAACAGTGTCAATCAATATTTCTCGACGCGCGTTTCGGCGTTGCAAGAGACGCCTTCTTCAGGAGCCACAAAGTCTGAAAAACATAGTTTTCTCAAAATTAATAAAAACAAATCAGTGGCAATTTTATTCAGAAAATTACATATTAATTATGACAATTCAGTAAACAGTTGATCCAACTAATTCGAAACAGGTCCCTTAATGATACTCCCTCCCTACTTGTTATAGCATACTAGATGGTGCTAAACAAGGTACAAAACTAATATTACTATATTTGAGCTGTTGAAATTAAGTAGAAATTATATCTACAAAGCAAAAAGTAATGTAAACTGTAAAATGACTTATTTTTTCAAGCATAGAGAATAGGCGAAGATTACTGATTGAGATTCAGTGCGATCATTAATAGCAAAAACTGGGGGTGTACCTATTCTAGTGGTCTCTACCCAACATCTGAAAATGACACAATCTACTTAGATGGTTAGATATGCATTCAGAGTGTAATTAATTACAGTCATATATGGCGGAAATGGTATACCTAATTTAACTGTTATTGCCTGATGTCTCCAATTGACACATGTACTTTGGAATATAGAGATGTGTTTCAGGTAACAGGAAAGGCCAACTCTAGAATTCAAGACCCTTGAAAAGTGGGTATTTAAAGGTGCATAGTAGATTATAGCATCCTATATCCACACTATTCAAACCTTACGCTAATGAGATATGGGATTAGCTAATAATTAAAGGCCTATACTGTTTATCTAATTGTAATCACAAAGGTCCACCTCCGAGAAGGTTATTGTGCATCCTGTTGGTGTTGGAATACACTTGATGTGTTAAAATACCCCTCACACACCAAAAGGGCCCTTGGTGTCATGCTTCATCATCGGGGTCTTCCCGCTCGGGTGCCGAACGGGGCAGTGCTGCTACAAGCGACTACGCCGGAGCACCTTTTAAGTGAAGGTGCTATGTGAGTGAGTGGGAGTGAGTGTCAGTAGGGTCAGGGGTGATATAGTGATGTTAAAAAATACCTGGCCTAGTGTAAAGAAAATATTATTTATTAGGCACTGGCTGGTATTATTAAAATAGGGGATGTCGGAAAGGTTAAGCTAATTAGTGGGCTAACTTTCCTGTGCGGGTCAACATGTTTTGGGGCTCCATGCCCCTTCGTCAGGACCGGGGTCAGATCCCCATGTCACTCACTAGATGTTGTGCCACAGTGCGTTTATGTACCCTAAACTGTAAGGTACTTACTCCTATCAATGTGTATTTTAATTTATTTGTTATATAAATACACAGCCCTTGCTAGTACTGGTATACTTGGTTGTATGCTAGGCAGGTAGGGGAGCAGTGCCCCATGAGCCAGAACTGAACAGACGGGTAATTGGAGGTCCAGTAAACCTCCAGCCTCGTGGTGCTTCCTCCTCTGTCCGTGGCTTCCGTGATTGTGCCTAATAAATAATATTTTCTTTACACTAGGCCAGGTATTTTTTAACATCACTATAACACCCCTGACCCTACTGACACTCACTCCCACTCACTCACATAGCACCTTCACTTAAAAGGTGCTCCGGCGTAGTCGCTTGTAGCAGCACTGCCCCGTTCGGCAGCCGAGCGGGAAGACCCCGATGATGAAGCATGACACCAAGGGCCCTTTTGGTGTGTGAGGGGTATTTTAACACATCAAGTGTATTCCAACACCAACAGGATGCACAATAACCTTCTCGGAGGTGGACCTTTGTGATTACAATTACCTTGACAAGAGGAGGACGTGCCCACCTCGGTGCCTACCAGCACCACCTCGTCAATTTCTTTTTTGATTTCCTCTATACTGTTTATCGCCAAGGTCTCTTAACTCAGGGCCACTTACCTAGTATTAGTTCTTAAGAAAGTTGATGTAACAGGGACCACGCTTTCTTTATCTTTCTCTGTCCCTCGATTCTGGTCAGTCATAAGATAATACAACAGGGGAAAGGAGAAGCAAACTATCAACTGTACTACCGAGTGAATTTCTATTAATGCACAAAGGATTTATAAAATAGTACATATCATGTCTAATAATTTAAAAAAGACTTACGGGCAGTAAAGGTAGTTGTGCCCCAAAATCGCAAACCAATTATTCGATGCTAGCCAGTCAAGTACGTTCATGTAAACGGTATCTGGTGTATATTTCAACTGATCACTTCACTTGTTTATTAGTTTCATGTTACAAGTTCCTGAGTGAAAGCACATGATTCACAATATAAGAAGAAGGGATACTCAGTGTGTAAAGGATAGCTATCGTGGTTAAAGAATATATGGCAAGAGTCAATGAGCTATGCTTACCGTTAAAAATTATCGCAGGCTAGCTCAATAGTTGCTGTGTCCCTTCATACAGCTTCCATATAACTTTCATTCATATAAAATGGATCTAAATATAGAAAACAGGGTACAAAACAGTCAAGAACTGAGAACGTTAGCTAGAACGATTTAAGTGGTCTGAAAGAGCTCTCCAATGACAAAATATCCTTACCAATGAGAAAACAAAATCCTGCTTATCTTGCGTACGGGCGCTACAAATGATGATTGCTGGTGTCCCGTAGCCGTGTTAGTTACAGTGTCCCTTCATAAAAACTTCTAATCACACGGAGTGGTGCTAGATACAAAGAACAGAGTGCGTAACAGTCAGCAACCGGGACTAGAGAGATGTAAATGCTCTGACAAAGTCAAGAAGTTACGTTCCAGAAGCCAAATATCCTTACCGTTAGAGAAACTGCATGCTGCTTTTATTACGTCCAGCGCTGCAAATGATGATTGCTGGCGTCCCGTAGCCGTGAGAAAGTAATATCACCTCTTGCGAGTGCGATTCTAAATGTAAAAGCAAAAATGCATGTCAGCCAGAGAACGAGGTCGCCTAAGATTACACGGGGCTCTGATAAACCCGGGAGTTAGCCCAAAGAGCGAAGGTGCCCTTACCGGTAAAGAAGATCGAGTGCTGCTCATATGAACCCACGGGCACCGCAAAAGATGGCTGTTGGCGTCCCGCAGCCGTTGGGAATAATATCACCTGTAGCGTGTGAAGGCCCACCTTTATATATGAACCAGTGAGATCATCTTTCGGGTTGACGTAATACGTTAACGTCCATTCTTAACGGGAACTACCTCTCAATTTATTTTAAAGGCAGGAAGGAAGAAAAAGATCGATTCTTTCTGTTATTTATATTCAATAAATCCATTGCATGAGAAAACCACTAATACATACGTATGCAATGGTATTTTAGACATTGCACATTAATATAGCTATCGATCAAATCAATAGCTGACCTGGTATATCGTCTACAATCTCTGTCTCATCGGTCGTTAGAAATCTGTATACACGACGGTGGCTGTCGTATATTGCCGAATAAGAAATAGGATGGAATAGCGTGGAATAGACAGGGATGGTTAAAAATAAAGCAAATAGATACAATATCACTGGAGATATGCTCATATATATTGTTAGATAAAAATGTATTCTATTGACGTAGAATACATTTTGGAAAATGCCTAAAGGGTTTTATTGTGCATGGCAAATGAGTGCACAATCTAGTAACAGATGTCCCTTGTTATCAATTCCAATATAAATCAGAGGAGTATGATCGGTCCACTGATAATTGGCAAAACAAGGAAATATATAACCAATCAATATGTTTGTTATTATCGGTTCTGTTATGACTCTTGTTACCAGTTCTAGTATGAATTGGTGAAGTAAAATCAATTCATCAATAATTACCAGTATATATAGCCAATTAACACATAGTGGCCAATATATTGATCGCCGAACAACAGGTATACGGAAAATGACAGGGACCTCCATAGGGAGTAGCTACAGTATAGCATTCTCCCATGGAATTTCACTGTTCAATCCCCTTTTGAATGTGTTCAGAACAAAAATCCAGTAAACTTCTTTTTTCTTCCTAATGGCACATCCTCCTTTGCTGTCTGGTGTCTTTATTTTCTCTAAGATGCGGCAATGGAAATCGTCCGGTTTTTTTTTTTTTTCAAGAAAATGTTTCACTAAAGGCGCAGTCAGCTTACTCGTCCTAATCGCAGATCTATGTTCGGTTAAACGTACTTGGATAGATCTGCAAGTTTCGCCAACATAGCCTAAGCCACACGGGCAGCATATAAAATAGACCACATTTGTGGTTTTGCAATTCCACAAATCCTTTGCTTTTACCACAAATCCATTGTGGGAGAACTCTTCATCACCTAGAATATTCTTACATGATTTGCAAGAGGAACATTGGACTGTTCCACGTACAGGAAGGTTGCTTACTAAGGATCTCTGCATGCAACTGACATTGGATTATTTAGCATTAAATCTAGAATGAACTATCTTATCCTTTAGATTTCTATTCCTCCTATGAGCAAATAAAGGTTTTAACAATGCTGAATTGGAGGTCGGATTGCAATTAAGGATAAGCCAATTGGCATTGATGATCTGTCTTATGCGTTCATTCATTGTGGAGTGTGTGGTTACACACACAAGTTGGTCTTTCACTGATTGTTCTTTTGGAGCTAGTAAGGCATCGCGATTGAAAAAGCGTGCTCTTTTGTATGAATTTCTTATAAGTCTGTGTGGGTATCAATGATCCAAAAACTTCTTTCGTATTATCGCTGCCTGTCTATCATAATCCGCTAAATTGGTACAGTTTCTACGGACTCTTAAAAATTGAGGGAAAGGTATACTCTCTCGTTGGCTCTTATGGTGGAAACTGCTAAAATGTAGCAATGTGTTGCGTGCTGTTGATTTAACAAATAAGTCCACCTCCGACTTCTTGTTATTTTCTCGTATTAACAGATCCAGAAATTCTACTTGGTTTTCACTGTATTGTGCTGTGAACCTAAGGTTGTCATCAGTCAGGTTGATCCGTTCAAGGAACTCCAGAAGGGAATCTTTCCCATTGGTCCAGATAAAAAAGATGCCATCTATATATCTGGACTAATGGGAAATAGATTCGTAGAAGGGTGCCACTTCATTATCTATAAATTTCTCCTCAAAAAGGGTCATATAGATATTGGCTACCGAAGGGGCAACTGATGCCCCCATACTGACTCCCCTGAGTTGGCGGTACAAGGACTCACCGAACTCAAAAATATTCTCGGTTAGGACAATGAATAAGCAGTCAATGAGAAATTTCTTGGGGCACACTATCTTATGTTTGTCAATAAACCAGTCAGTGGCCCTAATGGCTTCCTCCAAAGGAATGTTGCTATATAAGGACTCAATGTCCATTGTAACCAATATGTCTCTGTCAGGTATAAATTCAAGGTTCTCCACTATGTTGATCATGTGGCATGTATCTTTCACATACGATTTGATCATTGGCATATACGGTCTTAAATAGTGGTCTACAAATTTAGACAGCGGTTCTGTGGGGGTACCGTTGTTAGACACAATGGGTCTGTATGGGGGGTTTTCAATATTTTTATGTATTTTGGGGAGACCATAAATACAGGCAGTCTTGCTCTTATTATTATTCAGAAAATCATATTCTTTGATGTCAATGTCACCATTCAATAAGGCCTCATTAGTTAGAAGGTTAATCTTTTTAGTGATATTATTGACAGGATTGGAATTGATTTTAAGATAAGAGGAGCTGTCATTTAACATAGTGATCATATTGTGTTCATAGTCAATGGAATTAAGGATCACAATACCTCCACCTTTGTCAGCTCCCTTAATAATCAATTTTTTATTTTCTGATAGTTCCTTAAGGGCTACTGATTCTTTTCTGTTCAAGTTGTACAAAGGTTTTGGAATAAATCTTAAAGTCCTTTCTAATTTCTGGAGGACCACTAACTCAAAGGCTGCCACTTCGGGGCCCAATTGGTCCAGCCCTGGAGTAAAAGTAGAGGGTAGCAATATTTCTCTTTGTCTATGTCTCGATAAATCATAATCAGTATCCTCTTTTCCTGGAAAAACTTTCTAAGTCTGATTTTTCTAAAGAAAGCTACAATATTTTTGTATAACTCAAAAGTATTAACCTGTGTATGAGGTACAATGGAAAGGCCCTTCGACAACAGAGCTTCACTATGGTTATCAAGTTCGGTGGAAGACAGATTGAAAATGGGAATTACATTCCTTGTCCCCAATACTGTCTGTTCCGGGTTTCCCTTATGAATTGGGGTTCTTGTTGTTGATGTTGTTGCTGTTGGTGTTGTTGATGTTGAGCTTGATGTAGATGCTGATCCTTTGTGCATTAATAGAAATTCACTCGGTAGTACAGTTGATAGTTTGCTTCTCCTTTCCCCTGTTGTATTATCTTATGAATGACCAGAATCGAGGGACAGAGAAAGATAAAGAAAGCGTGGTCCCTGTTACATCAACTTTCTTAAGAACTAATACTAGGTAAGTGGCCCTGAGTTAAGAGACCTTGGCGATAAACAGTATAGGCCTTTAATTATTAGCTAATCCCATATCTCATTAGCGTAAGGTTTGAATAGTGTGGATATAGGATGCTATAATCTACTATGCACCTTTAAATACCCACTTTTCAAGGGTCTTGTATTCTAGAGTTGGCCTTTCCTGTTACCTGAAACACATCTCTATATTCAAAAGTACATGTGTCAATTGGAGACATCAGGCATTAACAGTTAAATTAGGTATACCATTTCCGCCATATATGACTGTACTTAATTACACTCTGAATGCATATCTAACCATCTAAGTAGATTGTGTCATTTTCAGATGTTGGGTAGAGACCACTAGAATAGGTACACCCCCAGTTTTTGCTATTAATGATTACACTGAATCTCAATCTGTAATCTTCACCTATTCTCTATGCTTGAAAAAATAAGTCATCTTACAGTTTACATTACTTTTTGCTTTGTAGATATCATTTCTACTTAATTTCAACTGCTCAAATATAGTAATATTAGTTTTGTACCTTGTTTAGCACCATCTAGTATGCTATAACAAGTAGGGAGAGAGTATCATTAAGGGACCTGTTTCAAATTAGTTGTATCAACTGTTTACTGAATTGTCATAATTAATATGTAATTTTCTGAATAAAAATGCCACTGATTTGTTTTTATTAATTTTGAAAAAACTATGTTTTTCAGACTTTGTGGCTCCTGAAGAAGGCGTCTCTTGCAATGCCGAAACGCGCGTCGAAAAATATTGATTGCCACTGTTTTATAATTTTTTATTGACTGTATTGTATGGAAATTGTATAATTGGTTTTTTTGTACTTTTTGTCTGAACTTATGTTGATTTAGTGTTTGGTTTTAAACATGAATATTTGTATATCTATTAAATGAAACAAAGTTTTTTTATAATTATTTGCTTCTGTGGTTCCTTTATGTACCCACCTCCCACATATTTTGTTAATATTATGCCATGATCTTTACACTGTAGAGTGAATGCACAAACAGGCCCCTGCCAGTCAAAACCAGACTTCGATTCAACAGGCAGGCAGAGGTACAGAATGGTAAAGCAAGAAAAAGCCCACATTCTAAAAGTGGCATTTTCAAACACACAATTTTAAAACCAACTTTACTAAAATATGTATTTTTAAACTCTGAGCTCAGGGACCCTAAACACCAAAACTCTATCTCTTCCCAAATCAAAGTTACACTTGTAAAATGTTACAAGGCAGCTCCAGCGATAACCTATGGGGGAGCTTGTCCTCGCAATAGTGAAAAACTAAATTGGTAGAATTTCACTATCAGGACATGTAAAACACACCAGTATTCGTCCTACATTTCACAAACACTGCATCCTGCCCATGGGGGTACCTTGGGCCTACCTTAGGAGTGCCTTACATGTAGAAAAAAGGAAGGTTAGGCCATGGCAAGAGGGTGCACTTGCCAGGTCGATGCAGCAGTTTAAAACTGCACTCTCAGACACTGCAGTGGCAGGCCTGAGACACGTTTACAGGGCTACTCATGTTGGTGGCACAACCAGTGCGGCAGGCGCACTAGTGGCATTTGATTTACAGGCCCAGGGCATACACAATGCACTTTACTATGGACTAACCAGTAAACAAAATATTCCAATCATGGATAATCTATCAGAATCACAATTTACAGAAAGAGCATATGGACTTTCGCACTAATCTGCAGTGGTAACGTGCTCTGAGTCCTAAAGCCAACAAAAACATGGTCAGAAAAATAGGAGGCAAAAGGCAAAAAGTCAGGGCATAAACCTGTAAAAAGGCCAGGTCCAACAACTAGCTTTTCAAGTTGAAAGCTGGAGGAAAGAGCAATACAGTCACAGGAGCAGAGCACGGATACTTTCTTTTTTACAGATCAAATAGAAACTGACCAACTTGCAAACTCCTAACAGAGATTAAAAATATAACTCATCAGATTAATGTTCTTTTAAGTAATTGTAGTGCTGCTTCTCATTCTTTCATCATTTCAATGCCCAACGCTCACGCAATCAAAACATAATGAGCGAGAAATTATTTGTGGGCAGGACATACACAAGAACAGGTACAGCAGTTACCAAATCAGGAGCAGAGAACTGAGATAGGTAAGAAAGACACTGAAGCAAGCACAAAATCTATAATGGGTCTTTGGTGAGACTTAAAAACACTCATAAGCAACACCCGGTCTAGCAAGCAACACTATATGATAACATATATTACATTTGGGCCACTTTGATAACATAGGTACTTTGTCTCAGGCTATTGTTTGGCTGAAAACTAGACTTTTTTACCAATATTTTTGTGAAAACATGTCTTACTCCATCATAGTCAATTCTACTCAAACATATCTTTTGAAGGTGTTTAGTACCTTTGAGAACATTTCTACTGAGTTCACATTTGGGATTTTGGAAGATACATTTGACTCACGATTATCATGTTACACCACACAGACTTGTACAAAGGAGGATGTCCACCATGGACTCAAGAGAGAACGATCTCATATTTTCAGAATTTTCAGTATTTGACATATTTCTATTTAGGTTGATTGATCGTAATATTGACTATTGTCTACAAAACGATCAACCTACAATTATTTTAAGGTCAAAATATAGATACTTTGATATCGATAAGCCTACCCCAAAACTCCTATGAAGCCTAACATTCCAATATATAAATGACAGTAAAATCTAGAAGCAATTTTTTTAAAGAAGGTTTAGTTAAAAATATATATTACATTTAAAACATTCTTTTAAACACTACCCACCCAAAACCCTTATAAAACCCCAACAATCCAAAAAACGTCCACAATCACTAATTACATTAATATAAAAAACCGAATTTATCTATACTAATATAATAAAGAGAGAGCCCAAACATTTGAGGCGGGTAATCTCAGGAACCACAGAACCAATCACAACACCCAATACAGCGTTGGAAAGGGCAGTTGCAGCAGAAGGACATAGGCTATGCAGACGCCCACCATATACATTTAATAGGTAAAAGAACCGTGCCAGCAAAGTAGTCCCTGGTGGGTGTGTCTGCATTGTGCTGTGGGCGTGTGCTGGGGGCGTGACAAACGCGGTGGGGCGTGTGGTACGTTGTGCCCTTCATGCCATGTCTCATATCGTGTGCTGTGGGTGTGTGATGGGGGCGTAAGCGTGTGCGGGGCGCGGGATTACTAAAAAAAAAAAGCGAGCGTTGTGCCCAATATTTCATTGTTTTTTCTTCCCAGGTTCTGTACATTCCAGCTCCGGGTGTGCTTGCCCCGCACTCCCAGTGACGTGCACCTGCTTTACTGTATGGAGGTCAGGCATGGCCCTATTCCCAAGTGCCGGAAGGAGCGCAAACAGGGGCCATTGTGCGGGAAATGTAATCTCAGTATAAAAAACATGAGAGGGACCCTGAACCTAGAAAGGATAAAGGGGAACAACCCACCAGGGCAGTATATATATAAAACAACATGAAAGGGCGGTTCCCAATAATATAGAGGACCAAACAGTTCCAAGAATATAGAATGCCCACAGAACAGCTAGTTATATTTAAATTATTTTATTGTCATTTATATTTATAGAAAAATCTCTGTCAAATGTGCAAAGTACAAAAATCCATAATACATTTAATGAGGACTGCATATAATTCATGTAGCATCAGCCCAAGAACAGGAAGAACAATAAAAAAAAGGCACATATATCACTCACTCATTCTACCAATCATAGACTCGCTCACAAACCGATACATTCATATAGACTCAACCAACTGGAAACTCTCATCAACCAGACAGAAAAAGCGCCAAATGTAATCTCGCCTTAACTTCCGGTGACGCCTGAAGTGCACACTGGAGATTTTCTACTTCTGTTGTGCACAGGCCTCGCGCCACGCATATCAGGACACAAGGCCCGCCTCCACGGAAATAGCAAGAAAGGGACTATCCCTCCCCCGGGAATATGTTATGATATTCCGCAAACCAACATCCTGCATACCATCACTCCGCAATTTTTATAACACAGGACTATTACTCCGCACAGACATAATTTCTAAAACTTTTACAACGCATATGACTTTATCACGCATGCCATTATAACTCAAATGCATGTGTGGTAAAGTCATATACATTGTAAAAGTACATTATTAAAAAATGAAAGATATGTTTGTATATATGTGTATTTATATATATATATATATATATATATATATATATATATATATATATATATATATATATATATATATATATATATATATATATATATATATATATATATATATATATATAGCAAAGACAAGGAGTTCATGGTACTCCCAAGGTCCAGTGCACGCTCGGGTTGTGTGTCGGCTAGAAAGTATCCGCAGACTCGTTTCTGGCTCTTGCCGTCATCAGTGCGGAAAGCCGTCAGTAAAGCGGCACAGTTATTTAAACGGAACTGCCATGTGGTTGGTGGATCCTTGGCCAATGAAAGGCCGATGGCCCTCCCATAGCGAAAAACTTTATTGGCAGCCGTAACAACTGTGCCTGCACATCCCCTCGCCTGCCGCTAATAAAACGAAGACGCTGTGAGTGTCACACAATGGTGAAGCACTCTAGCTTTGTGTAAGCCACAACCTGCATGGGTCAACAGCGTCCGTAAGCGGCGTTTCGGCAGCCCAAATTGAATCCAAAACACAGTATCCCACCTGGGGACAGCCGAACTCGCGGCGGGTGCAACCGGGAAGCGGTGGTGGAAACCGCTTGTAACACAGCAAAGACAAGGAGTTCATGGTACTCCCAAGGTCCGGTGCACTCTCGGGGTGTGTGTCGGCTAGAAAGTATCCGCAGACGCGTTTCTGGCTCTTGCCGTCATCAGTGCGGAAAGGCGTCAGTAAAGCGGCACAGTTATTTAAACGGAACTGCCATGTGGTTGGTGGATCCTTGGCCAATGAAAGGCTGATGGCGCTCCCATAGCGAAAAACTTTATTGGCAGCCGTAACAACTGTGCCTGCACATCCCCTCGCCTGCCGCTAATAGAACGAAGACGCTGTGAGTGTTTAAATAACTGTGCCGCTTTACTGATGGCTTTCCGCACTGATGACGGCAAGAGCCAGAAATGCGTCTGCGGATACTTTCTAGCCGACTGTTATGGCTGGATTTTCCGCTTAGATGGGATCAGCCCCCAGGGGCCCCTTATGACCCAGCCAAAACGTACTCACCTTCCCTCCTTAGAACGTATTCACAATGGATAGATATACAGGTATATATACAAATCACACCTAAGGATGGGGAATAGCAATACACATGCATAGATTTTCTACAATATCTTATTCACATCGGTTGGTCTCGCGGCCACCCCGACCCAGACCGGTCTACCCTAGGGCAGATATTGCGCACAATCCGGTGCGACTACACATGGGCCTGCAGAACCCAATGCTCCCTTTTCCAAACGATCCACAATCCTGTAGATCTCCACGCCAGTGTCTCCCCTGGCGCTCTCACTTATGCAAGCCACAATCCTGTGGGTATCCACGCTGGTAATCCTCCCCAACGTTCTCACTAACGCCGCATATCAACGACGACCACATTCCTATGAACAATCATCAGGACAATGTCTCAGTTATCTACTCGGGATAAAACTATAATAATGACTTTTAATACGGTTCCCAAATTATATAATGTACCTCCTATTCCTGGCATCAAAGGTCCACTCACTCCCTCTTTGTTCGATCACCATTTACCTGATCGGGATTTCACATCCGCTCACATAAACAACTCTCAACTAGAAGATGCATTTACCGAGATTGAACAGGAACATGAGGCACACTGTAATTCTATAAGAATTAGGATATTTATTGGCAATACACACATATCACATTACTATGCAACATAATTTCTGCAAAGAAAAGGTAAAGATTAGAGTGCACACTAAATGGGAAAAGGACGGAGGTCACCTGGTTAATATGAAGTCTGGACTCGGCAGTCATCTAGGTTCCCTCCTCGTCTCTGTGTCCTGGCTCGCCTTGCAGTCACACCCCTGCCGTCACAAGTACACGTCTGCACCGCTAGGCTCAACCTCGTTTGCTTCCCTCCAGGGCACCGGAACCTTGCTGGTTATTAGCTACCGTCTCTCTCTCTCTCTCTGTGTCAGTGCGCTCCGCGCTAATTCTCCTTCAGTCTTTCTCAGAGAGTTTCGGTCTTAAATCTTTCTCGGACTTCAAAGATGGCGACTGTCCGCCATGAGATAATTAATGGCAGAGATGCTAACGGCTAGATGCCGCCTACGGACTAACTCACGAACTGACTAACACCTTCGCTAATATCAAAGCCCGTTCCTTCATGGAAAGCTACGGCCAGTAACCTGCCGCCCACCAAATTCTTGTACCTCCCCGTACCAAGGACACGTTCCCAGCCGGCCGACCTGAAGTTGTGTCTTCGGTGTGGAGAAAAATACATTCCTTCGATAAGGGCCAGCCTGAGCCGGTTCTCTCCAAGCGAACAACAGCTTGAAACTAAAACATTACACTTCACCTAGAAAGCCTTCTCGAGCTACCGGGCAAAAAGCAAAATGGAGTCTGTCCCGTTTAAGGCCTACGGGGCCCACAATATGCATAACTCCATGGAAAATATCCTAACATGTTAGCAAATGAGCAGATCATGACTAATACCTATATATCTATCCCCTAACTTAAATTCATAAGCCCTACATTAAGGAAAGTGAGACGAAAATACTCTAATATATGGAAGGCAGAGGCCCTGTCTATAGTCCTAGTCCCTATGCTATGGGGGTGATAGGCTGGAGTCACTCTCCATTATTCTTCCCCTTAAAGGAGCCAGAAAAGGGCAGCCATTACATTACACCCCTTGACTCCAGTCTATTAACCACAAACTAAATAGAACTAACATCAGTAGAAGAATAATAGGAAACAAAATTAACTGATCTATGTCTCTTACCAAGTCTAAAAAATTGGAGTAGGGAAGGGATACACTGAATAAAGCAACAAACAGCTATCAGGACACAAATAGGGACAATAACTCCCCCTAAAATCTGTTGAAAAGAATGTAAGTCAGGCAGCCAATTAAAGAGCCAGTCAAAGAAACCCTGATCTATGTGTTGTCTAATTTCTGCAGTCAAGTCGTGAAGTTTATCAATATGGGATTGGATAGATTTAGAATGGTCAGACAAATTAAAACAGCATAGACCTTCAAAATCAGAACATTCATGTCCATGTTTCAACAAAAGATAGTCAATGGCAGCGCGATTCTGTAAAATCGCTCTACGTTCGCCTTGGGCATCTAATAAAAGGTCAGACAAGACAGTAGATGTCTGATTGATGGATTTAACCATCCAACAGGCCATTTTGCCGATTGTCTTGGCATTATAAACGGCCAATGCAGGCACTCCAACAATAGAAAAAGCTAAACCAAGGTATTCAGATTTAGAAAAGAGGTGAACAGAGTAATCACAATCCTCACGCAATGACATTGAATCACGTACAATACGGGAATGTGAATTAGGATGTGAGGAAAACATTAATAGGCTCAATCTAGTGATGGCACATGGGCCACCAGAAATATTCGCAGGAATATAGGGCCAAGATGAATTCCCGCAGGAGAACAGCCATCCAGCTGGCAATAACATCGAACGATAATAACTAGGGGCAACTAATAAACGTTGACATGTCATATTGTTTCTTACAGAAAGACACGAATTCGGAAGTCTCTTTAAACACAGCAACCGTTGATGAGCTGAAAAAGAAGTAGCGGCCTGAATCTTTAATTTTAAGCATTCGGTGATAGCCTTAGGGTCACATGTCATCATAAAACATAGGTCTCCAGGGGTAATATTAAAAGTAGTAATTCGGGAGTGAATAGGGATATCAAAGTCTGGGAGAGCAGTACATGAAGGACAAAACTCGTGGGCCGCAAAGTCGCCCAGAATAACATTAGGTCGGGCATTCGAAATATTAAAAATATGTCGCAAAGTCTCAGTAGATGCAGGGACGGCAACCAAACAGGTCGCCAAAATGTCAGTGACAGATTTCATTGGGGTAAGACAGAAATGCGGAGAGTTCGTCACCCGCTTTGCGAGTGTAATCCAGAAGTTGGACGAGGCGGCCCACGCGGACCGCGGAGCTCGCATTATCCCATCAACCGGCGTCGGTGGATCCTCTCCTCTCCCGGCGTAGCAGGCCAAAAGGAGTCCAGCGCCGACACATCCTGCAGCAGCAGTCCAGAGAATGATCTGAAAGAATACAAACACAGGCCTTAATCATTCTCGTAAGTAACATTTATCAGCTGGGACAGCTTCCCAGCCATCTTTCCCTGGCTTCATCACCAAAACGGTGTTGTCATGACCGGTCGCAATAATATCAGCCTGCTCAGGAGGATTTTTAGGTGATTGCACCCATATCTTAGCTCCAGGAAGATCAGATGATCCGAAGCCTTTTTGTCCTCGCACAGTTAGCAATGTTGGGGCAGAGCCTTTTTTGATCTCACCACTGAAGACAGGCATAATCAGTAATTGAGCAACACGGTCAGACTTTTTAATGAACAAATCAGTCTCACTGCTATTAAGCAGGAGAACCTTAATCTCTCCCTGATAATCACTGTCAATGACTCCTCCGAGCACTTGTACACCTTTCAGGGCCAGGCCAGATCTAGGGGCAATTAATCCAAAACTACCGGCAGGAATACAGACACCAATGCCAGTTTCAACAATGATTCGATCTTTTCCTGGAAATTTTGCATCATTTAAAGCATGCAGGTCGAGGCCTGCGGAACCTGGGGTCACTCTACATGGAGCCAAAGCACCGGGGGTAATTTCCCAATACATGACAGTGTTTGATAAAGAATTAGGCTTCACATCAACATTTGGAGGAAACAAACGCATTAAAGGGGATTCAGCATGTAACAAAGGGCGATTATTTAAAATTAATAAAGCTTGAAACAAGACATCCCTCCACTGGCTGTATCGGTCATCGGTCAATTTGCGCAACTGTTCTTTCCACAAACCATTCATTCTCTCAATCAGTCCTGAAGCTTGTGGGTAATATGGAATGTGGAACACCCAATCAATATTATTTTCCACACAGAATTCCTGCACCAATCTTCCACGAAAGTGGGATGCGTTATCTGATTGAATTTGGAATGGGACACCATAGTACAGAATAAGTAGCTCCAGTGTTTTAATGGTATTCACTTGGGTAGCATTCTTGCAAGGGAAAGCGACCAAAAGGCCACTATAAGTGTCAACAACTGTACAAATATATTGACAATTTCTGCTCATAGGGAGCGGACCGATATAATCAATCTGCCAAATTTGAGCGGGCAATTTACCTCGATGCAAGTGGCCTCGAACAATCTGAGGCACCTCCTTTTTCCTAGAATGCTGACAAATGGGACAGTGTAGAATGACATCTTTTACTAAAGAAAAAGGAATATGAATTCCTCTATCGGCAGCCCACCTGCTAGTGGCTTTCTCTCCAAAATGTCCCGCTTTCTAGTGGGCCCACTTCGCCAATCACGCCAAATCAGAATCTTGCATGTCCACCACTGCCTCAGCAATTTTAGATTTTTCATCTGCAATGTTATGGAAAAATTTATCAAGGGAGTCAATTGGAGTGTGAGCATCCACGTGGAAGATCGTTACAGTACTCTGCGGGAGCAGCCCCCAAATTTCTTGCCACAATTCCTTTCCCCACAATTCTTTTGAATGCAATTCCCAATTATGAGAATGCCATGTTGGTAACCATACCGCCAGTCCATTCGCAGTGGACCAGGAATCAGTGAAAATATGACATGTGCCAGGGAGTTCCTGTTTCAAAACTTGGTAAACTGCATAGAGTTCAGCATACTGACTACTCTTACCATCTCCAGTTGTACTCAATAATTTCTGCGTGATCGGGTTATATGAAACAGCTTTCCAATGTCTCTTGTCACCAATGAACTTCGCTGAACCATCCGTAAACCACACATGTTTTCTATCCTCCACGGACAGATCATCAAATGATTTACCCCACTTAACGGGAGACTCCTGCACCACGGGAACCGAACACTCATTTTCAATCTCATTGGAGGGCGCCTGCGCCACTCGCTCATGTAAAACCGCCACACCTTTCGGACCCACACGTGCCCTGTCCTGAATGTACCATTTCCATTTAATCACACTAGCCTCCTGAGCATGTCCAATTCGATGGGACTTCGGTGAACTCAAAACCCACTGCATAATGGGAATCTCGGGCCTCAAAATCACAGCATGGCCTAGGGTCAGTTGCTCGGTATCCACCAGAGCCCAATAACAAGCAAGTAACTGTTTCTCAAAGGGTGAGTAACGCTCACCAGCCTCAGGTAGCTTTTTGGTCCAAAAACCTAATGGCACTTTTTGTCTGCCCTGCTTTTGCCACAGGCTCCAATTGGCATACAGGCCTTCCACGGACACATTCAGATCCACATCACCTTCACACACGGGCCACAAATCCAAGGCATACTGAATCGCTTCTTTAGCCAAATTAAAAGCAGTCTGTTGAGACTCACCCCATTCAAACGCATTCTTTTTACGAGTGACTCGATACAATGGAGCCAAAATCTGACTTAGATGGGGAATATGCTGGCGCCAAAAACCAAACAAGCCAATGAAGCATTGAGTCTCTTTCCTGTTTCTGGGAACTGCAAAGTCAAGTATTTTTCGCTTTACCTGTGGGATCACTTCTCTGTGACCTTCATGCCAATTGATTCCCAAAAATCTCACATTCTGGGATGGAGATTGTAATTTGTCAGAGTTAATTTCCCAACCTTTCGCTCGCAAACAGTCAAGGATTTGATCTAAATGGGACTGTACCTCGTCTTGCGTTTCACCTTGAATCAAAATGTCGTCAATATAATGACAGACTTGAACTCTCGGATTCGTAGACACTTCAGACAAATGCTCCGCCACCAGCCGGTGACAGATCGTAGGACTGTGCACATAGCCTTGAGGAAGACTCCGGAATGTCATTTGACGTCCATTCCATGTAAAACTGAACTGTTCCTGACATTCAGGGTCAATCGGGATCGAAAAGAAAGCATTAGCAATATCAATAGAAGCATACCACGTACCAGGATGCTTTTGAATTCTCTGAATTAGCGTGACAATGTCAGGCACTGCAACAGTCAATTTAGGTGTGTACTTGTTCAATTCTCGATAATCAACAGTCATGCGCCAAGAATTGTCACTTTTGCGCACGGGCCAAACAGGATTATTCCATGCAGATGTGACCGGAGTTATGACTCCCGCGTCAACCAAATCCTGAATTGTAGCAGTAATCTCTTCATGACCACCCGGAATACGATATTGCTTTTGAGAAATCACTTTCGTAGCTAAAGGGATTTTAATAGGTGGCATTCGCAAGCGGCCAACCCGAACGGGTCTGGTCGAAATGTACTGTCTAGATCCAAATTGATAACAACCATCATCCAAATACAAAGTCATGCCTTTCAAAATGTCAATTCCAATAATATGTTCCAAAAGTGGTACGACTAACACAGAGTATTCTCTACGAGGAATCCTACCAATTTTAATTTCAAGCGCAGTTTGAACTGCGGGTGTTTCCTTACCACCCAAACCAGTAATTGTGAAAGACTGTCCACGAAATTTCTTTGATTTACCATGAATTAAAGTGGCCTCCGCCCCAGTATCAACTAATGCTCGGGCCCTTTGGATATTACGATGTTTCCAAAAAATCTCAATATCTACCTAGGGTCTGTTGTCTCTGTGAGCCCACCTGTGTACCGGAGCTTGACCAATTTCCTAGTCATTTTTCCCGCGTTCCGTCAACCAAGACAAATCAGGGTAAATGCTCTCAGTTTTCTTAGGTATCAAAACGTCTTGTTCATATCCGACTCCAGTACGAAACGGATTATTGTCATGTTCAAAAAATTGCGAATTACGGTCAGAGAGTTTGTGACGATCCACTCTTTGTCGCATGTCAGGGGAATAACTCCTTTCATCTCTACATCGGTTGGAAACACGATCATCTCTCCCCTTCACACGATCATCCTCTCTCCCCTTCCCGTCATTACGATGAGGGGAACCATCACGTTCATAACGCCGATCATCACGGCGATCAGAATCCACACGCCGCCTCTCATCACCACTGTCATCCGAACCACGGTCATACTCATTCTTACGCACACGACGGGCACCCTCCTTTCGATCTAAACCACGCTTACGAAACATATCCCATAAGCGATTATTAGGCTCACCGTCAATGTCCTCCCTTTTGACACCATCAGCAATGAGAGCAAGAAACATGTCACGTCTAGAGAACTTATAGTCCCCAGCAGTACGACCCTCAGGCCGAGATTGTCTTTCAGGTTTAAACCATTCACCCAGCTCACCAAGCTGACGAACAGACTCAAGCACAGCAGACAAAGGATTGCCAGTTTGGTTAATCAATAATGTCATCATGACCTGCTTGTAAGCAACAGGAGAAGAACGGATAATGCGATTGCGCACAGAAGATGTTAAAAGACCATCCAATAATCTATCAGCAGTACTAAGAAAGATAGCTGTTTTCATGACTTCCTCCTTTAAACGTTGCGACGCATCGCGCAAAGTGTACCACGGTTTCTCATCAGTGGGCCAATCAGATTCAGTTGGATATTTATGATTACAGCCGTCAGACGCAAGCTGGAGCAAAGTAATTTGACCAGCACCATTATAGTTCCGAAAATGATCTTGAATCGTAGAATCAGAACTCAAAGAGCAAAACCGTAAACAATCAACAGCATCGAGCATAATACCGGCAGCGCCAAGTTCATAAAGACGCACCATCCAGGTAAGCAAGGCCTCACCAGGCCGTTGTCGAAAACGTTGTAAAATGTCACTAACCTCCTGCTGAGTAAAATCTTCAATACAATCTAAAGCTATACCAGCTGGGTTACCAGGGGCTTGTTGTAATTTACGCCGAAAAACAGGGTGAGCAGAAACTTCAGGAAGAGCTTCCGAGGAAGCCCGCGATTTAGATTTAGTAGAACAATCAAGACAAGTTACGTCATCCGAACGGGAAGAACGAGCACGGTCATTGTGAGGACCTATATCAGTACATGAAGCAGATTTACAATCACGTCCGGAGCGAGAAGACTCGCGCTTGTCACCCTCCTCTGCCGAGGAGTCAGAAGTATGAGAATCCCAGATATTACCGTCCCACTCATCGGGGTTCCAATCCATTCCAGCTTTTGCCACAACCATACGCACTTTACGTGCAGACACACGACCACGACGATGTTTATACTTATATCGTGCAATACGGACCGCAGCTCTTTCGGCAATGGTCTGATATGTTTCAAGTTTGTCGGCCAGCAATTTATTTTGACAACGCAATAGAGTATGTGCATTTTGCAACTCAACACACTGTCCTTCCATATCCTTAAACTGCTTTTGTAGTTGAACAAACCTCTCATGCAGTATTCTGTATGCATTAAGAACAATCCAACCTCTGCGTCCTAAAATAGGAAGCTCATCACCTTTCACTACTGGCGCTTTCTGTAAGCACGACACCACATCGGCAGGCTCCGCCTGCTCCAAGCATGAAGACCAATTTTCACTCAAACCAGTAGAGTCAGCCCACTCACGGGCCAAGGCCTCGTAAGGGGTACATTCCCAGCCGGGAATCTGAATCGGTAACTTAAAAACCGATGTTGATTTTTTCGCAAACATAATGATACAAAAAAGTTATATACACAATTACAAACAAAATCTTATACGCACGAGCCGAGCGCAAACCAACAAGATTAAAACAACACAATGCACACAGGCTTCGTAAACAGTTCGTGACGCCAGATGTTATGGCTGGATTTTCCGCTTAGATGGGATCAGCCCCCAGGGGCCCCTTATGACCCAGCCAAAACGTACTCACCTTCCCTCCTTAGAACGTATTCACAATGGATAGATATACAGGTATATATACAAATCACACCTAAGGATGGGGAATAGCAATACACATGCATAGATTTTCTACAATATCTTATTCACATCGGTTGGTCTCGCGGCCACCCCGACCCAGACCGGTCTACCCTAGGGCAGATATTGCGCACAATCCGGTGCGACTACACATGGGCCTGAAGAACCCAATGCTCCCTTTTCCAAACGATCCACAATCCTATAGATCTCCACGCCAGTGTCCCCCCTGGCGCTCTCACTTATGCAAGCCACAATCCTGTGGGTATCCACGCTGGTAATCCTCCCCAACGTTCTCACTAACGCCGCATATCAACGACGACCACATTCCTATGAACAATCATCAGGACAATGTCTCAGTTATCTACTCGGGATAAAACTATAATAATGACTTTTAATACGGTTCCCAAATTATATAATGTACCTCCTATTCCTGGCATCATAGGTCCACTCACTCCCTCTTTGTTCGATCACCATTTACCTGATCGGGATTTCACATCCGCTCACATAAACAACTCTCAACTAGAAGATGCATTTACCGAGATTGAACAGGAACATGAGGCACACTGTAATTCTATAAGAATTAGGATATTTATTGGCAATACACACATATCACATTACTATGCAACATAATTTCTGCAAAGAAAAGGTAAAGATTAGAGTGCACACTAAATGGGAAAAGGACGGAGGTCACCTGGTTAATATGAAGTCTGGACTCGGCAGTCATCTAGGTTCCCTCCTCGTCTCTGTGTCCTGGCTCGCCTTGCAGTCACACCCCTGCCGTCACAAGTACACGTCTGCACCGCTAGGCTCAACCTCGTCTGCTTCCCTCCAGGGCACCGGAACCTTGCTGGTTATTAGCTACCGTCTCTCTCTCTCTCTCTGTGTCAGTGCGCTCCGCGCTAATTCTCCTTCAGTCTTTCTCAGAGAGTTTCGGTCTTAAATCTTTCTCGGACTTCAAAGATGGCGACTGTCCGCCATGAGATAATTAATGGCAGAGATGCTAACGGCTAGATGCCGCCTACGGACTAACTCACGAACTGACTAACACCTTCGCTAATATCAAAGCCCGTTCCTTCATGGAAAGCTACGGCCAGTAACCTGCCGCCCACCAAATTCTTGTACCTCCCCGTACCAAGGACACGTTCCCAGCCGGCCGGCCTGAAGTTGTGTCTTCGGTGTGGAGAAAAATACATTCCTTCGATAAGGGCCAGCCTGAGCCGGTTCTCTCCAAGCGAACAACAGCTTGAAACTAAAACATTACACTTCACCTAGAAAGCCTTCTCGAGCTACCGGGCAAAAAGCAAAATGGAGTCTGTCCCGTTTAAGGCCTACGGGGCCCACAATATGCATAACTCCATGGAAAATATCCTAACATGTTAGCAAATGAGCAGATCATGACTAATACCTATATATCTATCCCCTAACTTAAATTCATAAGCCCTACATTAAGGAAAGTGACACGAAAATACTCTAATATATGGAAGGCAGAGGCCCTGTCTATAGTCCTAGTCCCTATGCTATGGGGGTGATAGGCTGGAGTCACTCTCCATTATTCTTCCCCTTAAAGGAGCCAGAAAAGGGCAGCCATTACACCGACACACAACCTGAGCGTGCACCGGACCTTGGGAGTACCATGAACTCCTTGTCTTTGCTGTGTTACAAGCGGTTTCCACCACCGCTTCCCAGTTGCACCCGCCGCGAGTTCGGCAACATACTCATATTTTTTCACCTCCCATTTGAAAAATGCACAGGTCTCTCTCATTGATGGCCAGCACCGACATACACTTCCGCCACAAGTTCTAGAATTGCGAACTTTAGAGCTGGGGAGCTACGTTTGAATCTCGGCATCAGCTCAACATCCTGTGATTCCAGGCAAATCGCTTTGTCTCCCCGTGCCTACCACCAATGAATGTGTTCTTCTGTAATGTAAATTGTGCTCATGCCATGTTGTCGAGTTTGCGCTATATAATATTGCAAGGAAAAATAAAGTAGGGAAACTCGAGTTCACACACTACTGAACGCGCACTCTTAAGTGCATCAGCAGTGCACTGTGAATCGGAGCGTTTCACAGGCCTGTCACAGATAAGAAATGCTATCAAAACGAAATCCTACAAAACAATATACTACTGGCCTGCAGCAAATCATACCCGGACAACGTCGGGACGGGCTGCTAGTTAAAATAATATTTTTTAAACTCCAATAAAATACAAAATTCTAAATATTAAGGAATATTTGAAAAGTAATAATACAATTAATTAAACATTATTATAAAAATGGATGTTAACATACAAAAATAAACATTTAAGATTTTGATATTCTTAAAAAAAGAAAAACTATATTCTTGCCATCATTTTACTAAACTTCGATATTATGACATCCATGATATTATGACTTTGAAATTGAGTACATTTTATATTATTCAATTATGGTTAAGGATCCACACCAGATACTTTCTATATTAAAATGCAGCCAGCTGGTTTCTGTTATGGATTGATGTTTAGCATTGATTTCCCAAACTGTGGGTTGCAAGTCGAATTTTGGTGAGTCCCAATGTCCACACAATAAATACAGATGCCTTTATATTCTGTATTTATTGTGTCACATTTACTGTGCTTCAGAGACAAAGGGGAAATGTCTGGCTAGATCTTCTGCTTCTTACATTTTTTAACATGGAAACTGGTGTTTAGGAACTCCATTCACTTTGCAGTCAGAGAAAGAAAAATCAAGTGAATTATGTAACAATCCTGCTGGGGTACATGAAGTGCGAAATGAAAGCTGGAGGATTGCATTTTTTCCTAACACACAACAAAATGCAAATACCTGTAAATGGTCTGTACACATTCGGCAGTTATAAATGCAAAATAAAGAAAAACAAATAAAATTCTGAAGTGTGATGGAAACAAATATTATAACAGGATCAAAAAAATCAAGACACTTTAATTGTTGATGCACAAATAATAAATATTCACTGAAACCCGATTTGCACTCATTATCATTTGTGTGCAATATAGTTTTATATATAAAACTTATGTCTGTGCAAATTCAGGGACCATTGCAATTGAAAATATGCTGTCTGCGAATGACAATGTGCTACCACATGATGCTTTATTACATTACAAAATCGCCTGCCTAATTTCCCTTAACCCCTTGCATGCTGCAGCGATTCTGCGCCTGTGCAGCAAAATCGCGAGTGGGCGGGTTTATGACGGCCCCCAGCCGTCATCAGTACACGAGAGCCATAGTGCATGACGGATGGCAGCCGTCATCAGCTTGCAAGGGGTTAAAGCTAGGTAGGTCGCAAAAGTTTGTTGTACTGAAAATTGGTTCATGACTCTAAAATGTTTAGAAATCACTGGTGTGGAGCATTAAGTACATGGGTGCATGCTGAAGGACATTGCCATAAAAAGGGGGTTGATTTGCTTTTCCATATGATAAAGCTCACCATGCCACAGGTTGATGATTATTATGTAGCAGAGAAAACCATAGATAATGATTCTGGGTGCTGATGTACAAATGAGCAATGCAGATGGCACAGCCTAGACGCAGGTTTACTCTCTTTTTAGAAGCATGTCCTATCAGAGTTTCCCAGATTTTCCTCAGCTCTGTGTTCCTATTCATCATAATTTCAGAGGGTACTGATGACTACAATAAGAGCCAGCTTTAGAGCTGGTCATGTCCTGTGTTACAACCATTTTTGGCACCAGCCAACCAATGACCTCCTACGCTGATTCCCTCACCACTACCCTCCAACAGTGCCCCTCATCTCTCCATAGCCCCTCTCTCACACACATTTCATTTGTTATAAATTGCTGGTTTGCATTGGCTTTACGAATAAGAATGTATATGTACCCAAATGTACCTTTTCCAATACCATTAGGAATAAATAATGAAAGACTGGGAAAAAAATATGCCAACCTAGCCTAAATTAAGGTAACATGCAGCTCTTTGATGCCTGTTCACAAGTCACTATTCTGTGACAAAAGCAATAATACACTGAGCTATGTGCTTCAATGCCGCTGTCAGTATATTTTCTTTAAGGGTATACGTGTGAAAATTCACAAGAATTTGACGAGGTTTGTCTCAATTAGGATTCTTCCTAAAGGGATCTCTATGAATCCGTTGGATGTCTTTGGCCAGATCTTCAGACGATTCCACCAAATTCAAAGCTTCTTTTAAAAGAGAGACTACATACAACTTAATGTCGGACCCTTCACTTCCCTCAGGGACATTCAAAATACGTAGGTTCTTACGTCTAGAATTGTTTTCGAGAATTTCCATCCTCTCAGCAATTAAAAGATCTTCTTTCTTGAGCTTGATGATGTCACTTTTAGCCTGTTCTAGATGTAATGACAGTCCCGCCACGGTCTCTTCAAGAGCTGATGTTCTTGCATACAGGCCATCTATTTTGTTGTCAAGGGACTCACAGAAATTCCTTATCTCCAGTTGGTTAGCTTTAGACGCTTCAAAACCATTTTTGATGACACTGGTCAATGCTAGAAACATAGACTGTAAAGAGGGAGTCGTGGGGGCATCGGTAGCCGCCTGCAGAGGCTCTACCTGAGCACTAGCCAATTCCAGTATTTTCTCTGCTGCCATGTCCTCTGAGCCCACAAATACCTCTCCTGATGGTACTGAGGTTATATCAACAACCTGGGAGGGCAGAACAGTTTCTACCCCCCCCTGCAGCCTCGTCAATATTTGTGTCAGCGTCTGTGACTTCGCCCAAACAGAGACCATCCGCGAGGGCCACAAAAGGGGACTCCTCCATACTGTTGATGGCGGTTCCGCTTAAATCCAGCGTTTTGGCCCCCAAGGGAGTAAGCTGATTCAGGATAAAGTCCTCTTTAAGATGCAGCACTTGTGGAATAACTTTGAAGTAGGAGCGCAGTGATGGGGTTATTTTGGCCCCCGCCCCAGCACCAGTAGGTATATTAAAGCCTTTTAATGCCCTAGAGCCTTTTGCCCGCTTTGCTTTAATTACTGTACACAAATAGGAGGAGGGCTTCTTAGGTCTAACTGATCCCAGAACCTTTAAGCTTGGAGAAGCAGGCACAGCGAAAAGTTCACCACATACTGATTTAACTGACTTAACAGGCTTAAAAGATATTGGAACTGGCACTGGCGCTGGCACAACTGATGTAGAGCCTGACTCACTCTCACTCTCGCCAGGTCCCGCCGTGACACCCTTGTCTCCCAGAGACTTCTTTTTACCCCCAAGCTTACCTCTTTTTTTTATGGCATTCTGTACAACTTTCACTAGGCTTGCTGATTTAATTTCATTTTTGGCAATAACCACATCCTCACAATCACTCCTGACCTCAAAGGCGGGCTCGGTTATGGGATCAAAAAACCTGCTCGGTTCTTGTAGAGGCTCCGTGTCTGCTGGAATCTCTTCTCCCCCGACAGCAACAGGGAAACCGCTGGTGCCACCACTTGCAACGCAAGAAGCGTGCAAAAGGCTCCGAAGCCGTGCAATTTAAAGGCCTTTTTACAGAAAGCGACCACTGGTGAAAGAATAGAGTAAACAAGCTATGCTGCGCAGGAGGGACAACGTCATACTGGACAGCCTAAAAGCAATAAAGCCAGCAAATAAGTATGGGCGGAAAATCCGTTCCGCTCGCGGATTTTGCGGATTTTCGGTAAATTCGCAATCCGCGAGATTCGCGAATTTCCCGCAAAATCCGCAAATCCGCGAGCAGCGGATTTTATGGCTTGCTCGCACTGTTCGCGTGAGTTCGCGGCTTCCCAGTTCAACTTCGCGCCCCGCGAATAAGCACTAAATTGCAGAAATACGATCTTAGCAAAACTGAAACTACTTACCAGGTTCAAAAGTTCAAGCTCATCATTAGTAGCCATTTCCTGTAGTGCTTCCTGAGGGGCCCCTCCAGAGTTCAGTTGCCTACTTGCAACTATTATGTGACCCTGCTCTGACCCTCAGAATAGTTACAAATATGCCACAAAGGTCCTGAATTACAGCTAAGGGAGACAAGCAGGAGCCAACCCTAATAGATTATTGTCAGTTGGGGCAGGGCATGTGTTGTAACTAATTTTGCAACAATGAAAGCACTTAGCAAGTGCAAAAGATCACTAATCAGGAAGCACTAAGGAAGCAGGTGCCAGCTAAAAAAATATTCTGTGACACATTAATCAGCCCCAAATTCAATTCAATTCAATTCAAAGAATCTTTATTCGGTGATTAAAAAACACCATAAAAGCACATTCATATTTACACAATAAAAAAACATTAAACATTTCAGAATTCCTTGTAGAATAAATTTACAGACATGGCAGCAGCAGTATGGCCATATTTAACATTTAAAAATAAGAATAAAAGATTCAATCTACACCTCTAGTGAGCCTTAATCTTAGTGCTACTTTAATAAAATTCATAATGCTACACAGTGTCAAAGGGTCCTCGGCTTTCTGTAAGAAAACTAATGCCTCCCTAGCGTGGACCAAATTAGCTTTTTTCAAGATATTTACAAGGTATTTACGCCGGGGCATAGAGTAGAGAGGGCAAAGTAAGACCAGGTGAAGGGAATCCTGCGGAGACCTATTGTCGCAGCCGCAGGGCCCCTTCTGGTCTATTGTTGTGACGAACCCCGCTGGTGATGCCAACATGAATGGGAGTAAGTTTAGTCTGAATCGGCACATCAGGAACCTATCCTGGGCGTTGTGCATGAGAAACAAATATGGCTCCATACCTTCAACGCTTTTTACTTGGCGATGGGCCCTCACAGTCTTTTTACATCCTTCAGCCTCCTCTCTGCACATGGTTTTCTGTTCCAGGAATATTCTCCCCACTTGCTGTTTGTCCTGGGCTACAATCGATGCAGGGTGAGAGAAGAGGTTCCCAAGGCCTAGCTCCTCTAAGATATTCTTCACATAAAGGAGCCAAGGGATGCGCATACATTTGTCCCTCTTTAGACAATCTGATAAAATTTCTCTGCTCAGTGTCGCCTCCGGGTTCACCCAAATTTTTAACCAGGCTATGATTGGCCTCAATTTTATCAGATCTTCTATGTATGATCTCCCTAGCTCTCTGTGGACAATCAAACCAGCAGTACATTGTGGGGCCCTCAGAACTGATTTCAAGTATTTGTTTTCTTCTCGTTGGATGCTAGTGGTATTAACAAAGCCCCATACCTCTGCCCCATAAATTACCTTGGAGCATGATACAGAGCTATACAGGTTTAACACCTGTTCCGGGGACCATCTTCCTAGCCTCCTGCCATAACTAGCAATTGCCCCGTTAGATGATACCATTTTACCACAGCGTTCCTCCACCAAGGTATCAAACCGCAAGGCACCATCAAATGTAACACCAAGGTATGGAAACGTTTTGACCTCTTCCAAGATGTGGCTCCCTATTTTGTAGGTAAATTTAGAGGTGTTTTTTTTTCCTGCCAGGAGCACATAACATTTACTGAGATTTGCGGAAAGATCCAGGGCACTCATAAAACTGACAAATCCGTCAATCAGGGTTTGAAGGCTCCTCGGTGTGCGTGCGATCAAAACCGCGTCATCTGCATAAAGCAGAACGGGAATGTGACGCGACCCCACCCTTGGGCAATCTGTCTTCAGTCCTAGCAAAAACTGCTCTAGGTTGTTGATATAAAGGGAAAACAAAAAGGGAGCGAGAATGCAGCCTTGACGGACTCCACTCTTACAAGGAAAAGAACTAGTCAGCCCCCCTCCCTATTAAAGCGGACCTTGGCAGTAGTATAACTATGCAGTTCTCTCAAGATGTTAATTAGGCCGCTCTCTATCCCCATGCTGTGCATCATGCCCCACAGTTTTTCCCTGTTCACGTGATCAAATGCTGCTGCCAAGTCCATAAAACCCATATAAATGGATTCATCACTAGCTATGGTATACTTGGCAGTCAGCATATATAGATTCAGACACTGATCACTAGTGGACCTCCCTGCCCTAAAGCCGTATTGGGTGTCCGAGAAGATGTTTCTTTCCTCGGTCCACTCGGACAATCTACTGAGGATTGCCCTCCCTAAAAGCTTTGCTGACACATCAATCAGGGAGATCGGGCGGTAGCACTTTGGGTCATCCCTATTGCCCTTTTTGAAAATTGGCACAATTACTGCCGTGGACCAGGATCGGGGCAGGCCATAAATAATAGCTGTGTTTATTACCCTTGTCATAAGGGGGGCCCACAGTTCGATGTTACTCAGAAAAAGATCTGGGGGGATTCCGTCAGGCCCCGGTGCTTTGTTTTTGGTCAGACCCTCAATCCCTGCAATTATTTCCTTGATGGAAAATTCCACCAGTGTGGCCTCGATAGAACTGACCGGAGAGTCTACAATGGAACCTGACTCGTGATTATAGAGGCCCCTAAAGTGGTTAATCCACTGCTCTGGGAGAATATTAGCCCCTATATCCGGGGAATCTTTTTCCTGGAAGGTTGGGTTATTAATTATTTTCCAGAAACCCGCTAAATCCTTTTTTTCCCCCGCTTCTCGTAAATCTGCCCATGCTTCCGCCTGCCAGGCAAACTTCCTCCTCTTAATTTCTCTTTTGTAGACGTCTCTACACTCTTTAACTTTGTGGGGGACCCTTGGTTTGGCTTTAAGGCTGCTTTTCAGCTCCCTCAGAGCTTTAGAGCAGTCTTTATCAAACCAACGGGCGTTCCCGTCAGTCTTGAGAGGCACACTGGTTTTTAATAGACCGTCGACCAGCTTAGCAATCTGGTCGAAGGCTTCCATTACCCTCGGTCCATGGACTTCGGTGTCCAGGCAATCATTAATGGCTAGTTTCCCAGCGTCCACCAAGCCCTTATAAAACTTTTCCCCATCTATTTTGGCCCATTTTAATCTCCTACCCTGGTCTGTTGCTCTCTCGGTGATAGTAGGGTGGGCTCTAGTTCTTGGGCCTGCCAAGTACAGCAGTTCCAGGACAAGAGGGTTGTGGTCGCTAAAACCACTCCACTCAATCCCTACACTGATTATCTTATTCATTAGTGCCCTAGAAACCAAGATATAATCTATAAAGGAGGAGCATCCTCTACCCTTAAATGTGGGGGGGAGTGTGCCACCCTCCTGCATCCCTACCATGTTAATGGTGTGTCCAAGATCATATTTAAGCCGTAACGTCCTAAGGGCTAAGCCCAACGGCGTATGAGAGAAATGCGGTCCCTTCTCCATTGGACATCGGGACCAGTCTATATTTATTTTGACCAGTGCCGGGCACAAATGGCAGTTAAAGTCTCCCATGACCACTAGCCCATATGGGAGCCCGTTTTTTTGACCTGTTAGTACCTGGCCCAACCTGTTATCTGGTTCGATGGCAAGGGGGGTGTTAGATCCCGCAATCTCATTATTATAGAGGTTTACAGCGACGAATCTAAGACCTTTCCCAGTGAACCTAACAGCCTGAATCCTGTGGGAGTTGCACTCAAGGCAAGCATAATTTCCCGGTAGGCTCAGATCTGTATAAATAGCCAATCCTCCCATGGCTCTCCCTGATCTTGATTTTTGCGCAGGTACAACAAAGGACTTATACCCTTCTAGGTGGAAATTATTCTCCAGGGCCCAGGTCTCCTGCAGGCATATTATGTGGAATTTCCTAATATATTCAAGCCACTCCTTGTTATTGACTTTCCCAGCCAAACCGGCTATATTCCATGAAATAATTTTTAGTGCGTCCCCCGCCTGGACCCCACTTCGTTGCATCCCTCCTAGAGGTTCTCGCCCTTCCTCCCCCGGGACTGGTCCTTGCGCATCACCCATGCGTGCATTGTCTACGACCCTAGGTTCATCCAACACCTGGCTCCGGGCACTACCTGTTGATAGGTGGGTGAGAATCTCCTGCTCTGTCTTTTTGGCACCTCTGTCCCCACTGTCCCACCTGCAGTGTTCTGTTTGTCAGTCCACCCCCTCGAGTCCATCCAAACAATGGAACCGATTAAATGTTTGGAAGGGTGGTAATGGCCGGTTAAGTGGTGGCCTGTGATTGAACTCATGATGCTGGGCACCCCTTCGGCCCACCCTTTCCCAGTTGTCATAAGAGCGGGTCCCATGTGTGCGAACCGGGACAGGAGGAAAGAAAAAGGACACATGGAGTGTTTGGATTGTTGTCACTAGTGATCTATTCCTTCCCTGGCATATGTGAGCAACTGTTCCAGTATCCCTGAAGCTCACCAATATGCAGTCCCCTATGATGGCTTTACCTGTTCTCCCTATCCAGGGTACCCTTCTGACCATTATTATCTCGTTACTTAAGTGTACAGGTAAAGGTCTATTCTGATTTAGCCACTTAATCACCCTAGTTTTTAAAGTGCAGAAATCCTCAGCTTCACCCTCCTTTAATGGGGGGACACCCGCCATAACTACTGTGAAGTCATTCGTCTCTGGTGGTAAGTTGGGTCTGCGTGGCCTGGGGGGGGGCTTCATTGATGGGGTAGGTGCTACACTTTCTTTCGGCTGTACTATGGGAATGCTGTTTACCTTTGCAGGGGGGCTAAGTCCTGTACAGTTGGATGGTTTATTTAAGGCCGGATTATTCCTCTGAGTTTGTGGTGGGATGGTCGTAATGGGCGCCTGTGAGGGAGCCAGGTGTAGTGCGCTATTCGGGGCTTTTGGGCTAACAGTGGGTTTAAGGACCTTATCATGGGGTTTGGGCGGATTTTTAATGCTACTTAGTGTGGCCTCCAGGATGGTTAATCTTATTTCCACTTTTTTAATGCTTTCACTAATAGGTAGCAAAAGTGACCTAAGCAGGAATTCCAGGTTGCCCAACGGGGCAACAGAAAGAGGGGCGTTGGTGGTGTTACTGGCCATCTCGTTAGGCAAAGTGGGGGCCCCACCGTCCTGAGCCGTGGGTGTGGGGTGTAAATCACCCACCACAGTCACGGTTGGTGTGGTATGTTTGGATAGCTTCCCAAAGTCAGAGTGGGAGATCTTGGGTTTATTTTTAACCTGGGCACCCTTCGACTTCCTCCTACGTTTATTTGGAGGGGGTCCAAATACACCCTGCGCAGCGATTTGTTTAGGTTTAGCTTTTCTAGACTTTGATTGTGGGGGGGGTTGGGAAATTAGATCAATCGTCTCCCTGGTTGGGCTTTCGTTCCTCACTGGAGTTGAGGTCCTTGGAGTTTCTGGGGGCGTTTTTGTGACATCCCTAAGCAGGATGGGGACGTCTTCCAATAGTGTTAGATCTGAGGTAGGTGTAGGGGGATAGTCTCCTAGGGGTCGGCCTTTCAAGTTGTCTATAGAGCGTCTCCGCTCAGCCCTAAGCCGACTTAGCATGTTTTCCTTGTCCCCTTCTCCCCCCGCCCGTGGGAAGTAGTTATCTAAGGTCATATTTCTTGTTCCTGCCTGTCTTGAGGGGGTACATTCCCTTGCCGGGGACGGCATGGTTTCTTAGGGTGTAATACAAGAAATAGGGATGTTTATCAGCCTCTATACCTGGGGGTGGGCGGCGGGGCCAAGAGAATAGGCCCAGCCCGGCCTCCAGCAGCCCCGGACGGCCACAGACGGTCCCGCCCTTGTCCCGGGCTTCTCCCGGCACCCTCCCACGCGCTCCCGCGCCGCGGGAGAACTGGCCGCAAGATATAGTAATCGCTGGCTAAGAGAGGGAGTGGTCGGGGAGAGCAGCCCAGGTGATCTCAATCCGGGCAGGCGGGTGCTCCTGGGAATCAGAGTCCCAGCACCCGCGCTCGCAGCCCCGCCTCGCACAGTCCTCAGCAGTGACCCCCAGCGATGATACAACTCCCCTCACGAAGCGGGACCCGCGGAGCGGGTACCGCGAGCAGTAGGAGTAAAAGTTCTGAGGTGAGAGGCAGCAAAAATCCTGAGTGCAGCTTCCGTTTCTGCAAAGCGTCCCACTGGTCTTGTCCAGCAACGCAGCTTTAGAAGGCTCAAGGGTGGGAGGGAGGGGTCGGGGAGAGCAGCCCAGGTGATCTCAATCCGGGCAGGCGGGTGCTCCTGGGAATCAGAGTCCCAGCACCCGCGCTCGCAGCCCCGCCTCGCACAGTCCTCAGCAGTGACCCCCAGCGATGATACAACTCCCCTCACGAAGCGGGACCCGCGGAGCGGGTACCGCGAGCAGTAGGAGTAAAAGTTCCGAGGTGAGAGGCAGCAAAAATCCTGAGTGCAGCTTCCGTTTCTGCAAAGCAGCCCCAAATTAATTCAGGTCACTTGAGGCAAGGAAGGTGTGCTTTGCTTTGCCACAATAATGTACACTGGACAACCAGAGGGTGCTGTGATGAAACAGAGGGTGGCATGGGTGGGCCAGAGGGTGGCATGAGTAGTCAGAGAGTGGCAGTGGTGACAGAGGGTGGCAGTGATGAAGAAGAGTGTCCCAAACAGGCTGGACACGTAGAAACAACAAGTTCGCAAAACTTGCGACCCGACAGGTAAGTTCGCGTTTGCGAAATTGTACAAAACCCTCGTGTACTGGCAGAAACCCACGCAAACACAAAAAAAAATCCGCAAATTTGCGAGAATTCGCGGATTTTGCGGATTGCGAGTTCGCAAATCCGCAAAATTCGCGAACGCGAGATTCGCAAAATTCGCCCATGCTTACCAGCAAATAGAAAGCAAGCAACTGTGAGTTACAAAACGCTAAGCCAATGGTAAGAAATGGGTGGAATGAGTTCCCAGGGAAGCTTCTGAATGCGCCCAAGAAGTCTTTGCAAACCAGACAGCTGCCCATTATTGTAGACTTTGATTTCACTTCTTAAAAGGAATGTCATGCATTACTTCTCACGTAGAATGTCATACTCCCAATGGGACAGTACTGCGATTTGCAAATGGAATGTCACATTTTCAGTGAGATAGTATTGCACTTCTCGCACGGAATGCTACCTTTAAATGGGATGTTATTGCGCATCTCAAATGGAAAGTCAAACTTTAAGTGGGATAGTTCTGCACTTCCCAAATGGGAGGTCGATTTCATTGAGACAATATTTCACTTCTCAAATGAAATGTCATACTTTACTTTTTACATGGAGTCTTATACTTCCATTGGGACAGTTCTGCAGTTTGCAAATGGGATGTCACATTTTCATTCGGGTGACACTGTACTTCTAAAATGGAATGTCACTTTTTAATGAGACAATATTCAAACGGAATGTCACACTTTAAGTGGGCTAGTATTCCACTTCTCAAATGGAATGTCACTTTTAATTGAACAATATTTCAATTCTCAAATGGAATGTCACTTTTAATGAGACTATTTTCAAATGGCATGTCACACTATAAGTGGGCTTGTACTCCACTTCTTAAATGGAATGTCACTTTTAATTGAACAATATTTAAATTCTCAAATGGAATGTCTCTTTTAATTGAACAATATTTCAATTCTCAAATGGAATGGCAAACTTTAAGAGGGATAGTACTGCACTTCTCCAATTGAAAGTCAATTTCAATGAGACAATGATTCAATTCTCAAATGGAACGTCATACTTTACTTTTCACAAGGACTGTCATACTTCGATTTGGGGTGTCATATTCCCAAGCGGGCGATACTGTACTTATCAAATGAAATGCCACTTTCAGCATAGAATGTTATAGTCTCAGTTGGTGAGGACTGCACTTCTCACACGAATAAAGATTTTCAATAGGACAGTTCAGGCCCTTTCACAAGAAATGTCTTACTTCCAATAGGGAGAGATAGCATTATCCGACACTTCCCAAATGGATTGGCCCACTTTTCCAATGGAATGCTGGACTTAAGGCCGGTGGGCAACAGCACTTGTCAGCAAAATGCACAATTAAAGCGTTTTACTGTGTGAGTGCAGGTGACAGGCAACGGAACTTATTTTTGGGCACCTGGACTTTATTTTCAGCATCAGACTCCGACCCAAATCAGGAGAGAGAAAGGGGGAAAAGAAAGAACCATGAAGGAAGAGAAAGGCGGGAAAACAGTGAGAAGGAGAGGAAGTAGGTAAGAAAAAAAGGCCTGCAAGAGTGACATATAGAAACAGGAAATTTCGGACGAATCTAGACTAGGCAGCCCCGGGCTTTGGCAACCCACACATTCGACATCACCCGTGGTGGTCACCTTAAAAAAAACTTTGGCCCACTGCACTTATATTTCTACAACTTAAGCCACACTTGACTGAAGGGTGCAGGTTGATATTGATGAATTCCCACACTTTTTCTACTTCCAGCACTCATCTTCTTAGAGAAGAGAGACCCCCTTGCTCTCAGCTGGCTTGCTGAGTTCCCCACTGACCCTAGTCGCCCTAAAGAAGTTCAGCATTGCCAACCGACTCCCTCTTGGAAGCCCCATTCCTAAAGACTTTTTAGCATTCCCTAACTCTCTCTTGCGTTTGTGAATCACCTCCTCACAGTTGCAGATTAATTGGCACTAATACAAATGTACACAGCTATAAAACGCGCACTGAGCGCGCACAATGGCAGCCGCCGGGGCCTGCGCATTATCTCTGCGCTGCAGGCATGAAATTCATTTCTCCGGAAAAACACAGCATTTATTTTATTCCATTATTACAATCTCCGTGCAGATATGGCTTTAGTTGGGAAACAGCGCGCCAGAATCTACGGCGCCCCATTTACCCGCAGGGATGCGCATAATATATGCTATGCGACAAATTTCCCCAACACCAAATTTGCCATTTTTAAAATCATATTTTCTGCAAAAGGTCTTTTTGCAGACTTGGCTCTTTTTCCCCACTATGTGCATTTTTTTTTCTCTCGCCATTTTGCCCGGTTTGACAAACTTATGGTATATATATATATATATATATATATATATATATATATATATATATATATATATATATATATATATATATATATATATATATATGACGTGCATGTTCTCTTCTCACAAAAGAATTTCTGAGCACGTGACCTCAGCCTG
This sequence comes from Lissotriton vulgaris, assembly GCF_964263255.1. Taxonomy (NCBI): domain Eukaryota; kingdom Metazoa; phylum Chordata; class Amphibia; order Caudata; family Salamandridae; genus Lissotriton; species Lissotriton vulgaris. The sequence continues at coordinate 648,998,426 of NC_141700.1, read as the reverse complement.
CATCCTTTCTGTTCACAATGAAAGTTCTGTCAGGGGTGACAAATCCAACACAGAAGCATCCATGAAAGGCACACTTGATTTCCAACGAGGGAAGCTTCTGTGCTTGACTGATAATGCCTCTTTGAATGAGCCCCACAGTAAGGCACTGAGCTCCAGGTGGGGCTCAGGCTGACTGAAAGGCTCTAGAACCTTGTGACCAGGAAGACCATTTTATTCTCTTTTGTTGAGAATCCCAATACCCACTTATCATTTTAAGGACCCTTCTTAGTCATAAATAATCGACACTGAATTATGTAAATCGCATCATTCATTGTGACGGCGAAATACTGCGTTCTACTGTACTGTGATGCAGCCTTTGTTTAGCGCTTTATGCCCCTCCTGAGGCACTCTGCCACCCCAGTTCAGACATGGCCATATGCAAATCAGTCTGACCCAGTGCCTCATGGGAACAGTCCAGCCCGAACTGCCAAGCCATGCCTTCCCTGGACCAGATTCAAGCTTCCTAGGATCGGTTTCTGGCGTTGCAGTCGTCTTCAGCCAGGCTTGCTTGAATCCAGTGGCAAAGTGAGCAAGGGACTCATGTCTGAGCATACCCTGCCATAAGTTGGCAGGGTAGGCCATGAGGCACAGGGTCAGACTGATTTGCATATGGCCATGTCTGAACTGGGGTGGCAGAGTGGGCTAAAGAACGGTGATGGATTAAACCCAGATCTGTTGACTGGGTGTGAGTGTTTGATTGGTTCAGATGCTCCGTCCATCACCACCCCCTTTTGTACCACTTTGTTCGCCATAAGTTGGCAGGGTATGCTCAGACGTGAGTCCCTTGCTCACTTTGTCACTGGATTCAAGCAAGCCGGGTTGAAGACGGCTGGAATGACAGAAACCGGTCCTCGGAAGCTTGTTTCCGGTCCAGGGAAGGCATGGCTTGGCAGTTCGGGCTGGACTGTTCCCATGAGGCACAGGGTCAGACTGATTTGCATATGGCCATGTCTGAACTGGGGTGGCAGAGTGGGCTAAAGAACGGTGATGGATTAAACCCAGATCTGTTGACTGGGTGTGAGTGTTTGTTTGGTTCAGATGCTCCGTCCATCACCACCCCCTTTTGTACCACTTTGTTCGCCATAAGTTGTACCATCAATGAATTTCCTATCATTTATCTGCACAATAAGTGACATCACTGGTTTCCTGCTGAGCCCTCTATAAAAGAAGACACAAAAAGGCAAAAAGATGTATGTTTTCTATTATCTGCCTTCAGAGTAAGCAACATTCCTTTTCAAGTTCATTGATACGCTCAATGTTGTATAGCATGTCATACAACCAACACACTCCAAAAACAACATCCTCAATTTTGTCTTCTCAACATCACCAACAGTCCAATGCAAACCACCCAAACCCTTAAACTGGGCTGACCACTCTGCCATCTCTATATTCCTGCTCAGTGTAAATCCAACTAACAAATGTCAACACACAAGATACGACTAAAATTACAGGTCCTTCAAAGACTTTAGCTACACAAAAAGGGTCATCATACAACCTGTGGACTCCAAGGGCAGGTAATCCCTAGACAATCTGTCTTGTTGTTTAAGACCCTTCCCCACTCTATTAGTGGCATGCTTCATCATCGGGTCAACACAGGAGTTGCTGTGAGTAACCGGATGCCGAGAGCTGGGGAATTTCACCAAGGGGGAGGAGGGAGCAGAAGGCAGGAGGAAATTGTTGTACTTGTGGTGGCTATTTTATGCTTAAAGTAAAAACAGTGACCATAATTGTTTTCTTTACCTACGAAACTATCAAAGCCCACCTTACGTTTACTATATCTTCCAGAAGGCATTGGAACAGATGTAAAATAAAACAGAATCCTAGGTTTATTTGTTTTTGCTAGCCAAAACTTGCAAAGAGCTTTGAGTTCTATGAGTACCAATGCTCTGTGAGAGACAGAGTCACCTATAAGACAAGCCATATAGAAACAAGCATTGGCATAGCCAATAGGTCTCGCCTTTGGGACCTTATAAGTGTTTTGCCACGCAACAGTTAATGTTGTTACACCAAGGATATTGTGCTGCATAACTAAATACTTACAAGAGCCCAAAAGCGAGACCTATTGGCTATGTCAATGCTTGTTCATGGTTGTGGATGGGTTATGGCCTCCTTGATAAGGGCAAAGGCCAGTGAGATCTGGCAGGGGCACAGAAAGAAGCACTGAGTATAACAGGAGAGAACAAGGAGGAGGTAGTGGTGAAGCAACGGGCCTGGCTTGTGAGAGGAAAGAATGCGTATGCAGAGGCGGGGGAAACACCATGTGTAGCGCTTGTCTGCCAGGGGTGTGTCAACGTGGATTGCAGCAGGGTGGCGGTCGGGAAAAAAGTTTATGGTAGGTAGTTCCTACAGATGTGCAACGCGGCAGTCAGGAAATGTCAATGGCAGGTTACGCCTACTTAAGTGCAGCACCAGTGAAAGTAGCAAGTCAGGAAAGGCTGGCAGCTGCATCTGCCTGCTTCATGAGGGTGGAAAAATGACAGAATACCCCTGGGCACGAGTGTGGGATTAGGCGCACGTGTGTGAAAGGGTGAGACAAAAGGGCGTGTATGTGAAACCGGGAGGACGACAAAGAAATAAAGACATGGGGCACAAGGCAGTGGTCCCGAGCATGGGGGGACCCCAAGTGTCCAGCGCGACACATCATAAAGGATAATGAGACATAGGAGCAGTAAGTGAAAGCAAGGAAGGGGGGATAGTGCGTGCATAGGAAAAAGGTGTGAGGATGTTAATGGGAAGGAATCTGGGCTGTGGGTTGAGATGCTCCTGTGCGGCCTACTGATGTAATAAGTCGACGATCAAGGGGCCTCCTGGGAACGCTACATGTTAGTGGCGGCAATATGACGGACGTGATGTGATAGGGACCGAATGCCCAGAGTGCGGTCTGTCTGGTATAGTTAGAAGTGCCTCTGTCTGGCGGGGGAGGAGTAGATATCCTGGGGAGGCCTCTGGGCAGTGAGGGTCTAGAGAGTTGTAAACCAATAGTCGGGACGTGAGCTGCGAGCGAAAGGGAAAGAGCTCCACAACAGCGTGTGAAAGTGAGAGCACCCAATAGCAGCTGTGCACGTCACGCGCGCGCTTGTGCGCGTGATAGTAAGCTGGTCACCGGGAAAGTAGCACTTTCCAAAGCAGCTTCTAAATGTCTCGGCCAGACCAGCGCATGCACTGGAGCAGGCCGAGACCTAAAAAGGGCAAAATAATACTTAAAGAGAATAGAGAAGTCACCTGTTCAACTCCTTTTCACTTTACATAGAAACTCTTCTTCCTTTTTTCCTCTTGGCTACATCTATTTGCATCCTGTGTTTTTGTGTGTAAATTTTCACCTGATGTGAAAGGTGGCAAGAAAAGTCATTGGTTATCCCCTGAAAAAATACTTCCAGCAACCTTTCTTCCTCTAGTCCGAGATTTCCAGGGTCCGTCCAATTCCAAAGACTAAGAAGAAAACCATGAAGAAAAGTTAACGCCATGTCGACATCAACAATATAAAAATAATAAATTCAAAGTTACCTTCAAACCTTGAATAATGTCAGGCTAAAAATCCTCACAGTGACAGATCGTAGTCTGCAATACCCCTATACTCTTGAACTGAACCAGAACTAGGATAAAACTATTGAGAAATGTAAAGTTGAGTGGCCCAATCCAACATGGCCTCATGTTGTGTAGAATTGCATGAGTTGTGTGCTTGCAGATGGAATGAAAAATAATTAGGAGAAATTAAAAGTGCAATGGCCCCATCCAAGATGGCTGTACATTGGGTGTGTTGTATGTGTACGCACGGCATGCAACGTGTAATGACTTGCAGGCTTAAGAACACTGACAAGGCTCGCAAGAGAGCCGGTGATGTGAAGGGCTGAAGAAGGCTGAAGATGGCTGCAGGGACTCGCACGGGCTGCAGGAGCACCCCAAACAGCAACACAGCACGCGCAGATATTACTGTTATCGTCCACTTGACCGCCTGCAATAAACGTAAAATAAGTTACATCAGGAGATATTGTAGATCAAAATTCACTCTTGGTGGTCAACGAAATGTAGATGCATGAAATTCAAACAAATCTCTATATACGATGCATCAGTCTACCAATGCCAAGACAAATCCTGACCAGAATGTTAAAGCTTCATTTCTTGTAAATCTTGGCACCATACACAGCAAACACCAAGAGACAAATTGCTCCCAACTGTTCCCCCTTCCAACTGCCCAGCTTCCTTATACTATTCCATTGCCTCATAAACAACACATTCCAAAGATTTTACAGGGTAAGTGCATGTTAAACATACAAGAAGCTATCCCCCATGCCACACTGGAAGGTGGCATATTATGATGATACCAACCTCAAAGGGTTAAAGTTTATGTAAGGAAGGGACTACTAAACAAAAGTGTGTTGGTCAATGGGATGAAATAATTTGATAGCTGAAAGTGGATTAGTCTTGAGGAATGGTAAAGTAGCTTCCTTCTTCTGGAAATAGGCTGTCTGAGCACCACTGCCCAACGCTGCCAGTATCCTCGGACCCTAATACACCAAAAGAAAATAACCTGTTCTCAAGTGGTTGGATCATGCCAAGTCCAGGTTGGTGGACATGCCCAATTGTTTCCAAGAGAAAGCCGATGGCTGACACCCACAGAAAAATAGGCCAAGAGTGCGAGAACATCTTTTCAACTAGGGTACATCATGGGAACAAAATGTGCCTGTGAATCCAAGTCAAACAGCAGTCTGAATCCTTTTCTGCTGCCATGGCATTAGCTTGGCACCTCTCCGGCCTGCAATTTCCTCCTTGCTGTTGGAACAGTGTTAGCTTTGTAGAGCCAAACATTGTGTGATGTCATTGGTATTACCACTGGTATTTCACCAAATTTCCCTGTGGTTTTGGTTAGCTCTGAGTCATAATTGGCCACTGACTGATGCCAGGTTGGCAGGGAAACAGACATACCACCAGGTTCATTTAACATGAAGTTTTGAACACCAACAGATAGTGTGCTAGATACAACAATATGTCAGTGTCCATTAAATGAGGTACTGCCACTTATAGACTGTATGGGCTCTGGTATCTCCCTTCCCCAAATCTAGATTTAAGGAGCATCTCACTTTAACAATCTCAGGTATGTGAAAAAGGGGGTTGAGTTTGAAACCCACATTGGATGCCTTTGGTTATTATGGGGCTTCTGTAAGGACATTGGGGAAAGTAGCTCAGGGCAAGCAACAATTCCTGTTTGGTGGAGTGTTTTGGTTTTTGGTAGGGATAAAATAATGGCTCCACTGTGGGGGCTAGGATTTGACTTGAATTTAACTGGACGCTCCCTGAAGGATGACCCACAGAGAACAAAGCATTTTTTTGGGCAGACACATGACATTTGTTAGCTAGAAATATTTGCTGCCTTGCTGCTGGCAGGTACCATGTATTGCAATGTCCACCCCACTCTTCTCTTTATGAAACTTTGAGTCATAGCTGAATGAAGGTCCAAGCCTGGGGCTTCTGGCATGCAATGGTTGGCCTGGAGGGGGAGCTGGCTTGCACCAAATGCCTTTTAGAACTGCAAGATCTGTATGGTGGGGGTGACACCATGAGGACATCAGGTTCTCTGAGTGTGCTGGGTCATTCCTGGAGTTTAGAATATTTGGGCTTGTGGACTGCAGAGGCTCTTGAGAGGCTAGGCAGTTGGTGTGTACCTTTGACCATTAACGTGATTCCAAAGTATAAGAAGCATCCCATGATTCAGGCAATCATTAGAATTGCTACTGGTTTTGACAAAGGTGCATATATTCATTTTTTTAACAAACTAAAACGCTCTTTTATACTTTTCATTTTGCAACTTCGGCTGGACTACTTCCCAAACAATATATTTCTGTCTTAATTGTACCTTTTTGTTAAGCCTTTTTCTTACTTCTATTGTTTTGAACTTCTTTTATCCTCTGAAATGATTTCAGGGGGAAATTGAAAGCTCAATACATATATCCTTTAACGGAGCCGAGCTTCAAAGCAGAACGTTGAAATTTGCAAAAATTAAAAAGCTCTTTTTCACGTTGCACCTTTGCGGCTGTAGTGTATTTGTCATTACCTTTTCTTATTTGACTTTCTGTTTCAAATGCTTAGGAAACTGAGGGCAGTGTATCGTCTTTTCCAGCCCTGGAACATACCGATAGATTACGCCACACATGGAAGCTGCAGTTAAACATATCTTTATTCTCCAACATCCACTCATGCTCTGCTCATTATGTCATACTTCCGAGAACCCCACCCGTGTAGTAGGTAGATTCTGTCAAAGTCCACCCAGATTAATTGAAAGTGGCCTAACCCCAGATGGCTGCTAGGACTCTGACATGCAACAACGAGAAGTGGTGTTCCTTTATAACATTTTAATCATGTTTTTCTAGGAATTCAAACAGTAAACATTCCGAAATAATTCATTTAAAATTTTTAATTTCATTTCAACTTGTTTCAACGCTGTACAAAATACATTTATAAGCAAATACATTTCCATCAATAACCCAATGCATTTCGGAACCTAATGTTCCTTCGTCAGGGGTTTTGTTGAGAAAGAGAAAGAATAAAGGGAACATATTAAGACGATGCCATGTTAATGAGTTTTACATTTTAGAGATCCATTTCTATTGACTAACGGTTTTTGACAGGACGATTACTGTTTAGGTTCTGATGTTTGAAATGTCCTGATATTAACCTATGATTTTTAAGAATATCATCAGTCTTACCTAGATTGAGGGATTTGGTGTTCAAAGACACGCGAAATGCTAAGGTTAACCTGAAACTGTGGGCATCTGTATATAAATGAACAATGTTTTAACGCGATGTTAAGTGTGCATTTGCGAGGTAATATCTCAATGTACTCGATCTTACCTGTCAAAGACAGTGTTATTAAATGCGGGATAATTGTGGCAACCTGAAAATTTAAACAGGATGTATTCAGGGTTCGAAATTTAAATGCAACTTTTTTATTCGAGTTGGTAGCAGTGGTGTGATTTAAACAGCTCACCTGCGTGAATTGAAGGGCTGTTCACGATATATATGTGAAGTGATAGCAGGATCCCGTAGGTTTGATAACTGAAACGAAGGAACATTAGGTTCCGAAATGCATTGGGTTATTGATGGAAATGTATTTGGTTATAAATGTATTTTGTACAGCGTTGAAACAAATTGAAATGAAATGAAAAATGTAAAATGAATGATTTCGGAATGTTTACTGTTTGAATTCCTAGAAAACATGATTAAAATGTAATAAAGGAACACCACTTCTCGTTGTTGCATGTCAGAGTCCTAGCAGCCATCTGGGGTTAGGCCACTTTCAATTGTATTTCAAATGCTAGCAGGCATTAATCTGACATAGCACACATATCAAAAATAGTTGTTTGAACCTCAAAAACTCGAGTGCGATTTTCACACACATACATTAAAGTCCACCCAGAAACACAAGGAGCCTAGTCGGTGTAGCATCAATATACTACATCTCACTCTTTGTTAAATAAAAAGTGGCAGACACATTTCAAATCAAAGTCAAAGTCAAAATCAGCTTTATTCGATGCATGTAAAAGAGAACACCATAAAAGCATAATAATGCACGCATATACTAACAACATTACTACATAACAACATGATTAGTTTTAAAGAAGTTAACAATTTATAAAATTTAAAGCCAAACAATGGCGAGATTAAGGCCAATTTTCGATGCAAAAAATACAAGTATGCCTATTATACGGAATACTGTTAAAAACATTATCCTTGATAGTCTAAGTCGGATCAAGTTTTACTCATTGAGCTGTTCAGGTAGCGTATTAACCAATTATAAAGTGCTAATGCATTAAGGTGCCAAGGATACATGAGATATAAGCTGCCACAAGTTATGTGATAAAGTGCTGGTGCATAATAAGTGCAAAACAGTACATAAAGTGCGCAATGCCACATCTTATCATGATCAAATCAAATTTCCTCGATCAGTCTGTGAGGCGCTCGTACTGGTCTGCCAGCTTGGTGATCCAAGGTGATTGATGTTCACCCTCATCAGGCAACAGCAGCACAATCTCAGGGGCTGGAGCCAGACCTCTGGGTGTGGTTGCCTCCACCTTAGTTTCAGGATCTGGTGAGTGTCAAGGTAGGTTTAAAGTGTGATGTATCCCAAGTGATGGATTTTCCAAAATGATGTGCTGTCAACATGTGCCCTTGAATGCCACTCCCTGTAGAGGGTTAGCGGCGAAAGGGGTGTCTGTCTTTCTTTTCTGTCTCTGTTTTACCAATACTCAGTCTGCTTTGTCAAAGACTGTTTCCTGGGGGTGGCGGTGCTGATCAGAGTACACTTTCATTTTACGCTTACAAGCAGTGTCGGCACATAAGTTGTCAGCATTCACTGATTGATCTGGTGTCCATTAAAATAGTTTTGTTCAGATGTCTCTCCCAAATAACAAGGTAGCTGGAAGCCCACCCATTGTGGCATGAGGAGTTGATCGATAAGCCCAGAGCTTGCTTCAAGTCAATTCCTTCCATGAATACTCGTTGACTTACCCTCTTGAGGGTGCCCCTACATCTTCTGACTCTACCATTGGCTTGGGGCCAGAGGGGTGTACTCTTTTGGTGTTTGACGTTGAGTCATGCATAGTCATTGAGCCAACTCAATGATCCACTGCCTCAGTCTCTCAGGTATGATGATTCTCAAGCCTCTCAGTATTATGCCTTCTTGGTGAATGCTAACTCCTCCGGTACGTCTTTAAACATTTGAAACTCAGTATTATCAGCCAAGGGCCGTGCACGTCATCTCTATAATTGTGTTTATTTTTTTTTATGTGTTCTTTCTTTCAATCCATGATAATACCAATATATGTATATATCAAATTTTGTTTTAGAACAGTCTTAAAAAGGATAGGATAGAAGATAAAACATGACTTTATTTGACACATACTAATACAAAAAGAGGGACGGGAACATAATAGACATACATACAATAGTATATCATAAATAGTTCTTGAAAGTGATCAAAAGTTCTTAGAAAGTGGATATTCAGTTCTTCATATCAATCACTGGACCCCATATTTCTATACCCAATTTCCATCTTCATGAGCCTTTAATAGCATATAAACTGTATTCCAGATTAAAAATAGGTAAAAATCTAGCTCTCCCTAGCTCAAAAGTCCGAGCATCTTTCTGCAGCCACAAAGAAGCAATACATAATCTAGCTATGGCGGTGGCTAGGAAAATTAAATAACAAAACTTGTGTACTAACTGCTCGCCCCTTGCATTTTCGTCTATCCTGAAGAGCATATGGGAAGCAGATATTTTTACAGTCACCCCCATTATTTCGGAGAGAAATTTCTCGAGATGCTCCCAAAAATTGCTCAAGTGTCCACATGAGTAAAAGATATGAACCTTGCCTGCATCCTCTGTACCACAGCAAAAACATTCCCATCATTTACCCCTTCCCATTTTAAGATTTTGGCGGGGTATGATAAAGATTAAACACTGTCTTATAGTGCTGAGAACGTAGATTAGCAGACATAAATAACCTCCCTGTCAGGTCAATAGAATGTTACACTTGAGTGCCCTGGCACCCTAACCTATTATCCCATTTAAGATTTTGGACATTCAGATCACCCATCTGAGTATCCAATAGCAGGTTATACAGAGTGCCAATACGGGCATTCTTCCTAATAGCTTCAACAAAGGCATTCAGCTCTATGCTCCGTCGGCTTTTACACTAATAGTCGCAGATTTGTAAAAACTTAAAAAATTCAGATCTAGGTAACTGATATTTGTCAGTTAGCATAGCATAAGATACCATGCGCCCATTAACATATAGATCTCCAATATATAAGATCCCTTTAATCCTCCATCTGTCTATAGTCCAATCCCAAAATACAGACGGTAGTGACCCAGAAGCAGACATTGGAGTATAATAGGAAACCCTTTCAAATTGATACCATTCCGTACAGCCTTCCAGACCTTATAAGCAGTGTTTAACACCTTAAACCTGTTTTTTTTTAAATAGCTGAGCTCCAGCATCATAAATAAACGGATCTTGGCTTCAGCACCTAGTAGCATCTGGTAGATAGATGGATATTCTGCTGTATTAGAAACCTCTTCCTCAGTTCATAGAATTTGCATGCTTTGTAAAATACAGGCATAATAATATAGTGTAAAATCAGGAACCCTTCTCAGGAGGTAAAGTCATAAAGCGCATTGCTCTACGGGACTTCCCCTGACCCCACAAAAACCTGGCACAAATTGATTGGAGTAATTGCAATTGGATACAGGTGATTTCTAGCAGGACTGATCGAAAAAAGTATAAAACCCTAGGTAAAATCAGCATTTTAAGAACATTGCAGCACCCCACCAATGAAAGATGCAGACATTCACAATGATCTAATTGTTGTCTCATTGCCCTTACAATGGATCCCTAATTAACCTCCACTAGTGTTGTTAAGCAGGTCCTTAATTTAACACCTAAGTGTGATATAAAATACAAAATACAAACCTGGTTCATGATCCTAAGGCCGTTATTGCAATCTTTATTCAAACACAACATTCGTGTTTTGGACAGATTGAGTTTGTAGCCGGAGGCTGTGCCAAATAAAAGGGCCAGCTGTTCTATCTCAAGCATAGCAGCAACATGATTAGATGTAACAACAACCGCAATGTCGTCAGCATACGCGAGCACCCGATATTGCTCTTGCCAGCAAATTACTGATTCGATTCTAGGGTTCTGCTCTAGCATAAGTAAAAATGGATTAATATACAGTGAAAACAGCAATGGGAAACACAGGCATCCCTGTCTTTCACCTCTAGTGACATGTACAGGATCCGATTCTAAGCCCATTATGCAAATTCTGGCAGTCGGCCTACAATATAAAGCCTGGATACCTTCAACAATGCCTTGATAAAACCTTAACCATTGTAAGAATGCCCACAAAAATTCCCATGCGACCCGATCAAATGCTTTTTCAGCATCTAATAGGATCAGACCAAATTTACTACCCTTCAGTGTTGGCTACATCTAATAGAGTTGTTACCCTGTTGAAATGGTTAACTGTGCCCCGCTCTTCTATGAACCTGTGTTGCCAAATCGATACTAGAGGGGTTACGACTTCCGCCAATCGGGTCGCCGAGATTTTTGCATACATTTTGCCATCGCAATTTAATACCGATATGGGTCGGTAAGAGCCCGGAAGATCAGGTGACTAATTTATTTTTTTTTAAAACAATTATACTTGCCTCATCCCATGATGGAGGAGCTGCGCCTATCTGTGCCTGTTGAAAAGTAGATGGTACAAAAGGGGGGTGGTGATGGACGGAGCATCTGAATCAATCAAACACTCACACCCAGTCAAAAGATCTGGATTTAATCCATCACCGTTCTTTAGCCCACTCTGCCACCCCAGTTCAGACATGGCTATATGCAAATCAGTCTGACCCTGTGCCTCATGGGAACAGTCCAGCCCGAACTGCCAAGCCATGTCTTCCCTGGACCGGAAACAAGCTTCCGAGGACCGTTTTCTGGCATTCCAGCCATCTTTAGCCCGGCTTGCTTGAATCCAGTGGCAAAGTGAGCAAGGGACTCACGTCTGAGCATACCCTGCCACACTTATGGCGGCCAAAAGCGGTACAAAAGGGGGTGGTGATGGACGGAGCATCTGAATCAATCAAACACTCACACCTAGTCAAAAGATCTGGATTTAATCCATCACCGTTCTTTAGCCCACTCTGCCACCCCAGTTCAGACATGGCTATATGCAAATCAGTCTGACCCTGTGCCTCAGTGGAACAGTCCAGCCCGAACTGCAAAGCCATGTCTGATTTGCATATAGCCAGGTTCTGAGCTGGGATGGGGCAGTGAGATAAATAACGGTGATGGATCAAGCCCTGATCTTTGGACTGGGTAAGAGTGGTCTGTTTAACTCAGACACTCTGTTCATCACCACCCCCTTTTCTAAATCGTTTTTGGCCACTATAGGTGTGGCAGGGTATACTCAGACATGAGTCCCTTTCTCACAGCTCCATCAGGATTCAAGCAAGCCGGGCCGAAGAAGGCTGAAATGCCAGAAACCGGTCCCCGGTAGCTTGTCTCCTTTCTGGTGAAGAATTGGCTTGGTAGTTTAGTCTGCCCTGTTCCCATGATGCACTGGGCCAGGGACAGACTGATTTGCATATAGCCAGGTTCTGAGCTTGGATGGGGCAGTGAGATAAATAACGGTGATGGATCAAGCCCTGATCTTTGGACTGGGTAAGAGTGGTCTGTTTAACTCAGACACTCTGTTCATCACCACCCCCTTTTCTAAATCGTTTTTGGCCACTATAGGTGTGGCAGGGTATACTCAGACATGAGTCCCTTTCTCACTGCTCCATCAGGATTCAAGCAAGCCGGGCCGAAGAAGGCTGAAATGCCGGAAACCGGTCCCCGGTAGCTTGTCTCCTTTCTGGTGAAGAATTGGCTTGGTAGTTTAGTCTGCCCTGTTCCCATGATGCACTGGGCCAGGGACAGACTGATTTGCATATAGCCAGGTTCTGAGCTGGGATGGGGCAGTGAGATAAATAACGGTGATGGATCAAGCCCTGATCTTTGGACTGGGTAAGAGTGGTCTGTTTAACTCAGACACTCTGTTCATCACCACCCCCTTTTCTAAATCGTTTTTGGCCACTATAGGTGTGGCAGGGTATACTCAGACATGAGTCCCTTTCTCACTGCTCCATCAGGATTCAAGCAAGCCGGGCCGAATAAGGCTGAAATGCCAGAAACCGGTCCCCGGTAGCTTGTCTCCTTTCTGGTGAAGAATTGGCTTGGTAGTTTAGTCTGCCCTGTTCCCATGATGCACTGGGCCAGGGACAGACTGATTTGCATATAGCCAGGTTCTGAGCTGGGATGGGGCAGTGAGATAAGTAACGGTGATGGATCAAGCCCTGATCTTTGGACTGGGTAAGAGTGGTCTGTTTAACTCAGACACTCTGTTCATCACCACCCCCTTTTCTAAATCGTTTTTGGCCACTATAGGTGTGGCAGGGTATACTCAGACATGAGTCCCTTTCTCACTGCTCCATCAGGATTCAAGCAAGCCGGGCCGAATAAGGCTGAAATGCCAGAAACCGGTCCCCGGTAGCTTGTCTCCTTTCTGGTGAAGAATTGGCTTGGTAGTTTAGTCTGCCCTGTTCCCATGATGCACTGGGCCAGGGACAGACTGATTTGCATATAGCCAGGTTCTGAGCTGGGATGGGGCAGTGAGATAAATAACGGTGATGGATCAAGCCCTGATCTTTGGACTGGGTAAGAGTGGTCTGTTTAACTCAGACACTCTGTTCATCACCACCCCCTTTTCTAAATTGCTTTAATCCAGTGGCAAAGTGAGCAAGGGACTCACGTCTGAGCATACCCTGCCACACTTATGGCGGCCAAAAGCGGTACAAAAAGGGGTGGTGATGGTCGGAGCATCTGAATCAATCAAACACTCACACCCAGTCAAAAGATCTGGATTTAATCCATCACCGTTCTTTAGCCCACTCTGCCACCCCAGTTCAGACATGGCTATATGCAAATCAGTCTGGCCCTGTGCCTCATGGGAACAGTCCAGCCCGAACTGCCAAGCCATGTCTTCCCTGGACTGGAAACAAGCTTCCGAGGACCGGTTTCTGGCATTCCAGCCGTCTTCAGCCCGGCTTGCTTGAATCCAGTAGCAAAGTGAGCAAGGGACTCACGTCTGAGCATACCCTGCCACACTTATGGCAGCCAAAAGCGGTACAAAAGGGGGTGGTGATGGACGGAGCATCTGAATCAATCAAACACTCAAACCCAGTCAAAAGATCTGGATTTAATCCATCATCGTTCTTTAGCCCACTCTGCCACCCCAGTTCAGACATGGCTATATGCAAACCAGTCTGACCCTGTGCCTCATGGGAACAGTCCAGCCCGAACTAGACAACATATCCCTTTCCACTCTTCAAAAAAGGTTTTATATATTTCTAGAGGCAGTTTGTCGGGTCCAGCCGCTTTACCACTAGCTAGGCTATTAACGGCCGCCTCCAGCTCCTCCATAGTTATTGGCGACTCCAGCCTATATATGTCTTGGAGACTCAAGGTTTCACCATTAGGATTTTGCAGCAAGGCCTCAATTGCCTGCGTATCATTACTATCTCCAGTGTACAACCCCTTGAAGAAATCATGAAAAACATTTAGGATCCCAGCCGGGATGTCCACCGAGTTGCCCTAAGAATCAGTTATGACCTCGATTATTTGGGCTGCTTCTCTAGAACGAAGCCTTTGCACCAAACAGAGCCCAGCAGCTTCCCCATACTCATAACTCTGTTCTTTGTTCAGAGCATGCTTAATGGCTATTTCTTTACTCCAATGAAAGTTGATTTTGGCTTTGCAGTGTGCAACCTCTGTTTGCAGTGGTGCAATATCGCCCTTTACATATATCCCCAAGATAAGATTTTCTTCAGCTGTTATGAGCTTCGCATACAATTCCTGAGTTACCAGTTTCAGCTGCTTCTGCTAATGTAACCCAAAACTAAGGGTTTCCCCCTAAACACAGCCTTTAGGGCATCCCAGACAAAACCAACCGTGGTAGAAGTAAGATTAATAGTCAGGAATTGCCTAATCCACTCATTCATGTGCACAACAAATATTACGTCTAACAGAAGTTTCCTATCAAATGAAAATGATCTGGGCTTAATACCTGCATTGAGTGCCTGAATATTCATTACCAAAGGTCCATGATCAGCCGTGAACTGGGGAAATTCTTGTATATCTGCATCGGTCAGTAACGCAGTTGACACAAAAAAAGAATCTATCCTTACTAACTTCTGATGCAGGTAAGAATAAAATGTGAACCCTGGATCAGAACCGCGTAAAGCGGCGCAGACATTGACTAACCCATGATCCAAGACCAAGTGCTGAAGGGCCTTGAAGACTTTAGGTTTCCTGCCTTTATAACTTTTAGTATCCACCGGCAAGCCCTGAGGCTTGAGATGTATATTAAAGTCCCCACACAGAATTAAAGGAGTTGGCTATGATGCTAATTCAACATTCAATCCATCTAACACGGCTGCCTTATCAAAGTTGGAGCCGTATACTGAGCAGACAGTGCATCTGATAGTCCCTAAAATAAATTCAACAATGGCCCGCCGCCCCTGTTTATCCCCCAGTGCTCTTCCCATCCCCTGTATAGAATTTTTTGCCAATACCGCGACTCCCCGAGTTGTTGTAGATTGCTGTGTGCATATCAATGTTGACAATCCCAATTCAGCCCAAAGCTTTCTTTTATCCCATGGAATGTGGGTTTCTTTATACAGACTAAATCTGGTTGAAGCACTCGCAGCTCTGCAGCCACCCGTTGCCTCTTCCCATAATTATTCAGCCCACATACATTAAGAGAGCAGATCCGTAATGCTGGGAACATATTTCTATCCCCCATCAGATGTCAATGTTTCTAACCAGTCTGAGACCATATGCATTGCTTGTTTACGTTTTCCGCTTTTTGTTCTTACACTATCATGGATTGTTTTTTCTTGTGCCCACTGCCCCTGTGCCCCACCCTCATCCCCACCCCCCAATACTTACCCCAACCTCCAACACCGGGCTTCAGCCGAAGCCCTGCCCCTCCCCAACCCTTACCCTGAAAAGAGGCTTTAAGACAGATGGTCCCTGAGATGGCTCAAGCTCCTGCCCGCCCAGATTGCCATGCCCCACAGAATCATTACTTCTTTCCCCCTGTTTTTTATTCAGTTTTTTTCTTCAACAGGCCAATCATAAGCCAGATGATAGAGAGAAGAAGACAGACATATAAGAATTATACAAAATATATAGAATAGAGAAAAAGTAGAAGAACCCACAACACACCCTATTTAAAAAAAAAACAAATCCTACAAGTCCTATCCCTTCTTACAGGGATTGCAGATATTCTTTAGCCGGCAGTTCTGCAGTAAAAAATCGGACTTGCTCCTTAAAAATAACTTTCAATTTAGCTGGATTCAGCAGGTAGGCCTGTGCCCCTTTGCCTTGAAAAGGGTGAAGAGTTGCCGTAATTGCCATCTTTTCTCAACCGTCAGGGGACAGTAGTCTGGGCGTACAAAAAACTCCATCCCTTTCCCTGTTTTCTTTAGATCCGTGCATGCTAAGTCATAGACTGCCTCTCGAGCCAAGAAGTTGTTAATTGATATTAGAATAGCCCTAGGTCTGGGGGTGTTTTGTCCAGGTCTTATGCGCTGTGTGAAAGGAAATCTGTGTGCTCTCTGAATCTCCCGATTCCAGTCCCATTGCGGTAGTCCTGGGAAGGCCTCAGTGAAGAGCTCAATGATAAATTTTCGCGCATCTAATACTTCTGCACATTCTGGAATGTCCGGACCCACAGGCTGTTGTGACGCAGACAGTTTTCAAGGTCCGTCAGCTTCCAGAGAGTATCATCCTTCGATGTGCGCATTGCTTCTGTAGTTGCCTTTTGCACAGCTAGTTCATTCTCCAAATTAGAGATGGGCATTTCAGCCTCATTAAATCTCTCTGCAAATTCTGTGCATGATTTGGCTATCCGACGAACCGAATTCTGGAGTTTTCGACAAGCACCCTCAGTGCGCTGACTTTCAATGCGCGTCTCCTCTCTAAGGGCCATTACACTTTGATATATGACCACTAATGAAATGTCCTCAGTCTTCTCCAGGACCTTTTCACTATGCTGCTTACAGTTGTCACACCAGTAGCTCCAGATTCAGCTAAGAAGGAATAGTCCCATTGCATGGCCTGTGTTTTCGGTAGTTTTAAGACTTGCACCCCATCCACCTCTCTTCCGCACTGTTCTTGGGCTACTTTCTGGTGTGCCTAGTGAATCTGTTCCCAGATCATCCAGATGGAAATTACTAAAACCACTGTGGCCACTATCAGGAGAGCCCCCCTTATGTCTTGGGTGAGTAGTTGGTTCAAGCTCATCTTCAGAAGCGTCTGAGGGGTCAGAGAGGGAAAATAAATTGTCCCCTGAATCCATCTCTTTTATCGCACTTTGACTTCTCATGTTATCCTTAACCTTATCCTTATCCCTTAAAATAGAATGATTTGGGGGTTCATGCTCCTGCCCATTTATTATATAGGCTACTGCCAGGAGATCTTCAGCAGCAACCTCTACTGTGCTTTGTTTCGTGGCCAACTGATCAGTTTCAAAAATAGTATTGACCCATGCCTTATTAACCGTTCTTAAGGCTTTTCCCCCTTCGTTCATATTGCCAGATATGTCCCCTGTTAGATCATCCCTCTGCAAATGTGCATCCTTATGCCCCCAGCCAGTATTCACGATGTCCCCCTTTTACCACTCTGTCTAGTTCCCTTAGCAAGACTCGTGTGTACGGAGGGAAGTTGCTTCCTCATTTTCCCTGCCAAAAATAGAGACAGTACTGTCTTCTTACCGCTTACTTCCAGACGTATGCTGTCTTTTTTCCCTCTGGTATTGGGTCGCTGTTTTTGCCAACTAGCAGCCCTCCGGATCCCCCAGCTTCCATGGGGTTGCGAATCTTACCGCGCCCAGCCTTTGGAGGCATTGACACAGAGGATGCCAATCGAACAGCTCTACATTCCGCAGTCTCCTGATGTATGTGAACCCGGAAGACCGCCACACCAGCTCCAGCAACCGCAAAATTGCTACTCGGGACACCACCACAGCAAGATAGGCACACCAGAGCATACCGCTCCACCAGGTAAATTTGGGTTGTTATCCTGTCAGCTTCAGTTACAATTAGCTACCGCGATTCAGTTTATTGGGTTCATCAAACTGAGAGGATGCAGTGTCATACACGAAGAGCATGGGTCCAGGAGCTCGGGCTTCCAAGACCGTCAACATGGTCGCCATCTTGCCTCCCAGCTCTATGATTGTGTTTCAATGAGTTCTTTAACAATAGTCAGGTCTTGGTCTGCATTGGTCCACAGACAAGGCGCTTGTCTGCAGAACTTCACAATAAAATTGAGATATTGCTCAACTGTCCTGGATGTTGAGCTCGGCTGATGTAGAGACGCTTGTGAAAATTAATCAGCTGGGTTCTGATCTTTCCCAGGTTTGTGTACAATCTCATAGTCATACTTTTGCAACCTCAACCTTCACCTTTTATTGCAAGGAGCCATCTTAGCCTTCGAGCTATAAAAAATACTGAGTAGCGCCTGGTAATCTGTGATGACAGTAAATCGCTTAGGAATACATGAAAAGGCCCACACCACAGCCAGACTCTCCTTCTCTGGCTGAGAATAGGCATGTTCTGTTTCATACAGGCTTCAATTGGCTTAGGACACATGTGGCTCTGCGCATTCAGATGGCCATTGTGTTGAGCAAGGACTGCCCCCAGCCCCTTCAGCCTCACATATACTGTGACTTCAGTAAGCAGCTTGGAGTTAAAGTAGGCCATTTCATTTGTGTTCTCAATTGCATGTTTGATTTCTTTGTAACTATGATTTCATTGAAATGACCACTGAAAAAGAACATTCTGCTTTGTCAAGTCTCTCAATGGGGCATCCACTGGGGCAAAATTGTGAATGTATCTTGAGCAATAACTGGACATGTCTATAAAGAATTGCAGCATGGTAAAAATGTTTGGGAGGTATCATTTCTGCATCTGGAGTCATTCCCTCATCAGAGAATATTTGCCCAAAAAACGTAATTTTGGCTTTGTGAAATTCACATTTCACTACATTCAAAGTGAGACCCGCATCAGCAACTACCTAACACACTTCAGTGAGGGTTTTGTCATGTTCTTTCTGGGTTCTTCCAAATTCCAGTATGTTGTCACTTTAATTGAAAGCGTGTGCCACAGGGTGGATTATTCTTCAGATAAAATCCTGAAATATTTCAGCAGCTGACTACACTCGAAAACTCAGTCTCTTGTATCTGAAAAAAACAACATGAGCGGAAAAAGTGGTAATATACCTGCAGTTCTCTCCTACCTCAAGCTGGTGGTGCCGTTTGTTTAGGTCAAGACGGGATAAGACTTTATCTCCATTAAGTTGCATGATCATATTCTCTATGCGAGGACCAGGCTGTCTCTCCCTCGCAATGGCTCTGTTTGGCTGGTGCACATCAACACAAATGCACACTGCTTCACTACTGTCCTTTTTTGATACAACTACTATGGGCGACACCATCGGTGTGGGAACTGTGAAACGCTCAATGATGTCATGTTTTTAAAGTGCTGCCAACTCTTTCTTCACAGCTTCTTGCAGATGAAGAGCAACTCTGCTGTGCTGCAGTGCAACCAAATGAATGTCTGCGTTGATATGAAGCTGTACTCTCATTGTCAAATGTCAAAGGCTTTTGTATAGCGCAACAATTCACCAGAAGAGGTCTCAGGGCGCTTGGCAAAAAGAAGGCATCAACCTTGAGAGGAGCGAGAATGTCTGTAAGCGGAATTAATTAGGAAAGAGCCAGGTTTTCAGACTCCTGCGGAACGCTTGGTGGTTAGAGAGAGACAACAGATGGGAGGGCAGCTTGTTCCATAATTGAGGTGCCAGGTACGAGAAAGCCCTGCATCCATTTCTGGAGGTACGCGCCTTTGGCTGTGAAAGAAGGGACTTCGAGCTAGGACGTAGGGTTCTGGACGGTCTATACCAGACTAGTTTTTTTGCCAGGTAAGAAGGGCCTGTACCATAAAGGAGTTTATGAGTAAGACTTAGGATTTTAAATTGACATCTTTGGCGCACGGGGAGCCAGTGCAGTTCTTTTAGACTAGGTGCAGAAGCAGACCTCGGCGGTAGTCCCAGTACCAATCCGGCGGCCGCATTCTGAAGTATTTGAAGTTTGGTAAGCACACACTCATTGATCGCCACAAACATAGCATTTCCATACTCTAGACGGCTTATAATAAGCCCCTGAACGAGAGGCTTTCTTGCCTCTACAGGAAGCCATTTAAAAATTTTGCGCAGTTGTTTAAGTATTCCGTAACAAGTACCAGATACTTGGTTCACATGTGCTTTCATCGAGAGAGCACTGTCAAGCATGATGCCCAGGTCGCACACCACTTCTTTAGGCTCCGGGCAGGGTCCAAGTTCGTGAGGCCACCAATCCTGGGACCAGATGGTTTTAGCCTTGCCAAATAGCAAGATTTCAGTTTTGCTATAATTGAGTTGGAGCTTATTATCACTCATCCAGCCGCTAATATGAACCATGCACTGTTTGAACCTAACACAGGTGTCAAGAAACTGAAAACTGCAGGTGATTAATACCTGTGTATCATCTGCGTACGACACTGTGGAGTAGCCATAAGATTTTATAATATTGGCCAGAGGGGTCAAATATAGGTTGAACAACAGGGGACTAAGAATCGACCCCCGTGGCACCCCCAGAGTGAGAGGCATGTTTCTGGATACAAGGGTGTTCATTTTGAGATAAGTATAGCGGCCGGCGAGGTAGTCTTCAAACCAGGCTAAGGCGTTGCCCCTGACACCAATCTCCCACAGCCGATGTTTCAGAATGCTGTGGGAGATGGTGTCAAAGGCCGCCGATAGATCCAACAGGACCAGAATGGCTGACTTCCCTTTGTCCATGGAGAGCCGAATGTTATCTACTATCTCAATCACTGCGGTCTCCGTACCGTGAGCGGCACGAAAACCTGACTGTGAGGGATCAAACAATGCATGTATCTCAATGTAGGTGGTAACTCGTTTATTTACTAGATGTTCAAGTACTTTCCCAAAGAATGGTAGAAGAGATATAGGTCTGTAATTGGATAGGATGGAGGGGTCACTGTTGGGATTTTTGAGAATTGGCTTGACCTGGGCTAGCTTCCAACTGCTAGGAATAGAGGCACTCTCAAAGGAGTGATTAAAAATGTTAGTCAGCGTGCCGGCCAAAAGCGGGAGTATCCCACTGCATCTACGTGGGGATAGTAAATCGGTGGGGGAACCCGATTTTATTTTCTTAAGGGCTTCTAACATTTCATCCGAGGTGGTAGGCTCGAATTCGGTTAAGGACGGGATGACAGTGGTTTCAGTGGAGACCACAGTCCCTGGAAATGCTGCGCCTGACATGGGCTCATCCTGATTGGCTGCTGGAAATGAGGAGTAGATTAACTTAATTTTGTTATCGAAATAAAAAGGTAATGAGTTCACCCACTCTAAGGTGGGGATAAATGCTGAGCGCTACGCCATAGGGGTGGTGAACTCCTTCAAGATTTTATGCAGTTCTTTACTCGAATTGGCCGCCTTATTTATTCTCTGCGAAAGGTAAAACGTTTTTTCTTTCTTTATGTTTTTTAAACAGTTAGAGTGAGTGAGTTTATAACTGTCGCGGTTTTCTTGCGTTCTATTTTTCCGCCAACGCCTTTCAGCTGTTCTGCTGGTCGCTTTCTCACACTTCAAGTCCTCAGTGAACCAAGGTGAGGCAATGCTCTTAACGTTGACTGAGGTTTCCGGGATAATTTCATCAAGAGTGTTTTTAATTGATACATCCAGTTGGGTTACCATTAGTTCAATATTCTCATAATTGTTATTGGATGGTACGAAGTAAGACAGGAACGCCTCGGGAGTTAGTTTGTGCCAAGGACGTATAGATACTGTTTTTTTCTGATTGGTTATCCTTGACCTCAGTGGTTTAGGAAATTTAAAATTAACTAAAAAGTGATCAGTCCAGATCATAGGCGTGGGTGATTCACAAGTGAAATTTGCTATGTTAGTAAAAATTAAATCAAGGGAGTGGCTGGCCTGATGAGTAGGGCCGAGTACCCTTTGTGTGAGACCCAAAGTTTCCAAGGCGGTTATTAGGTTGCAAGAGTCCGTGTCATGCGTTAGCTCAGCGTGATGATTGAAATCCCCAAGTAGGATAAAATTATCAGTGGCCAGCACATGTGATGCTAATATGTCTAAAAGATTGTTGGCGAATTTTGATTTCTCTCCCGGGGGTCTATATACCAAAGCAGCCCTTCCAAAGGAGTTAGTGTTAAGTTTCATGTTAATTATTAAAATTTCCAGCCATTCATTAGAGAGTGACTCGAGCTTAGAAATTTCAATGGGAGCTTTTGCCGCAATGGCAATGCCTCCCCCTCTCTTTAGTACTCTATCATGTTTGATGATCTGGTATTCGTTAGAAAAAGCAATGGCTATATCAGGTGAAGCCAGGCTGTGAAGCCATGTTTCAGTAAAGAAACAGATATCGGGTTTTTATTATCCAATAGGCTCCAAAGCTCAAGAGCATGCTTAGGGATAGATCTGGTGTCAAGATACAGCGCTGAGAAGGTATTAATTTGAAGGTCTTTAATTTTTCCAAACCGTGAAACAAACAACGGGAAATGGCTCATAATCTTAGGCTGAGCAGGGATGTTGTAGTTGAAAGATATTAACCCCCATGTCAGCTGCTGTGGCAAAATTGAGCAGACATGCACTCAAGGAGTTTCTTTGTAGGACTTGATTGGTGGCTCATTTCGACTTCGATTTGTGCTGGATTGCCGCTGTGAAGGACACTTGGCGACTTAGTTGTGTGGAAGCTGCCCAGGTGTATACCTTCATGCCTGAAAGAATGAGGCATGACACAGGTGAAAGATTGTTGAACTTTTCCACAGGCATGATATTGATTGATATCCCACTGTCGATAATGAAGGATGTGGGGTGACCGTTTACCTTCAACGTAATTCTGGGACTGTGTCTGGAAGAAGTTTGCCGCCCTGTTTGGTGAGTTGCTTTTGAACTGTGGGTTTCTTCACATGCAGCTAACCCCACATGTGCACACCGTCCTTGAGTAGACATCATTAGTAGACACCCAAATTCATCGCTGGTGCCGTTGAGGAACAATGCACGATGAACTTGACGATTGGTTTTGCTTGGTTTCCACTTGACGTAGCTGATGTTTAGGCTGCCCTGTTTTAGGGGTAAACATATAATACCTGATGAAACCCCAGAGAAAGAGAAATAGCCCTCACCAGTTTAAACATATAGACACTGATAAACACATGCACAACCACAAACTAAATGCCATTCAAAGAAAGGAAAAGGAGAGTGAAAGAGTAATTTGTATTTCTTCCTGAAGGGGCCAATATAATGCAACTTAGTCATACAAGATAGCAGCAAGGAAACTGAGCTAACATTCTTCGGCTTGAGTTTTGTTGTTTAGGTATGTCACTAAAATATTGTTTCTTCTTCATTTTGCTTTTTTAAGTTTTGTGGTCTTCACTCTAAAGATGCAGGGTTTAAAAGCATGTTTCATGTCTTATTTAATTAGTTTATAAACTGTAGAGAATCAGGAAATATCAAAATCATATTTGATATTTTGGCTATGTTTGATTATTCACTGATGGGTGAAATGGCTGGTTTCATAAGAATCGTTCCCAAAATGTACCATCACATTTACCAATAGACAGAGAATGGGTGAAACCCTTTGATACATCAGCTCCCTTTTATAGTGAGTCAGTATTGATAGTAGGTGAAATGCCAAACACCCCAGGCTTTAAACATTCAATGCAAGGAGTAGTGACAGTTATATGTGAAAAGAGCACTGTCACCAAGCATCTGGGATAGTGGTGAAAATATGACATCAGGCTTTTGCAAAACATGGAACGCAGTGTCACTTGGAATGCTGCTGCAAAATGTTCTTAAGAAGTTACCTACGATTGGAGTGATATTGTTTGCATTTGCAGTGATTCAGCTACATATAAGAAAAAGTTGTGTGATGACCTGTCAAAATCAATATCTGAGCTGAAGTGCTTGTGAGAAGTTGGCCTGTGGATGTTCACTATTCTAGTGAGCACCTTGCACCAGTCCAAACAACCCTTATGGTGATGGTTGTAAAGTCAACCTTATAGACCAGCTATCCTACGGGTAGCATGGACAAAGCAGTCTTAGGCTAAACTCAAGAGGGCATGTGAAGCCAGCTGTTTTACCATATGCAATCCCTTTAATACCAAATGAAAGGACACCACACATGATATATATTCAAAATATATATGTATTTATTTCTAAACAAACCCCTGACCTCTTCATGAGCACAGAAGCACAAGCGCAAAACAAGTAACTTAATAGAATAGACAAAAGTTGCACAATTATGGATAGGGCGGGGTGGCCCGTCAAACCATATATTAAAAAAGTGGTATAAGTACCACGTCACGAACAATGGTGAGGCCTAGGGCCTTGGGAATCGCTGGGGCTACACTGTACTAACAATGGTTAGGGAGCAGGAGGCCCATGGGATGCGTGTGCAGTGTCTAAAAGCACACAAGTTCACACATAGCAGTCAATGGGTGCGTAAAAGTTATAAAGTTAAAGATTTAGGAGTCTTCCGACTGGAATAGAACTTAACCACTTGAAACTAGGACACTATTGTGTTACCTAACCCACAGGAAGTGGGTGCATAGGTCCCAAAGTGTGTCGGTTTCGTCGTGGATATCTATGGAGCCTTGGAGAAAAGATGCTGCAGAAAGCCAGAAGAGAAGAGTCCGGGTGGATCCAAGGGTGGATCGAAGATGTAGAGGACCTGAAAGCAGAGGGGACAGAGTCTGGGTCACTAGCCAGTGACCAGGATGGAACCAGGAGGGAACCAGGTGATGTCGCGTTGCAACCAGGTGCTGATGGGAAGCTTGTGTCTTCAGCCACGTGGACCCGGAGGTGTCGACGACAACCAGGAGTCAGGCACAGACTGTCCCACGAAGGTTCTCGCTGTCAGCTTCAGGATTGGAGTCAACAAGCCTTGGCAAAGGCAACCTACGCAGGATACAATGTCGGCTTCTTACTCAAACCAGCAAGGTCTGAGGGGCTGCTTCTTTTGAGGGGAGCAAGGGCCAGTCTGGAGCAACCAGACCAGTGGTGTAGTTTCTCAGATTCGTTGCCGAGATGGCCACTAGCCAATGGGCAAGTGACCGGGAAGACGAGGCAAGCAGGAAAATCCAAAAGGGACCCACGCAGAACTCGTGGACTGTGCAGTGCTGATCTTCAGTGCAGATGCTGCTAGGGGCTAAGGCTTATCAATCCCTAATGCACAGCTTCGAGGAGGCCTCTGGGGCTGCACAGTTAGCAGGTCGCAGACTTTTCAAGATGACCGGTCCCACGTCTCACGTCGCCTCCACGGGTCTCAGCTTTCCAGGAACTGTGGATCAGGCTGTTGGATGTCTGGGAATCTGGTTCTTGTCTGGCTCTGGGCTTGGGCTCCAGTGGGATGTGGCAGCAAAACAAGTTGTCGATCGCTGGATGGTGCCTGCTTGTGCAGGGTGGTCACTCCTTGACCACAAGGGAGATTCTTCAGTTGTCTTCTTCCAAAGTAGAGTGATGAAGGTCCAGAGTTTTGTTTCAAAGTTTCAGTCGCTAGACTCAGCTCCTACCTATATACCAAATCTAGGGGCTGGATTACCTGCTACGTCCCTCCTATGGGTGGGACCAGGGAATGGGGTGGTTGCACCCCTTTCCCTTTGTCCAGTTTTGCGCCAGAGCTGGGGCAGGGAAGCCCCAGCACCGGTTTGAACTGGACTATGAATGGGACACCTTGTGTGCCCCAGGCAGTGTGTCAATCCTTTGAGCCCTCCCTGTCCCAATACACAAAGTCCTGTCTGGGGTGTTGCTAGCACCTCCTAAGTCAGGAAACCTATCGGCCAAGCCTCCCTCACTGGAAGGACTCCCATCAGCAGGAGGTCAGACTTGTGTCTGTGGCAGCAGCATCCATTTTGTGATGCTGAGGCTCGGGTTAACTTTAACCGGGAATAGTAGGAACAACGGGGCATATTATCAAGGGGGTTTATCTCCGCTTTTTTGGCTTTAAAAGCCAAGAAAGTGGAGATAAAATTATCTCCCTATTACCTAGCTGTCGCTAACACCAGTTAGCGACAGCTAGTAGGAGATAGCGACCATCTTGGGCCCCACTTTGCATGTCAGTGATATTTATCACTAATGACATGCAAAGTGGGCGTGCCAAGATGTTAGCGACTTGTAACAGTCGCTAACATCGCTATCTCCTATTACCAACTTTTGGAGATATTTGCGCTAAGCGCGAATATCTCCAAAAGCTAACACCTGCCCTGAGCTGTTCTTAGCCATGTTATCCAATGGGAGGTGGATAATATGGCTAAGAGCATTAGCTCGGTAATGCATGAATATCGCTGACTTTTCAGCGATATTCATGCATTGCGGCCGATTTTTATCGCATTTGCGATAAACCTTGGTAATACCAAGGTTTATCTGCGATAAAAATCGCCGCAGCTCAGCGGTAAATTTTTGTCTCTAACCAAGCAATAGCGATAATTATCGCTATCGCTTGGTAATATGCCCCTACATGTCTTCTCCCTCTAGAAGGGTGGAATGCTACCCCCGTCACCAGGACTGGCGAGGGGGTAGTATTCCAAATCGTATGACACCTTAATCGACATGTTTTGATATAGCCAAACCATAGTTAGCATTTAACCGGGAGGTTCATAATGCACTTAAGAGTATATGGTATGGCAATATCCTAGAACAGATATAAGGACATGGTTCCGAAAGCTGCAGACAGGCTCAGCTCATGCTAGAGCGCCACCTCACATAAAACCAAGCACTCTGCCTCCAGGATTGTTAAGGCCTGCCATAGGAGTGACTTATAGGTGTATATGTGTCTAGATATAAGGTTAGATATAGGTATACCATATCTAAGCAAGGGGTGATTACACCAACTTTCCCCAGCTGAGTGATCAGCCAGTTGTGTCAACTTGGGTGGCCATCCAGGGGTGGCATAATACATGCTGCAGCACCTGGTAGGCCTTGGATGCACCTATGCCCTGGGTACCTATAGTACACTGTACAGGGGCTCATAAGGTGACCCGTATCCAATTGGAGATGTACCTAGGGTACATGGAGTCCATTTTAAAGAGAGAGCAGATAGCCTGAGGCCCTGATTAGCAGGATCCCAGGCCAACTAAGTCGAAAACCAGCTAAACACTAGGCAAAAAATCTGGGGTAACCATAGTCAGGTATCCACCTTCCTACAGTCCTTCCCTTTAAGAGATCCTTGCAACTTGCTAGATGGTATGCTGAAAGCATCTTTACAATCTTCAGAGTTAATGAAGAATGCTATTGACTTTGTAGACTATTCCGGTGCACTGTTTTGTTCTGGACTGGAACTAAAACACAAATATTTCTAATTTTGTGCTTTGTTTGGCATCAAAGAAAGAGTAAATGTAATTTGATACTTGTATAGCGCACTACTCACCCACAAGGGTCTCAAGGCGCTTGTATGAATACCGCTGTGGAACTCGTCCTGGCTTTCCCTGTGAGGCGTCCACTCCTGGGCACCCCCAGGGTGGAGGCCAGGCATCCTTAGCGTTGTGGAGATTAAGCAAGCTATTGCCCAGAGTTGCAGAGTGGGACTCTATGATTAGGATAGGCACCGAGGCGAGAATTATCAGGTCCGTGGAATTTTGAGCCCAAGACCCACCGAGGCGGGAATTGAACCCTGGTCCCAGGCTAGACCTCTGCATCAGGGTCTGCCGCTTTAACCATTGAGCCACACTTCTCCACATTTTCCAGCTGTGTCATTTAGCCAGTGGCTTGCAGTCCTAGAGGCAGTGAATGCTATATTATCCAAGTGGCAACCGTTTACAGAGTTTTTGCTTAGTGATGATGCCAAAGGCAAGAAATGTGAGGATCTTTGGTTGCATTTAGACCGTGGTGTGAAAAAGTATGCTCTACTGCATTCTTAGATTTTTACAGGAAAACATGACTGCTGTAGTGGACATATTAAAAATAACTAAAGTCTGAAACCCCCTTGTCTAACACGTTTTCAGAGTAATTGGTGTAGATGTGAAACATCTCCTTCAGAGTAGACTCGGCAACACATTTAGTGACTTTGGCACTGCAACATGTTCTATGTTAGAATGCTTTGCCATTTGGTAAGCAAAGAAATGTGGAGGAGCAATGTTATTTCACAATGCATGAGAAATAGCTTGCAATGAAGCATAGAAATGTCCCTTCACCAACCATGGTATTTGAAGTCAACAAAGTCTCATTGTGGTACTCTGCACAAGTTCTAGATCCCTTTTGTAAAGTGGAATTTTCTCTGGACTTTGAAGAGTACTCCGGCATATGCGCCCAGTTCAATGCATATGTTGCAGATCCTGTCCCAGGGAATCACAATCTTCAGGTGCACCAGTATTGCTATATAGAACTATGTCAGTGACCAGAGTTAGCAAATTATGTACTGGCTGTTTTGGCGTTGCCTCATCTCAAGTGCCAATGTTGAGAGGGGCTTTTCACATACAAAAGTTTATATGTTGCCCACAGGGTGTTCTCCCGCTTAGATTATCTTCTCGCCCCGGCTGGGGAGGTACAGCGGGTGGACGAGATTGATTATCTGGCTTGGTGCATATCAGACTATTCTCCCCTACTCATGAAAGTAGGTGATGGAGGCGGTCGTCGAACACCACAATGGAGGCTCAATGCATGGGAACTGCGAGATGTGACAGTTGCTGAGGAGCTCCGTGTCGACTCCCAGCTAAATTTCACTGAAAACAAACTTTCTGTCTCATCAGCGGTCACTATGGGAGGCCTATAAGGCGGTGCCATGTGACAGGGCGCAAATTTATACTGGCCACAAAAAAAAGCGTGCGACCCAAGAGCTTGAGGAGTTAGAACGTACACTCCTGGATCTGGAGGGGGCCAACCCGGCCACAATCATGGAACAGAATGTGCGTTGGCTTGAGGTAACTAGGCGAGAGTATTTAGTGCTTGCGACTGATGAGGTAAAAGCGCACCAACTAGCAACCCAGCATAGACTTTACAAAACCAGAGATAGGGCGGGGAAGCTGTTGCAGAAGGAACTCGAGACACGATGGGTAATGTCTATCAAAGAACAAGTCTCGCAACCCTTACAGATTTGTCCTAGAGCTGGATGTTTGTCTTCATGGGGAAGTGGAAATCCACATTGGAAGCATAGTTGTATTTTCTTCAATATCGGCTTCCGTGCATCTGTTGTGTGCATGTGCATGCTTTTCAACCCTGATTCATTGTGCGCTGTCCTTGCATCCATGTCAGCAGCTTGTCATTCTGCTCATTTTTCTGCTCTCACAGATATTAGCATTTTCTCGAGAATGAGTGTCTCCCACAACATGCGCCTTCTGAAATAATCTAAAGGCCACCATCGAAGAATCTGGGGCGCATGACTTCTTCATCGGTAAAGTCATAGAACTCGCAATGTTTGATAAGTGCATCAAATCTTTCAACAAGCCCATCCATTGTTTCACCAGTTTGTTGTTGTGCTTTGCTGAAGCTACACCTTTCATAATCAACATTCGTCATTGGATTGAATCAGGCTCACAGCGCTTATTTCAACTTTTGGTATGACGTTGCACCCGTCTGATATTTTCATTAGCGCTTCTTTCTTTCCATCACCTGAAAGGTTTTTTGAATATTTAATGATTTTTTTTTATCATATTCCTTCTCTACTGCATCTATGAATTCATCAAAAGTTTCAATCCACAGCATCCATCTAACACCAATGTTCTGTTTCTTGGATGTGTTGAATGGTGGCTCCAAGAACACAGCTGCATTGTTTTTATGCTTCTGCAGCCATTTCGCTAGCACGTGTGTTCAGCTGATTTTGCTGTGCAGGGCGATTCCAATAACTTCTGCGAGCATCCGCCATGTGCTGAAGCATGTGTTGCGGTATACTTTAATTGCCCCTGAGTGGGTTTATGCTCTTATTTCTTGTACCTTTTTGGCGTTACAGTTATTTTCATGTTTTGCCTGAAGAGTTGCTTTATGTGTGGGGTGCGTCGCAGCACAGCATCTCTGCTGACAACCTTACTGGCGGTATTGGTGGGCATTCTGAATACGCTCCTCTGCAGGGCCTTCGATTGCTTTTGCGGTCGTGCATGGGCTGGAGTAGGCCTTTGACTCCACGTGTGCCAGTCAAAGACTGCTTTACATCTATTCTGGGCACATGCAGCATGCATGAGCAATTTGCTGTACCGTTGCAAACTCTCAGGAGGAGCAGTATTATTTTCCACAGGCACATAATTGCATCCTTTTTGCCAATTGCAGTGTCTCCCCAGCCCTGTAGTATGCAGGTCGATTATTGACCTCACACAGGACTACAGTTAAACATATCTTTATTCTTCAACGTCCATTCATGCTCTGCTCATTACATCATACTTTCCAGAACCACACCCTAACACTTCTCCCCCATATTACTTAGTTTCTGTTCAGGGTCTGCTTAGTACTACAGGGTCCTAGTGCATATGGCATCAATATAATACAGGCAGAAAATGTTCACAAGAGTTTATAAAATACATTAGGTGGTGAGAATGTGTCATTTGTAAATATGACAAATGTCCAAGGCGTAAACGTATTACCTGATGGATCTTGTCCAGCCATTCTGCATGCCCATATAATAAAACAGAAGAATGCATAAGAACTGCACCAACCCTCTTAAAAGTCAGAACGAAATTGAAAACTCAAAACGTCAAGAAAAAACTACCTCAGATAGGCAGACTTCTCATTCTTTAACCCCTTCCATGCGGCCGCGATTCTGCGCCTGTGCGGCAGAATCGCGAGTGGGCGGGTTTATGACAGCCCCCAGCGGTCATCAGCACACGAGCACCGTAGTGCATGACGGCTGGGGGCCGTCATCAGCATGCAAGGGGTTAATGAGCTCTCTCACCTCCATCTCCCTCTCATGGTTTCTCACTGAGACTTCCCTCCTACAGAGCCATCTTTTGTTAGCCAGTTCTTTTAGAGATTTAGAAATACCAAAACAAACATACAATAATAGCAAGAGGCCGTAACAAGCCATATTTCCAACACAGTGTTAAACACACATTGGGCGCCTGATAATCGTTATGATGCAAACCAGAGTCCACAAGCTGAACAAGCCTGAAAGGTAGCAGGGTGTTTATGAGCAATAACCTAGGAGCAATTACCCTTTGAATTAGTGTTTACACAGTGATAAAAGTTATTCATTCCTCCATGGCTGACTTATGTCTTTCCGGTTCCTCAAATAGCACCTTTAACTGAAGTGTGCATTTTAAAAGGACTACAGATGGCCAAGCAGAGCTTTGTGGTGCATGTGGCTTTGGAACTCTCCTCGCCACTATATTACCATTTTCTTCAGAAATTAGTCATTATCAAATGTTCTGCCTGGCAATAATGCTTATTATTGACTTTTATTCAGTTTATGAGTCAGAGTCAGTTCAGGATGGTAATTGCTCACATGAAGGTTTGATAACATTAGTAACACCCACAGAGGGTCTATACACCACACACATGGGTCCTTCAGTATTCCCTTCACTGCTACCATTTAACCACAGTCACTACCCCAACCATTGCTTCTTCCTTCATCTTTCCCTCACAAGCTCCCACAAGTTAGAGCTGGGTGAGCCAACAAATTAGCAAGGGGAGCCTAGCTAAAGGTCTGGCTCGGATCTTAAAGCCCATGCATGAACCGAGCCATGCGAATATTTGCTATGTAAATCATACAACAAACATCACGTAAAACATGATAAAGTCTCTTCAAAATTCAAAACAGTGTATTCCTTTAGCATGTAAATAAAGCACATTATAGCACTGCAATGAGAAGTACTTATTAAAAGTTTTTGTACAATTGGTAATCTGAACTCACATATTTGAAAGCACTTTTATGTGCAATAATGAAGAAAAAGAGTTTTGGTGAAATAAAGTATTTGCTTAAGATTACACGATTTAACTAGGATTTCTGTCTTCACTTTGTACAAAGTTTCCAGGACATGTGTCTCTATTTCTCTTTCCTGATATTAAAGCTTTGTTTTAACCTCTAGTTCCTTTTCTTCAGTTTTGAAATACAGTGCAAACTCGACCTGAAGGCTGAGCACTTATTTTACATGAGTACCAGTCACATTACACAAGACCACATGCATTGTTTATAGGAACGGGGAAATTAAGTGATGCGCCCAGAATCACAGAATGTTGAGCCAACACTAAGACTGGAACCTGGCTCCCGACTTCCACAGTCGGCAGCTCGGACTGTAATGCCACATTCTGGGTAAAGGGTGGGAGGAAGGCAGGCAGAAGCCACATAAAGGCTTGGCTTGTTATGGGTGTGAGGTTCCAACTTCCAACAGTGTCAAGCTTTCCCCCACCCTGTAAAAAGTCACTAATGAGGTGTCTAAGGAGAAAAGAAAATGATATCTATTCCGGTAACAAGGCCAAATCAGAGTGGGACCAGCAACATATTATCGTACCCCACTGTTCCTTCTAACCTCCCAGAATTCTTAGCTTCAAAGTAATTTCTGGCATTTATGGATCAAATGTCTCTTTAAAGATTCGAGTGCTCATGTACAAAGATTCCATCTAATGAATTGCGACAAATAATGATGCACAATTTGTGATTCCTTAAATATAATGTACAAAAGTAGATTCTCTAGAAGTGTGCGCAATTCGCGGCATGACTTTTACTAATGGATTGGTATTTTGAGAACCGACCTATGTATTAATAGGTTGGTTCTGAAAATACTGAGTCATAGTGGATAGCAGTTTGACCTACCTCATGCCTATACATCAGGTAGGTCGCAAAATTGCGACGCACTACCATTGGCTACAAAGAAAGGTATAGTGACCCGCTAGGGTCTGCAAATCCCCATGTATGTGATTACTTTGAGGTAAAGCAATCTTTTTTTTTTAATACAGCCCATTTTCATGTTTTCTTTAAGGAAAACCAAATGCATCTAAAAAAAAGGAAATCTCACAGACCTTTTTTATGGCCTGGAAGTGGTCTCACAGACCACTGTCTGCTGATAAAAAAAGGTTTTGTGACCATTCACAAAGAAGAAGGGGCCCCACCCCTTCTCTGTACAGGTGGTAAAATATTAATGTTTTTTTACCAGACTTCGGTTGCAAAACATTAATACATAGCTTAAAGATTTGCTAACTGGAAGGGATGCCCTTAACAGGCCCATTCAAAATACCGAATCTTTATTTGTGCCCAAACCCAATTAAGGTAAGATTCGGTAATCTGTTATGGAATCTCTATTTTGGTTTGGAGAATTTAAAAAAGCATTTTTGTGGTTCGAACGACTCTGATTTTACAAACCAGAGCCTTACCGACTGTAAAATAGGCTCATATGCCCACATGCATCATTGAGAAGTGCATTCGCAAACGGTGCAAATCGCAATTTTCGGCCGTTTGCGAATGCAATTCTCAAATTTGGGATGCATCATGCTTTTCGCAATTTTAGGGATCGCAACCATGTTGCGATTTCTATAATTGCGATTGCATTTAAGAAATCGCAATTTGAGATTTCTTAAATGCAATGCATGAACATTTTTAATTTGCGAATTCGCAAATAGGAAGGGGTAAAATAGCAAGAAGTTGACCTTCATGCTAATTTGCGAAAACTTTCAAAAATGCACAAAAATGCATTTTTGAAAGTTTCATGTTACACACACACATGTCCTTGAGACATGTGTGTGTGAAACTTGCACTTAAAGTTACATTTCAAGGGTGCAGGGGGGTCCTTTGGACCCCCCTCTGCACCCTTGAAAATGCATTCACAAATTGCGATTCGCAAAATGCTAATCGCAATTTGTGAATGCCTTCCCATTCATTCCTATGGGCCTCTTGGCCCATAGGAATCAATGGGAAGGGATTCCTTAATTGTGATTCGCAAGTTGTGAATCGCAATTAAGGAATTTTTAGAAATCGCAAATAAAAATGCGATTTTTTGATGCATAGCAATTTGCGATTTCTTAATTGCGATTCCTTAATTTTCGCAATTAAGAAATCGCAAATGCTAACTTTGATGCATGTGGCCGTTTGTGCCTTGGTGTGGAAACTCTTTGCATGTAGCAAATAAATTCCAATCCATGGATTTTGTGAGCAGATCTGTGATCCATTTTTCCATTGGACACTTCTATCCTCATATCTAGAAAATCAATACTACTGTAATTTACTTCATAAGTGAACTTTATGCAATCATGTTTCCCCTTCAGTTTTACTATATTTATCTTGAGTTGTTCTTTCGTAAAAGTGAATCCTATGTAAAGTCCTACATTTTCTTTCCAATCTCCATTTTTATGTACTTTTCTATTCAAATTTTGCCATAAATAATTTTTCTCACGATGGGCCCAGCTGCAGATCATCAAAACCCCTGAACATTGCAAACAATAATTCATTTTTGTATATGAAGTAGTTAAGATTTAAAGAAAAAACCCACAATTTGTAAGTAAAATTCTTCTTTTGCACCTTTAAATGCCATTTTCCAAAACAAATTCAAGTATTCTAGCCACTTATTGTTTGAATAGAGGTACATAAAGTTTTTACATTCATTAAACACAGAATAGGCATTTTTCCTTCAGGTACTTGAAAATTAGTTTGTTGAGTAAAACATGAAGTATACCTTGTGTGTGAAGTTATCTGTTTAACAAGCATTTACAATGCAATGGTCTCGGCATTATTAAAGGTAGAGCTATTGGCATTGCTCATTAAATTAAAAAAAAAAATGTTTTAAAACATAAATAAATGGTATTGTCATTTACAATGGCAATGGGTGAGCATTAGAGAGTAGTAGAGAGTATTAGCAGACACAGAGCCACACACACAGAAAGCCACACACACACACAGAGCCCCCCACACACACACAGTGCCCCACACACACACAGAGCCCCCCCCCACACACACACAGAGCCCCACACACACACACAGAGCCCCACACACACACACACACACAGAGCCCCACACACACACACACACAGAGCCCCCCACACACACACACACAGAGCCCCCCACACACACACACACAGAGCCCCCCCACACACAGAGCCCCCCCCACACACACAGAGAGCCCCACACACAGAGAGCCCCCCCACACATACACAGAGCCCCACACACAGAGAGCCCCCCCCCCCCCACACACACACAGAGCCACACACACACACACACAGAGCCACACACACACACACACAGAGGGCCACACACACAGAGAGCCCCCCACACAGAGAGCCCCCCCCACATACAGAGCCCCCCCCACACACACAGAGCCCCCCCACACACACAGAGCCCCCCCACACACAGAGCCCCCCCCACACACAGAGCCCCCCACACACAGAGCCCCACACACACACACACAGAGCCCCACACACACACACAGAGCCCCACACACACACACAGAGCCCCACACACACAGAGCCCCCCCCCACACACACAGAGCCCCCCCCCCACCCACACAGAGCCCCACATACACACAGAGCCCCACACACACACACACAGAGCCCCACACACACACACAGAGCCCCCCCCACACACACAGAGCCCCACACACACACACAGAGCCCCCCACACACACACAGAGCCCCACACACACACAGAGCGGTCGCGACTAGGACAACGCAGGCGCCTGTCACAAATCAGAACCAGATAACAGAAAGCAAATGGCATTGGTTGGAAGCACAAGTTCAAAGTTAAATTCAAAGGTCGGAGCCTAAAGGGTAAAAACATAGGTCAAAGGTCAGGACAAATTAGCATAAACTTATACCACAGATGGCTGAATTTTACGCACTCCAATATAATGATGACAAGAAATATGTTTCACCACTCTCAGCTTTCACTTATATTGTCAGAACGTTTGTACAGTCCTTTCATAAAATTATTTTATCTCTTAGCACTGAAATCATTTTATGAAAGTGGCTTATAATACATTCATACAGTTATTTCAATCCTTCAGGGGCATAACACTGAGATCTTTTTTATAAAAGTATTACAAACAATTTAAGAATATAAGTGACATTGGAGTGTGGAATTTTTTTTTTTAACCTAACAGAATACTTGCGCTTTCTCACAATACTAAGACCAGTAGTGCATTTCCAGCCTACAAATGACAAAATTGATGAGCACCAATATCACCTGCGCTCTTTCTCTCAACTAACATGTCATAGGATATATCAGGCATAACTTTCTGAAATACCACGAAAGAGCACCCACACGTGGGACTTTTAGTCAGGAATAGGAAAAATAGTTCAGAATTATTTAATAATTGCTGCATATTTGAGAGGACATTTGAGTTTCTAAGGGAATGTGGGAAACACATCTTCTGTTTATTAGGCATTGAATGACATTGACAACCACCTTGGAGTTCTTGACTGGTGTGACAAGACGTGTAGCCTGCTATAAAAATAAAAGACAGTATAACGCAAGAGAACAAGTGAGACTAAAAACACCCAAAAGATGACCGGTCTTTACAGTGACCTACCTCAATGAAGCCTTTTACGTTAAGCTCTGTGAAAACTTGTTTTTAGAACATAGCTAGGAAGTATGTGTGAGAAGTTGGCCTGGTATATGCTGTCCACTATTCTAGTGGGCACCTTGCACCAGTAAAAACGACCCTTATTGATGGTAGGTTTAAAGACAACCTATATAGAAAGCTATCCTAGTGGTAGCTGTGGAGAACAGCCTTCAGGCTAAGTCATGAAGGAATGTAAAGCAGCTTGTTTTACCAGTCTATAATCTCTTGAATGACCAAATGAAAGGAGAACCACACCAGGTATATATAAAATATATGTATTTATTCTAAACACATCCCTCTAGTCTCTTTATGAGGCTAGAGGCAAAAGTACATTCAATAAACTTATTTAGCATACAGTAAATTAGCACAATATACTTTGAGCACTAGGGGCGTACCAAACCATATATTAAGAAAGTGGTATAAGAACCACGATGGACATAGATACAAGGCCTAGAGCCTTTAAAACCGCTTGGGCCACCAGGAACCACCGAAGGTAGTGACACAGGGGACCCACGGGGGACGCGTGCAGTGTCTAAACACAGCCGCGAATCACCATTAACTTCTATCGGGAAAGTCGCGGTTGGAAAATTACAGATTAAGGACACTTAGAAGAGGACTTGGAGCAAACCCCTCTAGAACTAGGAGGTTCTAGAGTCAACACCCACGGGAGCACTGGAGTACTCGAGTAACCTCACCCAGGTAAGCCGGATGCATTGATGTCTTTTCGTGTTGGATTTCGTCGTCGATTTCAATGGCGAGCTGCTGAAAAATGCTGCAGGCGACCAAGTGGAAAGTGTCCGGGTGGATTCAAGGGTGGATCAGAGATCTGAAGAACCTGAAAGCAGAGGAGACAGAGTCTGGGTCCCTTGCCAGTGACCAGGAAGGCGATGAGAAGATGCCAACCGATGTTGAGTGATTTCAGGTGAAGAAGGTGAAGCTTGACTCTTCAGCCACGAGGACCAGGAGGCGTCGAGGACAACCAGGAGCTGGATTCAAGCTGTTCTACAAAGGATGTCAATCACTGCAGTGTTGGTTTCCGGATTGGACCCAACAAGCCTTGGCAACAGCAACCCATGCAGAATGCAGAGATTGGCTTTGGTGCAGACCAGCAATGTCTGAGAGACTCACCCTTTGGAGGAGAGTCAGGGACCGCTTGGGGCAACCAGGAAAGCCCAGAAGAACAGAAGAGTTACCTTCGTGGGGACCCACCAGTTGATGGACCAGGGATCGCAAAGGGGCCTCAAGCAAAAATGCTAGAAGTGGGCTCACGGAACACTCATGGAGTTTAGGCCCACAATCTTCAGTGCAGATGGTACTCAGGGCTTGGAATACAAGTAGCCCAATGCACAACTTCGGAAAAGCTCAGGAAGTTGATGAACTAGCAAATGTGCACAGTGTCCAGGAGTTCCAGTCCCACATCACTCGTGAGGGCTGCGGGTCTCAGCTTTGCTGGGATCTCGAGTCGGCCTCTAAGAACTCTGGAAGTCTATGTCCTGAGTTGCAAATCTGTCAGGATCCGGCGGGACCCTTGGAAATACATACCGGCAAGATGCTTTGTTGGTGCCTGTTTGAATAGGGGAGTCACTCCTTGACCCCAAGGGTGATTCTTCCATCTTCTAGTCGATAGGATATATGTTGCAGAGTTTTGTCCAGGTGTAATCTGAGGTCCTAAGAACTGGGGGTCCATTCTTATACTAAGTTAGGGGGTTCGACATACTCTGGGGACCCACCTATGGGAGTATCCAGGGAGGGGGTGGCTACACCCGTTTCCCTTTGTCCAGTTTCACGCCAGAGCAGGGGCTGAGTGCCCCTGCAACCGGTTTGAGCTGGGATATGCACAGGGACACCAAGTTTGCCCCCAGCACTGTCTGAAAAGCATTCTATGAATGACCCACCCAGCCCCAATACACTAAAGCCTGTCTGGGAGGTGGTTACACCTCCTGTGACAGGAAACCTATTGTCCAGGCCACCCCTGCCGGCATTTTGTCCAGCAGCAGGAGGTCCCACCCGTGTCTGGGGCTGCAGCCTCCATTTTGTGATGCTGGGGCTCTTTCAAACTATTACCGGTTAGGTCAGTGTGTACACGTCTCTCCCTCTAGAAGGGTGGAATTCTACCCCCGCCGCCAGGACTTGCGGGGGGGGGGGGTAGGATTCCTAAGTGTTTGACACCAAACAGGACATGTCTCCATGCAGCCATTCCAAAGTTAGCATTTACCGCAAGGTTATAATGCACTTAAGAGTATATGGTCTGGCTGCATCACAGAACAGCTACAGAGAGAATAGATTCCGAAAGCTGCAGAGAGGTCCTGCTCATGCATGGGCACCCTCTCACACAAAACCAAGCACTCTACCTTCAGGATTGATAAGGTCTGCCCTAGGAGTGACTTATAGGTTTATATGTGTCAGTGATTAAAGGTAGATATAGGTTAGCTAGATCTTAGTAAGGGGTGCCTGCACCACCTTACCCAGGCTGCAGTAGCAGACCTGTGGTGCTATTTTGGAAGGCTTCCCAGGGGTGGCATAATACATGCTTCAGCCCCTGGTAGGCCTCTGGGGAACATATACCCTTAGTACCTAAGGTACCATGTACTAGGGACTAATGTACAGGCAATCAGAGGAAAGTAAATAGGCTGGGACCCATATTAGCAGCATCCCAGCCAAACTAAGTCAAAAACCCTTCAAAACACCAGATAAAAGTGGGGGCAACCATGTAGTGTAGTAGGTTGAGGTAGCTGTTCGCGCTTTAGAAAATTCTATATTATTATTATTATTATTATAGTCAGATTCCACCTTCTTACAGTATGTTCGCCCACAAAAGTATTTAAAACTTTAGTTGCACCCCTTATGGATATAATAATAAGTAATAATTTACTAAAAACATATTTTTTAATGTAGTTACATTTCTGAAATCACCTGTATATTAGTGTTAGGTAAAATACAAGATATTTTATATGAATATTGACCATGTGTTTGTGGAGAACCATGAACAGCTGTTTTTGTGTGACTGGAAGGTGGGACTTAGTGATCATCAGTGGAGTATATCCTTGGAAACGTTCAAAGTCTTACATGCTGGAAATTGAGAACTTTGAAATCCATAGATGTTATCAGTTTTTAGTAAAATTAACATTAACCACACTAGCCACAAAAAACTCTGTTTGAAAACGCCACCCATTTTTGTCAGATTGCTTTACAATATCTCACATGTAAACCGTTCATTCCATTTACATGCCCGATTTACAATGATTTCCTTATTGTGGATGTAGAACCACAGAACACATGATCAGATGATAGTTTGCTTTTTTATAACATCCTAATGCAAAAAAGTAAAGAAACTGAGAAAAAACTCTGTTTCACTTTTTCTTATAATTATGGTTCAAGGCTCATGTTTCACATAAGATGTACACACACCTTTTTTTCATCTGATTTTACTTATAATAATATACCTTCTTTTGTAACCCCTGGTCAGTAAACCCCTATCCTGGCTATTTTTACCTGATTTCTCACGACAGGCTATAATGGCCTCTCTCCAAAAAATAAACACATCATCCAATTTTAGTCTCACTGTTATGGTTTAAGATGTCCAGGGATGAATGTCTCTTCATCTCTCTGGGAAGGTTTTTAGACCTATTCCACTGTTTGGAATGATGTCCAAATATGCAACCTTATTTTACCGTCCTCAGTATTCAACCATTAAAATGTATATAGCTAAATATTTTATGTATGGTATCTATTTTTGTTCTTCACTGACATCAAAAAAGGCTAATAAGATCAAGGTTATAACCTACCATATTGAAGCATTACTTATTATCAATTCATTGAAATAGTATGCAAAAAGCAACACACATTTTACTTAAATAAACGTACATGAGTTTCGCAATAAACATTTAACCCTAAATTTGATCATGTTTGTGAGGTAGAGAATCAATCTATTTATACAGGAATTTTCCAACCCACAGTGACATAGAAAATCACATATAATACGTCATATTCAGCACTAATCTCTATGCTGTGAGGGAAGGCCTTTCATTGACTGATCTTCCGACATTTGACCCAGTTATTACAGAGGATTCATACAGTGTCCTGAGCCAGAATTTATATTCCACATACAGGTATAAATGGTGAATCAAAAATCCTTAAAGGCATTCACAACAATAACAAACAACTGTTGGTGACTATATGTATGTCCTCATCAGTGTGTAATACACCTGATTCCTTAAACAACAGTATAACCATTGAATGTAGCTTATGTCGGTACACCATTAATTAATTGGTAGACACCCAATCAGTGTTGTAGCTTGAAATTAAAACCTATTGCCTGAATAAAAATACTAGTCCTTTCCTCTTCTATGTCTAGTTGTTGATCAATTAACTTTTTTTACAAATAAAAAGGTGCTTTTGCTTTGTGTTATGAATTTTTTTTATTCTCTTAACACCTTGGGTGCTAAGGGAATTCCCGCTGGGTGCTGAAATCTTCAGAATCCCATGCTTCATGACAAAGCCAGCTCGTCATAAGCACAGCGCAGGTAACACCCATGACGAGCTGGCTTTGTCATCAGCACTGAAGGGGTTAAAGAGGACATTTTCACTTGTTAATTGAAACATACACTTCATGTGGAATCCAGCTCCTGACATGTTTAGAAAGTTAGTATATCATCAGTCATATTTTACCTTCTTGACTTCATGTGAACTTATCAAAAACTGAAAAAGGCATTTCTTTATTGTGGTGATAAAAAGCAATACAATATTCCAATTTCAGAATATTACTACCGATCTCTATATAATCAGTATACATGTTATAAAGAAAATATTGTACAACTATTCTTTTCTTTGTGCTACTGAATGGGCCAATCTGACTGGTTTGTAAATAATTATGAACATATTTGGTAGTCCACCTTAATGTCGTCTCAACAATATTGTTGGACAATAATACTGCAAGAGAAATATTGTGATGTCAAAAATATTATTGGGCTTAATATCTAAAGGTAGGAATTTTTTTGTTGCTTTTTTGAAAATATAATTTCTTAAATATCATAACTAATATCTATTTTTCTCTTGTTAGTAAATATTTGTTTTAATTCTTGTTTATTCTGTGTTAACAAATAATTGTAGGATTTAATTTGTTTAGTTTGATATATTTATGGCATTTAATTATAAAGTGGTTTGATATTATAGTGCAATTTAAATTACAAATGTTGACGGAAACAGTCTGATTTTGTGAACCAACCTATGACCAAATAGGTCAGTTCACAAAATCCCAAAATTGTAGAGGCTCGAAGACCAGGCAGTCTAATTAATATCAATTAAGCAGGTCACAATTTGCAACCCTCTGTGACTGGCTCCAATCAGTTACTCACTCCTAACTCGAGAGTTGGTAACAGATCAATGGTTAACCAGAATTACAATCGCAAACCATTTATACTGACCTCACCAACTCAAAATTTGGAAAGAACACCCTTAACATACACATTCCAAATGGTACCTCACTATGCGTTTCTGAACTTGTTTTGTGATTTGAAAAAGGTTTTCCAAATTGAAGAATGGAGTTAGTACATCAGCAAAAGTGATTTAGCGGTCCCAAACCCTGCAGTTCAGGGTTTACAATGACTAATTTACTTTCTACACCAGGAGTAGAGTGAGAAATGTTTTAGTAATTATATTATTTTTTGGGGGAGGTTTAATTGTTAATTGATGAATGTATTAGTTATGCAAATTTGTATTTAATTTTTGTTATTTTATACTTTTGTTTATACTATTAAAGGAGTATTTCAAATTTTTCTAATATAATATTTAATATAATAATGGTATTCAGTGATAACATGTTTTCATTACTTTTTGGGAGATTGTAAGGTTTGTAGGGAAAAGGTGTGGTAATTGTTTTTGAATATGTATGTTTTGTAATTTGTTATAGATCTTTTTTGTTAACCAATGAATTTAGTAATATTGTTTACTATGTTTAGTCAATTATTATTTATTCTATTTTTGAATATTTATTCTTAATTTGTTTAGCACTATGAATTTTTTTACTATTATCTTCTTATAATAAGTGCATTTATTTATGCATGTATTTTGTAATCATGTTTATGGTTTTTTGATTTTGTATGATATTAAGGTGGGAAGTGCTTCTTAAAAATATGTTTTTTAATTTGCTATTTTTAATTTTTTTTTTAATTTTAATATGACAATTATGTTAATAATGTTTTTGATAAATTAATTAAAATTTTTATGATTTCAAAATAATTTAAATGTTTCATTTTATTTGATAATATAATTTGATATCAAAGTATAGTGTTTAATATTATTGTTCTATTTTATTGATTATACATTTTCGCACTTAGGGCCCCATTATGATGGCGGGCGGGTAATGGTAAACTGGACCAACCGCCAAAGGTGTGGCGGTCCCGCTATGCCCATTAGGATGCGACCGCCCCCCTGGCTGTCACATCCCGCATATTTTACATTGCGGCGGGTGGTACTGTAAGTAGCACCCGCTGCAATGCAAAAGATGCATGTTGTGCATTGGCATGCACAACGTGACAGGCACCGCGCGGTGCCTGCCACCTTGTGTATGCCAATGTAGGGGGGTACCATAGCTATCCCCCAAGTGCATCCGCCACCCCCCCAAAACCCGGGGGCCCGCAATGGGCCCCCACAGCCAAACACCACATGCTTTTCCATGGCGGCATCGCCGCCATGGAAAGGCCAAAATATGCACATATCATAATATGGTGGGCGGTGCCTGCTAGGCACCCCCACTATATTCTGGGCTAGGACCGCACGGCAGGCAATCGTAACGATTGCCTGCCTGCGGTAAAGCAGTGGACGGTCTTTCTGTCCACCGCTGTACCCCCGCCATTGTAATATGACAGAGGTAAATGGAGTGCAGGCGGGGAAAGATGTCGGGAAGATCCCCATCGCTGGTGGGGCGGTGGTGATCCACCCAACATCATAATGGCCGCCTTAATATTCTTAGCATGTAATGATGGTTGGGTTTTTAATCGTACATCTTCCCCAAATTAATCAAGTTTAGAGTGGGAATTGTTACGCCACGGGCCACAGTCCAATCCGCTGCGCCACCATCCACACTGCTGCGGACTGCAGTGCAGCCCGTGGCATCTGCTCCTTCCTCTCGGGCTCAAGAGTTAACAAAGACCTTTATACAGGAAATCTTTCATCTTCATGGCCTTCCATAGGTCATTATTTTCGATCGAGGTCCCTAGTATGTATCTCAGTTCTGGAAACACTTCTGCAAGCCCCTTCACATCGAGGTGGCCCTCTCTTCTGAGTTCCATCCTCAGACCAACAGTCATACCAAATGCCTTAATCAAGGACTTTGTTGTTTCTGTAACTCTTCCCAAAGCGATTAGTCTACCTACATACCGTTAGAAGAATTTTCCTATAATAATGCTGTCCATAGTGTGTCCAAGGCTTCTCCCTTACTCTGTCTATATGGCTACCATCCAAGAGCCTTTCCCTCTGTTTTACAAGATTCTGTTTCTGTTCCTGCAGCAGCTTCATTTATCCGACATCTCAGAGCAGTACGGCAGAAAATACATTCCAACCTGCAGGAAGCAAAAAATAAAAGATACTGCTGATGTCCTTTAACGTCAGTCCCCATCATATCAAATCGACAATAAAGTTTGTTTCTCTTCAAAATACTTACCCCATCGCCTGTCCCTCAATAAATATAGGCCATGATTCTATGGGCCTTTCAAGATCACTCGAGTAGTAAACTCAGTGCATTTCACCTGCAGTTGCCTCGTTCCTGGAAGGTGCACCCTGTGTTTCATACCTCACAACTAAAGCTTTATGTCACTGACCCCCTATAAAAGGGTATTTTCCAGACCTCCTCCAGTTCTGGTCAATTATGTACCTGAGTCCGAGGTCCAAGAAATCTATGACTCCCGTTTCTTTTAGAAACCGGTTACAGATTTTGATCCATTGGAAGGGTTTGCCTCCCGGTGACAGATCTTGGGAAGATGCTGATTCTGTTCATGCTCCCGTTGTCCGCCAATTTTTTGGGGGCTTTTTCCTGCCACACCCGCGGACTCGGTAGGAGGAGCTATTGTTACGCTGTGGGCCATAGCCCAACTCACAGCGCCTGCATCTACACTGCCACGGACGGTGGTGCAGCCCGCTGCTTCTTCCATTCGGGCTCACCGCGTTTCACATGGTGGCCTGCTGTTGCTTTCATGGCGTTGCGGGTGCGTCCCGAGACATCTACATGTTTTTAGACTGCAACTCCTCCCTTATCATGTTGGGCATGCTGTAGATCTATGTGCCCCCCCCTGGTTGTTTCTCTGGCGCCTCGAGTATGTCATAGTAATGATTTTGCAGCTATGTCTCCCTGCTGGGGGTACAATGCTCTAGCAGTTATTCTCCTGCCCAGGGAGGCCATTTTTCATGAAGGTCCTCCTCCCATAATCCCAAAAGTCTTGTTCCCAGCATGACTTTGAGCATATTCCTGATCATTCTAACATGGCGGCCTTTCTTATCTTTTGGCACTATAGCTTCTTATACAAAATGGTGCCTGTGCATTTCCTAT
Source organism: Lissotriton vulgaris (assembly GCF_964263255.1). Lineage (NCBI taxonomy): Eukaryota > Metazoa > Chordata > Amphibia > Caudata > Salamandridae > Lissotriton > Lissotriton vulgaris. Next base: position 648,953,716 of record NC_141700.1, on the reverse strand, counting down.
CGCATCACTTCCAGGCCTTGGGTTTTTAAAGGGCTGAATTTTTCTTTTTAGCTTGTTTTGCAACACTTTTCGCTCCTGCTGGTGTGTCTTCACTCCTGTTGGTGTATCTTTGCTCCTGCTGGTGTATCTTTGATCCTGCTGGTGTATTTTCATTCCTGCTGGTGTTTTTTACTTCTATTCTGGTTTCCCTGGTTCTGTGCTCCTTCTGGAGTTTCCCTGTTTCCTGCATTAATCTCTCTGTTTTGGCCTTCTGTCTTCAGTTTTCTTCTGTGCCCTGGTCTTTTGTATTTTCCATTCTGCTCAAGGAGTCTCTGCTTCAGCCAGAGGTTTCTCCCTTCTGATTTTTTTTCCTCCTGTGTACTCCTTCTGAAGGACAATCTCTGCCTTGGTGTCACATTGTCAGCAGCACCGTGGCTACCAGAAAGGGTCACCCCTACCTCGGGCAGACCAGAATCTTCAAGAATCGGAACCGGGAAACGTCTCTGCACACTAGACTCGATAAGAAAAGTCCTGAACGTGACAGGGAATAGTAAATGTGACCTCTTCAGAGTCTATAATTTTCCCCACTATTGCTTTTTTGGAGTGGGAATAGTAAATCTGAACTCTTTACAGGTTGAGGTTGAAAAAGTAATAGTAATTCTGACCCTTTCACAGGGCAATATTTTCCCCAATGTAGTTAGTTTTGCAGAGGAGTAGTACACTTTATATTTCAAGAATTTAACACTTTCCCCATTTTATTAACGTTGAAGTGGGAATAGTAAATCTAACCTCTACAGAGTCCAGCATTTCCCCCAATGTAGCAAAGGGTGAAGTTGGAGCACTATATTTGCCCACCCTACCCCTTGGAGTCCAACACTTCCCCAACATGGTTATAGTGGGAATAGAGAATATAACACCTCCGGAGCTCAACACTTTCCCAAATGTTACCAAATTTGGAGTGGAAATAATAAATTAGACTCATTTAAAGTCTGACATGTTCCACAATGTGGCTAAAGTTGTAGTGGGAATAGGAAATCTGACTCCTTGAAGGTCCAACACTTCCCCAATGTACCTTAGGTTGGAATAGAAATAGTAAACCTTGCCCTATCAAAGTCAACACCTTTCACTCCAATTTAACTGTTGGAGTGGGAATAGAAATTCTGATCCCTCCAGAGTCCAACATTTTCTAGTTGCGCTTAAAGTTGGAATGGGAATAGAAAATGTGACCTAATTAGAGTCACAAATTTTCCACCATGCTGGAGTGGGGCTAGTAAATATAACCTTTAAAGAGTCCAACACATTCCCCATTCCAGCTCAGGTTGCAGTAGGAATGGCAATCAAAACATGTTTTCATTATAATTGCTATTATTACACTTTAATATTTATATTTTAACACCATACATTTATATATTATGTGTTTAATGATATTATATTTGTTGAATACATAATATTATATTTATTTAAATAAATATATCGACAATGTTTGTTTTTTAAAAACTTTTTTGGGGGAAAACAACCTTTACAACGCAGTCATTACATTGTACTACACTTACAACGCAGTCATTACATCGCAACATCATTTGCAACGCATGCCACTACAATGCAGGCATTACAACGCATACCATTACAACGCATGACACTACATCGCATGTCACTACAATGCAGGCATTACAACGCATACCATTACAACGCATACCATTACAACGCATAGTACCCCTACACCAGTGTTTCCCAAACTTTTTCGACCTGCGGCTCCCTTGGCCCATTGACCATTCCCCGTGGCTCCCCACTTTTACTTTTTTTGGAAGGTGGAGGGGATGTAAGCGTAGACTCTGAAGTACTTGCATTTTTCTCCCTGAAAATAATTGGGATGAAGTTGATGAATGTATTATAATCATACACGCAGGGTGTTTCATATTACTAATGTGGGGCCTCTAATAAAATATTCCTAGTTGCACTTCTTTTCCCATGCCTTTTTTAGAGTACCCTCTCAAACTTTTTATCCCACTTACAGTGCTAGATAGAACCTGTATGCATGTAGGCCCCATTGCCAAAGTGTTTCTGCGCTTGAAGAATATTTGCACGCACCTGCATTTCTAACCATGTATTACGTGCCAACACATCTGGCTCAGCAAGGTGACTCACAATTTTTTAAACCACATACAGTTTATTTTTGCTGTCTCCTCCCAAAACTTTGCTCCAAATAAATGCAGGCCAAATAAATTCCTCGAATTTTTTTTTTTAATGTCTCTCTTTCTTGCTGCTAATGGGGGCATTATGGGGTATACTTCCCTGTGCTCAAGGAGAGAGGAGGTCTGTCTGGAAATGTGTGTGTACTGAAAGAAATATGTACTGGAAGTACCTATGGTTCAAGTACAAGTGTCAATACATAATACTTAATGTGTTTAATAGTCAGGACAACTATACTTTCCTGATAACTTGCATTTGGAAAAAACAAAACTATTAAGGAGTCTAACAAAATAAATCAGGCATCTTCCGCTTACTTTGGGAGTGTTGGAACATGGGGATCCACTGAAATATGGAAGCCATCTCCCTTCACGTGCCATCAATTAAGCACTACATTTACAGCTTTAAGCATGTCACTTACAAATCATCAACATCATGCGTTTAAGTCTAATTAGTTTAACTGAAACCAGCAGACCCTTCAACATTAAATGCATTAAAGGGCTTGGTGCGCGGCTCCCTTGGCTTGGTATGATGGCTACCCGGGGAGCCACGGCACACAGTTTGGGAACCACTGCCCTACACTATCGAACACTTACCCTACTGCTGCACCCCCTGGAGTTAGAATAGTAATTTTAACCCCTACACTATCCAACAATTACCCTACTGTTGCACCCCCTGGAGTTAGAATAGTACATTTTACTTCTACACTATCCAACACTTACCCTTCTGTTGCACCCCCTGGAGTTAGAATAGTAATTTTTTCCCCTATGCTATCCAATACTTACCTTAAATGCAATGTAATGGTATGAATTGTAATTGTATGCATTGTAAAGGTAGTATACGATGTTTGGAATGCGTTGTAAAGGTAGTTTTTTAACATGCGATGTAATGGAATGCGTTGTAGTCGATGTTGCGATGGAAAAACTGTGTTGTAAGTGCATGCGTTGTAAATGTATGCGTTGTAACGTCATACATTCCTTTTTTGGAGTAATTTTCCTTTTCAATAAATCAAGTGATATATTTTTTACTTATTTTGTATAACTGCAATATGATTAAAACACATTTATATAAGTCCATTTTGTATGATAAGATTTTTATTTTATTTTATTTTGACATGTAATATATATTTTCATTCTATGTATATTTTAATATATTAATAGGTACAATTAATGCACCTTATGCTAGTATTTAGTCATATACAATGTTATTAACGTCTTTACAATTCAATCCATTATAATAATATTTGGCAATATTATTTCAATGTTGTAATCATTTTTAACAACACGTTATTGTTAACATTTTCCTTCATCAGTTGCAATGTAAATGTAGTGTTGTATGTCATTTTTAGCACAACTTTTTTTATTGGTGACTGAATTTTTTGATTTTTAGTCATCAATGTCAGTCCTCATAGATTACGGTTCCAGGACATGGCCCTTTGTATTAGGTAATGTCAATATTTTTCACATTTCTAACCTATTGTGGGATGAGTAGGTTAATAATTAGATTACTATGTGTAGGCTAATATAGTTGTGGTGTTTTTGTAAACTGAAATTGGCAAATACAGTTAGTTAGATCAGTACAGTAGGCTTTAATGAGTAGTGTTTTTTGTGTATGTATACTTTAGGTTTAGATACAGTATATGTAAGTTTTATGACAAATTTATAAATGTTTAAAAAAAATTGATATGAGTATTAACTGTTTTGTGTGGAGTATATATAAATGTTTTCTTTTTTAACAGTTCATCTACAGTTGTATGGAGATTAACTAGGACTCCAGATAGCAATTTTGTTTTAGAAAATGATGATAAATTGGATTTTAATTTTAAACATTTAAAACATTTGTTCCTTGATTCTTATTATTTTTCAAGAAAATGTATTGTGTTTTTTTATTTCTCAGTTTTGAATGAATATCCAAGGAAAAGATAGTGATCTTTCAGGTGGAATAATTACTTTTTATGTTTTTTTGCATTTTGTTTGTTCTCCAAGTTGTGTCATAAAATTGTAAGTATTTTAAAAAAATCTTTGGATTCCAATGTTGGTTAGGATATATATGTTTTATGTATTTATATTTCATATTTATATTTCTGATACTTTTGTGTTTGCATTTTAATATTATAATGTCTTCCAATGTGTAATTAAAAAAGGCTTCATACTTTTCTGCATGCTTGTTTAATGTTTGATGTCATTTAGGTGTTATATTTTTAATTTCCTTTGGTTTTAATATAGTAATATTTTTTATTGTGTTTAACATATTTAATTTTTTTAAATGATTAATACATGAATTTATTTAATGTCTTTCTGAATGTTGTTCATATTTTAAATGTCATTTTTTTCAAAAAGATTTCATACAAACTGATATTTTATTCTAATATGTCATAATAATATTTGGCTTTTAGGTATTAGTATTTGTGTTAGGTTTTGTTTATGTTGTGCATGCTTTTAAGTATTCTACTTACTGGATTTGAGATAATGTAGTCCTTGTTTGAGAACAGGATTATTGTACTGCCTAGCATGTCATGCATTTGTCTGGCTTGGGCTACTTTGGGTTTTAGTTGTATAATTGATTGTGTTTGCTATAGCCTTTGGTAACTTCATTCCATTTTTACTATTTCTATAAATTAGTAGAGTGTTGGGTGGTTCTTTACAAATTGTGCTACTGTTTCATCTTATCTGTAAAGATACTGGGAATGTTGGTGCGGTGTTCTGGAGTTCGGCTGTTTCCAGGTTCCAGAGCACTGACTGTTGGTTAGTTGTCTGTTAAGCTCCCTCCCTGTTGGAATAATTAAACTTACCACTGAACCCAACATTTTTTCTCAGAGTCGATCTTTTCTGGTACCTCTCTACAGTATTTTTTGTTTCAGCTTTCTGAGAAAGTGTGCTATTTTACACCGTCAACCAGCGTACTTGGAACTTGGGTTGGCAGATGTGACCTGCGAGGTGCAGGCATTCAAGCAAAGTACCCTCAACATAGCCTAATAGATAGTATTTGTTTACTAGTTGGTAAAACGGTGACTCTATTAGGAGGTCATAGTGTTTGGTCATTTCTGTAGGTGGTACGTAGGCATGGGCTATTATTTTCTAGTGTGCAAGTTAGGCATACTCAATGCTGAATGAAGGCTTGACTAAAGTGGTAGTACTATTGTATGGATGTAGAATAGACGTTTAACACGGTTTGTATTGTGGCTTGTTTGAAGTTCATGAATACCTGTGGGAAATTGATATTTGTTTGGTCTTTCTCTGGGGTTGGTAGTTCTTAGTATGTTGAGTTTTGTTTTTTAGGGGAAAGTGCATAAATTAGGGGAACCTTAGCATTGCACCACTAGCTATAGGTTTATACATTTTTGGGAATGATGGGAGTGAAATTTAAAGGTCTGATCCATGAACCCAGTAGTGCTTTGAGTGAGGGTGACTATATTGTTGTGTGTGGAGCAAATTATTATTCTTTGTTTCATTATTTTCCTTGTTCTATAAAGTTACATTTTCATTACCGTGGTCGATACTAAAGGACATGGAATGCCTATATTTTGAAGGTTCTTGGGACCCTTGTTGTTTGCCTTGTGTTTCTTCATGTTTTACTTAACAATCTTTTAAGGTTAGAAATTGCTGGTAATTGTCCATTGCTTCGTCACAAACATTTGAAATTATACAGAGAAACATGTAATAACTACCCGTTCCTCTTGCACTTCATTTCTGACTTCGACTTCTGCTGTATTGAGAAGGGAATAGGGCGAGAGGTTTTTAAAATTACTAATAATTACATTTGTAATTGTTTATTAATTATGTAATTGATTTATTATTTAAATTGTTCAATTGTTCGAACTTTTTTAAAATTTTACACTATATTTAAATGGTTTTATTTTTGTTTATAGTTTATATTTTTGTGGTGCAATGCCTTTTTGTAGGTGAAAAGGGTGGGAAATTAATTAAACTATAAATATTTGTATTTTAATGTTAATTACTTTTTCATTGTTAATTAATTATTGACTTGTTGATTCATTATGTGAAATGTTATGTTTTGTAATTGTTCTATTAATTTATTATTGTTTAAATTGTGTAGTATATTTAAGTGTTTACATTTTTGTTGTAATGTTTATTTTAGTAGTGGGTTGTTGGTTTTGTAGTGGAATAGGGAGGGAAGGTATTGGAATTTTAATATATGTTAAATTAAGTACTATTTGTATATATTTTTCGGAAACGTTATGTACATTATTTGTTTTATTTAATAATCTAGTGTTAAGTCGTTTCAATAATAATGTTTGTGCAATGCATTTTTGTTAAACAAACATTTTTTTTTGTTTAAAAGTACTATGTGTTTTTTTGTTAAACAAATTGTTGTATTTACTATGTAAGATATAGTTTTCGGGGGTTTTATGTTTTTTGTGGTAGGGAAGTAAATTTTCTTTGAATGTATTTTATTGTTTTCATTTTATTATGTACTTATTATTTGTATTGTTGTTTATAATAAAAGAAGATCTCGAGCTGAGCCAGAGCCAGTTATCTGTCTCAAGCTTTGGTGGTTTGCCCACCTATAGAGAGTACTCAGGGAGCATTGTATAATCAAGATGGCCCACTTCAAATTACACCGGCAATATAAGAAAAAGCTGCTAGAACTGGATCTGAAAACTAAGGAGTAAGAATACAGATCCTCTCTCTCACATCGGATTCTTAGGGCCATTAAGGCCTTTTGTGGACAAATTAGTACGAGAGACTTCAACAAAGCAAAACACCCAGTTTTAAAATTACAACTCACACACATGTCCCACACCACGCCCAATTACTCAGAATAAAGTCAGCAAAGGATTTTCTAAAACACATCATCCTACATGATGCACTAAAGTTTCCATACATGAAGAAAAACTAGGGGCCTTTAATTCTTCAATTCCAGACTATACACTGCAAAGGGGCTTTCGGGCATATATCAAGATGATTATCTAGAATGTTGTCAGCTTCCCAAAGTTATTCCCCAGCAACATTAGAAATGATAGGTGATACATCAGTAGAAGAGAAAAAGCAGACAATTAAAGCCCTCAAATTAAAAAAGGCCCCAGGAACTGACGGTTTCAATGGAAATTTTAATAAACATTTCAGGGTACAATTGACTCCCATCCTTTGGAGGCTGTATAACTCTTTTAACTAAAACAGTCACCCCAATGATGAATGAGGCAACTGTTGCCTTCCTACACAAACAGGGCAAAGATCCAGGTAAATGTATTTTGTATAGGCCCATAGCTCTCTTACACTTAGCTGTTAAGCTGTACACACCAAGATCTTGGCAACCCACCTTCAATCAGAAATGCCATTTCTTATTTATCCCTATCAATCCAGTTTTACATTTATCGATGAACACACAACAACATGTGGAGAGTACTCCACCTGGTCGAAAATGCAAAGAAGGCAGCGATTCCTTTGTTATTGGTTTCTTTAAATGTGAGAAATGCTTTTGACCGGGTGGACTGAGGCTTCCGATCGTGGGTATTAGAAAGAGTAGGTCTTGGTCCATGCTTTGGATTTATTGTTTTAGTAAGATATCAGACCCCAACACTGCATATTTTGCTGAATAGTAATATGTTCACACCTTTTCCACTGAGCAGAGGCACACGCCAAGGTTGTCCACTAACCCCCCTTCCTTTTTTGCTGAGCATAGGACCATTTGCTTCCTATATAAGAGGGGACGGGGACAGGGAGGTAACAGGTCTCTACTGTGGTAGGGAAGCACATGAGTTGATACTATGTGCATATTAAGTTCTTCTGATCCTTATGGAACTTGAGACACACTCCTAATGCCACACATCCATTTAAAGGCCAAATAGAGAATGTCTGGCTTTAAGATAAATACATCTAAACCTGAGATTCTTAACTTGACAGTCCCACTAGAGACCTTATTGAGAACATGCAGCACCACAAATTTTAAATGAGTTGACAAATAATTTGTATGATTGACTTAAACTTCCCACACAGCATGGAAACTGCCCTTATTGCTGCCACAGATGACATTTACATGATTCTGAACCGAGTAGATATGGTTACCACCCTGGATTGCTCAGCACAATTTGACACTGTATTATAACCATTACTCAACCAATGCCTACACAACATATGAATCCAAGTATATGGAAGGACCCAGTCAGTCAGCCTGGCACCGTACACCTCAAGGATCATCCCTGAGCCTGACCCGTTTTAACACATACATGGTTTCTTTAGCCAGCATTATCTGCTCTCATAACATCAATCTCCTCTCCTACATCAATGACACACACCTCATTCTATCCCTCACGGACGCCCAGTACGCCAATCAATGCCTGCATGACTGAAATTGCCCACCGGATGAAGACCGCCCGTCTAAAGCGGAACACTGACAAGACCAAAATCATGGTCTCTGAGAAGAGAACATCACAGTTGTACTCCACCTGATGGGCATCAGAGCTAGGACCGACACCCTCCCTCGCCACACACGCTAAGAACCTCAGAATCTTCATAAACAGCAAACAGAATATTACCACCCAAGCCAATACTGTCACCGCCTCATGATTCCATACCCTGAAGATGCTGAGGAAGATTTCAAATGGCTCCCATTTAACACACAGAATACCATCACGCACACCCAGGTCACAAGTAAGCTGGACTACGGGAACACCCTCTATGCCAGGATAAACAAAAAACTCACCAGAATGATTCAGACCATTGAGACCTTGGCGGTTAGAATCACCCACAAGCTCCCACGCCAAACTCACATCACATTACACCTGAAGGAGATCTACCAGCTCCCAGCTCACAAACAAGTAGAATTGAAACTCCTCACCAACACTTTTAAGGCACTATATAACTCTGGCCCAGCATACCGCAACAATTACATTTGCTTTCACAAGCCTTCCAGACACAGGGTGAGCCCACTGTGCTGGGGGGTCCCAATCTAGGTAACCTGATTCGTATATGGTGGTCCTGTCCCAAGATAGACCTTTTTGGTGAGAGATACCTAACAGCCTCTGAACTACACTAAGATACACATTCTGGAAGACCTCTCATTTTCACTAATTGGGGTCAACAGTATCAATCCAAGGGGAAGAAAATCCTCAGGGCAACTGTTAGAGAGCGGCAAAGAGAACAGTGTCAGCGTCATGGAAAAAGAAAGACCCTTCAGACACCACTCAATGGTATACTTCACGATGGCTCTTTTTAGCGATGGAGAAACTTTCTTGGAACATTCATTTAGGATGATAAAGACTGTGAGTTGTATTGGAAAACCCTAATACATTTCTAGCTGGAGGGAGTTCCTTGGGAGGCCTTCCTTTCCAGACTGAAATCACTTATCTATATTGATCAAAGAGATAGGATCCTAAATGCCTGGTACTGTATTACAAATGGTGGTTAGAGACTAAGGATGTTTTCTTCCTTCTGCCTATTATATTTTGTGACAAGAGACAATACTTGCCTTTATCTTAGTAGTACTAGGCTTATCATATTTCAACTGATATGGTGGGGGTTGGTAGGAGGGAGAAGAGAGTTGAGGGTATTTTTTCTTATATATACCTGGGGAAAATAATGTTCATTGTATATGGCAAAGTGGGGATCTCAGCTATCAAGTTCAGGGTTATTGTAGGCTGATTACCTCCACATATGTATTATGGAAATTACTTGACATAAAAAATAACGATTTTGAAAAAAATATTTAATTAAAATTAAAACATTAAAGTATGCATTAAAAATAAGAAAATAGTCTTAAATACATAAAATACCTTATCAAGAATTAAACTATTTGAATAATTATAAATCAATTAAATATTCACTTTGCAATGCAATAATTAATTAACAATAGCATTAGATTAATTTAAATTCAAATATTCCCCAGCAAACCCACAACCAGTTACTACATTATAAATTACTAACTCAATTTAAAATAATTACAGATTTTAAATTACAAACTATATTACAAAACATTATCACCTATATAACAAACAAAAATACTAACAATTCTAACATCTAAAATTAATATTATACTAATATAAATTAAATTAGAAACAAAACGATATTTTAACAATAGTCAAGTAAAAGTTATGAAATAAAACTATGGGGGTAATTGGGAAGTCCGCCCGCCATCCTTTTGTGGATTGGGACTGCCCGCCATTGGTGCGGGGGTTCCGTTGCAGACATTAGGATACGCCCCCCCCACACTGGTGGGCGCATCCTGCATTCCGGACATTGCGGCGGGCGGTGCTCTCAGCACCGCTCGCTGCAATGCCAGGAAGGCATGTCGTGCAAAACGTGGCAGGCACCGCGGGGTGCCTGCCATGTTGTGCATGGAACTGCAGGGGGTTCCATAGGTACCCCCCATGTGCACCCCCCACCCCCCAGAATCCCTGGGGGCTCCTGGAATTCCAAATGGCAAACACTGCATGCCTTTCCGTGGCGGCAACGCACAACCCCGCATTTATGTTAATTTGGATGGCGGTGTCTCCCATAAGGGCGGTGGCGATCCTAATGGACCCCTATATTATTTAAAACAATACTGTATAACAAAAAGACACAATTCTTATCTGTGATATTCTGCAGCACAATATTTCTGGAATAACGATCTCCTTGCCACAATATTTTTGTGTCACAATATTAAAAATACAATAATTTATTCAGGCACCTAATCAGGTTAATAAGTTAATTTACCCTAAAAATCATTTATATTCAACCATTTGATGACACACAAACTAATTACAAAGCACAATCATTAATACGAAGTCACAACTAAAAAAGCAATTATTTGCTGAACAAACACATATTATGTATATATGTTATTTCAGAGCTAATTGCTTTTCAAATGTCAATTGTATAATAGCTGTATACATTAGATTCAGCTTTCTGAGCTTTTTACTGAATGCTAAAAAGTAGTTTACTACTCAGTACAAAGCATTTGGGAGGCCAGAGTTAAAACAATACCTAATTGCTGTCTTGCGGGTTTGAATACTCACCTTTTAAAAATAAGGGTATAAGCCAAAACCGATTTCCATTTTATTACTTTACAGATGCATAACATGTGCAAAGAGATTTGGGGGCAGTTAAACACAATCTGCTTTTAGTTGATCATCTATGCAAGCAGAGTGCTTTATCTTATATTCTAGGATTGGAATATGAAGAAAGTGTGCAAATACTATGCCTCATGGTAGGGCCTACTGCTTCTTTCAGATAACCTTGCTGCAGTGTAATTTCAAAAGTAGAAATTACCTAAATAGACAATTTCTTTTTGTACAGTCAACATGATCTAAGATTCTTGACTTTAGAAATTAATGTCTTAAATTAGACCACAGATTGACATTTAGGCCACAGATCAAGATGCTCCAGAAGCGTGAGCACAAGTTCTAGATATTTTTCCCAAGATTTAAGATCTGTAGTTCCTACATTCTGGATATAATTCCACTCTATCTTCTTGAGGTAACCATGGTCATGTGACCGGAAATACTGGCAGAGCTTTATATAAGAGGCCATATTTATTTAATCTTGTTTCTGTGAAATAAACCTAATCCCAGGTCGACATAGTCGGCGTAATGTGGAGGATTAAAAATCTTTCTATAAATATTGCAACAGGCCTTGTCTAACCAGGAGTGACATTTTCCTAGATACACAGTCAATCCATAAGTGAAAGAAGGAGGAAATGTTGCCTTAATTATTTTTATCACGTTGAGTTGAGGCACTTTCTAGTCTGGCAAAAACATGATTACCCCAGTTTAATCGGTGCTGTAAAGAACCTTTATTCATTTTAACAAGTTCCCCATGACCCCAATGATATTGAGTTCATCATGACAGTAACAGTTTCCTTACTCACGCCAGACGCACCTTCATTTTTAACTTTTGTTTCATCTTGTATGCTCAGCAATAAACGTTAACTGACTGCCATTTTGGTTCCATCATGTCCTGACGCATATGCTTCTGCATTTTAATCATCCTCTAACTCGCTTTAGACATCAAACAAATAAAATCCCATAAAGTTTACAGTACTCGTACACTTTTAAAGTACCACGACTTCTCAGAAGTGTTTTGTTGTGCATACAGGAAGTAAGTAACTCCTGCTTTCCTGCAAACCTCCTTTTATTCAGCCCAGTGCAGCACCAATGAAAGAATTGTCTATTTTTTGTTATTTTATAAGTGGAGAATTGTACAAAGCACTGCCTTTTTATAAAAGTGCCAACTTTTTTTTTTTTGCCCAATTACAAAATTCCTAAGGATAGGGTTTATATTAAAGGTTAGAATTATAGGTAAGCATAAGGAAGGCAATATAAATGTTCATGAGACCTAAATGTAATATGTTGCGCTATACAAGACCTTCTGACTTTGACTTTGACATGAATACCTTAAAATGTGACCTAGTAGGCCACGTGAGCAGGTACACCCCTACTGACGCTCTCCTGGGAAAGGCAATGAACAGCATTTCTACTTCAAAAGTTGGTCACATATTTTGCAATGTATGAACACAAAAGAAATGGTACCAGCAGATGTTTTTTTTATAGCTGTGGGATTTAGTAAGTTCTCGTCTTGTGATTTTTGCATTAATCAGTTCCTAGGGGCATATGTATGAACAAGCCGTTTTGCGATTCCTTAATAGCGATTTTTAGCGAATCGCTATTATGGACTCGCAAAATGCTATGTATGTAGGAATCACAATAATAATTGTAATTCCTTAATATTCCTTTGGGTCTAGAGGCCCTTAGGAATGAATGGGAATGCATTCGCAATTTGCGAGTACCCATTAGGTACTCACGAGGACACCCTGTTACACCCCTGAAATATGTATGTGTACAGATGTGACGTACATACATGCCCTAAGGGCATGTATGTGCACCGCATGCCACTTTGAAAAATGCAAAAAATTGCATTTTTCAAAGAAATCGTAAATTAGCACCAACTTGAAGTTGGTGGTAATTTGCGATTTCTTAGGGCAAAATCGCACAACTTGGGTGCTTCCTGCATTGCATTTAAGGAATCACAATTTGCGATTCCTTAAATGCATTTGCAAATTAGGGAATCGCAAATTTTGCGATTCCCTATATTGCGAGGGCCTTTTGGGGTGATACATCCCAAAAGGCTTTTTCCCGTTCGCAAACGGGCCGATTCTGAGAATCTGCCCGTTTGCGAACGGGAAAAGGGCTTGATACATATGCCCCGTAGATCCTAATAAGTGTCACTGAAAATCAAGTCATAAAATGTTGAAGATAGATGAACTTTGTGAAAACAAAACTATGAATTCTTACTGCTTTGTTGTTAGTGCCCCTTGCACCTGTATATCACAATATGCACTGATATGTTTCCTAATCTTTTCTAACGTGGATCTTGTTTTATATTAAGTTGAAGTGCCCATTAGCCTCGATATTCATGATACTTTTCATGACTCTAGTAGGGCTAGGAGCCATTTTATTTGAAGTAGTACATTTGCACATTTTCTGCATCTTGTAGTTAACAGGTAGCTTTGCTTTTAGTGTTGGCAGCCTAAAGGGTGATTTTAGTAAATTAAAGTATTCAGCAGAGTGTTCATATATTTATATCTTAGTTTCAAGGATGGCTAACATGTTATCCATGTGAATATCCTGCCTCCATTTAATTAGAAATGTTTTGCTGAAGTAACAAGTTTCTGTCATATGATTATGCTCCATAGTCTTACATTGAGGGGAAAGTTTCCAATATTGCATCAATTTTAGAATTACATGCCCCCGACTGGTCCCTTTTGTGTGAGAGCTCTGGTTGTTTATATTGACCACAACCTCATGGGCGTCCTTTGTATTACAGATTAGATGATTTGCAGTGTAACCGTCTAGATATGACAATTCTTTCTATATATTTTTAACAATTATGGGTTCAGCACTCTCCACAAGGCCATTAAAGAACCCAAAATACCGAAAAAGGTGAGATGGAACACTTTACTGGTGCTTTGTTGTACTCAGCATCAACTGTTTATGAAGTATGAGATCTCTATAATCCATGCTGAAACACCTCGACCTGTTGCAAACAACTATCCTGTTGTTTCTCTGGGTATGCTATTAATTGTTGGTGGGCTATCCAGAGTAGCGAGGTAGGTGATTTTATTCTAGGCACGAGAATTACGCCCCTTGAAGAAATCCCCCTACCTGCCCTTCAGCACAATGCATTTTATAGGTTTTCTTATAATTTGTTTCAGCTTTTAAATCTCCTAATTTTTTAAAATCTATTAATGCATCTGAAGCCTTAGGGGCAGATGTATCAAACGTTTTTTTTGTCGCAAACGATGTCAATCGCAAAATAGCAGCGTTTGCGACAAAAAAATCAGAAAATGTGATGTATCATTGAAATCGCATCGCAAACTTAAGGAATCGCAAAATTTGCGATTCCTTAAGTTTGCGTCAGCATTTAAGGAATCGCAAATTGCGATTTCTTAAATGCTATGTATGAAGCATTCAGGTTTTGCCAATTTACACTAAGAAATCGCAAATTACCACCAACTTGTTGTTGGTGTTAATTTCCGAATTCTTTTACAAATGCACTTTTTGACATTTGTAAAGGTGCCATGTGGCGCTCATACATGGGCATATATAGGGCTCATACATAGGGCACGTATGTGCGCCATATGCGCACACATGTGAATTTCAGGGGTGCAGCAGGGTGTCCTTAAGACACCTTTGCACCCTTGAAATTATTCTCAATTTGCGATTAGCGAATTGCGAATCGCAAATTGAGAATAACTTCCCATTCCTTCCTATGGGCCTCCGGGCCCATAGAAATGAATGGGAAATTATTCCTTAATTGCGATTAGCAATTTGCTAATCGCAATTAAGCAATTTTAAGAAATCGCTAAAAAAGTGCGAATTTTTACATACATACCATTTTGCTATTCTCAAATAGCGATTCTCAAAAAATCGCTATATGAGAATCGCAAATAGGTATTTTGATACATCTGCCCCTTAGTGAGGAAACTTTTTGCGTCAAGTAAGGGTGGAGATTCACTTTGTCTATTGCATAAGGAACTAAGCCTCTACCATACTCATCAAGTGGATCTGTGCTAAATGGAAGTGCTGCATGTGTGTTGAAATGGACAGGGAAAGGTAGCATAGGTACCTTGGTTGTTGGTTTACTCTGCTGAGAGGTGCCAATTGTCATAGGATGGTGTTTCACAACGGTTGGATACTGTATTATACCACTGTTAGACTCGATAAAATGTTCCAGGCGGTCAGTGGGAAATGTCTCAGGTAGGATCCCCTCAACTGGGAACATGTTTTTGGTTGAACATGGTTTTGAAGATTACTGGACTCAGATCTTTGCTCAGATTTCAGGCCGAGTAGGTTAGCAGGTTGAAGCATCACCACTTTTGGCACTCTGAGACATTGCTGCAGACTCCTTGTACGGGAAAGAAGATGCATAATTTACCTTTACTGCATTGGTGGCTGCCCATTCGATTATTACCAAACATTGGAAACCTCCTCGGCCCTACGCTAGCCGAATGGGCTAATAGGTTATAGACAGTTAGTGAAAGAAAGCTCTGGAACCGGATTAATAAAATGACGTTACAAGAAGATATGGGGCAATTTTGCCTCGGAATGAGGAAGTAGGTACTCTTTCACACAAGGTACCTGGGAAACTATGGGTGTGAAGTCCATCTGGAACAGGTGTATGGTATCATTCAAGCGTGTCAAGTTCGAGCAAGCATTATTATTAGCATTTTATTGTATTCGCTGCAGGGTACTTAATCAGGTTTTGGCTTTTTTTGGGACGTATGATTTAAGCACTTTGTCCATTGGATATCAGTATGGTGCAACGGCATGACAGTACGCCAGTCTGTTAAGCATTGATTGGCACTACTGGCTCTTCATCAGACCAGTCTACAGGTGTTTTTTGCACTTTAGGCGATATTAGCACTTTATGGGTTTTAATGGGGTTTTGGAAGATGAATTGATTGAATGGCCATGCATATTGATTTATATGAAATTTTGGTAATTATATCTATTGCATTGTTATGCATAAAGCTATATTCGTTGCTTGATAAAAAAATAAATTACGGTCTTCTGATTATTTTGTGTGATGTTGGCTATTTTTGCATTAAGAACATGTTACATTTTTGGGCTTCCTGACGTGTTGTGTAATATTTCAATAAAATATTTGTAGCAGTTCATCAAAGTTACTTTTTCTACAAAAGAAAATAATTAAAAGTGCCTTCATGTTGCCATTATCTCACAGAAATATCTCTTTTGTTCTGGGGGTGCTGCCGAATCTGTGGTACCCCCACTTCAGCTCCATTGCTTACTTGGTAAAACTTATGCTTTTTCCTCTAATTTGTCACCTGTGAATTTCAACTTTAAGCATGTCATGTTAACATTACACATGTTTATTTTAGTAGAGTAACTAGTTAAATAAGTAGAGAATGGGGCAATCACCAGAATCAGTCTCACACGGTCATTACCAGGTCTCTGCTTTGTTAGCTCTTCCTCCTTAAAAATAATTGGTGGTGTGGGTTTGAAGGCAGTGGTATTGATCCTGTGTAGCTGTGCTCGTTTAAAGGATGTGGCACATTACAGGGTTTGTGAAATTCGCTTAATTTAAGTTTGCCTAACGACACCCAATTTCGAGAACATTACTTAAAATGAGAAAAAATTCTGATAAATAGAATACGATCAATTAGCACAATATTTTATTGTGGAGCGTGTCCTTGCACCCATTTTTGACACAAGGACGCACTTTCCTCTTAACAAAATACACGAAGACCACTAGTCCCACAAGCAGCAGGCTTTCCTATTCCGTCCATTTGTGATGTTCCTAAGTGCTTGTGGCAACATTTTCCAACATGTTGAGTAATTGTGGGAGTTTAACATACTGTTGTAATGTAATAAGTCCAGTAGCCAAGGTGTATATTGAAGATGATAGTTTATTGTTCTTAGTTCTTAGATGGTCTTGTAGTAGATATGTATTTAGCCCCACCAGGAGCAGCCTCCCTGCTGCTTAGCCCATACTCCAGCTGACAGTGACACTCCACATCACAGGCATCCTCAAATTCCAATACATCACCATGCACACCAACATTCCACAGCACATTGACACTGGCCGAGAAGCAAGGGAAGAGAAAGCAGGAAAGATGCATTAACCCATAAATCAGATACAACACATCTTCCCCCTTTATAAAACACATATAATAATGATAATACAAGAAAGAAGCATAGCAATAGCATAAAGTAACTTGCATGTGAAATGCTGCAATCACATCATGGAAACATTGCATCAGATGGAACACAACACATTTCAAAAGAAGACAAGCATATAAATACATAAGATAAGATTCAAAGAAGACACTGCAATATGTGAACATTGCATTAAATAAACTAAAAGTGACACACATCTCCCCCTTAACAGAGCAAATGAAAAACAAGAAGAAGTGCAAGATGCCAACAATGATCTCATAAAAAGGTTAATCTTGCACACTAAAGGTCTAAAGATGAAACAAAACAGGACAAAAAATAACATCCTAATAAGGAAGGAAACATATATAGAAATACATAATTCCCTCCACACGCGTACCAATACTAACACACACCAAGCAGATGCATACGAACAAACCTGATGCTCTGAGATACCATCACAACACACCAGCTGGCCAATAAAACAGAACACCAACCAAAAAGAAAGAAACACAACCTCAAAGATGAAACAAGGAACTCCCAAAATAATGAACCACACAGAACTGTGCTACTCACACACGCAAACGACACTTAACATGAAAGAAGAAAATAGTTGGCTAAAAACCCAACACATTATCCCTGAAGAAGGTATCTAGGGAAAAGCAAAAGAAGGGTGAAAGAACTATACTCCACTAGTGTAAAAACGAAATCTAAAAATAAAACCAACATGTCAATAAATAGGTGCGGAATCCACGCACAAGAACCATGCGCACTGGTGAAAATGCACAGTGTCATTTGATGAACTAATAATGTAGCAGAAATATCAAGTTCTCTTGCAAAGAAAACTTGTGTACCAGTAATAAAAATAAAATCAAACCCACACACCAGAAATGTAAATGCCTATTACACGCACAAGACCCTTGCTTACAAGTATGAATAGACACTGACAGAATAAACCTTACACATAGCAACATCACAGCAGTAGATCGAACACAGGGGAAACT
Source organism: Lissotriton vulgaris (assembly GCF_964263255.1). Taxonomy (NCBI): domain Eukaryota; kingdom Metazoa; phylum Chordata; class Amphibia; order Caudata; family Salamandridae; genus Lissotriton; species Lissotriton vulgaris. The sequence goes on along the minus strand of NC_141700.1, from coordinate 648,935,434 downwards.
TGTAAACTAAGTACTGGAAACTAAACTATCATGAAGGAAAAATATAGGCGATGAGTCCACGTGCAAGAATTCGGCACAGGTGGAAGATCACTGCAACAAGTAACCTCAAAACATACCAAAATAAGTAATAATTTCCACTTATGGGAAACTTGTATACTACGTACTGAAAACAAATTAAAATGAAGGAAAAACATAGATGAACGAGTCAGCGCATAAGGATTTGCGCACAAGTGGAACATCACACTATAAAAGAAGACCTATAAAGTAGAAGAAAACACATTCAAATTCTCTTGAACAGGAAACATGTGCGCCAACTAACAAAACAAACCCACATGACAGTAATAAAAGTGAAAACTCCATGCACAAGACCCTTGCACACCGGTAGAAATACACCCTGTCACAATGAACCTTATAAAATAACAAGTTCACATTAATAACTCTCACACACCCAAAACCTGCATGCTGATTGAAAAAGAAACCCAAAGCTGTTGCAACATGACCTGAAGAAAACATGAAAGAATAATCATACTAATGAAAATCAAAGCCCTCTGTGAAACATGCCAGAATTAATCACAAACACACTAAATAAATGCCAGGAGAAAAATAGCAATAAATAATCAGCAAGAATTGAAATAAAATATAAATGGATCATCTTGAATATCATGGCAAGTCTGGAGATAAACAAATCAGAAATAGAACATTCACAGTAAATGCAGGGGACTGATCGTTACACACCGGTGAGCGATTCCTCACATGAAAACCCTCACGGAACATAAGGACCTTAAGATGCTGACCACAATAAGGCTACCAAGAGTAAACTTAAAACTCCGTAACAGGAGGAAATTGTTGGGGAAAGTTTACAATTGTCATTGTCGAGATCCATGTCAGTTGTAAAACCCTGTCATTTCAGGTATTAACCTGGAAACACTTGAATACGGTACACGCAGCGAGAGGAAAAGTAAATCAGAAGCAGTGCATAGAAGATGCCTTACCAGAGATGGTCTCCATTTGAATGCCAAATGTTGGTAACGGTGAGAGTGCGTGCTGAGCAAGCTTATTCAACTGTCGCATGTTGAAACCAACATAGGGAGAAGAATAAACAGACTAGTAACTTCACGCCCAATAATGCGAGTCACAAATTTGCCTCACTGAAAAATACCAAAACCTCAAAGGTGACTGTTAAATGTTCCACTGCCAGATGTATAGTACTAAATGTAACTCTGCCCATCCAATAAAATTGCAGAGTAAAAAGAGTACAATTCTGCTGTTGCACTTAGTATATGCTTGAAATAAGAGCTGTCTCCTGACCAGTGGTGGATGTAACCAGAAGCATGAAAATATTAAAATCAGGTGCAAGACATACACCCTGTCTTATGGGCAGTCAGAATGAAGCTGGCCACTAGTGGGCAGCAGGGTGTAACATCCTTAGGCAGGCTCCGACCATAATTTCTCCGATTGTTTCTTTAGTTACTTTTCCTTTATCGTTGTTTAGAGTAGATCCTCATGCGTAGTTTCTGTAGATTAATCCCAAATCGTCGCCAAAATATGTTGTAATGTAATAAATTCAGTAGCCGAGGTATAAATTAAAGATGAATGTTTATTGTTCTTAGTTCCTAGATGGTCTTGTAGTAGATCTGTATTCAGCCCCACCAGAAGCAGCCTCCCTGCTGCTCAGCCCATACTCCAACTGACACTCCACATCAGAGACATCCTCACATTCCATTACATCACCATGCACACCAACATTCCGCAGCCCATTCACACTGGCTGAGCATCAGTGGCAGAAAAGCATTATACCATAAACCTGATACAACCCATAGCATTCATAAAAACAAAATTCCAAATTTTACGCTAATAACATGGCCATAATTTAAATTTCGCCCACGATTAGGGCATTTTCACTTAACGACTCACACTAGATAAAATGTTAAAAGTCACGCCCATGCATGTCCTACTCCAATCAGGCATCCGAATATCCTTCCGCTCATTCCCCGCACAACCTACGTACATGGCCTGCTCCACTTCCTCACTGCGGCAGAGGAACATGTACCCCTGCACAGGTACACTCCATGAAGCTTAGTACATTCAACATTGTGTTGACAGGCGTCCTGTGACGACATCTCATATCAGAAGTTGTCTGTTTTCCTCTCCTCTCTGTCCGTGGACACTGCCAATCGAAGCCATGAAATATTTCTTGTGATTACTTCCTTCTCCCTTCTGGGAGTTATCATGGTGCCATTCACCTTGGTTACTCCCCTCTCAAACAGGGAGCACAACTTCCAGCCTACGTGGTGGTCTGTTACCAGTAAATTGTCCTCACCTTGAAGCGTCTTTCCACTGCTCGCCAGGCTCTGCTGGCTCTCATGTTTATCCTCCATTTCCTCAATTGGGCGCCCACCTCATCAAATGTTTCTGGCCTCCAGACGGGGTAGAGTTGAAATGCTATCCTTGACAGGTTGTTGAAACATTAGGTGCATGTCCACTGTGTCATGCAGTAAGGGGTGTTCTGATATGGCATGAGGAAATGATGTAGCTCCCACTCGCTATTAGTATTGTGATCCACTGCCACAGGAGAGCCTAGTTTAGTGTTCACTGTGCGATTAGACTGGGGAATGGCAGCGTTACCTTCTGATGTCAGATTCCCAAAGCTCAAAAAAATGGTGGGGTATTTGTTTGACCCCACCGCAGCGGCGACAGCCTCATTTTTAAAAATGCCAATGCTTCCATTATTTCTTCTCAAACTTTTTCTCTTCATGTTTTACTCCTTATATTGTGCGCTGCGCGATCATTTTACTTTCAATCATCTTTCTTGAACTCCTTCAAGAGTAAGAGCAAGGCAAGATTCCCAAAGCTGCCAGATAGTCTTTGATTCTTTGAACTCGGCTCCCTGAAACAGGCGCCCATTGTTGGTGCGTATCATGACCTGTAAGCCATAAGCCACAAATATTTTCTCCATGGGCGGCTTAACTTGAGAAAATGCAGTGGTTGCTGCCAACTCCACCATCGGGTATTTGGAACAGTCATCAACCATGACCATTGTCAGCCTCACATCCAGAAAACTTCCAAAGCACAAGCTCACCTTCTCCCATGTGGCTGTTGGTGTCTCTTCCATGGCTGCTGGTTCAGGTGCCATTGGGCTACCCTTGTTCTGCCATGCCTGGCACAGCCATACCACTTCTTCTACCTTGGTATTCAGGCCTGGGAACCACACTTTTCCCATTATCCTCGCCTTGGTTTTCTCTGCTCCCTGATGATCTTAATGTACAAGCTCCATTGCCCGGCTCTCCAGCCCCTTCGGGATGACAACGCAATGACCTCTCATTATGATTCACTCTACCATGGTACTCTCATCGCATATCCCCTACAAGTGCAATAGCTGTGCCTTTTCTTTGAGGTGCCACTGGTTGGCGTCTTGAAGGAAAAGCTTCCATGGATTGGGTTGGTTTTATACAAAACTATTTTTATTAGAGTGTTCTGTCAACAATACATGATGCGTGACATCCCATCAATCAACAGTGCTATTTGGGGATCAACATACAGTCGTACAGAATTACAATAATATAGTACAGTGTTGGTATATCCACCTCGATCTAACAACGGTAAGTTGAATGCTTCTGAAGTGTACGGGTGGTCGAGACTTTGATAAGTCACGAGCACCAAGTGTGGGCAAACTGCGGCTGCCTCATAGTGTGTGTCTCCGTTTTCTCTTTGTTGGGTCTGAGAGTTGCCTACCTCTGCGGCTCCATAAACTGTGGATATTACCATTGGATTGATTATCTGCTACCACTTGATGACTCTTTATGACAGACTATATACAAGACTTGAAAAATTCGTCAAAGAACGACGAAACACGTGTCGGCTGTCATTAATCGGCCATTTGGAATTAAAACTAATGGAACCAACCATCTGTTTATGTGTGCCTTTTGCTGATTACTGCTGAACTAATCTGAACGGACCCACTAGAGTGACAGACCTTCTTACTGTTTTTGGTGGTGCCCTGGACATTTTTGAATTAGTGTGTATAGATGGACCTTTACCCCTCTGTACATGACACCAAAGAGATGACATAGTGTCTTTGTATTCATTGAGCACACCTATTGTACATGTGGTAATTGTACTCTCCTGAAATTGTGTATGTGCTGGTACCTTTTCTTTACCATTGTCATCCTGTCTGTATGTATATAAGTTGAACACTTCACAGTTTTTTGCAGCACACTTCATGAATAGCATGCAGAGGGGGCAGTTCCTCACTATCTCCCATATCTATATCACAATGTTTGATCCAGGGACCCCACAACTTACAGAAATTGTTTGGGCCACCTCTTGCCTTATGGGTAACTTTTTCTGCTGTCATATAAAGGTCCATCCCTGGTTTCCATTTCCTGAGGGTTGGCGACTCAGGGGTGCCCCAATGTTTGGCCACAACCTGCTTCACCACTATGGAACCTAAGTTGTTTAACTCCTCCCATGCTCATGACGAGCTCGTCATGAGCCACGGTTCCCGTGTGCTCATGACGAGCTGAGCTCGTCATAACGGTCATAACGCTCACACGCGGGGCTAATTCCCCCACTGTGCTGAGCGTTCTGAGGAAACGGGTGAGGCCGTGACGAGCTCAGCTCGTCATGAGCACACGAGCACCGTGGCTCACGACGAGCTGAGCTCATCACAAGCACCGGGGCCATGTGCGCACCCCCCCGCCACCCCCCAGCACAGCGGGGAAATAACCCCTGCAGGAAACGGGTTAAGAGGAGTTTCGGTCTGGGCACTTCCAACTCTGTGGGTATCCCCAACATGACAAACTTGGGCTCCATTGGCAGGCACTCGCCCAATATTTTATTAAGTTCTGCCACTATGGTATTCCAGTATGAGTGTATGAAAGAGCAAGACCACAATGTGTGTATGAATGACCCATCCTCATTCACTCATCTCAGACAGTTAGAGGCCCCTGCCCTACCAAATCTGTGCAAACAGGCCCTGTCATAATATATGTATTGTGGAGGACCTTGAGGTGAATTAGTCGTAGGTGTGATTTAACTGCAACCATCGAGTGTATCTGGGCTGCCTCCCAATCCGTGTTGTCCAGCTCCTCCACCTCCCCTTCCCATTTATCTCTCAATTTCCTTAGGGTATGCGGGATGCTATTTTGAATAGTCTTGTATGTCCATGATACAACTTTCTCTGCTATTTCACCTTACAGGAGCCTCCCTTCTGATGGCGTATATTCTGGGATGTCCTCTAGTGCAATCTTTACAGCCTTCCAGGCATGCTGTAGTTGTAGATATTTAAAATATTGTGTTTTATGTAAATGATAGTCCCTCTGTATGGAACTAAATGGGATCAGCATGCCTTCTTCTATGAGGTCACCCAGCTTAGAGATCCTAATAGTGTCCCACTGTCCAAATCCCTTCAGTTTCCTAATTTCTTTCATTTGTGTTCCTACCCAAAGGGGCCTCTCCCAAGTAATCCTGGTGCCCCCTGTCGCTAATCACGCTACCCGTTTCCAGGCTTCAATAGTAAACTGGGTTGCTGTCAGTTGTTTCCTTGACCCTTCCTCCCGTATAGATGGTATATGTATGGGTGGGTTTGGAATTGGGTCCTCTCCAGCGCATGTGTTTGGGAATCCCTGGGCATATGTGTCCAGTCATTGACTACTATTCGGTGTGCCGCCCAATAGTATGCCCGGATGTTGGGGTGGGATATGCCCCCATTTTATTGATTTCTCTGCAGTGTACCCAACACCACACTAGGGTGACCCCCACTCCACAGCAACTCCCAGACTTCACCCTTTATTTTAACAAATGATTTGTATTTTGAAGAATATACAAGAGTTTCGGTAGTGTAACCATTTTGTACATACCTGCCCTCCCTAGTAGTGTCAGAAGCACTGTATTCCATTGTTTCACAACCCCATGAAATTCCGCTAGCACCCTCCGAATGTTGTGATCTTAGCTATCTTCTTTGAGGTCACATATATCTCCAGATACTTAGGGGCCAATTAGGATGTCGGGCGGATTGTCACCGCCATGCGGGCGGTGGCGATACGCCCGGCATCCAGGTCCGACCGCCACCCATTTCTCCCCCACCATATTAGCATGGCGGGGGGGACCGCAGCGGACGGAAAGACCATCCGCCGCTTTTCTGCCCCGGTCGCAAGGCAACTGGGCGGAAAAGGTTTAATATAGCTGGCGGTGTCTATCAGACACCGCCAGCCATATTACAATGGGCTTAAACAGATGCCTTTCCGTGGCGGCAATGCCGCCACGGAAAGGCATGCGGTCTTCACTTCGGGGGCCCCCTGCGGGCCCCCATGCTGAAGGGGGGGTGTGGGGTGTACATGGGGGGTACCTGTGGTACCCCCCTGCATTTGCATACACAATGCAGCAGGCACCGCGCGGGGCCTGACGCTTTGTGTATGCAAATGCATACATGCATTTTTAGCATTGTGGCGGGCGGTGGCGAGAGCACGGCCCGCCACAATGTTAAAAATGCATGATGCGCCCGCCACTGTGGCGGGCGCATCCTAATATGCAGTGCATTATTGAACACCTCCTGTCATCCTGCTCGTCCGCCCCATTATCTAAGATGCTTATTGTGTCTGGCCATCCCTCGAGGTGACTCCCCCCCACTGTACGTGTATAGATCATCAATGTGTCCCAAAAGTAGCAACAACTTACCCACCCTACCCAAAATCCTGAATCCTCTTCAACCCCCACCCTCCTTTGCACTTATCCCTACTCATCAACATGACAACTGCGTTGCTGGGCAAGCCAGAGAGATCTGTAGCCCTCCCATCCCAATTTTCAACTCCACCCCGCAACTTCAATTGTACCCGAAAGGTCACCAATTACACAGTCTGAAACCTGTGGAGAGGAAAACAAAGAAGTTAAGAAAACTGATAACCTCTCACATACAGTGGGGGTGTCTACAGGGGCGTAGTGTGCCGATTTTCAATTTCCGGTACTCCGCCAGCCTCATTTGATCCATCAATCATATTTCTTGTCATGGGGTGGGTTTATGGCAGGGTCTGAGGAGAACTGAAGCGACGACTCCGCCTCTAGATTAGCTATTGCCTCCATTTCCCAGTCCTGATAGTATAGACCGCAGGCAATGACAGGCCATGGCAGCAGTGGCGTCACTAGGGTTGGTGTCACCCGGTGCGAGTAACTCATGGTGTCACCCCCTCACCACTTACCACATGGACCTCATGTGCCGTCAGCGGGTTTGCCTTCCTGTCTGCACCCTTTCCACGGTTTACCTAGGGGTACCCTGCGCGAGTTTCAGGACGCTCATCTGCGTGTCCAGCGTTGTCCCCTGTATTTTGCGAGCATTTGGGCCTGTATTTGCTCAATATAAACTCACTTGACTGCAGTTTGGTTCACTCTGCGTCTGGGCGTTATACTTAGTTCACTGGTTTCCACCGTATTGAATTATTCTCTGGTTCAGGCCTTTCCTGAAGCCACTTTTAATAATCACTCTGTGTAGATACAACCACTGCCAGACATTTTTCTGTGTCTCAACCCACTGCCCACTAAGCAAACTAAAATGATCGCCTCATTGTAAATGGTTCCATTTACTCTGTAGCGCCAAGAGGCCTGCATAGTTAATGTGTGCCATCTGACATACATTGATAGTGAAATGAATGTCACAGCGCCCAAGTAAGGACCGGAATCATTCTTTCAGGTTTGAAGCGGCCACGGGGCCATGTGTGTCCGTTCTCTCTTTATTATACATATTTCTTGCTTTACTTTTTGCTCTCTCGCCTGCCCACCAACCTCTCAATTCTCACTGTAGCCTATCCTTCCATGTCCACTCCTTCCTTTCACCCTCCTTTGCCATTAGGAGTTCTCCTTTCCCTCCCTAACCCATATATACAATCTGGAATGTGTCGGAGTTGCATGTATGAACTTTAGATGCCTTAGATGCAAAAATGCAGCTACTCTGCTGCATGCTGAGCCAGCGCACCTGATCGAGTATGGGCCCAGATGTCTACATAACATAAAAGCATAAGAACTACAGCCCCAGGCTGTCATGGTATTTCTTAAGAACAACACTAATGTAGGGGCGATCCCGCTGGTGTGTGAGCAGTGTGCGACCCCACCCCAATTGTAACAACACTAATGTGTAGAGTCCTGCTGAAAAAGGTTCGGCTTTCTCTGACAACACACCAAAAGCAACTGTATGTTCGTCAATCTGCGATGTTTTGACATCCCCCACCTTCTAGTTTGCTGTACTGTCACTTTTGTAAAGTTTATTTATCTTTTTGTAAAAAATTATGAGAATGAAAGAAAATAAAGCACCATAACACATGGTAAAGAAGACACGAATATCCAACACAACAGCATTGATCTCATTAACTACAGTCCGGTACAGCCATATCGTGTTATCAATGCCATAAAGACTAACGTAGAATGAGACCAAAACAATGACGGTTTTTGTTGCTTTTATCTCTGCACTGTTGCCCTGATCCAGGGTCCTGACAGCATCCATTTTCTTTTTATGGTTGTGCAAGATGAGCAAAATGTGACAGCTTGCCAGGGCCATTAGAATGACAATATGAGAACAAAAGCAAAATCTACATATCCTGTGGCTACAAATGAAATCTTTTCTGGATAAATCACCAAGCAGAATCGCGGGTTGAAAACATACTTGAAGGTCGAAGCATTAAAAGCGTTGGACGCCATGATGGCCACGTCAGCGTTCACTGCCATGTTAGCTAAATACAGAACAAAAATCATAGGGTTAACAGAACGTTTAATTTTGTCTTTCTCAATCATGCTGGCCTTGGTTCTGCTGAGCATACCTGGCGAGCACTCGAACTTAAGTGTGCCCTGTCATACTGATTTACGTCAGTCGGGCCCAAGCGCGCACTTACACAATCCTCAGCACACCAAGGACTCTTTCAGAGCAAAAAAACAAGCCCACGAAGTCACCATCCTTGCCCCTCCCCAAATCTCTGCTGAATACACTCTGACTCTCCCTACTGTACACACGTCTGGGTTAAAAAAAAAGTCTGATGTCGGATACTTCCCAGAGCGACATAGTGGCATGTCAGACTCAAAAGACAAGGGGGAACACGGACATAAAAGTAACAGTAGACAGTTCTGGATAGGAAAAACAGCAGAGTCAATTGAATCACCACCAAGCCAGGCTGTTAAAAGGGAAGCCTGCTCAGACTGAGAGGTGCAAAATACAGCAAAAAAAAAACATTCTGTGTTTGCAGCAAAACAGGCTGACAGCACCAGAGAGAGGCCGAACATTTCCTGATAATTGGATTATTACACGAGATGATTCGCAAATGAAAGAGAGAACAGCACACATTATTAATAGGGGGGGGGGGGAATACCTCCAGCTCCAATGTTAGGATACTGCCACTAAGCCATTACTTAAGGAGCCACGCCAGTACACACAAACACGACTGAAATAACTTCCTGTTAGGACTATTTTCTCACAACTTGAAAGAGAAAGTGGCCTCAAAACACTTTGCATCATTATCACATTGCAGCATTATCACTATGCATGGTTGCCGATGGGTACCTATATAGGTAGTAGCTACCAGACGGCCTTATTACCAACCAAGAAATGGGTTCCAGATGCAACAGCTCTTATTTAGATAGTGGGTTTTAAAGTTAAAGAATACAGTTGCACAGATTACTATAAAGGTTCTTATGCTAAATCCATCTCAGAATGTTTGCATTTGGAGGGTGTGCAACTCACGGGAAGCGTTTGTATTTAGAAGATGTGGAACACACTGGAAAAACTCACTGATCTTGCTTAATATTGTGAAAGTAAGCCGGCATCCTCTTAAATATAGCATGAAATGGTGGATTCATATTTTGTGCAATTAGGTGTAATTCGGTGCAAATCTGCAGTAATTTTGTGTAATCATGCAACAGCAAACGGCGCACAGTTCTCTAACCCCTGCTAACAACCACATATTTCATGATTTTTAGGATGCATAAATTGCTTTTTTCACAATCACGGTGAAAACTCTAGAGAATTCAAGCTCGTAATAAAAAGCCACTTTTAACTTTAACTCACACTTTATAAACGCTTCTTTAATAAAAAAAAAAAGTAGTCACCCCAGAAACCTCTTAATGTCAGAACAGGAATAACAGGAGATATCCAAGACATTAGATAACAAATCTGCCTCGGAAATGCACTTCACATAAATTCAAACAAACGGGACAACGTTTAACCTCTGAAAAACAAAAGGTCGGGTACTCAAGAGCAGAAAATTAGGTTGCCATGAGGAGAAAACTGCTTCTGCCACAGGCCTGCAAAAGTTACCCTGAATCTGGAGATAAAAAAACAGAATGAGAAATGACAAGAGCGAGGCTTACTTTGTACTATTTTCGTGAACTCCTCCTGCAGTTATGGTATTGTACCGAGTTGCAGTTTAAATCCATTTTGGGTTTCTACTGTAAATTAAGCTACTTATATCGTGCATGTGTACAGGAGCACGAGTCTGGGAATTGGCTGTCCAGCGAAAGTCAAGAGTGAGGATTTGCCCTTTGTACAGGAAACAGACGCGTTCCTTACTCAGTCTGCACACAAGGTCGGGCGGGCTCCGGCCGGTCTCGGAGGCCCCCGCCTGTGAGCCATGGTGTGGGGGCACATTCAGGAAAATATGGGGTAAAACCCCGAGCCCCGGGAACTAAACCCTCCGGCGGGGACAGGTGGGGATCAGCAGCGCGGTACTCCTGGGTTCATGGATCACGCAAAAGCATTCCGCCGCTCCTTACGTGAGTGACGTTTGGAAGTTGAACGTCATTGACGTTCGGACGCTGACGTCGTTCAACAGCCTAATAATGATCTTGGCCTGCGGCCGGGTAATGGGTTGGGTAACACCGTCACATGGGGTGACACCGTGAGCCTCTGCTTTAAATAATCGTATTGCTTTGCTACATATCAGGAGGCGAGGAACCCATTGTTCCTCGCCTCCTGATATGTAGCAAAGCAATACAATTATTTAAAGCAGAGGCTCACGGTGTCACCCCATGTGACGGTGTCACCTGGTGCGGTCCGCACCCCCCGCACCCCACTAGTGACGCCACTGCATGGCAGCACACCCACTAGGGGTTTTACGCTGAGGACGCTTTGGGCCTGCTCAATGACAAAACATGAGGAGAACTCTGCTAGCGGGAGGGGGTCCCTTAGCCAGTGTTCCAGAAATGCCCCATTGTTGCTTGATATCCAATGTCTTTACTCTAGGGCAAGAAATCATCACCACCAGGCGTGCAAATTCCTCTGCCCCTTCATTGTCACTGAACTGCCCCTCAGCCTGCTTGGGAGGGTGCCTGGAAAGGAAGTCTGTCAGGTTGCCGGGTCCCAGCCGATACACCACATGAAATCGGTGGGACAGAAACTGGACAACCCACTGCTAGATCCCAGGGGTGGGGGTGGGGTTGTGCCTGCAAAAAGACTCACCAGCAGCTTGTGGTCAGTGATCACTTTAAATTCACATCCATATATGTACAAGTGAAAGTGGTGACAGCCCACTTCTTCGATCTGCACGTGCCACGCTTCCGATGCTGTCAGTGCCTACTATCGAATGCCAACAATGCCCACACCCCTGGCTCCTGCTGTTGAGTCTAATCTGCCCTCAAACCTATCAGGCTTACATCCAGGACCACCTCTGTGACTTTGGTAACTGCCACAAGAGAGTCTTTGATCTTGTACAGAGCCTCTTGTTCCAGAGGGCCCCAGGGCCACCTCGTCCCAGCTTTTGTAAGCACCTTCACGTAAATATATATGAAATAACGCACAGCTTAATTGGAAATTAAATGCAAGATATGTTATTCAGTGGGAAAATGCACTATTGTACATTATCAAACCTCTGTTAGTCAATACACTGCACCAGAGAGCCACAGAATTGAACCCTGGTTGTTGTAGTGGAGAATAGTGACTTGTGTATGTTTAGTGCTACAAGGTCACAGTCTGGGACAGGAAGCAGTGTCAATATGTAAGTTATTGTTTAAAACTTTCATTACACATAGTATAAGATAGACTGCTACAAAACTCGCAAAAATGCTTAAAATGGGGCCAGATGTATCAAAGGGTTTTGCCCATTCTGTGTCTATGGGGAAATATGTTGATACATATGGCCCATAGATTTTAGTAATACTCAGACTGTACGTAAAGCAATTTTTTTTATAACTGTCTTTTAAAAGCACACACTGCACAGCTCAGCAGCTAGCTCCTTTACAGCACATTTCACAAAGAATAAATGTGTGTCATCAGAGAGCTTTAAGTGATTCCATCAATTAAAGCCAATTCCGCCTCCAAGCACCATTTACATTTGCAGATTAACCATTGGTGCACATTTACATTTCTTTCAGGCCAGCAGGCACCTGGAAAGATGGCTTGTTTAGCTGTCTGCCCCTCCCTCGGTTTAACAACACAAGAGACTGCCTGCCCTACATTTCAGCTGAAGAATTTCAACAGTCAGAATTAACCATCCCTAGATGGTTGTCTTTTCACAAAAAGTGGGGGAACTGTTTTTCAAAAGTTAAATAAGTACGGGCATGTTTTACTCCTCATATTCCCCCCACCTTTCGACCACTGGTGTGTGTCAAAAGACAGTCACATAACTAAGATCTGTTTTGGGCAAGTTAGAATAGTGATCTGTATTTATAGTATACGCGGACCCTGCGTGTGACAAAAAGCACAGTGAATATGCAAGTTTTGTGTGCATTACACACAGTATAACAAAGCCTGCTACAAAATGTGCAGAGATTAAGAGGCAGATTTACTAACTATTTATGCAATCCAGCGCAGCAACCAAAGTTGCACTGAGTTTCATGAAAAGGAGAGAGTAGAACAGCAAAACATCTAATAAATTATGTGAAAATCGATCATATCTACAAAGATGTCAACTCTCCTTGTGTTTTACAGACTTTACACTACCATGAGCCAACACACACACTTGCCCTTGTCCAAGGGTGTGTGTATTCTAGCAAGCATAGATTTTGCACTGGAAAGGTACCCTTCCAGTACAAAATTTTTCTCAGGGGAAACCCAATCAACCCTTGTAGGCTTGGGCAGTGTATGGTTCAAAACATAGGGTGCTACAAGGGACTTATTTCAGAAATGTTTTCTCTTAGTCAACGAGTGGTATCGCAATTTCACACTCTTAAGTATCCAGAGGATATCAAATTTGTTTTGAACACAGCATAAATGCATGGAAGGTAAAGATAAAACAGAGCAAAAGAAGGGAAGTTTGTTTCGAATCAAATCTTTACTTTGTAAAAGTGACAAGGGATGTGAAGACAAATTAATTCAAGCAAAAAAAGTCATGAACGAAGAAAGACAGTATTTTTTCTATGGTTCATAACATTGAGTATCAGCTCCAGCTAATTCAAACAAACAACCCAAATTAAACAATAAAAAGTGGTTGTAAGTTGGCGTCTAAAGACAGCATTAAAGGAGATGATAGCAGGATGTCGACGTTTCGGTCTTTGTTGTATTCATCGATAAGACCATCATCAGGACGATGTTTTATTTCAATGCTGTAAACAACTCCCTAAATAAAAATAAATCAATCATTATTAACCAAATAATATTGAAGATTTCATAGACCCTAAAAAGCTCTGGAAACATGTAACATACATAAAACTTAAGGAAAGTATATACCCCTTCCCGGTGATACTTCCAAGAAATCTAAAAATAAATTTTCAGTCAATGTGACTGAGTACACATTTGTGTGGGAATTGGGCTTTTATCCTATTTGAATTGATCCACATGCAGACATATTTATTTAAAAAAACACTGGTGCTTAAAAAACAACAGAACCCAGTAATCAAAAGCATAGAGTTTTGTATCATTCGAAATGAACAACATTACTTTACTGAGTATCATGATGGAGTGACTTTTGAGTGGACATTCTTACATTTATATCAAAAAGCTCATTAGGACACTTTCATAAACGATCTCATTCTGTTAATTTAAGTGAAAAATAGTCATTCACCTTAGAATTAAGAAAACGCTAAAACTGCACATCATGTGAAAAAACAGTTCTATGATTGAGAGGTAGTTAATGGATTCAAATAGAACAGCTCCATTGAAATCACATTATCTGTAGTTGGAAACGAGTCAACATTCTCTGTTTTCTATGAAACATGTAAAAGCAAAGTCGAATGCATTGTAGTGACAGTATGACTGCCAGTCTTTATCAATAAAAGTCGTGACAAATAAACATAGTCGAAATTGTCATCTTAAATCACACATTCTTCTCCAAAATAGGGTATCAAAGTAAAGCTCCAAATATGTTTAAATATCCAGGGCTAATGACATACCTTGGGATGTTTCAAGGGGAACCGTGTCAGATGTAAAACGGGCAATGAAAAAGTCTAAAGGGAGAAAAGGACCCTCTTAGTTTATGAGACGGTGAAATTGTGAAAATGCATTGAATAAAGCTAAATTAAGTCTACCTCACAGAGAACGGATGTGAGACAGCGTTTTCGGTTTCCAATTGCGCTGGCTAATTAGTCCAGTCGAAGAAGTGTTCTATTCTATCTGGAAACAATAATATTGATTTGTTTTATTTCCGGACAGTTTAAAGGGCATAAAAAGAACATATTAGCTCATTTGCACGTGCTCAATGTCAAAAAAAGCTGTTGGAAAGATGAAACTCAGCGCAATTGTTTTAAAGGAACCCTTATTTTATAAATGGGGGGAGAGAGTAAACTAACTAAGAGTTGATCGCTACTGCCACTTTTCAAAACTGTACGAGTGTAGCAAACGTCTGTGGTTTAGCTACTAGCATCGTTTAGTGTAAATCTATAGCGCAATGCCTAGCATCTGTCATCTATTTGTACTTACTTTAGGAAAAATCGAGCGGCATGGAGAATATCGCCAAAGGTTCGTCTTGATACTTTGACTGAACCCAGGGTCGAGGTTGTTTATAGTGGCTGACCCGGAAGTGGAAACACACAGTTAGCGCGCTTTCTGGCTAAACGGCTAAAACCTACTGATTAATGTGATGTAAAAGCTCGTAAACAGAGCGATGAGACACCAACTCAAAATTAAATAGAGCATGAAGCAATTTCTTAATGATATGCCAAAAGAGTTGGCTATTATTAACATCTCAAACGGTCGCCATCTTGGATCTGGATCGTGATTTAAACTACAGAGGGGATATCTGTAGAGAAATCAGATATTGAAGGACATTGAGTTGCAACAGAGAACACTGACAAGGAGACTTAAAATAACATAAACTAGCGGTAACCCAACTAGTGGAAATGTCATGTGGCTCGAGGACGGGGGCCATCTTGGATCGGGAAACGGTCTAATCTAGTGAAGTTTAGTCAAAGTGGAAAAAAGTTCAGATATTAAGATGACAAAACGATCACAGCACACAATGCATATTATTGACCAAATACACAAATATCTGAAAATACATTGATTGTAATCACACGATGAACATAATAACAGCTCAAGTTTATCTGAAACTTTTAACTAAGGCATGCCAGAGCGTGCCATTCTGTGTAGGAGTTTAAACCCCTTTTAACTGAGTCAGCTAGGCAAATCCAGCGTTGCTCTTTTATGGCCAATAGATGGTCAACATTAGGTTGTCTGATAGTAGGTTTGATAACTTCAACAACCCACCAGTGAAAGTCATTCTCAGTGTGATTCTTGATTGAGAAATGGTCCACTAATGGAGCATTTTCGGTGTGACAACGAATCCTAGATTGGTGTTGTAGGATTCTTTTTTTGATGGGTTGAGTTGTCTTACCGAAATATCTCAGACCACACGGGCATTGAATGCAATAAACAACATTCGTTGTGTTGCAGTTTGAAAAGTTCCTGAGTTTGTAGCATTTGTTGTTCAAATCAAACTGCTTGATGTTGGAGGTAGTGTTACAGGCTGTACAATGATTACATTTGTAATGTCCCTGTAGGGGACTCAATTGTCGCATGTTGTCCACTAGGTCAGAATCTTTTTTGTTCTTATATGCATGGACTAGCCTATCCCTTAGGTTTTTGGCTCTTTTAAAAGCAAAGAGTGGCTTGTCAGTCAATTCAGGTAGGTCTGAGAGTAAAGACCAGTTCTTAGAGATCACTTTTTTGATTGAATTCGTGGAAGTACCAAAGGTTGTGACACATACTAGTTTTGGTTCTGTGACTTTAACTTTCACTTGTAGTAGTGCTTTGCGATTATTGTACCAGGCTCGTTTCAGAGATTGTTTCAACAGCCTGTTGGGATAGCCGCGGGAAAGTAGTTTCTGTTTCAATACTTGAGCTTCCTTAAAGTAATCGGTTCTTCTTGTGCAATTTCTACGTAAACGTAGAAACTGCCCAAAGGGCAAACCATCACGTAAGGCTTTGGGATGACAGCTATTATATTTCAGCAGTGTGTTTTTAGCCGTGGGTTTGGTAAACAAGGTTGTAAATAGAGTATTTTCTTCAGTAACTTTAATAGTGATATCAAGGAAATCAATGCTCAAATTATCAGAAACCAAAGTGAACTTTAGATTGGGATTCTGTATGTTAATCCAGTCGTGAAATTGCTTCAATTCTAGAGGGGTGCCGTGCCAAATGAAGAAGATATCATCTATGTAACGCAACCAACCTCAGATGTTGGTTGCGTTACATAGATGATATCTTCTTCATTTGGCACGGCACCCCTCTAGAATTGAAGCAATTTCACGACTGGATTAACATACAGAATCCCAATCTAAAGTTCACTTTGGTTTCTGATAATTTGAGCATTGATTTCCTTGATATCACTATTAAAGTTACTGAAGAAAATACTCTATTTACAACCTTGTTTACCAAACCCACGGCTAAAAACACACTGCTGAAATATAATAGCTGTCATCCCAAAGCCTTACGTGATGGTTTGCCCTTTGGGCAGTTTCTACGTTTACGTAGAAATTGCACAAGAAGAACCGATTACTTTAAGGAAGCTCAAGTATTGAAACAGAAACTACTTTCCCGCGGCTATCCCAACAGGCTGTTGAAACAATCTCTGAAACGAGCCTGGTACAATAATCGCGAAGCACTACTACAAGTGAAAGTTAAAGTCACAGAACCAAAACTAGTATGTGTCACAACCTTTGGTACTTCCACGAATTCAATCAAAAAAGTGATCTCTAAGAACTGGTCTTTACTCTCAGACCTACCTGAATTGACTGACAAGCCACTCTTTGCTTTTAAAAGAGCCAAAAACCTAAGGGATAGGCTAGTCCATGCATATAAGAACAAAAAAGATTCTGACCTAGTGGACAACATGCGACAATTGAGTCCCCTACAGGGACATTACAAATGTAATCATTGTACAGCCTGTAACACTACCTCCAACATCAAGCAGTTTGATTTGAACAACAAATGCTACAAACTCAGGAACTTTTCAAACTGCAACACAACGAATGTTGTTTATTGCATTCAATGCCCGTGTGGTCTGAGATATTTCGGTAAGACAACTCAACCCATCAAAAAAAGAATCCTACAACACCAATCTAGGATTCGTTGTCACACCGAAAATGCTCCATTAGTGGACCATTTCTCAATCAAGAATCACACTGAGAAGGACTTTCACTGGTGGGTTGTTGAAGTTATCAAACCTACTATCAGACAACCTAATGTTGACCATCTATTGACCATAAAAGAGCAACGCTGGATTTGCCTAGCTGACTCAGTTAAAAGGGGTTTAAACTCCTACACAGAATGGCACGCTCTGGCATGCCTTAGTTAAAAGTTTCAGATAAACTTGAGCTGTTATTATGTTCATCGTGTGATTACAATCAATGTATTTTCAGATATTTGTGTATTTGGTCAATAATATGCATTGTGTGCTGTGATCGTTTTGTCATCTTAATATCTGAACTTTTTTCCACTTTGACTAAACTTCACTAGATTAGACCGTTTCCCGATCCAAGATGGCCCCCGTCCTCGAGCCACATGACATTTCCACTAGTTGGGTTACCGCTAGTTTATGTTATTTTAAGTCTCCTTGTCAGTGTTCTCTGTTGCAACTCAATAGCCTTCAATATCTGATTTCTCTACAGATATCCCCTCTGTAGTTTAAATCACGATCCAGATCCAAGATGGCGACCGTTTGAGATGTTAATAATAGCCAACTCTTTTGGCATATCATTAAGAAATTGCTTCATGCTCTATTTAATTTGAGTTGGTGTCTCATCGCTCTGTTTACGAGCTTTTACATCACATTAATCAGTAGGTTTTAGCCGTTTAGCCAGAAAGCGCGCTAACTGTGTGTTTCCACTTCCGGGTCAGCCACTATAAACAACCTCGACCCTGGGTTCAGTCAAAGTATCAAGACGAACCTTTGGCGATATTCTCCATGCCGCTCGATTTTTCCTAAAGTAAGTACAAATAGATGACAGATGCTAGGCATTGCGCTATAGATTTACACTAAACGATGCTAGTAGCTAAACCACAGACGTTTGCTACACTCGTACAGTTTTGAAAAGTGGCAGTAGCGATCAACTCTTAGTTAGTTTACTCTCTCCCCCCATTTATAAAATAAGGGTTCCTTTAAAACAATTGCGCTGAGTTTCATCTTTCCAACAGCTTTTTTTGACATTGAGCACGTGCAAATGAGCTAATATGTTCTTTTTATGCCCTTTAAACTGTCCGGAAATAAAACAAATCAATATTATTGTTTCCAGATAGAATAGAACACTTCTTCGACTGGACTAATTAGCCAGCGCAATTGGAAACCGAAAACGCTGTCTCACATCCGTTCTCTGTGAGGTAGACCTAATTTAGCTTTATTCAATGCATTTTCACAATTTCACCGTCTCATAAACTAAGAGGGTCCTTTTCTCCCTTTAGACTTTTTCATTGCCCGTTTTACATCTGACACGGTTCCCCTTGAAACATCCCAAGGTATGTCATTAGCCCTGGATATTTAAACATATTTGGAGCTTTACTTTGATACCCTATTTTGGAGAAGAATGTGTGATTTAAGATGACAATTTCGACTATGTTTATTTGTCACGACTTTTATTGATAAAGACTGGCAGTCATACTGTCACTACAATGCATTCGACTTTGCTTTTACATGTTTCATAGAAAACAGAGAATGTTGACTCGTTTCCAACTACAGATAATGTGATTTCAATGGAGCTGTTCTATTTGAATCCATTAACTACCTCTCAATCATAGAACTGTTTTTTCACATGATGTGCAGTTTTAGCGTTTTCTTAATTCTAAGGTGAATGACTATTTTTCACTTAAATTAACAGAATGAGATCGTTTATGAAAGTGTCCTAATGAGCTTTTTGATATAAATGTAAGAATGTCCACTCAAAAGTCACTCCATCATGATACTCAGTAAAGTAATGTTGTTCATTTCGAATGATACAAAACTCTATGCTTTTGATTACTGGGGTCTGTTGTTTTTTAAGCACCAGTGTGTTTTTTAAATAAATATGTCTGCATGTGGATCAATTCAAATAGGATAAAAGCCCAATTCCCACACAAATGTGTACTCAGTCACATTGACTGAAAATTTATTTTTAGATTTCTTGGAAGTATCACCGGGAAGGGGTAGATACTTTCCTTAAGTTTTATGTATGTTACATGTTTCCAGAGCTTTTTAGGGTCTATGAAATCTTCAATATTATTTGGTTAATAATGATTGATTTATTTTTATTTAGGGAGTTGTTTACAGCATTGAAATAAAACATCGTCCTGATGATGGTCTTATCGATGAATACAACAAAGACCGAAACGTCGACTTCCTGCTATCATCTCCTTTAATGCTGTCTTTAGACGCCAACTTACAACCACTTTTTATTGTTTAATTTGGGTTGTTTGTTTGAATTAGCTGGAGCTGATACTCAATGTTATGAACCATAGAAAAAATACTGTCTTTCTTCGTTCATGACTTTTTTTGCTTGAATTAATTTGTGTCTTCACATCCCTTGTCACTTTTACAAAGTAAAGATTTGATTCGAAACAAACTTCCCTTCTTTTGCTCTGTTTTATCTTTACCTTCCATGCATTTATGCTGTGTTCAAAACAAATTTGATATCCTCTGGATACTTAAGAGTGTGAAATTGCGATACCACTCGTTGACTTCCAGTACAAAAGCTTAAGCTTAAGACTTTTCCCACTTTTTGTGTTTGCTGCACAGTGTAGCATGCATGCGAAGTGAGAAAAACTTGGAGATTTTTTTTCTCAAAGTCAAAGCAGGCCTCAAAGATACGTTATTGTTCTGCGCAAAGCCCTGTCCACAAATGTTAATATAGGGCTTTGCACTAAAAACAATAGGTGGGTGCAAGGGAACGTCTATGTACCACCGCGCTAATCCGCCTAGAAGCAAAGCAGCACTGCACTGCTTGTATTGCTTTAGGCCTACTTTCCAGTGTATATAAAGTTTTGCACTGGAAAGTAAATCCCAAATTAATTGTTTGTATCGATTTGCATCACTTTTGTGACACCAACCCACAGCAAATTGTTACTAAATTGGCCCTAAGTGTTTAAGATAAAAACAAGTACGTTAAAAATAAATATTTTTTGTAATACACAATCAGACTGTACCTTGTGTAAACCATTACAAATAAGTTAACATTAGAAAGATACACTCCAGAAAGCAGCTGATAACACCCTTACATCATCACATCTCAAAAAGAATATACCTTTGTCACCATGAATCCTCAAATGACTCCATCAATTAAAGCGACGTACTGGGTCCAGGGCCGGACTGGCCGTAGCGGGCACCGGGCAATCCCCCAGTGCGCCGCACGGGTGGGGGATGGTTTTTGGAACCTGGGGACCGATTTTGTTACAGGGCCTTTTTTGCAGCATAGCTGCAAAATCGGCCCTGTAACAAAATCGGCCGAAAACCGGCCCTGGCAAAGAGCTCGGTGGCACCCCCACTTTCCCCTGGGGTGGGTGGGGTGGATTGGGGGGGAGGTGGCGGCCGATCACTTTGCCTGGGCCGGTTTTGTTTCTCAGTCCGGCCCTGACTGGGTCCCAAGTACCCTTTAGATTTGATGATTACCCAACTGCACACATTTACATAATTTTTTCAACTAGCTGGCACCCTGGAGAGTGGGTTGGTTTCTTCTTTGCTGTGTGGCTCTCACTTAGCGCCACAGAACTGGAGAACCACCCCCCCACCCCGACTCCTTTCCTTTCAGGCAGAGGCACCTGAAGGTGGTATTCGTTCTGCAATGGTTGTGTTTTTTTCTCTTTAAAAAAAAAGTATGGAAACTTATTGTAAAAATTATATAAGATTGGGAATGTCTTTCTCAATAGATCCTGTCCACTTCAACCACTGAGTTCTTCCAACATCCATTTACTAGTAGAAGAGGGGCTGCTTGTTCAGAGCAAAATTCCCATGTGGAAACCCATTCTAAATATTTATAAAAGGTCCAATATTCCTGCACCCAGAGTTACTGGGTTCTGGGACAACAAATCCGATTTTACAGACTGAAAAATCCAGCTTCGAAAATCACTGTTAGAAAAGGATGCATTGTACCCAGGAACCCTTTCTATGCCCTTCCCAAACCTCAGACAAGGCACAAGAAGTTCTCCTGCCAACCAATGTTCTCCAATCCATCCTTCCTCCACCCTAACCATCTCCTCCGTCTACCTCTGCCTTAAAACAGCCCCTTTCACACTTTTACCACAACACCCTGCAAGATTTTACCACCTGCTGAAAGCAGTTGGTCAAAGTGTGCATTAAACCAAACTGAAAAAGGGATTGAAAGCGTAATACCACGAGGTAAATTTGGATCGGAACAGTAATTTCCCATTCTGTGGGGTTTAACTTGTAATTGCATGATATAGGTGAGTTGCTACCACCCAGTACTTGTAATTCCTGATGCAGAGTGTGAACACCACAGTACATTGCAACTTGAAATTGGGGCTATGGTGGGCGACTTAAAATGCCGGCTGATTGATCAGCAGGGTTAAAAGGCCAAGTTATCGTACCACATCACATCTACAAATACACAGCTAGAGAAATCATCACACGTTAACTTCAACAAAAAGACAGAAAATGCAAGATTCAATCTTATCTTGCATGTATAGTTTTTCAATATATTTTAGTAAGTGCCATCCGGCACTAATCTGCAGGGCTGGTGGCAAATTTGAGAATAAATCAATGTGTGGTGAGACAACAATTATTTTGTTTTGATTTTGAATGTCACAGATTCCTGTCAGAGATATTAACAGGTGGTAAGAATGCCAACTGATTGGCAATCATTTATTTAATTTCAGGAGGAATGAAAGAGGCATTAGGAATCAAACCAGAGACTTGCCACTCACACTTCAAGTTTATCCACCAATCACAATGTCCTGAGACCTGTACATGTGTGTGGCCTTAAACAATCATATATTGCAATGTCCAGATGAGCAGTCAGGAAACGTAGCTATGATCAACAGTGAGACCCGAGCGTCTTCTGAAAATGAAATTAAAAATATTCCCTCATCATTTCACAGAAGGATTTTTTGAGAATTGGCAAAAATTGTTGTTTTCTTGAAATATGTCTGCCAAAACTGGTTCTAAAGTGTTTTGGATTAAAATTTATAAAAGCAGCTTTTAGGTTGTTTTACTCATTCCCCTTTTTATAAAATCTACCTCTAGCCTAAAAACGTTGCTAAATACACTAAAATAGGTTTGTTATAACAATCACAATTTATCAAAATATTTAAAATGTACAATTTAGCTCTCTATTTTTCTGTATTGGCTCCAATGATAGCTCCGCCACATTGTTTCATGTGTTAGCCCCACCTCCATTGGTTGACCTGTTAGTCCTTCTTGACGGTTCGGTCTAGTTGCGACCCTGATAGGACCTCTCAGCAGCATGACCCGTGCAGCTGGTCGCTGTGTTCTGTGAGGTGGCGTTCCATCGCATGCACGTGGCGGCTCCTCGAGAGAGGCGGGGGATGGGCAGGGTAGGGAGTAGTAAACTCTGGAATTGGACCAAACGGTGTTGAGTAAAGAAAGAAAGAAATCAAATGAATTACATTGCATGCTGCAACAACAAATCCGCGATGCAGCGCATAATATAATTAATTTTGTTTATGTATTTCTTTACTCAACTTTGTTCGGCCAAATTCCGGAGTTTACTACCCCTCACCCTGCCCCTCCCCACCCGACCACCCCGCCCCACGGCCCGCAGCACTCCCTCGAGGAGCCGCCACTGCCTATGTAGCTGTGTAGCGGGCGGGTTCGCGCACTGGTACGACCCTGCTGGCAGAATGTAGTACCGGGCTGTCAGCAATTCAACTCCTTGTCGCCAGTGTGCTGAGAGGGTGTCCCGTGACAACACCTCATGTTAGAAGAACAGAACAGTTATAGGGGCGACTGAAGACTCACCAGTTATCACATCATACACTATGCATATACTCCGGGACTGAACCTCGTGAGGTTCGTCCCTGTTCATTTATTACTACCTCGGACACACCCAGCCGAGGTGTTGAGTGCATATGTTGCGCGTCATGAGGAGAATCCGGTGACTCAGTGAAACCCTCACTATTATATGATTATGTAAAGTGCTCTGAAACCTTCTGGTCTAGCTAGCGCTATATAAAACCTATAAATAAATAAATAAAATATACCAGTAGAGAAGTAGGTGGCTACACAAGTTGACAGACATCAAACAAAATAGAATATGATGGTGTGAGGAAGATTTCAAAATTTGCAAACATACGTGACAAGAATTTTCAATTCTATTAAGGACAAGGAGGCGAGGATTATGCTATCCTCATTTCTTTAATGAAATGCCCAGCAGCCAAAGAAACAAATAAAAAACCACAATACCCATGAACACTTGGGTAACAACCATAGAGTCAGCAGTATATAAGGCCATATAGAGAGTCACGCTTCCTCTTTCTTTTGTGGATACAGATCCAGTAAACCAGAAAAATCCAACATGGAAAGTCAAGTAAAGCAAACACCATCACCAATCCAGGAAGACCAAGGAACATCCAGAACGCAAACGATTGAAGAGTATTGGAGCCACAATCCCCGAAGGAGCAGGCAGGAAAATCCAGGCATCTGTGAAAAGTCTTCATTTGGGATCAGATCCTGAAAAGAGACATAGAGCTGTAATACACATGCCATTCAAAAAATAAGCATAGAAAGAAGGGGGGGGTAGAAAAACCAAGGCAGATGCATCAAGTCCACAATAAGCATAAAGCCAACATGTTTACAGCTGTAATAAATGCATACAACAATGGGTGGGATAATCCTTGCCTCCTTGTCCTTAATAGAATTGAAAATTCTTGTCACATATGTTTGCAAATTTTGAATTCTACGTCAGGACAGGAGGCTCCGATTATGCTTGTTTAAAGCTGATCCACCACTACAGAAGCAACATGAGCAATAGGATTAAAGTAAAACGTTTTAAAAACAGAATCAGAAGACCAATCAGCGGCCTTCATAATATCAAAGTGGCACCCATTGAGAAAGCTTTAAAAGCCATTGCCCCTCGAGCGGAATGTGCCCCAAATACAGAAACATCAATACCCGCTTCCGCCATGAGCCAGCGTACCCACCGAGCCAAAGTAGCTGGGGTAACGGGACGAAGGGCTTCTGCAAAGCAATCAACAAATGACCCTGCATATCAGAACGTAAAGAAGCAGTACTTACTTCGTAATCCTTGAGACATTGAACAACACAAAGATTGGGACGGTCGGGAAAAGAAGGGTAAGTAATGGACACAGTATTCGTCTTAGTACGCCTAGAGAGTTGAAACGTGACGCCCTCAGGCGTAAAACTGCGACCAGCCAAATCCAGAGCACGGACATCAGAAATCCTCTTGCAGGAGACAAGACACAACAAAATAGTCAGTTTGGCCGATAGTTGTTTACGGGACAGTAAAGAATTGGCAGGCCAGGCTTCCAGAAAACGTAACACAACCGACACGTCCCATAAAGAGACGTATTTAGGACGCTGAGGATTTGTGAGGCGGATACCCTTGAGCAATTTAGCAATTAAAGGGTGTTCACCCGACGGTCTACCATCCACCTGGAGATGGCCCGCGGAAATGGCAGAACGGAAATTGTTCGCCGTACGATAAGCCAAACCAGACGAAGCAAGGGAGGCCAAAAAATTAACCATCACAGAGACATCTGCTGAAGTGGGATCAACTTTCCGTTGAACACACCAGTCACACCAACACTTCCAGGATCCCCTGTAGCGTTTGTGGGTACTTGGAGACCAGGCGTCACTAATGAATTTGGAAGCGTCCGCAGAAAGGCCTGGGACTGACCAATGTTCCCCGAAATCCGCCACGCCAGTAGAAGGAGAGATCCTGACAGAATCAGGGGATGCGGATTGCGAAGAGGATCTAGCAGGAGATTCCACTTCTGGGAAAGTAGGAGCGGCACTGCACAACTCATTTCCAGGAGAACCGGGAACCACACTTGAGCTCGCCACAGAGGAGCAATCAAGATCATCTCCGACTGATAACGTTTCACGCAGGCCAGAACCCTGGGTAACATCATGAAAGGGGGAAAGGCATAACACAGAGTTGTTGGCCACTGTTGAAGAAAGGCATCCGTGGCAAGAGCCTCCGGATCCGGGCTCCAACTGAAGAACAGAGGGAGCTGAGCGTTGAGGCGAGAGGCGAACAGGTCTATCTGACACTGGCCCCATGTCCGGAGAAGTGCACGGAACACGCAGGGATGAAGCCTCCAATCGCTGAAGTCCCTCAGGTGTCTGGAGTGCCAATCCGCAATCTGATTGTCACGGCCGAGGAGATACTCTGCAATACCTGTGATCTTCTGTTGCAGACAAAAGTGCCAAAAATCTTTGGCAATCTCCGCCAGTAACTTAGAGCGAGTACCGCCCAATTTGTTGATGTAACGGACCGCTGAAACGTTGTCCATGCGGAGAAGAACACAACAATTGGATCGAAGGGGAGAGAAGCACCAGATCGCAAAGGATCCCGCTAGGAGCTCCAGGCAGTTGATGTGCAGAGAGAGCTCCTGGGGAGACCACCGACCCCCTGTCGAGACGGAGCCGCACCGGGCTCCCCAACCCCACCGACTGGCATCCGACTCGATCACCAGCTCCGGCGAGGAGCCGAACAGGGCTCGGCCATTCCAAGCCTCCCGGGAAGATCGCCTGAATGGAAGAGGCCAACAGACCGACAACTCGTGCCAATGACCTCAACAACACAGTCGGATTGGAAATAACAGAAGTCAACTCCCTCCTGATGTACCAAATTTACTGATTGGGTAACAGAAGTTGATACGTAAGAGAATTGGCCTGGAAGCCCAAGAAGTCTATTACTTGTGACGGGACCAAAACCGATTTCTGGACGTTCACCAGAAAACCCAGGGATTGCAAGAGATCGATGGACCATTCCAGGTGAGTCAATAACTGGAGTGGAGACTCCGCCAAAATGAGGATGTCATCCAGATAAATGATGAGACGAACATCCCGAGTGCGCAAAGATTCCACGACTGGCCTCAGAAGTTTTGTGAAGCACCAAGGTGCTGACGAGAGGCCGAACGGGAGAACTTGGTATTCGTACCACGTCCCCTGCCAATGGAACTGAAGGAACCGCCGATGAGGGGGAAAGATCGGGACGGACAAGTTAGCGTCCTTGAGATCGAGACGAACCATCCAGTCCTTCTCTCTCAGAAGGTCCCGCAACAGATGGATGCCCTCCATCTTGAAATGCCTGTAAACTACCCCCCGTTGAACTCCTTTAGATTGAGCACCAATCGGGAGCCTCCTCCTTTCTTTTCCACCAGGAAAACCGTGCTGACGAACCCCTGAGGATGGCGCACGGTCAGAACAATCGCTTTCTTCAAAAGAAGTGAATTCAGTTCAGCGGAACTGAACTCTTGTTCCTGAAGGGAAAAGCAAAGAGGAGAGGAGGATGAGACTGTCGCGGGGTCTGATAAAACTCTGTTTTGTAACCCCGGACTGTCTCCAGTACCCAAGCATCGCTGGAGATCAATCGCCAATTTTCTAGGAAAAAACGTATCCTGCCCCCCAGAACCACACTGCATGCAGGAATTAGGCTCACCTGAAGTTTTGGAGTCCTGGTATCCACCATAGGCTCCTCCGGAACGTGCTTTCTGGTACTGACCTCGACCTTTTTTAGACAGATAGAATTTTGATTTCTGGGAATATTCGGTATCTTGCTGGCCGCCTCTGAGGGACTGGTTTCCCCTTTGGTTGGATTGCCCACGGCTGAACGAGCGTCCCCTATGTCGTCCGGCCCTGGCGAAAACCGGACGAAACGCCCGCCGTAGCGAGGCTTGAGCTTTATCTAGACCACTGAATGTATTTACAAACTTGGTGAGTTCTTTTAAGAACGACTGACCGAAGAGGAGACCCTGAGCCTCAGGACCAGACTCCGACGTGCAAAGCTCAGCAAGCTTTGGGTCAAGCTTCAGGAGGATCGACCAGCGTCTTTCGCTTGAAATAGCACAATTCGCATTTGCAAGCTGGCAAATGGCTCTTTGAGCCCATTCTATGAGCTCATCTGGATCTACCAACGCCGATGACTCTTTGGCCATAAAGCCAAGATCCAGGATCTTTGTGAGTGGACCTAGCAAATCAAAAACCTTGTCCTGGCAGGACCGCCAAGACCGGTCCAGACCCTTTTTGGGATCTTTTGCGTATTTGCGAAGCTAACTAAGCATCGTGGGATCCACCTCAGGGGTGTCCGCCAGGTGATCAGCTAGATCAGGTCTAGGACATTCCGACCGAAGTCGAGCCCGTACGTCTTTGTCGAAGGGCTGGTGGATATGAACTTGCACATACTCTGCGACCGCTGGGGACGGGAGCAAAGATGAGGAATTGGGATGGACAATATCCGAGGGATCAAAAGTAAGGACAGGGGGATGAGTGGGCGCATCTACGAAATGCTCTTTACAGGATTTCTTCTTAGGGGGAGGATCCGTATGATCAGATGAGGAGGAGGAATGCTGGTCGTCTGTATCATCTGGAACAACAGACGACGCACTCAACGAGTGCTTGGGCGTGAAAGAAGTCAAAGTTTTAGCCAACCTTTGAAAGTCTGAAGAATGAGGATTCTTAGGAGTGGCTGAGGTCGTACAGGAAGCAGGCACCCATCCCTGTTGCTTTGCAAACTGCGTTAAATGACGCTTCAGATGTGTTATGGTTCTCACCAGAGCCTTATTCACAGAATGTTGCACTCCTTGATCAAGAGCTTCCACCAGACCCTACTCTAGGGACTCAGAGGCGTCCTCCTCATCATAATAGTCATCTTCACAGTAATATTCACTCATAATTGACACTGTGTGTCAAAAGATATGCCCACTAGATGACTGAAATCAGCAATGCCAAAGGCAAAAGTCAGGGGGGAGTGTAAAAACCCCACAGCAAACCAAGAGGCGCAGAAAAAACTGCAAAACAGTTCAAACGTGGAGGGAGGCCTTGCTGTCAACAAAAAAACACTCTAGGCAAAGCCTATGAAATATTATACAGCCTAAAGCACTTTCCTGCGCAAAAGGCGTCACAAGGGGTTAAGTCTGTGGCTTGTGGGCGTAGACGCTATGGAAAGACGTCCCTCAGAGGCTCCGGTGAGGTGGAGAGAGCCGGGTGCTGGAAATTGCAGGCGCGCACGCGCGGAAAGCACCGGTAGCCAACAGAACCAGAGAGGAGCTCGCGCCATAGCGCGCGAGTCCTCCAAACCCCCGACTCCCACTCCACCAGAGCACAGACACGGGCGCCGCGCGCCCGGTCGACAGGGAGGTCGAACACACGCTCCCTCAACCATTACCGAAGTCGGAAGAAAAATCGCCAAAAGCAAGCTGGCAACATGCAGAGCAGCGCTAGAGCGCGTTTGAAATAAACGACAAGCAAGTAGCCAGCAAAGCACAATAGAACATGCAATAACAGTAAGGTAAGAATAATATGCACTTAACTGGCTGCGGAGCAGCAAAGAAAGAGGACGTGTGACTCTCTATATGGCCTTATATACTGCAGACTCTATGGTTGTTACCCAAGTGTTCATGGGTATTGTGGTTTTTTATTTGTTTCCTTGGCTGCTGGGCATTTCATTAAAGAAATGAGAATAGCATAATCGGAGCCTCCTGTCCTGACATAGAATTCTTATACACCAAATGGAAGAAACCACGTAGGCTCCTTTAGCTTTTGTTGTCCTTATGAGCTTCAGTGGCAAACAGCATAACTGATTCACTTGCTGAACTAGTGAGCGCGAGTATTCTAAGGTTTTTAACGGGAGTGATGAACGTGAATAAACAGGAAAATTCAGTTCACTTGTTTGGGATTCAGGTAGACTGATTTTTTCAATATCAAACATCAGCCAATTTAATATTGTTACATTTAGATTAAATACATCATAAGGAGGCGTCGGCTCAGTGACGTAACTCAAGATGACGAGTCCCACACTCCCCGAAGAATGCAGGGACCTGCGTTATGCCCCTGCTTAGTGAAAGTGAGATAAGACGCAAACTGTTGCTCCCTTTCAAGGCACCAGGGGGCGGGGTAGCTTTTCGATTTAGATCTGTTAAGTATGCCATAGGCGGAATCTCGTATCTGATATCCTAACTACATTGTCGCAAAGCATTTCTTCCCCCCAATTAATTGACTTTACATTCGGGAAAACTCGATAATATTCTTGAGCACCAATACAATCCTCGGCAAGTGGGTCACAATAACAATTATTCATGCGCAAAGAAACAATTAAATTCACTAAATAAATGGTCACTGTGTTATGTATGATATGATATATTAAAAAATAAAACAATAAACTCCCCCTAAGCTCTCGGATCGTGTTGAGACCTAATACGTTGACAGGTCAGCGGGCCCAAGTGTTAATATCATTGGAGAATTTTACACTTAACTAAGCAAAACAAAACAAGAACATGTGTTTGTTGGAAAATGCAGTAAAAACGCCGATTTTTTTGCCCCCTAAACCCAGTCAGTGATCTGTGAAAAACTGGCAAAGGGCCTCCGTGATGACTTAAAAAAGAAAAGCCACCTATAGAGTTCCAACGAGAGGCTTTTGAAAAGGAGCTAAAACAAAACAAACGCCAGGGTTAGTTCTAATCCCCGCTGTATGACACGACAGCTGACTTTCATGTGCCAAGTAGTAGAAATAAAAGCAGGACTGAAGGCATGGTGTCTGTCTTGCGGTGTCTCAAACTTCCTTTTTATTTATTTATTTTATTTTTTATTTATGCGTTTTTATATAGCGTGGACTCTACCCGAAGGTGTCAGAGCGCTTCACAATAGGAACATAACTGTTACATGAGAACATTACAAGTGAGCAAAATACAAAAGCAAACGTTACATTAAATGAAGCAAAAATGACAATCGTGTGCCAACAAAATACAAGACGGTACAAAAGGGGGTGGTGATGGACGGAGCATCTGAATCAATCAAACACTCACACCCAGTCAAAAGATCTGGGTTTAATCCATCACCGTTCTTTAGCCCACTCTGCCACCCCAGTTCAGACATGGCTATATGCAAATCAGTCTGACCCTGTGCCTCATGGGAACAGTCCAGCCCGAACTGCCAAGACATGTCTTCCCTGGACCGGAAACAAGCTTCCGAGGACCGGTTTCTGGCATTCCAGGCGTCTTCAGCCCGGCTTGCTTGAATCCAGTGGCAAAGTGAGCAAGGGACTCATGTCTGAGCATACCCTGCCACTCCTGTGTTTACACGATCATAAACAGGCGCTGACACCGTGGGGTCTCATTCAGGAACAAGTTTTATTATTTATCACAAGTGCAAAGTTCGACGCGTTTCGACGGATGAAACCATGTGACCAAGACTGTGGAGACAGTCGAAACGCGTAATGGCGGACGGGCTCAGCAACATGCATAAATAAAGCACTTTGTTGTTTGGCACCAAACCTGGGTTCAACTCCTCGTTCTTTTGAAAAACCGATTGAAATACTAATTGGCGGCGCGGCTTGCGCCAAGACGAGCATTGTTTTATATATATATATATATATATATATATATATACTCTCCACTCCTGTGTTTACACGATCATAAACAGGGGCTGACACCGTGGGGTCTCATTCAGGAACAAGTTTTATTATCTATCACAAGTGCAAAGTTCGACGCGTTTCGACGGATGAAACCGTCTTGCTCACAACAAAGAATTCAGGTAAGTGAGTGCTTTTTAAACATGCAAAGTGCTCATTGGTCTGCGCGGCGGCATCATTGTTGCCATAGCAACCATTTTACCTTGGCCACAGAAAAGTTACAACTTTAAATGCAACACTTAAAAAACGCGCTGCACATAGCATTCACATTAAGCGCAAAACAATAACAATGTAAATATATTCGACAACAATTCAATTCCATTGTATCAATGTTTAAACTTTTATCAGCTAAGGTTCAGCGCTTGTGAAACTCGTGAAGCTGCCACCTTCATCTTTCAAGGTGACTCAGCGCGATATGTGGTTGGTCATTGTTTATATATTTGGTCATGTGTGTATAAACTTATACACATATTGTCTATATACATAGGTACCAGTCTTTACTGTAGGCTAAGTAATTACCATAGCGATACATCTCACATATGCCATATGCTAAGGAGGGAAACTGGCTTAAGGGTCTAGTGCCCCATATTTCAGCCCAAAATAATATCTAATGATACAAAACCCCTCCATCTGTTTAACATATTCCGGATTGTTCTTGAATAGAGCCCATGTGGGCAATTATAAGTGAGAATCTGACATATAGTGTTTCAAACTATTAATGTTATTTTACCTAATGTAAGATACTTTGTTGAATTTTCTTACATGACAAGCAATGTTCACACCAACCATACTTTATGCTGCCACTACTAAAATCTCTTTTGACCTTGTGTTTATTCTACTGTGATACTTACAGCCTTTGCTGAAAAGTAATAGTGAAGCTAATTTTAACCTTCTCTTACGGAGGGGTGGGTTCGGGTTCGCATAGAAAGCTACTTTCATTGCCCTAATTATGTGGGCTATAAATGCAACTAAGGGCCTCATCTGCGTTCAATCCCTGTGGGGCCTTAGTGTCCAGAAGGATAATGTACCGCGACTCTAGTCTCCGGAGGGCCAGCTGTCTATTCCCCCCTCTGATATTCTTCTTCACATGGTCGATCACGAAGTACTTAATGTTCTCCGCTTTTCCCCCATGTATGGTATTGATGTGCCTTGCCACTGGGTATGAGGGGTCGTTGTTAGCGATAGCTCTTAAGTGTTGTAACACCCTTACGTGGGCAGGATGGATAGTGCTATCCACGTATTCTTTATTACAGCTACATTGCAAGACATAAACTGCAAAGCCCGTCTTGCATGTATAATTTGCACATATCCCTAGTGGGTTTTTTCTATGTGGTACATCAACTTTGGTAACATTCATTCCATACTGGCATGCTTTGCACTTAGTGCATTTATAAAAAACATTTTTTGTTTTTAGCCAAGGTGGTTCTTTCTTCTTCAGGACAGGGACATTCACTACCAATTCTTCCTTCATACTTTTAGTTTTATGAAAAGTGAGCTGAGGAATTTTATTACAGCTTTTCCCTATCACAGGATCATTCCTGACTATGGGCCAATGCCTATAAATGATATTTCTAAGTTGTTTCTGATAGGCATTGTATCCTGTGATTAGGCGTGGGGTCCCTGTGTTTTGTTTTGACCTTGGTATTCCTAGTTTGTGAGAGAAAAGTAAATCTTTTCTTTCCTTCACATCGCATTTTTGTTGTGCTGTTTTTAGTGTATGTTCAGGATAGCCTCTGAGGCGCAATCTGCCAAACAAACTAGCCTTGGAATCTTTGTAGTTTGTGTCCGTACTGCAGTTTCGCTGCATTCTCAGACATTCTGCATAGGGGATGCTATTTATTAAGTTTGGGGGATGGTAGCTGGAGGCGTGTAGGATGGTGTTTCCAGAGGTGGGCTTACGGTAGGTACTCGACTGAATTTTCCCATCTGCCACAAACAACTCCAAATCTAGGAAATATATCCTACTCTTGCTGGTTTCACAAGTGAACTTAAGATTCAGGCTGTTTTGATTTAATTGCTCTGCAAATTCCCTTGCACTTTCCTCACTTCCTCTCCAAATAGTAAATATGTCATCAATATAGCGACTATAATGCGCCATATTTTCTGACATTTCTGCAGTGTGTGTCTTCATGAGTACTTGCTCCTCCCACCAGCCCATATGCAAATTAGCATAGCTGGGGGCGAAGCAAGTACCCATGGCAGTCCCCTGTGTTTGTTTGTAAAGTAGTTTGTTAAAGGCAAAGGTGTTGTTCTCCAAACACCACTAAGTCATTTGGAGCAGCATCTGAGTGTGTTGATACAAATCAATGCTTCTACCGCCCAAATAATGCTTAATTGCATTCAAACCATCTCTATGCCTTATGCTCGTATAAAGGCTTTGTACATCCAAAGTCATGAACACAAAATTAGTTTCCCATTTTATGTCAAAGATTTTTCTAAGAAAGTCCCCACTGTCTTTTGTATAGGAAGGTAGTGTTTTTACATGAGGTTGTAGGAAAAAGTCTATGAACCGGCTAGTGTTTTTAAACAGCCCTCCAATGGCGGAAATTATAGGTCTTCCGGGGGGGCAGGTTGCATTCTTATGCACCTTTGGAATGAGGTACAAATTTGGAGTTACTGGGTAGTTGTTCTTTAAAAAGTCAAATTCGCTTTTCGAGATTGTTCCAGCAAAGACTCCTATGGTACCTCTCTTGAATGTTTGAAATGTTAGTCGCACTGATCCTCTGGTAACATTCTTTATCAGATAGCTGAAATTGTGCTTCAGAATTGTACATTTCAAGAGGCCAGAGGACCACGTTCCCTCCTTTATCGGACCAACGTACCACTACATCGCTTCTTTCCTTGATTTTAGACATGACATTGTCATACGCTAATCTCTCATTAGCATGTGTTTTAAAGAAGTCATTACTGCTTGTCCAAGACAGAGATTTTAGGTTATGTATGACTTTGTCTGAGAAGATATCGATGCAGTCTTTGGGCATGATTGGGCAGAATGTGGATCTTGGTTTAAACTGCGTTTTAGTTGTACCCGAAGTGTAAATCCCTGCATGATCCGCCGCATCTTGGGTGTCCATAATGCCATCGTTTTCGTTAGTATCCAGATCCGCCATTTCCTTGATGAATGTCATTTCATCAATTTGCCAATTCGTGTCATCGGTCGGTTCTTTGTCACTGTTATTTCTCTCTTTATAATTGAAGAAATGTTTTTTCAATTTTAATTTCCGTATGAACTGGTGTAAGTCTATTCTTGTTTGTGTATAATTAAAATTTGTGCGCTTACAAAAGGATAATCCCAATGATAAAGTCTCTTCTTCTATACTTGTTAAGGCCATATCTGATAGATTTATGACTGTGTTTTTGTCTTTTTCTTCCGTAGGTGTGGCCATTATCGTTTGTAATTCCTTCTGTAGTTTTGCTTTTTTGTTTCTTTTTGTTGTCGTGCATTTCCCCCATCTCCTGTTTTTTCGCTTCCTGCTTTTTGTGACGTTGTTTTGTTCTTGCTGTAATTTTGTTGGGGCCGCCGTGGTCTCAGGGTTCGCAGTCTTTCCTCCCGTAAAAAAATTAATTCATCTGCGGGGGTTGGTACTGTCTGCGCTTGGGCTGTGGATGTTGAAGTGCTGGGGTCTGATTCTGCTCCTGAGCTTACTTCGGACTCCTCGGGTGTTACATCCTCATGGGCACTTGTAGTTGGCAACTTCCTTTGTCTTATGCCATCATACTTCCTCGCAAATGTATATATGCGACCCTTCATATAGTCTGCACGGTCGCGCTGGAATTTTTGCGCTTTTCTTCCCTTTATTGTTTGTTCATATTTTGCCACACAGGTTTTAATCTCTATCATTTGTTTGGCTATGAAGTCCTGTTCTTCATGTTTCCCAAGTTCTTCTGCAATAGTATCTAATTGTGCCAGAAGTTTGTCTCTATCTGTTGCGGCATATTTCATGAGTATTTCCAACATATTCCTCGATGATTGGGCATTATTATTTGCCCACTCCTGTAGCATCTCCGGGTCAGGGTTATCGTATGTTGGCGCTAGAAGGATTCTTAAACCTCGTGGCACTCTTCCTACTTCCAAGTACCTGCGCAGCGAGGTACACTCCCACCACTTAGAAATTTCCTGTTTTCGAAATTTTTCATACTCTTTTAACAGTGTCTTGACATCAGATTCATTTGATGCTTCCTTCCTCTTTCCACCACCAGATGCAGTGTTCGTATCCTTATCAATGTTCTCAAAAATATCAAGTGCTGCTTCTATGCGTTCTCGTTCCCATTCCTCCACCATCTTTCACTTGTTTTGCCAATTTTCAGTCGTTCCTGACACCCACTGTCCTTTGAGTCTTGCTAGCAAGCTCCTCAGCGGACTACCTCTACCAGCTGCCACCTGGTCGGATACGCTATGCGCTGACACCCGCACTCGCAGGCTTACCTGGATTCCTAGATGCCCTCCGGCACACTGAAGGATCCCGGTTGCCGTGTCCGTGTAGGCCGTCAGCGTTTCTTCTATCCGATGCGTTCAGGCTTGGGGGGCGCTTCACATTCCTCGTTCTCGAAGATCCTCCAAAATTGCTTTGCCAGACGGCGAAGAGCTCCAAAGCGAGGGGGGTCAGCGTGCCGGATTCCGGCACGTCCCGTAATATACTCTCCACTCCTGTGTTTACACGATCATAAACAGGCGCTGACACCGTGGGGTCTCATTCAGGAACAAGTTTTATTATTTATCACAAGTGCAAAGTTCGACGCGTTTCGACGGATGAAACCGTCTTGCTCACAACAAAGAATTCTGGTAAGTGAGTGCTTTTTAAACATGCAAAGTGCTCATTGGTCTGCGCGGCGGCATCATTGTTGCCATAGCAACCATTTCACCATGGCTACAGAAAAGTTACAACTTTAAATGCAACACTTAAAATCGCTCTGCACATAGCATTCACATTAAGCGCAAAACAATAATAATGTAAACATATTCGACAACAATTCAATTCCATTGTATCAATGTTTAAACTTTTATCAGCTAAGGTTCAGCGCTTGTGAAACTCGTGAAGCTGCCACCTTCATCTTTCAAGGTGACTCAGCGCGATATGTGGTTGGTCATTGTTTATATATTTGGTCATGTGTGTATAAACTTATACACATATTGTCTATATACATAGGTACCAGTCTTTACTGTAGGCTAAGTAATTACCATAGCGATACATCTCACATATGCCATATGCTAAGGAAGGAAACTGGCTTAAGGGTCTAGTGCCCCATATTTCAGCCCAAAATAATATCTAATGATACAAAACCCCTCCATCTGTTTAACATATTCCGGATTGTTCTTGAATAGAGCCCATGTGGGCAATTATAAGTGAGAATCTGACATATAGTGTTTCAAACTATTAATGTTATTTTACCTAATGTAAGATACTTTGTTGAATTTTCTTACATGACAAGCAATGTTCACACCAACCATACTTTATGTTGCCACCACTAAAATCTCTTTTGACCTTGTGTTTATTCTACTGTGATACTTACAGCCTTTGCTGAAAAGTAATAGTGAAGCTAATTTTAACCTTCTCTTACCGAGGGATGGGTTCGGGTTCGCATAGAAAGCTACTTTCATTGCCCTAATTATGTGGGCTATAAATGCACACTAAGGGCCTCATCTGCGTTCAATCCCTGTGGGGCCTTAGTTTCCAGAAGGATAATGTACCGCGACTCTAGTCTCCGGAGGGCCAGTTGTCTATTCCCCCCTCTGATATTCTTCTTCACATGGTCGATCACGAAGTACTTAATGTTCTCCGCTTTTCCCCCATGTATGGTATTGATGTGCCTTGCCACTGGGTATGAGGGGTCGTTGTTAGCGATAGCTCTTAAGTGTTGTAACACCCTTGCGTGGGCAGGAGGGATAGTGCTGCCCACGTAGTTTTTTATTACAGCTACATTGCAAGACGTAAACTGCAAAGTCCGTCTTGCATGTATAATTTGCACATATCTCTAGTGGTTTTTTCCTATGTGGTACATCAACTTTGGTAACATTCATTCCATACTGGCATGCTTTGCACTTAGTGCATTTATAAAAACCATTTTTTGTTTTTAGCCAAGGTGGTTCTTTCTTCTTCAGGACAGGGACATTCAATACCAATTCTTCCTTCATACTTTTAGTTTTACGACAAGTGAGCTGGGGAATTTTATTACAGCTTTTCCCTATCACAGGATCATTCCTGACTATGGGCCAATGCCTATAAATGATATTTCTAAGTTGTTTCTGATAGGCATTGTATCCTGTGATTAGGCGTGAGGTCCCTGTGTTTTTTTTTTACCTTGGTATTCCTAGTTTGTGAGAGAAAAGTAAATCTTTTCTTTCCTTCACATCGCATTTTTGTTCTGCTGTTTTTAGTGTATGTTCAGGATAGCCTCTGAGGCGCAATCTGCCAAACAAACTAGCCTTGGAATCTTTGTAGTTTGTGTCCGTACTGCAGTTTCGCCGCATTCTCAGACATTCTGCATAGGGGATGCTATTTATTAAGTTTGGGGGATGGTAGCTGGAGGCGTGTAGGATGGTGTTTCCAGAGGTGGGCTTATGGTAGGTACTCGACTGAATTTTCCCATATATATATATATACACTTTAAAACAATTAATAAACTATTTGGAGTATATATAAATATATGTACCTCAATAATCTAATATATAAAAATATTCTATAATAAATTAAAACATTAAACTATTGAGAAATATTTAAACTTAAATTTCCCAAAACAGTCTGTGGAACAGTAGGGAAAGTGTTGGATAGCAGAAAGGTACAAATTATTAATCCCACTCCAATAAGTACAACAGTAGGGAAAGTGTTGGATAGCGGAGGGGTTAAAAATGTAATTCTCACTCCAAATAATACAATAGTAGGGAAAGTGTTAGATAGTGAAGAGGTAAAATTACTAATCCCACTCCATTGAGTACAACAGTAGGGAAAGTGTTGGCTAGGGAAGGAGTAACTTTTACTTTTCCCACTCCAGTGAATACAGTAGTCGGGTAAATGTTGGATAGTGGAAGGATTACATTTACTATTCCAACTCCAGTGAGTGCAACAGTAAGGAAAGTGTTGGATACCGGAAGGGTAAAAATTACTATTCCCACTCCAGTGAGTGCAACAGTAGGGAAAGTGTTGGATAGCGTAGGGGTAAAATTACTAGTCCTACTCCAATGAGTACAACAGTAGGTAAGGTGTAGGATAGCATGGGGTAAAAAATATTATTCCCACTCCAGTGAGTGCAATAGTAGGGTAA
The DNA here is from genome assembly GCF_964263255.1 of Lissotriton vulgaris. Lineage (NCBI taxonomy): Eukaryota > Metazoa > Chordata > Amphibia > Caudata > Salamandridae > Lissotriton > Lissotriton vulgaris. The sequence continues at coordinate 648,897,241 of NC_141700.1, read as the reverse complement.
GTGTTGGATAGTGGAGGATTCAATTTACTATTCCGACTGAAGTGAGTGCAATAGTAGGGAAAGTGTTGGATAGCGGAAGGGTCAAAATTATTATTCCCACTCCAGTGAGTGCAGCAGTAGGGAAAGTGTTGGATAGTGAAAGGGTAAAAATTACTATTCCCACTCCAGTGATTGCAAAAGTAGGGTAAGTGTTGGATAGTGGAAGGATTACATTTACTATTCCACCTCCAGTGAGTGCAAAAGTAGGAAAAGTGTTGGATAGTGGAGGGATAAAAATGACTATTCCCACTCCAGCGAGTGCAACAGTAGGTAAAGAGTTGGATTGCGGAGGCGTAAAAATTACTATTCCCACTCCAGTAAGTGCGACAGTAAGGAAAGTGTTGGATAGCGCAGAAGTAAAAATTAATATTGCCACTCCAGAGAGTACAACACTAGGGAAAGTGTTGGATAGCATAGGGGTAAATGTAATATTCACACTGCAAGCAGTTCAAAAATAAATACTAAATAAATATTCAAAAATCAAAAAGTAATATTATGAAAATAAATAAATGAATACATTCATAAATAGGTTTAGAAAATACATTTCATATATAAAGAAACATAATATAATATGAATTACATATAACAAACACCAACAAATAATATATAAAATCAAATAATAAATACATTTCCCCCAAAAAAATATTTTAAATAAAAAATGTTTACAAACAAAAACATTATTTATTACATATATGTACTTATTTTATTTCCTACCAAATAACACCACAAAAATAACAAATCCCTTTATAAATTTAAAAAAGAAATATACATCCATATTTAACATAATTAATGATCAATTAAATAATATTACTAATAAAAAATAATTAACTACCCACACTATAATCCTATAATCCACACAACACACAACTAAATTAAACTGTAAAATAATACATTACACAATTAAAACGTATTTTAAAATTAAAAACTGCTAGTATTAAACAATGAACTATGAAGTAAGTAAAATGTATTTAATACCCACCCTTTACACCTTTAGAAATAAAAACAACACACAAAAAAACAATTACCCAAATAATTAAAATTAATTAACAACTATATATTAATTAAACACAAATTACTTGCCATCCTTCACCCCTATAAACCCCAAAAAACACATCTAAAATTAACTATACTATCACCAAAATAATTACCAATTAATATTTCATATTAATAAACAACCAATTATTAATTCATCAATAAAAAAATACTTTACACATAGAAACACAAAAGCACACACCTAAAATTAATTACACAAATACCATAATTAATTACCAATCATTAATTAATATTAATGAACAATCAACTATCAATTAATAAATAATAAAATAATTTACACATTTAACACTATTACATATTAATCAAAAAATACTAATAAATAAAGATTACATTAATATCATTAATTTACTTCCCACCCTATTTCCCTATAAACCCACAACCAGCAATGAACAAAAAAACACAAAATTCAAATAAATGAATAACTACTAAAAACTTTACACATATATTAAAAAATATAGAGAATTCGTATACCAAAAAAATAAACATTCGTTTAAAATAATTAAATTACTTCCTGTCCTATTCCCCTATAAACCTGTTACGGAACTAAAAAATGCAAAATTCAAATAAAAAAAGATAATACCTACTAAAAATGTAACAAATATATTAAAAAATATAAACAATTCTTATCACCTTCAGTGCTGCGCCTATTCCAATGGCCGACGGCACCACTACCTCGGGAGTGCTGCCGTCGGCCGTTGGACGTTCCAACTGCACCTGCGCAATGGAACGTTCAGCACTGGAGCTGGACGTTCCATAGCTGCTAAGGTGTTAAACAAAAAAAGACATCACATAGATTTAAAATATATACTAAAATACATAACATTAGTAAAAATATGAATATTTTTAACAATTATCTTTTGCAAACGATATAAAACATTTCGATATTTTTAAATGCGATATTACTTACCTTAAGTTGATATTCTTGACCACAATATTCTTGCTGTTGATATTTTCAATCACAATATTTCTGACTCGATATTTGTGCAACTCGATATTTAAAACTCGATATTCTGTCTGCACACCATAACAAACGAGTTCTCTAGATCCTGAATGCTGGCTAGCCAACCAGGTGCTGGTCAACCCTAGCCGGCAAAGTAAGGAAGCAAGAAACAAACAAGCAATGGCAAAGCAAAAAGGTATTGCTTTCAGGAGCGGCCCGTGGAGGTAAGAGTGGTGAGACAGGGTGGGGAGAGAGTCGATAGACGATGAGGGAAAATTAAATTTTTAAAAGAAAACCACTTATCTTGTGCTCTCCACTTCGCCAACGCAGTGAGCGCACAGTAAGTGTTTTCTTTTTTTTAATTTAAATTTCCCTTGTCGTCTTCTATCGATTCCCGACGCACCCCACCCCACCACTGTTACCTGCACAGCCTGCTCCTGAATGCTTTAATGACCTAGTAGCATTGGAAATTTCTTTTGACACAGTGGGAAAAAACCGTAAAAAAATAATGAGTCACAAGGGGTTGGGGGCAACAAAGGAACATGTGGGCTCAGCGAATGGGTGGGTAGCAACAGTGGATGTGAGAGCAAAGGAGGCACTTGAGGCTAGGCCCAGAGAGGCCCTTAAAAACATGAAAGCCATGGGGGAGTGGGGAAAGCAACAGTCGAGTTTTGAGAGAGCAATTAGGAAGCAACAAGGAGCAGGGCTGTGGGGAGCAGTGTTTGGGTGGCACAAGCTGATGAGTGAGAGAGCTAAACCACTTGCACTCTCATGGAGTGCTGAAAGAAAAAGAAAAAAATATGTTTCCTGAATGAGATCATCAGAAGGATACAAGTCAGCTATGCAAAAGGATGATAAACAGGATATGCTCCAAAGGTGGGATAAACAAAAGAAGACAATGGAATAAGAACAAAAGAAAAAATATGGCAAAAAAAATAAGCCATTGATAATCAATGTGAGGACTCTAAGCCTGCTTTTAGTTTTTGGCACAGGCCATAAGAGGTCTTTGCCTCTAGACAGTCAAAAGCTGTCTGATAGGCAAGACCTAAAAAATGTTGTTGCACTGAGGGGTGTGCTCGCCTGGTGGTGTCAATCATCAATTGGCTCCTGGGATGGACAAAAAGTTTGGTTGTCATCAAGGTTATTGCTTTAACAGCTCCTCTTCTGGTCTCATGGTGAGGGTCAGAGTGGGCTTCGTGGAACTAAAGATAAAATCCTCAACCAGGACAAACTTTGGGGCCGATTAGGATGGCGGACGGATTGCCCCCTCCGGGCTGGCAGTAGCCACCACCAGCCCGGTGGGGGCTATCCATCCACCATCCTCACAGAAATGACCCCCGCCACATTAGGATGGCGGGGGAGTCTGCGGCGGACGGCAAGACCATCCGCCACTTTTCCACCGGTCGTGGTGGCGGTGTCTGCGAGACACCGCCAACCATATTAAGATGCCGGCGGTCCTATGCATTTCCACGGCGGCATTGCCGCTGTGGAAAGGCATACGGTCTTTGCTTTGGGGGCCCGTTGTGGGCCCCCAGGGTGAAGGGGGGTGGGGTGCACATGGGGGGTACCTATGGTACCCCCCTGCGTTTCAAAGAAAAACATGGCAGACACTGCGCGGTGCCTGTCATGTTGTGCTTTGAAACGCACAACGTGCATTTTTAGCATTGCGCGGACGGTGCTTTCAGCACCGCCTGCCGCAATGTTAAAAATGTGGTATGCACCCACCACTGTGGCGGGTGCATCCTAATTCGTCGCACAGGACCTCCGCCCCTGTGGCGGACGGTCCCTTCCTGCAACGGGATGGCAGACGGACAAAGTCCGTCTGCCATCCGAATCGGCCCCTTGGTTGGAGTGGTCTATCCATGCTCTATCCTAGTCAGCTTCAAATTGTGCCTTGGTCCCTGTCTACCTTGACCATTGACGATCACTGGCACTTTATTCTTCTTGGCAATATTCCTCCTAAAAACTTTGACAATGTATACCTCCTGTTACCCTTATTGGATTTTTTCATCAAATTGTAATATATTTTTCTAATATTATTTGGGTTTTTTATTGTACTGTACTTTGACATTATTATTGTTTTGGTACTGCATAAATCCTTTACACATTGCCTCTAATGTAAGCCTGTCTGCCCTGTTACACAGCCATCAGGCGATTGAGCTCAGGTTAATTTAGTTACTTTAAGGGTTGTGACAAGACTTGTGATTATTCCTTGGAGGTGAATAGTCACCTACCCCAATTAATAATCAAATTTCTAACAGGGCTCTATCGCAGGATGTCTGTCTATGTCTAAGCCCTGTCACTTGCACATAACGTAACATAACGTAACATAACATAAAGAAGCACCCCACAATTGAATAAAGGCATATGAAGTGTAGCTTAAAGATGCCAAATGTGTGCTCCATGATGCCTCAGACCTGTGTGTGTGCAGTAGTTTACCTCTGTCAGGTGAGGCACGTTGGGTGGATCCCTGAAATGAATGAGGAGATGGAAAGAGGTGCCGAACACAGCATCACTAGCAATACATACGTTAGGATTGCAGTCATTCCCTCCAGGCATGCAATCAGACTCACTCATGGGTCTAATGGGAAGAGAGTTGGGATGGGTGATATTCCTTATAATGCCAGGCCCCAGATTCACACGAAGACTAGTATGAGTTTTTTTTACTCACCAAGCAGCCACATGCCCCTGAAATCACAGGCAACCAAATAACATCCAATCGTCAGCTGATGGAAAATTTAGCTGTCATTTCTTCTTCCAGGTAAAATGTTTACGCATAAGTGAAAAAGCGGCTGGCATTGCAGATGGGTTGTCATATCTCCCTCCTACCCCTTTTACCCTACCCCTTACCCTTTTTTCACTCCTTTTCTGAGTCTTCTATGCTCCTTAAATGTTTTTGTCTGTAACAAATGTAATTGTAACTGAATCTCATGTAAAGCGCTCTGATAACCTTGGGTCTAGCCAGCGCTATATAAAACTCATCAAAATAAAAATCAAAAAAATTATTGGGGCGCCAAGGACATATCTTACAATAATGGTGAGTCCTATGTTTTGGGAGCTGAAATTCTTCATACGTGATGCTATTCTATGTTAATAACACTTGTCTAGCGCACAAATATCACTGGGCTCTTGACGCTTACCTAAGGGTTATGAAACATGTTGCAACAGATAGTATTAAAATGAGAAAGTCAATCTCTTCCGAAATTTTGTTCAAATAAGAAAGTTTCCAGACTCCTCCAAAAGGTGAGGAGAGCCGTTTCTCTCCTCAAACGTGCTATTGAGGCCACCTAGCACTAAGGGAAATGGTGAGGGGCAAAGAAGTAGCCCGCCATTAGTTGCCTCCCCAGCAGTGATTGTGGCATAGTGAGGTACTGCTGTAGCTGATTAGAGATGCAGGTCAAAAACTTGCCTAACCTGTGAGCTGCCAGCCCTAGCCCTGTTGGTCCTCTCGAATGTCCCAATGGCCAAAACGTGGAGTGCCACCAGTATTTGTACATGAGTAGAGGTGGGAATGGGCTGTTGGTACAGTGAGTGCCTGTTCCCATTCTATGTACCAGGTCCATGAACACATCAGGGGAAGCAGCATCTTGACTTTACCCCATCCTCTGACATTGCAATGTGAGTAAAACTCTGACAGAATATTATATCTCCTCCTTAAGCAGTTGTCCTAAGTAACGGGGTCAGTTCAATAAACACATTTGCCAACACTGGGTAAAGTAGAAGGCTTGTGGCTTTCTTTCTTATGTATGTATACAAGGCATGGGACTGGATGTTTGTCATGTGGGGCACAGCTAGCGGTGGATGTGGTGCAAGTGTGTATCTCTTTCTGGCTGCTGTAATGGGTGAGATGCAACATGTCTCCTTGGTTAATAATACATGTGTTTATTATATTTTCTAATATATATTTTGGGGCTTATTTACAAACCCCTTGCGCCACCGGTGCGCCACTTTTAAAATGGGAAAAAGTGTTGTACTTGTGGCGCAAGGGGCTTGTAAATAAGCCCCTTTGTTTCTTGTGTGTATATGTTGTACTTATGCCTGCTCTCGGTGCGTGCTCTGCTTTGTTACACTTATCTTTTTTAATGTGTTTTTTCCTTTAGCTTGTTAGTTTTAGTCATGTGGCAATAGATTTCGGATATATTTGATTGAATTTCTGGTTTATTTTGTTGCAGTTCCAGTTAGAGGCTTGGTGTGCAGATACGATTGGTTGCCCTTTACCAGTAAGGAGGGTGCAGCTTTATGAATTATGTCTCAAATTTGTGGGTGTCTTCTTATAATTGCACGACCCTCCTTCCCTTTTTTTAATTCCTTTTTCTCCTCTATTCTGGAGGTGATATTCCCCGTGTCCCAGTCCAGTCACTCCCTTTGCCAGACCCACATTTACTTCTCAATCGTATATCAGCTGAATTGTGAAAGCCAGATAAATGCAATCATTTAATCAATGCCCTTCACGTTGAGGATGATCAAGAAAATTCTCACTTACATCCCAGCTAATACCAAAAAGACTGTCACCACTGCCTTAATGTGTCCAAATTAGATTACTGTAATGGACTCTGCGTAAATTTACAGGAAAAACTCCTGAAAAGACTCCAAATTCTGCAGAAAGTAGCTCCTAGACTGCTCTTAGGGAGTCCAAAATGTCAGCCTGTCTCACAGGGAATCCGTAAGCTACATTGGCTACCAATCAGAAGTCATATTAAATTCAAGGCCCTCTGCACAGCCCACCAGGCACTTCACGGTATAGGCCCTGGGTTCCTCAGAAATGCTTTTGACTGGTATGTACCCAGTAGACTTCTGCACTCCTCTTGTGCCAAGAAATTGGTGGTGCCCAGATTTCATAGGACTAACTGGGTTGGTAGGAGTTTTGTAACAGGGACTATACCTGACAGGAACAACCTTCCCCCACACACCAGGGACTTACCTTCTGTCGCCATATTTAGGAAGGAGTCGAAAACGTGGCTTTTCAACAAGTGATTGGGTCTTTAGGTGGTGTTACAATGCGCTCAGTGCCAAGACACCTTCGGGTAAATGAGACTCTACAAATCTTTTAACATAACATAACATTAGCTTGTGTACGGCATAATACAACCAAGAAATAGGAATTGCTGGTCTACAAATATATAACCTCATAGCTGCTGCCGTCAGCCGCCGAACGTTCGGAGCACTACCTGGCTGGTGCTTGAACGTTCAACGGCCGACGTGGCCCCGCCCACTTTTTGGTATGCCCAGCACTGCGCCGAAATAACGGCCGCAGCTAAGGCGTTAAGCGTACCTTTAGAAATTGCCACAGAAATACTTTAGCTCGTGCTCATAGATGGCATTTTGAATTAGGCTCATTAGATATTTCTTTTCAGCAATTATAGTTTACATCAGTTATTACAGAAAAACTTTTCAGAAACAATTTTTTTTTTTTAAATCTTGATTGAAGTGTCTTCATTGTGTAAGTGGTTAATTTTCTGAATCCGATTCTTTGTTCCCATATTCTAAATGTTTGGATTGTCACATAATTTCTTCAAGTGTATTTATCTACCTTCTTTATTATTTATCATTTACAAGAAGGGTCATCTTTTACTGGTTTAAACTGTAAAATGTCTCCTAAAAATGATCTGCCTTTCTCCAAAGAGTGAGTTATAGTCTGTTTATAATACTCCTTGCATTCTTAAGGCATGACAGATAACATTAACTTAGATACTGTGATAACCTAATGCACAAGGAGGACTTTCATCCTTTATAAAATATGACTCACTTATTGACTGCCTTTACCGTTTAATATCTGAAATTGTGGCAAGGGAGTGCAGACCCAAAACATGTAGTAAGGCAAACAGGAGATAGGTGGGATGCTTGAAATGATTTCTACCCTGGTATTTACCAAAGCCACATTTCTGTCCATCAACCTTGGTTCTTTCCTAAAACAATAGTACATCCTGAACTGCTGAACTGATAAGTCCTCTGTACAGAAACACAAGCAATCACAGACCCGTTTCAACCCAAAACATGTATGCAAGAAACGTGTAATAATTTTTATTAGGAAACTTTTACCTGTTTAAAGTTGAGGGAGACCGCTTATCCTCAGCATTGAAAAAGAAAATGCTTCTGTGTTAAACTTAAGAAGCATTTTCTTTTTCAAAATCAAAGTTAGATTTTTTTGTTTTGCTGTAATGTTCGGCACACTGTGCTTGCTGACAACAAAGTTGCTGACAGGAAAACAAGGTGAAAACCTACCACACTTTTTTCACTTTTGATAAATGGAAAGGGGTTTGACTCTGCCCCGAGCACCACTCAACAGAGAGGCAGTGATGGAAAGTGGATAATGCCCTTTACAGCAATGTCTCTCAGTGGTGGTTTCTGCATGACAGTGGTGGGCATCACCCCCCACCCGCTGCGGGCCGTGCAGGAAAAAATCAAATGGTAATGAAAAGATTTAATCGCCATTTTATTTTTTTACAGTTGTGAGCGCTGCAGCAGCCAGCCAACTCCGAGCCCAGCTTCATGCAGGGTGGGTCCTCTGCTCCCGATTGGCAGCAGAGGACAAGAGCAGTGGCTGACTTGATGCTCCAAAGTGCGCATGTTACTTTGGACAGCTGTCTTGCGGTGGCCAAAGTGACATGCGCACTTTGAAGCTCTCGACTCAGCTGTCTTAGCTAGGTGGAAACTAAGCACAGGCATAAAGGGCCTGAAGGAGCATCCTGACAGCCCAATCCACCCAATCCTGGTGCTGCTCTCATGCTGGCTACCAGGATTGATGAGGGGAATTGAGGAGAGAGAGCAGAACACAGCACAAGGAGGACATCGGAGTCATACAGCAAGCAAGGTAAGTGGTTATTTTTTCTTTTTATTTACACTAACCTTGCTTGGATGCTCCTACTTCCGATCCATTTGCCCCCCACATTTCACAGATGCCAGCCGTCGCTGCTTTCTCTCCCTGTTGGAAATCAGCTTCAAACCGCTCTCACCTTGAGATCCCTAAGCAGAGATCCACCCAACTAGACACCAGTGATTACTGTTTGGGGAGGGGCTGCACCCCCTGGAATGGGCCAGTGTTCCCCTCTGGGCACAAGTCTTTTGAGGGGGCCTGTGATGGTTGTAGCATGGCTGACTTGTAGTTGGAAAGGCATGTGTTCCATGAAAGTAGTGGGTTCGTCAGTGGAAGTGGTGATGGTAATGGTCTCTCTGTGAATGATTGAGAAGCCTCCTCCTGGTTTGTGGTGCCTGTGTTGGTGGGCAATTGATGGCTGTGGCGATGGCTAGGGTGGATGATGGATTGATCCTATTTTTTGTGAGAAATAGGAGGTCAAGGGAGTGCATTTCGATGAGGTCCCAGACCTCAGTGACGTGCTTGCAGAGAGATCTGGTGCATGCTTGTGATACTTTGGTGAGGCGTGCATGGCGGGTGGAGTAGAAGTGTTGATGCAAGAGAAGTGCATTTGGGTTCGTGATGAAGGTCCTATGATGGAATGAGGTATGGCATGGAGGCCGCTTTCATGGCAGCATTCGGTGTGGAGTGCTTGCAGGTGAGAGGATGCGTTGGGGCGGAGGTCGGATGAACCAGGGTCTGTGGCATTGGGCGCTGACAAGCACAGACGGGCTTGCCTTTGGCACACTTTTAGCTGCCAATAAACAGGTCCTGTGAGGGGAGGCATGTGGAGGGCAGGGTTAGGGAGGGGCAAGAAGGAGAAGGCATGAGGAAGATGTGGGAGAAACAGGTAAGGAGAGGGGGAGGATGGAGGAGGAAAGCGCAGGAGGGGATAGAGTTCCTGGAGAAAGGGGAAGAAACATGGGAGAAAAGAAGAGAAAAACATTCACTGGCACACAAAGAAGTCGAAGCACAAACGAGTACGAAAACACGGCGAAGCTCAAATAGGCACAAAAGTGAGGTGAAGCAAAACTGAAAGAGAAGCACAAGCGAGAGTGGAAAGAAGGTGGAACGGCGGAGTGTGCGAGATGAGGGTCAAAAAGGCCAAGAGTGAGTGAGGCAGATTGGCTGAAGGTGAGAGCCCAAAGAAGGAGGCACAAAAGGTATGAGCATGAGTGGGCAACAGGCGAGAAGCATAAGGCAAAGTGAAAAGGTTGAGAGAGGGAGAGTCAGAAGCAGGCACAGGAGAGAATTAGAAAAGGAGTGCAGTAAGGTGCGAGAGTGGAATTAGCAGAGCGGTGAGCAGGAGAGCAGAAAGACAGCAGAAGAGAGGGAGAGACGAGGGACCTTGAGTCAGAAGGACAGGTCTGAAAGGGCCATAGACTGTTCAGAGGGCCAGTCTAGGTAAGTGGGTGCTGGGGCCTAGGCAGACTCCTGAAAAGTGGAAGCTGGGGCCTAGGTAGAGCCCTGAAAATTAGCAAGCATAACTTAGGTTCAAGGATACTTCAGATCTATTGAAAATGATTTCCAAATTTGATTATGGAATATATTAGCACACACAGTAGTATGCAGATATATAGAACAATAACACTGAAGAATAGGAACATATGATTATGTTTCTACAGTCTCTACATAAATTACCATTTTAAGAATTCAGAATTTTGTCTAGTTTTTAAAAAATGTATCACTTTTTGGGTTTCTTACCTGTATCCACCGCAAACTGCAAATTGGTTTAAGTCATAAAAATAGGAAAAATATCCTAGCAGTTAGAAAAATAAAAAACCTGTGGTAACAAAGTTTGTTTCTTTCACAACTCCGCTTGTTCCTGAAATCTGGGAAGATGGGGATATTAGCATAGCAAACTTTTTGTTAATGCCACGTTAAGGGGAAAATAACATGCTTTCTTACATAGCATCCCCCCCTCATATTTTACCAATAAACCCCCAAATATTGCTGCATTTCAGGTATTTTCTCTGTACCTCCAAGGGGAATCTGAAAATTCTGTGTTCCTTTAAAATCCCAAAGATGTGGGAAACAAGGACACAGATTTGTCCTAGGTACCTTTTGTGGGGAAAATATTATGAAGGCTTAAGTGTGAGGTGCCACAAAACGTTGAGAAAAGGGCTCAGCTCTGTGGGTGAAAAAGCCTCAGCATCAACAAAGTTACCAATGTCAGCCTGTCCAAAATAACAGTAATTACAAAATTGTTAAAATATGCACACTTTTTCTGCCATGCTGTAGTCCATGTAAAATACCTCTTGGATTTCATAAAAAAAATTAGAATAGAAAGTTGTGGTAAGAGAGTGTAGAAATCTCCCTCAGATGCACTCAGTTCTAGCAGAGCATTTTCATAATTACGCGTGACGCTCTGCTTCATTTTAAATAGCGGTTCACTTGATGGCGCTTCAGATGTTGATTTTGATTGTTCACTTACTCTTTATGTAGTTTTTAGCTACTTTGCTTGGACTAACTGAAGTATTTAAATTTCATCATTTAAACTTTTTCAAATATGTATATTAAATTGTAGAGGTTTGCTTATAATTTTCGGACGTCACTTTGTAGCTATCAAAACTGCTGATTAATGTGCTCTCATCTTGATTTGGTCTAAAAAGAAAAATGAAGCACAAGTAGAAATGTTATTTTTTCATGATTTCTTTACAGCTTAGTTTGACATGATTAATGATGTTTTGTTTTCCAAAGTAATCTAAGATACCCTCACTACCCTCCCATTATATTTTAGATTATCTTTATTAGGTGGGAAAAAAAGGCAGTAGGCACATAATTGTGTACTTTCATATAAACAGAAACCAACATCATAATCCCAATTAAGGAATTATGTTGCTGTTTCCAACTGGCCAACAGGCTTCTTGAGCCCACGGAAGCCAGCTGGAATGACTGGCCAGTTTGACTTCCGGCCGCCGTAATTGCAATACAGCGGTCGGAAGTCAAATCAAGGATGACGGTCAGAAAGTGTCCGACCTATGGTCGGAGGCTTTCTGACTGACATCCTAATAAAGCCCTAAGGGCCAGATGTAGGTCGCCAAATACCGGTCGGTAACGGCCGATTTCGGCCGTTACCGACCGGTATTTGGGATTTGACATGTAGGGGGCCTCATATTCACAGAATCGGTATATTTACCGATTCGGTAAATTTACAGAATCGGTAAAATACCGAATCGGTAAATATACCGATTCTGTAAATCCATATGTAGGTGGCACTGTAATCAGTGCCACAGGCCCTTACCTTATCGTTATTTACCATTGAATACTATTTCATGGTAAATAACGAATTCCAGTGTACATGCACATCTGTGCATGTACACCTGTGCCATGTGGCACACAGACATGCCCTAAGGGCATGTATGTGTGTCACATGGCACACAAGACAGAAACAGGGGCGAAACAGGGTGTCAAAGTGACACCCTGTCCCCCTTGTAAAATCGGTAAATTTACCGATTCGGTAATTACCGAATCAGTATTTGCTATGGAATCCTATGGGCTTCAAGGCCCATAGGAATCAATGGCAAATACAGATTCGGTAATTACCGAATCGGTAATTACCGAATCTTACCGATTCGGTATTTTTACCGAATATTTTACCTACATAGCAATTACCGAATAGTAAATACTGAATCGGTAAAATTCGGTATTTACCATTCGGTAATTTGCTATTACCTACATCTGGGCCTAAGTGCTCTATTTTATAAAAGGGAAAAGTACTGCAGCTTGGGGGGCTTTTGTTCTCTTGAAATTAAAGTACAGTTTCCAGAAAGTCCTCATTTTCAGTGTGCTATGGAATGTCACGTGTAACATAATTTAGATTGAGTGTCCAATTAGAATCACCGTCATCCACTAAATTATGATGAGTTCTTAATCCAAAAGATCATATGAGTATGTGGGGCTTCTGTAGCCTGATACTCTTTCCACCAAAGAAATTGGATGACTTTTCCAAAAACAAAAACGGGGTGGGGGTGAGGGTAATTTTCATTACAATAAAAAGTTTAACAGTGCCTGTTTTTTTCATGTTAAAAGTGAAACAATTATTGGGTCAGTGGAAAATAACTGACCAGGTGTCGTATTTTCAATGCCTGATATGTATCTATATGCATCTTATAAGAAGACATGTAATGCACCCGGTTTGGTGATTTAGTGATCCTGGATTCTGTACTATACAGCATACTTCAGATCATCTGCCATACATGTATGCTTTCTACCTCATATATTTGTCAAACACTGGTTATGATTCCTTCCAGTTGGTGGTCATTTTTTTGTAATTTAAAAAAGTGCTCATCTGAATATTGTTGTAAGTTGTCCCAAAGTTTTAAGGGTGCTCCACAGCATAATAAAAACTGATAACGCCTACTCATACAGCAGATGGAAATATAGGGCCGATTCACAGAACTAACTTAAGACAAATTCCTAAACTTACTACTTTTGGTATTCACAGAAGTTAGGATTTTGTCTTAAGACAGACTTAAGACAGACTTAAGACAGAATCCTAACTTAAGTCTGTCTTAAGTCTGTCTTAAGTCTGTGTTAAGACAAAATCCTAACTTCCGTGAATACCAAAAGTAGTAAGTTTAGGATTTTGTCTTAAGTTAGTTCTGTGAATCGGGCCCATAGGATATATTCTGATGAAACCATGGATTCGCAGAGAACATTTCAGATCTACGGCATTCATCCAGTTATTTGTAAAGGCCTGGCCTATAGTCTCTTACCTTGTCCGTTGGGGAAAACATCTGGGATCATTTGCCATTCAAACATTTACCCTATACATGCATTAGCTGTCCTTTGCTTGTTTCATTGGATACATCTGAATTCATTAATCTTTGATTGTAATGAAAGACTGCTTTCATACATTGTCTACATGTCCAATTGCTGTGGCTTTGGAACTTTAATTTTAGTTTTTTGTTGTCTTCTGTATAATTGATTGATTGATTGATATAAATTTATATTGCGCAAAACAATAACCCGAAGGTATCAAGGCGCCTATCAATAACATAAAAAGTCTGAATCAATCATCCTTACACATAGGCCTGTAGGAAGAGGCGGGTTTTTAAAGCGCTGCGAAAGGTCTGCAGGGAGGGGAGGGACCTAAGATCCAAAGGAAGATCATTCCACCATTTGGGAGCTAAAGTGGAGAAGGCCCTACCACCCCATTTAGCCTTTCGCACGCGAGGGACTGAGAGAAGCAATTTCCCGGAGGAACGCAAATTCCTTCCGGGGATGTAGTGGGAAATGATTGAACCCATTCCAGAGTCACTGTTCCTTGCGATGGCTCTGTATATCATACACAGGACCTTGAACCGTACTCGGTACTCCACAGGAAGCCAGTGCAACGTTTTTCTGGCCAAAGTGGCCGAGGAGCGTCTAGGAACATCCAGAACAAATCTGGCCGCGGCATTCTGGACAACCTGCAAGCGCTGCAGGAGGGTCTTATTTAGCCCCGCATACAGCGCATTGCAGTAGTCCAGGCGTGAGCCAATGAGCGCGACCGCTATTTGCTTTCTGGACTGCACAGAAAGATATTTCCTGATCCTTCGCAGGGTGTGGATAAGGCCCCAACAGGTGGAGATGGTCCTACTCACCTGTCTACCCATATCCAGGGCAGGATCTATCATCACCCCAAGATTTTTTGCAGATGTAGTGGGGGAAGGGCACACACCTAGCGAGTCAGGCCACCAACTGGAGGACCAGATATTTTCGTTCCCACCAAACACCATCACCTCAGTCTTCTCCCCATTCAGTTTGAGGGAGTTCTGAATCATCCAGTGACCAACCGCCTCCATACAGGATCTAAATCTGGAGACGGTCTGCACATCTGAATGGGAGAGAGAGACGAGTATTTGGGTGTCGTCAGCATAGGATACTACCTCCATCCCGAAAGTTCTTATTAGTCTGGCCAGTGGGGTCACATAGATGTTGAATAGGGTCGGGCTAAGAGCCGACCCTTGTGGGACCCCACATAGCACAGGCCGGGATGGAGATAGAAACTCACCCATCTTGACTCTTTGTTCCCTCCCAGTCAGGAAGGAAGTCAGGAGATCTAGAGCTGCGCCCTTCACCCCCACATCCCCCAGACGAGATGAAAGAACTGAGGGAGAGAGGGTATCAAAGGCCGCAGTTAGGTCTAACAGGACCAGGAGGGTAGTCTGGCCTCTATCCACTGTTGTGCGGATGTTATCGAGCACAACAGTGAGGGCCGACTCGGTGCTATGTTCCCTCCTGAATCCATGCTGAGAAGAGTCAAGACAACCCGAGCTCTCTACAAAAGCGGCGAGATGCTTATTCAGATGAGCCTCAAGCATCTTCGCAGGGGCGGGAAGCAGCGAAATTGGCCGGAAGTTTTTCAGGACTTCCGGATCAAGAGAGGCCTTCTTTAGCAGAGGTTTAACTACTGCTTTCTTCCATTCCAAGGGGAAGACACCATTTCTTATTGCTAGGTTCATGATTTCTAGCAGTGGTGGTAAGAAGGACTCCTTGCACTGCTTGATGATTTTCAGAGGGCAAGTATCCAAAGGGGAACCAGACTTGATCTTGTTAAGCAGGACTTCAAGATCCTGCGGTTCTAGTGGTGGAAAGGAGTCCAGAGTGCTTAGAGAAGGAGCATCGAAGATGGGCGGATTCGACTGAGGCAGGGCATTAGAGACACTGATGGCTGCTCTTTGTTTCTCAAGAGCAAGATGGATTTCCAAAATTTTTGTATGAAAGAATAGGGCAATCCTCTCGCATAGATCCTGCGAAGGGATAACAGGGTCAGGAGTTTGTAATTCGACTAACGCGTCGACAATTTTGAATAGCTCCTTCGGAGAGGAAAGCGAGGTGGTCAGGGCTACAAAGTAATCTTGTTTAGCCTGCACAATCTCAGCCTTGTATTTCCTGACAAGGAGTTTGTGGGCTTCTTTATTCTTAAAGTCCCAGCTAGAATGCCAGAGCCTCTCCTTCCTCCTCACTTCTTGCCTGAGGAGCCTAAGGGAGTCGGAAAACCACGGAGCAGAGGGTCTCTTCCTTGCTCGACGTCGGGTCTGTATGGGAGCTAGCTCATTCATAGCTTTAGTCACAACCTGTTCAAAATGATCAACTGCGGTATGTACATTATCCATACCCGTGATAGAAAGGCTAGCAGCCCAAGGCGCAAAGGAATGGTTGCTGATGTCCCTAAAGTTTCTAGCCGAAACCATTAAATGATTCCCTTTTTTACTTCCATCCCTCATGAGGAATTCCATATGGAATGGAACTGCGAGATGGTCGGACCAAGATAAATGCACCGGATCCTTAGTAATAATACGAGGGTCATTCGAAAAGATGCCATCTAACGTGTGACCTGCCCGATGAGTCGCCCCACTAACTCGCTGCATAAGCCCACAGGAAGCCATAGCCTCAATGAGTCCTGAGGTGTCAGAGGCATCCTGTCGTTCTAAGTGATAGTTAAAATCACCTAGGATGGAGAGATTTTCTCGACCAAAGTATGGTTCCAAGGCCTGAAGAAATTTAAAAGTGAAATCAGTCCGTGGGCCTGGCGGTCGATATATTAAGATTCCATGAAAAAAAGGGCACTGTGCTTCCTTTATGGTGAAGTAAAGGGCTTGGAAGCAGTCCGGGAAATCAGAAATAGGTACAGTGTGACATTGAAGGTGGTCTTTATAAAGAATCGCTATACCACCTCCCACTCGACCTTGTCTGTCCAGTCTAGTCAGGCAGTACCCTTCAGGGACCGCTTCGATTAGATCAGGACCAGATGAAACTTTGGCCCAAGTTTCAGTGATGAACACTAGGGTTGGTTTCCTATCTAAAACCATTTCCCTAAACATAATTTTATTTTTAATAAGGGAGCGGGCATTAACCAGGATACCTTCTACTACCATAGTTGTAGGCCCAATCGCACCAGAGTAGCCAGGGGGAGAGAGGCAGTGGGGATTGGCAGGCCTGAAATTGGTTGAGCAGCCACAACGCAGAGGACGGACTAGGTCAACTGGTTCAAGAGAATGCGTACATCCTAATCTGCGGGGTTTTAAACGCAACATGTCCTGACGGGAATAGGTAAGCAGAGGGGATGTAACAGCGGCGGAGTCCATAGTCCAGGCGTCCAGCGCGTCCTCAGCGCGGACGGGCGCAGACGGGCTGGACTCTGGCGTGACTCCGGCGTCCCTGCGGCGTCCACGATGCGCGTACACGCTGCGCGTCATGTCCATTTAGTTATGAAGGGCTCTAGCGAGTCCACGTGATTGGCTTCAGCCAATAGCTGAGGAGTCTTACTTCGACCCTCCCAAGATGGTGCCCCAAGTAAACAAAGCGCGGGGACCGGCCCGCCCTAATGGCAGTGATTGCGGCGTAATACCGCTGTGCAAGGAAGCGTTTCCGTGAGATTAGGACACAGGTAGGGGAACTGTAAAATTATTAGCAGTACTAAACTATTTTTAAAAACAAGGGAAATGCGGCTAAATAAAATAAAATAAACGACAAAAAGAGGGTTGGTTAAAATATTCAATGGCAGCCTGCTTCTTACAAGAAGCGCGATGTGCACGACAAAATTCAAACAGAGTTATAATTCAACATTCTCTTACAATAGTAAATTCATATTTTTATGTTTGTGTTTTATGCAATCAATAATTTGAAGTTTTCTTCATCGTATATCCACGTAGTTTCAGATATTTATAATCTTTGGTTGGAATACTATTAATGAGGGTCCCATGTTTTTCATACACTATCGGTAAAGATTCCGTGTATCCCATGACAGCGAGATTTAAATTTAACACCTTGCATCCTGTTCTTTCATCAGTTTAAAGGGTAGTGTATGTCTTTTAGTCTGTAAGCAAATTACTGTTTGAAAGGGGTTCACTGTTTATGTGAGAACACTTTGATGCACACTTCTGATGGGTATGTTGTTCTTTGTGAATTAATGTAAACAATATTTGCTTGTTGGCCAATTATCTTTTAAACTTTACTGACTTTATGGGCTCAAATTGATAGATTTAAATGTATCCCTGAAATAATAAAAAACATCCAAACTAGTATTGAAAGGTGTCTGGATTTATCCATAGCACCCTCAAAAGTGGTCCGCTCATTTACTTATCTCTTGATGCATATAAAGGCGACCCTTACCCATAAAAGTAACGGAAAGAGTCCTACCCAAAAGGGATGGTTCAACTCTACCTGTAGCAAAGCCAAGAAAGCCCTTACCATTGCTCCTAAAACTCGGCCACACGATCAAACCCAGATCGCCTTACTGCGCACCCAGTTTAAATTGGCTAGAAGAAAAAGGGAGAGAACACTAAGGGAGGACGTTTGGGAAAGGCTCGCTCAAGCTACTATGGCAGGTGATAGCAGAGTGTTTTGGGACATAATCAACTGACCATATTTTAAGACCCATAGGGACCCTTCGTTGGATACAAACATTGGAGAGGAGGAGTGGATAGAACATTTTGTTAATATCTTCTTGCCCACTGACCCCCCCTGCCCGTTCTTCATCTGTCCCTCTAAATAATAGGGAGGTAATCTTGTAATCATTCTCACTCACTGTGGTTAGGAGGGCCCTATCGTTATGCAGTACAGGAAGAGCCCCATGTCCAGACGGTGTCCCAATAGACCTCTTCCAGGACAACTACAATCTTTGGGTTCCTCTGTTGACCAATGTTTTTAATAACATAGCAATAGTAGCCCCCCCCTTTCATGGAAGACAAATATAATAGTTCCTATCTATAAAAAGGGGGACAATAGTAGCTCTAAAAACTATAGGCCTATTTCCCTTTCAGACACTACCGCAAAATTCATGGGCCGTCTGATTTTAGCCAGACTAGAGACTTGAGCAGATGATAAGAATATATTAATGCAAGCCCAGTATGGGTTTCAACAGGGCAGAAGAACTGTAGATCAGTGCCTCAATCTCTCATTGATCATTGACAAATATACAAGGGCTAAGGGTGGGAAAATCTATCTTGTCTTTATGGACCTTTCAGCAGCATTCAACTTCGTTTCCCACCCAAAGCTCTGGTATATCATGGAAGAGCTGGAGATCGACCCTTCAATAATTGACTTCATTCGGCAACTGAACACGGAAGCATCAGCATCTGTTAGATACGGGAAATGTACCCGTCATTTTAAGGTCCATAGGGGGGTAAGACAGGGCTGTGTCCTCGCACCATTCATATTTTTCCATCACTACGAAAGGTGTGGGGAATGCCCTTTTGGGTTTAACCCCTGATCTCCCCTTGTCTGAATCTATCCAGCTCCCAATTCTGGCGTATGCAGACAACGCAGTCCTTATCGCCAGAACAGGGATAGGGCTGCGTCGCCTAATTACCACCTATGCCGCCTTCATGGACTCTCTTGACATGAAGGTTAACCAGTCAAAATCTTTTGTTCTTATTGCCGGGGGGGGGGGGGGGGGGGGGTCCCAGAGGAAGATTATCACACCACCTCCACACAGAATCAGGGAAAATCGAGGTGGTGGAGTCTTTTCCCTATCTTGGGGTACTCTTCGACAAGAATCAAACGTGGTCTTGATTAATCAATGCAAGGGCCATGGGAATGGAAAGGTGTTTGGGAGAATTAAATGCATTTACCTCCAGGATGGGCAGGAAACCTTTGACCACTGTTAAGCAGATTTATCAAGCTAAAACAAATCTGCGGCTTCATATGGAGCGGGTGTCTGGGGGCTGGCCCGCCACGAACAACTCCAAATTGTTGAAGATAAGTTTTTTTAATCCTTGGTCTCCCTTCACAATCAACATCTAATTTTATACTCCATACTGAGTTGAGCCTATCCCAAATTACGGATTCAATTAGATTGGCTCCTTTGCTCCTGTGGTTTTCAATTTGGCGAAGAAAAACTCTCCCTTTAACTCACAGTATAATAAAAGACTGCCTGAGCCTTGAAAATTATAAGAGAATTAGATGGATTAATTACATTGAGTGAGAATTGACGGAGTTGGGCATGAAAGTATTGTTTGCAGATCCGATGTCTTGCAGGTCAATGCACAAGCAAAGACTGGTCAACACCTTTATGCTGAAAGCCCAGTATATTCATAGGGAGAATAACCACAGAAAGCAGTCCATCTAGGTTTACCAAACACATTTACCTATTTGTGGATTGCCATACCTAGAAGAGGTTACAATACCGCAACATCAATTTATATTACTTCGATGTCACGTAAATCTGATCCCACTAATGCTGGGGTTTCCATCGAAAACTTATAACCCTTCGGACTTGATTAATTGCCCTTGTGACAAGTCCTTTGCCCAAACAGATCTCCATATACTGTTCTTTTGTGGTCACTATCATAAAGAAAGGAAAAGGTATATTGTATCGCTTCTAAAGAGCCATAACATTGTCCAATGCAGGGTTGCACTGTTCTTCTTAAAATCATTACCAGACCATCTAGTTTGCTTCTCACTAGCCTCATTCCTATGGGCTTGTAGTAAAAGGCGAAAGACCTTGGGGATATGAAACTTTTTAGGGAAATCTTTTTGACTATATATACTCCGTATTTTAATTTTTATTTGACATGGCAGCTTTTAGTACTTATAAACAGAAATTTTGTAAGAATTTTTTAACTCGTTTTTATCAGAATTCAGATGAACTGCTCACCATATTTATTTATGAGAACTGTCTTTCTTTTTTTAAATGTATTTTTGTTCCTGTACTTTTATGATCGTACCTAAGAATGATCGGATAAAGTTGAAATTGAATTGACTTTAAGCTACAATATTAACAGTAAATTTGTACCATGCATCATTGATTTCTAATGCCATTAGTTCTATTTGCCTTATGGCTTGCACTAAGGACTTGAGCAAATATGTTATGACTTCTTCAGAACTTTTTAATTTTTTAATTCTTGCTATCGATAAAGCTGACTGCAAGTCGCATTTTTCTCGGCTTTGCACTTTTCCACACAGCATTTGGTGCCTTTAAATAAACCAATTGTAATTCTTTGTAAGCATTTTGCTAGTTGTTTGCCATGGCAAATATGGTGCACAAGTGTGCATAATACATTAATAGGTATTTCTGGCAAGTTAAAATGATGTATATGCTTTAGCAGGCACTGTGATTTAAACAGGAGTGGCCTGTTAATTTAATTATAGGACTGTTTGATCGTGGTTGTGTGTTGTTTTTTTTTATTTTGTCGGTAGTGACTTGCTTTAGAATCGCTGATAAAAAAAAGAATAGTCTTGTAGAATACTGCAAATGAACTGCATTCTCTTGTGGTGTGTGAGCTCTTGTTTACCGTTTTGTTCTTGTTGTTTTATTTCTTCTACAGTTTCCAGGAGCATGAACTGTCTTTAGTTTACTACATAGGCCCCGTCAGGTTTATGAAGAGAGAGCACTGAAGTTCTGATGATAAGTTTCTTCATCAAGATACAATTCCATTTGGGTGGTGTTTCAATTCTTCACCTCAGGTTGTTAGCAAGTAAGGCCCTTTTTAGCATCTGGCTCAAGACAGCTTTAGCTGTCCGTTGCAAACGCTAATAAGATCAGTATAGGGCCATTGCATATCATGGATGGGAGTCACTGACTTTCATTATGTTGTTGGTAAAGTGGATTTGTCATTTTCTAGTTCACAATTACACATACATATAATAATGGCACCAATTTGTGCCTACTGTGTGTATTACAGGCAATGTAATGCCGGCATGTATGTTTTACCAATGCTTATTTTATTTGCTAATGTAGTCTGGGACACCAGTGGATTACATTATTTTATTCTTAATAGGGTAACTCCATACAGTTTGAGAGGGGTGTCTAGATTTTCCACAATTGATTATGCAAACATATTTTTTAGAAAGCATATTTCATATGTTGATCATTCAACATCTTTTATTACCTTGTTTGACTCTAAGCTAGAAAAGGTTGGTCTGTATTTGTTTTCAAGTCATATTTTTGCGTTCAGTGTGAGATTTTTTATTTGTTGCTTAGGTCGTACTGTCACTTCATGTGGACTACAGTCATTTTTGAAAGCTTTTTTTTTTACTTTAGTTGTAAGTGAATTTTCTAATTTCTTGATCAATGCACTTTAATTTTTTTCTACTTTTGGATTCCATTTTATTCTTCACATGTGTGTTTTTGTAATATTTAATGGTGTATATAAAATATTTTAGGTTACTTCCAATTTAAGACAAAATACGCTTTTTCGGATTTTCAGATTTTACTGTGGTTGCTTGCCATTTTTTTAAAATAATGATTCTTCCCAATATTTAATTAGTTTCTTTGTTATTTGTCTGTATTCATTTTTGTTCCCTTCTAATTATGTGTCCTTTGGTTGTGCAGGGTAACAGAGAGGTGTACAGTACACATTTTGCTATTTGTGGTGATGACTAACACCTTATATTCTTTCTTTGATAACTTTATTTCGGTCACAAAAGACCATAAAAGTCATGATAAAACAATACATTCCAGTAATAAATAACATATAGTATATCACTCACTGCTAAAATCATCTATGTACATACCTATTTTCACATAAAGAACATTACTAGTAAAATTCAGATTAAATCAGTCACAGTAGTTATCAAAGGTTACATTTGAGTTCATAAAATATATGGACCACAATTTATATCTTTAAAATGGTTCTGCGTTTTGACCACATTGCATTTAAAAAACGGGAGACAGCAAAAACAATAGGAGGATGAGTATCATATTTTAGTACTCTAAAAGCTTTTTCACATTCTCTATAACCCAGGTTCCTCCAAATTAATTTCACCCAGCGATTACGCACAGATTGGTATTTGGGACAAAAAAAGAAAACATGAATTTCGTTTTCCGAATGGTGTCTGCATGCTGGGCACTCTGTATTATTGATCGAATTCCATTTACTGGTAAATGCCCTAAGCGGCAGACATCCCATTCTGAATTGCAAATACAACTTTCTTGCCGAAGCTGGATATATCAGGTGAAGAAAGTCCTCCTTTTTGTACTCCTCTTTTATTTGGAGGAACTGGGAAGTCAGTCTAAACACTGATGAGCTGGCATGGAGAGCCGCCAGATTATGGTACCTATACTGATGTACCAGGTCCGCCCTGGAAAGGGTCGGGCAAGATACGTCAGGTGTATCCCAAAGCTCTGATAGGCCAATTCTGCCACAGAGATCCTTGATATGGCTTAACCATGGAGTTTTCTTTTCTCTAATTGCTGCCCAAACATCCCTGAATTCATTTCGGTAAGGGGCATATTCCGGGACAGACCAAAGTCTTCTCCAATAGGTAAGTGGCCTTAGTGCCACCTCCTCCTCCAGAGGGAGTACCCCCAGGTCCAGCCTGAGTGGCACTAACGGGGTGCTAACTGGCAGTCCTAGCAAATTCCTCATGAATGAGTGTTCGACCCTGGCTAAGCTAGTCGGCCTATAGTGCACCCATAGTTACGCCCCATTGATGGAAGCCGCTCTTGCTTGTACTTTGTAAATTTCTCTTACTGGAGCGGCTGGCTTGTAAGCAGATACTCTGTGCAGTTTAGATAGCCCCCCCGCCATTTGGGTCATCTTTAAAGCAGACTTGGCCACTTGAGTATCCCATCCCAGATATTCCTCGAGAGTAATGCCCAGATACTCAAAGGTCTTTACTCTTTCTAGGGGTGTTACATTTAAAACTGGGTTTGGGCCTGTCTTCCTTGGAGGGTTAAAGATCATAAATTTCGTTTTCAATAGATTTATCTCAAAGCCCTCTTAGTGCACAAAAATCTGCAAAACCATCCAGGGTTCGTTGGATACCCAGGATACCCATTGGTGTCGTCCGCGAACATCAATGCGGGTACCCTACCTGTGGCTAATCTAGGGGCATCAATATCCTTTACACCAAGCAAATAATCTATGAGCCCATTGATGTGTAGACTAAAGAGAGTGGGAGCCATCACGCACCCCTGACGCACCCCCTTTTGTACCGGAGAGCGGGCCGACAATTCACCATTTTTCCCACATCTCACCTGGGCAAAGGTTTCAGCATGAAGCCTCCTCAGTACGTCAAGAAGGTAATGGGGATGCCGAGGTCCAGAAGGACTCTCCACAATTTATCTCTGGGGACTAGGTCAAATGCGGACCTCAGGTCCACGAAAATGAGGTAGAGGCTGCCACCCTCTACACTCACTG
This sequence comes from Lissotriton vulgaris, assembly GCF_964263255.1. Lineage (NCBI taxonomy): Eukaryota > Metazoa > Chordata > Amphibia > Caudata > Salamandridae > Lissotriton > Lissotriton vulgaris. Next base: position 648,873,282 of record NC_141700.1, on the reverse strand, counting down.
ATTTCCAATACAGGACCTGAAGATGAAATATCTGGTCGATAGTTGACGTACTCGTTCTGAATCCGGCCTGGAGGGTACTCAAGATCTCGTTTTCCTATTCCCAGGTCTGGATTCTTTCCAAGATAATTCGTCCCATCAACTTCTGGGCAATATCAATCAGGCTGATAGGCCTGTAGTTTGAAGGTAGCAAGGGGCAGCCTTTTTTGTAGATGGGAACTATCTCCGCTCCATGCCAGGTATCTGGCGGGTCCATCCCCATTAAGATGGAATTAAACAGACACAGAGATAGGGGGCCCATATTTTCGGTTCTGAACGGAATAGGTCTCCTGGCAATTTATCAAGCCCCTGCACTTTATTTGGTAGGAGCTTGGCAATGGCGGATTCGACTTCGGTAACAGATATCTCCTGCACCTCCCCCTCTTGATACTCATGGAGGGAGTGCAGGGTTATCGGAGCCGAGTTGTCGATGCCCGAACATGCGTACAGTGTTCCGAAATGGGCTTCCCATACTGCTGAAGCTATGTTGGGGGTAACTGCTGTTCTATCTTCCCTCCCTCCATTGCTAACTATTGCCCAGAAGGATTTCAAGTCCTTGTGCTGTAAAGCTAGTCTCAGGTTCTCCCACCTGTCCATCTCCCAGGACTTTCTTTCCCTTTCTATCACCTGCTTATACTGCGTCCGGAGTTCCCTTATCTTTGGCTTGTCCTTGGCCTTGATTGCTTCGATTAGGTCTCTTTTCTTATTGCGACAGTTGGCGTTGTACCAAGAGTGGGTCAGCGCCGGTTTTATATTTAATGGCGTGTTTCTGTTTATTATTTGGAGTATCAATTGCTATTTTTAGCCTGACATGAGTCTTTTTCTATAGTGTAAGTGTCCTGCTGTGGACAAAAATGTTTGGGACACTAAAGGCTTAGTTTAATGCTCATTTTTAATGGTTGACTCTAATGTGTACAGTTGAAGTGTTACAGTTGCTATTCATAATGTGTAGTGTGCTTCTTCCAAGTTGGTAGGAAATATTCTATTTTTTAATTCTAGTTGTTGGTACGATTATGCACAATTACCTGTAAAGTTTTGAAACTATGGCTACGTATATTGGTATATGCTTGCATTATTTACTGTACTTAGTTGTGGAAAACATTTTCTATGTCCTGCATTTTATTTTACATTTGATGTGAGTTTGAGGTTAAATGAAGTATCAACTGTTTCTATCAACAAGGTGTATATTTTGGCATAGGAAATTGCTGATGAGGTGGTAATATATTTTGGGAGCACGAGTTTTGTAATTCTACAATGATGGTTGATAGTGGCTAACTATAGCGTGTATGAAGTATTAAGTTGTAAACATTTATTTTTGATAGTAGGGTTAGTTTATACATATGTGTATAGTTTTTTTCCTTTATTAGTGCTTTTATTTTTTTTTAGTATAGTTTAGTGTAGTTTGCATTAACATTTTAGACATCTATTGTATAACTTTTGGGCAAGTATTTTGCCATTTTTAGGTCTTACCTACCATACAGTGCAAGTTGTCTGGTGGTGAAAAAACCTATTGCCAGCTTACAGTGGACTTAGAGCCCATCCATTACTTAGCATTAGTTGAAATTGTTGTAATTCTCATTTGCTTGCTTGCTCTTCATTAGTTTTTGTGGCTTTTACTTTTTTGGTCTTGCATAGACGGCGCATGCGCTGTCTCTTCGAGACGTATTATTTTCTTACAGTGGGATTAGAGCCTGCCCATTACATACCATTGGTTGACTTCATGGTCCCTCTCCTTTCCTTGCTTCTCTTTGGTCAGTACCTGAGGACACCACTTCCTCTTCGCATGTTTGTCCCCCCTCGAAGCATGGCTCAAGCACGGATTAATTATTTCTTTGTTCTCTTTCCGCTACTCACACTCGATTGTGGTACTTTTTTCTTTTACTTGGCATTTACTACTCCATGATAGTGTGTGCGCTTTTGCTGACTCCCTCATGCACTTTTCTCATGCTGCATTCCTCATTGCTCTTTGCCTCCTTGCTCTCTGCACGTTGCACTGGACATGCTCATGTGTGCTCTTCCCCTGCCCTCTATTTTGCCTCTTGCTTCTTAATCCCTCCCACCCTCTCCCGTGTTGTTTTATTTGTCTATTCTGTCTGTGTATTGCCGCCGCCCCGTTTAATGTTACTTTCACTCATCATGGACTTGGTATTATGTAAGTCAGGTAATACAGATTGGCTTTGCTAATGCTTGTTATATGTAAGTTATGTATTTATCATATATATGTATAGCGTTTTGTTTGTACATTGACACATGCTTTGCCTCTTAATAAATCTAGATTACATATATTTGGCCGCGTTCAAAAGCAAGTCCGCTGCAAGACGCTCCATTCAGCGGGGGTGGCGTGTGGTGTCTTGGGCGGACCCGACCAAACAAGTATGTTGCAAATGTTCAGAGTACAAAAAAAGACATACACACTCAGGAATGCTTATAAACTCGTAGTTTATTTAAGAAAAAAGCACCAGCTCATGCAACCTGTTTCAGCCCCACGGCCTTGCTCACACATACATGTTCATGTGAAACACAATTTTTAAACAGTGGATAAGTGGTCAAAGAAAGAGGATTGCATAAAAGTATAATACAGGCAGTGTAACAAAGTCACCATCTTGTATGCCTCAAATAACAGTAGCTGGCATTATGAAGCAGTTTGAAAACGTGCATATATAAACACAGGCTGGAATAAATAATGCAGTGATTAATGAAAATGATAGATTTTAAATAATGTACACATAAATGTTATTTGATCACTTCATAATCATAAATGAATAGTGCCATATAATCATGTCATACAGCCTCAGCATTGGGTATATGGTTCAATCATATATCTAGTACATGGTTATGGCGTGCCAAATGACAGCAACAATGTCACCCCAGTGGGCCCTAAAAAATGACAAATTGCAAATCACAAAAACAAGATTGAACATATAAAATAGTGCTCAAGAGGGCACGTTAGCAACTGGGTTAGTACCCAAGCGGGATTGGACTGCGCACATCTACTTGTTCAGATGTCAGAACTAAGCTATCATCATAGGAGTATTGAAAACATCTTGCAATCTGGTGAGTTACAGGTACACATGTACATCTAATTTTAGCCGTGTTTTACTAATAAAACTCCAGGGTATACTCTCATGTGAAAACATTTATGTAAATGTACTAAAGCTGATAGTGTCAAAGAACGCAACCCTATACACCACCCCAGTGGGCATACGAAAAAGGCTGACAAGTAAAGATCCAGTTGTCAAACATAGCAGTCTCATTCCATAAATCACAAGGTAAAAATAATAAGCATAAGTGGAAAATTAAACTAGAAATCAAATCCTCACAAATTCTCCTGCTGAAGAGTAGGGTGCGGTGCCCACACCGGGACAACCACTCCTCACCCAAGAGAGTCACTTCCACTCCTCCTGAAAGATAATGAAAAATAAGATACATTAAAACCATAGCTACCCGCATTTGCGAGTCAAAGTTAAAATCATTTCACTCTAGCACCTAAAGGATCCTCAAGCTTCACAAAACAGAAAGGCCAATTAGGTCAAATGAACATGTAGTTCTTCATCAAGGTGCAAACCATAGGGGGATTTGGTATTCAAATCAATTGTGCAGCAGGATTCTCTCTTCCTGAGCTTCAGAATCCTATCACTCCCATGTGAATCCATCTTCACCTTCTTAATTCCAAAGAACATGAGCAAACTGTGGCCACTGAAATGGAATTGCTCAAAATATCTCACCACTGGGTAGTGTTTTTCATGATTGGAGATAGCTCACATATGTTCTAACATGCTCTTGCTTGGAGGGTGGATTGTGCTGCCAACATGTTTAAGTCCACACAGGCTCTGTAACACACAGATAAAATAATATCACTAAATGTGATAAATTGTGAGATTTTCTTGCTTATCTTAATGTGGGGCACCTCCTAGTCTTTTTGTGTTTGAGCAAGCCTTACAGTTGCCACAAACCTAAAAGTCAAACAAGTTCAAACTTATTTGATCAATCTCATTGGTAGCAGTAATTATATCATACCGAATTAAGGTGTCCCACAGTGATCTGCTTCTCCGATATGTGAGATTTATCCCCCACTAGGTCATCTATGATTTTGTCACACTTTAGCAAATTTAGATTCACAGGATTTTATTCACAGTGGGGGGATTCACTATCAAAGGTGGTAATTAACCTGACAGAGCCCTACTCATCGGCTAGGGTCTTCTTCCTGGGGCCAAACAATATTTCATTTCTTGACTTCATTTTAACTCTCTTGACAGCCCTGTTTAGTACCCACTCCGGATAACCACGTTGCTTGTACCTCTCAATCATGGTGTTTTGTTCTGTTTGAAAGTCTTCCTCACTGCTACAGTTATGTTTGGCTCTGATCATATGTCCTTAAGATATACTCAACTTGAGATGGTTGGGGTGACTATTAAGAATGTTGCCCTGAGTGGGTTCTAAGCAGGGCTGTCCAGAGTGTTAAGATGAAGTTGAGAAATGTAATTATGAAAATCTATAGACATCCAGTACAAGAGAATGCCTAATGAAAAATGTGAACTATTTTGTAACCAAATGCCACCCCAAGAGATTTCCTAAACCAACAACCATGATGCCAATACTGATGAAAATTCAAAACACTTTAATGAATGGCGCAAAGACAATCAAACAATGCGGCCATAAGCTCATCAACAGCTTTCATTCCAGTGTTGCAAATTGATTTTTTGTTTGTATATATCAAAAGGGGAACATACTAATACATACAAACACTAAAAATATATCAAAAAACTGTTATGGAAAAAAACATTTCAATGACCCATCATACTTCAAACTACTTGCACACCACTTACAATCAAACTCTCTCATTCACTCCATCTTCATTCGATTACCATATTCACTACACACCACAATAGACCTTTGGGCCAATATGACTCAATTCCACAACCTGTGGAATGACCCTACCACCACCCAAACAAAGCAATGGTTTATTCTATTCTTCGTAGTGTACGTTATAAAATATTCACAACAATTTTACTTTTTAATAAAAAATTATATTGAATGTGCACCAAAAAAAACAAAAGTTGTTTCAAATGACAATTGTTTGGTGGTAAGCAACAACCGAGGTCTACGCGTTTCAAACCCCCTTGATCACGGGGTTCTCATCAGGACCAAACACCACTGTGGAGACAAAAGAAAAACATATATTTTTTACCTTAATCCAACTAAGATTGCCTTGCACTCACACTCATAGGGTGCTTCAGCCTTCACTTACCTATTCAAAAAGAAACCGCAACAGTGGAATTCTAAGGAACTGGACTATTTGTGTGATTCTAAGAAGGAAAGAAAGAAAACAAACAAAAGTTTGTCGCGTCTTGCTAGATGTGCAAGTGTAACGTTGCAAAGGATATCCTGTAAAATCTCAACAGCACTTACTTAATAATATCCAGAAGGTGTAAACTATGTCAGATGCTGTGTGTTCAAACAACTCACAGAGCTGTATTTGCCGTGTACCTATCCAAAGAATTGACACAATGTAACTGTTCCGCTCTATTGGAAACTGAATTCGCACTCGTGCGCGTTTGTTAACAAGATAACTTTTTCGGCATACCTTGACTTCGATCCGGCATTTGTATGCTACGGCCCTATTCAATTGCGTCCTTTCGTTGCCCTAGCTGCTTCGTATTCAATCGGCTCAGTCCAGCTACGAACAAGATGCTGTTATTAGCCCTCAAATCTACTTTGTTGGCTTTAGGGAATAACTGCTTGAAAATTAAATGGAGCTTACCAAATGTATTACCGCACTGCCTTCGCCATAGCTCCCATCATTATTTCGACAAGCATGACGTGCAACTTCGGCGCCTGGGGAAATACATGCTCGAGCACCAGGTATCCTGGGTGTTGTGGTTTAAGAATTCTTTCATGGAAACAGTACATGTTTTTTTCCCGGCAACAAAGAGATTTGTCACAGCGCAAAGTCCTCCTAAGTTTATGGATATTTTGATGTAAAATTACTGGCCACGTTTTCTCTTTTAGATGGTAAGAAGGAAAAGGACCATAACTGCAGGTTTCCTAAATGTGTATTTTTTTGTGACAGTATAACAGGTAATATAGAGCCTTGCATTGGAGCATGGACCTGTAGCGAGTTTGCCATTGTTTTTGTCTGACAAGAGTAGAAAGCCTCTGTTCCCTTGATGTGTTCAATATACAAGCTCTCAACCAACCAAAGGACCCCCGGTAGTTTCAAGCCCAATATGCATACCTGGTTACAGTTTGTACAATTCCGAAATTTCATTTAAACCTGAAACCGCTGTGTCAAATTTCAATATAAGCATGGCCTCTCTCTGTGATAGTTTTAGTTCAATGTCTGCCCCTCTAGGGTCACGTTCTACTTTAGAGATTATTGTCCAGGGTAAATCTCTTTCTGTATTGGACTTTTTAATCCAATGATTTAGCAAAGGGGCTGTTTCCGCATTCTTCCTAATGCGGATTTGTGTTGAGAGATCCGTTGGTGTATTTCTTGATTTGTCTTTCCAATATGTAGCAGTTCATACTGGCATAAAATTCCATAAATTCCATATCTTGTCTTGCAATTTGTAAACACTTTTCCAATGTATGCCTTTGTGCGAGAATAACGATCCCTCCACAGTTTGGTCACAGCAGACACATGTGCCGCATGTATGATGTCCTGTTACTGGTTGGAGTCCCATTAATTCCCTTAATGATGGGCTTTTTTTTTTTTTTTTTTTAAATTGCTGCCCTCACAACATAGTTGGAAATACTACTTTCCTTTTTGAAAGCAAAGAGTGGAGCAGAAGAGAAATGTTGGTCCAAATTTTTTATCAAGTGCCAGTTCCGAAGAATCACTTTTTTAAGATTATTTGAATTTGGGCTAAAAGTTGAAACACACACTTGTCGTTCCAATGGTGATTTTTCTTGTCTTTCTAGGAGTATCTCTCTTGGAGTACACCATGCATGTTTCATTGCTGTTTTAACTAATTTCTTGGGGTAACCGTGGTCCCGCAAGTTACCTAACAAAGTATTGGCATTCGAAGTGTAATCATTTCTGTAGAAGCAGTTTCGGTGAATTCTTAAAAACTGCCCGTATGGCAGGTTTTCCCTCAAACTTCTCGGGTGATTGCTGGAAAACAAAAGTGCATTATTTCTGTCTGTTGTCTTTTTATACAGAGTTGTTACCAATCCCCCTTCAGCTGGATATACTTCCACATCGAGAAAAGGTATTTTATGTTTAGAATGGAAAATGCTGAATTTAATGTCCATTGTCCTTTGATTGAGCCAGTTGTAAAAAGCCATAAGTTGTGTCTCATTCCCCGTCCAAACTAGAAAAATGTCAATGAAACGCAGCCAAGTTGTTATGCATTGGGCAAATAGGTTATTGTTATAAATGAAGGTATATTCATACATTACATGAATAAAACCACTAGCACTGGGGCAAAAGGACACCCCATCGCAACACCTTTTGTCTGGAAAAAGAAATCTTCTCCGATGGAGAAGTAATTTTTCTTGATGGCAAATGAAGCCAAATTGACAATAAATTCTCTTGGAACTCGTACAGGTTTCTCTCTTTTTTTTAGGAAATGATTAAGAACCTCCACTGCTTCATCTTGTCAGATTTGGGTGTATAATGCGGTGACGTCGAGGGTAACCAATATGTCAACCCCACTTTCAAATGATATCTTCTCCAATTTGTTAATGAAATTTGTCGTATCCTGGAGGTAAGATGTTACACGCCCCATAAACTCTTTCAAAAAGCAGTCAACATATTTAGAAATTGGCTCTATCAAAGAACCACAACCAGACACAATTGATCTTCTGGTGGGGTTGTCTTGTTTTTATGGATTTTTGGTAAAACATAAAAAACGGGAACTCTTGGGTGTTTGTTCTGTAAGAAATTATATTCTTTTGTGCCCAGAAATCCTTTTTCAAGCCCCTCCTTCAAGATGGTAAATAATTGGCCGTGTAATTCTAAAGTAGGATCTTTTGGAACTCTTTTATAGCACTCTGGGTCGTTCAATTGCTTTAGAACTTCATTGGTATATTCATTAGTTACCCAGACCACAATTGAACCCCCTTTATCCGCCTGTTTAATGATAACGGAGGAATCATTCTTGAGTGAAATGAGTGCCTCTCATTGGTCCTTTGAGATGTTATGTTTGACATATTTCGTTTTTTTCTCCATCTCCGATATAGCAGATAAAACAGTTTTTTCAAATACAATTACTTCCTTTGGTATTTTGTTTCCTGGTGGGCAGAAGATACATTTTTTTGCGAAGACCTGTAACTTCAATTGGTCCTGGAATTTCATTGCCTGGAAAAAAACATTTTTAGCCGTAGCTTGCGGCAGAACTCATTAAATTTAGTTTTCATTTTTATGAAATCAGTTTTTTTCGTAGGGACAAAGGTGAGACCTTTAGTTAGAATACTTTCCTCCGCGTCCGTTAGATTTTTTCCTGAGAAGTTAAAAATGGGAGATGCACCTAATTTTTGTAATGTTGCCTCCTGGTGGTCTTCTCCCAGGGCTGATTGTTGTAGCTGACTCGCCCTCTTGGTCTGGACTGGCCTCTTCCTAAAAAAGAAGGTCCCTGTTGTTGTTGAGGATTCCATTTCCTATTTCTATTTGGGCGGCCTTCACCACTGTCAGTCTCCCCTCCTGATGAAGATGAAGTATCTGAAAAAGAAATAAACTGATTTTTTGATCTTCCTTGATTATTTGATAAATATTCACGTGAATCGGCTTTGGTATAAAAATCCACTTGTAGAAATGGGTAAACAGTATCCAACAAGAAGTTTCTTTTATGCTTTTCAAACTGATTAGTTTTTTGATTGATTGTATAATCTTTGAAATCCAAAATGTCTTTCTCTACTTTTTCTAATAAGGCCTTAGAGTCCGTAATTACTTGATTGTTTTTTATTTCTGTTTCAAGTGCAGGTATTTCTTCCAACTCTTTTTGTGAGATTCTGAGGGCGATTTCTACAGTGAGGACCATTAGGTCCCTACTGCATTTTGTTTCTATAAAACTGAAGCCCTTTTAGGTCTCGCCTATTCTCTCCCGCAGGGATAAATAGACAAGATTATAGTAAGCGGAAAAGAAAAGTCTACCTAGCTGCGGTTCACGTACAGTTCATGTGAGCTATGCGCGTGCACATCATCGCCAGCCACATCACACACCACCATTTGTCTGTGCCTCGGCATCAGACTTCAAAGGCTGCCGCTCCCCCGGCCCCCGCATCAGACTTGAAAGGAATGCACTCCCCCACCCCTACCACAGCAATGCCGAGAGCTTTTTTTTTTCTACATGGCTCGTTACTTATTACCGGTCTTTGTCTGGCTCACATTTTACTTTCTTCTCTGACTCATGCTTTTTTCGTCGGATTGTGCATTTCTTTCCCCACTCTTTCGTCTGGTAGTGCTTTTTTTCCCCACTCTTGTCGGCTCGAGCTTTTTTTCCCCCACTCTTTCGTCAGCTTGAGTATCCCCTCCCCCACTCTTTCGTCGGCTCGTGCTCCCCCAACTCTTTCTCAGTGCATTTTTTCCCCCCACGCCTCACACTGCTGCATGCCTCACATTACTGCACGCCACACACTGCTGCACGCCACACACTGCTGCACGCCTCACACTGCTGCTCGCCTCACAAGGCTGCACGCCTCACACTGCTGCATGCCACACACTGCTGCACGCCACACACTGCTGCACAGCACACACTGCTGCACGCCGCACACTGCTGCACGACACACTGCTGCACCCAACACACTGCTGCACACCACACACTACTGCACGCCACACACTGCTGCACGCCTCACACTGCTGCACGCTGTACACTGCTGCATTACTCACACTGCTGCATGCTGCACACTGCCGCACGCCTCAAACTGCTGCACGCCACACACTGCTGCGTGCTACACACTGCTGCACACTGCTGCATTACTCACACTGCTGCATGCTGCACACTGCTGCATGACACAATGCTGCATGCCTCACACTGCTGCACGCCTCACACTGCTGCACACTGCTGCATTACTCACACTGCTGCATGCCTCACACTGCTGCATGCTGCACGACACACTGCTGCACGCCACACACTGCTGCACGCCACACACTGCTGCACGCCACACACTGCTGCACACCTCACACTGCTGCATGCCTCACACTGCTGCACGCCTCACACTGCTGCATGATGCACACTGCTGCATGCCACACACTACTTCACACCACACACTACTGCACGCCACACACTGCTGCATGCCTCACACTGCTGCACGCCACACACTGCTGCACGCCACACAGTACTGCATGCCACACAACGCTGCAAGCCTCACACTGCTGCATGCCTCACACTACTGCACGCTGCACACTGCTGCATTACTCACACTGCTGCATGCTGCACAATGCTGCACGCCTCACACTGCTGCACGCCTCACACTGCTGCACGCCTCACACTGCTGCACACTGCTGCATTACTCACACTGTGCATGCTGTACACTGACGCACGCCACACACTGCTGCACGCCTCACACTGCTGCACGCCTCACACTGCTGCACACTGCTGCATTACTCACACTGTGCATGCTGTACACTGACGCACGCCACACACTGCTGCACGCCTCACACTGCTGCACGCCTCACACTGCTGCACACTGCTGCATTACTCACACTGCTGCATGCTGCACACTGCCAAATGCCTCACACTGCTGCACGCCTCATACTGCTGCATGCTGCACACTGCTGCACGACACACTGTTGCACGCCACACACTGCTGCACGCCACACACTGCTGCACGCCTCACACTGCTGCATGCCACACACAGTTGCACGCCTCACACTGCTGCACACCTCACACTGCTGCACGCCTCACACTGCTGCACACTGCACACTGCTGCATTACTCACACTGCTGCATGCTGCACACTGCTGCATGCCTCACACTGCTGCACGCCTCACACTGCCAGCCTCACACTGCTGCACACTTTTGTATTACTCACACTGCTGCATGCTGCACACTGCTACACGCCACACACTGCTGCATGCCTCACACTGCTGCACGCCTCACACTGCTGCATGCCTCACACTGCTGCATGCCTCACACTGCTGGACGCCACACACTGCTGCACGCCTCACACTGCTCCACGCCACACTGCTGCATGCCTCACACTGCTGCACACCCCACACTGCTTCACACCACACACTGCTGCACACTGCTGCATTACTCACACTGCTGCATGCTGCACACTGCTGCACGTCACAATGCTGCTTGCCTCACACTGCTGCACGCCACACACTGCTGCACGCCACACACTGCTGCATGCCACACACTGCTGTATGCCACACACTGCTGCACGCCACACACTGCTGCTCGCCTCACACCGCTGCATGCCTCACACAGCTGCACGCCGCACACTGCTGCATGCTGCACACTGCTGCATTACTCACACTGCTGCATGGTGCACACTGCTGCATTACTCACACTGCTGCATGCCTCATACTGCTGCATGCCTCACACACCTGCACGCCTCACACTGCTGCACGCTGCACACTGCTGCATTACTCACACTGCTGCATGTCATACACTGCTGCACGCCATACACTGCTGCACGCCTCACACTGCTGTATGCCTCATACTGCTGCACGCCTCTCACTGCTGCACGCCTCACACTGTTGAACACCACACAACACCACCACATCACTCAGGGGCACCACCATATCACTCTAGGACACCACCACATCACTCAGGGACACCGCCACATCACTCAGGGACACCACCACATCACTCAGGGACACCACCACATCACTCAGGGGCCCCACCACATCACTCAGGGGCATCACTCAGGGACACCACCACATCACCTAGGGGCACCACCACGTCACTCAGGGACACCACCACATCACTCAGGGACACCACCACATCACTCAGGGACACCACCACATCACTCAGGAACACTACCACATCACTCAGGAACACCACCACATCACTCAGGGGCACCATCACATCACTCTTGGACACCACCACATCACTCTGGGACACCACCACATCACTCGAATACACCCCCACATCACTCAGCCCAACCACAGCATCACTCAGCAACACAACAGCACTGTCCTTGCTTGCTACCAACAAGCATTGCCACAGCCAATAGGACTCGCATTAGGAAAGTGTAAGCTATTGGCTTTGTGAATAACAATGCTATTAATTTATATTTTTTCAAAGCCAACACATATTAAAAGAAATTGTCATTTACAATACCAATAGCTCACACTTTCCTAATGCGAGACCTATTGCATTGCAAATGCTTATTATAAACAGGGTCATCAGTAAACACTACCGGAATATTCCGAATTTGCAACCCTGCAGGTATTGTACCTTCTCTCAGATGTTGTACTAAAAAGTGTCCATGTAAAGCTGTCCTTATTTGCTTCTGCCTCAAGCGTAATAACTTGTCTGACTCGTTTTGTGTTTTTGCTGTCACACTTAGTGAGGCTGAAGCGAACAACGGTGGAGCGCTCAAAAGTTTCTTAATATGGTCTTCACTATAAGCAAAAGTGTCAGCTTCAGTCATTATCAAAGAAAAAAATATCAAATAAAATATAAGTTGTATATCTAAAGTGCACCCCTACCACCTGCACCAGCAGGACTGTTATGCAGTCTCACACTCACCATAAATTAAATTCTTATCTACAAATATAATTATAACCAACCAAGCCTCGCGTGTAGACACCCGCTATAAATGCTGTGTAACAATAACGGGCATGACGCTAATCAGTAAGGCTGAGTCCTCTATACCAAACCAACAACCATGATGCCAATACTGATGAAAATTCAAAACACTTTAATGAATGGCGCAAAGACAATCAAACAATGCGGCCATAAGCTCATCAATAGCTTTTATTCCAATGTTGCAAATTGATTTTTTGTTTGCATATATCAAAAGGGGAACATACTAATACATACAAAACACTAAAAATATATCAAAAAACTGTTATGATTTTTTTTTTTTTCAATGACCCATCATACTTCAAAATACTTGCACACCAGACTATAACATGCAGCAGACATGGAAACTAAATATTTATCATACTCTCCTGGCAACTTGTCAGGAGTAACGAAGAATACCATAAACCAGTACATTTATTCAGGAGTCACACATCCCAAAAAACATACAGGCTTGTTAGATTTTCTTTTGCCTTGAAAATCAGTTACAATGATTTCAATTTGTAATTCCTTATAAACTGGAAGACTGCCCTTAGAAATGGTTAAATGTATCCTGTGTATTTCAGTCAATGAGTATTCAGCAAAAAATTTAAATAAGCAAGCATATAATGCTATGTGCAACGTTGACTTTTGTGTGCAAAATAGACTGAAAGTAATGTTAGAAGTTGCAGGTTTCTTTTTTTGTTTTTGCTATTGTTTATAACTTAGATCCTTATCTTTGATGTACTTTTGGTCAATATGTTCCAACATTTTAAAGATTTAAAAAATAATTGACATTCATTTTACAAAGAATAATGGATGGCATATCTGTCATCAGCAAATGTGTGCTGCAACATTTTTTGGTTTATGTACACTGGAAAATTAAACGAATTCACTAATGCAACAGTGTCTGATTTTTTTGCAGTCAATTTCAGATAATGGACATTAGTTAAGCTCTTTAGTCCTACTAATTGATACAATTGAGGAATAATAGTCTAGTTTTCCATTTTTCTGATAGTGGGCCTAAAGTCTAGGATACTGCATGGGAACCAGAAACCTTAATGCTTCGTGTGAGATGAATTCTCTGGTTGTAAATGTAGATAAAACCAAGACTATGATCTTCTCAAACAGGCCGTAGAGATATTCGTGGTTCCTGAGCTCGTCACCTCTAGAACAGATAGATGAATATAAATATCTAGGCAGAACCTTTGCTTGGAACTTGAAATAGGAAAATCACCTTATGAATGTGAGAACTGATTTACTTAGCACGACAAATGCCTTGAGGAGATTTGACCAGAGGTATGGAGTTGACTCATTTATGAAGGCTATTGCTGGTAAGATGATTCCACCCAGGGATGAAAAGGTTCTCCCTTAATGTTGCTAAATAGGTGTTCCATTGCTAGTATGTCCCATAATCAGGGTCAAATTAGGCTCAGAGCAGTGCTGTGTGCTACCCTATATTCATTTTCTGACTCTGCCCTGAGGGATTGGGCAACTGGGGCGTTTTAAGGCTCGGGGAAGGGTGTGTGCAGTCCCCTTTTACTTTAATTTAAATGTCAGTCCCGGGGAAGGGGTCCATGGGGGCCTAATTAGCCCCAAGAGGTGGGTCGTGCATGCCCCGCCTTTATTATTTTTTTTGCCCCCTCCCGCACCCCCCCAAAAAACAAAAACATTATGCGTTGCATCCTTGGCCCTGGTCCACTATCAGGAGTGGAGTTAAATGAACAAGTGCAGGAGGCCTTGTTTTTTTAGTTTTTTGTTTAATAAAAAATATGTATATTTTTCCTCCTTGCAGGGTCCCAGCACCAAGCCTAACGGGTCAGGGAATCACTACCCTGCCCTCTGTGCTGTTTCTGTGTTAGGACTCAGGATTAAGTCGCGAGTCCTAGGATGGCTGCCACTACTTCCTAGTTGAGGTGATGGCAGCCGATCACATCTGAGGAGGAGATCTGTAGACTCTGTGGCGTGATATATGCAACCTTAATTTTTCCAAAGATTCTAACACCAAAACATAAAAAGCACTCTTTCTGGACCATGATCTAGCTTTCTGCCTAATTTGGTGTAAAACTGTTCAGTGGTTTGGGCCCCCCCTTTTTTTTCAGCCTCCTCTTGATGGATCACCTTCAAACTTTCCAGGTGCCAACTAGTACAAAAGTAGCACTTTTCTGTAAAGTTTCTTGAAGATTCGTCAAATGGTGCCAAATATATTAGGCATACAAAAAAGAAATTTCCTAATGAAACACGATCCTAACAATAACTAGCCAGTGGTGCCTGCCACTCTGTTTTTTATGTATATATATAAAATATATATATATATATTTCCAGGTATTCAAAATCCGGCGGAACAGATTGCTCGAGCCCACACGATCAATTTCAGCAGGTACATTTATTCAGATTGCAGACAAGGACGACGTGTTTCGACCACATCCGTGGTCTTGGTCAAATGACCACCACCTCCATTTACAACTCTTTTAAAGGTGCAGTTACAATTGCACAATCATAGACATAAAGAAATTAAATGTTACGTCACATTTAAATAATATGAGGGCCAAATTTCATGATTGGAAACATAAAAATAACTAGTAGACTGAGCAGTTGTTTGTGCATTTTATAAATCTTTTAAAGGAGTGAAAACTCGTGGTCCTAGTCAGTGTAGTGAGACATGTTTTTGCTAGGTTAATCTTGCGCTAACGCGGGTCATCTCGTTAGTACGAGAGAGACGTTTTTGTGGGTCTAGTACCCATGTTATGCTTTGTTCCAGTGTGGGGAGAGGAATGTGTAAAACAGTGTACTGATCTGATCAGATCAGTGAGCACGTTGGTGTAGGCAATCAAAACTGATTGGTATGTGCAAGTGAAGGTATAGTACCCTCTGATCTACGTAGAAACAAGTGACTCGGAGTAGATCGGGATGTACGCCCGTAACTCCAGTGCTCATATGGTTAACACGAAAGTGACATTCAAGTGACTCTCAGCTGCACTCTCCTGGAAAAAATACAAACAAATAAATGACATTAGTGACATTGGTTCGTACCACATGTTGATAATTTAAATTTTTCAATTTCAAAATGCTTTATTCGATTTTCACATGTTAAAAACCATAAAAGCAATTCATACAAAAAATCAATGCCCTCCGACAAGGATTAATACATTTTAGATTAAGAAAGAATTAAATCAGTTACAGTGATTAAATCGAATAAATGGTTCTTCATAGTAACTTCCGTCGTTTAAAAACACTTTTAAAAAACATTGTCATAGTCATTATGCATAAAGGGGTTCCCAATTGCTGCAAGTTCAAGTATGCTGGCCTACACTGCCGCCATTCCCTACCTTTCAGATATTGTTTAATCCATCTGGAGCGTTCTTTATCATATAGTTTGCAAAACAGGACCAGATGGAAGGTAGATTGGGGAGATACATTGTCACATGGGCATACAGCCAGAGTTCTACTCCAGTCGTTTTTGAGTGGGAATGAGACTAAATGGTGGAAAGTGCTAAATCTAAATCTGGTCAGCACAAAACGATCAAACCCCAGAGTCACAAAGTTCAGGTATGGTTGCATTTTGTGGGTAATCAACAACAGCTGGTGTTCAGGCACAGATTTTTTGATGACTTCGCCTCCAAGCCTTAGTGTATTAAAGTGCTCCATGCAAAGATTTTTTAGTACTTTCTTTGGGATTTCCCCAATTAGTTCGGGGTTGTTGAACCATTCTGGCCTGTCGATGTCCATTAAGACTCTCTTGACGTACTCAAGCCATTTAATACGTTTTGCATTATCTAAGGCCATGACGTCGCTGATTAATCCTTGGTTTAGGCCTAATTCTGGTGTCGCCCATACTCTTCGCCAGAGCAAAATTGGTTGGGTTCTGATCAAGTCTGTTAAATGGTCCATGCCTACCTCCGCGTGGCAGTTAAAAACGGATGTACTCTTCGGGAGGGCCAGGAGGTATCTAAAGAAATTGTTTTTAATGATTTGGAGCGATGTTACATCCTGGTACCCCCAGATCCCTGCTCCGTACAGAGCTATACTCCTGCATTTTGCCACGTATATGTTAAGCATGATTCCAAGTTGTTTTTTACCCAACTTTTTGGCAAAATTTATTACGGCTGCAATCGCTCGTTTAAAAGCTAGGGTCCTATTTTTCACCTCTGGGCCCCATGCCCAGGATGCATCAATTGTGACCCCCAGGTATGGAAATGTTTTTGTTGATTGAACTTGAAGGCCTGCTGCATTGAGTTGGTTACATCTGGCGCCGCCTTTACCACAACTCATCACAAAAGACTTTTTGGCGTTTAATTTAAGGCCCCTTGCCTCCATATATTCTACATATTTAGTTAAGGCCCTTTGGGCGCCCACTTTCGTTCTCGCCATTAACACGGCATCATCCGCATACAAAAGGGAGCGGATCTGCCTATTTCCAATCTTCGGTGAATCAATGTAACTGGCTCCCAATTCCTTCTCTAGACTATTGGTGTATAATGAGAAAAGGAACGGGGCCAGTACACAACCTTGTCTCACCCCCTTCTGTATGCGGAAAGACCCTGTACATTCCCCCCCCAAACCATACCTTACTTTGGCGGTTGCGTTTGAATATAATTGTCTCAGAAAGAGAACAATGTCTGGGTCCACATTCATCTCCTCTAGTATTTCCCAGAGTTTAGAGTGTATTACGCAATCAAACGCGGAGGAGAGATCCACAAATATTGCATAGAGGCGGCCCTCTTTGGCTTTGGTATACTTCGCTTGTAATAATACTAAATTTAAAACCTGTTCAACCGTACCCATCCCCGCCCGGAACCCATATTGTACGGGAGTTAAAATGTCATTTTCCTCTGCCCATAGCTGTAATTTGGTCAGGACGACTCTCCCTGCAATTTTCGTTAGTGAATCCAGGAGGGATATGGGTCTATAATTTGATGGGCTTTCCCTATCACCCTTTTTATATATTGGGATTATTACTGATTCTGCCCATGTTTTAATAAAACCATTTACACAGCAGGCATCTAAAACCCGCAGACAGAGTGGTGCCCATAGATCAGTATTCATCTTATAGAGATCACTGGGAATCCCATCTGGTCCCGGGGCTTTATTATTCTTGGTAGAATTTATGGCCATTAGAACCTCATCTAGGGTGAACTCTATTGAGATGGGGCGGTGATTGCTCACTAATTGTCTCTCCTCTTGGGAATTGCAATAAACATTTGAGAAAAATTCTACCCACAATTTTTCATCGATGGCTATTTCCATCCTGGCTGCCTCTTTATTGTTGAGGAACGGTAAGTTAACTACCTGCCAAAATAGTTTGGCATCTCTACTCTCCGCAGCCTTCGCGAGATCTTGGCCTGCTTTTTCTCTAATTGCTTTCTGTCGATGGTGCCTAGCTAATTTATAAGCCTTCCTAAGTATCCTAATTGCCTCATGGTCCCTTGTCGTTTCGCTCAGAGCTAGTTTGAGGGCCCTATGTGTCTTTGTACATTGGGAATCAAACCAGCCCTTGGAGGTATTACTTTTTCTAGAGGCGGTCCTAGTTAGCACACCCTGTGTGATGCTGGAAATACTGCTAAATGCCTCCAGAATTTCAGCGTTTGTAGACTTCTCCTCTAGGCAGACCAAAATTGGGGAAAGGGCACCTTCCACTATTTCCTGGAGTGTTTTTACAGGGTCAATCATACTCCATTTCAGGGCTATACCATGTTGCCGTGCTACAGTGAGGTCTTGCGACCATGCCAGAGTCTCAGTTATCGTAGGGGTCATAGTACCTGGGGCACTAAGAAATATTTTCAGCGGCAAATGGTCGCTCAATCCAATAAAGGGGGTCTCGTTTTGGCGACCCGGCCGCCAAACCTGTTCGGCATGATGATAAAATCGATGGTTGAATGGAATCCCCTAGATAGAAAGGTGGAGGTAAACTCTTCCTTGGGGGAGCAAAGCCTATTTGCAAAGCCTAGATCGAACTTGGCCATAATACCATTCAATATTTCCCCTTTATCATTATGTTGAAAGTGACTGCTGTCCGCATAGACCCCCTCCCCGTAATCCTGAAACCCACACGTTTCACTAGCACATAGGTTGACATTAAAATCGCCTACCCAGACCCATACTAGGTCTTTCCCTTTCACAGTTTTTATCTTACTTATTTCTCTTGTCAGATTTGATAGCTCTTCCATAAAGTCAGAGTTCTTAATATTAGTATAAAAGTTGACCACTATCAGCACGTCGATGGAATTTAAGGGAACTGTGACCAGTTGGAAGTAAGGTGATGATAACATTCTTAGTTAAACCATAATATCCTGTACGATAAAATTTGCACACAAGCAAGGTCTGCTGTTATACTGTTAAAAAGCAAGCGAAGGTGTGGAATGTGAAGGAAGAGGGGGGAAGTGAATGGTAGTCAAGGCAAGGTAAGCGGTTCTATCTAAAAATGTACAGGTGGCCGTATAATTCCTCATCCAGATTAAGGCCATCTGGGAATTTGGTGCCAGCTAAAAGGATGAAGTGTGACTCACGTTTGCAAAGGTCTGCAATTCAATTGTCCCCCCCCCTGGGATTGGGATAGGCTGTGTCCAGTCATAAAAAACAGGCTTTGGTTCAGTCAGCCCCATGTTCCTCAGCAAAGTGTCTGGCGGTGCTGTAGCTTTGAATACGATTAGTATTTGCGCGCCATGCTCTAAAATTCGCTTCTTAACTGCAAACGTTGTAGACGCCACGTACCAGAGGCCACACAGGCACACTATGGCATACACTACATACTCTGTGTTACAGGTTCTCAGTTTGGGTATCCTCCATTTGGTTTTGGTTCTCTCTAGGGTAATCTCTGTGACACTGCTACTGTGTTTACAGGCTTTGCATTTTCCACATTTGCGGAAGCCCTTAGCTTGCCTTAGCCAATTGTTCTCTTTGGGCTGGAGGTGACTATGCACAAGTATGTCTCTCAGTGATGCACTTCTCTTGTATGTGACGGATGGAGCTGAACTTATTTCGGTACGCAGAATGGGGTCCTGTCTCAGGATGTGCCATCTATTTTTTAGAATTCTGCGTATTTGTTTGGATTGGCTGCAGTATCTGGTGATAAATCTGGTAGGTTCTTTGGCCGTATCATTTTTTATTCCTTTGGGTCTACTTTACGATTGAATTTCTTCTCTACACTGCCTCTCCACTCGTTTTTCTGCCTAGTGTAGTACCTTTCTAGAGTACCCCCTGTCTTTGAATCTCTCTTTCATCTCCTGTCTGGTTTGTGTATATGACGCCTCTGTACTACAATTACGCTTGGCCCTAAGGAATTCACTATACGAAATTCCCCATCTGAAGCTGGGAGGGTGTGAGCTGGTGGAGTGCAGGATCGAATTTCCTGCGGTAATTTTTCTGAATAGAGCTCACTCTTCCATTTTCCACAGTCAGTTTAAGCTCAAGAAGCTCAATGGAACTTTGCCTATAATGTCTGGTAAATTTCAAATTGACATTATTTAAATTCAAACAGTCAATGAATAAGTTTAGGTCACTTTCAGATCCTTTCCACACAAAGAAAGTATCATGAGGGATGTAATATGTGAGGTCATAAACAGTGCATTGTGGGAACTTAAGTTATAGTTAGCTCAGGTAACTATAACTGTTGAATTTCTTTGGTTTTGTACAAGTGAAATCTGAGCCTAACTATAATGTTTCTGTAACCTTTGTTTTTTCAGCAAATATATATATATATATAATATATAACCCCATTTGAGGCTCACTCTAGCATCTAGCAGAAGCAAATATAATTTGGACCTTTTTTTAAGAAGTAATCCAAATGTTTTTCAAACTGACCAGGTTTCAGTACTGCAGCACAGCATCTGCGGCAGATGGGCCCGTAGCGGCTGAGACGTCAATGCAAAAGGAAAATGTGTAGTACAGCATCCAGATGGATGGGCGGGTCTTCTGGGTCAGCTTAGGCAGACATGCATTTAGATCCAGGAATGGAATCTATTGACGCCTGGCAACATTGCTTTGCACAATGTCTGCTTTCATGCTAGTTCATTCAACAGCCTTGGTCCTGCACCTATTTTGTTTTCCTTTGTCAGTCACCTCGGGTGTCACTTGAGGTTGCTCTGCTTGTTTCCAAAGTACTCACTGTCCTAGCTTCAGCCCCTGTTCTCTGCCATTCCATAGTCTGCTGGACTTGGCTGCTTTCCAGCTTCTGTCCCCTCCTTTTTAGATCTCGCCTGAGCTAGCGCATGCGCTGTCAGGAGAGACATTTAGTAGGGGCTTTAAAAAGTGCAACCACAAGCTGCTTTGGCTGGCCTAGCGCTTGCGTTCACGAGCACGTGCACCCGCGCCCAGCTTTCAGCGCCCGATCAGGTGCCATCTGTCTTTCCTCCTTGCTTTCTCAATGCTCGTCCGCCCCTACCCTCCACCGCCGCGTCATGCGCTGATTTCACTTTTGCTTGCAACTTTACTTGTAGACATTAAAGGTTAGCTTCCTTTCTGCCAGGTCGCATCCTTGAAATTGCCCCGATGATGAGCTTTTCTATAATTAGTAATCATATCTCTACCCACTCCATCCCAGATCGGTAGACAACATTTAGCAAACAAGCTGTCGTCATTCACTTTGTATCTTTATGGAACAGTTCTTTTTATTGAATTTTAGTAATACGTGGGAAACACAGTACACCAGCCTACATCCTTTGACTGGGCAGAGTGAGAACTTCATAAACAATTGAGCTTGGTTAAGACATGACCTCGACGCTGTTGGCGCTCTCCACCTAATACAGGGTCTGGAATCGGACAGGTGCCTTTACTTTCCCATCTCTTATCGATTGTACTGCTAGGAGGAGCTCTACTGCCCCTTTGCACAGCAGAGACCTTCACATTAGTAGGTGTGTCCAAGGTGCCAGTTTTGGGCCACGGTAGCTTTCCTCAGAGAGGGGTCGGAGCCCTCCATGTAGTAGTTCTCAAAGGGTGCTGTGCAATACTCTCTGGGAGGCTGCGCCCTTATCCGTTTCTCGCAGGGCTTTGACTCTGCGTAATCGACCTTGAAAGCTGGCCGCTTATCCTGGTTAGGATAGCGGAAACATCGCAGTTTAGTGAGTGAACCCCACATGGGGACGTCTCACCACCGCCTGCGCCTCCATTTTTTTTACTTGACAGTCTGTATTGTGCTCTGCTTTGAAAAAAGCGGCTTCAGACTTAGCCGTTGTGTGTGAACGCTAAAGAGATGTGTGACAAGTGCTCTGGCTTATTCTAATGGGCCTCTCTCTATTTTCCTTTTGGCTTTCCACCTTTTCTCGTACTTTATTGAATTCAGAAACGAAAGATTTTGGAATTTTAATGGAAAGATTTGAGCTTTTCGGTACTTTTTAAAAGACAAAGCGATATGCAAGTGTTTGTTAACTTTCTGACTTCTGAGGACCTCCACTGAATCCCTTTTAGTAGCCACGGATCTCCGCCTAACCAATTTTTTTACGATTTCAACCCCCAAACGATACACAATAATACAGAAACGAGTATACATCAAACAAATACGACATTAGGAAGTAATTTATTTAATTCACAAATCAAAACCACAGACATTTTAATGGGAGGTTTGAGCTTTTCAACATTTAGCTTTATTTCTAAAAACTGAAGCTATGTGCTAGATTCTGCTCCCTATACATGCTCTCTTTTTGTCAGTGCATGCAACTGATGCTTCATTTGAGGCCACCAATCATCCATGCTAGATTACGTTGATGTTGTCACGAATCATAAGGATACAAACTTAATTAATTTTTAGCTTACAAACTAACTTTTTTACATGTTACTGAGTGTTTAATGCATTCAATGCAGTTTTGCGTTTTTATGTACAGGTACGTACAGGTACTTCATTAATCTAGGTTTTTTTTTTAAACTGTCACACACATTTGATTCCTTCTCTCCCGCTAAGCACTAGCCCAGAGTGGGCATCTATTAAATGCAGCAGTTAGTAACGAGGCACTGGAACAATTTTCAAAGTGGGGGTGCTGCCACCAATGTGGCATTGGTTAAGTCATAAGGGGTGTGAAAAACCCAAGTGTTACACAGATGTAAAGGAAATGAGCCACACCTATTCACCAGGTGAATGGTGGGCGAGTGGTGTGTCCAGTGGTGCTTTTTCTCTTGAGTATGTGATTAAAGTATGGTGTGCTACGATACTGCCTTTTACAGAGAGCAATTATTTTTTTAAAACAGGCACAATATTTTCATCTGTCATGCAGCTTGATTGATAAACCTGTGGCTTATAAATGATAATGTGAAATTGAATATGTTTGCATATTTATCATTTGTTCATTACACAAGTGTCTTGATTTGTTTTGATCCTATGAAAATCTTTGTTTCATTCACACGTCAGAATAAATAAAAAACGAAATGTCTTTTTAATTTTTCTTGCTGTAGATATATTTTGGAATATTTGTAAAATTCATTTACAAGTATTTACATTATCTTGTGTATTAGGAAACATTTGACATCCTGCGGCTTTTTCTTTTATACTTCATGTACTCCAGCAGGATTGTCACTTCGTTCACATTAAAAAAATCCCTTTGCAGCCAAAGAGAGAAAAGGTACACCTGTCTCCATGTTAAATATGTAGCAGTTTGTCAGAATACACTGCATGACATTTGACCTCTGTTTTTGAACTCTCAGTAAATGGGACAAGATAAAAGCAAAATTAAATTCTTCTATATTGCTCATCCCTTTTCTGAACTCCTGCAAGAATATCTTGGGGGATGGTCCTGCAGCACCACCGGCACCCCTACTTCCAGGGCCCCTGAGTTAGGAACATCGGGGCCCATTATGATGTCGGGCGGATTGCCCCCGCCAGGCTGGCGGTAGCCACCGCCGGCCTGGCGGGGGCAATCCGCCCGACAGCATCACCAGAATTCCCCCCCGCCATATTAGGATAGCGGGGGGACCGCGGCGGACGGAAAGACCGTCCGCCGCTTTTCCGCCACGGTCGCCATGCGGCCGGGGCCGAAAAGGAATAATATGGTGGCGGTGTCTAATAGACACCGCCAGACATATTATGATGGGCCAAAGGAGATGCCTTTCTGTGGCGGCGATGCTGCCACAGAAAGGCATGTGGCCTTCACTCTGGGGGCCCCCTGCGGGCCCCCAGAGTGAAGGTGAGTAGGGAGGTGCACATGGGGAGTACCTGTGGTACCCCCCCAGCATTTGCATACAAGAAGCAGCAGGCACCGCGCGGTGCCTGCCGCTTCTTGTATGCAAATGCATACATTCATTTTTGACATTGTGGTGGGCGGTGCAGAGAGCACCGCCTGCCACAATGTTAAAACTGAGGGATGCGCCCGCCACTGTGGCGGGCGCATCCTAATTCCAACATTGGGACCCCCGGCCTTATGGCGGGCGGTCCCTAGTCCCGATAGGATGGCGGGCAGACTAAGTCCGCCCGTCATCCTAATGACCCCCATGGTGTCTACTCCGTTTTCTTAGATGTGGTGGGGTGGAATTGTGTCTACTTTGCAGGCGAGAGCTGGATCGCGTTGTCTGCTCTTAGCAGGTAAAGTAATGATTTTTGTGTCCCTGACCAGGGTTGCTGACAGTTTGAAGCATCCTCTTACTTCCTCTCCTTTAATGGAGTCCCCAACATGGCTTCCTTTCGCCAGTCCAAGACTGTGATGTGAGGCGCTTGTGCTTTCAAATACAATTTTTTTTAAAATATTCTGTTCAAAGTGTATTGTCCTAAGGGAAATGGTGTATGTATTCAAACAAAGGCAACACACTTCCAGCCACACACCCTACATGGTTTAGTGTGCTACCCATTTAGGCAAGCTCTTCAGTGCCCCACATAGGGCTAGTAAGCACGGCATCAAAAGATAATTCTATTATTTGATGTATTGCTATAATTTCGTACTGTACAGTATGTTGTCAGGACATTTTGCAGTTTGAACTAAACCTAAGGAAATCAAGTAATAGTTGGTTTTAGCTCTCTCCTACATATTGTTTACAATTCAGTGGGCTTATAGCCCAGCCCGCACACAGCAAATCAGTTGTTTTCATTGACACTCTCATTAGCAGTCTTTTGATTGCTTATCTCCCATAGGCTTCCCTTCTTTTCTTGTGTTACCTCCTTCCTGGAGCATGGGCCAAATACGTGACATTTATTGTCTTTTTGCAACGCACAATTTTTAAAATTTTTATAAGCGTTTCAGTATTGTTCCTAGACTTGCAATGTGCTTTTCGATGTGTTTTAATTCAGGCATACAGCTTCTTATTTATGTTGCTTTCGCCTTACCTGCCATCTCTATTTAAGCTTTAGTTACACCCACAACTGTAGTACTCCTGTCTCCCCACTCTACGCCACTCTACACAATGGCACTCTATGACATTCTACACTACGCCACTCCACACAGTGTTACTTCATTCTTCATCACTCTAATCTAGCCAGTCTACTCGACTCCACTCCCCTCCACTCTGCGCCTACCCCACTCTGCACCCACTCCACTCTGCGCCCACTCCACTAATAAAACTAAAAGTAAAGCGTGGGTGCCGCGATTATAGCAAAAGTAAAGAAATAGATGTTTTTTTCTATTTCTTTACTTTTGCACCAATCGCTGCACCGGGCTTTACCTTTAACCATGAGTAAAGCGCCGGTGCCGCGATTGCTGCAAAAGTAAAGAAATAGAAAAAAAAATGTATTTCTTTACTTTTGCTATAATCGCGGCACCCGTGCTTTACTTTTAATATGAGTAACTTTTAATATGAGTAAAGGTAAAGCGCCGGTGCCTCGATTATAGCTGATCTTGAACGTGATGTGCGCTTTCTTAGACTGATAATCTACAAATTTAAAAAATTCACTCTGCAGAATCAGATAGCATTAGAATGAATGTAGTCACAGGCACCTGTGTATAGCCTCAAAATGAGACTCCCAGACAGTCTTCCTCTAGAGTCTAGACAACCCCTCAACCGCTCAAATACTACACACTCACCTCTGGCTTTCTTCGCACAGTGTGTCATAGTAGTGTGGCAAGCTTCAAAATGTGGAGAGAAGCCACTAAAAAGACATTTACGGTTACAAAGACTTGGGCCTGGCGTGCATGGCAAGATCTGCATGGTCCTCTGTTACACCCCTGGCTCTGCTATTTTATCTGTGCACATAGCATTCAGTTTTAGCTTGCACTATCAGACATGCTCAGTTTATGGCTAATAAGCAGGGCTGCTAAAATTATGCATCAGCGGAGGACCAAATTATGTGGCATGGTTGACTAAATTATGCAACATGAAAAGGCAAATTATGCAACATATAATGGCAAATATTTTTGATAGTATTACCTGAGGATGTTGTCATTACATTTTTACAGATAACATTATCTCGGTGAAGGTTTCACCTCATTCGCACCAATTTGACACCAAATACAGCAATAAGCAACAGAAAGTTGACCACTCAACTTTTGCAAAGTTTCCCTTTGACACCAGTTCATCAAGATGCAATGATGTATACGAAGCAATATAGTAAATCACAGCTACTCCAATGAATGTCCTTGTTTGCGTTTCAGAATTTTTTTTTTTTTAAAGAAAAATTGATAAATTCTGCATTTCGAGCAGAAGAACTATATATATATATTTTGGCTGTACTGAACTGGGGTGTGTGGGTGCCGGTAGGCTCCTGAATGCCAATGGTGCCTGGCTTATGAGGAGGCCACCTCTCCCGTCTGTTGCATATCAAAATCGCCTCTCTCTTCAAACATGAAGAGGCCAGTACACTTTGGTCAGTACAGCCGAAATGAATAGATGGGTCCACCTTTTCTGCCACAATAAATTGTTTTGAAGTACCAACCAGAGTGTGCCGGCCTCTTCCTGTTTGAAGAGAGAGGCAATTTTGATATGCAAAAGACGGGAGAGGTGGCCTCCTCATAAGCCAGGCACCATTGGCATTCAGGAGCCTACCGGCATCCACTGAATACGAAGGAGGAAGAATCTATCTATCTATCTATCTATCTATCTATCTATCTATCTATCTATCTATCTATCTATCTATCTATCTATCTATCTATCTATCTATATATCATCCATCTAGTCTCCAAAGAACAGCCACAGACACTCTTGCCACATTTGCGAACAGGGATTTATTAAATACAGTGGCTTTCCACCCAACATGTTTCGGCCAAAGCCTTGCTCATGGGTTAGAGTGGTGCAGTCATGACCCAAAACAAATACAAAATCGTGAAACTAAACATCAACAAGCACTGGCATAGCCAATAGGCCTGCTTTTGGGACCTTATAAGTGTTTAACCATGCAACAGTTGATGTTGTTGTACCAAAGATATTGTGCTGCATAACTCAATACTTATAAGGTTCCAAAAGCGAGACCTATTGGCTATGCCAATGCTTGTTTCAGTCATCCTGAGTACATGGGTGCCTGACTGAATGGAAGTCTGCGAGTAAAAACATCAAAGGGGTGAGATTGGATTCCATGGGCCTCATTTATGAGAAATGACGCATCGCTGCGTGAAAGCAGCGATGCGTCACTTCTCAGTGCGCACTCCTTGAGACATTCCTGATGCGTCTTATTTAATGTATGATGCATTATGTCGCAAGGAGTTACAGATACGTCAGTATTTCTGATGTATCTGTAAGCGCAAAAGTGACGCATTGCTGGAGTGTGTCACAAAAGTGACGCAACTCCAGCAATGCGTCCTTTCACATGGGGCAAGCCTCATGTGAAAGGGCCTGCGTCAGTCTTACGCCTGCTGTGAGGCAGGCGCAAGATTTTGACGCAACGGCGTCCTAAAAGTGACGCAGGGAAATCTCATAGATTTCACTGCGTCACTTCTACGACCCTTCCTTGCGTCAATACGCCCCCCTTGCATACATTATACCTGGCGCAGGTATAATGTGGCGCAGGTATTTACAAAGTGATGCATCTACCTAGATGCATCACATTGTAAATATGGCGCAACGAGGTACATTTTTTACGCCACTGGTGCGTCACAAAAAGTGACGCACCAGCGGTGTAAAAGTGACGCACAGCCTCATAAATGAGGCCCCATGAGTTTAAGTACCTTAGCGTATACTCACCTGTGTTCAATACATCTCTTAAAAGGGAAAGACTAGTATTTAATGGCATCCTGTGACATTGTTGAACCACCTTAAAGAACTCTGCATATTGGAACTGCTGTGTGGAAGCTTTGAGCTGTATCTTTTTCTATCACTAATCCATTCCACTTGCCCCAGGAACTACAATGAATGCCGGTTTACATTAATTGAAGATGTAGAGGTTTATACCAAGGAGCAAGATGCATTATCTTCAAACTGACTGCATACCTAATACCTGAAACAATCACCTCTGAACTGCGGGGTCGGCAGCGACTCATCACAACTACGCCACCTCCAGGAATGCTGGTTCACCCCTCTCGCAGGCTGCCAGTCATCCACTCCTTGCTGGAGAATGGCACCTGGGCCGGACTTCAGTCAAGCACCCCTTCACCCTGGTACAGATTCCATCCTTTTTAGGTCTCGCCCTGGCAAAAGTGTGCGAAAGCGCGCTCTCGCCGCGAGGACTATAGCTGTCGGCTCAGCCGACAACGAGTGGAGACAAGAGCTGGCCACGCGCTCAGCATTGTGTATGGCAGAGGCGGATTCCGACGCGCGCCTTTGTATTGGGTCGCGCGCGTGAGCTTGTAACGTAGACAGCTCACGTGCGACCCAATCCCAAGGCGCGCGTGTCGAATCTTATAGTCCCTCAGTAGTATAGGGCGTATTGTTGGCTTTGGCAGGGGTTTAAGTGGGATGAAAAACTTGGGGGGTCTCTCAAAGGTGCGTGGTCAATGTAATTAAGGTTGCGGCTTAAAACACGTAAGCTAAAAATCCGTGTTTAGCACAGTGTGCCGCCGGACTTGTATTTTGCTGTTCCTGTTATTGTGTCCAGGTATATGATACAACAAGTCAATTCATACCTACAAGTCAGAACTAATGGCTTTGTCAATGGTTGTTAGTTGCATAAGATAAATAAGCAGCAACTATGGATGGTATATAATATTGAAAAAGCTTCCACTTAAAGCCCTGGTGACACCACGACAATGTTGCTGCTCCTGAGTTTCAAAAAGAGAAGGGAAATCCAGAGAGAACATGACTCTCTTTAAAGGACTTCCCTTCCCCTACAACGCTCACCATGCGTACATCAATGTGCCTGCAGTCACTGAAGTCTAGAATGCAATAGGTCTCACATTTACATGAGTTTAAGCTATCCGCAATGTAAATAACAATGCCCTTTATTTATGTTTTAGAAACGGAAACAAAAATAAAAGGCATTGTCATTTACAATGTCAATAGCTCAAACTCACGTAAATGCGAGACCTATTGCATTGCAAATGCTTGTTCTGCAATCCTGTCTCTTGCAATCTTGGTTGGGGCGAGAGAGGATCTCCACTATGCCAGAATGTCAAAGCTTGCTCTACCGTGCAGCTACAACTAATTCCACTCAGCAAGGCCTTGGAGCAGGCATCGTCTTGGAGTTGTGTTGCATTGGAGAAATACCACTGCCTTGATTCCTCTCTACTCCAGAACTTGTGTCTCTGCCAGCTGATCAATCAGTGTGCAATCAGTTTCTGCCTCATCGCCAGCTCTTCTTTGCTGGTATGGGTGCGCTGTACCCCTAAACATCTATAGCTCAATGGCACATCCAGGATTTTGGTGGATTAGGGACGGCGTTAACCTTCATTTCATGAGGCAATGTGTCCCAGAGACAAAGTGAAAAACAGCATTTCAGAAATACAGTTGAATAAGTAAGTACTGAATCAAAAAGTCAGTTTTAGAGTCAAATTTTGGAAAACCTGAAAGTTTATTACAAATTCGAAAGAATTACAACATAGAAATAGTAAAGTGTAGATGCAGCAACTCTTATTTAAAGACATAAATTCTCTCAGCATTAGGAACAATGCAGCTTAATAGACAAAATGAGTAATAGACTATGGACCTGATTCAGAGTTCAGCGGATATGTTACTCTGTCACAAACCTACCAGATGCCCTCTCCTCTGTATTACAAGTGCCATTGGATATAATGCCCTTATAAGATGGCAAATGTAATATCTGTCAATTTTGTGATGGAGTGAACTATATATCATGCCGTAAGTCTCAAGGGAACAGCAAAATCAGTAAGAAATTAGGCAGCATCCCTAGAGGTCGCGAAAACCCTTTGCCCCATAGCCATTTTATCCATAGGAAACTGATAGATCTGCAAACCATCATGGTAGTGGGAAAGAAATACATTTTCAACAAATCAAATTACAGATTCTTAAAGTTTGCCTACAGCCCTACTACCGTAGCACTAGGACTCTTCCTGACTATTGATTCAACCCATCTCACCCAATGTCATTTGGAGTTGTCAGATCAAAGTTATTGCACAAGTAACAATGAACCATTGAGGATGAATGCAATACCACCTGCAAGTGGAAGGTCCTTGAGAAACTGCTACAGAAGGCCATATTCGAGAGTAGTGTAATTTGGAAATATGCAAACCCACATCTTACTTGACTACATATAGCAGAAACACAAATTACAATAAACATTATGGGCCTTATGTATCAATATAAGGAAAATCAATTACCTAATTGCGATTTTCTGCAAACCACAATTAGGTCATCGGTATTCCTAATGTATGAAACTCCATGAGTTTCATTTAGCAATTCCTAGCGGGTCGCAAATCGACCTACCTCATTAATATTAATAAGGTAGGTAGCAATTTGCGACCGATTACGAATCTCAAAAATCACGGGGATGGTGGCCTGTTGGGTCAGCAGACCACCATGTCAGTGATTGCTTTAAAATAAAGCAAACACTTTTTTTTAAATGCAGCCCATTTTCCTTAAAGGAAAATGGGTTGTGTTTAAAAGGAAAAAAATGAAAAGTTTTTTTTTTATTTTTTAAGAGCAGGTAGTGGTCTGCTCTTAAAAAAAAATTTGCCACCATTCACAAAGGGGGAAGGGGTCCTTCAGATTGAGTCTGATGGTAATCTGCAAATGTTTTGCGACTGGCATTTGGTCACAAAACATTCATACACACTGCTGCAATTCGGAATTAGGAAGGCATGCCCTTAAAACGCTCCTTTCTAATACCGACTCGCAAAGCCATTTTGCGATTAGATAAAATAGCAAAATAGAGGTTGGTACATTGGAAAAGCCTTTTTTGCATTCGCAAACTGCCTGATTCTGCAAATCAGCCTATTTGCGAATGCAAAATAACTTCATACATGTGGCCCTATTTAGCATCTATTTTGAACAAGATGGTGTCAAGGCCTAATTGAGGCCTAGTTAGCATAAGCCAGGAAAACGCACTTTAACATGTTGCAGCAAATTAGTTTTATCTACTGGAATACACATGTGAATTTGAGTGTAGATTAATTGCTCTTCACACTATAAATAATGCACATTTTGAATAAGATGCATCAATGTATCATCACTGGCTCAGGGTCCACAAGCCAGTGGAAACATCATTGCAGTGGCAGAGCCAGACGTATAAGCACCCTACATGCTTGGAACCATCCCCACCCCCAGTCATTTGTGCGTGCGTTTTACAGACTTTAAAAAATATATAGTTTATGCTGATGTTAATATAGCGTTTACTAGGCCCAAGAGTTTCAGAGAGCTTTACAAATAAAAGCAAAGTCTATCGAAAAATAATTCCAATAGAAGAAAAGGCTGACGGTGATAGTGATGGACCAAGGATTTGCACGTTAAGCGACTTGCTTGTACTCATGAACCTCGAATAAAGTTAATAAAATAACCAACATGTTCGTTTTACTAATTTTGCACATTTTTCATTATATGGGGCGACCAAGTGAAGCTTGCTTATGTGTTTATTAACCTTAATACGCTTGCAT
Organism: Lissotriton vulgaris; assembly: GCF_964263255.1. Classification (NCBI taxonomy): domain Eukaryota; kingdom Metazoa; phylum Chordata; class Amphibia; order Caudata; family Salamandridae; genus Lissotriton; species Lissotriton vulgaris. Next base: position 648,841,749 of record NC_141700.1, on the reverse strand, counting down.
ATTAAAATGGCCGCTGCTACGCGGGAATTTAGACTGCGCATGCGTCAGTCATAACCATGTGACGTGACGTATTCAATGTCTTGGAGGGAAAACAGTTGCACATGCGCAATGAAACTAAGATGGCTGCTCTGTGTTCTCACATGCTCAAAGCTTGCATTGCCGCTTTCGCAAAGCTGTCCGTTCTGCATAATCAATAATGCTATAGTTATTATAAAGTAACGGGTGAAGTATAGAAATTCATGGTATACAGTGAAATCATTTTTTCTATGTTTTAAAACTGTTCCTTTTCCATTTCATGTACACTTCGAAAACTTGGTCTTTTCTGTAACGCTGTGCTCCATTTTGAATGAAACTGCGTCAGCGCGAGATCTGCGAGTCTCCAGAGCAGATGACCTTTGAATAGCTGCCAAGGAGCTGATTGACTGAAGAGATGCTCCTGGGAACCTGAACTGTGACCCAACTGAACGAAATTGAACTGTACTAGAGTCGCAACAAATGTATACGAATATTGTATTCACCAGTGTTAGCTGAACGGCATATGTCATGAGAACCTGGAATTCAAGGGGCGGGTACAGAAATTGAATATTAAGCCTGAGAAAGTCTAAAATTTAGGTGGTGTGATGACCTAACCTCCTCCTTTGTCCAATCAAAATTGGGGATCCTTACACTTGCAACATTGGGGGGTGGTACACTGACCTGAAAAATAGTATAACTAGCGTAGGTTTTGCTAGAGAAATTGTCCGACTCGTCTGAATAGCTGACCTGTCACTGACCCCACACACTCTATAGGTGACTGAAAACAGAGAGCTGCGGAGCACTCTGTTGGGAGGTTCGAGAGACCCATTCGGGGTTTTAGGAATTGAAAGTGCTGGCGGAGCACTTTGCTAGGAGGTTGGAGAACCCAATCGGGGTTTTGGCAGATTCCTTGCAGAGAGGGAGTAGCGCAGGCGTTGCATCTGAAACTGCAGGTGTTGGTCGCAGCCTTTGGTGAAACTTGGTCCTGATCCAAATTCTGGGGTTATCCTGTCCTGACTGTCCATGAGCTGTACCTGCTCCCCTACTGGCACCTAAGTCCTTGAGGGTTTCTTCCTGTCTTTTCCAAACTGACCCGTGGCCAGGGTTGGTCTTCTCTCTATCCTAGGTAAATATAAAGTCTGTGTGGGTGATTGCTTATCTATATCTGCATTCCAAAATTCTTGAATATTGCTTAGCTTAATTGTATATGTACCTTTTTCTTCCCCTGTCGCTTGTTAAATGAGATATCTGTGTATTATTTACTATTAGTATGTTCCATTTTTCTCCCTACCTATAGTAAATGCTAAATCGTTTCTATTTTAGTATATGTTCCTTTCCTTGCCCTCCCTTTTTAGGAGACAAGCTGAATTTAATAGTATGTTCCAAATCTTACCTACCCTATAGTATTGAGTTAAATTGAATCTTGAATTGCAGTAAGTTTTCTTTAACGGCTATAACGTGTTTGGGTTTAGCATGTTCCCTTTCTTTACCCTCCTTTAATCATGATGCGAAAGATTGTTATCTAAATATAGCATGTTCCTTGTTCTTACCTTCCCTTTCAGTTGTTGATCTTAAATGCTTAGCATACTTTATCTCTTCCATAGTTATACGTTGCTTATGATTTTGATTATAGATAGTTTAATTTGCTTCAACTTGATGCTCATGACATATGATGATGATGATTAGATAACGTTTTGAACCTACCCAGAGTCTGTGGTTATTTCAATTTACAAATGTTATAAATGTTCTTGAGTACCTAATTTATAACTCAACTCCCTGATCCTAGGTGTTTAGGTTCCTAGTATCTACATTGCTATTTTATAGATATAGGAATCAGAAGTATAAAAATCTCAAGTTATACTGATAGTAGAGCGTGAGTTACCTGAGGTGTGTAAGTTGTATCATTAGAAAATTATGGGCCCAGGTGAGTATCAGTAAAAATTTCCTAGCTGGTGACCAGCGCGCTCTATCAATAAGGCAAAGGAAAAATTGTGAGTTACATTGTGGAACTAATAAACACAGATATATAGAAGCTGCAATGTGGTTAAAGCAAAGAGAGGGAATATAAGTGTGTGATGAGCGATGCCAGGTTGAAAGACAAAGTAGCAGACAAGTCCATATGGACTGGCCACAGGCCGCAGGGCAGAAGTTCCAGAGAAATGAATCAGGCTATCAGAGTCTTGGGTAATCTATTGAGGATAACAAGAAAATAAGTAAAGTCCAGGACATTCTTCTCTCAGAACTAAAAAAGGTTATGTTCGGGAAGAATTCAGCCAGAAGAAAGCTTTAGGTAGTTTCTTGAAGGCAGAATATGAGGCTGCTGTCTCGATCTCAAGGGCGACAGAGTTTCAAATTTTGGCTGCGCAAACTGAAAAGGACTGGTTGAGTGTGCGCATTTCCCTGAAGACTGAAACCAGGGCTGGCCTAAGCACTGGTGGTGGCCGGTGCAAAAATGTTTGCTGGCAACCTCCAATGACCACCTCCACCGTGGATTCCCTCACCACCACCTTTTAGCAGTGCCCCTCAAGGCTCCATAACCACTCTCTGTCAGATGCTTTTAATTAGTAATATAGCGCCTCTCATACCAGTGTAGGGTGTCAGAGCACTACGCATCACACATGCATTACACTGAGACTGTCATACGTGTGTAAATGAGCGTATACATGGGCGGCCGCAGAAATTTTTCCAGGGGGGGGCAAAATGTTAACATCATCACCATCCTCCGACATGATGTGTGCCAGGTGGGGCACACAAAACACTGGGGCGCAGAACTAGGATAGACTCAATTAAATGCCCGGAATCCAGGACATGTGACTGACCCTGCCACGAGCCAACAAACACCACCTGTAGGGAAAGCGCTAAACTTTCTGACAAGGTGCTTTATCTCTGTCTGCTAGGTGTGCAGACTTCTGGGTCTTCAATCCAATACCAATCAAGGCTGTCTTCAGCACGATTCGATTTTTATCAGAATACTTTAAAACAGCCTATGATTAATGCACCAGATTAAATATACTGTATGCACAGTGTATGTTAGGGATTATTTGTAGCACACATATTTACCAATATTGGCTTCTTGGTGCTAGAATTCATAATAACTTTTATCCAAAGTTAAAGCACAACGTCAAAGTTAGTAATAAATAATGCAGCAATCACACACGCTAGTGATTTGACAGTGGGGGCTCCCTTTACGAGAATTCCCTGGGCATTGCTAAATTTTACACACATTCAATTAATTTATACAAAATAAAATGTATAGGTCCAAATGTTAGCTATATTTTTTAAAAGAAACTTAGAGCCCCTCTACGTGTCGTCAATGTCAAACTCACATCGTGTGCACGTTTAGGGATACAATAATGGCCAGCTCCCTTATGCAGAAGCCCGGCACCGTAAAGGTGTGGCACATGCGGCGCCCGCAGCTGCGCCACATCACAGGTCCAGGGATGCTGAGTCTTACACAGTGGTCGAAGTGGGGGAAAAAAGTAGGGGAACAGTGGGCGGAGAATCAGAGGGCGCGAATAACCCAAGTATTGGATCTGTGGGTGGAGCCAGAGGTGTGGCTAGAATGCGCAGACATCCCAATTTTTAGTATTTGTTTGGCATTTCACTGCCCAGTTTAATCAACCAATGGATACACATGATTATTTAAAGTTATAATGAGTAATTGACTTTAAAATATATTAACAAAGTGGGATATGCTTCTAATCACAGAATGTACCAAATACGATAAAATGTGGAAACACAAGCACTTTGTCTCCGAGCAATGGAGTTTCTGTCATCAGCACTTCACCCTTTTTCAACAACAGCTGTTCAAACATGAATGGCAAAATATCCTAGTTTGCAAATGTTTTCTCTAAAATTATGGCTCTGCCATATTTGCCTCATAATGCAAGATCTGCTGCATGATGTGACCATTTAAACTAATAAATTGTTTGTAGCTCAAACATATCAAAAGTTAATATAAAATGTGACCTGTGTTGCTGCGGAGTGGATGGCCTATTGTAAAGGTTGGCTGGTCACCTTTCTCACTGCTGCATTTGTATGTTACACTGGTACTAATAAGGCAAAATCTTTCCAGAGACTGTTAGCAAGTGTACACACGTCAAAATAATAAAATATCTGAAAATATACTGCATTAAGCTGCAGCCTTTTTTTTAATGCATAATTTAATCAACTCTACGGCATAATGTTGTCATCCTTTGATGCATAATTAATTCCAGTGGCCCCACAGCACGCAGCACATGTTAAAAGTGCTTGTGAATGTAGCTGGGAGACTGTGAAGTTTGCGAACTTCATTTGGTGTGTGCAAATCCTGCATTGCCAATCCCTGGTGAATTACAGCTCCTGCTGCTGAAACAAGGCCAATGGAGGTACCTTTGGGTGAGGCAGACTGGCCTCAAGGGCAGGGCCAGCCATAGCACTGGTGGTGTCCTGTGCATTAATGTTTTTTAGTGCCCCCCAATGACCACCTCTCCCATGGATTCCCTCACTACCACCCTTTAACTGTGCCCCCCAAGTCTCCATAACCACTCTCTCTCAGATGCATTTAATTTGATTTACAGCGCCACTCATACCATTGTAGGGTGTCAGAGCACTTTACATCACACACATTACACAGAGACAATCAATATGTGTGTAAATCACTGTATAGAAAATGTTACATAAGACTAAGGACTACAAGGTGTAGGAGTCACATGACAACCATACTAGTAGCCCGTATAGTTTTATAGTGATTGGTCTGAAGAAACACAATACCCGGAATTTAAAACGTAATACCATTGTTGGGGGTTCTCCTTGATAATCAGAATTGATTTCTGTCCAAAAGAACACTTTTTGGGACATTAGGATAATCAAAGACTGGGGGACGGGGGTGGGGGGGACATAACGCTCGAATTTATACCTTGCAGTTTGTATGCAGCTCTTAGATGACAGTTAATAGCTCACTGTTCAAAGTTAAGATTTTAACTTATAAACTGCAAGTAACAAAAGGATCTCTGACAAAAGCAGTAGCCCACTGACCTATTTACATTATGTGCACTTTGTGATCTGCATGGCGCATGTTCTTTGCAGCCGGTACATTAACCATCTGAGCTACCTTTCCATGAGTCAAAACTTTCACTAGACAAAATTCTGATTTGTCTCTAGGAAGAACATTAATCACCAGAGTCATCATGACATTTTTATTGTTGCTGAAAATTGCTGGAAGCCAGGAAGGAGGCAGCAATCGTTTTTAAAACCATAATATACTTGCAAACATGATGCCTTCACCTAAAGTCAGCACCCGGTGCGGTCACACTGGTTGCACCGCCCTAGAGCTGGCCCTTCTCAAGGGTCCTGTGACCTCAGTGACTGTTGTTCTAGGGTGTGCTGCTTCATAGGCCTGCCCGCAAGACTGGAGGTGAACTTCAGTATGGATAGTGGTGGACAAGCCTTGAAGGTTAACCTACACTTGTCATGCTAGGGTCCACCTGCTGGTGCGAAGACACCAGGACTTCTAAGGTGTTGCGAAGCCTTCTAAGGTCTAGCATGTGATTGTGCTATCGCAGGAGAGTGGTCTGGTGGGCTGGTTATTAAGGCTGAACCTGGTTCCCAGTTCCAAATTCAGCAGCTCTGACCATAGTGCCACATCCTCTCCCCCACTGAACACCGTACTGCCCCACTGAGAAAACTCCCACTGTTTTCAACTACAACCCAATTGTTGCCCGCTATAAACACCTGGATGCGCAATTTAAATTACGCACTAGACCAGAGCAATATGCGGCCTACAAAAAAAAAAAGGAACAACATCCTGGAAGAAGCAAACACTTATAGGGAATGCAAAATTTAGCAAACCATGGGAAATGTAAGCAGTAACAAAATGGTTACCTTAATGCTTTTACACTCACTATTCAGAAATCAGTGAGTGCTTTTGCCTGAAAAGTTAAGGACACGACTACAGGGCCCTGAATGGACCCATTTCAATGGCCATTTGTTATATCCTTACAAAACATAAGTAGTAGGGTAAAAAAGACCACATTCCTGAACGCAGAGCAGCAGCACACATTTTGTTTTCCAATCCACACATTTTGGTACTTCCAGGATTGGTGCACTAGTTCCAAGTCCAGAGAAAACAAAGACAAGAAAACAAAAATAGCGCTTCACTGGCAAACTCTGTAAAAGTGGCGCTAATGTGTTTCAGTGTGAATAAAATCAGTTTGGCCAGTTTGCTACCACTCTGTCTTACTTTATTTAGTTATTTATCTATTTTTCATTTTTCATATATTTTTAGTCTATTATTCCCAATGCTGCACTTTGGAATAAAAATATCAGAAAAATACTACTATTTGCTTCCCTGTGAAATGGATCCAAAAAAGAAAGACGCTTTTGCTGGAAATGAAGAATTTTTCTGACATTTTAATTCCAAAGTGCAGCATTGGGAATACAAGGCTAAAAATATGAAAAATAGATAAATAACTAAATAAAGTAAGCATATTGATCTTGTCTAGTGCGTAATTTAAATTGCGCATCCAGGTGTTAACCCTATGTGCTATTTTATGATCAGTCAAAACCTCGACTAGCCAAAACTCCGATCTCTCTCCAGGAAGAACATTAATCACTGAAGTTCATGGGCATCCGCAGGGGGGGCAAGGAGGGGGCTTGCCCCCCCTGGAGCGACCCTCCTTGCCCCCCCTGCGGAAAGCCCATGAAAACCGGACGGGGTTCCCACTCTCTTTCCTCTCCTTTCTTTTATTTGCTTCCCCGTGAAATGGATCCAAAAAAGAAAGACGCTTTTGCTGGAAATGTAGTATTTTTCTGACATTTTAATCTGACTGATTTCTGAATAGTGAGTGTAAAAGCATTAAGGTAACCATGTTGTTCCTGCTTACATTTCCCATGGTTTGCTAAATTTTGCATTCCCTATAAGTGTTTGCTTCTTCCAGGATGTTGTTCCTTTTTTTTTTGTAGGCCGCATATTGATCTTGTCTAGTGCGTAATTAAAATTGCGCATCCAGGTGTTTATAGCGGGCAACAATTGGGTTGTAGTTGAAAACAGTTGGAGTTTTTCTCAGTGGGGCTGTACGGTGTTCAGTGGGGGAGAGGATGGGGCACTATGGTCAGAGCTGCTGAATTTGGAACTGGGAACCAGGTTCAGCCTTAATAACCAGCCCACCAGACCACTCTCCTGCGAGAGCACAATCACATGCTAGACCTTAGAAGGCTTCGCAACACCTTAGAAGTGCTGGTGTCTCCGTACCAGCAGGTGGACCCTAGCATGACAAGTGTAGGTTAACCCTCAAGGCTTGTCCACCACTATCCATACTGAAGTTGACCGCCAGTCTTGCAGGCAGGCCTATGAAGCAGCACACCCTAGAACAACAGTCACTGAGGTCACAGAAACCTTGAAAAGGGCCAGCTCTAGGGCGGTGCAACCAGTGTGACCGCACCGGGTGCTGACTTTAGGTGAAGGCATCATGTTTGCAAGTATATTATGGTTTTAAAAACGCTTGCTGCCGCCTTCCTGGCTTCCAGCAATTTTCTGCAACAATAAAAATGTCATGATGACTCTGGTGATTAATGTTCTTCCTAGAGAGAGATCAGAATTTTGTCTAGTGGAAGTTTTGACTCATGGAAAGGTAGCTAAGATGGTTAATGTACCGGCTGCAAAGAACATGCGCCATGCAGATCACAAAGTGCACATAATTTAAATAGGTCAGTGGGCTACTGCTTTTGTCAGAGATCCTTTTGTTACTTGCAGTTTATAAGTTAAAATCCTAACTTGGAACAGTGAGCTATTAACTGTCATCTAAGAGCTGCATACAAACTGCAAGGTATAAATTCGAGTGTTATGTTCCCCCCCTCCCGATTATCCTAATGTCCCAAAAAGTATTCTTTTGGACAGAAATCAATTCTGATTATTAAGGAGAAACCCCAACCATGGTATTACGTTTTAAATTCCGGGTATTGTGTTTCTCCGGACCAATCACTATAAAACTATACGGGCTACTAGTATGGTTGTCATGTGACTCCTACACATTGTAGTCCTTAGTATTATGTAACATTTTCTATACAGTGATTTACACACACACATTGATTGTCTCTGTGTAATGTGTGTGATGTAAAGTGCTCTGACACCCTACAATGGTATGAGTGGCGCTGTAAATTAAATTAAATTAAATGCATCTGAGAGAGAGTGGTTATGGAGACTTGGGGGCACAGTTAAAGGGTGGTAGTGAGGGAATCCATGGCAGAGGTGGTCATTGGGGGGCACTAACAAACATTAATGCACAGGACACCACTAGTGCTATGGCTGGCCCTGCCCTTGAGGTCAGTCTGCCTCACCCAAAGGTACCTAATTTGGCCTTGTTTCAGCAGCAGTTGCTGCAATTCACCAGGGATTGGCAATGCAGGATTTTCACACACCAAACTAAGTTCGCAAACTTCACAGTCTCCCTGCTTCATTCACAAGCACTTTTAACATGTGCTGCCTGCTGTGGGGCCACTGGAATTAATTATGCAGCAAAGGATGACAACATTATGCCATAGTGTTGACTAAATGATGCATTTTAAAAAAGGCTGCAGCGTAATGCAGTATATTTTCAGATATTTTATTATTTTGAGGTGTGTACACATGCTAAGTCTCTGGAAAGATTTTGCCTTATTAGTACCAGTGTAACATACAAATGCAGCAGTGAGAAAGGTGATCAGTCAACCTTTACAATAGGCCATCCACTCCGCAGCAACACAAGTCACATTTTATATTAACGTTTGATATGTTTGAGCTACAAACAATTTATTAGTTTAAATGGTCAGATCATGCAGCAGATCTTGCATTATGAGGCAAATATGGCAGAGCCATAATTTTAGAGAAAACATTTGCAAACTAGGATATTTTGCCATTCATGTTTGAACTGCTGTTGTTGAAAAAGGGTGAAGTGCTGATGACAGAAACTCCATGGCTCGGAGACAAAGTGCTTGTGTTTCCACATATTATCATATTTGGTACATTCTGTGATTAGAAGCATATCCCACTTTGTGAATATATTTTAATGTCAATAACTCATTATAATCTTAAATAATCATGTGTATCCATTGGTTGATTAAACTGGGCAGTGAAATGCCAAACAAATACTAAAAATTGGGATGTCCGCACATTCTAGCCACACCTCTGACTCCACCCACAGATCCAATCCGTGGGTTATTCCCGCCCTCTGATTCTCCGCCCACTGTTCCCCTACTTTTTTCCCCCACTTCGACCACTGTGTAAGACTCAGCATCCCTGGACCTGTGATGTGGCGCAGCTGCGGGCGCCGCATGTGCCACACATTTACGGTGCCGGGCTTCCGCATAAGGGAGCTGGCCATTATTGTATCCCTAAACGTGCGCACGATGTCAGTTTGACATTGACTACACGTAGAGGGACTCTAAGTTTCTTTTAAAAAATATAGCTAACATTTGGACCTATACATTTTATTTTGTATAAATTAATTGAATGTGTGTAAAATGTAGCAATGCCCGGTGAATTCTAGTAAAGGGAGCCCCCACTGTCAAATCACTAGCGTGTGTGATTGCTGCATTATTTATTACTAACTTTGACGTTGTGCTTTAACTTTGGATAAAAGTTATCATGAATTCTAGCACCAAGAAGCCAATATTGGTAAATATGTGTGCTACAAATAATCCCTAACATACACTGTGCATACAGGATATTTAATCTGGTGCTTTAATCATAGGCTGTTTTAAAGTATTCTGATAAAAAATCGAATCATGCTGAAGACCGCCTTGATTGGTGTTGGATCGAGGACCCAGAAGTCTGCACACCTAGCAGACAGAGATAAAGCACCTTGTCAGAAAGTTTAGCGTTTTCCCTACAGGTGGTGTTTGTTGGCCCGTGACAGGGTCAGTCACATGTCCTGGATTCCTGGCATTTAATTGAGTCTATCCTAGTTCTGTGCTCAAGTGTTTTGTGTGCTCCACCTGGCACACATCATGTCGGAGGATGGTGATGACGTTAACATTTTGCCCCCCCCCCCCGGAAAAATTTCTGCGGACGCCCATGCTGAAGTTATCTTGACATTTTTATTGTTGCCTGGAAATAGCTGGAGGGAAGGAATGCAGCAGCAGATGCTCTTAAAACCAAAATAAACTTGCAAACATGGTGCCCCCTGAAGTCATCACCTGGTGCTGTGCACCGGTCGCACTGCTTCTGACTGGAACTTCGAAAAGCTGTCAGTCAGTACTCCGAAGCAGTCGACTGCTGCCGCCAAACTTCAGTTTGTTTGATGTGATTAGAAAGAATGAATAATCTTGTGAACGATGCAGGCATATTTGTGCATGGATCTCCCATCAATAGGAAGGGAGCCAGGAGATGAGAGGATGGGGAGAGTTGGTCAAACAATCAGTTCCTACAGCCAAATGAGCAGCAGCATTCAGTGAGGCTTTGATGGAGGTAAGGTGATTTTGTGGGCACTGAGAAAGATGGCAGTCTTGTAGTCTAGAGTGAAACAATGCTTGAATAGTACCTTTGAGCTCTTGCTTTTTTAATTTACCCAGATTTACTGCCTGACTTCTGCCTGGTTTCTAGACAGAACCAGCAGTCGGGGCCTGCTCCTCAGAGGCGTGGCCTTATCAGGTGTCTTAAAATGATGGTAACAGTTTGGTCACAGTCATTGTTTGGACCACCTTTCTTTTCAAAGCAATCTATTTTTTCTTTCTTGTATCACGGTCCGTGTGGCTGAGTGGAGTCTGGCCCTCACAGACCCTATTATTATTTTAATTACATTTATTTTATTTATTTATTTTTTATTTCCTTGCAGGGCCTGAGAGGTTTGCCTGTTCTTTTTTTAAATGACATTTCTCTATTGTTTAAATAAATTTCCTTTGACATTTTGTTTTAATGTTCCCAGTTTTCTGCCGGTATTAGGCCTGGTTCTAGGTGGAGTCAGTGCCTGATCATCCCCGAGGCACCGCCTTAACTTCTGCCTTAAAATGTGGGCTGCAGTGTGGTCTCAGTAATTGCCTGGATCATCTTTTTTTCCAAAGCCATCTGTTTTCTGTCATCAGCCCATTTTATTCTTTTCTTGCATCTCTGGCCCAGGGATTAAGTTCGTTCATTGCTGCCCTAAATTGGTACTAGCAGTGCAGACATGCAGACATGCAGCACATGGTGCAGTGGGGGCTGCTGGTGTGCGAAGGCGTGTCAAAGGCAAACACATCAGCACCCATTCATGCCCATACCACACCTAGCTCCAGGACTCCTGGAAGCTCACTATTAGCCTCCTTTCACCTACATTTTTCAGCCTCTTCTCTCTGCTCTCTTAATCCCACCGCATGGACGTCAATTCACCAAAATGCCTGGGATAGGTAATGTGACTTCACATGCCCCTTGACCTTCATTTTCACTCACACATATATGTGCTTATACATATACACACACATTCACACACACACACTAGGGTGACCAACTGCCATGGGTGCAAATTCAGGACAGTGAGTGTAACAATTCAGGACAAAGGGTCAAAATTATGGACAAAAAAAGATTAAAGCTGAAGGCTTCTCAGATCTTACATGGCCCCTCTCCCCCATTGGAAAAAACACCTGATCCGATCAATCATCGCAAGCGGATGTGATGTGTAAAAGTTGAGAGGGTTCGGGGGCCAGGTTAAACATGAAAATAATAACAGCACAAATGCAGAATCTTTGCACTATTGGAGGAAAATAAATAAATAATAAAGGGCAATTGTATTTGTTTAAGATACTAAAAGAGGATGCACCTGGGTAACGTGTGTCAAAATGAAACCTCCACCTCCCCAGAGCATTACCGCAGGTGGAGCCCATAAACAAAAGCAGTTTGCCATGCCCTGGGCTCTGGCAGGAGGAGGCCCAGCAAATGCTGTCACTTCGAAGAGAGCCCCATTATTATTCTGTATGTGAATATTAGGCCGACATACAGAATGATAATGGGCCAATAGCAGCCTGTGCCAGGTCGAATAGGGGCTGCTGCAAGTAACTGAACACAACAGTTTGCTCCAATGTCTGAAATTACGGACAAAAGGCATCCGTGAAAGAATTCCTTACGGACAAGAGGCCCAAATAATGGGCAGTCCATGAAATTTATGGATGGTTGGTCACCCTAACACTCACACATACACACACACTCTGCCTACACATCTACACACATTCACATACAAACGCATCCGTGAAAGAATTCCTCATGGACAACTGACAAGAATGAAATTTACGGACGGTTGGTCACACTAGCACTCACACATACACACACATTCTGCCTACACATGCACACACATTCACACACACTCTCTCTTACATAAACACACTCAAAACTGCAAGCATGCACACAATGTACATACATTTAAAAGCCTTTTTTTACTTACCTCAATTGCTAGGGAAAGTCATATTCCAGCTATTTGTACTCCATTTTTTATTAAACTAATAGCGAATAATGTAATATTATTGACTATGAGTATAATAACAAAATTGACAAAAAAGGAGATGAGAGAGGCCCCCACCGATGTTCTTAACCGCTTCAATGCGGCGCACATTCCCCTGCTGTGTGGGCAAATTCCACGCGTGCGCAAATCGAACGGCCCCTGGCTGTCCGACGCATACACCCACCATGATGTCGGATGCCCGGGGGCCGTCCGACGCATGGAAGAGGATAAACACCAGCTGCTTCTATTCCTGCCATTGCTGATGATAGGGGCTACATAGGACATGCCAGGTATGGCAGCAGCGACCCCATTTGACCCCTAAATGACGTCAGACATAGAAAAAATATTAAGACCTGCATCTTGTAAGCTTTGTCAGTGAATCCTCAATATGCATTAGCCTTCTAGTACACCCAGTAAGAAGACTTCTTTTTTCAGTTCAAAAAGACTTTATTAGTCAAAATGTAAGGTATCAAGTAACAATATACGGAAAATTGAGGGACAACTAAAAGGAGGGAAGGGGAGAACAGGAGCAATCAGAGAAAAATAATACAGCAAATTCAATAACATGGGTAGATCATGGGCAGTAAATATGACAGAGATAATATAATGGATATATAAGCAATCAGGTAACAAATGGTAATGAAAGCAAAAGGAAATGCGAAGGGTATTCAGGGCGGCTTAGGAACCTCTTGTTGGGGTGGCTTTGGACAAAAGGAGCGAAGAGCACAGTTATCTAAATACAGTGTAATAGGGAGCCATAGTTCTGCACGTTTCGTGGCCATGCAAAGAGGAAAAACAAAAGCAGTATCAAGTCTATGATTATGGCAAACATTATACCACCAAGCCTTGAAGGAAATGTTAGTTGAAGCCTTCCAATTCATAGTTATCTGTTGGAACGCAACAGCCAACAATAAATCAACAATACGAACATCACAATCAGCATCATCCCAGCAAGGCGAGAGACTTCCCAAGAAGACGTGAGTAGGAGAAAAAATAATGTGAGTGTTGAAAATTACATTAATTTGAGCCCAAACCTGTATCCAGAAGTTATGTATGGGTTTACAAAGAAACAGCATATGGAATAGGGTGGCATGCGGAGAAGAGCAAGACCAGCAAACATCTGTTGTGTTTGGAAATCGTTTACTGAGGGCAGAGGGCGTGTATAGCAAACTATTGTAAAGGAAGAATAGAGACTGTGTTAGGGACGCCGCTCTGGATGATTTACGAATCTTAATCCATAACTTGTCCCACAAGGATACGGATCAAGAAGTATCGAGGTCGTGCTCCCACTGCTCCTCCACCTTAGACTTGGTTCTAGTTGACTCGTGGGCATGAAGGTATTTGTAAAGAGTAGAAGCCTTGGGAGTAGTGCGTAGTAGAGAGTGAAGTCGTGTAATGGGTGAGGGGGTAGAAGAGGGAGTTTGCGCTTGCAGAAGCTGGTTGTACGTAGTCAGTACTGCTGTTTTAAGTAAAAGGTATTTAGGAGCAAAAGACTGAGGTAAATCAAAGGAAGAGCACAGAGTTGAGAAGGGCATAAGGGTTGAGCGTGAAAACAGTTGCGATACCCAAACTAACCCTTTATGCCTCCAGGATTTCCAATAAAAGGGCTTGTTGTGGATTAGGAGATGAATATTATGCCAAATGGTGGAAGAAAGTAAATCAGCAACGGTGATAGGAGGGGTGGGTTTAGAGGAGAGGAGAAGTTTGGTGGTGAATTTATGGATGGGAGTGGAGATCGAAGGAGGTTTCCGAGAAAAAGAAATATATTCAGCAAAAGAAAAGGGGGAGAGGAAAAGGCGCTCAACCTTAGCCCATAGAGGACAAGGAGAGGTGGGGTCCTGCAGACAAAAAGAAGCTTGGCGCAACAAAAAGGCTTTCTGGTAGGCGGGAAAGTCTGGAAAGTTCACTCCGCCTTCTGAGGCAGGACGGATCAATCTAGCAAGGGACATTCTAGGTTTTTTGTTGTGCCACAAGAAGGAAGATAAGACTGTGTTAATCTTCTTAAAAAATTTGGAGGGAATAGGCACAGGAATGTTGGAAATGGTATAGAGAATTATAGGGGATAGCATCATTTTGATAGTATCAAGGCGGCCCCACCATGATAGATAAAGAGGGTGCCATCTAGTTGCTAAATCCGATATTTTTTTAATACATTTAGTAAGGCATAGGGAGACAGTGTTAGAGATGGAAGGGGTAATGTGTAAGCCTAAATACTTCATGTGGGAAGGGCTCCAGGTGAAGTTGGAAGCACTGAAGTCAGGTTTAAATGTGAATTTTGTAAGGGGCAGGATCTCGCATTTATCATTGTTAAGTTTATAACCAGAAATGAGGGAATAATTCCGAACTTCCTCCAGAAAGGCTGGGATGGAATCTGTAGGATTGGAGAGGAAGAGCAGAATATCATCTGCGTACGCAGCGAGTTTAATGTGGGAATTCGCAGTCTGAAAACCATGAATATTGGGATTTTGTCGAAGTTTGGACAAGAAGGGTTCCAACGCCAAGTTAAAAAGGAAAGGGGAAAGGGGACAGCCCTGACGGACACCTCTTCCAAGATCAAAGAAGGGAGAACCCTGACCATTTGCGCAGACCGCCGCGCGTGGGCTGGAATACAGGAGGGAGACCAAGGAAATAAATTTAGGACCAAAGCCAAACCAATCTAGAGTGTGAAAAAGGTAGGACCATTCGACCCTGTTGAACGCCTTTTCAGCATCCAGGGCGATCGCTGCAAGAGGATGCTGTAGACGTGAGGATTTAGACAAGTTGTTAAACAATAATCTAGTATTATCAGTAATATATCGGCCCTTCACAAAAACAGACTGTTCCTCACCCAGAAGATCCGGAAGCAGAAGGTCAAGTCGAGCAGCTAGCGCCTTGGCGAATATTTTGTCATCGATATTCACCTAGGAAATGGGCCTGTAATTCTTACAGTACTTGGCGTCTTTTCCTTCTTTGGGTATTGAGCATATGTGGGCATCGGAAAAGGACCCAGAGGAACTTCCAAGGACAGTAAACGAGCCCAAGAGAGAATGGAGTTTTGGAATGAGTGACTTGGAAAAGTGGAGGTAAAATTCCACAGTGAAACCATCCGGCCCAGGAGCTTTATTCAGTTTAAGATGTTGAAGTGCAGTGGCCAGTTCCTTTTGAGAAATGTCAGATTCTAAATGAGTTAAGTCAAGAGGAAAGTGTTCAGGTTTCTGGATGGTGGAGAAAAAGTGTGTGAGAGAGTGGGGGGAAGGCTGAGTTTCGGAAGAATACAGATTCTTGTAGAAAAGAGAGAACTCAGTAAGAATATCAGCATCTTTATGTTGGAGAACAGAGTTGGCATCATAGATGGAATCAATGTTCAGCTTATTGTGCTTAACCTTGAGATAGTTGGCAAGAATTTTCCCAGCTTTGTTTCGTCCCCCATAAAACTTAGCACTAGACTTTAACAAATACAGTGAGGCATCTTCCGTCGACTTATGATTAAACTTCAGTTTAGCAGCCACGAGAGCAGTGAGGCTGTCCTGTGAATGCGAGGTAAAATAGACATGTTCCAGTCTCTTAATGTCACTAAGGAGATTCTCAGTAAATTTACGGTCAGTTTTACATTTCCGCGCTACAAAACTGATAATAAAGTCTTGTGCTGCGGCCTTAAATGCGTCCCAAATGGTGTGTGTTGGAATAGAGGGAGTATCGTTAAGTAAGAAAAATTCATCCAAAAATGAAGTAAAAGAGGTAGTAAATTTGGGATCTAATAGGAGAGAATTGTTAAAGCGCCACCTCTTAGGGCCAACAGATTTAGGGAGTACATCTATGCTAATCAAAACCGGGACATGATCCGAAAGTAAAATCGGACCAATTTCAGCGGTATTGAGGGTCTGAGCGATATGATGAGAAACAAAAATGTAGTCAATTCGTGACTGGGAATGGTGTAAGGGGGAGTAAAAAGTTAACTCTTTTAATGTTGGATTACAGAGACGCCATGCGTCGATAAGCTTATGTTGGGAGATGGTTTGGGTAAAGAGCTTGTGGGATTTATTAGGGATGTAATGAGCTGCAGAGTGCCTGTCCACAAAGGGATCCAAGGGGTGGTTGCAGTCGCCAGCAAGGACGAAGTTATCATCCATAAAATGGGTAATATGTTGGGAAAGCTCAGCCCAGAAGAGAGGTTCACCCCCAGTTGGAGCATAAACGTTAAGGAA
Organism: Lissotriton vulgaris; assembly: GCF_964263255.1. Lineage (NCBI taxonomy): Eukaryota > Metazoa > Chordata > Amphibia > Caudata > Salamandridae > Lissotriton > Lissotriton vulgaris. The sequence goes on along the minus strand of NC_141700.1, from coordinate 648,825,128 downwards.
AGAGATTGGGACACCCTTAAGAGATACCTTAGCATAAGCACATCTGGCGTTAGCATCCGATTCCTGGGAAATAAGTGTAAGGGGAAGCGACTTGCGACATAAGATTGCCACACCATTGCGCTTACCATCACCATGTGAGTAAAACACCTCACCCACGCAACCTCTTTTAAGTTTGGCAGATTCATTATCCAAGAGGTGAGTTTCCTGCAAAAAAAGCCACATCAACATTCAACTTGGCTAGATTGGACAAAATACGTTGACGCTTAATTGGAGAATTGATACCCTTAACATTCCATGCGATTATATTCAATGACATTGCATGTAAATGAAACAATGGTTATTCAAGAGACAAAATTGGAGAAAAATACCCATGAAAAAATAATGGAAGTACAAAAAATGAGTGTTCATCAGAAACAAAGAAAAAGAAGAAGGAATAGGAAGTTTCCAGTGGAAAATGAGAGAAGGAAAGGAGAAGACTGAGAGAAAAAAGAGAAAAAGGGGAAACATTGGAATAAAGGAAGCAGAGATATATAGTCGAAAAATTATGATGAGAAGAAAAGCGTCACCCATGTAGAGAAGGGGAAGAAAAAACTCAAAGGGGGAAACTGAACAAGGAGAGGGACAAAAGGGAGAAACATAAGGAGAACATACCTACAAAAGGAAAAAACGAGAAGGTGTCGAGGGGGGATGGAGCCACACAGGTAAGGCAGCACATCCAAGGTCAGCTGAGCAGGGAGCCAGGGAGACATCATTAGACGAGGGAAGGTTCCTGTGGAGGTGGGAAAGGAAGACACGAGATTAGATTACAGACGCAGGTCGGAGAGGAACATGAACAACAATCAACATCAATGCAATACAACTTCAGGAGAATAAGTATAAAAAAAGTACAACATGGTAACTAGGAAGAACATGACCAAGAAGCAAGAGCAATATGAAGATAATGAAGACTGCAGCTCATCCGGGGCAAGAGGAGGAAGGTCCAGAGGAATCCATAGCGGCAGTCTTATGTGCGTTGATAAAACTCTGCAGTCGAACCGGATCTTCGTAGGTAGTTGTCTTGTTGTTGTAGGTGACTTTGAAAAGACACGGATGATAAAGGCCATATCTAGCACCCATGATTCGAAGGTCTTCTCTCATGCCTAGGAAGGCCTTCCGGCGATTAGCAGTTGCTTTTGCATAGACCTGGGCAAAGAACAGAGAGGAGCCAGACCATGTTAGTTTTGGAGAGGCCTTGGCAGCTGATAAAACCTTTAGAACATCAGTGTACTCCAGGAAGTAGAGGATGACACCTCTTGGGCGTTGTGAAGAAGAGGCAGAAGCAGGTGGTCGACCTAGTCGATGGGCACGTTGAATGTTGAGAACCGTACCATCTGACAGATGGAGCAATTTGGGAAGGAAGGACTTGAAGAAAGCAAGCGAGTCTGAGCCCTCAAGCCCCTCTGCCAGACCATAAATGCGGAGGTTGTTCCGCCTATTCCTGTTTTCCAACTCCTCCACCTGCCTCTGAAGTGTACACACCTGCGAATTTAGATGGGATACCGTGGAGCAAGTTTCCTGAAACGAAGCAACAGAGTGTTCAACTGAGGAGACTCTTGTTTCAATTTGCGACCAATTGTCAGTAAGGGCTTGAAGCTTGGCATTAGTTTCCTCCATAAAAGGACGCAGGGAACTGATTTTCTCCAGAAAAGGGCGAAAAGATCGTATCTCCTCCAACAATAGTTCCATTGAGACAGGCGCAGACTGTTTGAGTGGCGAGGGAGGGTCTTTCTTCAATCTTTTGACATTAGTTTTCCCCGAAGCAGGCTGAGAGGACTCCATGGTTGTGTCCGAACCAGACGGCGTGAGAGGGTCTTCCAATTTAGAGAAGGCAGAGAACACTTTGGAATTTTTCACAAAGGCAACCTTTGTCGTTGAGGAAGGCAAGCGCAACATAGATTTAAGCCTCCCCATAGAGAGATAAACCAGAGTATAGCAGTCATACAGCGTGCGCTGTCCTGCAGTGAGGTGAAAAATATCACAGGGAACTGCGTAGGAGTTATGAAGAGGTTCTCTGAAGTGAGAAATAAACCACTCTTGTCAATGAAGGAGGACGCTCATTAAATGGCGCAGACATGTTACTAACGGGACGAGAGCTGGGTCAGAGACATGAAAAATATGACTGCAACCAAAGGTAAGTTAAACTGCAGGAAATACATATCCAGCGTTAAACGAACATGAAAAGCTGCAGGAAGCACGTTGCCATAAGACTGAGGTATATACCGTGCGTCAGGCAGTTGAAACATATAGAGTCTTATCCCTCATGAGCGCAAAGGTAAAGGCTTGCTATCATGCCAAAGGACGAAGTTGTGACTCACCACGTCAACAGCAAGGTCGCATGTAGTGCTAGGTGTCTAATATGAGTAAATAAGAAGTCCAGAAGACACCTCTGTTGCTGGGAGGTATGACAGCCAAGCTATATCCAGAGGAAGATGATAATGATAGTCAGCCACATTCTACAGTTGCCATGCAGACATCCAAATTAAAACAGCCAAATGGAGATGTATTATTATGCTGAGAGAGCAAGTATTCCTTCCCTAATTCAGCAACACAAGTGCACTCAGCGCGGGCCTGCAAAGACATGAAGGGAAACGGCTGCTTATCACATAGAAGCTCATGCGCCGTGACCGAGATAGTAACGAATTGTCATTCAGACGCTACAAAATGGCGGTCAGGAGTTGAGGTAAAACGGCAAAACCTCGCGCCAGTCTCAAAGCGGAGCAAAAGGGCACAAGCCATCAAAGAAATGCAGGGAGCAAAGTCCTGAGGCAGAAAGTGGCCAGGAGTGAGAAGACGCTCCGTCTTATGAAGAGTCCCGCTCAGTGACCAGAAAGTCCGGTGACAGCCGCATATCAAAATGCCGGCCGCACTCACTGAGATATCGGAGCCACTTACTTCGGTGAAATTCTCCGGCCTCAAAGTATGTCGAGCATCTGGAAACAGTTCAAAGGCGTCCCGCAATGTTCCGAAACCCTGTCATGTCCTTCCACCAGGAAGAAACGGTATGCTAGCGGTGCGTCTCCCGAAGCCTCAGCAGAGCGTTACTCGGGCGCCGCCATTACCGCCGGGCGCCAAGCCACGCCCCTCCAGTAAGAAGACTTCTAACCCTGTGCTTAATTTCTTTTTAATCATGTGTCAATGAATAATCCTCTCCTGATATATCAGTTGCAATACTCCAGGGGTTACTTCATTTTGCACCATGATATTTCTAATGGACCAGGTGGTTGGCTCACAATTGCTTAACACACTCCTTTTATCTGTTCCTTTGACTGCTCTATCTCTCTAACATGAGCAGAATGTATTTCCAGGGCCTTGATGTAACAACCGCATGTCCCACAAATAGTGTCAGGTGCAGCTTAGCTGAAACTTTCCCCTCCTACATACTGTAGTACACTAAAATTAGGCGTTATTTAGGGGTATGACGCAAGGAGTAGCGTCCATCAGAATGGTGAAGAACAATAATCGCTTAACCGCGGCGGCAATTCTGCTGCGGTGTGGCGGTTTAGCGGAGTGTGTGGGCCCGCGTCGGCCAATGGACGTGCGCAGTACTATGGAGGTAGTGCTCGCGACGGCCGTTGGCCGACAAACGCATGGAAGGGGTTAAGACCATCATCCCAACAGTCGTTAAATATTTAGATGACCGCTGGCCCATAGTAATGTCTGTACCTTGAAAGAAAACGCCATCATGGTGGTTCCCTTCTTGCTAAAAAAAGTTTGCTGGAAGTCTGCCGTCAGTTTTGATGCCCGTTATCCAAACATTTAACTTTTTCACCTTAATTTTCAGTGGAAGTTAATTTCTGGGAAACAATTAGCGACTTACCCACACCCTGTGAGTTTTCTCCCAGGATGTGGATGTTAATATTGTGTTTTTTCTGTCCCTTACTGCCAGGCTTTTCATGGTGGTAACAGACAGGGGAAAAAATCACAGCATCTGCTATCAATTGTGTCAAGTGTGATGGCTTTACTCTGACAGCCTCTACTCTGTTGGACCATCGGAGTATGCTTTCCATTCGCAGTGCGACCTGGGAATCACTGATGAAAAGCTCAGGTTTCGCCCATTTCTGAATGAGTTGAGGGGACAGAGAGTTTAGCAGGCAGGGTATCCCATTTGCACCAAAGTACCCTGTCCACTAAATTCGGCATCAGCCCCTATTTTAGGCTATCTCGACTACCATCCTGAGGAACACATTTTAAAGGATTTCATGACCCTCAATGAAGCCTTGTCAACAATAGAGCTATCTCAAAAAGTTTCTTCTTCCATCCATTGAGCAGGACATATCACTGAACCTACTTTCCCCAATATCAAGAACTATCAGTATCCCCTTCTTTTCCCTTGTTATGGTCTGACCACTACACAGTGTTTTCCTTCTTCAATTTCCACCAACTCCAGAGTATGTGCCTCCTACCTGCAATGCTAAAACAGAGCGGCAGGGGTGTATCTTCAGGGGGAGTATTTGGGGTGTTTCACCCCTCTAATAAATGTATTCTGTAGTAAATAGTTGCATATAGGTGCTTTGAGTCGGGTATGGAGAGGTGTCTCTTGGATGTCACATAGGATTTTTACTTGCACACACAGACTGAAACACTCACACACACTCTCCCTCCACTCTGTTTTTAAGTTCCTAAATGTAGGTTATTTTACAAAATATTTAGTTTTAAGTACCGCTAACAATCCGCACTGCTCCCCCTTGCCACTATCCCTTAAACCCCCCTCATGTTGTACTTCTCAGATAATGTATATTACCATGATATGCCAGCGAGATATGCCACCCCCTCGCCTCCACAAAAACACTTTTACTGACCAAACTATGCATCTGCAGAGCAGGCGATCATTCAGGCCTCTTGCTTAATGGAGTCACTAGGAAATGCTCTGCTTGTCTCCTCAGATGACATATTATGTTTGCATTATCTCCAACTTTTACCTAACGAGCATTGTTGCCTTGTGGTAGTGAGTTTTGTATCTCAAGCTGATAGGCTTAAGAAAAGCTCAAAGGATGTTTGTCTATTTTAACTAACTATGGGCCTCATTAGGATGGCGGACGGACCTGCATCCGTCCGCCACCCCTGAGGTGGAGGGACCGTCCGCAGGGGCAGCGGCGGTCCCTCCAGTGCAATTAGGATGTGACCGCCACCCTGGCGGTCACATCCTGGATCTTTAACCTTGCGGCGGGTGCTGCTTCAAGCAGCACCCGCCTCAAGGTTAAAAAAGCATGTTTTACATTTACATGCACAAAGCGGCAGGCACCGCGCGGTGCCTGCCGCTTTGTGCATGTAAATGCAGGAGGGTACCATAGGTACCCCCCATGTGCACCACCCACCCCCCCTTCACCCTGGGGGCCCGCAACGGGCATTGCCGCCGCGGAAAGGCATGTTCCAATGCAAATCCTAATAGGGCTGGCGGTGTCTGATAGACACCGCCACCATATTAGAGCTTTTCCGCCACGGTCGGAAGGCGACTGCGGCGGAAAAGCGGCGGACGGTCTTCCCGTCCGCCGATGACCCCCCAGCCATCCTAATCTGGCGGGGGATAGAATCACCGCAGCGAAGAATCCGCATCCTCCGGGCCGGAGATGGCTTCCGCCGGCCCGGAGGATGCGGATTCACCGCAATCCTAATCGGCCCCTATGATATTTTATTGGTGTTATTATGATTTGTATTAATGCAGTCAATATTATTCTATGGTTTTTATACTACATGGTTTTATCTTTGTTCAGTATTCTTGATGCATTTGATCTGGGATGTAATGTCTTTTATGGCGTTCTAGCCGAATAAAGAATTTTGCCTAACTGACTGACATGTCAAAGTATGCTGAACACTGTTATGCCAATAAAATCAGACCCTCTGCCCCTTTGCATAATGGTAAATGGTAAGCTTAGACTCCTAAATAAGCACTGCAAAACCTTGAAGTGTAAGTGGAGAGCCACATATGAAGGAAGGATGGGTGGAGTACGTGGAGTGGCACTCTGCAGAGTTCAACAAAGTTAAAAGAAAACTCAGTGGAACTCCACTCCGATCTGCTCCACCCTCCCAAGTCCCACTCCCAATAAAAAAAATGATCTGCTCTCTGGCATCTCCAGGCTGCCCTCCTCCTCACCGTGGTCTCTCCTCCTCTCCGCCGTCCTCATCCTCGTCACCGGTCGCAAACCCCTACGTTTTACGTCTTGCACATACATAGCCCAAGCAAGACGTACAATGTAGGGGTTTGCAGCGAAGACGAGGACGGCGGTGAGGAGGAGAGCAGCCCGGAGACGACAGAGAGCAGGTAAGTGGTTATTTTTATTTGTATTGGCTGTGAGACTTGGGAGGGTGGAGCATGGCGAAGGTGCTAACTCTGCTCCACCACGGAGTCAGAGTTTTGCCTGAACTCTGCGTTCCCAACGGAGCACGGAGTTGGCAAACTCTGCAAACTCCGCTGGTGGAGTGGTTGATATGAAGCCAAATCCTCATATAAGTGAGACGTAAAAAAGTATTACTCTATCCATAAGGCTTATGCTTCCTACTTAAGAGCTAAGATTTACTCTGTCACTAACTCTTCTAAAGAGATTTTCTCTGTGGTAAATTCCTATCTAAAACCTGACGTCACCAAACAAAATGTAACTGCATCCCAGGAGCTCAGTACCAGGATAAACATGATCTTTCCTGAGAAAAATGCATCAATTCACAAAACTTTCTAAGAACATACACTGGAAACCCTAGCCACTGATTGCAAAGTTAAATCCCATCTCAATTCTGGGTCGTCCCTACCTGAATTTACTCTGATTATAGAAGTTCCATTAATCTTTCATATCTATTAAAATAGGGCTGTCCTTTGGACACTTGCCCACATTACATCTATAAGCTTGGGTTGGCTAGTTTATGTTCCCCACTAGCAGATCTGATAAACCTCTCTATCAATTCGTCTTCATTTCCTTTAATATGGCAAAAGCCTGTGGCACCACTCTTAAAACACGCATTGGTAAATGCATTAGGTTTCGCCTATGTGATTAATAATAAGCTGTTTTTGTTGTAAGTTGTAGCTTGCTGAGTAGTTGTACAATATTAGTTACAGAAAGCCTGTTAAAGTGTTATGACTTGTTTATGTACAAAAAAGCAATATATTTTGCTGTTAATAGTGGTATAGAGCGAGTAAGTAATAGCAAAAATTTCCAAAATGAAATGAAAGGGGAAATAATGGAATTAATTGATGTAATAGCAATATTATGTATTTAGAGGAGTTCTCACAACATTTGGGCCTGGTGCCCCCATTCAAATCATGCCCCGTGCCTGCAAGATAACTGCATTTGTGACTCCTAGTTAGTAGTGAAATATAGCAATATTTAGTGGTTAGAGGAGTTATGACAAATTTGGGCACCTGTGCCACTGCACCTGCTGCACCATTGAAATCATGGCCCTAGTGCCTGCTAGATAACTGCACGTTTGATTGCCTGTTTATCAAACAATTCTTTTTTATTAAGGTTCGCTGAGCATCAACACAGCTTTTCTGCCTACAACCATTGGTCGGCAACGTGCATAGATGTAGAAAGTGATTCGCAGCTCTCAGCATACAACCCGGACGCCGGCAGCTTTATGTGGAATTTGAACTTAGTTATTTGAGGAGAGATGAAAATAGCAGAAGAAAGGAAAGAACCCAAAAGAAATAAAAGCCAGTAATAAAACCCGTCCAGCCTCCCCCTCCCTCCCCAGACTCCTCCGCACCTAAGCACCATTGTCACAGTTCCTTTGGAGGTGAGCTAAGTGAGAATCAGGAACAATGGACCGCTCAGAATACAGTCTAGGAACCCTCGGTGACACCCCCAGGGAGCAATTGCAAAATTTGCAAATATTTCTGGCAGGTCCCTTCTCGAAACTTTGGCAACAGAATGCATCAATGGAAATTGCATTCACAAATGGTGCGAATCGCAAAATTCGGCCGTTTGCGAATGCAATTCCAATTTTTGGGATGCATTAACATTTTTGTAATTTTCTCAATTTAAGAAATCGCAAAATTGCGATTTCTTAAATTGCGATTGCATTTAAGGAATCTCAAATTGAGATTCCTTAAATGCAATGCATCAAACTTTAAAAATTTGCGAATTCGCAAATAAGGGGAGCAAATTACCATGAAGTTGACCTTCATGGTAATTTGCGAAAACTTTGAAAAATGCACTAAAGTGCATTTTTCAAAGTTCCATTTTACACACACACATGCCCTTGGGGCACGTGAGTGTGTAAAATGTACTTCTAAGTAGATTTCAGGGGTGCAACAGGGTGTCCTTTGGACACCCCTGCACCCTTGAAATTGCATTCTTAATTTGCGAATTTCTAATGGTGAATTGCAAATTAAGAATGTCTTTCCATTCATTCCTATGGGCCTCTAGGCCCATAGAAATGGATGGGGAGGTATTCCTTAATTGCGATTCTCAATTAGAGAATCGCAATTAAGGAATTTTAAGAAATCGCATTTTTTTTTAGTGATTTCTTGATGCATTGCAGTTTGCAATTCCTTAATTGCGATTCCTTATTTTTCGCAATTAAGGAATCGCAAAATGCAATATTGATGCATGTGCCCCTTAATGAACGGGGCAAACAGATCTGGATATATGGCTGCCCTGTTGTCCGCCATCATTGACATGCTTTCCCTTGTCAGCCAGACCCATAATCTATTAAGTCACAAAAGGTGGTCTGGGATTTCTTCTGTGCCCCTTCGTGCAAGGAATACTTGTTGGGCGGCATTCAAGGCGAGCACCATATGTCTGCCTCTAATCGATCGTTTGGAAAGGTCAGGGCGTTGGGTAGGCCCAAAATCGTGTATGAAGGGAAGGGGGGTATAGTCGTGTCAAATGCTCGATCAATGTTATTCAGGACCCTATTCCAAGACCTGAGCAGCTTGGGGCAGTGTCACAGCAGGTGGAGGAGAGAGCCCGTTTGACCACACCGGTACGCCCCCTATTCCAGCTATGAAGTTGTGCAGGGGATAAGTACCAATAGGAGGCATTTTTATACACTGCCTCTGTGCTGGAAATATTATGTGCTGTGTGGTGTATCCTATAGTGTATATCCTGCCATTCTTTGTTGAAAATGGGGCGCCCCAGTTTATCCTCCCAGCAGAGTTGGCCCTTGGTCTTGGAAGCGTTAGCCTCGTAAGAGAGGAGAGCATAGAGTTCAGAAATAAGATTTTTATCTCCGTGTTTGCATACTAGCCATTTTTCAAGGTGAGTTAGAGGGCGAGAGGATCCGGGATCAAAGCCCAGGGATGTCACCCAGTGCCTCACCTGCGCGTAGTGGAACAAGTCTGTCTCCAGTAGTGAGTAATCCTGTTGTAGTCGGTCGAAAGTCATGACCCCCAGAGGATCAAATAGCGAGCCCAAACGTTTGCATCCTTGCTCACGCCAGCGCTGGAAGACCTTGGAGCCCCTCCCTGGGGGTAAGTCAGGGTTGTCAATAATCAGCATCATCGGAGATGGGAACATTGTTAGTTCGTATTTGAGAGCTACCACGTCCCACATTTTCATGGTTGTGCCTGTTACCGGAGACGAGTATAGCTATCAGGCCCTATGGGGTAGCCAGATCTCCCTCCAGATGTTGGCTCCTGCTATTGTCTGATCCACAAAGGACCAGTGCTTTTCAGAGAGTGGTCGATTCCACTCCACGTCAAAGCGCAGCTGTGCAGCCTGGAAGTATCGCGGGATCAGGGGAGGTGCTTGGCCACCCTTCATTTTGGGGGGTAAGTTGTTGTTGGCGAAGACGCTGTTTCTTGCCATTCCAGATGAACCTATTAATGGCGAGTTGTAGGTTACAGAGGATCGCTGGCGATGGAGTCAATGGTAGGATCTGAAATATGAAAAAAATGCTTGGAAGTATTGTCATTTTAACAGCTGCAATGCGTCCGGGCCAAGACAACCCTGAATGGCTGCATGCAGAGAGAGTCTTGTTGTTCTGAGTGGAGAGGGGACCATAGTTGACTACCAGTGTTCTCGCCGGCGTGGAGGCCAGTAAGATGCCTAGGTATGGTGTAGTCCCCACCGCCCACACAAAGGGGAACTGTGCTTGCAGTGTAGTTATCAGGAGCTGAGCGACTGAGAGATTCACAATCTGGGATTTTTGAAGATTGACTTTGAATCGTGACACCTCGCGAAACTTCCTCAGTTCCTCCAGCAAGGACGGGAGCGAGGTTAATGGGTCTACAAGAGACAGGATAATTTCATCAGCATACAGGCTAATTGTATGTGTGCCGGCTCCGAGACGAATCCCAGTGACTCATGGGTTGTCCCTGAATCTCTGCGCCGTAGGCTCCACGTAGAGCGCAAAAAAGGGGTGGGGAGAGAGGGCTGCCCTGACGGGTTTCTCGTGCTATAGGGAACATTGAAGAAGAAGTACCGTTGACCCGAACCGAGGCCCTGGGAGGGCTATATATGCAGCGTTTCCATGCTATAAATCTGTCCCCGAATCCAAACTGGCAGAGAGTGGCAAGTAAGTAGGACCAGTGGAAGCGACCAAATGCCTTTTCTGCATCGATGGAGAGGAAGGTGGCCTCCCTCCGGGATCGCTGGATAAGGTCAGTGAGATGGAGGAGGCATTTCGTATTGTCCCCACATTGTCACACCGGGATGAAACCCGATTGGTCGGGTCGATCAGGCCTGACATGATAGGGTTAAGTCATGACGCAAGTATGCCTGCAAAGAGTTTGGCATCCATATTGAGCAAGGAGATCGGCCTATAGGTCCCACAGTCTTTGGGGTCTTTTTGCGGCTTAAGAATCACAGAGATGCCTCCAACACTGGGTTGGTAGGAGAGCCAGAATCTAAGAAAGAATTAAACAGCCGAGTCAGTAAGGGGGCTAGCTCTTGACAGAAGGTTTTATAACATAGAAGGGGTAGCCATCCAGGCCCAGCGCCTTAGAGGGTTTGAGGTGGCCAATAGCTGCGACCACCTCTTCGACTCAAATGTGTTGATCGAGCTGGGACACGAGGTCTGGTGGGAGGCATGTCAGAGGGACCTTTTGCAGAAAGGCCTCATTATCTCCAGCCGGGACATCTAAGCCGGCATATAGGTTGATATAGGAATGCTTAAAAGCCTCAGATATCTCTGGGCTCATGTGGACCTCTACCCCAGTTTGTGTGCAAACAGTGCCTACAAACCTGGACTGTGCCTTGCAACGCAGTATGTGTGCCAGCATGTGGCCGCATCGGTCCCTGCTTAAGTAGAATGTATGCTTGAGTTTTAAAAGGGCATATTCTGCCCAGGCCAGGTGAAGGCGTTTTAGGAAAAGTCTCTGCTTCTCAAGTTCCCGCCAGACCCTTGGAGCCCCATAAGTTTATGAATCGACTCTAGAACGGAGACCGCGTTTAGAGGAGTCCCTAGAGCTTTTGGCCCTGGTGCCAATGCACCTGCTGTACAATTCAAATTAAGCCCCTTTTAACTGCAAGATAACTGCAATTGTGTCTGCCTGTATAGTAGTAAAATAGAGCAATATTAGCAGTTTCGAAGAGGTCATGACAAATGTTGGGCCTGGTGCCACTGCACCTGCTGCACAATTCAAATCATGACCCTGTTGTCTGCAAGATAACTGCACTTGTGACTGCCTGTTTAGTAGTAAAACACAGCCATATTAGTTGTTTGGTGTGGTGCCTTGAGATTTTGGTCCTGGTACTACTGCACCTGTTGCACCATTCACAAAATGACCCTGTTGATTGCAAGATAAGTGCACTTGTGACTGCCTGTTTAGTAGTTCACTATAGCAATATTTGGTGTTTAATGGATTCATCACAAATAATTATCCCAGTGCCACTGCACCTACTGCACCATTGAAATCATGACCCTAGTGCCTAAAAGATAACTTCACTTGTGACTGCCTGTTTAGTTGTAAAATATAGCTATAATCGGTTTTAGTGGGGTGCTCTGAGCTTTTGGTCCCTGTGCCCCTGTATCTGCTGTACTATTGAAAAAATGACCCTAGCGCTTGTTAGATAACTGCACTTGTGACTGTCTATTTAGTAGTAAAAAATAGCAATTTTAGATGTTTAGTGGGGGGCCTAGAGCTTTTGATCCTGGGGTCACTGCGCCTGCTGCACCATTGAAATCATGACCATGTTGTCTGCACGGAAACTGCACTTGTGACTGCCTGTTTAATTTTAAATCTCAGAAAAATCTGGGTTTAGTGGGTTCCCTAGAGCTATTGTACCCGGTGCCACTGCACCTGCTGCACCATTCAAATCAAGTCCCATTTAACTGCAAGGTAACTGCAATTGTGACTGCCTGTTTAGTAGTTAAATATAGCAATATGGTATGTTTAGAGGAGTTCTGACAACTTTTGGGCCCGGTACTACTGCACCTGCTGCACCATTCAAATCATGACCCTGTTGTCTGCAACGTAACTGTACTTGTGGGTGCGTGTTTAGTAATAAAATACAGTATCATTTTATTTTTAACGTGCAATGTTAATTACAACATTTAAAATTTGATCATAATTACCAAATACATTACCATGCCTAAGAAGTGCAAAGAAACGATACTGAGGCATGAATAGGAAATGGCACAAACGTTCTAAGGATAAAGCATCTGCTTTACACAACTAAGTAATAAAAAGCAAGCATTCCAGCATACTGTTAGAAGTTATCTTCCTTTTCCATGGGAAGAAATCTTATCTTGATAGTGAATGGGGCTTACACAGTGTAAACTGCTTTAGTAGACTTATCTTAAATGCATGCAGCCAGTTAAGACCAACAAAAAAGTTCTACACAAAAGCGAATGAACACAGTAATCCAGCTGTGGGGACTGATAAGCGCTCCCCTTTAAGATATATTAAATACAAGAGATTTCACAAGCATAGCGCAAGCGCTGTGCAGGCGAAACCTGAAAACAGTCTAGACCCTATCATTCCTGCCAACTACTGCCACACTTAACTTCTATCCTTTCCCTTGACGATTCTGGATAAATATATCAACTCACAGCTCTTGCACTATTTTTAAGTAAACTCTCTCCTATTCTGGATTCTGACCACTCCATAGTACTGAAACAGTCTTCACTTCCGCAAATGACAACCTCTGTGCCACACTGGATGAGGGTGGCACTGCCATTCTGATCCTTTTGATCGGAATGACCTGTCAGTGACCTTTAATACTGTTTCTCATCCTATCCTCCTTAGCCATCTATTTGACCTGGGGATTTGCAGGTCTGTCATAAAAGAAATGGCCTGGCCTGCTTCTTTTCTGAGTGGTAGATCTCAATCAGTCTCGCTTACCCATTTCTGCTCTGACTCCTTTGCTGGATCTCTTGTGGTTCCACAGGGTTCGTCTTTACATCTCACCCTTGTTAATATATATATATTTCCCTACTAACAGACCTCATGTATCCTTTTAGTTTTGAAATCCTGTCTTATGTAGACAATACTCAGAGTATCCTCTCAAACTTGAACAATAATTCTGAGGTGCAAAAAATATTCCACAGTTGTATGTCTGAAATCACCAATTGGATGACTACTGCCTTAACCTGAATAGCAAAGATCCTCTTGTTCTGTAGTACACAACTCACCTGGCCACAGAATTGGCCATCTGAGCTCAGACAATATCTTCTATTGCCTCTTCCACTTCCTGAAATCTAGGTTTATGGTTCAAAAACAAACTTTCTTTTTCCACTCAGATTATTATTATTATTATTATTATTATGTTTCTTATATAGCGCCTGAATCGACCCCCGAAGGGGTATCTCCGCGCTTGCCTTGGGAACCCGTCCTGGCTTTTCCCTGTGAGATAGCCCCTACAGGGCATCCCCAAGGTGAAAGCCAGGCATCCCGCCGCAGGGGGGCCGTTGTGGAGATTAAGCAAGCTTAATGCCCAGAGTTGCAGAGTGTGAACCCATGATTAGGTCAGGCACCGAAGCGAGAATTATCGAGTCCATGGACATTTGAGCTCAAGACCCTGCCGCGTCGGGAATTGAACCCTGGTCCCGGGTCTGACCTCTGCTTCAGGGTCTGCCTGCTCTAACCAGTGAGCCACACTTCTCCAGAGTATCTGCATCTTCAGAGTATCTGCAGTTTGTTTTGTCTCCTACGTTCTCTCAGGAACGTATTGCATCTCCTGTTCATCTCTTCACGCAGAACTGTAGTAGAATCAATAATCACGTTGCATCTGGACAATGTAAATTCTTTGAGCAGGATATACCTACATTGTGCATCAATCACCTCTAGTTAATTCACAGTGCTGCAGTCAGACGCCTTCTCAGCTCAATATTCCTCGCCATCAATCTATGTCCATACATTTTATGACCTTCTTTGGCTGCCCATTGGAAAACACTCCAACTCCAAGGCCCTTTGCTGGTTGCATAGAACCTTTCCTATCATGAGCCCCAAGTATCTGCATTATCTGGTCAATCACTAAGAAGATGCTAAAAACCTGGTTGTTTACTTAAAAACACCTTCTCTGGTTTTGGCACTCCAGTAATCAGTGTCAGGATGCCTCACCATGGTAGGAGCACACTTTATAAAATGTATTCATTCATTCCTCAGGTAGGAAGGGGTTGATCTCACAAATAGGTTTAAGTTGGTAATCAGCATTTTTAGCAGACAAACCGCCTGCTATCCAGTGTGAAACAGAGAGATTTCGGTTTTCTCAATGAACAAGGGACAAAGGTTTCAGAAATTGATGGAACAAATGTCACTTAAATTGGTAAAGAAAATTAGTGAAGCAAAAAGAGGTGGAAATCAGTTTTACATGAATTAAACTTGAGATAGTGTGATGTCAGCCATGACTGTATTTTGTCAATGGTTGAATCCAGAAGAGATATATCAGAGGAGGATGAAACTTTGAAGTATATCTGAGTGTCCTCCAGGTATTGGCTGTAAGATATGCCAGAGTCTTTGATGAGGCTGCATATTGGTTCAAGGTAGAGATTGATTAAAGTGAGGGCAAGTGCTGAGCATTGGGGGATCCCTTGAGAGATGGTAACTGGATGTGACAAAGGTTGGTCTACTTTCACTAGTTGAGAGTGGTTCTCAAGGTAAGATGTGAACAAGCTTTTAGGGTGTGTTTGAAGATTTTGTTGTTGACAGCATTGAATGTCCCCAGATCAGGAAGAATAAGAAGACATGAGCCTGCCCTGGGTGTGATTTCGTAGTGCATCATCAGTTATTTGTAGGATGGAGGTCTCCATACTTTAACTGTTCTTGAGACCAGGTTGGAACTCATCAGGTACATTGCTGTCCTTTATGAATTGGCTAAATTGCATGTTGACACAGGTTCAATGATTTTAGCTAGGAAAGGGAAACTTGAGGTAGGCCAGGATTGGCACTCGAGCTCTTTAAAAGTGGGGATATTGGACCAATTGGCAGGCAGTCAGGAAAAATCCCCTCTTGCAAGGAGAGATGAATGAGGGTAGCCCAGTGAGGCAAGAGTGCATTCCACATTTCTTTAGCCTGTTCGGCGGGCAGACAGTCGGGGAAGTGACTAGAAGATGGAGCTTAGATATTATATTACAGAGTTTACGCTGCGATGTCAGTTATTGGGGGATTTCCTGATGAGAATGCAGTGATGGTTTTGATACTGGAGTCACGAAAGCAGGAACATTATTCCCAAGTCATGTATGGTTTGATGTTTTCAAGGTCATCCTCGGTTTAGTGGCAGCTTTGACAATCTCTAAAATGTTGGTGAGTCTATTTTGGCAAGAGAAATCTGAGACCTGGTTTCTCCAAGAAGGATTTTGTGCCAGGAATATTCAATAATTAGTGTTACTTTCTTCATTAAGGGCTTCAGAATATCCTGAATGTATAGTTTTACTCTTAACTCCTTTCACTTTCAGGAGTGTTACATCATCCGTAATGGCCATTAGAGTGTTGTTAAAAAGGTGAATTGTAGAGTTTAAGTCCTTTTATTGTCTAGAAAAACGTTTGTATGTCAGGTATACCACTAGTTCTTGTGATTAATGTTTCTAGTGTTTTTGATCAGTATTTTAGGTCCATTACGTTGATCACATGTAAGAAAGTGGATTATTAGTTATCGAGGATTTAAGTACTTCCCAAGTAATATTCCAAGATCTTGTCAGGTCCTGTATACAAATTAAATTAATAAACCAGAGCTCAGCCCCTTGTAGCTATGACACACAGCAGACCGGCTTAACTTAAGGAAAAAATGTGTAAAGTGTTCAGCAGTACCAATACAATTAATAACTCAAAACTTAACACAATAAAAATCCCACAACTTATTTCTAAAAATAGAGAAACATGTAATTAGACAAATGACACAAAATTCTAAAAAATAATTTGAACTAAAAATAAATTTAGGGCAAAAAGCTCCAAAAAAACGAACACATCAATCTGAAGTCACAGTACATGGCTGACTGGAACCTAATTGCAATTTCAGGCGACCACGTTGGAGCAGAGGTTGAATACACCAAGCGGACTGTGCTGGTCAAAGATTTTACCTACTGACCGTATCTGAAAAAGAAGTCAAAATCCTCCAGTGGGGCAAGGTTGAAGGCTGTATCTAGTGAAGTCAGATAACCATTGGATGAAGTCCAGTTGAAGCTGTTAGTTTTAGTGGAGAAACTATATGTGGCAAAATTCAAATTTCACGGCCACACATGGTACAGGTCCAGCCCTTCAGCTTTTCACACTAACCACAGACAGCAGACCCAGGTGTGCAAACGTTTTCACTTTTGCATGACATCCTCTTTGCCTTACTGCAAACAATCCAACAGTGAACTATTGTGAGTGATCTCCAACATGGTGGAACCCATCCTCCCTACAGGAGGCTGGTGGCCCTGTCAAGGATGTGTCTGGGGGAATGAGCTATTCCCTCATCCTCAACAACACCAAACGTGTTGATGGGACCAGCTCACCCTCTCACATGGGTGGTGCCAAGATAGCTTCCCTGTGCCCTGGGATCAAAAGGCCTCTTCTCCTCACGTATCTCTTTACACTTAACTATTAGTGGGTAAGCCTCGCCTAGGCCACTTTTAAATTAATGTAGTTCCTGAACCCTCCCTAGCTGCCATTCCTGGTCTGAGATCAGTCACATACTTTGCATCCAACTCTTCCTGCCGAAAAGCCCAGGCCATTGTCTCTGTGAGCAGTTTTGATACCTCATTTTGGGGAAAGAACTGACATGAGGCAACTGCTGGCATGCTTATGCACCTATTTAAGAGACACTGGAGGACTGAGGGGTCGACATGGGAATCTAGGAACTGTGACCTCTAAAAAGGGATGATTACATCACCACATTATCCCCCGAGGCCTCCAACGATATCCATAAAGAATAGATAAGATCTGGCTGAGATAAGGCATGAGGACCATCAAAGCAGAGGTGGAAGGCACCCAAGTCAAAGAAAAGAGCACCCTGCTGCCATTCCTGAAAATGCTGTTCAGTATACAAAGTGCGAAGGAACCAGAGGAATGCCAAGGGAGAGGGATCTGGGTGCAAAAACTCCACAGCCAGATTTACAATATCTGAACTCCTTGACTGTCTACATGCTTTTAAACAGAAACTAAGAGGAGAAATCAAAAGGGACATGGCACACAGCCTGCCAACGTTAAGACAGGATCTTGGAGAGTTTAGAGAGTTAAGACAAGATATGTATGTAGTTGGCAATATATTGTAAATGTGGAATCAAAACTGGACAAAGTAGAAAAGACACAAATGACATAGGCAGGCAGGCTGCAGCAGATGTAAGCTAAACCTTATTTGGCGCTGTTGAGAGCGGAGGAGTTGGAGAACCAAACCAGAATGGAAAACCTGCAAATATGAAACTTGAAGGAGGGAGTAGAGTGCTCCGACATTACGACTTTCATAGTGGATTTGTGTTCGTCTCTGTTTGGGAAAGACCATCCAGAAGTTTGAATAGGCAGTGCATTGATCAGGTCCACATAAACAGCAACATGATTAAAGTCCACAAAATTCGGTATTAAGAAAATATTGCTACTTGGAAAAAGAGGAGCTCTTCCAAGCATCCAAGCACAATACGGAGATTGTGTTCCATGGGGAGTCGTGTCTGATCCTTCAGGACATCTCTCAAGCTACACTGCAGTCATGTAGAGCCTTTTGCCCCATCACAGACAAATGAGAGGAAAGATAAAGTTAGATATCAATAAATGTACCCCTTTGGCCTGGCGTTTGAAGTTGACAGTAAGACCGGGCAGGTTGCACACCTAAGGGAAGCGGTACACAACTTGCAGCTGGAGCTGGAAGATGCAGAGGAGGGAACATCCATGCTAATGCAGACCCTTTGGAGGCCTGGAAGATGATAAATGCGAATAGACAAGCGGCAGACTCTGACGCGGCAGAGACGACACGATCGTGGATACAGTGACACAGAAACGCAAATGCCAGTAATAGATGTCGTGCAAACTATTGGAAGACTGTTGTTGATGATGAACTTGAATAGGATATCTCTAAGGGAAATTGGGCTAAAAAGTGGCGCTGATAACACCTAGTAAAGATTGCAAGTGGGTGTGGGAAAGAGGCAACTCTAATGTTTTAGAATGATAAGTAGAGCAGCAAACATGGCAAGGATGGCTGGGGTTGGAGGCGCCGAGAGCGGCTGGAAAGTTTATCCATGATTCATCTACATCAGCTACCCGGTGGGATTGAGTTGCCTCAGGCTACACTGATGAGGAGGATCAGAGCATGTCACTTGGTTACAAGTGGGCTGAGCCACACGCACACAAACAGGGTACAAAGATGGGACATTAGGTTATCTGGTTCTAGGGACCTATTCCCAAACGTTTATTATATGTCAAGAATTCTGTTTGTTTCGGTGGAAGGGGGATGGTTGGAGGAGGGTGAAACTCAAGGGATAGTCAACATTGTGAACGTGGATACGGGTTGTGAACTAGGAGTTGACCATCAGTTGTATGCTACTGGGGAAAGACATGTAGAGGAGAGAAACAGTGGTGAACACCCCATGACAATTTAAATATAAGTGAAGGCATCATCATTTAATGTGAAAGGGCTAAATGCCATGGCGAAATGGGGAGTAGTATGGAAATATTTAAATGAGGCCCAGCCTGAGGTCCTCTTTTGCTAGGAGACTCGCCTACAGAAACAGAAAGCTGATCAACATAGCTGATAAACAGGGTTTAAACTCCAGGGGTGGCCATATTCACAGGCTAGTCATTCATATTAAATACTGGTATTTCATTTAATTTAATATTGGAGGAGGAAAAGGTAGACACACTAAAGGGACAGGTAATCACTATTGCTTTAACACTTTCCGTGCTCATGACGAGCTCAGCTCATCATGAGGCACGGTTGCGCTGTGCTCATGACCAGCTGAGCTCGTCATGACCGTTGGAACGTTCGCACGCGGGGATAATTTTCCTGCTGTGCTAAACGTTCGAAAACGGGTGTGGTCATGATGAGCTCCGCTCGTCATGAGCACAGCGCCGCCGTGCAGCGTGACGAGCCGAGCTCGTCACAAGCACGGCGGCGCAGCGCGCGCCCCCCCTCCCCCCGCACAGCAGGTGAAAAAGCCCCACAGCGAAGGGGTTAATATGTATGATGAGAGCAATGCAGAATACATTTGTGAAAGAATGTTTCGATGTTGTAGCTGGATTCAACAGAGGAGACATTATTATGGCAGGGGTCTCTGATTATTGCCCCATTTGGGACCCATAAACACACACAGAATATGGAGGTCGCAACCTTTTGTTTAAAGAGAGACATTATTTCAAACAGAACTATGGCAACAGATAGAGGATAACTGTAACAGAGAGGTAGGGAAATTGGACATCTTTAAGGCAGTAATTCAGACGAAATCTATTTCCCTCTCAGAACACCTGAGGAATCTTCAGGCTGAAATTGGAAGAGGAATTAAGGGAGGACAAAAACCAATATAAGGAACACCCCTTAATGCCCCTGGATTGGAAAATTAGGACAGTTAGAGGACAACTGTGGGATGTATACACAAACAGGGCTGACGCCACCTCTTACAGTTGAAACAAAAGGCAAATCTATCAGGTGATAAGGCATGAACACCACTGGCGAGACTTTAAGGAGGGGAAATGGAAAGAGATTATAATTACAGCAACTAATGGAATGGTATTGACATCAGAGGCCAGAAAATCAGATGAGTTCTGCAGATTGTGTGCCTCTATGTATATGAGGGGCACATGTAGTCCAAAACGTTCCTAGAAATATCTAAAAGAGGCTAGCCTACCTCAAATCACAACTCTGCAAAGGGAGGAACAGTGGGCACCCATAAGGCAGAAGGAAATAGAAAAGGCAAAAAAAAACTCAAGTCTAACAAAGCACCAGGTCCGGGTGGGCTTATTGGAACCTTCCACAAGCTATATGCAGAGTGTTAGAACTGGGTATTTCTGGTTGGCTAAGGCTGACGCCAAAGCTAGGCAGAAACCACCATTCTAGTCAGGGCAAGGGAGTCACACGCCAAGATAACCCCTGCTCACCCCCTTGGTAGCTTGGCACGAGCAGACAGGCTTATCCCGGAGGCAATGTGTAAAGCATTTGCGCCAGCACACAACAGCAACAACATCCTAGGCACACCACAAAAGGAACTCCACACAAGGTTATACGAAAATAACTTCTGTATTGTAAAAACACATCAGATAGAAGTCACACATGTACATTGTGCCAACTGGCACGGGCAATATTCACAAGGGATTATTTACAGGACAGGGCCACATGAGCCACTGTCAGAATCAACACTTTTAGAAATAGCACTTCTAGAACTTAGAATAAGTATAGCACAAAATAACAGTTATAGATCACATCCAGTAACTACTGGGAACAGGTAAGTACCACCTACGCAACCCTAAACACCTTACGAGAAATGTCACGCAGGGAACCAGGACCTCACTAGGACCACCTGTACTAGAAAGAACAACCACCTAAGAATAAAATACATTTAGGGGTATAGGTAAGAACACATTACACATGATGCAAAACCAACATTCAGAGGTGTAGGAAAGGAAAACACATGATGCATAAAACATACATTCAGCGGTGTAAGAACATGGCACATGATGCATCAAAAACACATTCAGAGGTGCAGGGAAGGAAAAACACATGGTGCATAAACCAACACATTCAGAGGTGTAAAATCAAGGGAGACACATGATGCATAAAAACATTCAGAGGTGCCAGAACATAACTCAATAGCGCAAAAACACATGATGCCTAAAAACATTCAGAGGTATAAGATCAAGGTGCGTAATCATATTAAATGCAATACATTTCCTAGCACAACATCACATTGGGCAAAACTCACATAAGCCACCACTTGTGGCAGTCCCTAGGCCAACTGGCCTTGTTGGGGCTAGGACGCCCTGTGTCCCAATGTCAGGGGCCTAAACGGTGCAGCTGCCCACTAATTGCTGGGCAGCTGGTGTAACAATGGTGGGGACAACGTTGGAGCCTTCCAGGCCCTGTACAAAGCACTCATGTCCCCCAAGAGCCTCACTGGGCTCTACACATCATGTGGGCGGTGAGTCCTTCTGGACTCTAAATATAAAATGCCCTCCAGAGCCTCACTGGGCTCCAAACACAGTAAATGCTGCCACGAGCCTCGCTGGGCTCTTAACACGAAGTAATTGCGACAACGAGCCTCGCTGGGATCTTAACATTAAGTAATTGCGGCCACGAGCCTCGCTGGGCTCTTAACACGAAGTAATTGCGGCCACGAGCCTCTCGGGCTCATGAATGAACAGGCGGAGTCCCTCTCGGGGGGCTCGGCATCCGGGGAGGCCCCACTGGCCTCTGAGCACACGAAGGGATTCACTGGAGGAAAGGGGCGGGCACCGGCAATGTGCCCCGATGCCCCCTCTCCTTCTTTGCACTCACCGGGTCGGGCGCGCCGGTCTCTTCCGCTCCGCCGGCCTCCTCTCGCTCTCCCTCACTCTCGGGAGCCCCGGGGGGGGGGGGGTCGGCGGCGTCTTGTGGCAATGCAGGAGCGCGGGGTAGGCTCCCGCCGTTACCTGCTTCTTCGTACTTTCGGGGGCTGGACTCCAAAGTCCTCGGGCTGGCAGCCAATCACGGCGCGGCTCGGGGAAGGCGTCACCAGGGCATCCCGGGCCGGCAGCCAATCACGGCGCGGCCTGGGAAATTACGCTACGGTGGAATCCCGGGCCGGCAGCCAATCCCAGCGCGGCCCGGGGAAGACATCACGAGGGGTCCCGGGCCGGCGGCGGTGAACTTGGGAGAAATGACGAGGGGTAGGCTCCCTCGGAAGTAACAAATAAACGAGGAAGGCCCTCGCTGGTGGCCCAGGGCCCTTTACAAGAACGGGTCGAATGCCGGGTGGGCACCGGCTTTGTAAGAACAGCGCTCCCAAGCGCTAAGGGGGGGGGCAGAGTCCATCAAGCCCCCAAGGAAAAGACTCTCATGGCAAAGGGGTCTCAGGAAAAAGTCCTTCAGGAATCAAGGGGCTGGGCAGGGCCCAGGGATTCCCCTGGGCCCAAGCAGCAGCACGCCCCTGGCAGGATTCAAGTCAGAAACAAGAACAAATTGTAAGGGGACACAGCCCCTTTTTATACTGTAAATTCCTTTGTCTAGCAGGGTGCAGGCAGTGTGAGAACCAGATAGAACTGGTTATAGGGAATTCCTTTCACTGGCCAGGCTAGGGACATCAGACGCACCCCAGGGGGTGGAGCCAGCATTGTGTGGGGAAAACCCAGCCTCATTCAGGACCCTCAAACCAGACGGTCAATCCACAAGCAGGCCCAGGCTCACTCCTCCCCTCACATCAGCATGCTAAACACTCCATTCACCACCGGGGCAGACCCTCCCAGACTCTTGGAGCCAGGCTCACCAGCCAGCCTCAGCCAATCACACGCCAGACACAAATTACACAAATATGCCAACTTCTAAAAGTGGCACTTCTCCACTAGACACAATCATGCCGCATA
Source organism: Lissotriton vulgaris (assembly GCF_964263255.1). Classification (NCBI taxonomy): domain Eukaryota; kingdom Metazoa; phylum Chordata; class Amphibia; order Caudata; family Salamandridae; genus Lissotriton; species Lissotriton vulgaris. The sequence goes on along the minus strand of NC_141700.1, from coordinate 648,802,261 downwards.
TACCATTACGCAGCGTTCAATCTCACGAGTTCGCACATACCAAACTCGACCCTGCACTCCCCACACATCAGGAACTACCATGGGCATACATATTCCCCATTCATTCCTATGGAAGGACAGGTCACTCTCACCACACACACAGAGAGCTCACGCACTTTACACTGTACCACAGTGAAAAGTGCGCAGAGGCCTAAAATCACCAACACCAGGTCCCAGAAACAGGCTAGGAAAAAGCAAAAAGTCTCGGGGTGAACCTGCCAAAAGGGCCGGGTCCAACACAACCCCCTTCCTGCCAAAACGCAGGGTAGACCAATCACTCCACTGATGGGCTTCCCTGCTTTGGGCGACAAAACACGGACACGGACACGCACGGCAGGGAACCCTCCGGTTTTTCGCCACTCTGAACCCACATGGTTTCCTCCAAACAAGAACTCTCTGACCCAACTAGGATACCCCACTGGTACTCTCTAGCTGTCCACGGCCAGGACCAGGCCCTAGGCCATTCAAATATCACAGGTCCTGTCCAATCCACAGAGTGGGGGGCAGTAACCCCTGGCACACAATAGCCATTCTCCACTCTCCCTCTCAGAGTAGCTACATCTACCACTGATCCTACAACCTAGGGACCACACCCTCGGGCTGACCAGAGGTCACGGGCAAGAATGCCCCACCCTACCTCTACTTCTGGGTTTCTGCACCCTCACAGGGAAGCACTCACCAGAACACAATTCTCCTACCAGATCAGGACCTCACTCCATCACTGGTCTACCACCTGGAAACTATTTCACTTCTGAGGTACAAAGCACACAGCACAGTTTCTCTTCAAGCAGGTGGGGGACACAGCACACAGCAAAGTCCCCTTTCAAGCAGGTGGGGGGACACAGCACACAGCAAAGTGCCCTTTCCTCTACCTTAGTGGAAACAACAAACTGCAGGTGAGCCCCAGATTACACAGCAAGGGCAGCCCCCTCTGTCTCTTCAGCTGATCCCCTTTGGTAGAGATTCCTCTTGACCTGGAAGCTTCCTAATCTCCCAACCTAGGATCTAAACCCTCAGGTTGCACTGGGGTCAGAAGTACACCGTCCCTCTGCACCCCCTTTCAGAGTTCTGCACCCTCCACTTAGGAGCGGTACTCCTCAACACCAGGACCGCCGGAGTTCTGGTTACAGACACTCCCCGTCCTCTAGACACAGGAAGATCCTCCTCAAATGACCTGTATGTACAGCCTAGGCCCCTGACCTGGTGCTCCCTTAGGGAACCCTCCAGGCCCTGAGATAGGGTTTCGGGCCAACGTGGGACACACCGTCTCACACTCACTCTGCCTCCACTGAGACAGGACGTGAGCCCCTACACCCCTACCATCCTACTGGGACCTAGCTGGGTTACACATGAACCTCTTCCCCTTCACAGGATCATCAGATACACAAGCCACTACTTTTAGAATCACTTCCTAATGCCTCTGCAAGACATCTAGCACACCGCCAGACATCCGCCTTCTTATCCAGTGCCTCTGCAGGACCTCCTGCACACCACCAGAAGTACACCTCCTGTGAAAGCTCCTTTAAAAAAAAACTCACACCAACTCCTCCAGTTTAACACACCACTCATCCACACACTCCCCCTCCAGCCTGGTGAGACAGTTCCTCACTGCCTCTGACTCTCAACCTGTACCCCTCTTACTGAGCACCAGGCACCATACTCTGGGAACTGGGAATGGGACACGCACTGGACACATTTAAGCTGCCACCACTGGATCCTACCATACTGGGGAATCCAGACACACACACTACACTCAGAGGATAACACCCTCCCGAGCAAGCCATTCCTCCTCCACACTCCCTCTCTTCCATCTACCCACACAGGGACAGAACAGGGATTGGGCACTGGACCCAGCAAGGGATTCCTAATCTATGGGAAACTCCCCCTCTACTGGCGTCCCGCCCTGTCATTTTCTCTCATCTGCCACTAAACATAAAAGCGCAGGAACAACATTTGAAAATGACACTCTTGAGGAAAAACAAAATCACAAGCAATAATCCCAAACATGTAACTATCTATAAACTGCAGAGTTTTGTAATGTAGCCAGCTGTCGCTGTGGCACTGCGCAAACACAAGTCCTAATCCTCACCGCTGTCCAACAATGTTAGAACTGGCTATTTCTGGTTGGCTAAGGCTGACACCAAAGCTAGGCAGAAACCACCATTCTAGTCAGGGCAAGGGAGTCACACGCCAAGATAACCCCTGCTCACCCCCTTGGTAGCTTGGCACAAGCAGACAGGCTTATCCCGGAGGCAATGTGTAAAGCATTTGCGCCAGCACACAACAGCAACAACATCCTAGGCACACCACAAAAGGAACTCCACACAAGGTTATATAAAAATAACTTCTGTATTGTAAAAACACATCAGATAGAAGTCACACATGTACATTGTGCCAACTGGCACGGGCAATATTCACAAGGGATTATTTACAGGACAGGGCCACATGAGCCACTGTCAGAATCAACACTTTTAGAAATAGCACTTCTAGAACTTAGAATAAGTATAGCACAAAATAACAGTTATAGATCACATCCAGTAACTACTGGGAACAGGTAAGTCCCACCTACGCAACCCTAAACACCTTAGGAGAAATGTCACGTAGGGAACCAGGACCTCACTAGGACCACCTGTACTAGAAAGAACAACCACCTAAGAATAAAATACATTTAGGGGTATAGGTAAGAACAAATTACACATGATGCAAAACCAACATTCAGAGGTGTAGGAAAGGAAAACACATGATGCATAAAACATACATTCAGCGGTGTAAGAACATGGCACATGATGCATCAAAAACACATTCAGAGGTGCAGGGAAGGAAAAACACATGGTGCATAAACCAACACATTCAGAGGTGTAAAATCAAGGGAGACACATGATGCATAAAAACATTCAGAGGTGCCAGAACATAACTCAATAGCGCAAAAACACATGATGCCTAAAAACATTCAGAGGTGTAAGATCAAGGTGCGTAATCATATTAAATGCATTACATTTCCTAGCACCGCATCACATTGCGCAAAACTCACACAAGCCATCACTTGTGGCAGTCCCTAGGCCAACTGGCCTTGTTGGGGCTAGGACACCCTGTGTCCCAATGTCAGGGGCCTAAACGGTGCAGCTGCCCACTAATTGCTGGGCAGCTGGTGTAACAATGGTGGGGACAACATTGGAGCCTTCCAGGCCCTGTACAAAGCACTCATGTCCCCCAAGAGCCTCACTGGGCTCTAAACATCATGTGGGCGGTGAGTCCTTCTGGACTCTAAATATAAAATGCCATCCAGAGCCTCACTGGGCTCCAAACACAATTAAATGCGGCCACGAGCCTAGCTGGGCTCTTAACTCGAAGTAATTGCGACCACGAGCCTCGCTGGGCTCTTAACATTAAGTAATTGCGGCCACGAGCCTCGCTGGGCTCTTAACACAAAGTAATTGCGGCCACGAGCCTCTCGGGCTCATGAATGAACAGGCGGAGTCCCTCTCAGGGGACTCGGCATCCGGGGAGGCCCCACGGGCCTCTGAGCACACGAAGGGATTCACTGGAGGAAAGGGGCCGGCACCGGCAATCTGCCCCGATGCCCCCTCTCCTTCTTTGCACTCACCGGGTCGGGTGCGCCGGTCTCTTCCGCTCCGCCGGCCTCCTTTCGCTCTCCGGGGCTCTCCCTCACTCTCGGGAGCCCCAGGGGGGGGTCGGCGGCATCTTGTGGCAATGCAGGAGCGCGGGGTAGGCTCCCGCCGCTACCTGCTTCTTCGTACTTTCGGGGGCCGGACTCCAAAGTCCTCGGGCTGGCAGCCAATCACGGCGCAGCTCGGAGAAGGCGTCACCAGGGCATCCCGGGCCGGCAGCCAATCACGGCGCGGCCTGGGAAATGACGCTACGGTGGAATCCCGGGCCGGCAGCCAATCCCAGCGCGGCCCGGGGAAGACATCACGAGGGGTCCCGGGCCGGCGGCGGTGAACTCGGGAGAAATGACGAGGGGTAGGCTCCCTCGGAAGTAACAAATAAACGAGGAAGGCCCTCGCTGGGGGCCCAGGGCCCTTTACAAGAACGGGGCGAATGCCGGGTGGGCACCGGCTTGGTAAGAACAGCGCTCCCAAGCGCTAAGGGGGGGGGGCAGAGTCCATCAAGCCCCCAAGGAAAAGACTCCCATGGCAAAGGGGTCTCAGGAAAAAGTCCTTCAGGAATCCAGGGTCTGGGCAGGGCCCCAGGGATTCCCCTGGGTCCAAGCAGCAGCACGCCTCTGGCAGGATTCAAGTCAGAAACAAGAACAAATTGTAAGGGGACACAGCCCCTTTTTATACTGTAAATTCCTTTATCTAGCAGGGTGCAGGCAGTGTGAGAACCAGCTAGAACTGGTTATAGGGAATTACTTTCACTGGCCAGGCTAGGGACATCAGACGCACCCCAGGGGGTGGAGCCAGCATTGTGTGGGGAAAACCCAGCCTCATTCAGGACCCTCAAACCAGACGGTCAATCCACAAGCAGGCCCAGGCTCACTCCTCCCCTCACATCAGCATGCTAAACACTCCATTCACCACCGGGGCAGACCCTCCCAGACTCTTGGAGCCAGGCTCACCAGCCAGCCTCAGCCAATCACACGCCAGACACAAATTACACAAATATGCCAACTTCTAAAAGTGGCACTTCTCCACTAGACACAATCATGCCGCATATACCATTACGCAGCGTTCAATCTCACGAGTTCACACATACCAAACTCGACCCTGCACTCCCCACACATCAGGAACTACCATGGGCATACATCTTCCCCATTCATTCCTATGAGAGGGCAGGTCACTCTCACCACACACACAGAGAGCTCACGCACTTTACACTGTACCACAGTGAAAAAGTGCGCATAGGCCTAAAATCACCAACACCAGGTCCCAGAAACAGGCTAGGAAAAAGCAAAAAGTCTTGGGGTGAACCTGCCAAAAGGGGCCGGGTCCAACACTGAGAGACTAATTCCAAAGCTAACCAGCCTCTTTAACTGCTGTGGAGCGGAGGGAAGAATAACACCCTTGATGAAAGAGGTGACCATTGCGGTTCTTCCGAAAGAACTTTTACTGTGTGCTGCATTTCGTTTTTGCTAGTGTTAGGACCCTGGTCACTTTACCACTGCTGACCAATACTAAAGTGCAAGTGCTCCCTGGGTAAATGGTTTATCCATGATTGGCATATGTGATTTTCTAGAAAGTCTCTATTACAGTGCATGGTGAGAAATCAAATGCTACTAGTGGACCTGCAGCACTGACTGTGCCGCCCACATGAGTAGCCCTGCAAACATATCTCAGACCTTCCACTGCAGTTTTTGGGCGTGCAGTTTTCAACTGCCATTTTGACCTGGCAAGTACACCCACTTGCCAAGCCCAAACCATCCCTTTTACTACATGTAGGTCACCCCTAAGGAAGGCCCACAGCAGCCCCATGGGCAAGGTGCATTGTATTTAAATATTTAAATGTAGGACATATACTGTTGTGTTTTACATGTCCTAATAGTAAAATACCGCTAATTTTAATTTTTCATTACTGCAAGGATTATCTCTCCCATATGGTAACATGGGATTGCCTTTAAATATATTTTAAGTGTAATTTCTCATTGGGAACAGATAGAGATTTTGAGTTTGGGGTCTCTGAACTCACACTTTAAAGGTGCATCTGTTGGTGAAGTTGGTTGTGTGTTTGAAGATACCACATTTAGAAAGTGTGTATTTTCTTGCTTAACCATTCTGCGCCTCTGCCTGTCTGCAGAATTCACTTCTGGGCAGGCTGACAGTTGGGCTTTTGTGCATTCACTCTAGACCATGGGTACTCACAAACTTTCTCTCGGGGGCCAAATTTACAGTGTGGCTTGTGGCCGAGGGCTGCACCGGTGGGGGCGGGGTCAGTGGGGGAGGGGGCGGGGCTGGAGCAGCAAAAACAAACTGACCATGAGGTTGAACACAGGCCGCTGCAACAGACGCCTTTGTCTACTGAGCCACCAGAACTGGCATACACATCTCTCACACTCACTCACTCACTCACTCACTCAGTCTGTCTGTCTGTCTCCCTTCCTCTCTCTCCCTCTGTCTGTCTGTCTGTCTCCCTCTCTCTCCCTCTGTCTGCTCCCTCCCTCTCTCTCCCTCTGTCTGTCTGTCTCCCTCCCTCTCTCCCTCTGTCTGTCTCCCTCCCTCTCTCTCCCTCTGTCTCCCTCTGTCTGTCTGTCTCCCTCCCTCTCTCTCTCCCACTGTCTCCCTCTGTCTGTCTGTCTCCATCCCTCTCTCTCCCTCTGTCTCACTCTGTCTGTCTGTCTCCCTCCCTCTCTCTCCCTCTGTCTCACTCTGTCTGTCTGTCTCCCCCCTCTGTCTTCCTCTGTCTCCACTCTGTCTGTCTGTCTCCCTCCCTCCCTCTCTCTCCCTCTGTCTGTCTGTCTCCCTCCCTCTCTCTCACTCTGTCTGTCTCCCTCTCTCTCCCTCTGTCTTACTATGTCTGTCTCCCCCCTCTCTCTCCCTCTGTCTCACGCTGTCTGTCTGTCTCCCTCCCTCCCTCTCCCTCTGTCTGTCTGTCTCCCTCCTTCTCTCTCACTCTGTCTGTCTCCCTCTCTCTCCCTCTGTCTTACTCTGTCTGTCTCCCCCCTCTCTCTCCCTCTGTCTCACGCTGTCTGTCTGTCTCCCTCCCTCCCTCTCTCTCCCTCTGTCTGTCTGTCTCCCTCCCTTTCTCTCACTCTGTCTGTCTCCCTCCCTCTCCCTCTGTCTCACTCTGTCTCTCTCCCTCCCTCTCTCCCTCTGTCTCACTCTGTCTGTCTCTCTCCCTCCCTCTCTCGCCCTCTGTCTCTCTCCCTCTGTCTCTCTCCCTCTCTGTCTCCCTCCCTTTCTGTCTCTCTCCCTCTCTGCCTCTCTCTGTCTCCCTCCCTCTCTGTCTCTCTCCCTCTCTGTCTCTCTTTGTCTCCTCCTCTCTGTCTCCTTCTCTCTGTCTCCTCCTCTCTGTCTGACCCTGTCTGGCCCCGTCTCTGTCTGGCCCGCCTCCCCCTCCCTCTGTCTCCCTCTCTGTCTCTCTGTCCCTGTCTCTATCTCTGTCTGTCTCTGCCGCTATCTGTCTATGTCTGTCTGTTTCTGCCCCTATCGGTCTCTGCCCCATCTGTTTCTGCCCCCATCTGTCTCTGCCACCATCTGTCTCTGCCCCCATCTGTATCTGCCCCTATCTGTCTCTGCCTCTATCTGTCTCTGCCTCTGTCAGTCTGTCCCTGTCTCTGCCTTTATCTGCCCCTGCCTCTATCTGTCTCTGCCCCTATCTGTCTCTGCCCCTATCTGTCTCTGCCCCATCTGTCTCTGCCCCTATCTGTCTCTGCCACTCTGCCCCTATCTGCCCCTCCCTCTATCCTTCTCTGCCTCTATCTGTCTCTGCCACTCTGCCCCTATCTGCCCCTGCCTCTATCTGTCTCTGCCCCTGTCTGTCTCTGCCCCTATCTGTCGCTGCCACTCTGCCCCTATCTGCCCCTCCCTCTATCTGTCTCTGCCTCTATCTGTCTCTGCCACTCTGCCCGTATCTGCCCCTGCCTCTATCTGTCTCTGATACTCTGCCCCTATCTGCCCCTGCCTCTATCTGTCTCTGTCTCTATATGTCTCTGCCCCTATCTGTCTCTGCCCCTATCTGCCCCTGTCTGTCCCTGCCCCTGTCTGCCCCTGCCCCTGTCTGTCTCTGCCCCTGTCTGTCTCTGCCTCTGTCTGTCTATGCCCCTGTTTGTCTCTCGGGCAGTGCACACATACTGTGTCTACACGTCCCCGTCACCAGCCCAGAGACAGCCTCCCCCCCCCCCGTAATGTAAAAGCCAGATCGTTTTCTTTCAGAATTTGCTGCTTTGTAGGGTTTGTGTCCCACCACTTGGCCTGGGGGTCACAGCTGTCACGGCACCCCCAGCAGTCAGATCAACGCCAGTCACCGGACTATTTCACGGGTCTTTAAAAGACCATTTCATTCTTAATGAGGCCTTGTTGAATTTGACCTCTTCTTAGCGCCCCTGCATCTCCACTCTATGCCTGAAATCACCCGGCCCCCATAAATCAACAAACGGCGGTGTTTGCAGACACTTTGCAAAAAATAAATATAACACAGGTACATGTCTGCAAGGTCCGCGGGCCTCACAGGAAGGCTTGCCGGGCCGCTGACGGCCCGCGGGCCATACTAAGAGTACCCGTGCTCTAGACTGTCACACAAAGGGAGCTGAGGTGTGCCTTGCATATCCTGATGGACCATCACCAGGCTGATGAGCCTTCCTGCGCTTGAGGGGTGGGAGAAGTTGTCACTGACACCTAAATAGGGCTGTGCCTGTCGTCACACACAGCAGTCTGCACCCCCCTGTAGTGTGCCTGTAGCCAGGTCAGGGAAACGCAGGGCCTTGTGCATTACAAAGACTTTCCCTTGAAGTTTGCCTACTTCAAAGGTAGAAAGGGGTATAAGTATTGACCTCTAACACTCCAAAATCAGAACACTTCTGGATTAAGGACATTCTGCCAGGAAGAAGAGCTGGATGTTGTCGGAGGAACTGCCACTCTGCCTGTTGCTTTGTTGTACTGGCCTGCTGCTTCTGTCTTGGGAGTGAAAGGAGTGGACGTTGCTTTCTGTATCCTGCTTCCAAGGTTCTCCTAGAGCTTCTGTGTGCTTGCCTCCTGTTAAGAAGTCTCAGGGCCATCAAAGACTTCACCTGCATCTTGCTAACAGCACCTGGACTTCTCTGCTGGGAGTCCTGATTGCCAAACCCTACCGAATCCAGTTCCTGGGCCTTTGGAATCATGTAGCTGGTGCTGCAACTCAAGATAAGGAATATTGACACCATCAGCAATGCCGCTGCCTGTACCGGAGTCGAGGGCACCTCTGCTGAAGAGTGTGATGTACCGCCCTGACATACACCACAGCCCTGGTGTTGCCGGCAACAACGACTTATCAACGTGAACTTCGTCATCGAGGCTGCTGAATGCACCAAAGGCGAGGGCACCGCTTGTGAAGTGCACAATGCACCGCCCCGACTTGCACCCCAGCTCCAATCTCCCCGACAGCACTCCACACTGACGCTGTGCCGCTGCCTGCACCGAAGCAGAGGGTACCGCTCGTGAAGAGCACAATGCACTACCCTGACTTACACCGCAGTCCTGACACCTGGCAATGCCAGTGTCTCAAGGGCATCATTTCAGAGTCAATAACCGACATGGGTGACCTCCAGAACTCCTCGACCCCGCACCATCATAACGAACCGCCGCCTCACTTCATCACCTCCCCTGAACAGCAGTAACAAACCGACTCCACACTGGCACCAGCGACACCTCACATCCCTGATGCTGTGCAATGTATTTGTTTTCGTCGTTTTCAAAGTACTGTCACTGAGGGTTTTGTTTTATTCATTTACATATTGGCTATTGTTCTAAAATGGTGTGGACTCCTTTTGTAATGTTTTTGCAGTGTTACTGTGTGTGTATGTACAAATGTTTTACACATTACCTCTGAGAAAAGCCTGACTGCTCGTGTCAAGCTACCAAGGGTGTGAGCAGGGGTTATCTTAGCTGTGTGACTCCCTTACCCTGACTACAGTGAGGGTCCCTACTAGTACACGATGCAAACTACTGTCAACTAGAGACCCCATTTTTAACAGATGGTATTACACCCCAATGCGACTCAAAAGAATCTACCTGGGGTATTCCCATTGGTTAGAGAGGCTCTAGACCTCAGGGCACAATGCTGCACCAACAGTGGAAGGTCCAGCAGCAAAACCATTTAGGAGGAAGTGCTACATATATTGCAGAGGTCACTGGATAGGCCAATGCCACAGGACCCATCGGTTGTGGTAATGGGACTGAGACCATCGGGCTACAAATGCTTGGGCAACAAGTGAGACGTATAGTGCTCTAGTGCTTGGGGGCAGCAAAAAGGACCATTGCTTCATACTGGAAAACAATTGACATGCCTCTGGGAACACTGTGGTACTATAGCGTATGGTCACTATTGGCAGTGGGAATTCATCAAGGAATGTATGAAGATGGCTTACCAGTTTAAGTTTGCAAATCGTGATGTTGATGCAGTGCGCAGCAAATAATATGCTGTTACCGGGCGGGTTGTAGATGATGTTGAATTTTACTGCTTTAGTGATTAAAGACTTCATGTCTATTCTAAGGCATTGGAAAGTAGTCCAAGAATCTGCTCCAGCCCATTTACAGTGGATTAATGATTTGTGTACTACTACAACTCTACTGCCAGTTCTTCCTTCCTTATGAGCGGGAATTATATCATAGTTGGGGGGAATCAGAAGGTCCGTAACAGGTTGAGAAATGCTGTTGAGCCAAGATTCTGTCAAAAACACAGGTCCATGGCAATGATCTAGACAACGATCTCAGTCTTGTGTCGTATTGTCGGTCTATGGTTGTGGAGCATGCAATGACGGTTGGTGGTTGGCGAAGATATGTAAGGACCACTCCTTACATATCTTCGCCAACAGGAATTTCGAATAAGTTGCTATCGTTAATTCCTCTAATAAGGTGAATGGTGAAAAATATGTACATTAAATTGCATATTACTGATCATGAAGTAGGAATATTGAAATGTATGTTGTAGCACCCAGCAGTGGTTGCTCTATTATAGCAGAGGAGCACCGCCTCCCCGCCACCACCAGAAAATAAAACGATAAAAAAACGGGTTTCAAACCTGTTTTGTTATTGTTGTATTTTAATCCCAGTCGCGGCAAGCATGGTTCACAGGGGGGTCATGCAGGCTGGGGAGATGGGCGAGGGGTCGTGAAGGGAGGGGGGGTCGTGCGGGGTGGAGGGTTTCAATAATAAAAAAAATACAATAAAAACCTACCTTACGGTCGGCCCGGGTCCCGCGTCTTCACTGCTCGGTCTGCTCCTACTCTCCTGCCTGTGGCAGGAACAGGAAGCAGGCAGCCTCCCTTCCCTCCCCTAAGCCAATCACAATGCTCCAGTGGAGCATTGTGATTGGTTGGGCCGCTGCCCAGCCAGGGGTTGTAGGGGATTGCATGTTCTCCATGTAGGCTGCAATGCAGCCTGCATGGAGAAGTGCGAATGCGCCTGACAGGTTTGGACGGCCCGAGAGGGCCGACCAAACCAGTCATATGTACTCGGAGTGGGCAAACCACTCCTGCCTTGCCCGGGCAGCACCGCCCGCCAACCTGCAATGCACAAAGAAATATTAAATGGTAATAAACAAAAGTTATTATCATTTTATGTTTAGGCTTTCTTGCACTGCGTGAAAGCCGTGAGGCGGCACACCTCCGCCCTAGTGGAGGAGCCGCCCCTGTTTAATCCCCTGGACCCACCCCCGGGACTCTCATGAGTCTTGGGGGCGGTTTCAGGGGATGACACTGCTGGTGGGGGAGTGGTGAGCACTCACTTCTTTGCGCATGAGGGTTTGGCCGGCTGTCTCAGGCCGACCAAATCCTTGTGCGCAGTGAAGCTGGGGCTGGAGAGAGCAGGCATAGGCTTCCAGTCTGCCTAGGAGTGCAAGTTGCTGGCGCTCAGGCCAAACCCGATGTTGCTTTCATGCAGTGTCAGGATTGGCTGCAGTGCATTCTGGGAGCCTGTGCCTAGAAGACAGAAGAGCACGATGCAGTGGGAGATGGCGGTGGCAATCGGGTACGTTTCTTTTTTTCTTTTTTTGTACCCGCACCCTCCCCACCTCCCCACCTTTCTCCTCCGGCCCGGCCTGGCTCACCACTTTGGCATGGGACGGGCCGCTACTGGTAGCACCCATAATTATTCATGGTTTATGTCGGCGACTGTGGTACTCAGGCCTGGAGTTTGTCAATGCTCTCTTTAGGTTATTATGTGAGTTGTTGTGTGTGTGCTTGTGTATCTTTTAAAAGGTTTGTGAGCATTAACATATGTGACTTATAACACCCATCAGGACTTTGTGTATGTCTATGTGTGGCTGAGTGAGATGTAAATCTTGGGTCCATCAAGATGTGGGATATGTCCAAGCCAACAGTGGGAATGTGTGTATCTTGATGTATGTAATGTTCAGGGCTTACGGTGTATGTGTGTTTTAAAGGTGTTTGTTAACATTACAATATGTATGTTATATGGGAAACATCCGTTACAGCGCGGATGTTTCAATGCGGTGCTGTTACGACGCGTCCGTTACAACGCAAGTCGTTACCACGACTTGCGCTGGAGGGCGCTAGAAGATTAAAAATAGTAAATTTACTATTCCAACACCTTCCCTAGTGTCCACGGGGACTGGTGTTAGAATAGTAAATTATACTATTCGAAATCCGCGCCCCCAACGCAAGTCGTGGTAACGACTTGCGTTGTAAGGGACACGTTGTAACAGCACGCGTTGTGACGGTACGCGTTGTACCGTCGTACATCCATGTTATATCACTCCATGGGACTTGCAGTGTGTATGTGTGAATGTTATGATGCTTATACTGTGAATTTGTGTGTTTTTGTCAATACATTGAGCATTTACGAGCGCCAGTACTTAATTTGTAAATAAATCATTGCCAGGAGCCAGACCCTTTTCAAGAGATCATAGGAGCTTGCACCACCCATTGCGCTACAAATGACAATTCAGACTTTTTATACATAAAAATGATTTTCACCTGCCACCCAAGCTATTTTTGTAGCTTTTGGTGGCAGGCATTAGTCATTTTTTTATGTATATTGTCACAAATGTGGAGAAACAGCGCCACCTTGTGGATGGCCGTCATAAGTCCTGGTGTTGACAATGAAGTGCCGGTGCTGAGCACACGAAACCACCTGCTCAAATTAAACAAGGCTGAGCACCATGTTGCTTAGCCTGCAGCCATTTAGTATGCTCATGTTGAACCTAGCCACTTGGCCTTTTTCTCTTTAGTGGACCCTGCCTAACTTTCATGCCTGGAACAGCAAAGCGACAATTCATTGTTGAACTAGGTCAGTGTCTGGGAGCTCCTTTGCTCTTTTTCAAGGTATTTTGTACTCTTCTCGGGAGAAAGCCACACCTGTACACACCAGTACGGGTCAGATTCCGATGGCGGACAGACCTGAGTCCGCCCGACATCGGTCAGGAACTGTGACCGACCGACCCACTGTCGTCGGTTACGGCCCTGCAAGTACGTTGGTCGCAATCATATGTCACACAATGGGAGCATGCATTTCGGGTGGAATGCATGCCTGCATTGTGAAATGGAGGTGTGCAGTTCATCCCTGCACCCTGTGGCCGGCAACCCAAGGTGCCTGCCACCGGGTGCAGGGATCTACAGAGGGGCACCATAGGTGCCCCCAGGCTGCCATTCGGCTGCCTCCCATCCATGGGGGCCCTACTGGGGTCCCCAAAAGACAGTTTCCAACTGCCTTTTCGTGCCGGAAACACCGGCACGAAAAGGCAGTGAAAAACTGCCATCATACTCCCTCGGTCATAAAGAGGCGGCCGGGAGAGTACTGAAGGATTTCCGGACGGCGAACGGGCTCTCTGAGCCTGTCGTAAGCCATCAGGAAATCCGAGTCAGATTCCTTTCTGACCGAGCCCATCTGAATGGCTCAGTCAGAAAGAAATCCGGCCAGCACATTCCGATGCGGGTAGAAGGACCCTGAACGTCGTTCGGAGCCCTTCCGTCCGAAATCAGAATCGGCCCCTACGTTTTGGCTTCAGGCACGTGTGTCCTCTTTCCACTGACTATGTGCAGAACATGTATAAATGTTTGGGATATTTGTGGAGGAGTTATCATTAGATATTCACCTGCATCGGGGAGGAGAAGGGAGATCTGTCTCTCTTTGTTTATGCTTATCTTTTCATAATTGATGCTTTAGACTTTAAATTAGACTTATAGACACTTTTCATCCACGATACCTGCTGGGGCGTGAGCCTCATCTTGCTAGTGTTGTCTGTGTGTATTTGTTTTGATATCTGTAGTCCTTATTACTCATGATCAGTAAATATCCTGGAAAAAAAGAACTCCTGCCTACTCGGTACACATGCTTCGATACAACTATCTATACTTTGCAAACTTTTGTCCCTTGTTTGCAAAGATTTATGGATATAAACAGCACTGGTGCGTGCGCATTGGACATATAAAAATTGCCTTATATCTCCAAAATAACTGGATGGAAATTCACCAAAACAAGAAAAAGCACAAAATGATGGAAGGAGTGCCATGCCACAAAAATGATGTGGACTTTCTGAGGTTTCATGAATTCTAGCAGGACAAATCACCTATGGCAAAAAAACAGGTTACTTCAAAAAGTCACAGGTTTTGGGTCCTTCCTTCTCCACCGTCTGAACCATTTGACCAGTATGCACCAAATGTAACACGTTCAGAGTTTTAATTTTGAATGCAGTTTTGAAACCAAGATTGTTAATTGTGTAAATATAAACAAGAATCTTTAAAAAGTATTCTCTGTGTATTTCCAAAGTTCATGGCAGAAAGGAAATATTGACTGAAAGAAATATTTATAAAAATTAACATTCGAACCTGCAGAGAAGCGGTAACCACTTGGTTAGGCAGTCCTTAAATCCCCCTAACCTGCAGGGGGTAGAACTGTTAAACCTGACTTAAAAGAAATAGGACAAATCTCTCCGGAACCCTAAATAGATTTTAGCACTTCAGAATAGTACAATAAGTTGTAATAATGCAACAGTTCGTAAAAAGCAGAAGCACTTTTTTCAAGGACAAAGCACTTTATGGACAATAGAATTGAATCGGTTTATTAATGATCAAAAATGATTCACCATTGTAAATTTTTGATATCAGGTTCACCAAGGGATTTTATTATGATGTCTTATTTTAAGGTCAAAGCACTTCATGGATACTAAAATCGTATTCGTTTTTATCAAATGTCCAATAATGATCTATTGTTTTATATTTTTTTAATAGGTTCATAAATGGATTCTACAATGATATTTTAGGTATGTATGTGTGTTGTCTTGGTTAATGTTTTTAAAGGACTGAATACCAGAATAAACTAAAATGAATGTAGTTTAGGAAACATTTGTCAAAGAGGGACAAAATGATCAGGGTGCAACAATGAGGCTCCTCATGTGCTAAGGTGTCAACCTTCACTACAGAGATACTCTAGAATGGACAGCACAGACAGTAGCATCCGCTATCAGGCCGCAATGACTGGGCCTCAAGGACTTTTTCAATGACAAGTGAGCATAACCAGCGATCTGGCCAGAACTCACGGATACCCGTTTTTGTTACATACTTGCCTCTGCAAACCACAACACTCAGGAATATTCACAAAAAATGTGACTTGGCGTGTTCAAGATTTTTAGGATGTTTTTGTTATTATTCCAAGATTTATATTAGCCTTTTTGAGAAATGCAACAAAGTATTCAATAGTTTGTTAAAAAAAAATAACGGTCTACACATTTTCTGTGACATTTTTTGATTGAACTAAGAAATTAAAGTCGGGATTGCCCCAAGAAACAACACTCAGTGTGCTCGATAAAAATAGTTAGGCTGTGTGAGAGCACGACAGAAGAACAAATGTTTGAACAAGCCTACAGCACAGGGAACTTTTGCGCTTGCTGATGTCGTCTGTGGCTCCCCACTTCGGGGACTGGACACTGGGGTCGTGACCTGCAGCCAGTGCCTGGTGCCAAGGAGACGGACTGTCCATTGTCCAGCGCAGAGATTGCTGGAGTGTGGGCTTGGCCCTCGTGTCCAGGGCTGCGGGTCAGATGGCATGGGTAGCAGACGTCTCTTCGGGTGACGTAATTCCTGAATATCTCAAGCAGTCGATGTTTCAGCTGTGCATTGGGGAACTTGTTCCGGATGTTAAAATGGAATACAGGACTACGAGTCCCACAATGCAAAGCAAAAACTGAAATGTTTGTGCTTTTCTACAATGACTCCCAGGACCTTACGGCCTCTAATGTTTACATGTAGAACTAAAATAAATGGAAACACCACAGCACTCCTAGTAATCTCAATGTAACCATGTAGAGCTAGCAATTCAAAAAAAACATGGATCCGTAGTGTGCTCCCTTGCCACTACCTTCGGGCAGACCCATCCCTCCTTGGAAGAACGCCGCTTTCTTTGGGTGGCAGATGCCTCTTCAGGGAGCAAGGCATGGCACCCTACAGACTAGAGAGGCAAGCTATGCGTGGCTGGGCATTGGACTCTCTCAGAAGCCGAACTACACCTATTTTTCTCCAAATTAAATGAACCCTTTTTAGGTCTCGCCTCTCAATGCACAAGCGCATTGAGCAGAGCGAGACTATAGCGTCTTAAACAGACTTTACCTAACTGGGCGATTTGGTGCTGTGCCCGTGGCTTTTAGGTCAATGCGCAAGCGCATTGACCTAAAATGCGCGTGCACATCATCAAATCACCGTCTGTTCCCTCAGCCGCACTCCTCCCACACCTTTGAAGTGAAGCTTAGCTTCACTTCAAAGGCATCCGCTCCCCCCGCCCCCTGCTTCACACGTCTCACGGCCGCAAGGCCGTCTCGTATTTCTCCTCCCTCCCTCGCCTCCCAAGTGAATGCCATGCATCTGTGGGACACTCTGTTTTTGAGAATCCAGTGACTGCCTGGTTGCCATTAACTTCACTTGAGAGCACAAGCCCAGAAGAAGCACAAAACTTGTAGGATAATCGTGCTCTGACACTACAGGTTCTGTTGCTGGCTACCTTGACCAAAGCCTGGACCTGATGACATCAACTCGTGTCAGTCTTTCTTCTTGCAATGGCCATTTCCATTCACCACAGGCTGATTTGTATTCCCCAACTAGCACAATCCGTGTGGAGCGTGATTGTTTTTCATCTGCTCTGATTAGTGTGCATTTTCCGCGATTACCGCAGAATATGTTTTGCTTCGTGCTAGTCTCCCTCCCCTTACCCTTGTTGGGTTTCTGACGCCTTCGCCCAAGGGTGGGCGTCTGCTGGCTGCACCCTGCACCCTGCTCGTGGGCACCCAGCCCTTGTGTTTATTCAGCTATAAATAGAAACAGGGAAGGACAGGGGCAGATTCATCGATCGCACAATGGTTAGGATCGATAAACTGTGCAGGTCGATAAATGCAGCTCTGCTTTTTGTACGGCCACCAGAACATGTAGATCACCATCGCCTCGCCGCCCCCTCCCCCCTCCATCCCCCGTCACTGCTTTCTTTCTGGGTGGTACCCCTAGGGATGAACAGAGGCGTTGCACGGATATAATTGCTTCAATTTAGAGCAGGGCATGTCTTTTACATCTTGAATTCACTGATTTGCCGATTGTCATGAAAAGTTCATTTTATAATTCAATAAAACATTACCTACAAAAGAGTGATGGCTGTCTGAACATAGAGCTCGGTATTTACTCACATCATCCAGTCATAATAGAGGAACAATTGATAACTTTAGAACAGCTAAAAAGACTTCCAGATCGGCCTTTACCTTCCGTAGGTTCTGTGGTGATGGAATGTATGACGTTACGCATACATTCACAACGCATACCATCACAATGTCTTTTAAAACCGACTGCCCCCTCCTCCTGCTTTCCTCTGTTTCTAAAACAAACCGCCTCCCCCCTCACCACCCCAGCCGAATCCACTTTCCTGTTGAAGAAATGCCACAGATGCTTGAAGCTTTTTCTATATCTGGTGCTCTCAGAGTGTACTTTACGTATTTATTTTTCTAGCAGAGAGAAGTACACCGAAGGGCACATGTACGTTTCACAGAATTCATAAGTGTATACTCCTGTCAAATGTCAATACTGTGGTCTTGTGTGCAGCTGCATTAAACCGATTTGCATATTCTGTGGCCAGCACGCCTGTGTTCATTCACCTTTGTTTTAGGATTCAAGTTATACTCCCTTATTTCGCTGTGATCTTGTGTTTTTTTGGTAACTAAATAATGGTATTAATTACTACCAAACGCTCTCATTTTAGCAAATACCTCGCACATATTCAAACGTAAATCTCGCCATTTGCATGGAAATGTTTGCTCCAAAGACATAGCCCACTGCGTTATTTTGCAAGGACTGGAACTTGTTACCTTATTCACAACCTTCGGTATCAATCAGGCAAGTTAACTGTAAGCTGTGTCTGAGGTCTGTGGCACAAAGGCCCCTGCTGCTTCACACTACGGCCCGTGTCTCTCCCCCATCGCCGCTCTCCCCGCTCCGCCCCCTGCTGCGGCCGTTTCGCATTTCTCCTCCCCCCTCCCCACAGCAATACCCTCCGTCTTGTTCGTCTTACTGTTTGTTTTTTTGGTAACTAAATAATGGTATTAATTACTACCAAACGCTCTCATTTTAGAAAATACCTCGCACATATTCAAACGTAAATCTCGCCATTTGCATGGAGATGTTTGCTCCAAAGACATAGCCCACTGCGTTATTTTGCAAGGACTGGAACTTGTTACCTGCAATTACAACAAGAACTCCTGCTATAAACAAATTAACCCTCTGTGGTATCTTCTCTAAATTCAGTGATCGCTTCAGGTTATTCACAACCCTCGGTATCAATCAGGCAAGTTAACTGTAAGCTGTGTCTGAGGTCTGTGGCCAGAGGTCAGGCGCGCGCACACATTTTCTCTCCTACATTGCGCACATTAACCTCCTGAGTTATCCTGTCTGGTGATTTATGAATTCCTACATACGATTAATTCATTCTGAGGCTGTTTCACATATTTTTTTATTCATGTTATAAACGTGCTGAGACTTTTAAGAAATTAGAAATTTTCAGGTAAACCATATCCCATTTTAGATGCATCGCCAACCTTGCATTTCTAAAATTATTTGCCCTACAGCGGGCTGAGTCTTCTGTTCAGTTGTTGTTTCCTGTCATGTCCTCTTCAAATCACTTTTGTTCTTGCCCAAGATTGATTGATTAAGCCAGGCACAGATTTTACCGATTTTGTAATTTTAACGCGTTCTTGCCCTCCATTTGGCAGCAGTTATCCAAGAATCACATTTTTACGAGCTGCTGATTATCTTCACTTTTATTGTAAATATTTTAATGCTACTGGATTTTGTTTTTAAAATGTGTTGGTGTTGCGTCTCTCCATCAGGTTTCTTGTCTCTT
Source organism: Lissotriton vulgaris (assembly GCF_964263255.1). NCBI lineage: Eukaryota > Metazoa > Chordata > Amphibia > Caudata > Salamandridae > Lissotriton > Lissotriton vulgaris. The sequence continues at coordinate 648,783,245 of NC_141700.1, read as the reverse complement.
GAGATTATTCTATTGCAGTGATTTACTTGAATGCCGAATATACATTTCCATTTGTTCAGTTTAATTCTTTGTGGTGATCCTGCTATTTTTCTTGACCTCCAGTGGTTTTACTTATATATTTTAAGCTTTTCAATTTAATCTATATTCATTCTAACGCCCATTTCTCCTTTTTGGACTCTTATGAGTTATGAGAGACTCTTCTGAGTTATGAGATTTTTGAAAAACAGAGTTGATACTTAAAATAATATAATCAAGGGACCCGTGCCCCACTGGCATGCACATTGAAGACAGGAGCACATAAAAACATAATAGCTTCCGTGAATTTCAGGGTGACAGTGTAATGTACAGCCTGCATATTCCATTCTACATCCCTCTCACTCTACACCCCTCTCTCTACACCCCTCTCTCTACACCCCTCTCTCTACACCCCTCCCTCTCTACACCCCTCCCTCTCTACACCCCTCCCTCTCTACACCCCTCCCTCTCTACACCCCTCTCTCTCTACACCCCTCTCTCTCTACACCACGCTTACACCCCTCTCTCTACACCCCTCTCTCTCTGCACCCCTCTCTCTCTACACCACGCTTACACCCCTCTCTCTACACCCCTCTCTCTCTACACCCCTCTCTCTCTACACCCCTCTCTCTCTACACCACGCTTACACCCCTCTCTCTCTACACCCCTCTCTCTACACCCCTCTCTCTACACCCCTCTCTCTACACCCCTCTCTCTCTGCACCCCTCTCTCTCTACACCACGCTTACACCCCTCTCTCTACACCCCTCTCTCTCTACACCCCTCTCTCTCTACACCCCTCTCTCTCTACACCCCTCTCTCTCTACGCCACGCTTACACCCCTCTCTCTCTACACCCCTCTCTCTACACCCCTCTCTCTACACCCCTCTCTCTACACCCCTCTCTCTACATCCCTCTCTCTACACCCCTCTCTCTCTACACCCCTCTCTCTACACCCCTCTCTCTCTACACCCCTCTCTCTCTACACCCCTCTCTCACTACACCCCTCTCTCACTACACCCCTCTTTCTCTACACCCCTCTCTCTCTACACCACGCTTACACCCCTCTCTCTACACCCCTCTCTCTACACCCCTCTCTCTACACCCCTCTCTCTACACCCCTCTTACACCCCTCTCTCTCTACATACCCCTCTCTCTCTACATACCCCTCTCTCTCTACATACCCCTCTCTCTCTACATACCCCTCTCTCTACCTATCTCTACACCTCTATCGCCCTCACTCAATCTATCTATATATCTATTTATCTATCACCCTCACTCTATCTATCTATCTTTCGCCCTCCCTCTATCTTTTGCCCTCCCTCTATCTATCGCTCTCCCTCTCTCTATCAATCAACCTCACTCTATCTATCACACTCACTCTATCTATCAATCAACCTCACTCTATCTATCACACTCACTCTATCTATCTGTCTATCGCATGACCACAGCATCACTCAGCACCACCACAGCATCACTCAGCACCACCACAGCATCACTCAGGGGCACCACAACATCACTATGCACTACCACAGCATCACTGAACGCCAGAGCATCACTCGTCGCCACCACAACATCACTCAGCGCCACCAGAGCATCAGTCTGTGCAACCATTCAACAACAACTGGTTCAAATATGTTCTCTCAATGTTTCAAGGTTTATTACAAATGTCACAAAAAGATGTTAATATTTCACTTCTGTTCTTGGATTTTCGTCACAATAAAATACACTGAACATAATCTTCACAAAAGTTATTTAAAAAAGTTTAAGCTATTGCCATTATAAATTACAATAACTTTTTATTTAAGTATTAATTATAAAAAAAATAAAGGCCATTGTTATTTGTAATATGAATACATATAAGTCACGTAAATAAAACATATTGCATTACAAATGCTATAGGTGTCACATTTGCAAAAGTTATAACTATTGGCATTGTAAATGACAAAGCTATCAATTTAGCTATTTTAAAAACCAACACATAAATAAAATATGTGTCATTTACAAGACCAATAGCTCCAACTTTTCTAATGCGAGACCTATTGCATTTCCAATGCTTGTTAATTTGAGCTGCTGCAGCTATTTCCGGTAGGAAGGCCAATAATGCCACAACCAACCAGCTGTCAGACCACGCCTCCCGGCTCGTGGGCACGCCCCTTTGGAGTGTTCGCTCGAAAGTGTTTGATACATTTCAAGGTTCCATTGAGAAAGTAGCGGAGGAATCAAAGCGGCGGCGATCGCGGGGCTGGGAGCCGTGGGACTGGCATCGCGTGGGGTGATCGGAGCACCCCGATAGGCGCGGAGGATCAGCCGGTTATTCAGCAGGAGGTGGGAGAGCGCAGGGTACCTTCCCTCTGCTGGGTAAGGGGCAGCCGGGCTACTCTAGACTCGGAAATCCCCAGGACTGGTATATCTATTCCCCAGGGCACCCCTGGACATCACCAGAGCACCCTTTACCTGGCCTGCAGCACCCACCTTCAGAGCCCCGGGGGGGGGCTCCGCCAGCCCTGCTGCGCCCCAGCGCTGCCCCTAAAGCTCTGGCGCGGGGGGGGGGCGGACTCGGAGCACACCCTGCTCCGGGGAGTGGGTGCTACCCATGCCTCGCGGAGTTGCCTGACCCCCGCCCTGGGAATCCCTTCTGGAGGCTCCGCGAAGCCAAACTCCCCTGAACTGGCGGCAGCAGCAGCGACCCGGGCCGAGCGCAGAGAGATGTCCAGGAGGAAACAGAGCAACCCCCGGCAGATCAAGCGTGAGTACCGGCCTCCGCCGGGGGTGCCTGGGGCGGGAGGGCGGCTGTCAGTGCGCCCTGTGCACACGCACAACTTAGCTGCTCCTCACACCACGGCGGGTAGATTGGGAGCGCCCCCTACCCGAGGATGAGGTAGGAGAGGAGAGGCTGGTGCATGGGGATGGGGGGGCAAGAACAACTATGGATTAGGGGGTCGAAGGTCATTGAAGGGGGTGGGTGTTCATGGAGTGGGGGCAGGAGGTCGGGAGGGGGCAGATTGTATGGGTTGGGTGTCAGGAGCTGCCCAATGAAGGAGGAGGAGGGGGGGGGGGGTGGTCGGTGCATGGGGTGAGGGGCCGGGAGGTTAATGTATGGGTTTGGTGTCAGAAATCGGTCCGTTGAGTGGGAACATGTCGATACGCTGTAGGGAACTATTGTATTTGCTCTAAAGCTGTTAAAAGACACTCTATCTTATTGTATCCGATGCATGTTATTGCTTTTCCTTTTATTTGTAACGTGTTTTTGAAAGGACATCTCTTCTGCGTTGGTGCGTTTATTGGTTTTTGGGAAAAGGTACCGCCTCTCTCTCAAACCGAGTGAACTGTATCACAAGTTCTCCGGTTACATGTAGTCGCCAACAACTTTTAAACTTCTATTTATTCATTCTGGTAACGTACTAATATTGAATACTCCCGCGTTGATTATAGCACCTACATGCCACCGGAACTGCCTCGGTGCGCTTGTACAAACCCACGCCCTTTGTGGCTTATCGTGGCAGCAGCCAAGCTTTGTAAACTAGGCGTGCTTCGGAAGCACAATGTGTTATTGTATGTTGTTTGTGAAGGAGGGCCCCCTCCTCGCTCCGCTGGGTAATGCCCCCCCCCTCCACCCGCGAGAGTATCTAGCAGACCTTGCCCCCCCCCCCCCCCCCCCCCCCCCTCAGATCCCTGGCTGGATAGCAGGCCCTGATCAGCAGCCCTGATAGCGTTCACATATTCCATTAATGCAGCAGCGCCGATACCATCTCGGAGTCGGGACAGGGGGCTGGGGTGCTTATCTGGCAGCCCCGGCTCCCATTCATTGCATTAAACAGAGCGTCTGGCGGGGGGAAGAGGCTTGAAAAATGCGACGCTCAGTAATTTATCCCCCCCCCCCCCCCCCCCAGTCTCTCACAGCTGGCACGATGTTATCATGCTTCCCCCGAGATATTACTTTTTTATTTTATTTTTTACATGGTGCCCGGGTCTTCATCCGAGCGGTGGTACGGGCCATTTCTCTTCAACACCAAGGGCCTGTGCCGCGGGGCTTGTCGCTTCGATGCGCTGTCAGTGACACAGCTGTTCTGAGGATAACACTTCAGAAGGACGGCAAGGTCCGTCAACCCACCGAGTTGTGGAAGAGACAATAATAGCTCTGCCGCAGGCGCACGAGTCCGCCAGGCTACCTAATACACGCCTGGAACTGGAGAAAGTTGGCTTCTGAAGCACGAGAGGCGTAAGGGGGGGGCAGTGTTTTTTCCCGGAAGGGGGTCGTGGCGTCAAGTGGCCCTTGCGTTGCAGAGACATGGTGTGTCACCAACAGGGCAGGCACTAGTGAGGAACCTTCGCAAAGCAGGAACTGTGATGGGATATGTGCCCCCGCTACCCTCAACTCCCACCCCCCACACACAACTTACTGAAACTGCAGGTCGCCGGCTCCCTGTGCCAGATTATACACTGATAGGAAACAACAATTTGGAGACTGTAAAATCAGCGAGCGATAAAAACGAGAAAACCCGAGCCTTATCTGCCCAGGGATATAATTGCAATCCGCAAAAGTTTCTTATCTGGCTGTCTGAGGTGCCTGCATCGGGGGTGATGTGGAACGGACGCCCCTGAAAGGGAGGGGTGTGGGGCTCCCCCAACTCAATGTCTCGGTCTTTCCGACGTTGGCATTGATAAAGCCCAGAGCTGTAACTCGTTACCAGGGAGCGAGGGGTGTAGCCGCTGCTTTGGAGAGTCAGCGTTAGCGCTTCTTCAGCGGGTAATGTGTTTTGGAATCTAGGCGCGTGATCGGCCTCTTCGGACGAACCCCACACGTGAAAAGAGGCGCAGAGACAAACATGCCGAAACAGAAGGATGCGCCGAGGGTTTCTAAGGAAAATATGAAATTGCACGCACTCTCGTTGCAGTGCTCGTGCGCGCTTCCCTTTTATAACCACTGCATACGGGCCTTAAAGTGCCGGCACTCTGCTTGCCAAATAAAGTGTATTTGCTCCAGTACCTTTCCGGTTAAAGCGCAGCGAACAACTAAAAGGGAAACGAGGCGCTGTGCGGATGTCTGTAAATAAGGAGGCGCTAGGATGAAAAGAGGTGCCGTGGTGGACCTACAGTGAGGTTTTAGGTGTGCACATGGAGAGTACACGTACCCCACGCGGGCTGTCCAGAGTGCAATGGGGGGGGGGGGGGGGGTGTACAGTTCCTATAGAACACGCATTTCTAAGTACTATTTTGGCTGTGCATGACAGGAAGTGTGAACATTTATCTGCCGATCCTGGGTAACCTTGTATAAAGTGACGTCACGGTAGTCCGACTGTACCCTGTATATGTGCCGATGCTTGCTTGTGCAAATACCTGTACCTCTGGATACTTGTATTATTGGTACCTAGAAACGTGCCAGTATGTATTTGTCAAACATACATACCTGGTGTGTGTGGAAAAAAAAATATATATATACTGTGCCTGTTCCCTATAGATCTGCCAGTATGCCCGTGTGAGATGGTCTCTGGATATATATATATATATATAATTATACACACACACATATATAATACTTTTGGGATGCACATTATCTCTGGCTAGTATAATAACGCACTTGTACGACCTACTACATATCCATGTGGTAATGTATATTTTTGAAATACGAGCACCGGTAGGTATCATGAATATCGCACCTGTGCCACCAGGTCCATATAGCTGTGCGTGTGTTCACTTTTTAAATAAATGGACCCCATAGATAGTGTATCACACTTTATTCCAGGTGGTCCATCTTGGCATACAGACACGTGCTTAATGAATGCATGAACCACAGCCTGTTGTAACGTCACACATGTACCAAGAGGTTTTCTTGAGTAACTTCTACCTCTGTGTTGTGAATAACCATAGCAATTGTACGTGGCAGGAGTACACCTGTGGAACACATGCTCCTCTGCGTAGGGTGTTACATCTGTTATAGGTGGGCCATGTAGATGTGTAGGTGTATTCTTGTGGAAGACATGCACCTGTGTGTAGTGTGTTACCACATTTATGGTAGGTTGGCCATGTAGACGTGTAGGTGTATTCTTGTGGAAGACATGCACCTGTGTGTAGTGTGTTACCACATTTATGGTAGGTTGGCCATGTAGATGTGTAGGTGTATTCTTGTGGAAGACATGCACCTGTGTGTAGTGTGTTACCACATTTATGGTAGGTTGGCCATGTAGATGTGCAGGTGTATTCTTGTGGAAGACATGCACCTGTGTGTAGTGTGTTACCACATTTATGGTAGGTTGGCCATGTAGATGTGTAGGTGTATTCTTGTGGAAGTCATGCACCTGTGTGTAGTGTATTACCACATTTATGGTAGGTTGGCCATGTAGATGTGTAGGTGTATTCTTGTGGAAGTCATGCACCTGTGTGTAGTGTGTTACCACCTTTATGGTAGGTGGGCCATGTTGATGTGTAGGTGTATTCTTGTGGAAGACATGCCCCTGTGTGTAGTGTGTTACCACCTTTATGGTAGGTTGGCCATGTAGATGTGTAGGTGTATTCTTGTGGAAGTCATGCACCTGTGTGTAGTGTGTTACCACCTTTATGGTAGGTTGGCCATGTTGATGTGTAGGTGTATTCTTGTGGAAGACATGCCCCTGTGTGTAGTGTGTTACCACCTTTATGGTAGGTTGGCCATGTAGATGTGTAGGTGTATTCTTGTGGAAGTCATGCACCTGTGTGTAGTGTGTTACCACCTTTATGGTAGGTTGGCCATGTAGATGTGTAGGTGTATTCTTGTGGAAGTCATGCACCTGTGTGTAGTGTGTTACCACCTTTATGGTAGGTTGGCCATGTAGATGTGTAGGTGTATTCTTGTGGAAGACATGCCCCTGTGTGTAGTGTGTTACCACCTTTATGGTAGGTTGGCCATGTAGATGTGGAACACATGCACTTCGGTCTTGTGTGTTACTACATGTATTGAAGGTGGGCCATGTAGACAAGCAGGGGTATATGCGTGGAACACATGCCCCTCTGCGATGTCTATTATCACGATCATATAAGACCGGGATAAGATACCTACATCCTGACAGAACTTACTTGGAAAAGGGCTGGTAGGGAGGCGCAGGAAGTGACGTTTTGAATAGGAAGTTACACCTTCGCTTCCCGAGTGCGTACCTTTGTGCGTCACATGATAGAGTGCCAAGGATGCTGCTCCCTGTCTTAGCCTCGAGTGAAGTGAATGAGTGTGTGTATGAGATGGATGAATAGACTGCGATAAAGTACAGAGCATCCACGTTGTGGCTGTACCAATCTGGTCATATCCGCGTGACAGTTTTCAAGTCCAGTGTGATTCACGCGTGTCGCCACATCTGCCCAATCATCCAGCGCGCGTGGCCTCCCTCGGTACCACTGCCTGCGGTGGAGCCTGTAAGTGACACAGAGTGCAGGCCTCTCTTGCTGCAGTGTCTGAAGGCGCCTTGTATCCGGAACCAGAAGTACTGATTCCGGTCTGGAGCCAGTCAGTGGGCGTGGCACCTTGACCTGGAGAGGAGTGTGCGTCATAATCCATGCCCTGGCTTCATGTCTGTGCCCTGAGGGGGGAGATAAGCGCAGTGACAGAAACTCTTGGCCGAGGTGGAAAGGTCAGCCAGGCACAGAGCCCAGGGGCCCCTGAGGCAGTTGTGAAAGAAGTCAGGCTGTCTGAAACCTGACATCTAAGTCGGAATGACGGGCTTGTCAAATAATGTGTGCTTTAGCGAAATGTGCCTCTACACCCCATGTCTGGTTATAGGTGCATTACATATGGGACAAAGCACATGTAGTGCGCTAACCAGTATCAGGCCGGTTCTGGCACCATAGTAGCTGAAGCTACAAGCCAGGTCTGATGTTGTGTGAGGGGCCGCAGGCCGACCCTGGCAGTACAGAGATGTAGGCAGATGGCTGCCTGATTCTGCCCTCCGTGGAGGCCAGGCACCAGGCCTAGCCTGACTTCATTGGAGCCGAGACAGCAGGCCCAGTCTGATGTCACTGGAGGCCAGGGACCAGGCCGAGTCTGACGTCATTGGAGGCGAGGCACCAGCCCGAGTCTGATGTCAGTGGAGGCCAGGCACCAGGTCTAGCCTGACTTCATTGGAGCCGAGACAGCAGGCCGAGTCTGATGTCAGTAGAGGCCAGGGACCTGGCCGAGTCTGACGTCATTGGAGGCGAGGCACCAGCCCGAGTCTGTTGTCAGTGGAGGCCAGGCACCAGGCCTAGCCTGACTCAATTGGAGCCGAGACAGCAGGCCGGATCTGACGTCACTTGGAGCCATTCAGCCAGCCGAGAATGACGACATGCCATGGCTCTGAACTCCATGGTAGCTGAATATAACATGATATTGAATGCGAATTGTTATTTGACCCTTTCTAGGAATACAATATATGACCAACCAAAAGAGCTTCAAGAAACACACCATGGAGAGCGAGGCTTTGGCTGCTCCCGCATCTAAAAAAGTGCTTGTGTTTACATTTTTGTCTTGTGGCAAGTTTATGCCCAATGTAGCTGGTCGCTGAGATGGATGTATGACGTTACAACGCATACTTTTACAACGCATACCTTTAAAACGCTTTTTTACAACGCAACATCCATTACAACGCATGCCATTACAACAAATTTTTAAAAACTACCTTTACAACACATTCCATTACATCGCATACTACCTTTACAACGCATAACATTACATTGCATGTAAGGTAAGTATTGGATAGTGTAGGGGTAAAAATTACTATTCTAACTCCAGGGGGTGCAACAGTAGGGTAAGTGTTGGATAGCGTATGGGTAAAAATTACTATTCTAACTCCAGGGGGTGCAACAGTAGGGTAAGTGTTGGATAGCGTATGGGTAAAAATTACTATTCTAACTCCAGGGGGTGCAACAGTAGGGTAAGTGTTGGATAGTGTAGGGTTAAAAATTACTGTTCTAACTCCAGGGGGTGCAACAGTAGGGTAAGTGTTGGATAGTGTAGGGGTAAAAATTACTGTTCTAACTCCAGGAGGTGCAATAGTAGGGTAAGTGTTGGATAGTGTAGGGGTAAAAATTACCATTCTAACTCCAGGGGGTGCAACAGTAGGATAAGTGTTGGATAGTGTAGGGGTACTATGTGTTGTAATGCTATGCGTTGTAATGACTGCGTTGTAATGACATGCGTTGTAATGACATGCGTTGTAGTGTCATGCGTTGTAGTGTCATGCCTTGTAGTGGTTGCGTTGTAATGGCATGCGTTGTAATGGATGTTGCGTTGTAAAAGTTTTGTTGTAAAGGTAGTGTGTTGTAAAAGTTGCGTTGTAAAGGTTGTTTCCCGCTGAGATGGTTACGGCGACAAGCCAACGATCGAAGCTATACGCCTGAGCTGTTTATTGTGAAAACTTATGACAAAGATACTAGGCTTGATATATTTATGGTAAAAAACATGTATGTTCAAGCCAGTCAAAATGTAATGGTGTAGTGTTATTACAGTGTCTTCAAGCTTGTGTTAGATCTATTGTGTTAGATGGACTCTCACAAATGAGTGCAGTAGGCAAGGGGTTTGATGCACCCAGCCTCTGACAAACCCTGTGTACAGAGGATATAACGTTAGTCAATCCTCGATAACCCGTCTTGGGTGCGCATGTATGTTGGTTTGTCAACTCTAATTTTGCACGTATTTGCAATTTTATGATTGGATGATGGTTGCTTTGTGGGAAAGCTTATGCTCGGTTCAGTAGGCCCGAAGTGGTGTGGTGACAAGCCAACGAGGAAGGCTATTGGCTTGACTTGTTCATTGGGTAAAGCTATGTCTTTGTTATGTCAATTTTAAAGAAAACCAGCAGACCTTATTTATCCTTTTATGAAAAGCATGGAATGCCTTAGATCACTCTAGAAAGTACGGGGCTTGGCTACACTCTTACAAACATTCGAGATATAGGATTTTCAGGGTGTCTATCCTTGTTATGTACTCTTAAACGGGTAATGTATTGTTTTGACAACTTTAATTTTGTCGATTTACTGCTTTATGACGATATGCTTTTCTTGTGGCAAAGCTTGTACTTATTTCAGTAGGTTTCAGTTAGTTATGCTGATAAACTGATGACTGATACTACAGGCCCGATTGATTCATTGTGGAAATGTTTTCAACCTGCCATGGGTCTAACGTCTATTTTGCAAAATTATGAAAAAAACAATAGACCTCGCTTATTGTGAAAAAATATGTTAAAGCCTATAGGTGTTTAAGGTAGATTTTTAGTAGACGGTGTTAAAGGCTGTAGACGGATAATGTGGATCGGGCAGGAAAGTACTATGTGCAGGGTATTGTGATGTCATAGCTTTACTGTTACTGATCATAGTATTTCTCTAGTGTCCCAATTGTGACAACAGCACATCTGTGATGTCATGGCTGCACTGTTCTCTCAGCTGGGAAGTGATCAATATGTTTCAATGCTTCTCCTGTTGCTGAACCGTGGAGCGTTCTGACGACATTATGATCAACCACAAAGCCATTGGCTGAGAGGTTGCTGATGTCCTTCGTAGTCTTTTTCTTATATTTTGTGCAAACATTACATATTTACAGTTTTATTTATTGTTTAGCAATCCAGCAAGGGGCTGTGGTGACGAGATAAACCTCAAAGCCAAAAATATGTAGTTTGTGAATACCACCAGAACTCCGACAAAGCATTTTTGGACCATAACCCCTGGTGATCCTTTTTCGTTTTTTTCCTGCACAGCGCTTGCGTTGTGCTTAGGGAAATCTATTGTTTTTAATATAAATCATAAAAGGGGCTTACATCCCACCCCCTTGCTTTACTGGCTTTTCATTAGTTCCTGTGATTGACACTTACTTTTTCTCCCTTTCTACTAGCTGAAGCATTTTTTCTGCATTTACCAATGCTTGTTCCTAGTCTGCTTCTCTTATCAGTTTCCCGTAGCAGAAATACTGTTAACATCCGCTTTGGTGGAACTAATTTTTGTAAATAAAGTTTGGCCTTTTTCTGCTTTTTCGTCTTGTTTGATACTTTAAATTAAATTACCAGATTTCTGTAGCGCAGTTTATCACCTGGAGAGATCAAGTTATTTGCCCAGAATGTCGGGATGTTGCGCCGCTGAGACTCAATCCGGGATCCCCAGCTGCACCCTCTCCTCTTCTATGAAACTTGTCAGGTAGCTCTTGCCTTAGTCCCAGCATATTTTTTCGTGACGTTTTGCCTCTTTCTGCATTTTCAGCTTAGTGGAAACTTTAAATTAGCAGATTTATATCACGTAGGCGAAAGCGATGCATTACCAATGCTTATTTAATTTAGTTGATTGAGACTTTCCATTGGTTCACATTTGTAATTCATGGTAATATCAATCATGTGAATCACAGGTTTGAATCCTCATATGGATTTGCCATAATAGTAACAAATAATAAGTATTTCATGTATCACTTGTGTTATTTATGAAGAGTGTTCCCAAAACTTATATTTCACAAAAAATAAGCCAGTCCCATGGATCACACATTTTCCACCATTCAAACACCTTAAACATTCCTTAAAGCACAGTTTAAAAATGATGCACCAGTAATGTGTTCTGGTTCTGTAGCACCCTTCAGAGGAAGTATTTGTAATGTCTTGATGTACATGCAATGTCTTATAGCCCTATGGAGTGTACACATTTTTGTACTGGGTGATGTGTTATGGGCATGTTCTACCTTTACTTGGTCTCTAGTGAACTATATAAACCTCTACAAATCAGATCATTCAGTGGCAGGTAATGTCCAAAGGCATGTCCTATATTAGGCTCTCACACTAAATCTATTTTGTGGCATAACCCTTAAAGAAGTAATAGGGCAGCTGTCTTAAATGTTGATTATAACTTTGGACATTTTTGTTTTATTCGCAGAGTGCGCTTCATACTCTGTGCCTTAAATGCTGCACTAAATTAGAATTTGGGAACATTTATTGTTCACGTGAATTACCTTGCCTCCTCTATGGTGTTTAAGCTATCTAAGGAGCGACTCCCTCAAAAAGCTCTGTATTGCTCATTGGCACCTTGTTTTTCTTGGGGCGCAGATCTCCATTGACAAAACAAGGCGGCACTTCAGATGGCTCTCTCATCCAGAAATATTCCTTTTAATCTGATATCCCAAATATCCCTTTGGTTTGTCAATTCAGGATGTCCCGCTTTAGGAATATCCCAGCTCTCAGGCCGTCCTTTATATCTTTTTTTTTTCTTCTGCAGGGGTGGATCTCATCAGTGTGACCTTACACCAATGTAGAAATAAACAACCAAAGCAAGGTCGCAAGGCATTGTAGGAAAATCCAAGGAGGAGTTTGCCATCATGAAGAGGGCAGGATGGAATATGGGATGAACGAAGCTCTGATTAGATACAAGATATATTATCCTCAAAGAAACGCCCTATTGCTTCCATGATCTCTTCCTCATATGAACCCGTTCAATCTGATGAGGTGTGTACGCTGTGAAACGGAATCCGAGCATTAATCCCACTGATGTAGCCCTGTCCAAAGCTGTGAGTCTTGATTTCATGCAGTACTCATATGTTATCCTCGGCCTTATGAGTGTGTGCCCCAGCCATGGAGATAGCACCTGCATGTCTGAAAAGGCTGAAGCAACCAATAATCTACCATACATTTCCAGCCAATTACAAACAAGTACATTCTGAATTTCCTATGTCATGTAAAATACTCAAAGAAAGTCGCAAAACCGAATCTGGGCTTTTGTGAAACCTCCCAACCTCTTAACCTGCAGTCATAGAATAAAGTAATGAGAAGGTGCAATCTGCTTTGACTGACAGCTAAAAAGACAATGTCATTACCCTTGACAAAATCAACTGGGCTACAATCTTCTCATGAACCTGCTTGCAAGAAATGACTTAGTCTAGCACAATCTGTCTTAAAAGATTTAATTATTCATTGCCAGTGGCACTTTATTTCGGCAGTGCAATATCGCATCCAGTAAAAGACGATACTATGCTGTTTATTGGGTGTTTTATTATCTCCGTTCCTAGTTGCACACCTCAGAATAGGGTATAACACAGTAAAACTCCTTGTTTGTCCTGTACCAAGTTGCAGATCTCTGAATATTGAAGCATTCGCCCTCCCAAATTCCATCATAATTGACCATAGGGACTTAGGCATTGTTAGAGCTGGGTGGTAATTTCACAAGACCGTGTTAGGTCCAGAGGAGAATCTAGTGGTGGAGTTAATCACAAGGGAAGCAGGGGACATTCATATTTGATGATGGATTCTCCTCTTCTGGGTTTAGCATTTGCTCTAGAAATGTGTCAGCTTTCCATTACCACCAAACTCTAAATTAGGCTACAAGATTATTATTAAAAATTATTAAAAAATGTTATAAAGTGCGTAGTCACCCGTAAGTATCCCAGCGCTAAGATCAGTACTACTACAGGTCAGCAGGGCAGGAGGGGGACAGGATTTAAGGGAAGAGGTGGGTTTTCAATCGCTTTCTGAACCGAAGATAGTTGGGTTCAGTTCTCAGGTCACGGGGTAAAGCATTCCAAAGACGTGCAGTGTGGACCGAGAAGCGCCTTCCACCTGTTCGGGCCTTCTTTGACAAGACAAAATCCTCGTCCACTTACGGAACAAAGCTTGGTACCAAATGTACCCAGACAGTAATTTGGCATGTGTCACCGGATGAGGAAATGATTATATTAGTCTAATCTGCTCCGCCCTCTTCCCCCGCGCCTTGAGACCCTTGAAACCCTGATTTATTTATTGATTGATTGATTAATACATGCAGAAGCGGGCAACATTCTGGGTCCCAACTAGGTCTATTGTTCAGGCAACGCTAAGACACCCTGCCTACCAGATTTCAAAATATTTAAACACTGTGGTGGATCGACAGGAGCACAATTGTCCACACTTCTAGAACCCAGTCTCTCCATCCAGGAGGCAGGAGACTAACTCCACAACCCTCTGGATAGATGACCTGGCAAAGCAGAAAGTATCACCAGTGGCTGGATTCTCCTTTGTGACATGCATTCGATGTATGTCCAACTTTCCCTCTACTTCTGCTCGATTAATGACTTTTGTTGTTAACTTTAGCCTGCCTGTCACCGAACCTGTGATTACCCGTCTACTGCCTAACTACTCTGGCCATCCTAATCTAACACGTGGCACATAGCCACCAACCCACATCCGCTGTCTTTTGTGCTTAGTGACCGAAAGAAAGCTCCGAAATAGATTTTAAAAGTTCCTTTTTTTTAAAGGGAAAAAACTGCAAACTAGCTAATTTTAGTAGTAGTACAAAGCTTTATTTCGATATGAAATATCTTAAAAAACACATGGCAGTTAAAATACAAACTAGCTAATTGAAAGCCTCACTAATTAATTTAGCCATTCAAAAATAGATCACGTTTATAATTCTTATAAACTCTGAGGTTTTATGTGTCTTAACAGTTTGACTAAATACATTTGGTAGAAATCCAGACCTCGAGTCCAGAAGTGTTCAAAAGTTGGTGGCTGTTCTTTTTTCACACCCTATTAGGAAATATTGAACTGTAACATTGGACTAGCATTGCAGCATACTGTCCATGTGTTAGCATTTCACTTATAAACGTGTTTTGGGATTTCTAGAAATACAATAACGGGAACATAGGACAGGGCCATTACTCTCCAGCCATGTCCACACCTGCATCTTACTTTACACTCCCAATTGTGTCCTTGCCTCTCACTAATTTTGTGCACATTTGCGTAATAAACTCTTGTGTTTCATTGTTAGCTATTCAGTCTATCTCTGCTCCCAAACAAGGACAATGTTTTTGGGGTAAACCTTCATGGACACCTACCCAATGGAATTGCCATAATTTAATGTTATCTTTCACCATTCAGTTTTGATATTTCTGCTTCACTCTTTTATAGACTATGGGCTATTTACAAACTCCATGTTTTATGTTTAGTAGTACTACTAACATACTACTAGATGCTATTCACAAACCTATGTACGGAGACCTCTTCCTCGCCTATCTTTTCTGTGATGGGACCTCCAACCCAACTGCGGAGGTCTCTGCACTAAAGTCTAGGATTTAATCGGAACAGGGTCAAGACTGATTTGCATATCAGTGGGTCCAAACCGAGGTGGCATGGTGGGCAAAAAATACGATGGATTAGGATGTGGCCTGAGGGATTGCCATGGCAGAGATTAATTCAAGCTTTCCATTTATCACCTTGTTTTTGATACCCAAAAAATTGAATGGCAATAAAACTATTATTTTATAGAATATTTTTATACCTTTTTTTTAATTAAAAAATGTGGACAACTTAATTCTGCACATCACATTTATTGGTTTTTCATAATATATATAATCATTTTACTTTAGGTGGGAATTTTTTTAATGTATATTTAGAAAATGTAATTGAATATATTTTAATCAATCAAATTTTGTAGTTTGTTTCACATGTCCATTAAATATACAACATTATTTTACACGAATGTTGATCATTTCCTGTACTTTACTATGGGGAGATCTCCACCTTGGTGGTGAGGACATATTCCTACTTGAGAAACGGTCCCAGTAGTAACTTTACACTCATAAATTTGACTCTGGCCCTATTTCCGGGGTGGAGGCATTCTAGTCTACACTTTGTAGTAAATTTGCACTAATGTAAGAGTAAATTTACCGATTTACCCATATGTAACTCTATCTTGGCAACAATCGTGTGTCTGGCTGGACCTTTCTTTGGCAGCTGCCTAGGGTATCACCTGTAGGAGGTGCCATATATCCCGCAAAAGCACTAATAAGGCCTCGTTGACAAGGGAAGTGACGTCACAATGCGCGTGCCCCTCCGTTTGCTGTCTGGTGTTAGTTCAGCGTTTATAGTGGACTCTAACTTAGTAACATCCGTTTGTGTTTGCTGTAGAGAGGGAGGTGGAATGGGGGAGACGGTGACAGAGGTGATAAGTACAATGAGGTGTAGAGGACTACAATTTGAGTGAGTCTGTTTTAATGCCCCAAATATTCTTTTTTTTGCCCCGCCACTCATGCTTAAAGAGTCGAAGAGCTGACCTCTAAACTCCCATGTTGTGTATCTCTGAACTGACCATCGTTGTATCTGGAAGGTGCTAGAGTCGCCGTAAAGTATTAATTTATGGAGTTTTTTTTGAAGTCTACAATTTTCATGCTTTATATGCTACTTTTATTTTAGGAGAAGTTAGAATCGTGGGCTATTTTAAGTCTTCCGGTCTATCATCCTCTATAGCTGACATGGCAGTACCTGAAATCCACGAGAAAGCTCAGTGCATTGAAAACTCGCAGGTCTCCGATTCGAAGCCTCAGAGGGGCCCAGTTTGCCTTTCATCCTTCCAAAACACCAACTCTTATGCATAACAGCAGTCTGTGCAATCTTTGTCAAGAGGCAATGCCAAGAAGAGGCATTATATAAGCAAGCTGCAGATTCGCCAAACGCCTTGAATAATAGCTGGCAATGATATCTTGTTCCCAGCCTCCAATATCATACGTTGTCTTGTCTCAAGCAGTGTTAAACTTGGTACACAAAAACAAGCCTCGCGTCATCACAGCGAGATTTGAAAACCGCCTTGTTTCCGTTTATTAGAGACCTGGAAAGCGCTGTGAAGTCACCGAGCATTGTTGTGCTGCACTTCCGGCGCCTTTCCTGTTCCCTTGTGGGAGCGCCAGGCGAATTCGAACAGGTGGCGCCGGAGCGTGCACCAGACGTGAGCATCCCAGGTGGGCGTGTCAGACAGCGACTAAAAAAAGAGTCCTTAGGGCTTCACTGATAGCCACTCTCTGTATGAGATATAACGCTGACTGTACCTTTTTGTTTTGGGACTTTTTTTGGCAGGGGGTGATGAGCATACCAGTAGCACCTGTGTTCTAACTTTTGCGCATGCGTCTTTGGCCTCTGGCTATCCTGTGTTGGGCGTCAATGTCGGAAAGCATCGAAGCAGCGTAGTGCATGAGTAGCCCCGACACACCACGTGATTGGTGGGCTTCCATGCTTCCTGCTTAGTTTGTTGTTGAGCAGAAGAGTCTTGACTTTGATGGGCAGTTGAACTGGGAGATAAGGGGAAGTGTTTCCCATTGGTGTTTACTGATAACCAATAGTTGTTTGCTTCTGTACAGTTTAGGGGATGTCTTACTATTCCCTTAGTATGTCTGGTGTCCCTCATCCAGAAATCTTTAGCATGCAGACTCGATCAGTAATGAATAAATTAACAAGACATTTTCCAACACCTGTATGGATGGGCGTCTTGTACCTGTAGGGGTTTCTTTGTGGCTTGTGAAACAGTTACCAGGAGCAGAGTCGCTGGAAAGCTTAGAAGAAAGTGGGTGCTTGTGCTATGGCCCATAGCTAAATAGACCTTTATTCCCCCGCACTTTAGGGCTGCCTCATAGCCCTGGGAATTCAGGAAAGAACTTAAGACCTGGCTGTTCGAATAAACTGAGAACCTTGAAGCAGCTAACAACTCAGCGCCTTGAGACCCTCAGAGGTGATTTGCCACGCTTTACAAATCCTGATAGATTGACTCCAGATGTGTAAGGATAGGCCCATGAGGGCAGCTATAGTTTTCACCTATATTTTCACTCTTACGCGATACATGCAGTCACTATCTTTGAAAACTTTGCATAATGGCAAATAAAATGTCAATCAACGCACTTACGAAAAAATAACGCAAATGTTCCTAGTTTTTGTCGCACTTAAAATCTCGTGAATCAATTAAAAAATGAAATAAAAAATCGCGAACAGTGTGCCGTTCTGTGAAAAGACACATTGCACAATCATACCGTGACATAAAAAGTAAAAATACATCTTTGCACTCTAGACATTAGAATTCTTCACTATGAAACAGTCAGGTCTATTGGCTTTGCCCCCATCTGAAAATATGATCTGAGCGCTCAGCTTCCGAGTTAACACAAACCAGGGCCCGCTTCTAAGCCCTATCAGTATGGGAGATCTGTTTTTGTCTCTCTGAGATCAAGTCTGAGCATCTTGCTGGAAAAAAAGCAGAACTGAAAACTTGAAAAAAGCCTGAGATGTGAATCTGCAGAGAGCTTTTTACAAGTTGGCTGAAGTGATACTCGCATACTTGTAAGATAATGGGGTCGCCTCTGTGTTAGAACTGGATAGTTTGGCCCTTGTTTTCACCCTACGTTTATGTTCCTCGTATATCAAACGAGGGCAGGGGCCTTCGTGCTGGTGCATGCCGGGAAGCACAGCACTGACCGCTGGAAGCTGTTATCTGTTTTTGGCTATCTTCATCTGTTTGAGATCAGCAACAGCTCGGTTATCAGTTCTCTGCATCTCTGAATAAAAAGGAAGGAGCCGGAGAAGCAAATAACAGGCTCCACCACCCCCCTCTTTCTGCAGTGCTAGCCCCGCCCTGTCCAAGGCAGCTGGCAGAGCTCCACCCCTCACCCCCACGCCTTGTGCACCTGGTAGTCCCAGAACCCAGCAGGTAAACTGGGAGTTACCCTGGGAAACCTTACTCCCAGGCCCTATCAGGGCTACTGGCAGCCCAAGCTCTTGCTCTAAGGCAGCTGGCATGCGCTGCCTCCTTTGGGGCACATAATCCTGTGCCTGCCAGGGCTGAAGGCAGCCCCAGACCACCCCCCCCCCCTGCACCTGGTGACTGTACCACCAGCATTCCAATCCCTACCTGTCTTCAGAAACCATCCTACCTCTGACCAGCCACAGCCTATCAGCTAGCATCTACTGCACAAAAACATCTCCCAGTTCCAACCAGCAACCGCACTGAAAAAAGTTAGTCAATAACACATAATAACCACTGCACTGCAAGCAGCCGCTCCAACCATACACTGCACTGGAAGAGGTTACCAGCCTGAAACATAACCACTCCACTGAAAATAGCTGCTCCAACCAATATCCACTGCAGTGAAGGAGATTCCACCGCACTGAAAACACACGGCGGTACTAAGAAGGGACTACTAAGCCTTTTGACCAATAAACAGCCACAGTGTATAGTAGACAGTGACACAAGCCAAGGAAAAATGTGGGTGGAGAGTGGGCGGAGCTTCAAGTCCCCACCTCAATATAGCATGCCTCATAGACAGCGCGTGCGCTGCCCCAGCTCAACCTAAACACATTAGTAAGTTCTGGCACAAACTCGAAAAAAAGCTTTTGTGCTAACACATCACTCATCATTGTTCGCAGGGGTTTCCTGGTAAGACCAGTGCCTGGCCCTCGACTATGCACGTGCCTGGCCCTCGGCTATGCACGTGCCTGGCCCTCGGCTATGCACGTGCCTGGCCCTCGGCTATGCACGTGCCTGGCCCTCGGCTATGCATGTGCCTGGCCCTCGGCTAGGACCGTGCCTGGCCCTCGGCTAGGACCGTGCCTGGCCCTCGGCTAGGACCGTGCCTGACCCTCGGCTAGGACCGTGCCTGACCCTCGGCTAGGACCGTGCCTGACCCTCGGCTAGGACCGTGCCTGACCCTCGGCTAGAGATCTGTGCCTGGGTCAGAAGGTACAACCACTAGCATTCCAGTATTCCTGAATGACTTGGTGTTGCAGGCATCAACCAAAACGTTTATCTAAGCCCCAACAGATCTTTGCCTGCGCCCCCAACATAACCTTTGTCTGCGCCCCCAACATAACCTTTGTCTTGGCACTACACATTATTTTGCTTTGCCTCCCAAGAGACCTATGCCGCCTAAAATATCCTACGATGTCCCACAGAGAGGCAGTGTTGTGACCCCTGATCGACCTTAGATGGGCACCGCCCACCCATGCACACTGCCCTGTAGCCCCAATCCACTCTCATACTGAATGAGTCTAACCCTGTCATTGCTTCCCAAAAAGCCCTTATCCTTAACCCCAAAAATTTGTTTCGCGCTTTCACTTTTGCTCTCGCTCTCTCTACCTTACTCTGTTTCTCTGCTCCCTCACCCTGTGTAAACACAGGACCGGACCCTGTAGCCCCCCCCCCCCCCCCCCCCCTGCAACTCATCATAACTCACCTGGTGTGAGCGGAAGTTGATGATGTGCCTCTACTTCCAAGTGTGGTTGTATTTTTATAGTTGGCGGTTTGTGGGTCAGCCCACTCTCCTGAGAACTCTGTGGGAGACCTGTACAGTACAATGGCAGCTGGCACCACGTGTGATCTGCGTTCAATGAGATGAAAAACCACAGCCAGGAGGCGAGAGCTCCCTCCGGTGCTAACTACAGAGGGGAGCACACAGGTGAGGTACTTACTGCAGAGTGGAGAGCACACGTGAGCACTCTCCCTGAGGTACTGCAGAGGTGAGCACACACGTGAGCACTCTCCCTGAGGTACTTACTGCACAGGAGAGCACACACGTGAGCTCTCTCCCTGAGGTACTTACTGCAGAGGGGAGCACACACGTGAGCACTCTCCCTGAGGTACTTACTGCAGAGGGGAGCACACATGTGAGCGCTCTCCCTGAGGTACTTACTGCACAGGAGAGCACACACGTGAGCGCTCTCCCTGAGGTACTTAGTGCACAGGAGAGCACACACGTGAGCGCTCTCCCTGAGGGACTTGCTGCACAGGAGAGCACACACGTGAGCGCTCTCTCTGAGGTACTTACTGCACAGGAGAGCACACACGTGAGCGCTCTCCCTGAGGTATTTACTGCAGAGAGGAGCACACCCGTGAGGTACTTACTGCAGAGTGGGGAACACACGGGAGCACTCTCCCTGAGGTACTGCAGAGGGGAGCACACACGTGAGCGCTCCACCTGAGGTACATACTGCACAGGGGAGCACACATGTGAGCGCTCTCTCTGAGGTACTTACTGCACAGGAGAGCACACACGTGAGCGCTCTCCCGGAGGTACTTACTGCACAGGGGAGCACACACGTGAGCGCTCTCCCTGAGGTACTTACTGCACAGGGGAGCAAACACGTGAGCGCTCTCCCTGAGGTACTTACTGCACAGGAGAGCACACATGTGAGTGCTCTCCCTGGGGTACTTACTGCACAGGAGAGCACACACGTGAGCGCTCTCCCGGAGGTACTTACTGCACAGGGGAACACACACGTGAGCGCTCTCCCGGGGGTACTTACTGCACAGGGGAGCACACACGTGAGCGCTCTCCCTGAGGTACTTACTGCACAGGAGAGCACACATGTGAGTGCTCTCCCTGAGGTACTTACTGCACAGGAGAGCACACACGTGAGCGCTCTCCCTGAGGTATTTACTGCAGAGGGGAGCACACACGTGAGGTACTTACTGCAGAGTGGGGAACACACGTGAGCACTCTCCCTGAGGTACTGCAGAGGGGAGCACACATGTGAGCGCTCCACCTGAGGTATGTACTGCACAGGGGAGCACACACGTGAGGTACTTGCTGCAGTGTGGAGAATACACATGAGCACTCCTCCTGAGGTACTTACTGCAGATGGGAGCACACTTTTCAGGTAGAAAAGGGGAGCACCCTTGTGAGTACTTTCTTATGCACACCCCAGAGGGAAGCACAGTCCCCACTGCTCTCAGATACTTACTCCAGAGGGGAGCATACTTCAGAGCATTCACTCGGAAACCCCAGAGAGATCACACTCACAAACACTTTTCCAGATACTTACTCCAAAGTGGAGAACATTTGTAAGTGCTCTTCCGTAGGCCTACTCTAAAGGGGTGCATACTCACGAGCGCACTCTCAAAACTTTCTCCTGAGGGGAGCATTCTGGCAAGCACTCCTTCAGGTACTTTGTCCTAAAGGGAACACACTAGTGCGAACTCACAAAGGTGGATCCTCTGGGGGGGGGGGCGCGCTCTCGTAAGCACTCTTTGAGATACTTGGGCCTACGGGGGCACACTAGTACTCCCGCAGATGCTTACTCCAGATGGGAGCCCATTCATAAGCGTTCTTACAGATGCATAGTCCTAAGGGCAACACACATGCGAGCAATCTATGATACTTACTCCAAAGTGGGGCACACTCATGGGCTAGCAGTCGAATACTTCAAAGGGAGCACACACGTAAGCACTCGATCAGATATATACTCTATGCGAACACTCTGATACTTACTCCATAGGCAAGCACTTTCACAAGCGTTTTCTTAGATACTTACTCCAGGGGGGGGGGGGCGTACTCTCGGATAAATACTCCAAAGCAGAGTACCCTTGCGAGCAGACACTCCAATACTAATTCAAGGGTAGCACTCATGTGAGCACTCGCTGATACTCCAAAGGGGGGGGGTGGGGGGCAGGGTGGACACCCTTCCCAGTGGACTTTCAGATTCTTATTCCAGGGGAGAAAACCCTTGTTGACACTCCAATACTGATTCAAGGGTTAGCAGTCTCCGTTAAGCAGAGCACCCTGGCGAGGAGACACTCCAATATTTATTCGAAGGTAGCACCCACGCGAGCACTCTCTGATACTCCGGGGGGGGGGGGGGGGGGGGGGGGCTGGCACCCTTGCCAGCAGCCTCGCATATACTTACTCCAGAGGGAGCACCCTTTGTGGAGCTGGTCTGCCAGCTGTAGTGGGACCCTCTCCCGTGTACTCTCAGCGCTCTTTTGCCCAGTGGTAGATTATGGAAATTGATAATCTAATGAGTTTTGATTTCAATTGATGATGAAGCTTATACCTGACTCCCCCCTCCCCCTCACTCCCCACCCCCCCAGTATTATCAAAGCCGAGAGAACAACCCCGGCCGCTGCAGCTGCCTGCCTGTCTCTTTGTTCTGCTTTTAGCGAGATGTGACGGGCTGATAAGGGCTGGGAGCGGATTCTGCAGAGATAGGGCCTGAGCACTTTTATTAACTTCAATCGTGAGAGTTATGTGGAACTCGTTCAGCCGTTACAGTGGGCTCCGCCAGATAAGGGGGGCGGGTCCTGGGGGCAGCTCTGATGCGGGGACCATACTTCACACCCTATGCCCCACCCCTTACTACATCTATAGAGCATCTCTGTTCCTATCCAAGCAATTCCGCGGAAACATATTTTTATTCATGGACATTTTAAAGCGCCAACCAGGCCCAGAAGGCGTCGGGGCGCTTTGCATGGGTAGGGATATTTCGTGAACAGGCAAGTTTGGCAGAAGGGTCATTCATTTAAATGTCGAATGAAAAACATAAAGTGATGCATGATGGTGAATTACCAGCCAGCACAGTTACACGTTATACCGAGTGCAAATTTGCACCTGGTAACATCTTTCACTTTCCAGCACATATTTGGAACATATTTGTAAGATGTCTGCAGAAGAGGGCCACGGGTGGTGTCAATTGCTTGCACTAAGGGCCCATTAATTCTTGGACTTGCCTGTTATTTCCCATTCTAGCCCAAAAGCGTATGATGGGTGTTTGCTGGTGTTTGTGCACCGTCTCCAGTCGGTACCACTGGACTGTTATTACCACCCCACGTTATATCATCGTGTTAGAATGTAGATTATGGGCGGGGCCACTGGAATTGATTCTGTGGCTACAGCGATTTTTGCATAGTTATGGATTGGCCGCATTTGCCACATAATCCATCATCTGGTGCATAATTTGAAAATGTTAACAAAAAAATTAGTTTCAAGTTCAAACTGATCAAAAGTTACTAAAAACGCGGCGACGCTTGTTGCTGTGCAGGGGATGGCAGTTCGCAAAAGTTTGACTGTTCACCCTTCAGCTTCATATGCCTTTCAGTTGCATATTGCTGCATTTGGGTGTTAAACTAGTACTAATAAGTGAAGCCTTTGTGCATTGTTAACGTGCAAAAATGGCAAAATAATGAACTGATACAATCGCAAAAAGTGCCTCACCATGCCGAATAATGTGCATTTTCGTTAAGCGTCAGTCATCCCTGCCGCATAACTTGGTCCTCCCATGCCGGATTATTCCCGTTGCCATGACCACAGGGATGTGTCCTCACACATGCAGCCACATCCACACAGGGTTCACTCAGGATGCCTCGCGTCACACCTGGCCCCCAGCCCAGTGCCACGCTGCGGCGGTTCCTGTTGTGCGGGGACCTTTCCTCCACACACATGCACACAGGCAAACTGGAGTTGGAAAGTGGCGGTAGTCGCAGGAGCCGGGCTGCCCGCTCTTCCTCTGCTGTGCTCGCTGCTAGATGTCAGCTGCTGATAAGCGGCGGGCCCTGATCCCCATTCTGATAAAGATTGCCAAGCCCGATAAGCGCCGCTTATCTCTCCCCAGCAGGCCCGCGCTGGATTCCCTTACAATAACAAACACTGGCGATGACAACGCACAGGGCTCCCAACAATCTGTCCCACCGCTAATGTGATTAATGCCGCCGCTTTTTTTTTAATTCCGTGATGGGATGGATGGTGGGGTCAGGGCGGGGAGGGGCTGCTTACATTTGCACTTTTTTGCACACGCAAGCACTCTGAAAAATGTCACCAGAGAGTTATGAGTATTTTTTTTCTTCTTGTCTTTTTTCTCATCGGGCCTCGGCTGGCTGCTTTTTTTCAGATTCTTATCAACATTTCTGTTGCTTTTTTTTCGACAAATATGTATGAGAAAAACAAACTGAAGCCGAACTGTACTGCAGATATTGTTGATTGATATTAGATTGTGGCAGATACGGTTTGCTGGACTCGTTTTTTCTTGTTCAGTAGACGGTTGTTTTTCACGTTTCTGTAGTTTTTGTCTTTTTGTAACACTTGGTGGTGAAAGGGGGTTTTGCGTGTGGAACAAGATTGCATATCTATTTTTAAAAAATGTATGCATGTGAACAGCATTATGAACTAAAGCATGAGGAGACCCACAGCACATGCCCACATAAGCAGCATAGGGTGCTCACCTGCATCAGATAAATGTATGTGGGGCCTGGAGGTCCCAGGTTTGTCTCCCAAAAGGGCTAATTCAATTGCTATGTTCAGAGGTATATACATTGGGTTGCATTTAGTTTGGTAATGATAGTTAAAAAAAAAAAAAAAATTCACAGTGCTGCGAAGCCGCAAGACTGGCAACAAGCACTATTTAAATAGCGACCACTGTCAGAAATAACACTGTCCACCGGAACACACCAAGCATCATAATTAGGGCTCCCACTTTTCCGTTGCCACTGGTTCTTGAATACAAATACATGTGGAAAATATCTGCACTGGTGAATTCGTGGATGTAATTACATTAAAATATATATGTGTTGTGTGTGTATACATATATACGTGTATGTGTGTGTGTATGTGTGTATATATATATATATATATATATATATATATATATATATGTATATATATATATGTATATATGTGTGTGTATATATGTATGTATATATATATATATATATATATATATATGTGTGTGTATATATATATATATTGTATCGAGAGGCATTAGCTCTTCTTTTCATGTTGTGAATCATGGATACCAGGCCAGTAGCTTGGCTTGTTTGAATTGGCAGAAATGGGTGCAGTATTGTGTGCTTGATGTCCCAATGCCGGCCCATGGAATGGTGGGCTTCTTGGAGACCGTTTTTTAAAAGAAAAAGCCATTCAAAGATGTCTGCTTTAGAGCGCACATGGGTCTTGTCATCGCGGTGGCCATATTGGGGTGGTCTTGTTGAAGGAAATGGATTCCAGGGAGATCGCTGGTGTATGTGTTACGACACACTGGTGACTGTTTTTAAATATATGATAACTTTAGTATATCGTTTGAAGGTAGCTAATGAGAATTTTCCTATAGTAAATAAAAAAAAAAAAGTATGAGCTAGCACCAAAAGAAGCACGCGACCCAGAAGCAGTGTGAAGCAGCAGGGCCCGCACCAAAAATGATGAAGGGAAATAATGCTACTCGAGCTCGGCGGCGATGGGTAGGTGCTTCTACGAGGACACGGGCAGATTGAGCTACATCTAATAGGCTCAACCCCGATGTACTGACCCGCCGACCCCTCATGTGGCAAGTAGTCCCTGACCATTAGGCATAGGATTATCCACAGAGGTAATTTACACTACACACATGACACGAGCATGTTGTTGATTTTACTTGTTTTCCAATTTTCACTTTGATGAGGTCCTGATGAATCGCGGGTGAATTTACCCATTGCGAGAAACATGTCGACCAGTCTCACTTCTAGTCTCCTCTAGGGTCACTCGACCTAACCTGTTGATACCTAGCGAGCTAGCTTCACGTTTTTAATTGCAGTAGGGGGACCCCCAGAATAAAGTGAATTCCGGTACCCCTTGCTACATTTTAATCACTTTACCAGACAACTTGCTATCCCGCCCACACACCCGCACTTCACCATAAGGCAGTTGGATATAAAAGATCTCCGCCAAAGAGCCCCTCTTTGAGGTGAGCCCGTCGGGGGTTGCACCGCCTCCCCGACGAGGAGCAAACGCCTATGATGAAGCATGACACCCTTCTGGGTGTGTGAGGCAACTACATCCAACAAAATGGATGCCCTAGGGTGTCATACACATACACCTTTGGTCACGCCAGCTAAACCTACTTTTCTCTGTTTATAGGAACAGTTCAGCACTTCCTCTATTGCGTTACCTGTACTTGATACGGACACATGCTGATACTGGACCTTCCACCCTATTGAGTGGTAATTGGTGTCCGTAGATCGATAGATCATTTTCCCCCCTCTTTGATAATTAATGACATGAACAGGGTGCCAGGAGCAAGACTTTGGGAAGCATGAGTAGAGAGGATGGGGCGCAAGAAAGCAAAGGCCATCCAAGGTGTAAGGGAATAGAAACCAGATCAGAAATAGAGCATCGTAAGACATGCACTGCCTTAGTGTGCTTAAACTTGAAGAAAAATAGTTCTGGGATGTCAGCAGTGGATGGAAACAAGGCAAGCCAACTCCTTAGAAACATTGTAAAGAAAAAATAGGCGGGACAGAGAACGAAAACCACAAAAGAAGCATGGAAATCTGATGGGCAAGAAAGGCATTCAATTAAGGGCAAGGGACTGACCCCAAGCCTTATATATGTATATATTTTAATGTATTGGGCACAATACGTTTTTGACAACAGTTGGAGAGACCAAAAAAGGGTTAACCTTTCTAAATGAAGCTTAAGTATCTGCACATGTTCACACATGCTTGTGTGACAGTACTAATGTTTTTAGGTGAGGCATTGTTTTATTGTATATGCCTACCTAGCGCGTTGAAATCCTCAGACAGATGTGCGAACATACATTTATCAGTTCAATAAATGGGAAATTATACTTGTTGTAAAACTGTATTTCACTAGCCAAAAACTAAATATTGATAAATACCAGTAAGGTGCATTTTATAAATATTTTTAGAAAGGTACATACCATAAAACCAGTGGCCTCAGTTATCCTACAACATTACAAATTATGACAGAACCACAACATACACCCACTAACCTTAAATGTGCTATAAATTGGCTATTACTGCTCCAGCAGTATTCCCTGCCACCAATTGATATATTCTAGTATTTCTAGCAAAAAAGCAGTATACGGGGTTTACAAGTGTTAGGAGATGTAGCTGGGTTGTGGACATTTAATGGATTATGACATAGTGCTCATTAAAGAGGTGAATATTTAACACTTTCCTAAATTGGAGCAGAGTTGTGGTTGTCCTTATGGATACTGAGATGCTGTTCCAGATATTGGGTACATAGATGGAAAAGGCTGACTGTCTTGTTTAAGCTTCTTAGACTCTGATGGTGTCCTGGCTGCAGGTGTGCTTGTCTGAAAGAGTAGCTGAGAGGGTAGCTGTGATGGCTTTATAAAGGAGCCAGCTAGTTTTGAAGATGATGGTGGTCGGCAAGGGGGAGTCAGCGGAATAGCCTCAGGATGATGGGGTGAAGCGATCAGATTTTCTCAGGATCTGGCTGAGTTGTACTGGGTAACGTATGATGCCCTTAAAGAGTGCCAATGTGGAGCCTGATCGATCATGGAGCAGGGCGTTACCACCATCCATATGCGAGCAAATGAGAGTTTGAACAGCAGTTCTGTAGTCTTTTTGGAAGCAACAGTTTCACTTTCTTTAGAAGAGAGAGCCGATACCAGGCCATTTTTTGGGTTTGCCTGGCCGTAGCACTGCGCTGCAGTGCTCGCGCAGGCGAAATTTAATGTTCTCTCAGTATTGGGGACTTGAATCCGCCCCTTCTTCCATTGGCTAGCTCCATAAATGGAGGCTAGCCATTGGAAGACATGGTTGTCAATCACTCTTTCCCGCGTCACAACGCGATTCGGGGGCGTTTCTGGGTCTTTTTTTAAGTCCCGCCCCTTTTCTCTGCGTCATTCGGAGGTAGGCGTTTACTCATTTCCCCCGACCGCCGCCCGCCGGAAGAAATCGTCCGGAAATCGCACTGTAACTTGCATCTGTTCCACAATGCTTGTTTTGTCAAGGAGTTCTTGGAGTGTGAGGTTAGTGCCCGGGGTGAATCAGAGCGGCTTGTCATTCAGTGAGAGATGGGGTTTGATTATGTCCAAGTTCATGTCATGGAGGCAGGTTTGTACTATTTCTTGTTTGCTGTTCTTTTGTTCAGCCAAAAGTGATTGCTTACAGGTCAAACAAGCATTGGCAACGCAAATAGGTCTGGCTTTAAAGGAATGCTATATGGTAATGTGAAGCAATACAATTGCAAAGAATGGGAATAGATATGTATTTGTGTGGAAGCAAAGAACTGTAGAATAATATTGGGGCAGGTTAAAAGGTCAGGTGACAGTTGCACTGGCAAGGCGACCTAAAAATTCATGCCTCTCATCTGCGCTGCTGCCCAGGAAAAACATCATAAATCATCTAGTTATCTAAGACACTTTGATATAATTCTGTATATAATAGGATATCATTCTGAAGGCATGTGTGTGCCCCTGAAAGCTCAAGCTTAGGCAGCTGTATAAATAAACAAAATGATCACAGCTGTGTAGAAGGCACACACTTTTTTGTGGAAGCACACAACGTCTGCTCAATGAAAACATGTACTGCTGGCTTTCAACATGTGGGGTGAGCTGAAGCCTCTCTCTCGTAATGCTCACATAATTGTCTGGCAACAGTTGCGCTGTCAAGCCAGCCCATAAAACGTATTGAGTAAAGTTATTTGCTGCCATTATCCTAAAGGTAGAACTTCTTGCATGAAGATTCTCTGCAGGAAAGAATTGAAAGATGCCTCTTCATCCTGCAAGGAGCTTACTCCGGGATATCGGGATCTTCCCATTACCTGTTGTGGGACCCCTCCAGCCAAAAGCCTGGACCGCCTTCACTGGGCCAAAAAAGCCTTCAGATGAGTTAGTTCTGGCTCATTTACAACTTGCTTTGATTCACTAGCGGTCTTTTCCAACATGCGCATGGCTATTTCTAACTGGCATTGGTTGTTCCTGCCCACACAGAGATATCTACTTATCCCCAGAGGCTTCTGCGAGGGACAGTCGCTACCAAGAAACCTATTTTTCACTGGTCTGGGGTTGCGAGTGAAGTACATAGAACACAGCACCTTACCCATATGATGGAACGCTTAACTTATGCTGTTGCCTTCTTTAATTACATTCTCTGCCAACATGCTGTTCCTCTTGATCTAAAGATGAGTTGTTCAAATTACAGCAGGCCGGGTTGTCAGCTTATTAGCTGTGTGACCCCTTCTGACCCAATATCGTCCTCAAGCATTTTAGGTTTCAGTTTTATATTTTAACAGCGTTTCATATAGGGCGAACTTGACCCAAATCGGGTATCGGAGCGCTTTACATAGCACCAGTTGCATTACATGACGACACATTCATTTTTTATTTTTTTTGTTAGGCACGGGGAGATTAAGTGATTTGCCCAGAATCACAGGATGTTCAGCTTCATTGCCAAGACTCGAACCAAGTTCCCTAGATTCGAGGTTGACCGCCCTAGCCGTTGGCATCCATGTACCCAGAACATGAGGTGCCAGGGTAATTTTTATTTTCAACTAAAAAAACATTAAGTATCTTTCTTGAAACATTTAGTTACAATAGCTACATGATTGGCTGTTTTTGAGAGGACACATATTAAAGGTGTGTGTCAGAGCTACTTGATGGTCCAAGATAGGGTCCCGAAGACCTTAGACCTTTCTGAAGAGATGGTTGACACTGCCATTATCATTACTGGGCCACTAATTAAAGAGCGACTGCTTGCTGCCTTTCAGTTTTCTGTTGACAGCATCCTTGTGTATTTTGTGACATTTTGTACAGAAGTGGAATGCATTATCTCCGGAGATATATATATATATATATATATATATATATATATATATATAGAATATATATATTTTTTTCACATTCATTTTTGTTAGGCACAAGGGGGGGATTTAGTGATTTGCCCAGAATCACAGGATGTTCAGCGTCGTTGCTGAGACTCAAACCCGTTTCCCCAGATTCGAGGTTGACCGCCCTAGCCGTTAGGCCAACTCATGTTTGACTAAATACTTAGAAATCGGGAAGAAGGGATTTGGTGGTCATTTTCAAAAATAACCTTCTAATGATTGACCCCTCTTCCATTAATGGGGCAGAGGAGTTGTCACATTACTGGGGGGGGTGGTGGTACAAATTATTTTTAACTACACCTAGCTGTGAGCAAGGCTAAAATCAGTCTGGACTCTGGATAAATCATGTATGTGGAGAATAGAATGCAAAATAGGGGAAACGGAAGCGATGTGCTCTTTTGAAGCATCTATAACTTTTGTCTTTGAAAAAAGGCATCACAAGAAAAAAAAATTCAATCCTGTTTTCTGTATAAACACCACAGCCCATGTACCTTTGGGGGAGATTCTCTACGGAATCCTAGTATGCAAACCAATTTTATATAATAAAATACAGTTCCTCCCTCAGCACACTAAAGGTAAATACAATTCAAAAACCGTTGTTGTTAGTTTATTCCTTTAAAAGTCCAAATAGATACAGCCGTTTCTATTTCTACTTGTAAGGAATAAACTAACAACAACAGTTTTTGAATTGTATTTACCTTTAGTGTGCTCAGGGAGGAACTGTATTTTAGTTTGTATGGTGCCCACCTGGTGGGCATTGTGGGGTTGTCGGGTACCCAACCTCTTTCCCCCCTTTTTTGAAGCCCTACTTATTACTTAGTAATTGTTAAAAGTTTGCCCGAACTTACGGTAGTACGCCCTATCTAAAAACCTGGTTACCAGGAGTTTGTGTTACATTTTTTATAATACTAGTATTTTTAATTTGTTTATGGATTTTTCTTTATTCTTTCTGGATTGCAGTTGAGGGAGCCATTGGTGGCGCGCCCAGCAAATGAGAACTCAATGTAACGCTAACGTAACATAGTGTTATAAGAGATTATGGAGTACAAGCATCCAGCAACCAACTCCCTTCAGGCAGGAGAACTTATTTGTAGCCTAAATAAATACTTTTTTGTGTGCTTAATTTTTGTTCTATTGATTTTCATCAGTTTCCTTTTCTGTCAAATTACATACAGACTCCTTTTACTTTGTCGACTTTGTTTTTAGATCTGGCTTCACAGTTCAACTGTCTTTTTAAAATATTGGCACTAATTCCTTAAAATAAACATAAAGTGGGCTATTGGTCCAGCCAAAGAAGTATATCTGTCTCACCTGCTGCTGTTGGCTGTTTCATGGATCATTCTGCTAACTGTGGGGTGCTCAGCGGATAATACACAAGGGACTATTTTGCATCTCGGAAGTATTCTGAATCGCCAGACGTTGAATTCTTTATTTGAATTCTTTATCTCAAATATGCATTGTATATGGAAAACAATCAGGTTTTTTTCTCTTTCTTTTTTATTGACTCAAGATTTTTAATCTCTTGGTCAGAACTCAAAATGCAAGTAAGAACGTTTGACTTGGACAGTGATTCTTTTGTGATTTTATGGCAGTGTTCTGGATTTTTCAGTTGAATATTTTGATCAATTTCTTCCGCCCTTTTGAACTTTAAATTTTGGTGCTAATCTTGAAAAAATCCCAGGTGGAATTTCCAATAATGGTGCTATGTTCTCAAGTGGGGGGAGACCATCGGGAACATCCCATGACCGATTCAGCATGTGTTAACCCTACTCCGAAAGCAGCAAACGGGCAATAGATTTGTGTGCACCAAATATAACTTACACTAAATCAAACAAAGTGGGTAATCCTTGTCCTGGAATGAGAATTGCTACGGCTGTGCCTCTTGCAGGTAGAGCCTACACAATGTCCTTGTTGCGGTCATACATGAAAGTATCTGAACTAGGGGGACATCCCACCGCCCAATGCTGGGACCATGCTGGTCCTGCCAAAACTTTCTAGAGAATCATTTTTAAGGTTATTTCTTGGATTTATGAATTAAGGTAACCATACGTTATCCACTGTGGATGGGTTGCGTGAACTACACTTGACCCAAATGCAAATTTAGTTAGGCAAAATATAACTTGGGTCACTTGTATTCAGCTGGATTGCAGTTTTTCCAAAGATGTAGCAATGGGGGTGCTATTGGATGCAGCAAGAAGGAAAAGTGGGCACAAATCGGGAGTTACCACCATTCACTTCTGTCTCGAATAAATGTTTTTTTAGTCTCGCTATTAGCAGCTTTGTTGCCAAGCTGTGGATGTAAATGGAAGGAACCAAATAGTTGTGTCGTCAAAGTATTATTGTTGGGCATTCTCTCTCTGATCATTCCCTTGAGGCACCTAAGACTGTTTCACAATCTCATCTATTTGTCTGTGTAGCTGTAGTTATGTATGTGTTTCGGGAAGATTTTAAGTTTGTGCAGAGTTTATTTGGATCGTG
This sequence comes from Lissotriton vulgaris, assembly GCF_964263255.1. Classification (NCBI taxonomy): domain Eukaryota; kingdom Metazoa; phylum Chordata; class Amphibia; order Caudata; family Salamandridae; genus Lissotriton; species Lissotriton vulgaris. The sequence continues at coordinate 648,750,668 of NC_141700.1, read as the reverse complement.
TGGACTCCAGTTTATAATTAGAAGCAGACCGCCTTACTGGGCTTTATCTAGATCTCCCACATTGGCGGATTTACGTGCAGTCTGGAAAACCCGGACTGGATGAAGACACATCACTGTTGGCAGTAGAAAATGTAGAAACAAAGGCTTGGCCCACTAGCCAGGCACTCCAGGCACAGCACCGACGTGCACTCCTTTCGGCCAGCGGTGCACATATGATCAGGCAAAGCGCCACCACTCAGGGGCTAGGTGATTGCAAAGAGGAACGTCCCACAGAAAGGAGGCCCTTTAAAAGGAATGGTGTGATGACATGGGCTCATGCATGGAGGCGAAGAGAGTGGTATATACCGGCAGAAGCTGCCCTCACAAACCTGAGACGGTATAGAGTCCGTGGAGTAGATTCCACGATCTGCTCTTGGTTTATTAGGACAGGAAAATCTGTGTGTACGTCTTCTCAAACCTGTCCTAATAAACCAAGACCAGATTGTGGAATCTTCTGCATGGACTCTATACCTTCTCAAGTTTGTGAGGGCAGCTTCTGGGAGATGCCAGGCAAACAACAGTTTTTTCCCCCTAAACTAAGGAGCAGTTGCATACCACCTATCGCTCGTCTGGAGTACGGATTAAAACATGGCTGCTTCAGAAGATGTTGAATGCTTTTTCTGCATCTTATGGGGGCATAGTCATGAATTTCATTTGACCGTTCAGTGGTGTTGAAGCACTATGCTCACTGACTCACGCCCCAAATTCCAAAACTTGTTTGCTTTTAATGTTTATTTTTTTTGTAAATTTAATCTGCGGTAGCAAGCGATTGATCTTCTGCCACAAATTCTCTGATCCCAGACTCTGGATCATTGGACAAGTAGTTTACAGATCAAAATGACAAGTGCCATCATTCCATAAATAAGGTAGATAGTCCACATACAGAACTGTAAGTTCTGAGCTAGGAATGTGGGCATTCCAGCAAAGGGAGGAGAGAGATGTTTCAATGCAAACTGTCAACACAGAGGAACCCGAAAAATTGTGAATGTTCACATATATTTTGCATCTAGCTTAATCTTCTGGAAAATCACTTAAATGTATGTCTGTTGATAGGCAGGAGCAGGGGCATTACCAGGGTGCAGAAGGCAAAAGTACACCCTGTATTTAATGCGAGTGTTAGTGTAAGGAAAAGGAGTACTTAGCACTGAAAAATCTTTTCCTGTGCAGGAACTTTTTTCAAACTAAAATATGCAGTTTGCGCATTCCCACTTTGAGTAATAAAGTGGATTGGCCACTGTGCAGCAAATCCACGGAGAGTGCCTGGAGGACTTGGAGGCTGCACGAGTCTTTGATGTTTGTGTATTTGTATCCGAAGGCCTATAGAATTTTGTGTATCACACAAAATCCGAAAATCTGCCACATTTCTGTGTATGTGTATAGATTGATAAGAGATATAGTGTAAATTGAATTATTTTGAGTATCAGTCTTAAATATTTGTACTCTTAGTTTTCTCTCTTCTGACTTTTCTTTTTTCCCGCCTTTTTACCTCGTGTGCCAGACCCGCTACGGTCCTGCTTCCGGATTCCTGTTTAGAGCTGTGACTGTTCTTCACCGCACAGTTCAAACCGAAAAAAAAGATCCTTCTCGCGAACAAAAGTAATCTCTCTTCCTGGCACCGCGTGAAATGCTACCGTATTGTCCCCCTCCAGCGCCCTGCGGTGTTCCTCGGTAATCTCCCCACAAGAATGTCAAGATTCGCACTTGACCCGGAGCTGCTCCTCGGCATTCTGTCTCGTGCGCCGGATGTGCAGGCCAAGCCATTGTTAGGAAGGGAAAGCGGGTCAATGTAGTCCTTCTGTGGCTGGAGCAAGGAGCTGTCTGCCGGGCCTCTCTAGAAGCGACTGCCAGCCATACCTCGGTATCCCGCCGGCTGTCTCCGAATACACGTCCATATTTTGTGTGGTGCTTCAGAGGTGAATTGTGGCGAGGCTTTGTCAGACGAATCACCGGCGGGGCCCTGCCCACAACATCTGTTCTCCGCTTTTCAAGCCTATTCGTAGCTGCCCTCTGTCTCCATGTCACTAGGGTCGGCTTCAGCGAGCCATAGCCTATTTACGTAGTATTCAAGGTACCATATAGTA